>NC_136070.1:52873605-54350272 GCF_964261635.1 Lissotriton helveticus | reverse complement strand
CAAAATATTGTGTCACCCATTCCACGACAAGCTCTGGTATGAAGACAATGACCACTGTATCGTGTCTACAATGGCCATCGAGTGCTGTAGAGGTTGATGACTACTGAATCACTACCGCACAGTGCTGGCTGGAGGCAAAGATTTGTGCATCATGTCTGCGGGGGCAAATGGCCACTCTACAATGTAGAGGGCAATGCATTTATTGTGGGAAACAATTGCTGTATTGGTACCCTTACTAATGACTCGCATTGGGCCCGAAAGTAAGCAGGGGGGCTGTCACCTGTGTTCTGGCTGTCGAAGACCACAAGAACAATGTTTGCATTGGGGAAATATGGATGTCAACAATTCGCCCAAGCCTCATTCTCACTTACACTAGATTAGAGCAGTGCCTACAGCAGAGAATAGACGAAAGATGTCATATTCGTCCATCAAATTATTCAAACTACTGCTGGATGCCTCCTTCTTGGTCTTCCTCCTGACTCTGTGAACGGCTTCCATGTTTGAAAGCTTCACCGGCTCCCGGTGGGAGCAGAGTGACTTTGGAAGCCCTCAGGTGCAGCCTACAGTGCAGGTATCATTCTACCGGCCTGTGCACTGGCACTGGATGCCTGCCCTGTGCCCCCTCCCTTATGCTGCTCTCTTCTTTTAGGAGTTTCAGATGGTACCAGACGCGTGCAGTGCACATGGGGCAGCTTGTGCATTCTCGGTCAGAGCTGATTGGAGCAGTGCACCTCACAAGTCGCAAAACCAATCACTCAATAGAGTGTGAGCAGGGAACATTATGGAAGGCGATTGAGCTCCACGGTGGGTCGTGTGTTAAATAGGTAAGAACATAAAGAACTAGAGAACAATATGGGTTAAGTACTTTAGATCTGCCAGTTCATTCTGGGAGTATGTTTTAATATATGCACATACGCTGAATATTATACCCCCACCCTTTGGTTGAACTGTTTTTGTTTTTATATATGTAGATTTTAGTACTTTTGTATTCACATGTTGTTATTTTAGAGATATTGCATAGATTATTTGTATTTTAAATCGAATCCTTGTTGGATCTTGGTGAATGCACTTTTATGGTTATATATGAGCCGAAATAAGGTAAATTGATTATTTGAACTGGAGAACAATACTTGGGGTCTATTAGGGTAGAGGTTTCATATGAACAATCGAAAAACAATGGTTTAGAAAATGTGTTGTGGTCAGAGTTATAAAGTGGAAGCCTGCAACAGACATTGGTTCAGCATCAAATGGAGAGCACATGAGGCTGAGTAAAGCTCGGTCTAAGAAGTGTGAGACTCACCATGGGAGAATGTTAAGCAAGGGAAAGCGAAGACATCATTTCAAGGATTACCTCAGCTCTCTACCTGTGACCTGGGGAGGGACAGTGCTCCTGTTAACCTTGATCGCTGTCTGCCTTCATGCTTTGCAAGTACCCTACGGTGGGAGCCTCGTCCATGGAGAGACTTGCATGCCTTGATTTCAGCTATGGCTTTTATGGGCCATATGTATAAAGATACCCATTTGCGATTCCGAAATAGCAATTTTTAAGAAATCGCTATTTGAGAATCGCAAATAGGTATGTATGTACAAAATCGCATTTTTTTGCGATTTCTTAGAATTCCTTAATTGCGATTAGCAAATTGCGAATCGCAATTAAGAAATACTTTCCCATTCAATTCTAAGGGCCAGGAGGCCCATAGGAATGAATGGGAAGTTATTCTCGATTTGCGATTCGCAATTTGCTAATCGCAAATTGAGAATAATTTCAAGGGTGCAGGGGTGTCCAAAGAACACCCTGTTGCACCCCTGAAATGTGCATGGATGCACATGTGGCGCAAATACATGCCCTAAGGGCATGTATGTGCATCACATGGCACTTTGGAAAATGCAAAAATGTGCATTTTTCAAGGAATTCGCAACTTACCACCAACTAGAAGTTGGTGGTAATTTGCGATTCCTTAACAGCATTTTCCTACATTTTTTTGCTACATACATTGCATTTAAGGAATCGCAAAATTTGCGATTCCTTAAATGCAATTACAAAATAAGGAAACGCAAATTGTGTGATTCCTTATTTTGCACCAGTTTTGCTTAATACATTCCATTTAGCAAATTCGCATTCGCAAAGGCTAAAATTCTGCGCATTTCGGCCTTTGCGAATGCGAATTTCCATGATACATATGGCCCTATATTCCTTCCCAAGCAAGGGAGAAATGGGGTATTCCAATTTAACCTGATAATCTTGGGTGCTGACATTTGGTAACTCCTGCTGTCAATAAAAAAAACAACACAGTCCTTTAGTTCACCTCTGCCACTTATCCCCCTTCACTGGTGAATAAGAACCTCCTGCACTCTGTTGCAAAATAGGTCAATCATGAAATGATCCACGTGATCTGCGACACAGAATTTGGAAAGAAATGCGCGACTCACCATTCACAGCTGACCTAAAGTATTGATACCCCCAAGTATAGCATGCAACCCCCCTGATGTTTACATGCAGCCGACATGTATCAACAGAAGCACTGGGCTGCTGTTTACTCCACTCAGAAGTAACAATAAAGAGATGTTAAATACACAGGCAAGAGTTTGTTTAAAGGTTAATTGGTGTTAAAGAAAGGATGTAACTAGGGATTCCTGCACCGTTTAACTTAAGGAACGCCTTCATTTTTAAAGACATCTTGCAGCAAATGTTTAAAAATATCAGTCTCTTCAACATTGAAAAAGTGTTTTTAATTAACATCCTGAACCCTTTCACCCTGGTACAACTTATTATATCAATTCATTTAGAAGCATTAATTTAGAAGTGCTAGGTTTGAAACATGAATTAGGAAACATCAATCAATAAATCAATCATGGCATCAATCATGGCTACATACCCGTGAGGGTCTCAAGGCGCTGGGCGGTGGGGGGTGCTGCTACTGCTCAAAGAGCCAGGTCTTGAGGAGTCTTCTGAAGGTCAGCAGGTCTTGGGTCTGCCGTAGGTGGATGGGGAGGGTGTTCCAGGTCTTGGCGGCAAGGTGGGAGAACGATCTGCCGCCGGAGGTCGCTCTTCGGATGCGGGGGACTGTGGCCAGGGCGAGGTCGGTGGAGTGGAGCTGGCGGGTGGGGGTGTAGAAGTTGAGTCAGCTGTTGAGGTACGCTGGTCCGGTGTTGTGGAGTGCCTTGTGTGTCTGGGTGAGGAGCATCGTTTCTCCCTCTACCCTTAGAACAATGCCAGCAGTGAACTAAATAGGCAAGTCAGTTGTTACTCTTGGGTTGACCTGGCTTCCTATTATAAATGAACAGCATTTAAGGAGAAGGTTTAGTACAGCGCACATCACAAAGCCATGTATTTCGAGGTCCTCTTGCATGTGATAATGAAGAAAAAGGAGGGATAGTGAAATAAAACAATTGCCTAGGATCACACAATTTGGTAAAGTGGGAAAGTCAGCAATAATCCCAGGTTTACTGGTTTCACATTGTTCAGTTCAGCCACTAGATGTATATGCTTTGATTTCCCTACGCCCACCTTACCGCCAGTCACCCGACCGCCACCCCGCTGGCACCAATGAGTCCCGTGGACATGTCACACACCAAACGTTTTGGCCCCTGGAAAAATGTTTGCATATACCCATGACCAAAGTGAAGCAAAAGCATCTAAACAGTTTAACTTAGAGCTCAGACTATCTCTTCATAACATCAAGTTCCATTGCGCCCTTACATCAAGAAACATACGGCATTCATAACTCCACTGGGGGGTGTCCAATCCAGCTGGATTCATTTGGGTTAGCATCAGTTGCTGCTGTATCTCAGGGTTCTTAAGGGAGTTAATGGCATAAAGTATTTTCTGATATTGTAGTCATACTGTCTACTAAAACGGGGCACAATTCCATGTTGGAAAAAACAAAGTATTTTGGAAAAGAATGGGTTAATTTTTGAAATTTCAAACTGCAAATTTGCGCAATCTAGTGTAACATAATGGGGTCAGTGAGAAGGAGATCGGACCCAAGATAAAAATGGCAAAGGCTGGGGGGCATGGCTTAGGAGCCTTCGGAGATGGCCGCGGTTCTTGGGAGCTCCGCCGCGACGTGAGGAATTAGTTCGACCCGAGGACTTATTTCTTCTGTCCGGACTTCAATTTGTTCCGTTTTGCATGTCGGAACCTCGTCTGCATCTAATGCGACGAAAAAACGGCACTCATGGTGAGCCTTTGGACTGAGTTTTCTTCATTTTGTTGCTGCTCTTCAGCGTAACTCTGTGGCCGCCATTTTGTTTCCAATGATTCCGCTAATTTTTCTCAAGAATTCTTCCTTTTTTGTTCACGTTTTCTGTTTCTCCATTGCTCGTGAACTGTGACATTACTACTCTTGCTGTTCTGCCAATTGCTATTTTTTCGAGACTCCTCATAATCGTCTCATGGCGTCATCTCGTCACAACCGTGCTACTCCTTCGAAACCAGCTGCTTTGGATGACTACAATCCCTTCAGCGTTTTACAAGAATCTATTGACGGAGACGTCGCTGATTCCATTGCTTCTAAGTCGACTCCATTAACTTCCAACTCTCGCTCCAGCTCCAAACCATCTACTAAGGTGCCCTTGCCATCGTCGGCTCCTTTTGGTAAACGAGTGAAAACAAATCCGCCTTCTCCGACTAATTCGTCTTCCACAATTTCCATGGAGCTCCTTCTGGAAGAGATTCGGGCTCTTAAGCCTCATATGGAAGAAACTAATACTCGTCTACAAAATTTTTAGTCTTCATGGTCGCTTACTGAACAAAAGATTGGAGTGTTGGAGTCTCGTGTGGACCTTGTTCAGGGTATCACAGATCAAGTTCCCCTTATGTCTAAGGAAATCTCTCAAACAGCAAGTTGAGCAATTAGAGAACCGTAACAGGCGCAATAATTTGCGTATTTATAGACTGGCGGAAAATTTGGAAGGCCCTAATCCTATATCCTTTTTTCAGACATTCCTACCAACTCTATTGGGGCTTCCTGACACTCCAGCTCTGAATATTCAACGAGCTCATCGCCTTGGTCCTCCTCCTCATTCTGCTTCTACTTCTTCAAAGCCAAGAGGGGTTATTCTTTATTTTTTGGAATATACCGAACTGCTCAAAGTGCTTCATGCAGCGAAACAACGTGGTAAAATATCTTGGAATGGCTCTAACCATTTCTTCGCCCAAGACTATGCTAAGGCAACGGCGGACCGTCAAAAGAAATTCTTGGAAATGCGACCTGCACTACGCAGTCTTAATGCCCGTTACGGTCTTTTTCACCCTTGCCTTTTTCGTGTGACTTACAATAATAAAACCATCACGTATGAAGATTCTGCGTTACTTCAACGTTTCCTGGACAATTGTGGTAGCAGCTCCATGGAAGTACCTCTGCCATGATGAACTGATGATCTCTCTTTGATGTTTTATTCAGGATAAATTCATATTTTCTGATTTTGTTCTTTATGTTGTACTGTTTTTCGTATTTGCGGTTTCTGGTTGTTATATTATGTTTATTTTGTTGCAGTTTCTAATCCCCTTTTTCCTCATTCCCCTTGTAGGTAGCGGTGTTGTGGTCCTCCCATCGTTTTATCTTATTTGTTCCATCCTGAGGGTTGTTCTTCTCCTCATGGTCCCGTACTGGAGATTCCTGTTCAGCGTTCCATTTCCTCATGTGGCTTCACCACCCTGTTCTTTTCGTTTTTCTGTGGTATGTTTTTTGGTATTATACCTTTCGTTGAGTACTCTCCTCTTGCTCTCTTCTTTTCCCTCATCTTTTTCTCATTCTTTTCATCTCCTTTCTTTTCTCTTCATTTTCCCGCCTTTTTTCTTGCTTGCTCTGTTTTTATTCAATCCATTACTCTCTTCCTCCTTTTTTCTCTCTCTATCATCTTTTCTCTTCTTATCCTTTCTTCTTCTCCTCTTACAACCCATTTTTATGGCGTTTTATATTTTCGTTTGTATTCTTATTGTTCTTAATGCATTGTTATTATGCCTTTTGTTATTTTCCAACAACAACAAATGTGAATGTCGATAAACGTAGTTTCATGGAATGTTAGAGGTTTAGGGTCTCCTATTAAGAGACAGCGTGTTCTTTCACATTTAGCCCATTTAAAAGCAGATATTGTTTTACTTCAAGAAATTCATATTAAGGATGTTGAAGTTTCTAAGTTACGTCGAAATTGGGTGGGCCAGGTTTTTGCTTCCCCGGGTTCTGGTAAACGCAATGGGGTTGCTGTTTTGTGTCATAAACGTCTCCCTATTCAACTCATTAATCAAACTACAGACTCTGAAGGTCGTTGGATAATTGTATCATTATTAGTTAATAAGATCCCCTTGACGATTTTCAATGTTTATGCTCCCACTGTGCACGATAAGTTATTTTGGCCCCAAATTCTGTCTTCTGCTATGCAGCTTTCCGATGATTATCTTATTCTAGGTGGGGATTGTAATATGATTATAGACCCCTTTTTAAACAGAAAATCTACTTCTCGCCTCTCCCCATCCCAAGCCCATTCTCAGTTTAAAGACACCATATCTCAACGCTCCCTTGTAGACTCTTGGAGACTTTGCCACCCTACCTCACAAGAGTATACCTTTTTCTCTCCTGTACACTCTTCCCAATCCCAAATCGATTATCTCTTTATTTCCAAATCTCTGACACAACACATTACTCACTCAGATATTGGCTCCATTTTGATTTCCGATCATGCCCCTGTTTCTTTAGGTCTTGATTTACTCCCCCCTATTAAAGGAACCCGTAGATGGAAATTCAATAATTTCCTTCTCTTTGATCCACAATTCACATCTGCTTTTCTGGATTTTGCTCCCCGCTTTTTTGCAGAAAATGAGTCTCCTCAAACCTCCCCCCAATTACTTTGGGACACCTTCAAAGCGGCCTCTAGAGATTTCATTATTTCATATGTTGCTAAAAAACGTCGTCTTGCACGACAATCCTTGTCCTCTTTAACTTCCCAAATCAAACAACTGGAACATTCCTTTTTCTCTACTAAATCTCCTTCTGTTCTTAATCAACTTATTAAAGCTAAACTCTCCTTTAATAAACTGTCCACTGACTCTGCTAATTTAATTCTTCTTAAATCCAGTGCTAAATTTTATTCTTCTCAAAATAAAGCTGGTAATGTTCTTGTTAACTACCTTAAAATTAAAAAAGAACGGACAAAAATTGAGTCAATCATCTCTTCTACTAATGTTACTCTTCATAAAGATGAAGAGATTTTAGACGAGTTCACTCACTTTTATCAAACCCTTTATACCCCGGAATGTCCTCCTTCCCCCTCGAATATTGAAACCTATCTTTCCTCCATTCCTCCCCCTCAAGTTGAAAACGTGGATTTTTCATCTCTTGATAAAGATATTCTTCCTGCAGACATTTTAAAAGCTATTCGTGTCCTTAAGACAGGTAAGGCCCCAGGTCCAGATGGTTTTTCAATTGAATTCTATTCCCATTTTTCCTCCTTTCTTCTTCCTAAACTCCATCAATTATTTTCTTTCTTTATTACATCTAAAAAATCAGAAGGTTCATTTCAGGAAGCCCTTATTTGTCTTCTCACCAAAGATAACAAGGACCATACTCTATGTAAAAATTATAGACCAATCTCTTTAATTAACGTAGATTATAACATTTTTGCTAAGATTCTTGCATTACTATTAGATAAAATTCTTCCCCAACTTATCGGCAAAGAGCAATCTGGTTTCATCAAAGGTCGTCATCTTTCCGATAATACTCGCCTTTTCTTTAATGTTCTCAGCAAGTCATCTAATTTTCCCCATCCTCTCGCTGCTATTGCTTTAGATGCTGAGAAAGCTTTTGACAGGGTCAATTGGTCTTTTATGTTATCTACTTTATCTTGGTTTGGTTTTGGCTCTAAATTAATTTCTTATATTTCTTTATTATATTCCTTTCCGAGATCTTTCATTTTTGCTAATGGTTTGGTTTCTTCTTCTTTCCCCCTTTTTAGAGGTGTACGTCAAGGTTGTCCTCTTTCTCCTCTTCTGTTTATTTTAGCGTTGGAACCGTTTTTATCTCGAATTAGAATGAATTCTGCTATATCAGGTTTTCCGTACGGGGATACTCAATTAAAGCTTTCTGCTTATGCAGATGATATTCTTTTATTTCTTTCTCACCCTCTTACTTCTATCCCAGCTTTCTTATCTGAAGTCTCTTCTTATGCTAATGTTTCTTGTTATAAGCTTAATGTAGACATGCGAAATCCTTCCCCTTAATAAATTTTGTTTTCACGTGGATTTCTTGTCTTCTTCCTTTCATTGGAGTCCGACTAAAATAAAATATCTGGGCCTGTGGTTCACTCCTTCGATTACAGACACGGTTGCATTAAATATTAAAAATCTTCTTATGTCCTTAAAAGATTCCACTACTAGGTGGCACCCTTTGTTTTTATCTTGGTGGGGTAGACTAGACTCTATCAAAATGATGTTGGTCCCAATAATTTTATTCTATCTCACTAATCTCCCGGTCAATGTTCCACAATCCTGTTTTAAATCCATTTACTCTATTCTATCCAATTTCCTTTGGCACCACAAAAAGGCAAGGATGTCTTTTGCAAAACTTAAACGTCCTAAAGCCTTAGGTGGTGTTAATTTTCCGGATTTTTCTTCTTATCATGCATCCTTTTTTCTTTCTCATTCTTCTTTGCTTTTAGAATCACATGAAGATACTTCTTCCTCCCCATTGTGGTGCGATCTTGAATCTTCTTTCTTTCGTCCTTTTTCCTTTAAAGAATTTGTTTCTTTAAAGCATGTCCCCCCTAGATTGTCTCTTCCTATTCTTAAATTCTCCAGGAAAAATTTTCTTCCTCTTTTCTTTGACGGTCTGGATGATCGATCACGTTTTTTGCATTCTTCCATTTGGTACAATCCACTTATAAAGCTTAAAAATAAAACTCTCTTTTGGAAAGACTGGTATTCCCTTGGTCTCTTTTGGGTTAATCAACTCTTACAAGACGGTCTTTGTCTTCCTTTCTCATCTATCCAATCTGACTTTTCTCCCCCTGCTTCTTTCCTTTCCAAATATATTTCATTATGTACTGTCGTTCAATCTTCATATGACTCTTTTGCTTCTTCTTCTGCTCCTCCTACCTCTTCTTCGCTTACTATTTCTTTTCTCTCATCCTCTCCTGCCGCTTCTCAGATTTACAAACGTCTCCAAGACGCCCCTCATACTCGTGACAAGTCGAAAGTAGAACAGGATTGGGAATCTGATCTTGATACTTCCTTCTCTTTTCAAGTATGGCAAAACATTTGGAATAAAATACGGAAATCATCTAGGGCCGCTAACACCACTCAGACTTTATTTTTTATTTATAATCGCCTTTTAGTTACTCCTTCTAAATTACACACTATCAACCCTTCTATTCCCTCTACTTGTTGGTCCTGTTCTGCTGCTTATGCAGACCTTAAACATATGCTTTTCACATGCCCTCTTGTTCACACTTTTTGGACCAAAGTATGGAAACAAATCAATTCCATTTTTTCTACACACTTTCCATTCTCACTCACTCATATTTTTCTAGGTAGTATTTCGGACATATGGTCTTCCCAAACCTCCTTTTCTAATATTTCCATCATCGACCTTCTCCTAGCAGTTGCTTTCCAACAGATTACTAAATCTTGGAAAAATGCCACGCATGTTTCATTTCAAGCATGGTGGTATGGTGTTTGTTACAACCATAGACTTGACAGAGCGTATGTATACCCTATTCAACTTGCTATCAAACGTGATTTATTGTGGTTACCAGTTACTACTTTTTTAGATGTATCTGCTCAATCCCGTCCTTTGCATACCCCTACCCATGAAGAAGTTCCTAAACCCCCCTGAATTGACTGTGTTACCTTTTTCCTGTATATGCATAATTTGCTGTTTCTGTATTGGCATTACTTTTTTATGAAATTTTACTTATTTCCTGTTTTCTGATTTTCTCTATTCCTGATACGCTTCATTAATGCCTTTTTCTATATCCTTCTCCTTTTTCCTTTACTACTTCTTTTTTCTTCTCTTTCCTTTCTTTTCCTTCTCCTCTTTTTCTTTCTTTTTCCCCCCTTTTTCCCTTTTTTTCTTTTTCGTAAGATATTTTTGCTTCTATTTTGTGCTGATTGCTTATTTATCATATTGTCGTATTTGTACCCTTATTTCATGCAATCTCTTCTTAATAAAGTCTCTTTGAAACTTAAAAATAGCAAAGGCTCTTAAACAAGCACATGCTCAACAATTCAAGGATGACCCTAGGCCAGTGTACCTAACCTTTTCTGTAACAAGAGCTATTTATATTAAATGAAAATCATACTTAGCTACTAATATTTGTGACATAGTAGTGACCACTCCATCCAGGATTGTCAGCAATGATCACAACAGTGCATTAGTCAGGGTTGCTAGCAGAAAAGCAAAAAAGCATTATCAATTTTGAATGCTTCTAAATGGGTCATGCGTAACAGCCGTATCTGCAACTCACCTGTCATCAAGGTAATAATGTGAATAATAAGACTCTCCAACTCAAATAATATCTTTAAATACATTTTGAAAGTTCAACCATTCTTCTCCAAACACACCTTATGTGTACTGAAAATACACACATTTTCATTTCGAATAAATGTTTTTTTAAATGTTGATATGAATATAAATAATTCAACCAAGCAAACGCTGGTATATTAGTAGGCTGGGCTGCACACAGAAGAGCTACTTACAGGAAGCTGGAGAGCTACTGGTAGCTTGTGAGCTACTCATTGGAGACGCCTGTGCTAGAATGAATGAAAATGTTTACACATTTGATACCCTTGTCTCTCAGTAGACATCTAAAGATCATAAACAAGAGACAGAAACCTGTTACTTCAGTAAAACGCATCTAATTTGCAGGTGGGAGGATCTTCTCACAGAAAAAAATGTGAGACCTCCTTGTGTTACAGGGATTCTGCGGAGTCCCAGAACTATGCTTTGGATCATGGAACCTTAGTTGGCAGGAACTGTGTCTTCCCACCACCTGAGTATCCATGAGCCCGGGGACGACTAGTTATAGTGTCTCACTTGCCCTCCTACTCACTCACAGAGGAACAAGTGATTAGATACACCAGAACACAACTCTCCCGACCATCTCAGGAATTGTAGTTGCAGCACACAGCCTTTCACTCACGCTCTTGTACCAGTCCGCAATAAGATCTGACAGAGACACGAGGGAAGTTTAAAATGTATTTTTCCTAGTGTGCAGTATACATGTCACAACAAGAAAAATGCCTATCAGAAATACGGTTAGCATAGCAAGTAGTCTGTAAATCCATAAAGGTACTGTCATTGTGCACGACAGAGTAGCCTAACCTCCCTCCCTTTCTATAGAACCAAAATGATTATATATCAGAAGATTTCTGGGTATGTGCAACAGACCCCGTACCTCAGTCTATAGATGAAAGACTGACATCATAAGTTCTGTCACGCTCCCTTCTCTGGAAAGATCCCTCTCCAAATGTGCTACCCACCCGTGTATACTTATATCATCAAAGTACTTGTTCCCAAACAACAGTTGCATCTGTATGTTTTGTCTAGGTGCTAGGGCCTTACCAGAACAGAATAACAAGGGGCATTGTTGTTCGACCTTGTCTGCAGTATTCAGGCTAAATCCTAGGAAAGAGCAGAACGCAAAACACAACAGTATGTTCTGTGTGAAAGTTACATTATGGTACAAAGCAAAAATACGTTAGTATACTAATATGCGCAAAGCAGAAGGCAGTCTGCCCTGGGTTTATCCTATCATAGGGGAAACAACAGTGACCACATGGACCACGTGACACTTAAAACTAAGACACAAATACATGCACATACTGCTGATTTCATTAATTCCTTAAAATCATGCTTCCGGTTATCAACATTGAAAGCAAGGCTACAATTTGCTACAAGTTAAATGAAATGTGCATATGTACTTGTTGCCGTACTGGAGTCATAAAACTTAGCAGGTATATTGAAGCTAAAGGGCACTGCCGATTAATAGAAAGCAACATCCTCATTTGATTACAAAATATATTGGCGTCGTTGTGATGTACAGGTACAGGGGGGCATGAGCGTGAAAGCAATATGAATACAAGGATATTGTTTTAAAAATCCCAGCCATGGAAAAGAGACATAGATCAAATATAACAAATATGTTTTCACAACGCTGTGAAAGATCACGGTTGAAGATCACATCCAGATTATGAGCTTGATTTACAAGAGTTAGGCGAGAGCCTAGGTCCTTGTGCCATGGGAGGGACAGGGAGGATGAGTTTATATTCCTGTAAAGTAGGATTCCTGTTTTGTCAGAGGTGAGACAGGCACAGAGAAATCTTGGTTGTGAAGCCCTGATCAACGTCTGTCCTTAGATGGAGGTGGGTGTCATCCACATGCAAGTGGAATCAGATCTTATAGGCAACCGGGATGCATGTCAACAGTGCCATGCAGATATGATATAGGATCCTTAGGGTACACCACAGTGAATATTGGAGGTCTAGGGAAAGAAGGGGTCAATTTTAATTTGTTGGGTGCAGTTGTGAAGGAATCCTGTGAACCATGCTAGTGCTGTGCTATTGATGGCCATTATGGTTGATGATCCTTGAAGGAGCATCTCATGGTCTATGGTACCAAATGCAGCAGAGAGAGCTAAAAGTATCAGGACACTGTGGTGACCTTGGTCGTGGGCTATGCAGTTCCTCCTTTGTGTTTAGTACGGTACTTTTTATGCTTTTTCTTGGCCTAAGTCCTGATTGGAGGTCATGGAGGAGGTTGTTGATCTCATGATAGTGGGAGAGTAATGAAGACACAATTATTAAGATATCCATGGCATTGCAGGGGAAATCAGAGATTGGTCTATAATTTGCCAAGTGACTGGGATCTGCAGAATGGGGGGAATTGTTGCATGTTTGAGGCCTTGGTAGGTTTTCTGGCTAACTATGGAGTAGTTTGCAAGGTTGGTAATAACTAGTTTGAATGCAGGTAATTCTAGGTCGATGACTTTAGCATAGGGTACGTCCCTTCATTGAAATGACTTCTTGAATGAGGACAATATTTTTCCTCATTTCCACTCAGATATTGATGCAAATTCCAACAGCGTAATGTCATTGGGTGGAAGTGACTAAGTTGGCTAAATGCTCTGCAGGCTGGACCAGGCTTGGTTGGATGGAAGCTTGAATGTATTCCATCACAGGGCTCTACCATGCCTTTGGAGAATGCTTCTTAATAATGCAGTGGGCCAGTGAGTTGTGTTTGGTGGTTAGGTGGTTCCAAATGTCTCCAGATTGAACGAGTGGGGGTCTGGGATTTCATCAGTCAACTGAGTGAATTTATCTGGCTGCAAGTTATTGAGGTTGCTTTATGCAGAGTAGGTCCTATGCTAAGGATTGCAGACTTTGGCTAGCACAATGTGTATGAATGCAATTAGGAAGTTGCTTGACCATGACAGGAGGCGTCGGTACTGAGGAGGTTGACTGCGGTGAGAGTGGAAAACAAGAGGTTAGGAATATGGCCACCTTCATGAATTGATTCCATCATCCTCTGTGTATGGTGTCTATGTCCTTCAAAAGGGTTTTGGGGAACGTGTTTGCGGATTCATCAGACCAGATATTCATACCTCCAAGGACAAAAACATGGTTAGAAAGCCAATAGGTTATTATGTCTGAATTAAAGGAAGGTAGACTGTTTTAGGGGATGGCAGACAACTGTGCAGACCATGGAGGAGGTGATGCCCTTCTGTAGGATGTACTAAAATGAGGTGAAATATGGACCACTGAGAATTTTGAAAGGGAGGGAATGTACTGGAGTTACATCTCCCCCTGGACCTTGGACTCTATTTTGCAATATTATATTGTAGTTTGGGTGGAAGTAGGTTTGCAATGTAAGTGACAGAAGTCTTTGAGTTAAGTTTCTGTGATGGTCAGGAACTGAAATATATGAGAAATGATGAGATGTTATATGTAAAGGAAATTTTTTGCAGCAGATCTAGCATCAATGAGGCCACCCAAAATAAGGTGTTTGGCAAGTGATAAAGAGGAGACATCAGTGGAAGTGACAGTAACCGCGATAGGAGAGGCAAAAAGTGAATAAAGTTTTATATCCGGGATGAGATCGGTAAATCGTGGTGTGGAAAATACATCATAGGAGATGGCACTGAGCTTGTTAGGATTATTTGAAATGCGGTTTTGGGGGTAAGGTGAGCAGTCGGAGTTGTGTAGAGTTCAGCGTGGTCGATATCAGGTTGACTTTGGCTGAGCCAGGTGTTTTTTAGAATAGGAAACTGATGCTCAGTGGTCTGTAGGGTACTATGCTTATCTTGGACCATTATCCTTCCATTGTTGCTACAATGTATCTGTTGGACTTGGCCCGCAGGGCAGGTTCGCCCCTGAACTTTTTGCCTTATGTGTGACCCTGTGTCAGTGATTTTGGGTCTCTGCGCACTTTTCCCTGGGTCCCAGAGTGAAAGTGCGTGCGTGTAGCATGGCTGGCCTGCCCTCCCATAGGAATGCATGGGGAATGTGTGTGCCCTGGTAGTTCCTGATGTGTGGGGAGTGCAGGCTCGAGTTTAGTATGTATGAACTCGTGAGAGTGAATGCTGCGCAATGGTATGTGCGGCTTGTATGTGTCTAGAAGGGAAGTGTTACTTCTGGACATTGAGATATGTGTGCATGTGCTGTGAGGGTGATGGAGCGTGATTGGCTGGAGCTGGCTGGCATGCCAGGCTCCAGGAAGTCTGGATGGGTCTGCCCGGTGGTGAGTGGGAGATTAGCATGAGTGATGTGTGGGTGACAGTAACCGCGATAGGAGAGGCAAAAAGTGAATAAAGTTTTATATCCGGGATGAGATCGGTAAATCGTGGTGTGGAAAATACATCATAGGAGATGGCACTGAGCTTGTTAGGATTATTTGAAATGCGGTTTTGGGGGTAAGGTGAGCAGTCGGAGTTGTGTAGAGTTCAGCGTGGTCGATATCAGGTTGACTTTGGCTGAGCCAGGTGTTTTTTAGAATAGGAAACTGATGCTCAGTGGTCTGTAGGGTACTATGCTTATCTTGGACCATTATCCTTCCATTGTTGCTACAATGTATCGTTATGAGGGATGTACGTTGTTACAACGCATGCTTTTACCACGCATGCTTTTACAACGCAGGTTTTGCGTTGGGGGGTGCTGGATAGTGAATAGTTTAATTTACTATTCCAACTCCAGTCCCGTTGGATAGTAGGGAAGGTGTTGGATAGTAAATTAAACTATTACCTATCCTAGAGCGCCCCCCAGCGCAATGCGTTGTAATGACTTGCGTTGAAAAACCTACGTTGTAAAGGCACCGCGTGGTAAAAGTTGCGTTGTAAAGGATGTTTCCCGTTATGGGGACTGAACTTGACGGAGAGGGAACTACTTTATGTTGTCTTCCGGGTATCATTTAGCTGTTGAGGTTTAAATAATGGAGCATGAAAGAACATTGCCACGACATGGTGTCTACCATAAAGAACAGGGAATGCATAGATGTGTCGCCCCCCAGCTGATTGAAATAAGTGTCAGCAATTAATGTCTGGATGGAAGATCTGTTTTATTGTTGCATATGCCAGTGCGAAGAAAAGAAGGTGACCCTGAAACGGAATTATCACAGTTAATTGTCCTTTGCATAAAACTGTGTTATGCCTTGGCGAATAAGGATCCTCTACAGTGCCTTAATGTTCTTTCCACCGCGGTGAAAGCCAGGACTATGTCTTGGGCTTGGTGAGCACCTGTTTTGGTCATTCTCCTGGTGGCCATTTGAACATCCATTCATATTTTCACCAAGCATTGCTGCCTCAATTCACTATTCCGCAAGAGGGCCATTATTTCCTTTAGGTTCTACAGACCTTCCCAGTGTACATTCCATTTTGTTGGAAAGGGCTCTGCTTTGCATGCAGCCTACATAGAGAAAATGGCCTCCCAGTAGGTGCCTGGCTGGATGCCGTCTGAACCAATCACAAAGCTGCCATTGCAGCGTTGTGATTGGCTTGGGGAGGGGAGGGAGGCTGCCTACTTCCTGTTCCTGCCTTAGGCAGGAGAGCAGCAAAGCAGCAGAAAAACGTGGCCAGGAGCGGAGGCAGCACGGGACCCGGTAAGGTACTTTTTTTGTATTTTGAAATCCTTTGAATTCCCTGTGCGACCCTCTCCCCCCATACCCCCATCTGCGAGTCTTGCCGGCTGCAACTGAGCATATTGCTTCCCCTGACTGCCGCACCACTGTCAGGGATCGTGGATCCCTGGCGGTTGTGGTGGGCTTATGGTGGTCCGACTGCCATTCTTGTAATACAACGGTTGGACCACTGGTGTGGCGGTCCCCGGCCACCACCGCACCTCCACCGTGTTCTTGGCGGTTCAATAGACCGCCAAACTCGTAATTAGGTCTACAGTTACTTTCCTTTTGTAAAGCTCTTGGTGGTGAATGCTCTGTCAGACCACATATTCCCCAATGCCCGCCCTCGTCTCCATTTTCTGAAATTAGTACGGTTCCATGTTAGAGTCACACACTGCCAGTTCATTTCTGTACGTCAATCATGCTCTGCGTCTGTGGACGCAGAAAATTCTAATGAATAAACTGACATTAGCATGCAGGGGTGGCGCCTAATTGCGGCTCTGTGTCATCATATCTGGAGGTGGGATGTAGGCTTCACCGAGGCCTACCGGTGGGCAGCAGCTATTGCAAGAGTTTTCAGAACTGTTCATACACCTGAGGGAAATTCATAAGGTGATGAGTCTGTAATTAGATAATATCCAGAAAGAGTTTTACCAACCCCCTTGACTGAAGTATGTGAAAAAGTGCCATGGGGTGTGCCTAGAAGAGTCGCTGTAGTGATGTGTGCAGAGTACAAATGCAAAAACAATTATAATTCTAAATATAACATCAAAGGTTATTATCATGTGCCTGATTTATACGTGTGCTTATTTACTTAGGCCTATATATAATACTACACCTTTTTTCTATTCACCATTTTGAGTGGAGATTTACACCTCTGTGTAAACTTGCAAATTCTCCACCGCCTCAAATGAGGGGTGGAGCCTGCATGGGTTGGATTTACGGCCATAAAGTTACTACAGTTAAGGTCGTATTTTACATTCAGCCTTGATGGCAGACGTGTCCACCATAGGAGCGGAGGCTTCCACTATGGTGATGGAGATCTCCCTAGAGGAAAGTTTAGGGAAATATAGTAAAGTTTATTATTATTATTACTTTAAAGTTCAAAAATATGTTAATGCACCCGCAGGCCCCCAATAGTACTAGCAAGTTTTCCCCATTTTCCAGCCCCTCTATAACAAGCATTTGCAATGCAATAAGTCTCGCATTTACTCAAGTTTAAGCTATTGGCATTGTAAATGACAATGTGTTTTATTTATGTTTTAAAAACTAAAACAAGCATATATTTAACAAGGACCCCCTGAATACACGGAAATGCAGTTCCTAGACCAGGGAAAAACAAATGAATGATATGTACCAATCTAGGCAACAAAAACAATAAAAATAGGAAGGGACTGAGCTACAACATTGGTTTTTGCTAAAAAGAGTACAATTTTATTCAGAGTTATCAAAACACATAATTTCATGTTACAAATTACAAATTCAATATCAGCAATTGGCAAATATAACACAATAAAATAGAAAATCAGAACATCATTAAAAAAGAGAAATCCAATTGTGTATATGGATATACATAAAATAGAAACACAGTAAAAAGAGAATGTGGCAAATTATATCTCTACGCGCGTTTCGGCGGACCAGCGCCTTCTTCTGGAGCAGCCACGATAATTTCTAAAAAGAAAATACCATACAAGGAAAATTATACATAATATCATACATATTCTTTAAATCCTAGTTTTTAATACATGAAATTTCTAATTTCTAATGTTTTAACAGTAGTCTCAGTCTTTCCATTTTACATTGAACATAACATTCTGACATTTCAACATTTTTTAATTTCGTTTCCTTGCCTCACTGGCAGTCACAGAATTTGGAATGCATTTTGGGATATAGAGACATATATGGGGACCCAAAAAGTGGCAGAGGCTGGAGGATATTAAGATGGAGCCATTCAATTCTAGCTATAAAATATAATCACAGGAGATGATATATTATATAGGAGTAGTGATACCAAAGATTGCAAATAAGAAACTTTGAAAAAGGATATATAATATAAAGTTCCTAATATAAATCCCTCAATTGCAGGCCACTTATATAAAGATAAAAGTTTATACATATGGGGCCTAAATTAATAAAAATCGTAAGTGAAAGGTTATACTCTCCTATTATTTGACCATAAAGGGACCTATACGTTTGTTTAAATGCGTATATCCAATGGTTAGGATCACTTACTTAAAAAAATGGAGTATAATATGTATAGCACGAAGAATGAATCTGGTTCATAAGCGAAGAATATATCCTCTCTTGATTTCTGAAGCTAGTACTATAGACCAAAAGAAAACAATGGGGGGACAAAGTAATATTATAAATAGGTCCATGGTTACTATTTCGAAATCAAGGTTTTAACAGAGTTGGTGTTTACCTATTTCGATTTCTGTCCAGGGATGGATTTCCAAATGAAGTCAATGCTGTCAGATGATTTCAGGTATTAGTGTTTTTGGTTTTATGTTTCCTAAAAAAATATATATATAAGTAGATCTTTAAGTTTTAGGAAATATTATGACTAAAGATATGCACAATAAGCGTTTTCACATTGTTAACTCAGGTCGATTAATTTACCTGAAGTGTGAAGAAGAGTTTCATTTAAACCCGCCGACCGGAAACAGCGTATGAATCACAAGAATATTTGTTTGCTTGATATAGCGAAAATACACTCCTCCTGATGTGGGGATCTTGTTAGAGGTAATTTCCTGTATGTTAAAAGGAAATGTTTCGCAGTAAGCGTTTGTTTAATTTTTATGATCAAGTAACAGCTTAGTGAATTTTTGTTCATGAAATGACAAGTAAATATTGGTTACCTTTTTGGTTATGTTCCAATAGGGTTGGTTAGGTAAGGTTAAAATAACTCCCTGTCTGCAAAATAAAAATATAAAAATAATATAGAAGACTTATAATTATGAGTAAGAAGTCAGTAGTAAAAATATTAAGCTACAGGTATCACGCTAAGTGATTATTTAGTCTTACCCAATTGATATTAACAGGGCTCCTGGTTTCCGGCGGCGGGACACGAGGTTTCTGTAGTCCTTTCACGAGCGATAGTGTTTGAATGCGCCTGAGGTTGCATTTTTATACTGCCGCCAATTGGAAGATTTAGTGCAGCTGTGTTCCGTGTAAAGAGAAAAAACGGACCAACTGATCGGAGCAATAAAGAGAGGACTTGGTTCTTAAGGGAAATCGCATTGACTCTAAACGACGATGCTCTCCGGCATGGAAATAAACGACGGAATGCAAAGTCAATGGGATCTCCGGGGGACTGCAAAGGAGCGTGATAGAAGAGGGACTCCTTTTATATGAAAAAACGGAGTCTAGTTAATGCTGTCTATACGCTACATGTTAGCGCACTGCATGTAGATTGTCAGAACCAGCGGTGCATAAACCAAAAAAATTATACAGGGGATATAGGGACAGTAAAATCGTTACTATTACAAAATGAAAAGGGAACTGTGATCCTATTAAAAATGACTTAAAAAAGAAGATTATATATGTATATTATTAAATTCACAAAACCTCATACAAGCGGAGGGAACAAAGAATTTTGTAACGGTTATCTGTGAAAGATAAGATTCATGTAGCTTCCAAACTATAAAGTGGAGAAATAAAACAATAAATAATTAAAACAAAAAAGTGAAATACAGTGTGTTTATAATAGGGCAGGAAGGACTGTAAGGAATTGATTCTGTTCTAGCATATGGCGTGTTCCCAAGGCAATTCACTATTCATTCCCTCACGGAAGGTATTAAAGACAAATATCCAAAACACCTCCCTTTTCTTTCTGATGGCAGATCCACCATTAGTGTCTGGGGTATGAATTTTTTCTAAGACTCTCCATGTAAAGTCTTCTGCATTGTGTCCTTTTTCCAAAAAGTGTTTCACCATTGGAGCAGCAAGTTTTTTAGTTCTAATCGCAGAGCGATGTTCATTCAGACGTATCTGTATTGCACGGGATGTTTCTCCTATGTATCCCAGGAGACAGGGGCATTGTATAAAGTAGATCAAATTTGAGGATCTACAATTCCACATTTCTTTTGCAACTGTTTTATGGCCATTATGAGTGAATTCCTCTCCTCTTATGATATTAGTACAAGAGGAACAAGGAAAAGTTCCTTTCACTGGGTTGCCTGATACAATCGACCTTTGGGCCAAATTTCTTCCGACCGATGTGGTTTGGAAACGTGAATGAACAATATATTCCTTAATGTTTTTATTTCTTTTGTAGGCGAAAAGTGGCTTGGCTAATTTCTGTTCCAAGGTACAGTTGCTATTCAAAATATGCCAATTCGAGTTTATTACTTGCTTGATTTTGGCATCAATGGTTGAATGTTTTGTTATACAGATCACTTGTTCATTAGTTTTTGCAGGTTTGGATTGGAGTAGGCAGTCACGGTCGTAATAACGGGCACGCTTGTAGGAGTGTCTCACTAACCGGTGAGGATAACCTCTCTCGATAAATTTGCTTCTCATCAATAGGGCTTGTCTATCGAAATCTGCCAGACTTGTGCAGTTTCGTCTGACTCTTAGAAATTGAGAGAATGGAATGGAGTCTTTTTGTGATTTGGGATGAAAGCTGCTGTAATGTAGCAAGGTATTCCTAGCTGTGGGTTTTATATGCAAATCAACTTTCAAAATGCCCACATCATTTATAATTTCAATGTCCAGAAACTCCACTCTATCGCAACTAATGTGCGACGTAAAACGAAGATTGGGGTCTGCCTCATTTATCCAAGAGATAAACTCATCCAAAGTCTCCCTCCCATCGGTCCAGACAAAGAATATATCGTCTATATATCTGGACCAATGGGAGACAGACTCAAAGAAGGGGGCCATTTCATTATGAATGTATTTTTCTTCAAATGCCGCCATGTATATATTTGCGATCGAAGGTGCCACCGATGCGCCCATACTTACGCCCTTGATCTGGCGGTAAGTATTAGATCCAAATTCAAAAAAATTGTCAGTTAGAACAATTTCCAAACATGCCAGCAGGAATGTTTTAGGGAAAGGGATGTTATGCAGATCAATGAACCAAGATGTGGTTTTCATTGCTTCAGTGAGTGGAATATTGCTATACAGGGACTCGACGTCCATCGTGACTAAGAGATCTCGTTTGAAGTTGAAGGCTAAACCTTCTGTCTTTTGTATCATGTCACCTGTGTCTCGCACATATGATTTGATTTTGGGTATAAACGGACGTAGGTAGTTATCTATGTATTTGGATAGTGGCTCAGTGGCAGTGCCTATGGTTGAAACTATTGGGCGATAGGGCGGATCATTCGGATTTTTGTGAATCTTAGGAAGCCCGTATATACATGCAGTTTTACCTAAATTGTGATTTAAAAATTCAAATTCCTAAACTAAAACATAAATAAAGGCATTGTCATTTACAATGCCAATAGCTGGAACTCGCGTATATGCGAGACCTATTGCATTGCAAATGCACGACATCACGGACAATGGGAGGGCGGACAGGACGGGAGGGAGAAGGCACGAAAAGCAGAGGGTTGGTGACAGGGAGTGAGAATGCACGGACAATGGGAGGGTGGGCGGGGAGGATAAACATGGCATGACAGCGGGAGGGAGGGGGCAGTGGCGTAGGAAGGAGGGTGCGGTGGGTGCGGGCCGCCCCGGTGTCATCACTGATCACTGGCGACAAAATGTAAAAAATATGTGTTTTAAACACATATTTTTGCCATTTTGTCAAGCCGGGAGTGACAACACATTTTCCGCACCGGGTACCACCTGACCATGCTACGCCACTGGGGGGGGGAGTAAAGAAGGCATCAAAGCACGTCGTGCCTGCAGTAAGAGAAACTGAATAAAGGAAATACTGCCCACAGTCTACATAACACGTACCGTGTAACAACCAAAGTAAAGGGGCCAGTCGCCATGGAAGGTAACAAATGAAGAGGAGGCAGTACTAAGAAGGGACCAATGGCAAATATGGGTGGAGAGTGGGCGGTGCTTCTATTTGCTACTCCACCACAACAAGTCTGCCAGAGCAGCGCATGCGCTCTGGCTTGACCTAAAAACGTATATCTGTGTGAGCAGAGATATCGCACACATGGTGGAAACCTCTGCACAGAAAATATGGGAAGAGTGGAACTATGGGGCATATTATCAAGGGGGTTTATCTCCGCTTTTTTGGCTTTAAAAGCCAAGAAAGCGGAGATAAAATGATCTCCCTATTACCTAGCAGTCGCTAACACCAGTTAGCGACAGCTAGTAGGAGATAGCGACCATCTTGGGCCCCACTTTGCATGTCAGTGATATTTATCACTAATGACATGCAAAGTGGGCGTGCCAAGATGTTAGCGACTGGAAACAGTCGCTAACATCGCTATCTCCTATTACCAACTTTTGGAGATATTCGCGCTAAGCGCGAATATCTCCAAAAGCTAACACCTGCCCTGAGCAGTTCTTAGCCATGTTATCCAATGGGATGTGGATAACATGGCTAAGAGCATTAGCTCGGTAATGCATGAATATCGCGGACTTTTCAGCGATATTCATGCATTGCGGCCGTTTTTTATCGCATTTGCGATAAACCTTGGTAATACCAAGGTTTATCTGCGGTAAGAATCGCCGCAGCTCAGCGGTAAAATTAGGTCTCTAACCAAGCAATAGCGATAATTATCGCTATTGCTTGGTAATATCCCCCTATATTTTATAGTACATAAGTAGTGCTGCTTCGCTTGCTCTAAAATATGGTTTGTTCACTGGGCCTACATTATTAGTAAATGCTTACATAGTGCACTTTTCATAGTGAAGTGTTTACTTACACTTACACTTTGTGCAGGTGCAGTGTCACCCAAAGTTGTTGTTTTTGGCTTTATTTTCCAGGGGAGGACTATTTTTTGGTTTTCTTAAAAAGACCTTGGCAGACTAAAGTGCCTTATTGCAGTGATTTGTAGGTGAAAGGCCCTTCAGGAGAGGTAACTTGATGGCCAAAGAGGACTCAGTTCAGGGAAACCTTCCCGGTGTCCGGCCATGCCAGATAATGTGTTCTGAGTGGTTATCTAGTAACAGGACACACTCACCCGTGCTCTGAGATAAAGGGGTGTCACACAAACACTCTTATAGGCAAGGCATGATGAAAAGGCCCTGAGCAGGGAACGCGGTGCCTCGCCCACCACAAAGTGCAGGAATGCCGACCTTTTCTCATAGCCATGCGTGCCGAGGACACACATGATCGCAATTTAGCTAAGCTTTCCTGTAATTTAGATAAATAAGCAGCAGAGAGTGGGGGAGGGATTTGCCTAAGACACCGTATTACATTTGTTTACAGATCCGAGTGGAGGCTCAGACAGCTTGAGGTACATCTGTGGAGTCCCGGGTACTGCCGAGAAATCTTCTTGCATGTTAAAATCTGTGGGGCAGATTTACGTTTCCTGGCGCATCCCTGAAAATCAGCAGGGATGCGCCAGGAAACTTGTGACACGCATCTCAATCCTTGCGCCACCACGGATGCGCAACAAGGCGCAAGGAAATGCAGATGTGTGTCGCATCTGCTGTCGTAACGTTGGCACAGTGCTGGAGTTGTGTCGCGGGTGCGACGCAACTCCAGCACTGTGCAAACCCGGCCTATCTTGAACCTGATGCATCACACCGTACGCCTGCTTCAAGCAAGCTCAAGGTTTTGACGCAGTGGGGTCGGAAAAGTGACTGAGTGAAAACTTGTAGATTTCACTCAGCCACTTTTCCGAGGCGGTCCTGCACCGGAACGCCCACCATGCGTCGGAACGCCCACATGAAACCTGATGCAGGTTTCATGTGGCGCATGGCTTTACAACGTGATGCATCTCCCTAGATGCATCATGTTGTAAATACCCCGCAGCATGGCGCTGGCTTTATGCTGCGTCACAGAAGTGACGCAACAGCGGCACAAAAGTGGCGTACGGGGCTTGTAAATCTGCCCCAGAGTTTCCGACTTCTGCGGGAGCATGAGTGGGTAGCTCAACCAGCGCAAATTTTGTTTAGGCATCTGGCTTGCTTATTCCGTTGTAAAATCTGAACTACAAGTCCCAGAATGCAAAGATAATTCCTGGCTGGATGTGTTATTTGGCATGGACCTGGCACACTTGAGAGGGCTGAATAAATGGATTGACCTCAGCTAGATGTGGACAGTTCACTTCATTCATACCTTTCACACCTCACCAGGAGCTCTGGTAACTCGTGTACTCTGGGAAAGACTAAAACCTCACTGTAAGTTTTCCAGTTTCTTCCACCTACATCAAACACAACTTCAAGTTTCCACTCCTCCATGTTTGTTTTATAAATAATTGTTAACAGGTGCTCTGGGCTATTTGGTTTAATGAAATATAATGATGGCTATAACGAGGGCCAATGGAAATATGAGGTTTTGTAACCGTGGCGTTATCCGCATAATTATGGGTCTATAATCTACTGCATAAACTGCAGATTTTACCAAAAAAATGATTCTACCTTAAATAGATCAAAAGTTAATATAAAAACGTGGCAACGTGTTCCAAAGCATTGGAAAGTTAGTTGACTGCTCATTTTTTTATTAGCTCATTGCTGTTTTAGGGAGTTAAACAGGGCCCCATGTGGTGAAATATTTCCCCTGACAGTGTTACCATGTGTAGAAATCATAAAATATTAGAAATAATACAATCACAAAATATGCCTCATTATGTTGCATAATTTGCCTTTTCTTGTTGCGTAATTTGGTGCACCCTGCCACATAATTTGGTGCTCTCCTGCCACATAATTCTAGTGGCCCAGACTACATCTCTTAGAATGCTCTAATTTGTTAAAAGAATGACCGGTGCTGGAGACGTGTTGTCTCGTAAACATGGAGTAGTTCAACAACCCTACGAACTGGCCACCTTCAGACTTCACAGATATAAAGTAGTTGAGTCCCTGCACACACCGAGCTGGCAACGCCCTTTTGCATGTGTGACGCCTTACACCAGATCTGACTTTTAGGCCAACACTTTGCATGATTGGGTTTTCATAACATACTTAACATATTAAGTGTGAAACCTCAAGTTCCATAGTACTAAGGACTGACATAAGTTTGTGTTATTTTTGTTTGCTTGTACGTCACTGAATGCATCCCTGATGATCAGTGAAGAGAGAATCTTGGGTGCATTGTAATTAGAATGAGCTTTCCCTAACTGCCTGGAACCAAATTGAGCATTATGGGTAACCGACCTTCAGGTATTGATTGAGAAGGGTGTGGTGTTGCCCTCCCCATGCACAATGACTCTACACAGGGAGTGCTTGCAAATTATTCTAGCTCACACGGTCTGTAGCTCAGACCCAGCTTCCTCTTGAGCCTTGCCAACTTGTGTGGGTCCATGCCTGATGTGCTGCTCCAGGCCAGGTTATTTCTTTGAATTCTGGGACTTGTAGTCTTGTTTATTCCATTATAAATTATTATTAGACCTGGGAAACTTGGCAGCTATTGGTAAGTTGGTGAACTTACGGTAAGGCGTGGCAAAAGGAGATTTATGAAGATAGAACATGAAAGTATGAATTTATGTGTCTGTGTTTAGGGTGAGCACGGTACCTATCAGAGGGTTAAAAAGCATGGAAGCCAATTGAGGTGTCTGACTACGCACAGAAGTAGACCAGAGGAGCTGGAGACTGACATCCCCCCCTTTCATAGTGTCTGCACTCAGATCTCAACTTGAGTCTCCCCATTATTGTTTACCAGAGCTGCCCACAAGCTGAATAGGTTTTTGGTGGGAGTTAGGGCCAGGACCAGCTTTAGTGGGGTGCAACCAGCGCAGCCGCACCTGGCACTTACCTTGGAGGGTGCTGTGTTTAGAAACAATATAGGTTTAAAAGCACCTGCTGCAAAGTTCCAATGTACACCCCACCAGTTTTAAGGCAACAATAAAAGTGTCAAGGTTTTGTTTAGTGGGAGTTTCGACTCATCATAAAATAGCGCAGAGGGTTAATATGTCTGCTGCAAAAAATGTGTACCATGTAGATCACAGAATTGTATTTTATTCAGAAATCTCAGCGGGTTACGGCATTTGTCATAGAGATCCTTTAGTTACTAGCAGTTTATCAACTCATCAAAAAGCTGCATGCAAACTGCATGGTATAGGTTAGAACGTTATGTTTATTTCCCAGTCTTTCATTTTCATAATGTTGCTAAAAAAGGTTAGTTTAGGTAGAAATACATTCTTACTAGTAAAGCCAACCACAACCACTGAGGTGTTTTTTTAAATCCTGAGTCTGTGCTTTTCCAGACCAAACATTCTTAAAATACACTGACTACCAGTATGGATGACATGCAATTCCTACACCTTTAATCCTCATTTCAATAATGCAATATTTCCTATTGACTGAATTGCACACGTATAATTCATTGTCTGTGTATAATATGTGTGTGATGTATAGTGCGCTGACACCCTACACTGGTATGAGTAACACTATAAAACGAAATGCATGTGAAAGAAATAAAGGATGGTAGTGAGGGAATCTGTGGAGAAGGAGGTCATTGGGGTGGGCGCCCAAAACGATTGGAACATCACGCGCCACCATCACTAAAGCTGGTAACTTTGCCCCATTTGAGGAATCTCTATGAAACTTTCCAAACCTATTGCTTTTCCTACATTGGTGGAGATGGAAAGTTTTGTGGTGATTGGTCAAGAGGGTGCAAAGATAAAATGGAGGGATCCCAAAACAGGTTTGAGCACCAATGCATTTTTCCATAGACTTTGTACTCATGCATAGCGGGCAAACACCCCGTCGGATTTCCATGAAATGTGGCAGGATTGTAGATTATGGTGTGCAGATGATCCGTTTTGTATTTCAGAGGGGGAAGTATTTTTTTACGTTGTAAGGCATTTAAACTAAGCGATATCTGTTGTTGCAGTAGTTTCGTGAAATTTTGCAGTATTTTGTGAAACTACCGCGCTACATACAGATGGCAAGGCATTATCTGATTGGCTAATGTCTGCCTTTACAAATGCTAAAGGCAGCCATATTGTTTAATGGTACTTTCTCTGTGTTGTTGCTAGGGGGCTTATATATAGATAAGTAGGGGTAAAAATTGCTATCCCCACCCAGTGCAACAGTAGGGTAAGTATTGGATAGGGGAGGGGTACAAATTACCATTCCTTATTACTTACCTTATATTGCATTGCAATGGCATGCATTGTAGTGACATGTGTTGTAATGACATGTGTTGTAGTGACATGCGATGTAATGGCTGCGTTGTAATGGCATGTGATGTAAAATATTGTTGCGTTGTAATGACTGGGTTGTAAATGTAGTGCGATGTAATGACTGCGTTGTAACATTTGTTTCCCCGGACTGAGAACCCAGGTGAGCTCAGGGATCCTTATAGCCCACCACCACCCTTCTTTGTACACGCACCACAACCCGAGAATCACTACCACACCAAGGCAGGCGTGTGAGCTTGGGGCAGGGGATGACCATCACATCAGACTTGATGTTTACAATTTACCATTCTCGAGGGGCACAGAATGAATTAATTGACAGTGCTCATCAACATGGAAAACGCAGACTTTGCGGCACTAAATGATAATTAAATGCAACATCTACAGACAGTATCATCTGGCTTAACTCATTGCGTTCTGCTAAGGTCTGCTCACTAATTCTACAGAGTAATAGAAGAACACTTGCCTCCCAGTGTATTCAGTTGACCCTATCTGAAAACCAAATCATGCGCTATATTTGCTGAAATTTGCTGGCACAGACTTGAAAAAAGGGAACTAAACAAGTAAACCTGGGACTGTGGGTCATTCTAGATCATATATAACATTTACCTTTCAAGGTAAACCTACATCAATACTGGAAGGCCAGGAAAGAGCTCTTAGAAGGGTCTGAACCTGTCCTAAGGCGTTTGCTGTTTTCGGATATTTTTCGTCTCATTTTAAGTGATTTTGGGGACGATGCAACTGTTTGCAGATGGTGCTGTGGGCAGTGGGTGTTCCATCAGGGTAGGGGGTGATGTGGTCATATATCTTCAGTTTCTTGGTAGGGAATGCTGTAGCATGTAGGATGTCCTTACGAAGGGGAATGTGAAATCTGAGAGGCAGTGGAGCAAAGAATGGCCAACATCCATATGCAAGAATAGGAGGACTGGAATCAGCAGATCTGTTCTGAAGTTGCTCTCTGGGAGGAATGGTTTCACTTTCTTTAGTACAGTCATAGCACCAGCCATTCTTTGTCTTCTTGGTAATGTATTTTTAGAGGGTAAGATATGTTTCCAGAGGGAATCCAAGAGACTTGCCATTGGGTTAAAGTTCAGGGTTGAATCCATTCAGGTTCATGTCTTTTAGCCAGGTTTGGATGAGTTCTTGCTTGCTGCTTTTGGTGAACAGCATGAATTCTCTTTTGGTGGGTTTACGCTTCAGGTAGGTGCTAAACATTTGTTTCTGGTTATTGTGAAGATTTAGTCTTTCCCTGGAAACTCTGCCACCATCTTCCAACCTTAATTTCTGTCATGGGACAGACAGCTTCGCGGTGACACCACACAGCTCTGTGGTTGTACCAAGAAGGAACATGATAACTTCAGCCCCCCCTTGAAAAACTCATCTAACTCTCTCTGCTCTGATGTGGTAGGGCATTGTAAACAACAACAGATGTTCATCTTCCCCGAAGCATGTTTTGGGGAGTTGCTTTAAAATCTGTGTAGGACGCGCTGAAGTCCGCTGTTTACTCCTAGTTTTTGGTTAGTCGAGTTTGCCCTTTTCATTCTTGAAGACACTTTAAGGAGACCATCAAGCAAAGATTAAAGTGCCTTAACCGCATGCGTGCGGGCGGAATTCCGCTCGCACGCTGAGATTTTTAAAACCGCACTTTACATGACGAGCTGGGCTCGTCATGAGCGTGCGAGGAGGCTACCTCATGACGAGCCCAGCTCGTCATGAGCGTGGAAGGGGTTAATTTCCTTTACCCAATCAGGCAGCACAAGCAACCACATCAATAAGTATTCCACAATGACTCTTTCAATGATGTCTTGTTGGGTTTTAAGGCTGGGTATCACCGCTAGTAGAACGTTGAGAGTTGGGCATCCAATCAGGGCGCTTCATTGGTAAAGGCTTGCTGCATGAAGTATTCAGAGATTGCCTACAAGCTTGCTGCCCTTTTGTGTGCTTGTATCCTGTGTCCTATGTCCTGGTGGACTCATCATCCCCATCACCAGCCCTTTGTTGGTGTGTAGTTTCTTTTCAGGTAGCTGGTTTAATACCTTCGCCACGGGGCTAATTCTCCTGCGGCGCTGAGGGGGAGGGGGTCGCGCGCAGCGCCACGGTGCTCGTGACGAGCTCGGCTCGTCACGCTGCACGGTGGCGCTGTGCTCATGACGAGCTAAGCTCGTATGACCGTGCCCGTTTCTTAGAATGCTCAGCACCGCGGGGGAATTAGCACCGCATGTGAGCGCCGCGCGTGTCATGACGAGCTCAGTTCGTCATGAGCACACGGCCACCGTCATAAGCACGGCAGGGGTTAAGAACTTATTTCCTTCCACTCACCTTAGCATTATGTGGAGCAGAGCCAGCACACTGTATTTGTTTTTATGCAGCGGTACACAGCAGTGGCTCCCCACCCGGCTTGCCGGTAACAGAAAAGGCACTCAATTCATGCAATACCTTTCTCTTTTCTGAGCTTGAAAACAAGCCTGAATGTCACATATAAAAGGAAAATATAACAAATAGCTTTTAGTTTAGTGAGAGGGCATTCTTTTCACTCAGCCAAGCAAGGGCTTGATCTGGCTTATCAAGGCAGCAATCGACAAGCTCCTGGTGATGTAAAGGACCTTACAGGTGCAAAGGGTTCCAGGTGTAGTAGAAGAGGCCACATTGTTCAGTTACAAAAGTACTATATTATGTGGCCATAAAGAAGATTTTTTTCAGAACTGGTCTCATTTGTAGAGTTTATGCAACGTGTTAAATCTCTTTTCAAGTGCATCTTACCATGTTTAAGTTACGAACCTTCAATATTTTAAACCATATGCAGACTCTTGCCACATCTGGGCTATAGAGAGAAACATATTAACTTTGTAGATGGTCCAGCCTTACCATGTGTGCAGCTCCTTGCTTCAAAGATATTCTGGACAACAGGAGGAGAGGAGGGGGGAGGCCTTCATGAACTTGCCTGAACCTGTGAATGATTTGTGAGCAGACTTTATCATGTTCTTTTCATTGCTAGTTCAATTTTCTGTTGGCGAATTCTGCTTGTTTGAGCAACAGGGTTCTCCAACGAGTAGCTTGTGAGCTACTGGTAGGTCTCCAGCAACATCTAAGTAGCTCTCATCTGTACAGCCAGCCTACTAAATTAGAAGTTTTTTCTTGGTTGAATTAATATTTTTATACCAAAATTGAAAGGTGCGTATATGAGATTCAACTGTGTGTTTTTCAGGAATCTTAGACTGGTGTTTGGAGAGAAGCATTGTTTTTTCAAAATATTTTCAAAGCTGGTATTTGAGTGATACATTAGGAAGCTTTGGAGAGACATATTATTCATATTATGAAAAAGGCTGGAAAGGCTGTATTTTGTACTCGCGGCGCATTCATATTCTACCAGCGCTTAAGCGAGCGTGCAATAGGATTTACTAGCGCATTTTTTTTTAAAACTTACCGCATTATTGTATTTTATTTTAATATCGTTTATTTTCCCCCTGCTTTTAATTCATCCCTTTGCCCACACACTTGCACAATAATTGTGTCCCCACCGCTGTTCTGAGCGGACAGAATTGTGGTTGTGGTTAGTGCTCGTGGTGTATTGCCGCCATCTTGGGGGTAGCCGGGGAGCTCTCATGGTGCCATCGGGCTGAGCGCTCCAGTGCTCAGGCGGACGATCAGGTGAGCCTCTACTTAATCTTCCCACCACTCGCGCAGTGGTGACGCGCAGCGGGCGCGCCCGACTCGCGCCTGAGTCGAGCCAGAGTCTTGCCCGTCTGCGCCCGTCAGCGCTAAGGAGGCGAGTGAGGCGGGAGACTCTACGCGAACACTGCCATTCGCCTACCCACATCTAGGTATGTCTAGGGAATTCTTGTTGTCCCACAAAGGGCCCCATGTATCCTGGCATGATGTTTTACATCCTGATAATTGGCTTGGCCCAGTTTGTTGTAGTCGGTGTAGGCTCACGCTGACCCCTGAGCCTACCCCGAAAACATCCTCGTATTCCTCTGTCCTACGGGGAGGATTAATTAATGCACGATCTCTCTCCAAGAATGCCCAGAATATTAATGATCTTATCGTGGAGACTAACCTTGACTGGCTCTTGGTTACAGAAACGTGGCTAAATCCCTGGAGTAATCCCGATTTAGCCATAGCCCTCCCGCAGAATTTCCTCATCCAGCGCTTGGATAGAACTAAATCACGGGGAGGGGGCCTAGCTATTATCTACCGTAATTCTCTTAAGTGTTCTACTCAAGAACTGGCGGATATTAAAGGGGCAGAGGCGTTAGCCTTCTCTTTGGGCATCCATGACTCTTTTACCTTTTCTGGCGCCCTCATTTATCGCCCTCCGGGACCCCCAACAAAGTTCCTGGAAACTATGGGTGATGTACTGAGCGAATTAGCGCTTAGATTCTCCCATTTCACAGTACTGGGTGACTTAAACCTGCATTTAGACTCCCTTAAAGAACCTGGAGTAGGCTGCTTTATGGACATCATTGATGTGCTCGGACTCACTCTCCTGAATCATGAACCCACTCATCTAGCGGGACATCTATTGGACTGTATCTGCTCTAATTCCATTAGCCTGAGAGTTAAATCCCCCAGCCCCCAGACTTGGACCGATCACTTTCTCATCCCTTTCCATATTGTATTAAACTCCACATCTATAATCACTTCTATAATAAGTACTAAAAGTCCCAAAGATAAACACACTCCTAACTGGAAAGAACTACCCAGTAGATCGGATGTCGTAGAACAATTAAAAGCCAGTATACCGGCTTTATGTGGCCACACCTCTGCAGACAATCAGACCTATTGTGACTGGATTGCCAGAGCGGGGGCCTTGTTAAGATCAACCAGCAATAATAATTCAAGAACCATTAAGACCAAAAAGAGTGCCCCTTGGTTCTCATTGGCCTTGAAATTAGAACTGGGAGAAGTAAGAGCTTTGGAACGGAGGTGGCGTAGAAATTATGATGCCACCACCCGTAATACCTATAGGTCAGCGAGACGGAAGCATCATGCTGGAATAAAGTTAGCCAAGAAAGCCCATTATCTACAGGCCCTTTCCACGGCGGGCCAGGGACAAAAATAAATCTTCAAGATTGTAAAGGACTTTATGAATCCATCAGCTCTATCGCAGGAGATTCCTCCGTCCCAAGACGATATCTGACTATTTTGACAATAAGATCCTTACCATCGTGAAGACTTTTCCCTCAGCGCCAACTATGTCGGTGGTTTCCGAGCTGACAGAGGAGATGAGGACCTCTGCCCGCCTGGAGAAATTTGCCCGGTCTCTCTTGAAGAGACCTCCACGGCTATTCTGACCAGCAAATCTGGATCCCCTTTTGACCCTTGTCCCCCTCTAGTTTTACAGACCCTAGTAGAGATGGTCAATCCTATAATTAATAGGATTATTAACTCATCATTAGCCACGGCAGTCATTCCTAACGATTGGAAGCTTGCAACTGTCAAGCTGCTCCAAAAAAAGGCACTTGCTGACCCTACCATTCTTTCCAACCTGCGTCCCATCTCCCTGCTTCCTGTGCTGTTCAAACTGACAGAAAGGTTTGTCAATAGTCAACTGACGAGCTTCCTGGAGAAGAATAACATTCTCCACCCCAACCAGTCAGGGTTTCGGTCAAAACACTCTACCGAGACGGCCCTGCTATTTACAGCAGAGACCCTACGAGCGGCCATGGACCAGGGAAAGAAGGCTGTCCTAATCCTACTCGACCTGTCGGCAGCCTTCGATACGGTCTCACATAACGTCTTAGTGGACCGGTTGGCTGCCGCAGGTGTAGGGGGGCAGGTCCTGGCATGGCTCAGGAATTTCCTCAACAATAGACGCCAAGTCACAGTGCTGGGTCAATACCAGTCTGAAGCAAAGGTCGTCAGCTCAGGGGTCCCCCAGGGCTCGAGTCTAAGCCCTGTACTTTTTAACCTGTACATGGTACCCCTAGTGAAACTGATCGCATCATTTCAGATCAGTTCAATATCATACGCTGACGACACCCAACTCATCCTGGTGTTGGACAGGGAACGGCCTGGTGCCGAGGAAGATCTTAAGGAATGTCTAGCAGCAACATTTAAATGGATGACTGACAATCATTTAAAATGTAATGCTGGAAAGACAGAAATCCTGCCATTTGGGAATCACAATCTGTTCTCCCCAAAAATATGTTGGCCTGCGGATGCAGAAGTCCCTCCCAACACAATTACATCTGTGCGCAACTTAGGCATCAAGTTCGATGACCAACTATCTTTTAAACATCAAGCGGTGGCTGTAGCTGGGAGATGCTTCCAGATTATAAAAGCTTTGAGGATGTTTTTTGATCTTCTCCCGTTGCCGGCCAGAAAAACGGTTGCAGTGGCCTTAATAAATTCCAGGTTGGACTATTGTAACGGTTTATATGCTGGAGTTAACAAAACCGTTCTCCATAGGTTACAAATGGTCCAACATGCAGCGGCCCGCCTTGAACTACGTTGGCCCCGTAGGTCTTCAGCCTCAGCAGCACTTAATACACTCCACTGGCTACCAATAGGTAAAAGAATCCTGTTTAAGATCCTTATAATCACCTTCAGGACATTCCATCAGCAAGGTCCAAAATACCTGTGTAATGGTTTTAAAAGATATCACCCAACACGCTGTCTGAGGTCTGCCAGTCAGAATCTGCTCACAATCCCTCGATTCAAGCTGGTAACAAAAGGTGGTAAATCCCTTTTTGTACTAGGCACCAAGGCCTGGAATAAGCTTCCGCCCTTTCTACGATCATTGTCCCAAGAAACCCAATTCAGGAAAGCACTAAAAACTTGGGTCTTCTCCTTATCCGATGCGGCATGTAGGGCGCTGGTGTAATATGTGGTGCAGTGTGCAGGTCATCTTTTTCCCTCCAACCCCTTCATCTGGGTTGGGTGAGCGCCAAGATACTCCTTGGAGTGATAGGAGCGCTATAGAAGTGTCCTTTACATATTATTACCTTGCTGCCATGGGCACTGCAGATATGGCTGTTTTATATTTTCCTGGTAAGGGCATTCCGAATTGATAAAGCTTTTTTTTACATTACTGCAGGCAACCTTGCCTGATCACCACAGGTAATCTTGATTTATTGTGGCTACTAATGTAATCTTGTCTGATGTGGTCACTGAGTATTGCCTAAATAAAACAAGCCATGATAGCCGCAATGGGCGGTCTGGACACAGTTGATGCCGGCCAGGTAGAATAGGGTGAATTTAATTCAGGGTAGGAACAACGAGGGATATGTTCCGTTTTGTAATAGGTATCAGGTTTCCGAGTTGGGATAGATCTCCCCGTGTTCGTCAAACTTTATCGGGCCCATTGCGGCTATCATGGCTTGTATTATTTAGGCAATACTCAGTCCTGATGATGATCCCTATGATTCTTTAAATGGGATCGAAACGCCGTCGACAATTTACAACACCATATACTGTGAAATGTATAAATTATTATGGTGAACCAGTAATGGTGTTAATGGAATTTCTGCTATTGTAATATTGACAGAAAACAACAGCTTTTGCCTAAAAAACTCTGTTCTATTCTCTGGTCACCTTCTTTTCTGTGACAATTTGTACATGTTTCGGTACAGGCTTGTGCCCCTCTCTATGGAATTGTTGAAGGTATCCTTTTATTGCATCTGCAGTCTAAAGTAAAAATTGGACCTCTGTCCGGCTGGACAAGTCAAGACTTAATATAGCTTCCATTGTGTCTATATTTATTTTGCACTTTAAACTGTTTTGTGCATGGGACCATTGTTGTTGTCATTAATATGTTCCCCGAGGTCCTGTGCTGACTCGATTGGGTGCCCTTGTTGTTTTGTATAACTCATTTATTCCTTCAGTAGAAAAATATACCAACTCTGTTTTCAAACCTTCCCTCAATATCACAGGTACATTATACTCCTAAAGCACTCTGGATTGCGCTTCTACCTTTATGAATAGTTTGTGTGAGCACCCTTGAGCCATCCTAAACCATTGTGTCTGTAATGTAAGTTTCTGTCCTTGCAAACTATAACATTTCATTGATTCCTCTGATAATTGCTGGCTGGCATAAACCTTTGCCTTTCAAATACATCAACTTTTACACAATAATGAATGTTAATAATATGCTTTGCAATGTTAAAATTAGCAAATTCTTTCTCACCAACACCCACTGTGGAGAAGGTTGACATTTAAGTACTATTTTCTCTTCTGTTCCAAAATAATGCTTCTTTAGTATGGGATCTTTCATAGATTCACATGCTTGAATTATTCCCTGTCTTAGAAGTGGAAGTTCAAGGGTACCATAATAAAGCAGTATGTATCCCTATCATAGGCTATAATGGCAATGAACAATCACTTTATTAGCCTATCTACGTCCTTTTTTAAAATAGACCAAGCTTTACACTTTAACCAATCAAGTGATAGCACTTTGTAGAACACTACCAAGCAAGGCTGAATCCCTCATATTTTCAAGCACAAGTGGGAATGAAACAATCCCGAGCTACATGGGGATCCTCGCAGGCGAGGATGGTGGGTTGCATGTGAATCTATGAAAGATACCAATACTGGAGAACTGCAGTTACAGGTAAGTAACTCATTTTCTTCTCCAATATTGGATCTTTCATAGATTCACATGCTTGAATCAGAATAGCAAGCAGTTATTGTAGTTAAACATTTTGTAAGATAAGTACCCGTTGAGAATGGTGATTTTCTACCGCACGTTGCATGAAGGGAGTCTCACTCAGCTCTGATCTGTTTTCTTCAATCTAGATTCTGTAAATTATTAATATGACTGCTACAATGTCTGAAATATCCGGGGGAAAAAAGGCCTTTTTAGACCCTGCAAAACCTGTGGAAAGAAAAGGCTACATGTGGATGACCCACATAAGGACTGTCTCCACTGCCTCCTACCGCAGCACAAGGTAAAGGAGTGTAAAATTTCCCTCCCTTTTTCATTCAAAACCTTAAAGGAAGGGGGCTTCTTCTGTGGCTTCAGAAAGCCAAAACACAGAAATCTACATCTTCTGAGAAGGACTGTGATACCTCTGCAAGTCTCACAAAAGAGCAAGGCCCCATGACCAAGGGACCTCTGAGGAAAACAGAAAGACCCTTAAAGCTTCCCACCAGGCCAAAGAAGCTCTGAAAAAGGAGAAAAAGAAACACATATCTACAGAGGCTGCCTAATCTGAGCCCAGCACACCATCTACCAGGGCTGGGGACCTCTCACACACATCTTCCTCAGAGCCATTAATGACAGGACACCAGACTTATCTTAGAGCCCCATCGACGGTACCATCACCGTCGACAGCAATATCGTCAACGACGACGGTTACTACCATCTTATTGACGAGCCCGCCGATGACGAAGACAACAACACCATCCATCGCCCCACTGATTTTGCCAACGAGAATTTTATCGTTGATGAAGACTCCGTCAAAGACCATGCCGACGCTACCGTCGAGGACATCGCCAACGACGACACCAAAAACCTTAAGGTAGCCACACACCTTCATGCCAGTGACCATCACCTTGACGACAATGTCGCCGTCTACACCATCAACAACAAAACAACAAAATTACAAAAAATACAAAAGCTACCGTACGGCCTGAACTCTCTTCCCCCAGCAAGTTCTCTCCTCTCTCCCCAAGTCACCTGCTAGACCTGGATGAGTCAGATAATGAGGCCCCTTTTGAAGGAGCTCACAGCCCTTCAGACCTTGTAACGACTGGATTTTCAGACTAGATGGATTAGCTCACCAGAATATCACACACCCAGCCGAAACGTAACCACCTCCCTCCTCAGGATCTATCTGTCCAGGCACCTGGGTACCTACCCGAGGATGGGGAATAAGCAATATACAAGCTTATATCATATATACATATATGTACAATATCTCTACACCTATAGGGATTGCTAATAACAATACTTATCGGATTACTAGTCTAAACTACACTTATTCATACTCAGTAGCCTCGCGGTAGGTCATACCCAGGCTATACTACCCACTTCCACCTGTGAAGGAGCAGGTCCTATGAGATTACTCTTACACACCAACCCTGGTTGGTGCTCACGCAAGCCGCGGTCTTCCGTCGGGTATAAACGCTGTATCCCCCCAGCGTGTCACGCACTGCCACATATGTACCGTATCCTCCCGGCACTTCACACGACCAACACAATCCGGCGTTGGCCTCACTACGCCGCGGCGATTTCTTCCTATATAAACCTCCTTATCTATATGGGACACATCACTATCTATCTACTATATGGTATATAATATATATGTTTGGAATTCTGTATGTAGTGGAATGGTGATCCAATCCTCTCACACAAATATGGCCAAAATCATGGTGTATGGGAATTGTAGAACAACCCAAACTCTCCCCTCTTCCTATTTGTCTGTACACCACTTACCCGGACGGGAAAAGCCTCCGTCCACACAGCAGCATCCAGCTAGAAGAAAAGGTTAGCTTTGGCATGGAACACGAGTCACACACACACACACTGGTTCGCTATGAACCTGGGGTCCCTTTTATTACACAATATCAACAATAACACTAATAGACATATAACCTAGAAAGCAATAAGAATTAGAATAGATATGTGCACACTACTAAGAAAGGGTAGAATTCACCTTGTGAGTATGGGGTCAGGACTCAGTCGTCATCTCGGGTCCCTGCTCGTCCTTGGACCATCTCTGGGACCACCCCTGCAGTCACGGATACACGTCTGCAACGCTATGCTCTGTCTCTTCTCTAATCTCCTCCAAGTCACCGGAACCCCTCTTTCCTGTTATTATCACTCCTCCAACTGTCTCTCTCTGCTTTAATGCATATAAACTGGCAGCTCCAGCTTCATTCCAGGATTCATCTGACTGCTCTCTCCGGCTCCAACAAACATCTGCTTCTCTCTGCTGCCAATACCAACTGCTCCAATACCAACTGCTTCAATACCAACTGCTCCCCTCCGCCTCTCTGCAATTCGCTAATATAGAATGCTCTCCTCTAGTGGAAAGTTCCAGCCAGTAGCCCCCTCCCACCAGGTCCATGTACCAGGCTCCCTGCTCTAGACGCCTTCACAGTGATCAGCTGCTTGTTTCGTCTAGAGACTTGAGCCCTGGGACACTTCTTGATAAGATTCAGCTCTGGCCGGTTCTCTCCAGTTTGCAAAGGGCGAACAACACCTCATAACTAAAACATCACCTTTACCCTGCAAGCATCTCAGTCTGCAGGGACAGAAAGCAAAATGGAGTCTCTCTGGTTCTGGGCCTTGTAGGCCCGAAAAGGATGAAATAGACTCTTAACTCTATCAGAGTACATACACAAACCATACTATACAGTCAGGACTACAGGATCCACCCTCTACTATAGGTAGGATGATGAAAGGACACATAATTATGTCAAAGCCAATAGGCAATAGATGGATTAGAGTCAGGAATAAGGGATCTATCATCATATAAAGCAGCTATCCTCTAGTTTATGCTTCTAGGTCTGGAAAAAGGCCTGAAAAGGACCAAACCAAGCCAAGAATAGGGATCCAGGATGGTAGCAAGCTTAAAGTCACCATCACTCAGAAATAGAGCCAAAAACCCGGTCACTACAGACCTCCAAGTTAAATATGAGAATGACGATGATGTTGAGGAGGAAGAACAATATTATGGACATTACTATAATCCTCATGCAAAGTAGAGGCATTACGATCAGCATTATCAGTACTATACTGAACTGCATGCCACAGAGGGTGACATTCAAGTGTCCTATGTCACTTTTTCAAAAATACAGGCCATGTTACAAGAGATTATCGAAAAAGGTTCCCTGAATTTCAACATTAACAACCAGTGGCTCCACCTAAGCAGACATCTCCTGCAACTCCAAGGTCTATTCCTCCACCTATAACACCCAGGACTACACCTGCTTCCAACAAAGCAGTGCCACCAAGAGAAGACCCAGCATCATCAGATGATGATAGAGAAGAAAGCGAAATTCCAGATCCTCAGCTTCCCGAGATGAATGGAACAATTACCTCATACCCACTTACATCACCTCCAGCACCACAGCCTGTGGACTCTCCTCCGGAGGACATTGGAGGTTGTCATGATTTAATGGACCGGGCTGCAATAAGGTTTCACCTACCAATTTCAGTCAAGCAGTTCCACTGCTTCCTATATGATTTTAAGGAGCAGGCGAGGAAATCAGTCTGAGCCATCCTCATTATAGATTATGTATGGGATGAGGGGATTAAAATGATGAGGAAACCGGCGGATCACCGACTAAATATCGACGGACACAATATAGACTACCCAAAATATCGACGGACAAAATATCGAATTCCTATCTACAAACAGGTAAGTACCAAAATATTGAGTCCAAAATAATATCGTTTATATATATATATATATATATATACATATATATATATATATATACATTGTAAAAATATCGAATTTGTAAAAAATAATGTAAAATAAAAAAATTATTATAAATAAATAGCTAAAATATACTTTAAAATACTTAAATTACCTTTAAATGATTAAATAATTAATTTAACTTATAAAAAAAATACTATCATATCTGTTAAAACATATATATATATATAAACATAATAGTAATAAAAATACGCAATATTATTACCGTAGGATAGAGTAGGGGTAAAAATTACTATTCCCACTTCAGAGAGTGCAACAGTAGGGAAAGCGTTGGATAGCCTGGGAGTAAAAATAACTATTACCACTCCAGTGAGTGCAACAGTAGGGAAAGCGTTGGATAGCGTAGGGGTAAAAATGACTATTCCCACTCCAGATAGTGCAACAGTAGGGAAAGCGTTGGATAGCGTAGAGGTAAAAATTACTATTCCCACTCCAGAGAGTGCAACACTAGGGAAAGCGTTGGATAGCGTGGGGGTAAAAATAACTATTCCCACTCCAGTGAGTGCAACAGTAGGGAAAGCGTTGGATAGCGTAGGGGTAAAAATTACTATTCCCACTCCAGATAGTGCAACAGTAGGGAAAGCGTTGGATAGCGTAGGGGTAAAAATTACTATTCCCACTCCAATGAGTGCAACAGTAGGGAAAGCGTTGGATAGCGTAGGGGTAAAAATTACTATTCCCACTCCAGTGAGTGCAACAGTAGGGAAAGCGTTGGCTAGCGTAGGGGTAAAAATTACTATTCCCACTCCGGAGAGTGCAACAGTAGGGAAGGCGTTGGATAGCGTAGGGGTAAAAATTACTATTCCCACTCCAGTGAGTGAAACAGTAGGGAAAGCGTTGGATAGCGTAGGGGTAAAAATTACTATTCCCTCTCCTGAGAGTACAACAGTAGGGAAAGCGTTGGATAGCGTAGGGGTAAAAATGACTATTCCCACTCCAATGAGTGCAACAGTAGGGAAAGCGTTGGATAGCGTAGGGGTAAAAATTACTATTCCCACTCCAGTGAGTGCAACAGTAGGGAAAGCATTGGATAGCGTAGGGGTAAAAATTACTATTCCCACTCCTGAGAGTGCAACAGTAGGGAAGGCGTTGGATAGCGTAGGGGTAAAAACTACTATTCCTACTCCAGTGAGTGCAACAGTAGGGAAAACGTTGGATAGCGTAGGGTTAAAAATTACTATTCCCACTCCAGTGAGTGCAACAGTAGGGAAAGCGTTGGATAGCGTAGGGGTAAAAATTACTATTCCGACGCCAGAGAGTGCAACAGTAGGGATAACGTTGGATAGCGTAGGGGTAAAAATTACTATTCCCACTCCAGTGAGTGCAACAGTAGGGAAAGCGTTGGATAGCGTAGGGGTAAAAATTACTATTCCCACTCCAGTGAGTGCAACAGTAGGGAAAGCGTTGGATAGCGTAGGGGTAAAAAATACTATTCCCACTCCAGTGTGTGCAACAGTAGGGAAAGCGTTGGATAGCATAGGGGTAAATTTTACTATCCCCACTGTAGTGAAAATAAATTAATGTAAATCACATCATTATAAATTAATCAATTAATACATTTTAATTAGCAATTTAGAATTAATTACCAATTAAAAATTAATTAACAATGTATTCAAAATAAATACCAATTAATTAATTAACATGTTTAAATAATTATAATGAAATTACTTCCCACCCTATTACCCTATAAACCCACAACCCGCTACTAAAAATAAAATAATATTATTCACATAATTATCAATTAATCAATTAATAAAAAATATTTATTAATTAACAATTAATTAATTACCAATTAAAATTTAATTGACCATATATTCAAAATATATACCAATTAATTAATTAACATATTTAATTAATTATAATTAAATTACTTCCCACCCTATTCCCCTTTAAACCCACAACCCGCTACAGAGAATAAAATTATATTATTCACATAATTATTAATTAATCAATTAATAAAAATTAATTACCAATTAAAAATTAATTAATTATCAATTAAAATGTAATTAACAATGTATTCAAATTAAATACCAATTAATTATTTAACATATTTAATTAATTATAATTAAATTACTTCCCACCCTATTCTGCTATAAACGCACAACCCGCTACAGAATTAAATTACGCAAAAATTAAATAACATAAAATTAATTACTTACAATAAATTACAAATAAATATATACTTTTCACACATATACTAACATACAAAACACTTTAAAAAATTTGATATTATTAAAAAGTCGATATTTTTAATAACCTATATTATGTACTTCGATATTTTGACTGTCTATATTTTTAATTTGTTATTACAGTACTTACCTTCAAAACGATATTTTGGATGTCTATATTCTGTCCAGTCAATATATTGTGGAGAAGTGTGGCTCACTGGTTAGAGGAGGCAGACCTGGAAGCAGAGGTCAGCCCGGGACCAGGGTTCAATTCCCGGCTCGGCGGGGTCTTGAGTCCTAAAATGTCCATGGACTCAACAATTCTCGCTCCAGTGCCTACTCAATTCATGGGTTCACACTCTGTGACTCTGGGCAATAGCTTGCTTAATCTCCACAACGGCCCCTCGCGGCGGGATGCCTGGCATTCACCTTGTGGATACCCTGCCGGGGTTATCTCACAGGGGAATACCAGGACGGGTTCCCTAAGCAAGCGCTTAGAGACCGCTTGGTGATTTGCGCTATATAAATTCCTGTACATTGTCCATTCTATATTTTGGACTCGATATTTAGGTTACTCGATATTTTGGAATCGATATTTAGACCGAAACCGGCAACAATGGCAGCAGTTCTGCCTCATATTTACAAGAAATACAGGGCCCCAGAAGATTCTCCTTCTTGCCTCACAGGACATCCCAGGCCAGATTCAGTTATTTATTTTTGAAGTGGCACAGTGTAGCTTTAAAAATCCTTCCGCTCTAATCTGTGTCCCACCAGACAAAGAGGGGAGACGCTTGGACAACATAGTCAAGAGGTTCTCCACCTTGTCTGCCATCACTGTTCGTGCAGCTAATTCCCTGGTAATTCAGGGTCACTACGATAGTCAGATGTGGTCTGACATTGGTGCCCTCATTGACCTAGTGTCCGAAGACAAGAAATCGGAGGCAAGAAAGATCTTACAGGAAGGCAAGCACACGTTATCCGAAATAATAGACTGCGCAATGGACATAGCCACCACTGGCTTTTGCCAATTGGGAGGAGAAGCAGTCTTAAGAAGGCATGGCTGGCTCAAGACAACAACCTTCAGGCTGGGAGTGAAGTCCAAAATCCTGGCTATGGCCTACGATGGGGAAACCGACTTTGGAAAGCACACAGATAATGCTCTGTTGGCCATCAAGACAGACATAGATATGGCCAGATCTCTTGGCACTCTGCAATTCAGAAAGATGCCCTTTCAAGGGGCCGTGGAAGATGTTTTTTGACCTACATAGAAGGATACCAGTGCTCCCTTCAGTGTAAGCTCTTCTGTTCACAGCACAGAGCTACTTACCAGCAATAACCTTATTGTCAACTGCCCACAGCGACATATACAAAGCAAGGCTCTCAACAGAAACAACCCACCCAGAGTTGAGACACCGGTTGTAAACAGTGACCTCAATCAGGTCCCGTCTACCTCCACTTTTTCTCATTCCATGGGTGCGAACATTACAGACTAACTCAATCAATGGCGAAAAATAACTTCAGACAGATGGGCATTGGATCTTGTCACCTATGGCCATATCCTGGAGTTTATCGAGAGACCGCCAAACAATACACCAGGGGGAGTGCACCCCCCTCGTCTTCATTTACTCAAAATGGAAGCCCTCATCATACTTGCCAATGGAATAATCGAAAAAGTTCAATTTTCCCAGAAAGGTGTGGGTTTCTACTCCCATTATTTCCTTATCAAAAAGAAAACATGGGAATGGAAGGCTTTCTTAGACCTCAGGAAGTTAAACACATTTTTGTGGAAGCAATCCTTTCGCATGGTCACTCTTTCTGACATCCTGCAATTTCTAAACCACAGAGACTATTTGACAACTCTGGACTTACAGAATGCATATTTCCACATTCCCATACATCCCAAACACCACAAATATCTTCACTTTACTGCAACTATTATCAGTACAGAGTCCTTCCAGGAAATTTGTGTCAGCATGGTGATCCAAACAGCAATGTGAGGAAAATTTGATTTTGTTAGCAACATTTGAGGTTTCCATGGGATTCTGGGTAAGAAAATGTTGGGTGATCCACATATGCCACACCTGCCTGGACTCTCCCAGATGTCTAGTTTTCAGAAATGTCTGGGTTTGATAGGTTTCCCTAGATGGCCGCTGAGCCCAGGAACAAAAACGCAGATGCCCCCCTTTCAAAACCAGGTCGTTTTGTCATAGATCATTTTGATGTCTCCACAATAGGTTTTGGGCCCTTGTCTATAGCAGGCATTTGGGGCATCTTTGCAACTGGTAATACTATGTCCAACCTTACCCCAATCAGCACAGACAATGTCATCACTTTTAGGCATACCATCAGATCAGGCTCTCCTGGTGCCCCCTACACTCACTACATTTTGTCTTTATATCTGTTGGCTGTAGATCGGGCTCTCACTGCTCCTTTTTAATCAATTTATTGCCCCTGCCACCTAGCCCGCTGGCTTGAAGCATGCCAATGTTCTTCCCCGCAGTGGGCCACTGCTATTCTCAACTTTTTTTTTTTTAACTGTATTTTTTTATCATTTTGTGCAAAATAACATACAATAACATCCCCCCATTTGGCATCAGAACATCACATACGCACATCGACTGACTCATTAAGGCACGGTTTGTCGACCTAAGGCCACATTGAGACACATAGCTACCCAGGACACATTGCAAACTAACAGACAGCAGCTAGCATCCTGTGAGCACTGGGCCAGTCCCTACCCTTCACCCCACTTCCAGCTATTCTCAACTTTAAGCCTATTTCCTTACTGCCCATTCCTGCTAACGCCCTAGAAAGAATAATTAATCTAACTAGCTAGTTGACCCCCCTCCCCCTGCCCCCATTCAGGTTTCTGAAATTTTTTTAACATGGCGACTGCCCTGATTGCCAGAATGTACGATATATGCTGCATTTTGGATTAAGGTTCCTCTGCAGTCCTTATCCTAATAGACCCTTAGTGGCTTGCAACACAGTTTCTTATGCCATGTTGCTTAAACCGCTCCTTGGTTTTGGCATCTGTGTGTCTGCCCTTAAATGGCATCAGTCTTTTCTGGCTGAACGCACCTATTCAGTATGCCTCGCTCCATTCCAGTCCAACTTCTCGAAAATCATATGTGGAGTCCCTCAAGGATCTTTCTTAAGTCCTGCACTTTTTAATGTGTAACTTGCTCTCCTGGCAGAAGTGATGGGATAACGAGATTTCGAGGTTGTATCCTGCGCTGATGACACTCACCTCATCATATTCATCTGATGACATGCGCTACTCTATTCAAATTTAACACTTGCATGCTTGAAGTCACTTGTTGGATCCATTGAAATAGCCTGAAGCAAAAGGGCAAGAAGTCCAAGGTAAACATATTTGAAAAAAATACTACACACTTGTCCAGAGACTAGTGACCATGAGAACTGGATCCTACGGCAATCCCAGTCACTTCAGCTAAGAACCTGAAGATCATAAATAAGGCTTCCGGTCTTCCGTTTTTATTGATTTTTACAGATAAATACAGACAGAAAGCAATGTGTTTCCTGACTGTATTTACTTTTAAAAACGGAAAAAGACTGAAAATTATGCTTCTTGTGAGAAACACTCCAACCTGTCTTTCATGAATTCTAAACAACAGCTGAGCAGGCAGACAACAGGGAGGGTTAAAATACAGGATATTTTCTTAAATACAGACATATGTTAACATATATTTGTAGTATAGTGCTAATATGTACCTGTGAGTGTAGTCTTTTGTTATACGTGGCTGCTTAGTTTGCTAAAACGTGGCAGGCATCCATGTTTGAGTGCACGTCAAAGAGTTATATAAACGCAGAAATATACCATTTTACAGCTACATATACTCTTGAAACACAAAATAAATATGGATAAATCCCAATAAAATGGCAAAAAAATAAATATGGCTAAATACAGATGGAAATGTTAAAAAATAAATACCATAAAACCGGGAGCCCTAATTATAATTGACAGTCTACTCTTGAAGTCCAATCAAATTACAGCTGCCTCAGTCACCTGCTTCAGCATTCCGAAGTTTCTTCACAAAACCTTTTCCTGGCTGCCCATTTGCAACTGCGGGTTGTCATGTAGACACCTATCATAAGCAGACTAATCTATTGAAACACCCTCCTTATAGGCATACCATATAATCTGTTTAAGAGGTACAAATGGTGCAAAACCCCACTGCCAGACCTCCACTAATCCTGCGATCCGCATGCTCCTCTTAAGAGTTCAAAAAGAAACTCAGAACCTGGCTTTTCTATTTTTTACTGAATCTTCTCCAGTTAGTCCAGTAATCTTTCAGTGCTGGATATCCTGACCAGAGTAATGTGCGCAATATACAAATCCATAACATAAAATAACATAACATATAACATGTGAAATGACATAATAGAACATAAAATATAATATAACAGTATACATAACATATAACAAAACATAACAGAGCAAGGGGCACATGCATCATTGTATTTTGCGGTCGCAAAAGGGCAGAATCGCAGAATTTGCCACCTTACGACCACAATTTTTGCATTTGGGATGCATCATTCCAAATGCAAAAATTGCTATTTAAGTAATCGCAAAATTTACGATTACTTACATTGCTATTGCATTTAGGGAATCGCAAATTGTGATTCCCTAAATGCAATGCAACAAAAAAATCTGGTTTTGCTTTTACGAAACACAAATTACCATCAACTTACAGTTGATGGTAATTTGCGAAAACTTTGAAAAATGCACAGAAGTGCATTTTTCAAAGTTCTATGTTGCACACAAACATTCCCGTGGGGCATGTGTGTGTGCAACATGCTTTTTAATTGCACTTTCAGGGGTGCATCAGGATGGCCTTTTGGCACCCTTGAAATCGCATGCACAATTTGCGAGTACCTATTTGGTACTCGCAAATTGTGCATGCAATTATCATTGATTTCTATGGGCCTCTAGGCCCATAGGATTGAATAGGAAGCCATTCCTTATTTGCGATATGCAATTTGCGAGTCGCAAATAAGGAATGTGTAGCAATTGCACATTTTTGTGTGATTCCTTCATGCATATGGAATTGCAAAAATAGCAATTTACGAATCACAATTCCTAAGTCTGATGCATGTGGCCCTTGATCTCTTGCCAGATTGCACCCAACACCAAGTTTGGCTAGGGTGAGACAAATTCCCACCCTGTTCTCTTCCAAACCAGTATCTGCACCCATCTCCCCCTCGATAGGGTACAAGTGAGCGGTGCAAAATGTAAATTATGTACCTTGGGCCATTTTTGTGAGGGAACCTGCTCTTCAGCTTGTTCTAGCTATTATTTGTAATAAAATTGATAATGTGGTATTCAGCTAATCATTATGTGACAAGCTTTTTATTGAAGAGAATGCGCATAAGAAAACCTTTCATACCAATTTATTTGTGCAGCTCTAAAAGGTGCTTTATATTCGTGTCACCCCATTTAAACTAACTCTGTTGTCTAAAGAGGTTTTTGTGAGACTGCACGCGATACAAAAGATGAGATAGCACTTGTGGAGTGTCCAGTCCTGATTTGTTTTTATGCATGATCTGACAGAAGTGATTGTTTCACAATCCGTGGTGTAAAACTTCTTGCTTCTGTCTGGGTATGTTTTTACGAATTGTTTTACACTGTGGAATGTCTTGTCTGCCGCCATCACTGTACTATGCTAATGTTGTGTATTGCTTTCTACTGAGAACATTGCAGTGGCAGCCAGGACTGGAACACCCTGTGATGTCATGGAATGCCCGTATGCGTGCTCCAAGGAAGCTGTGTGCTCGACTGTGTGGGGTGAATGTTTCAAGCGTGGGCTCTGATCTCGGAGTGTGGGAGGCCAGGAGCAGAGCACTGCCAGACTTCAAACATGTGACCCCTCGGTTAATTCTTGTTTTAATGCACTACCCACTGCATCTCTCCCTTAAAGGTGAGACAGGCCCGGGCTTCTGAAAGCATGGCCTGTTTTGGTAGAGCCAAACGCCCGCCCCCCACCCCCCTTCAGTGTGACACTGAGGGCGAGGGTTGAACCCAAACTTCACAGGAAGACACGTGACACCCCGGGATCCCACTTGAGTGCCACTGAGGGAAGGTTATTCCCAGCTGCTGACACATGTATTGTATTGTATTGTAATTGCATTTATATAGCGTTTACTACCCCTGACGAGGCGTCGAAGCGCTTTTTCGGCGAGTAGCACGCTACTCCGGGACCCATAGAGGATTAGTGTTGAATTAGTATAGTGAAACATGCAAGTAAGTACATTTTAAGTGGTGGATAGGTTAGTCAGTTATTTGGATTTGGAATGATAGCAGAAGGATAGAGGAGGACAAAGGTTTGTATTTATATAGCGCTTGTTGACGCACGCTATTCAGGAAGCCTATAAAGGATTAGTGGTGAATTAATATGGTTAAATATAAAGTAATTTCAGTGGTGTACCGCAACCGCAAGTAGGACAGAATGTATGAAAGAGAAAGATGAGGGCATGTCTGTTATATGTGTCATTTAGATTCACTTATTACCAGGGCCAATGGAATTATGCGGCAGGAGTCGGACAAATTATGCAGCATAATGCCTCTCATTTTTTAATAGTATTATTTCATTATTTCGCAATTTTTGCGCTGTCTGGACATTTGTTCACCTCATCAGTACCAGTTTAACACCCAAATATAGCAATACGCAAAAGAACGGTGACCAGTCCAGCTTTGGAAAGGGCCATCCACCACGTGGCAACTCGTGTCTGCATTTTTTTAACTTTTGAACCGTTTGAGCTAGGAACATTTTTTTTCTTAAACTTTGCAGAGTATGCGGCAGAAGATGCATATTGTGGCAAATGTGGCAAATCTATAATTATGTGAAACCCGCTGCGGTCAGACAATTGCATAATTCTAGTGGCTCTGCTGGTTGGAGTTATTTAGGCTCAGTTAGCAACCGCAGTGGGAATGGTGTTGTGGACCAACACAGAAGGGGCAGTCAGACACAGTTGACATCTGAGTGGGAGATCTCTCATTTGTCATTAGGAGTGTGCAGCTGGAATAATTATTAGGAGTCTGACATAGGGTCAGCGTTATATTAGCAAAGCCAATCTGGATACACCTTTGGTGATTGAGTAAGGGCTCCATTGATCCAGTGTTGGATCTAGAGTGACTGCTCTCACAAGACCACGACCTTCCAAGGAGTTTGCTTCAGTGTGGTCATTCCTGACTCTGGTACAGAGCTGGATCAGCATAACATAACATAACACATGTATTTGGAAAGCACATGTTCACCCAAGGATATCTTGACTCTGAATAACAGATATATAGTGTTACCCAACTTGTGTTATCAACCTCAGAAGCATGAAAGGCTGAGTGGACCCACCAGGATTTGAATCAGTGACGATGAGGTCATAACAAGCCCCTACAGTGGCTGCATTAGTCTACTAAGCTACCAGGACCAGCTTCGCCCGATGTTGATTCCGGCGCTGACCTGTACCATGCCCTCCAAGTCAGAGCCAATGCCTTTTTTGTTTTGATAGGTGTAGAGAGGGAGATGATTAGGAGAGGTTCCATCACACCCTTGATAAACCAGACGACAACTGTTATGAGTAACTGGCGGATGCCAGTGGGATAGACACTTCACCAGACACTGGCTTGGTTTCTCTTCCTACCGTAGTTACGGAGGAGTGAGCCTCCTTTGCAATGGTGGTGCAGAAGGTGACAGGGGTACTGGATCTTCAGTTGCCCTCGCTGGCAGTCAAGATGAACGACTTGACAAGGGTACTTCAGCCTGAAGTCACCCCTTTCGAACCTCTCCCCCGACTCAGAAAAGCCTTTACTGATGTCCCACTTGGGGCCTGGTCCAAGCCCTACACAGGAGTTTCTGAGCACAGTGCGATTGCCCTCCGCCATCAACTCGCTCCTGGGGATCTCAATTTCCTCAAGCAGCAACCCACCCAGAAAGCTTAGTGATCCAAGCCTCCATCCCCAGGTTCAAACCCGGTACATTCCCCACCACTCCGCTGGAGCGGGAATATAAAAGGCTGGATACCTTTGGCAAGGGATTGTTCTCTTCTGCCAGCCGAGCACTGGAGTCAATGAACACTGCCTGCCTTTTGGGCCAGTGCACACACACTTTGTGGGATTTGGTTGCATGAGTGCTGCATATGGTCTTGGAAGAGGCCAGAGCCATACTCACCCAAGCCATATCTGACATTTAGACACCATGTGTTGTTGAGAAGCAATGGCTTTTCAGGGGATGTCCAAACTTCCCACGTAGACAAGTGATTTGATGGCTCTTGCCTTTTTGATGATAAAGGCAGACTCAGCGATGGAGCACTTTAAAGAGAGCAGAGCTACGGCCAGGTCTTTGGGCCACCCCTTGGTCCCCTGCCAGCCCTAGTCTGCCTTTCACCCCTTCTGTAGCGACGGGAGAAGCTACCAACCATGTCCTTTATCTCCCAGCCTCCAAGGCCAGCAGGCTTATTTGCATTTTCTGGGCCACAGGTGTGGCTCCCACAAACCACGTTGGAACACCAGCCAGATTTCTGACCAGTCCACCCCCTCACCCCGCAGCCTCAAACCCCCTTTCTTTTGCACTTATACCAGCACAGGCCCCCAGTGGAGGGGATTGTTGAAAACTGGGTTCCTAGTTGACTTGGGTATAAGCCCTGGTCAAGCAGTAACCACAATCCAAGATAGGGTAGGTCACAAACACACCCTAAATTAACCCTTGCTCACCCTCTGGTAGCTTGGCACAGAGCAGTTAGGCATAACTTAGAGGCAATGTGTAAAGAATCTGTGCAACCCTTCAAACAGTGAAAACACCACACAAAAAGATCCCACATGTGGTTACATAAATATAACTTAATTTATGAACAAAGGAAGACCAAAACGACAAAGATCCAATAAGTAGAACCGGAGTTAGGAATTTTTAAAGAATAAACTTCAATATAGTGCCTAAATGCATAAAGTGCTATCTGGGGATCATATCAATCAGGCATATATGTAATGCAATAAAATGAAAATAAAAAGTTGTTGAGAAAATAGTTGAAGGGAGACAGGAAGAGGTAGGGGAAGCAATAGACAAGGTGGGAGAGAACACAGAGTGTGGGGTGTATGTGAAAAGGAAACTGCTCAAGGTGGAGAGGGAACAGCAAAAAGACATATGCACTCCAATGGAGTGCTAAAAGCAAAAAAGAAAAATGTTTTCCTAATGTAAGCAGTGGAAGGATACAAGTTATGCAGTCAGATGGGTCATAAAGAAGTGATGTTCTATGTGAGGGATAAACACAGAAAAGTTATCAAATGGGAATCAAGCAAACAAGACTGACAAGAAAGCCAGCCAATGAAAAGCAATAGGCGGGCCCAAAGCTCACTGTAAATATTGATATTGTACTCAACAGGTTTTTTTCTTCAGGCGAGACAGAAAAATGTAAAACACATACATGAACCTAATGGAAATGAGAACTGGATTTAGTGGAATCTACTGGTTCTTTAATCAAGAGGTAGCAAGAAGCAACAGCATCATGGGTACGCAACACCAGCGGAGGCTACCACCTAGGAGCTCACCTCCAGATAGGGAGGCCAGAGCGAACAAAGGAATGCCCCAGAACCAAGAGGAGAAGCCATCCCCACGAGGGGGGTGGGTGGAAGTGGGCAGCATGGGCTCCCAGGAAGAGCATCCTGAACAAAGGAATGTCCATACCCAAGATCAGAAGCCATCCCCACGAGGGGGGCCAGTGGGAAGCATGGGCTCCCAGGAAGAGCATCCTTCCTCTGGCTTTAAATCTTAGACACCAGCAGAGCCCCTGGCACAGCCTTCTGTGTATCCAACTCTACATGTAGTGGGAATATGTGCGGGCACTGGGGTGTGTGTGAGGATTCATGCATTACCATGGCATTTGATTGGACTACGGCAACGCCCTCAACGCCGGGATCAACAAATCTCTGCTCCGCAAGCTCCAGACCATACAGAGAACAGCAGCCAGACTCGTCCTCAGCATCCTTCGACGCTTAAACATCACCCAACACCTATGAGACCTCCACTAGCGCCTCATCAAGAAGAGAGTAACCTTCAAGATACTCACCCACGTCTACAAATGCCTCCACAACACCGGACCCCAATATCTCAACAAAAAGAACCCCCTTCCAAGTACCCAAGAGAAACCTCTGATCCGCCGACCTTGCTGAAACCCGCGCATCCGCAGAGCCAGAACTGGTGGAAGAGCCTTCTCCCACATTGCAGCAAAGACTTGGAACGAGCGCCCGATCAACATCAGACGCGACCCCTCCTTGATTATCTTCAGGAACAGCCTCAAGACCTGGCTCTTTGACTGAACGGAGCTGCTCCCCCCCCCCCCCATCCCACTCCTCAGTGCCTTGAGACCCTCGTGGGTGAGTAGTGGCATACATGCCAATAGACCCAATTCAGACCCGCCTGAAATTGCATTTTCAACAATAGAAGTCAATGGGGAATTTTAATCCCCCCGATTTTTTAATTTAAATCTCCCATGTCCCTGTCCTAAAATGTTGCAATGTATGGTAGTGGGCCTCACAATTCCCTGATCGATTGATTGATTGGAAGGGCATAGCTCAGTGAATATTCACTTCCGGTTCAACTGTCTACAATTGCAATTGCATTTCTTTAGAGCGCTTTCTCGGACTCTCGACAGTGGGTTTCCCATCCCCATGGCATGAGACTTGTGCCATGTGAAAAACTAACATTTCATACCACTGCTGCCTTCCAGCAACTTTTTGCCTTCGCAGTCCTGCTGCCTGCACGCTTCGTTTTAAAATGCCAAACAGACTCTAAATGCAAAAGAACCCGGAAAAAATAGGCATGGAAACCGATGACTAACAATCTCCCTGCAACCACTGCGGTTACAGAAAGCTTGCTTTTCAATTTCCAAGCCTGGGAATGGCGGCCGAGAGCAGGCTAATGATAGACTAACCACTGAATCACACTGAAAATGCAGATGGGAGGCGCGGCGGGCGGATGCTTCCGGGGACAGGGACTTGGCACGGCCTGGAGATGGCAGACACACAGGGACGCCTTCTGAAAGCGGCCTAGCGCCACGAAGCGGCCCTGTGTCTGCGAGCCGGAACAATCATTATAACATTACCCTTCATCGTCATAGCTTTATTGCCCGCATGCTGTTGGGTGTCAATAGCTGTAAATTGTATTTCTCCTGATTATGAGCCTACACTGTTGGCCCATAATTGCAGTGCGGGCAATTAACAGTGCTTTCTGCCCTGTTGCGAATGCATTAACTGCAGTTAACGCATGATTAGTGCCCTGAAGAGTCACAGTGACACCTAATCATACCCTCCCTGCAATGCTGTTATTGGCTCAGTCACTCACAATCCTTAAAAGGCTACCACTAACTACCGTATGCCTGTATCCAGGGCCTCTAGAATTATGTGGATTATAGGACTGCCACAGTTTCCACATAATCCATTATCGGCTGCAAAATGTGCAGACTTTAACAAAACAAAATGGTTTCTAGCACAAATGGATCAAAAGTTACTAAAAACGCAGCAACACCTGTTGCGCTCTGTGGAAGGCCCTTTGCAAAGACTCACTGTTCGCAACTTTCTGCTGCTTATTGCTGTATTTTGGAGTTAAATTGATACTAACGAGGTTGAAAATCTGCACAAAATAATGAAATAGTACTATCAGGAAATGTCCTGCATTAGTCCACATAATTTACCTTTCCTTGCCGCATAGTTTAGTCACCTCTGCACGTAAAATGGTCGTCCCAGTCGCACAATTCCAGTGGCCCTGCTTGTGTTATAGAGTCAGTGTGGGTGGGGCACGAAGAAAGAAAGTTTGCTTTTTGGCCTCTGTTGGGTGAGGTTAGGGCGATGGATGCTAATAACCTTACTGTCCACATAGTGTTGGGTGTTAACAGTTCTCTGTTGCCCTTTTCCTCATTATGCACTTTTGTTTTAAGGCGTTAGAGAGCAGACCATTAACAGCCGTTAGTGCCCTCTGCAAAGGTTCTTTACGTGCTGTTAACAAGGAGTAGAAAGCCATGGCTGTGCTGGTTGGTGTAACACTGGGCAGTTTTCAGCTGAAATGAAGACTAAAATAACAACACCACAACTAATAGAAATTAATTATCTGTACATCAGAGGGAATGGGTTATAATTTTATTTCATTTTGCATCACCCCATATGCAAGAAAAAAACCGGGGAAAACATGTGTCTTGTGCTGGAAGACAGCGTGTTTTCAGCCTCAAAGGCGAAGCGCTCGCCTTGAATTTTAAACCCAGTTGCTGGGACTCCTTGAAAAGACTTCTTAGGTTGACACAGTTATCTGACCTTTTTTTTCTGGTTCACGCTGGTAAACAAACAAAAAAAAAAGAGGAAGTCTTCGTGGCCCAAGACAAATCCAGAATACCCAAGTGGCCTCGGCGCCCGCGCGCTCCGGGCTTGCCACCACCCTAGTCAGCCAGCCAGCCTCTGTGTGGTGTGGTCAGAGAGTGGTGCAGAGGGGATGCTGCCCTTCAGCCTCAATGGGGCCATTGTTTCCGGCCCTCCCTGCGGGCCCCCCAGCTCCGCTCCGCTCCCGCAGAGCCCGTAATAAGCAGCAGCGGCCGGATGGGGTGGAATAGAAATGAGCCCTCTCTCTCCACCACCGCGCCCACCCCCCTGCACGTTCCCAGCCTCCCTTCCACCAGCCATTTAAAAATAGAAAAAGGACCGCCCCGCTGCGTCTGCGGCCTCCTAGGTACCACCCCCTCCTCCCTGGCCTCCGACGTGGAAAGAAGGCCTGCGGGACCGGGGCCAAGTCCTCCCCGGCGGAGGGCTGCGTTTCCCCGATGCATAATGAGCACGGGAGGACGGGGGGGGCTGGGGGGCCAAGACGGGCCTACAACAAAAGGCTCTGCGCCGTGCACGTGCGGTGCATTCCGCGGGCACCGCTGCCTGCCCTCGCGAGCTCTCCGGCCTCCCAGCCAGGAAGTACTTAAGTCTCACTAGGAAAGTGGAAGGGAATTTGCCCCCGAGGGGTTATGTTTCCCCATCCCACCCAGAGGTTTCCCCTTCCTTTATTTGGAGCATGGGACGTGTTTTTAGACCACAGCACAATTCACATGTGTTGGCCAGCGCAGAGTGAGTTATGGCCTTTGAACATCTTTATTCAATAAAATGTTCTTTCTGTATTTAGTAACAAAGTACTGGCTATCCCGCTCTGTACCTTGGCTCGCCGGTCGTCCAGTGAGTGTCAGAAAAGAGTGGTTTTGCACCCACGAACACACAAGGTGAGTTTAGTTACAAAAAGTTATGGTTTGCATTAAACATGGATTTTGGTTTTGTGAATTGTTGTGTCGATTGTTTCAATCCTTTCAATGACCCTCACCACACAGAGAATTTGCACCCTCTATATAAATACAATGTACAGTAAGCATCTTTTATTCAGCGCCTAGATGCCTATGGGTGAATGTACGCTTTACAAATACACGTTATATTATGTTATGTCTGCAGTAGAAGTGGCCAGGTGTAAACTGGGGTGGCACGGTGAGCAAAAGAATGATAGATTTAACCCAGATCTCTTGACTTGGGTGAATGTTTTGATTTGTTCTGCATTCCGTCCATCAATTGTGTGTCTTTTGCTTTCTCGCCCTAAGTGCGCTGGGTATGCCCAGACGTGGGTACCGTGCTCTCCACGCCACTGGAGTCAAGCTATCCTGGCTGATGACGGCTGATAGCCAGAAACCGGTCCTAGGAGGCTTGTTTCCGGTCCAGGGAGGACCTGGCTTGGCAGTTCGGGCTGGACTGTTCCCAAGAGGCACATGGTCAAGACTGATTTGCATATGGCCAGGTCTAAACTGGGGTGGCGATGTGAGCTAAAGAATGATGGATTTAACCCAGATCTCTTGACTGGGGGGTGAATGTTTTGATTTGTTCTGCATTCCGTCCATCAATTGTGTGTCTTTTGTAGACGTGGGCGGCAGCAGGTATCTGGAGATACTCTAGGCAGGCGCAGGGGCATCTTTCAGAGTAATGGAATTGCCTGAGCTCCCGCTGGTCCACAGTTAAGCACCGAAAGTCTGTTCCTAAAAGGGGAACTTCCACAGACCCTTTGGCCATAAGTGGTGTCTATGAATGACTTTCCCAGGCACCAGTAATTAACCCCTTCATTGAAATAATGATCATGCATTAGGATAATAGTCAAATACACATACCGCACACGTAGACGTTCGTCTACAAGAACCTCAGGTCATCAGCACCTGATAACCGAAGGATGTCCTATACTACAGACACATTTTGCATCACGCCTCGAAGTCCCTCGATGCCGCTGAGGATGCACTGCACAAACTAGGCGCAGTCTCCAGTCACGCTGCGCGTATTCTGGTGGAACCGTGATTTCGAACTGTGACTTACAGTCTTCTATTTTAATATTTCAATCACAGTGAAGCATGTTTTGCTCCACCGTAATGCAGCCGTGGTCTGTGCAGTAAACAACGGTGGGGCAGAGAAAGGGGGGATTTCGAGGGACGATGCAGAGGGACAGTTAAATAAATTATTAATTTTCCCTTGGCATCATCCCTCGAAATCCCCCTTTACTCGGCCCCACTGCCCCACCGCTGTTACCTGCATGGACCGTGGCTGCCGTAAAGACAGAGAGGAGTAAATTTGCAAACTGCAAAGATTTATTAAGTTAATATAGTTACAATCTAAAATCGAATCAATTAAGCATAAATCAATAGTCACCTGAATACAGCACATATGAATATAATCCAGCCAAAATGCAAGTACACGTTATTAAAGACAGCACATGCAAAGTGAGTTAAGATTCTATTCAGCTAAAGGAAACTCCCTATTACTAAGCTAAGGTTGTGGGCAAGTCGGAAAGTTTCAAAGCAGCTGGTGTCCGCAAATATAGCATAGAAAGTAGAACCAAATGAAGGTTCAGATCAAGAAAAGGAGTAAAGTATTTGCTCTAGAAAGTAAGTCTTTGAACAGAAGTGTAATGAACGTTGAATCTCAAATGAGTAAGAGGACATTTGCTCATAAGGGTGGATGGGGCAAGTGTTTTAACTAACTCAGTTCATTCAGTAAAAACATGACATTAAGTCCCACAGATACATTCTACAGGTTCCCACTGAGTAAAAACAAATTAAAATCAGTGTTCCATCTGCACTTTGTGTCAATCTTCTCAGGGATAATACAATGCCAGCTTTTTCCATCATCATGGACTTGAGAATATCTCTCAAAGGAGTATTCATTTCCTCTGTCCCCCATCCTGTGCAGGTGCTGAGTAGGCCTGGGAAGAGTTCGCGTAGTTGCGCTATACAGAACTCCGCATAGTGACAAAAAAACTCAGCTGAGTTTCGCAAGTGGCGGATCTTCCTGCTGCTCAAGTAGAAATTCTACGTGAGCTGCGGGGAAAAGCCTCCACTGCACTACGCAAAGTGGAGTTTTCTGCACTCCGCGAGTGGAGTTTACCGCCCAGGCTTAGTGCTGAGAATCATCGCCCAAGATAGTTAATTGCTTCACTACGACATTTATACTGTAAACTAACTAAGAATAATATTTTTTGTGAGAACACAGTGACTCTGGTGCCCGAAACAGAAGAAGAGTTACACACACCAAGCAGCAATACACAGTTAACTTAAAAAATATGAAGTAGTACACCTAGGCCCACTCTTGTTTGATTGCACATTTTAATATTAAAGGTATTCAAACTTATGGTTCATTCACTTGACTCAATCTAAATATAAAATAGTGTGTACAATAATGTGTGCACACATGTAAACAATGGTTATAGGGGTTACAGACTAACATATCTTTAAGGGCAAATAAATGGTGTTGACACTGTGTCATCGCTGCCTGTGTGTCCTGCACCCCCTCTTAATCTCTCTAACCTCTAAGGCCACCACACAACCTCTCTCTTCTGCCTCCATCTTACATTCTCTTAATGTTACTCTCTCTCTCTTCACCATCAACTCATATTCCTAAGCTCTTCCCTTGTTCCCAACCTCCATACACATCACTTGTTCCACCCTGACAGTGCCTCCTTTTACTCCTTCATTCCTTCTCAGGTAGTACTTCTTCTCTCTGTAACCTCAATGTAACTCCACACTCTCTTCATGTACTCTCCTCTTCCCCCTCCAAACTTACCTTAGCCCTCCCACTTTCTCTTCTTGGAAACTTTCTCACCCTGCCTCACACACCAGATTCCCATCCACCATTTTGCCCCTTAGCCCCTACTTTACTAAAAGCCCCCCCACGTTATCTTCCTCTCGTTTCTCAGCCAACTTCACAATATCACATTGATCTCATGTTTCCTGGCACCCACGCAAACACCAACTTCTTAGTCCAATCCTCCTCAAAAAGACTCCTGCTACCTCTACTCTGCCTAACAAAATAAGAAGGGAACTTCTCTCTCCCTCAATCATTCCTTGCCCTTCAAAAACACTACCTACTTTACCCTTAATTTCTGCCATCCCTTTCACATTGAATACCCAACACGTTGCACACCCTCTTATGCCCTCTGTCATTTCTCAACTTGTTCCTCTACCATCCAAAACCGAGTGAAGGCCATCTTCACCCTACTAAAGTATGAAGATGCACCTTTCACCTCTACCTCAATTACTACACCCCTCTCACTTAACACTTTCCAGTTTTTCTCGAACACTAACCAATACCACGTATTGAGGTGCCACGGGCAGCAAAGGGCAGCTGCCTGGCCTTCAGAAATCGAAAACATTTAAATACCTGTGAGGGGCAATGGATGGGATATCAGTGGAGAGGAGATGGGGGGAGGCAATAGAAACAAATATAGCTGGGTATGAGGAAAGGGGAAAAAAGCAGCACACGAGGGGGAGAACAACATGGAGCATGGGGGAGAAGCATACAAGCGAGAGCAGCACATGAGAGAGAGCGTAACACAGATCACATTGGGGGCGGAGATGAAGCACAAGAGAGAGGGAAAGCAGAACGTGTGAGGGGGGTTCAGGTATTTGGTATGGTCTCCAAAAGGTCTTTTTCAAACAGAGAGGTAAAGCTGTCTGTAGGCCGGACCTAAACAGTAATCTTTGCTGGTGGGAGGGAGGGTGGGGGAGGTGCACAACTGTGGGATGTAGAGGGTGTGGGTAAAGAGGAAGAGGAGGGTTGGGGGCAAGTGGGCCAGTCAACAACCTCTGGAAGCATGAATGTCCTAGCAAGACAGGAAGGAGACCACCAATTTCCTGGAGGGGTCTTTACTGCTGCTGTTTATTCTCCGGCTCCAGCAGACTAACCCAAAACAAGCAACTAGGTTGAAGTTCTCCTAGATTCACACTGTCGAGACAGAAAGGCCCACCCTGGACACCCACGCCTAACCCAGTACTTCCCAAGCCTAAATTGTGGGATCTTAGAAAGTTGACGTTTTGGCCCAAAGGACTCTCCTGCTAACATATCAGTATAGCGCCCGCAGATCATAGGCCTGAAGTAAGACTCTGGATATTAGAGTGTTTTGTTTTTGACTTCATGGCTTTGACAATCGGGGCATGAGAAACCTTTTTGTGGCTTTTTAAATTGGATTCAATGTTAGTCTCTGAATCTCAGGAGAAATTGGTTTTCAAGGCAGCATTTCTTTAACCTTTTTTTTTTTTTTTTTTTGTGCAAAGGTAACAACCCAGGCAGACAAATAAGAACAAAAACTGGCTAATGAAAGAGACACATATTTATAAACAACTCATTAAAAATGCAATGGACTGTAATGATATCAAAAAGATTGATTTTAATATAATTATAAAAAATATATATGTGGATAAATCTGATTCAATAAAATACAATGATATGATTTGAATAGACATGAATCATTTAAATAAACAGCCTTAGAAACATCTTGTACTTGAGAAATTATTTTTAAGAACAAAGTGTCTTATGTTTAGTATTATGTATATTGATATGTTCGTTTGCCATATATTATTTAAATGATTCATGTCTATTCAAATCATATCATTGTATTTTATTGAATCAGATTTATCCACATATATATTTTTTATAATTATATTAAAATCAATCTTTTTGATATCATTACAGTCCATTGCATTTTTAATGAGTTGTTTATAAATATGTGTCTCTTTCATTAGCCAGTTTTTGTTCTTATTTGTCTGCCTGGGTTGTTACCTTTGCACAAAAAACAGTTTTCCCTGACCCAGGAGCACAATTCAAATCAGGGGGTCCTTGTTACCTACAAAGCATTTCTTTAAGCATCATGGCATGATGACTAAAACCAAGTACATTTTTGCCTGTCTTCAGCGGGACAGTATATGCCTGTTCAGCGGGACAGTATATGCCTGCAACTTTGTTGGTAAACACTTGTGGACTGATTCACAAAAGTAAACTTACACTTTTGTGCAAGTTTACAATTATTTGCTATTCACAAAATTATTTTACTTGTAGGAGTTTAACAACTGCGGCATCTGTGCACGTAAAAAGATAGGACCGTCCCCAATTTTTTTATGAGCGGAGACTCTGCTCTCGTAAAGACCCTACTTGTAAAATACCTTTGTGAATAGCAAACAATCGTAAAGTTACACAAAAATGTTAGTTTATCTTTGTGAATCAGGCCCCTGGGTTTTTTGGTGGGCTCTTATCTCACTATGAGAACTCAGATTTCTGTGGTTTAACAAGTCTTAAGTTTTCAACAGGTCTTCCCCTCTCTGCTGTAATTTTTGTAGAGTGGTTAGAAGTAAATGCCTCTATTTCTGCCAGCCAGTGTTTTGGAAACACCAGATATCTTGAACTCCGAGATTGAGTTTGGAGCCAGCAGATGCATACAATGCAGCAGCTCGATTTACAGTCTCCTGTTTTGGGGTAACTTTATTGGCCCACTTTTTTCTTTACAAAGCTCACCCTGTTTCTGTTCAAAACAGTTTTCTAGCCTCTGATACACCTTCACTGGGAATGCATGCCTTAAATAGACTCCTTCCAGAAAGTTAAGATCTGTATCCATTGTCTGCAAAATGTCCCCTCTTTCACCGTGCCCAACTTGGCCACCACTCCTGTCGACTTCATATAACTGATAGAGTGCCAAGATGTTCTGGAAATTGTAGGGGTGCATCATAATCACTGATAGTCCGCACCCACATATGTTATTGGATTATATTAACAGGTAATCATTAGAAAGTTAATGTAATAATGAATAATGCGAATGCAATGTTAAAAGTTTAGTTAATGGTAGACGAAAAGGCGAATGACATTTAAAAATTTAACTGCGTATTACAATCGCCTAATGGATTAGTTAATGTGTAATGTAATGCATTAGATTTAAACATGCATCACAAAAGTCTGCACGAGTATAGATGTTCAAATGTGCCCTAACGTGAATAAATGCATTGCTTATAAATGTAATGTTTGAATGTGCAACCCTGGATGTGTAAAGGCCTAACTGGTTGTTCACGTTTGTTCTGAAAGGCCTAATTATTTCTTATGTTAACCGAATCGTGTAGGCTTGAAATGCGTTTCCCTGGAAGAGCTTTCAGATGAAGACAGTCCGCAGATTTCAGGTACGTACAAGGTTATTTCGATTCTCATGCTTTCCGTTGCAGGTGCAAGGACATCGTCTTTGTTAGTTAGACTGATGCTCTTTGTTTTAGGAGTTAGGTATGGAGGAGACCTGCTACAGAGTATTGTGGAATGCTGATAATTGGAAGCTTGCAGGAGAAGCCTGGGACCCAAGGTCGTGCAAACCGTTATTGGACAGAGTGCACATTTCTGGAAAGTTACCTACAAGAGGTGTTCAGCCAAAGGAGGTGTTTCGGGGCATCTTCTATTCATTGTTCATTTTGTATTAGGGACAGTGTCCGAGGGTGGAGGGGCAGAGAGAGAAGAAGAGAGAGAGAAGAAGAGAGGAGAGGAGAGAAGGGCAGAGAAGAGCAGATGGGAGCAGAGAACAGTTAGGAAGGAAGAGAGGAATCGAATCTTAGAAGAGAGACTCAGCTTTGACTATAGACTCATGCAATGTGAGTGTACTTCTTAGGAAGTCATCATGATCTGACACCTTCACTCGATCTGAGTTGGGAAATGGTAAATGGGGATGTCACCTTAGTGCTAGAGTAGGGATAGAACTAACTGATAACTTTTTTCCTTTTGATGTAACTGATGAAGACTTACTTAGACATTGGAGCAGTCTTTGCTTGCCTAATTTTTATAGAATTATTGATCCTTTTTATGTTACACCGAATCAGATTGATACATACAATGCTTTTTCTATCATTGCCCATCTATTTTTTTAACCTTTTCATGCGGTGTTTGTATGTTCAGTTATTTTTGGCTTTGTAATAAAATCTCTAAATGGTAAGGTGGAGTTAGTGGTCTTTTCCGAGTCCGAGTTGATCAGTGCACATTGTTTGTGATAAGGACATTTGAGTTCTCTCCTTTACTCTTCCTAGCAGATAAAAAGATCCAGTCGACTAATGATTTTTAGCAATGGTGACATCAGATAAAGATAAGATAAGAATCCGGCGTTATCACAACTCACATCCTGCCTGCTCAGCTTCATGCCATTTCCACACCTGTACAATTCCCCAAGCCAAGATCACCTGGATTTATGCTCGCATGGGTCTGCTTTTTTAAATCTGGGTTTCTATTACTTTTTTTGCACCATGACACCCTTCAGCTCTTTATTATAAACGTAGACATAACATCACAGATTCTAGGAGTTTATCATACAGTGTTGTTTCTGCTGAATGCTTAAGTTATTAAAGACACAGATATAATAATAGGAAAGAAAGTCCACTAAATTGCCTGAGTATTTCTGGAGGTACCGGACAGTGTTAGCAGGCATGTTAGAACCCTGGAATGTTGGAAGCCCTGTTTAAAATGAATGAGTTACAAAACCAATAATTGTAGATAAAGCCTTTCTACTCCAACATTCCAATCTTTGGCTTTGTGTTTCATCCTGTTTATTTTGGAATATTCTAGCCTCAATGGGTTGAATGTGCCATTACCTTTGCACCCCTTCTACATCAGGCTTGATTGGCTGTGAAGTGCCTTCCCTATAACTCGGAGAGAGGAGATTCAACAACCATTCTAGCTAGCTCTCAACAGTCTGCTATGACCCTTAATTCAACACCCTGCTACAGGATAGCTCCTGTCCCCTTCTTTTAAATGGGTCTCTGCAGCAGCACACACCCTCTTGGGTCTCCAGTCCTGTAGCTGCTTCCTTTCCCAGGGTACGCTCCTGTTGCATGTGTTTTGTAGGTCATTTCCAGCTCCGCCCAGTCTGTGCAGATGGGGACAAGAAAAGTCTGATTGCCACAGGGTAATGGGGTCGGTAGTCAGGCTGGGCAGGGTGAAGGCTGCCCCTTGTAGGGCATTCTACTGCCCTACATATAGTGTGTGCTCCTGGATGTAGAGGTGTGCTTTCTTTGTACTTTGACAATTCTCAAATCCTGCTTATCTTGGGGACAATCTTAATTTTCTGTACACCTCATCTCTTCTCAATCTTCAGATGCTCTGAGGCCCCTATTCCTTTGCTGAATAATAGTGCCTTGGATATACTCTTTTTAAATTCCACCCACATCATGTTGGCGATCATCTGACTCATACAATGATGATTGGCTGTCCTACCGATTTCACTAGCATCACTGACCCCGGCGTGGCAAGTCTTGGAGAACCTGTAGAACACTCACCCACTTTATATCTGTCTAAGTGCTGTTGCCCTTTATTCAGCCACCGAATGACCTCAGTGCTGCGTCGAGTTGTACCTCCAAAGATAGGCTTGGCTTTTTGGTACTAGTCCAAAACTTCTTCAAATACTTTGAAGCGGTTCCAAGCAGACTATCTAAACAAGAACATCGGCGAAAGAAATAATGAAAAGCGGCCGGGAAATGCGCATTCCTTTGTACTGTGAAGCAGGGGGCGGGGGAGCGGATCTCTTTGAAGTGAAGCTCATGGCCTCGCGGGCGTGAAAGTGAAAGAAGGGATGTAAATAGGGGGGAGGAGAAGTGAGGCCGAGCGCGCACTGCGCACTCTGGTGAAGCAACAGATGCCTGTGGGAGGGAGGCTGATGGCTTTGATGTGGACGCGCTTTCCGCACGAGTGCACCACACGAACTGTCCGAAATAAGCAATGGTTTAAGACCTTGGTTTGCCCACTATACTCTCGTCTATTTATCCCTTGCGGGATATAATAGTCGAGATCTAAAAAGGGGAGGGTTAGGCATGTTCAACCCCCACTGTGAGGACCAGACCGGTCCTCACACTGCTGGTAAACCATGACAAAACCAGACAATTACCAGCTATGTGAGAACCAGCAAGCTATGAGGACTACTTTTAATCACGTGTTTGTGTGTGTGTGTTTGCACCTCTTGTCTGCAGAGATGAGAGCTGTGGTTACTCATTGATAAGGCCTCCAATCGAGCTATTTTAGTCTCTTCTTTCTCTCTTCCAGGGTCATTGTATGCTTCATTGTATAGAGCTGAAGCAATCTCCTTTCTTCTCCTCTTCCTTGAGGTCAGTCTGCTTCTACTGCTCAAGGGCCAACCTTCTTTCCATTTGTAGCTTTCACTTTTATAGCTGTAGCATCTTCACTGCAGATGACCATGGGTGAGATTCCAAAGGTGCACTTATGGCTCCGCGCGGCACCCACTGAAGGCTCTGGGCATTAGTCACTCTACTCCTAGGTCAATCAGATCTACCTGCACCTTCTCAAAGTTTGCGTGCCCAGTAATTCTTGTCTCTATAAAATAAGGAGAAGTACCTAATCTATGTGGGTTTGTAAAGCAATTCTGGGTAGGGCAGGCCATCAGCTGGGAGTTTTTTTTAATTTTCTTCCTACATCTACAGAGGAGTGTGTGCTTCTGCAATTTTGTTTCTTTGAGCTACAGCTCTCTAGCTGAGGCAAGGCGGCAACAGGACACTCCAGGTATGTACTTTTAAATATTTACCTACCAATTTGTCACTGGTGAACTCTCCCATTCTGTTTGGCCACAGCTGTTTACTACATTATTCCTGAGTAAAGTCCATTGTAGTACACACCTGGGATTTAACTGTGCCTTCAGTGAGTCGCTCCTGGTTTGGATTGTATGACATAATATTGAGTCCAAAAATATCAAATTGGAAAATATTAAGGCCTAAATATTGAGGACCAGAACACAGAGAAGGTAAGTGCTTATAGGTAAGTAGAGATTTACTATTCTAAATTCCACATCTATGTGTATAAATACCATACAGGTACATAAATTTGGAGTTAAATTAGTAAACCTATGCTTACCGATATAAAAGTACGCTCATGATATTTTGGTCATCAATATCTGACCTCAGTTGTAATATATTTGCCCGGCAATATTCTGCAGTCTGTGTTTTGGTGGAATACTCTCGGTGCACTCCATATAATGCTCCTTGGTGGTTTCACAGTGACTCAAAAAGTTCGCTCCTCTGTCACTCACAGGAGTACGCCATACAATCCTCATTGGTGGTTTAACAGTTCTTCTGATGGGTCGCTCTTCCGTCGCTCTTAGGCTGAATCCATATAATGCGCCTTGGTGACCTCACATGACTCCATTGGATGTTTGACATTACAACGCATGCTTTTACCACGCATGCCTTTACAACGCGTTTTTTACAAAGCATGCCTTTACAACGCATAGTGCTTTGGGGCGCTGGATAGTGAATAGTTTAATTTACTATTCCAACTCCAGTCCCCGTGGATAGTAGGGAAGGTGTTGGATAGTAAAGTAAACCTATTCCCTATCCTAGAGCGCCCCCTAGCGCAATGCGTTGTAATGGTTTGCGTTGTAAAAGTTGCGTCGTAAAGGCACTGCGTGGTAAAAGTTGCGTCGTAAAGGATGTTTCCCGACTCCATTGGGTTGCTTCCAATGACTCCATGGTGCCATTAAAATAAAGAGCCATGGCACCTTAACGGTGCCTCCAATGTGTCTCTGTTATGTCACTCTTGGGAAGACACCAGATACTGCTTGTTAGTGATCTAACAGTACCCCCGATGCGTTGATCCTCTGTCACTCATGGGTTTCTCCTCTGTCACTCAGAGGTAGACTCCAACATTGTGGAGAGCTTTGTATGTTATTCAGTCCTATCCTAGCTCCAACTGGGAGCCAGTTGAGGGCTCTGAGTGATGGGGAAAAGTGATCATAGCAACGTGTGCCTGTTAAGAGTCTTGCTGCTATATTTATTGTCGCTTTCATTGGGGCTAGGCTAGCTTTAGGTAGACCTATGGGTGTGGCATTTCCATAATCCAGTCTTGAAAGCGCTAGAGATTGAACATCTGTTTTGAGGTCTTCTGGCAGTATGGAGGGTTTCAGTTTCCTCAGAAGGTGCAGATGTAGTTTAACGCTCCTGGTTGCAGTTCTATGTGAGCTCGCATGTTTAGATTTGAGTTTATTGTAATGCCGAGGGATTTTATGGAGTGGCAAAAGGTTGGGGTCCAGTTGAGCGATTTAATATTGAGAGACCATGATTGAGGTTGTTCGGGTCTAAGTGGTAGGGAGAATTGTGTGAATTAGGGTTTCAGTGGATTTAGTTTTAGATGGTTGTGTGCCAGCCAGGCCTATGTATACTTAGTGTATCATCCAGTCTCCGGATATCATTTTGAGAGGAGAGATTGATGTAGAGTTGCGTGTCATCTGCATACATGTTGTACGAGATTTTCGATTGTTTACGGATTTCAGTGAGTGGTTTCATGCATAGATTTAAGAGCATTGGTGAAATTGTAGATCCTTGCGGGACGCCCCTGTTGATGTCTGCTACATCGGATAGTTGCAGATTTGTATTCTTTATTGTTGCTTTTGCAAGAAGGAATTGAACCAGTTAAGGACGGTTCCTGATAGTCCGATTCTGACTTCAGATGTTTCTCTGAGTCTTTGTGGATTTCCTTGTGAACGCTGCTAATAAATATAGAAATATGAGCAGACAAGGTATGTTTTGGTCTAAGGAAGTTCGTATATCATCTAGGAATTTTAGAATGTTATGCTATGTTATACAGATTTTGTAGAGCACCTGTACGCCAAAAAGGTTTCATGACGCTGAGTAAACAGAGGGAACCAAAGTTAAAGCCTAGCCAAAAGCTTGTTTAAAAAGCCAGGTTTTTAAAAGTGGCCTGAATCTAGGATAAACAGTTGTAGTTCTTATGTCATGAGGAAAAGAGTTCCAAAGATTCTGAGCAATCACAGAAAAACTGGCACCACCTAGTCTCTTCTTTTTAAATTTAGGAACAACTAGCAGATCATGGTGGGCCAATCTGAGATTGCATTTTGGAATGTAACTCTGAACTCTGGAGGACACAAAGGTAGGATTTTGTTTTAGAGGCTCCTCCTCTATTCAATGTTTTCCCCCCTGTTTGCTCCACTTCCTGATGGCTTCCAACAGATCGACCACGCTGCACAACCATGTACTGTGAGTAGAACGCTCCAGACAGCGTACAGCTATACGTTCTAAGAGATCACAGTGGCTGGTTTTGACTCCTTGTCACTCTCCCTGATCTCTCTAAAATCTAGCTACCACCGGTAAGTCCCTCTTTGATCTAAACTAGAGGGGAGTGAGAAGAGGTGGCCAGGGCGGTTTGGGATGGTAAGCGCTCTTCCCCACGATCACTGGAAGTTTTATCGGCATTCTGTGGTATGTGTGTGCCCTTCAGTATCTTTCCCCAACATGTTCACCCATGTCATGCTTTCTCCACTATGCTTTATTTGTGGTTTCTGTGGCAATTTCATTTTTTTGCTGTATGGGGCTTCTCAGAGATTTACACCCTACCCAGGACCTCCTAGAATAGCTCCTTCCCATTTGTCATCTTGGAGCTTTCAAAGCTTTTTTAAATAGGTTGTCCTCTGTCATTCCTGGGTTGCTCCTCTGTCACACACAGGTAGACTCCATATAATGCACGGTGGGGGTTTTACAATACCTCCAATGGGTAAGCTTTTCTAATGCTCCCGGGTGGGCTTCGTATATACCACAATCATCCCCACTGAATCAAATGTTTTTTCTGTGTATAATCGAGCTCACTCCAAAGGTGGTACATTGTGGAGACTTCACACTCTCTGCTACACCAGTGCTTATGCACAGCGACACTTATTGTACAGTGCACCCACTGCATCATCAAACATCATGCACCAGATCAACATGACACACATTTGTTCAAACAACACCTTTCAACCATGCACTTTGAAGGGCACTCCTAAACCTGATGTAAATCGGAGTGCTTGGCAATCTCTCCAGGAGTGTGAAGTGCAACATAAATTATACAACGGAACACACAGGTTATCGCCTTATTCATCGAAGGGGGATGGAAAACATTATATATATATTAATACAATATAATAAATACTTTCATGGACATAGAAAAAACTTCACAAACCCCATGGACATAGTACACAGACTGTGGAGCAGGAGGTGAGTGTCTAGCAGTGGCTACGTCAGCCGAGTAACTGCATTTTTTTCCCGCAGCAGCCAATTAGATTACTCAGTACTTACCTTGCTGCTGCCAAAATAACGATTGACTTACCAGTCTCCAGATGCGTCTTCTGCTTCCTAGCCTGTTTACTATATCTAAGCAGACAATGGAAGCCTCAAAGGTCACAGCAAAACTTTCTAGCTATGATCTACACAGATACCATTTGTGGTCGGTGTGTTTGGATCGTCTAGCGAAATAAGGTTGCAAATGTGACTTGTGAAGCCTTGAATAATCAACCTGCACAAACATGCAAGTCAATTTTGTGCGTTTTTGTAATAAAATACTATGATTTTCTCTTATAAAGTTCCTCTTTTCCAGTCTGTTTCACCAATTTTGTATTGAGATAATTACACCAAACAGCTATTTAGGTCGAAGCCTACCAGACAGCAAAGCTGTCTGGTTTGCTAAACACATCTTGGGGACATCCAGAAAGCTGACCTAGGAATACATTCCACACATTGCTTACCATTGGCTTTGTGGTTTGTAACTCACATTTTCTGGCTTTCTATATGCTGGCTTTATTTGCTTTAGGCTGTCCAGCTTCAGTTCGTTCTTCCTATTGCCCAAAAGTTGTTTACTGTATTCTTACACAAACTCACTTACAGTAAACAGGCCTTTAAATCATGTTCTTATCTTGTCACATTTGCAGTGCACTCAAACACAGAGGTCAAATGTCAAGCTCCTTCTTCTGAGGGAACTTGGTGTTTACATTTCTTTCTCTGACTTCAAAGTGAGAGAATTTATGTGACAATCCTGCTGAGTATCGATGTAAGAAAACTCCACTCAATCCCCTCTAATCTACCCCACTCCAAACCACCCCACTCTAATGTACCCCAATCCAACCCTCACCAATCCAATCTACCAACCTCCAGCCCATTCTACCCTACTCCAATCTACCCCAGTCAAATTTACCCTACTCCATTCCAGTTTGCCCTACTCCACTCCACACTCCATTGTCATCTATCCAACTCCACTCCACTCTGTTCTACCCCCCTCCAATCAACTCGACTCCACCGCAATCTACCCCACTCCAATCTACCACAGTCTAGGCCCCTCTACTCCAATCTACCACATTCTAATCTATCCCATATCCACTGCAAACTACCACACTCCACTCTACCACATTCAACACCATTCAACCCAAATCTAACCCATTCCACTTCATTCCAATTGACCCCACTGCAATATACCACACTCCACTCAAATCTACCCCACTCCACTCCAGTCTAACCCTCTACACACCAATCCACCCCACCCCCAATCCACCCTACTACATTCCACCCTTTCCCAATCTACCCCACCCCAAACTACCCCTATCTACTCCTCTCCAATCTACTCCACTCTACACCACTTCACTCCAACCAACTGCAATCTATTTGCAGAGTTTTATATAGCGCTGGCTAGACACGGAGGTATCATAGCGCTTTACATGAGGATTAGCGAATTACAAAATTACATCAGTTACAGGAGCATAGGCATACACCAATGACGTCCTAATCCATATTAGAACATTGGAATGTTGGGAGCTCCATTGAAAACAATGGAGTGCTCTGGGCTTATAATGGCTGGTATAAACCTGGAGCTCCAATATTCCAATGTTTCTTTGTTCACAGCTCTGGCTGTGAACAAAGGCTTCAGTGAGCCTGAGGGGATTTCAATCTAATCGCGCTCCCTTAAGACTTTGTTTTTTTTGTTAGAACATTCTGCCCTCTAGTGGCAGAAAGATCTAATAGCCTTATAGCCCTTTGTAGCTGGGCTATACCGGCTATTAGAACATTGGAATGTTGGGAGCTCCATTGAATACAATGGAGTGCTCCAGGCTTATTATGGGCCGTATAAGCCTGGAGCTCCAACATTCCAATGTTTCTTTGTTCACAGCTCTGGCTGTGAACAAAGGCTTCAGGGAGCCTGAGGGGATTCAAATCCCCTCACGCTCCCATAAGGCTTTGTTCTTTTTTGTTAGAACATTCTGCCCTCTATTGACAGAATGCTCTAATAGCCTTATAGCCCTTCGTAGCTGGGCTATACCGGCTATTAAAGTCCCTCTCCCTTGTTAAAGGCCCTTGCCTTTGGATCGGGCCTTTAACGCTAGAGAGGGCCTTTAATAGCCAGTATAGCCCTCTACGGCGGGCTATAAGGCTATAGGAAAACCTCCTCTTTCTCCTGCCCTCTATCAAAGGTCACTCCTTTTTTTATCTACCCCACCAACGGCTGTGACATTGTGGTAAACCCTTTCACAAATGTTTAACAACAGAAGGAGGCTGGGGAAGTGCAGCGCACACACGCTCAGTAGACAAAATTAGACAAAGAAATATACAATCAGTTGAATGCATTAACTCCTGGGTGCTCGGTGATGAAGAAAAGCCACCAGATCTTGTTATGTAGGAACAAGTTCAAGGCATAAAAAAGAGAACCCCAAGCACTCCCAAATGCTCAGTGCAAATTTCCTTCATGTAAAATTCCCCAATGTCCTCTTATTTGTGTCATTGGAGTCAAATGTATACACTGCTGATATGATACTAGCCCTAATGAAGTCTGCTGGTGTACTTACAGCATAAGACAAAACATGTTTTGGATAGAAAATGTCAAGACTTCAGAACGTTGTACACGAATATCCCACCCCACTCTATCCCACCCCAATCCAACCCACTCCACTCAAATGTACTCCAACCTACCCCGCTTCAATCATCCCTCTTCAATCTACCCCACTTCAGTATACCCTACTTCAATCCATTTTACCCTACTCTAATCCACCCAATCTAACCCACTCGACCGTAATCTACCCCACTGCACATCTACACAACTCCACTCAAATGTATCCAACTCCATTCCATCCCACTGCACTCCAAGCTAGCCCACTCCCCTGTACCCCAATCTACCCCACTCCGATCTACCGACTCAAATCCACAAGATCTACCCCACTACATTCTACTATAGCCAATCTACCCCACTTCACTCCAATATACCACATGGCACCTAAATTTACTCCACTCCAATCTAATCCCCTATACCCCAATCTACCCACTCCATCCCTCTCCAATCAACCCTACCCCACTCCACTCTAAACTACCCAACTCCAATCTACCCCATCCAATCCGCCCCACTCCAGTCTACCCCACTCCATCCCAATCTACCCCTCCCCACTCCACTTCACTCCAATCTACCACATGCAAACTAAATCTACTCCACTCCACTCCAACCTAACCCACTCCACCCCAATCCAACCCACTCCATCCCTCTCCAATCTACACTACCCTACCCTACCCCACTCCACTCCACTCCAAACTACCCTACTCCAATCTACCCCATCGAATCCGCAACTCTCCAATCTACCCCAATCTACTCCAATCGAATCTACTCTACCCTAACCCAATATACTCCACTCCATCCCAATCTACACCACTCCACTCCACTCCAATCTACCACATGCCACCTAAATCTCCTCCACTCCAGTCCAATCTAACCCACTCCACCCCACTCCATCCAGCTCTAGTCTACCCTACCCCACTCCACTCCAAATTACACTACTTCAATCTTCCCCATCCAATCTGCCCCACCCCAGTCTATCTCACTCCAATCTACTACAATTCAATATACCACGCTAATCTACCCACTCCACTGTACGCCAATCTACCCCACTCAACTCTACCCCAGTCTACCCCATTCCACTGTACTCCAATCTACCTCACTCCAATCTACCCCACCTCACTATACTCACTCACTAACTTTCAGCCATGCTGAACAGCAGCCACACTGGTGTACAACACAGCTTAAACACATTGCCAAAGCCAATAGATCTCACACAGGCGAGACCTATTGGCTTTGCCGGTGCTTGTTTTTGTGCTGGTGCCACCAGATGGTTTTAGTTGTCATTGTATGCAGACAACTGCAATTCGTACCTTTGCAAAAACTGAACAAGTAGTGAGTTAGGATGAAATTTATGTTGAACATTTTCAGAAAAGCATAATAGAATATCCTTATGTATGGCACCTACTGTAAGAAGTCAAATGTGACCTACTTACCTAATTTATTTACTATTACTATTATTCAGACAGCAATGTTCATGCTAGGCAGTAAGAAAAACTTGTGAGAAAAACTCATTGCGTAGCTCTCAGTGGTAAAGAAACCTTTAAGGACTAGCCCTACAGGGCTGTTAGAAGGGCGGTGTAGCCACTAAATGGAGGCAGACCTCTAAATAGAGTATGACACGTCTGGAATTGACGTGTGAGTGCGCCGGAGTGAAGTATGGCGATATATGAGTAGCCATGAGGAATATTATAAGGATCCGTCCAGTGTCTCACGAAATAAGGAGGGCGGGTACGCCGTACTATTCGAGATGATCTCGAGTATCTGTGCTATGGGGTAAAAGACACTGGTTCTGGAATGGTTTTCGGATGCGGAATGAATCCTTCTAACAGCACTGTCCTGCAGGGGTCTCACTACTCTGGGATCCCCTGATAGCAAGTTCTGCTACGTTGACCTATTGGTCCTCGCTGACTCCCTGTAGTATGTGTACTTCTTAACTTATACTGTTTCTTTAAAGAATCTCTATTTAGGAATCTTTCACGTACATTCTGTAATATGTCATAACTAATTCTTAGAATGTGATGTTTCTAATGTTACCGTTATTATAATCCTGTTGAACTTCTGAGCTGGTCGTGGGTTACCTTATCTGGAAATAAAATCTTAACTTCAATCTCAACAATATCAGGATTTCTTACTTATTTAATATGCAAGTGCATACTACATTTATTGGCGACGAGGGTGGGATAGTTCCTTTAAGACTGCACGATTATGTTTTAGATTAGTTTGCATATAGAAGAGTTTCTTTTCACACTCATATTACTTTGCTTCATTTAATGTATTAATTTATTTTCTTATGTCTGATTGTATTTATCTTTTGTTTAAGTTTATTTATTAGGGGAAGGATGTGTAGTATGTGTACTTCTTAACTTATACTGTTTCTTTAAAGAATCTCTATTTAGGAATCTTTCACTTACATTCTGTAATATGTCATAACTAATTCTTAGAATGTGATGTTTCTAATGTTACCGTTATTATAATCCTGTTGAACTTCTGAGCTGGTCGTGGGTTACCTTATCTGGAAATAAAATCTTAACTTCAATCTCAACAATATCAGGATTTCTTACTTATTTAATATGCAAGTGCATACTACACTCCCAGGCCGGTTTGGATTTTTTCGCCGGCCTTTTGACACTGACATGATACTCTGCAATGCCACACAGCCCTGAAGAAGTCACAGGATAGTCTCATGTGACGAAACACGTGTTGGCTGGTTGTTTTTCGTTGTAGCATCATTAAATACATTTGAATAACACTCTGGGGTCGACCATAGATATTGGTACAATACGAGACTCTTCTTTTTTTGAAAATTTGTTTATTTGCATATCAAGTAGAGCATAAATGTATTACAGTCTACATAAAAAAGGCAGTCTCATAATGGCATGCTCCTTGCGGTACAATAATAACAGTCGTAATGTAAATTTTCTATTTTGTTGCATCGTAGTTAACTCAACAGAACCCCCATGAACCTCCCACCCACCACCCCTATTAAACCCACCCTCGGCACTCATACTTTGTGATTGCAGTTATCAAGTGGTATTTGGCTGCTCCCATACATAGCTCCTTCCTAATACATCGACCTGTACAATCAGCCAGAGATATAAACAACAAAATGCGTGGGTTTCCCCGTTGGCACGTTTCAAGGTGCACCCGTCAGTATCGCGGTAGGGTGTGGTGCAATGAGGGTGGTTCACAGTTCAAGCTGCAGATAACGAGACATCAGATCCCTCCTCCCCCTCCGACTCAAAGGCTCCTAGTATGGTGAACCAGTCCAGCGATATCAGTGTCTTTCTGTGGCCCCTACGTTCCTCTCGCTGCAGTGCCTCTCCCTCTGCTTTGCCCCACCGTATAACCTCCGCTATCCACATGTCAGGTTCCGGTGGTTTGGGCGATTTCCACCGCATGGTTATCGCGCGTTTCGCAAGTAGCATGGCCATATCAGTGAAGCGTGTCGACACACTTCTTTTACGCGCGCCTGGCCCTAGCCCTAGAATTGTGTGTTCTAGGGTGCGGGGTAATAAGGAAGTTCCTGCTCTGGCAAGTGAGTCGTGTATGTTCGTCCAATGCCGATGCGTCTCCGGCTGATCCCCATATAAGCTCCGTTAGTAATGTGTCTAGTGCCTTGAAGGTAGAGGCCGGAATCAGGAATGGCAAGTTAGTGAAATAGTAAATGAGTCGGGGAAGCACCACCATCTGGGAGACTGCCACCCTACCTGCGACTGACAACGGCAGTGACAGCCAGAATTGCACCTGTCATTTGAGCGCTCTCATTGCCCTGCCCAAGTTGCCGTCTATCATTTCCTCCGCCCCTCTGTAGATTTGGATCCCGAGGTAGCGGAAAGTGGTGTCCGCCAGTTGGAAAGTGTACGGCGGAAATGGTAGTGGTGTAGACGGTTCAGTGTCATTAAAGCAGTAACCATATGACTTGGGTTCGCTTATCGTGAGGCCCAATAGCAACCTGTAGTCCTCAAAGAGAGTGGGTATAGGGTGTAGGTCACCCTTACAATACGAGACTCTTCAACCATTGTTTTTTCCTTATTATGTGTGCCCGGGACAGTGTTCTCATTATTGGTGTGGGTTTCTTGACTCACACATTTACGGGGGTTACAGGGTATTTCCCCCGACCTGGTAGCACCATACATACTTTGATCTCGAGTCTCCTGAGGCGGAAAGCCGGGAGTGAACCCTTGCATGATTTCTACCTGAAATTTTTAAAATTGTGATAACTTGTTGTTTTTAAAATTGCACAGTGCACTCCCCCCCAGCACTGACCTCACGTCCTCCAGACGGTCGATCTTGGCACCGTCAGGACAGAACTCCGCTCGCTCGCCGCCATCACCGGCCGCGAGGAGCAAACGGTCACGCCCACCTCCAGTGGCCACGCCCACCCCTCACTAGACTACAAATAGCCCGCTCTGAACACTAGAGCCGCATTGATCTCGAGTCTCCTGAGGCGGAAAGCCGGGAGTGAACCCTTGCATGATTTCTACCTGAAATTTTTAAAATTGTGATAACTTGTTGTTTTTAAAATTGCACAGTGCACTCCCCCCCAGCACTGACCTCACGTCCTCCAGACGGTCGATCTTGGCACCGTCAGGACAGAACTCCGCTCGCTCGCCGCCATCACCGGCCGCGAGGAGCAAACGGTCACGCCCACCTCCAGTGGCCACGCCCACCCCTCACTAGACTACAAATAGCCCGCTCTGAACACTAGAGCCGCATTGATCTCGAGTCTCCTGAGGCGGAAGCCGGGAGTGAACCCTTGCATGATTTCTACCTGAAATTTTTAAAATTGTGATAACTTGTTGTTTTTAAAATTGCACAGTGCACTCCCCCCCAGCACTGACCTCACGTCCTCCAGACGGTCGATCTTGGCACCGTCAGGACAGAACTCCGCTCGCTCGCCGCCATCACCGGCCGCGAGGAGCAAACGGTCACGCCCACCTCCAGTGGCCACGCCCACCCCTCACTAGACTACAAATAGCCCGCTCTGAACACTAGAGCCGCATTGATCTCGAGTCTCCTGAGGCGGAAAGCCGGGAGTGAACCCTTGCATGATTTCTACCTGAAATTTTTAAAATTGTGACAACTTGTTGTTTTTAAAATTGCACAGTGCACTCCCCCCCAGCACTGACCTCACGTCCTCCAGACGGTCGATCTTGGCACCGTCAGGACAGAACTCCGCTCGCTCGCCGCCATCACCGGCCGCGAGGAGCAAACGGTCACGCCCACCTCCAGTGGCCACGCCCACCCCTCACTAGACTACAAATAGCCCGCTCTGAACACTAGAGCCGCATTGATCTCGAGTCTCCTGAGGCGGAAAGCCGGGAGTGAACCCTTGCATGATTTCTACCTGAAATTTTTAAAATTGTGATAACTTGTTGTTTTTAAAATTGCACAGTGCACTCCCCCCCAGCACTGACCTCACGTCCTCCAGACGGTCGATCTTGGCACCGTCAGGACAGAACTCCGCTCGCTCGCCGCCATCACCGGCCGCGAGGAGCAAACGGTCACGCCCACCTCCAGTGGCCACGCCCACCCCTCACTAGACTACAAATAGCCCGCTCTGAACACTAGAGCCGCATTGATCTCGAGTCTCCTGAGGCGGAAAGCCGGGAGTGAACCCTTGCATGATTTCTACCTGAAATTTTTAAAATTGTGATAACTTGTTGTTTTTAAAATTGCACAGTGCACTCCCCCCCAGCACTGACCTCACGTCCTCCAGACGGTCGATCTTGGCACCGTCAGGACAGAACTCCGCTCGCTCGCCGCCATCACCGGCCGCGAGGAGCAAACGGTCACGCCCACCTCCAGTGGCCACGCCCACCCCTCACTAGACTACAAATAGCCCGCTCTGAACACTAGAGCCGCATTGATCTCGAGTCTCCTGAGGCGGAAAGCCGGGAGTGAACCCTTGCATGATTTCTACCTGAAATTTTTAAAATTGTGATAACTTGTTGTTTTTAAAATTGCACAGTGCACTCCCCCCCAGCACTGACCTCACGTCCTCCAGACGGTCGATCTTGGCACCGTCAGGACAGAACTCCGCTCGCTCGCCGCCATCACCGGCCGCGAGGAGCAAACGGTCACGCCCACCTCCAGTGGCCACGCCCACCCCTCACTAGACTACAAATAGCCCGCTCTGAACACTAGAGCCGCATTGATCTCGAGTCTCCTGAGGCGGAAAGCCGGGAGTGAACCCTTGCATGATTTCTACCTGAAATTTTTAAAATTGTGATAACTTGTTGTTTTTAAAATTGCACAGTGCACTCCCCCCCAGCACTGACCTCACGTCCTCCAGACGGTCGATCTTGGCACCGTCAGGACAGAACTCCGCTCGCTCGCCGCCATCACCGGCCGCGAGGAGCAAACGGTCACGCCCACCTCCAGTGGCCACGCCCACCCCTCACTAGACTACAAATAGCCCGCTCTGAACACTAGAGCCGCATTGATCTCGAGTCTCCTGAGGCGGAAAGCCGGGAGTGAACCCTTGCATGATTTCTACCTGAAATTTTTAAAATTGTGATAACTTGTTGTTTTTAAAATTGCACAGTGCACTCCACCCCAGCACTGACCTCACGTCCTCCAGACGGTCGATCTTGGCACCGTCAGGACAGAACTCCGCTCGCTCGCCGCCATCACCGGCCGCGAGGAGCAAACGGTCACGCCCACCTCCAGTGGCCACGCCCACCCCTCACTAGACTACAAATAGCCCGCTCTGAACACTAGAGCCGCATTGATCTCGAGTCTCCTGAGGCGGAAAGCCGGGAGTGAACCCTTGCATGATTTCTACCTGAAATTTTTAAAATTGTGATAACTTGTTGTTTTTAAAATTGCACAGTGCACTCCCCCCCAGCACTGACCTCACGTCCTCCAGACGGTCGATCTTGGCACCGTCAGGACAGAACTCCGCTCGCTCGCCGCCATCACCGGCCGCGAGGAGCAAACGGTCACGCCCACCTCCAGTGGCCACGCCCACCCCTCACTAGACTACAAATAGCCCGCTCTGAACACTAGAGCCGCATTGATCTCGAGTCTCCTGAGGCGGAAAGCCGGGAGTGAACCCTTGCATGATTTCTACCTGAAATTTTTAAAATTGTGATAACTTGTTGTTTTTAAAATTGCACAGTGCACTCCCCCCCAGCACTGACCTCACGTCCTCCAGACGGTCGATCTTGGCACCGTCAGGACAGAACTCCGCTCGCTCGCCGCCATCACCGGCCGCGAGGAGCAAACGGTCACGCCCACCTCCAGTGGCCACGCCCACCCCTCCATCGCTCAGCCCCCGACCATAAATTATGTGTCAATTCAGGCAGCGCAGCGGACGCGCCGTCAGCGCGCCGAAGGCGCGCCAAAGGCAAGCCCGTCTGGGCCCGTCCGGGCCCAGCCGGACCCAGGCCCAGAGACTCTGCCGGATGTCCTCCATAAGCGGCAGGAGTACACCGGAGATATGCTCCGCGCGCTCCAACCTAAGGAAACCCTGGACTGCTACCATACTCACACCAACGGTAAGCCATTCTTTAATTGCAAGCGCTGCAACCCTACCCCCATGGGCTCAGCAGACCGCGGACTACGGATGGGACTTCTTAACTGCCGCTCCCTCCCCAAACATGCGCTTGAAACGCATTTAATGATCCAAGACCACAACCTCGATTTATTATTTCTAACGGAAACGTGGCTATCTGATAGTTCCGACTCAGACATTGTCACGGCCCTCCCCCCAGGGTACCTCTGCCAAGCCCTACATAGACCCAAAGGCAGGGGAGGAGGGGTAGCCATAATATTCAGGGAACAACTGACCTGTAGAATCTCCAACGCTAACATCGAGGACTGCGAAAGCTGTCAATTCGCCATCCAAACCTCACCCACCAACTCCCTGTCAGGGCTTCTGATATACCGCCCCCCAGGAGTTCCTGGGAACTTCCTCAATGCTGCTATTGAATCCGCCTCACAACTAGCATCCTCAGTTTCCAACTTTCTGATCGTAGGGGACCTGAACTTTCACTTTATGGACCCTACTGATCGAATCGCCACGGACCTCCTTCAAGACCTTCTGACACTCAACATTCGACTGGTCAACAGCGAGCCCACCCATGATAGGGGACACCTACTAGACCCCGTCCTTACCAATGTAGCCACCATTACCACCAGGCCACCCCTGACCCTTCCATGGACAGACCATCTTCTGGTACCTATTTTCTGGGAAATACCCACCACCACCGTCCAAACCACTAAGATCCAGGTCTCGGATAGGAGGTGGAAGAAACTTCTACCTAGGGAATGGGCCACTATCCTTGCAGAGTCCCGCCCCGAGCTTTCCACTGATCCGGCCACGGCTGACACGCAGTTCAACGAATGGATCACTTCCTCTCTTAATACCCTCCTCCCCAAAACTACTTCTCTTAAACACCCCAAAAGAGTACCGCTTACATCATGGTACACCCCAGAGCTCAAAGCACTGCGCCAAGAATGTAAGAGAACGGAGCGTTCTTGGAGGAAAAATAAAACGCTACCAAACAAAGAGGCCTATATGAATTCTCTCTCAAGGTATAAAACCATGATTCGGAAAACCAAAAGCTCCTTTTTTCAGGAAAGAATAGAGAAAGCGGCAAGCTCAAGCAAGGAATCTTACGTTATCCTTAAAGAACTCCTCAAAACCCCAGATCCGGGACCGAGACACCCCACAGACCCCAGAGCCGACCAGGAAAAATGCCAACAACTGGCCAACTTCTTCCATGAAAAAATCCAAAAAATACTGGATACAATCCCCACTGCCGATCATTGCGAAGAAAACGACCTCCCACACTCCTCAATACCCAGCGGCCTTTCCTCTTGGGGCCAAGTCACGGTCGAAGAAGTAGGCAGCACGCTACAAACCATAAAGAGCGGATCCCCCAGGGACCCCGCCCCACTTCGGATCCTCAAGGAGGTAGCCCCCACGGTTATTCCCTCTCTGACCCAGTTGATCAACGCCTCATTCCAACAGGCTGTTGTACCACCAAGCTGGAAGACAGCGGTCGTAAAAGCTCTACTAAAAAAACCTTCCCTCGACCCCGAAAATCTAGCCAACTATAGGCCCATCTCCCTACTCCCAGGAATCAGCAAGATTGCTGAAAAGCTGGTTAACAAGAAACTTTCCCAGTTCCTGGAGGACAATAATAAACTAAACAGTTCCCAGACGGGCTTCCGCCCGGGGCAGGGCACCGACATCGCCCTCCTGGCGGCGGTAGAGGAGGCCAGAACACTACTGGACGAAGGGGGGTCAGTGGCAGTGATCCTCCTCGACCTAAGTGCGGCCTTTGATACCGTTAATCACCAACTTCTCATCAGAAGACTCAAGAGAGTTGGTGTAGATGGCCTGGCACTCTCCTGGCTATCATCTTTTCTGACCCAACGGAACTATCAGATCTGGGAGAAAAACGCTCGCTCCTCCGAAATTCCCCTCCAATGTGGGGTGCCTCAGGGCTCCTCCCTGAGCCCAACATTATTCAATATCTACATGTCCACATTGGAGGAGGTTATCACCCCGTTCGGAGTGAGCGTAGTAAGCTACGCGGACGACACTCAATTAGTGGTGTCGCTATCCCACCCTAGACAACAATCAGCTGACTTACTCAACTGCCTCACGCAGGTCCACGGCTGGATGAACAGCTCGGCCCTGAAACTAAACGGGACAAAAACTGAGGTTCTGCTCCTTGGCCCGAAAGGACTCACACTTTCCTCCAACATCTGGCCAGCCTGTATGGGCCCCCCCCCTGCTCCAAAAGAAGAAGTAAAAAGTCTTGGTGTGTGGCTTGACAAAAACCTCACGTTCACTACACAAGCAAAGACAGTAGCAGGGATCTGCTTCGGGCTTCTGAAATCACTGAGGAAAGTCCTGCCCCTACTACCGCCTAAATCCCAAAAACTGCTTATCCAAGGGCTAATACTCTCAAGGCTGGATTACAGCAATGTGATCTATCTGGGCGCCCCCGAAGCAACGCTGAACAAGCTCCAGAGAATCCAGAACATGGCGGCGCGGATTCTCACAAACACCCCTGCCAGAGCTTCGGCTAAACCGGCCCTAAAACTCCTCCATTGGCTACCGATAAGGGAGCGGGTCAAATTTAAGGCTCTATGCCTGACTCACAAATTACTACGAAATCAAGGCCCCCTTGTCCTCAGGAAATTCATTATACCCTACAAACCCACAAGACCCCTCCGTTCGATCACGGAAAACCTTATCACGACCCCCAGGCATAAGAAAGCCCGCTCTGGAGGAAGACGTTTCGCGGTCCACACTGCACGTCTCTGGAACCTGCTTCCCCATGACCTGCGACTAGAACCACAATATCTCCGCTTTAGGAAGTTGCTTAAAACTTATCTTTTTCCCCAATGAGTCACTTTTGCCATATTCCTGACTGTTCTGCCCCTTCTATTTCCCCCCCTTCTTATTTCCCCCCCGTCCTTTCGCACTTAGGAGACAGGGTCTACCAGCGCTGGGATACCTCTTGGTGACTACGCGCTTTACAAAAATAAATAATAATAATAATAATAATAATAATAGCATTATAGATACAACGAGAACTAGCCTGAGCACCAATCTTCCTGGCTTTACTAAAAACCCTACACCGAGATAGCAATTTTGTAACTAGACAGCTGCACATACTACCCTTTGATTCTTTTTTTAGGCAGAGAGCAGCTCCTTTATGTGGAGCACATGCAATACCACAGACACTGAATTTACTCACATCAAATGTCTGTGTTTCTAGTAGAATTTAAATACATAGGATTAGCACAGTGCGATCCATGCCGAGTGGTAAAATGAAAAAAGCCTTTTACCACTCCAGGCACAGTATTACAGCTTCGGATAGTTAAATTACCACCCAAACCAACGGAATGAACTAAAGTAACCACTGACACGTTTTTCGCTCTAATCAGAGCTCATCAGAGAGGCATAACTTTGTCCAGACAGTAGGGAGCACCCAGTATAAGTCAAGGCAATACCCGTTCAGGCTTAGAGTGGCGCATAAATCATGCAAAAAGGAAAGCAGGGAACTCTGGGTAGTTCTCCTCCTCTCCGCTTCCTTGCATCTGGACAAAACTATATCTCTGTGATGAGCTCTAATTAAAGCGAAACATGTGCCAGGGGTTGCTATTGTTTATTAACACCCTCACCAAGCACTGCTAACTACCTCACATATTACATTACTCATGACATGTTGTATAATATCATTGATAACATCACTGCAACATCTGAAATGACATAATTGATGACAACTCTACATGGTGGGGGCGTGAGTCATAGTTAGTTGAGGGCACGAGTTATAGTTACTTGAGATTATTATAACTGGTATAAGTGGTTTTGACATATAAATATATTTGTATATATTAACGAAGCAACATATTATATTAACTGAATTTCCCTATACTTTAATTACCAAATCAGTCTAAAACATAAACTACCAAGACATAGACTAAATGCGGCTCTAAATAAACACGTGTTTGTGTGTCTCCCCTTAAGCGTGCATGCATGTGAGTCTGAGAATGTGGGCGGGTATGAGACAGCCTGTACTGAAATCTTAAAATATGCCTGATTGGAGATCTGATAGGTGCCCAAGTCACTAATTTCACATCGTTCAACCACGGGAATAATTAGAGACAGAGCTGAATTACAGAGACACAGATGTTCCTTTTATTCTGCTTTTGCCCACATAGTTAACAAAAATAGACTGTCTTCTGTATGGCTGCCTGCTGATTTCCGGCTGCTGATCTCAAACAGCAGATACTTAAATGTCTTTCCTTTTAGGCAAATTATAAGTGCCTATGGCCCACAACCCTGTAAGACTTCTTAAATGTAATTTATTTTCATTGCTGGTTTGTTAGTGAAGTTCCCTGTTTTTCCTCATTACTCTATTCCCCTTCCTTTGGAAGCAATGGACTTGCACTAGAATCTGTTTTACAGAAAAGTCTCCCTCAGGCTAAATTGTTAATACATTTAGAGGCATGTGCATAAAAGTTGCATTTTGCGATTACCAAATCCTGATTTTTCAGAAATCACTATATGGTAAGCGCAAAATGGAATGCAACAAAACAGGCAGTAAATAGTGAATCACTAATTGCGATTCTTTAAGAATCGCAAACGCAATTAGGGAATCGCTGTTTGCAATTGCGACTCCATTCTTTCCTGTGGGCCTCAAGACCCATAGGTGAGAATGGTCTTGCATTACCTAAATTGCGATTACCTAATTGGTAATCGCAAATTAGGTAATAGAAAGGCAAGGGTGCCCGGGGGCCTAAGGCTCTCCTGTGCCGCCCCTAAAAGAAAAAGGTGCACATGTAAGGTACACATGTGTGCGCCACATGGCACTTTGAAAAATGTAGTTTGTGCATTTTTCAACGTATGCACATGGTTAACATCAACATGAAGTTGATGTTAATTAGCGTTTCCTGAATGCACAGTTCGCATTTAGGAAAGGTTTCTTGCATGTGCATTAGGGAATCGCAAATTGTGATTCCATATTTGCATTTGCAATTTAGGGAATCTCAAAAAATTGCGATTACCTAAATTACAAAAGCAAAAAACATGCATTGGGAGAGGCCATTTTGCATTCGCAAACGGCAAATTTTGCAAATCGCTCTGTTTGCAATTGCAAAATAGCTTGATGCATGTGCCCGACAGCTTGATCCCTGGCAGACAGACATAAATGCCAATAGATGTAATTAGAGAAACCTGCCTGTGTCACAATAATTAGACACAATGACCCAATCAACTTGTTGGTCTCATTGTAACTTTTCAGCGTCAAGGATTAATACCTAGGTGATAATCGAAAACCTTCCAATTGTTCAAAGGTATGCTAAATTCAAAGAATCCATCAGTGGAATTAACGTCACTTTCGGGATAGTATAGTGGAGGAAATTCAACCGAACGCTTCTTCTTCAGATGTAGGAGATCATTTAGAGGCCCATTGTTAAACTGCCTACATAATTAGGGCCTGATTACGGCTTTTTTGTGGTGCAAAGGTGGGCGGCCAGGCACCATCGTGCCTCCACACCGCCAAGAGTCGTTTCCGTCTGCCCGCCAGATTACAACTTAAAAATGGTCTGGTGGGGGGGCGGTCCCGTGGCAGTACCCTTTTCAAAAGCGGTATTGCTTGTGAAAAAGGTACCGCAATGGGAATGTCACACAAGGTCCCTGCACGGCATGGACTGTAGCGTCCAGGCCATGCAGGAACTGGTGTGCATGCACACAGGGGGGACATGTTATGCTGTCCTGTGTGCATACAGATGGCGTGAAGCACAAAGGGGCCCTGTAGGGCTCCCTTTTATTTCTTTCTGCCACGATTTTCATGGGGGTGGAACTGCATGAAAACGGTGGCGGAGAGGAAACTCCTAATATGCTTGGCGGTACCATGACAGTCCTGCAAAACATATTGGGCCTCAGGACCTCTGCGCCACCTTCAGGGAACGCTGTTCCCTCACGGCGGTCCCATGGCAGTCCAACCACCCAAGTCAAAATAGGGAGGTTGGACCGCCGGTGCGGCAGTGGCTAGAATGCCACTGCTGTGCTACCACCACGAGTCTGGCAGTCCTCGGACCACCAGACTTGTAATTTGGTACTTAGTATCCCAGCATTGTGGCCAGTATTTTTAGGTCGAGCCTACTAGATAGTTCTGCTGTCTGGTTGCAAAAGACATATTGTGAGTTTACAGCAGACTTAGAGCCACCCATTGTTTACAATTTGCCAGCTTTAGTGTCTCTCTGATTAGCTTGCTTTTTATTCATTGCCTTTTGTGGGCTTGCCTTCCTCTTCAGTGTTTGTCCCTCCCCTAGAGCACAGCCTCTTTACTTTTGTCCTTTTACTGCCTACTTTTTGTGAGCAGCATTTTTGTTTTTTTTATTAAGCTCTCGATGAGAGTGCATGTGTTTTGCAGCTGTCTCCCCTAAGTACTTCTCTACCCCTTGCTGCACTCCAGGTTGCTCTCTCTTGCCCACATATTTCTTCCTCAACCCCATCTGTTGTGCTTGACCTTGTGTGCTTCTTCCCCCATTGCTTTTTGAGTCACTTCATTCCTGCTCCTCGTTGCCTCCTGTTCCCCACCAGCAGTCTTTTTATAATTTTTTTGTTTTTCGTTTTGCTGCGTATATACAGTAAATTGCTGTCAGCCCTGTCCACCTAAAAGTGCTTTTGTGCTACTTCTGTTTCTTTCTTTTTTTTATATTTACTGGTCCATCTTGGATTGGTAAATTTTAAAAAATGGCACCCGCATCAATTTGTTGGCACGCCTTTTTCTAAAACTTTAATTTCTCTTTTCGCCATACTGCACAGCATCTCGCTGATGCTGTACGGCATGGCTAAAGCCAGTAGGTCTCAATGGCAAGACCTTGCAGTTTTGCTAATGTTTACATACAAATGCTATCTCCTGAATGGTAGGAGTAACTGCTGGTGAAAAAATATCACCGCAGATGTTGGCACTCACCTTCATGTCTCACCTACCATGACTCCTCCATCCCTCAGCCCAGTGACATGCCCTGTGCTTCATTAGACTCCACCCTTTGAAATGACACCTTGCCTCCCGTGTTCCCTTGGTTGCCTCCCTTTAATCACCATGACACCAACCCTTTCTTGTGGCTCCTGCCTTGACTCCACCACCTTGCAACTTGCTCCCCATGGACCAAACGTGGTTCTTGGAAGGATGCACCCAAAGTGTGAGTACCTTTCCAGGATCCACATTGAGGCGTCTTTGACGTGCATGATGGACACTTTGCTTTACCTCCCTAACAGACAGCCATGTGTTCATGCATCAACCACAGATGCTTTCCGCCACATGGTTCTGCAATTGCAAAAAATTAAAATAAGACTTTGTATTGTTGTATTACATGAGTGGGAAATCTGCGAGATGCCGTGGAAATTAAAAATATGGATCAAGAGGTAAACGATGAGGATTTGAATACAGAAGAATCCTAGGTGCAAGGAAAGTGAGGAAAAGGTAGATCTTACCTTATATGTTAAATACTGAGAGGTGGAAGGTATGTAAGCCCTTGAATTTGAAGATTACATGAAGATTAGTGGAAAAGATTATTATAGATGCACCAAACCTCTGTGAAGATAAGGATGACGCATATTAGGAGGGTGGAAAACCCAAGAGAATGTCAGCTTTTCATAAAAGAAGATGAAATGAGTGCAAGAATATCTGGGTCTTGTGAGCTCAGGCACTACTTAAACTCAGACTCAGTGAAGATAAGAAACGTAAAGCTTATCTGGGAACCCTAAGAGTTAGGAAGAGTCCTGAGAAACAAGAAAGATGATGAGAGGACATGCAAAGTCTCTAAAGAGTACCTTTAGATGCTGCTTTCTGTCAGGTAGGTCTCTTTACATTGGCCTGGGATATCAGGAATCCCATTCCTTAACCTGAACAATGCATCCATATCAGCAGAGCAATTTTCTTTCAAATCAAATAAAATGATCATGATTGACACCAGCATTGAACCTCACATCTGGTCTGTATGCTTGGTAGCTGCCTATTGCAACCTCAGGACCTTTGCACTGTGAGTGCAAGTTTCAAAGTGTGCAACTTGATAACGTTTTAATGATGTGTGCGCCACAACTGTTCTGGCTCCTTTGCATTCACCCCTCTCTGCAATTTGCAACCCCAAACTACCCCCAATAGAGGGACAGGCATTCTTGGCTCAACCAGTAAATTCTTCTTGATGAGCAGCTGCATCTGGGCTTCTGGTGGCCACTGTCTAATACTCTCTTGCCAGCAAAACTGAAAGAGATGATGCCTATGGACAATCTATGCCGTGGACACACATGCCATTTTCCACCTGGTCCATGCAGGTACTGTATCATGTTCTATGTCGTGTTATCAAGACACTTCGATCATACGTATGGTCGAATAGAGTTATTGACACCCAAGTGCACTTTTCAACACTGGCATTCCTTTTGATTAAAGTCAAGTTTATGAGTTTTCTCCTTGTGTTTATTTAAGGTAGATCTGTCTGTCCAATGAATTTATAGAAGTGGCTTAGTTTGGTGAAAGGGCACAATAGAATGTGGGTGATCCAGTCAGGGATGTTTGTGCATTCTAAGTACAGATGTCTATGCTGAAAGGATGGTGTGTTCCATTGTGCTGTGGTGCACGGTTGTCCATTGCTCAGCCTGAGGACGCTGTTTTGTTGGGAGGCATCCTTAGCTGACTATATGACTTTGATGCAATGTTGTGCACGTATGGGTGTTGTATGTTTAATGTAATATGTTCTGAATGGGTTTGATATGTAGGTTTATGAGAGGATATGGTTGTGTGGTTAGGGTGTCAATGTTTGGTCCCATGACCCTATTGCTATTGTGTGAAGTGTAAGTGTAATAATTCACCCACTTTTACTATTTGGACTATTGCATTTCCATGTACCTCCTTTGGTCTCTCTCTCTCTATCTCTGCCCCCCTTCCTCATTCTACCCTTTGGAATGTTCCTACAGTTGAGCCAAAGGCTGCCTTGGAATGTTGACACGTGCAGCCGGCCTGGCAGAGTTCGTGAGCTGTGCCTTCACAGCGACGTGTCAGAGGTTCTAGAGTGGAGGCCATAATAAAAGAGTAACTTGAACTTCACCTACCTGTTCCAGGCGTCTTTGTAACAGTAAGTGTATCGAGTTTGGCTACGTAAGTCTGTGAAAGCATATGGATGTGCTAAAGACGAAGCAACACTTAGCCTTGGCTAAGGTGATACATGCTTCATTGTCCCAGAGAATGTGCCTTGTGTGCTGATTTGGAATAGCGGAAAGGTACCTGTACGCGCCTGAACAACGTGCAATTATAATGGAGATGTTAGTTTGGAGACAGCCGATGAATTGGCATACCAGAACTGTGTTGGATACACGTAAGACATGCTTTGATGTTACCCTTGCTTGCTATCTATAGAGAGAGACAGAAAAATATACTCTTTACTACTAGCATAAAATATCTTTGAGGCACTCCTGGTATGATTTAGTCACTTAAATAGTTGCTCCATCCCTAGACACACAGTTGTGAAAAAAGCGTGACTTAGCCGCCTCCTTTTTCCAAACAACCCACCGCAAGGAATGAATAGGCAAAGGAGCAGAGTGTATAATCGGTTAAATTCATGTGGTTAGATTTAACATTGTATGTATGCACTATGCTACTTTGAAGAAGGAGTAGATGACTGCTTCTTTCTGTAGGACTTTTTGAAGATCTTCTCGTGGTCTTTTTCCTGTATAGGGAGTGGTTGATCAAATTGTAGAGGATTCTGTGACGGGAACATAAGACCACCATTTGTTTGGGATGCTCGTAAATTGAGGAAACTAGGATAACGGGTCGCACAGAGGAGTCCTATAAGAAAAAAGCAATAGTCAAGTGACAGAAACAACGATCAAGTTCCACCAAAGACAGGATGGCTAGAGCCACTGTCTTGGCTTCCGATTCATGGTCAACATCAGAAGAGAAGGAGGCCAGAAACAACTAGCCGTGGTGAAAGAGCATAATATATGGTGGATGAACTTGTTTCAGTCCTCAGCAGCATCCAGCTAGAGCTGGATGAGGGCAATGGCAGTGTAGCCCTTGACACAGCAACTCCATTGTGATCTCTTTTATTAGGATCAATGACCATGCCCTGGGCTGGTGTTACTCTTTCCTGGCAGAGCACACCCTGATGACTCCACTTGCACTACTCTTCCCAAGTGGTTACCTGTTAGGCCTGGTAAGATTCCCATCCGACACCTCTTTTTCATTCGGTGTCTTCAAGCCCATGCCTGTCTTTTTACAGACATTCGGGCTCACTTGTTATAACTACACCGAGGACACCCAAATACTCATTCAGAAATGTACTCCCATGGGGGACTTCTCTTGGAAGAACGGCTTGCGCAAGAACATTCTTCCACAGATAATTCCACAAATCCTTGTTTTTTTCAGGATTCTTTGCAAAGATGATAAACTTCACAAACACTTTATAGTCAAAGTTACAGATTTCACACACCACTGTTTTATAAGCTTTAGAATGTAAATTAGTTGTGCTGTGACACCATCGCTGAGAGCATATAACGCCAACATAATACCAGTAGATATATAGGTCTTCTATGATTTAACATTTCAGGAAGTTTTAATTATTATAGAGTTATTGCTGTTAGGATTCCCTGGATTTTGAGATCTAGTTCAAGTTTTGGACTTGTATGCATATCTCCAGTATTCTTTGCATCTTCTTGAGAAAGTAGTTGGAACAGTGGTTTTGACCACGTACAGCTCTCCACTGCCTTTTTACTAGATTTGCACTAAAAACATACCATATACATACATATAATGTTTGCAACACTATTTATCCCGATACAAATGGAAGGAAGAAAGCATATATGTGCTATCAAAAGTCCTATCTCATTCTGATATTTTATCTCACTCAATTTCCTAAATTATTCCTCTGGCTAAAAAGACCTTTTTCATTCCTAAAATGTTGTTAAACATGAAACCAAATACACATATCTAGGTTTACTTCAAACATCTAAAAAGCGTTGGCTCATCTTTTAAAGTAATCTAGATAATTAACAAAATTATATTCCCCAGAAGTTTAAAATAGACTTGTTAAGATTTCTGAAGACTTTAGCCTGAAAAAGAAAGTCTGTTAACCAATTAAAATACTGTAACTCAGACAATCACACAGGAAAGGCAGCAGAGCGAGCTTAATGGAGGGTTAGTTAACAACACACATCTGCAATACTGTTTTAAAAAGGCCCAGTACCAAATTTTCAAAAGTCATTTAAAATTCCCTTAAATCTGTAATTGTGAACTCTGAGTTGGTAAGTTACCTTATCAATTTTGTCTAGATTCGCCATTTCCATAACTTGTAAGTCAACACACGATGTTAGCAAAATCTTCTTTGCCACCATTAAGCCCAGTAGTAGGCACTTAATTTGATTTGCAGTTAACATGTTTATTTTCTTGCTGTCATTAAACAAAATATATTTAATTGAAAGAGTTAATGCTGTAGATGTTGTTAGCCCTTTCTACCTGTTGTGAATTCAAACAGGCTAGAAACATATCTCACATATAGTACTCCAGTACGACATATAGCCAACAGTTTCCAACTTGAAGATTTTGGCATTTTAACAGTTTCTTTTCTGCAGTATACCCAGCTTTCCCATTTAGTAGGGGTATAGCTGTTGGAATATTTTGTTGTATCATCACAGTATGCAAGTTACAGCAAGTTTGTGTATTTGAATGACATAATTTAACAGTCCTTTCAAATTGTGACACAGAGGTGCATATGTACAAGCCCCTATCACCACCACAACGTCACTTTTACCGACGTTGTGGTGGCGATAGGGGTTGCGCCTTATGTAAAAGGCAGCGTGAAGCCACTTAACATGGCTTAACGCTGCCTTGTACATAAGGCCCCTTTTCACGCTATGGTTAGCGTGAAAGGGGGGGCAGTGGGTGTTGCGGTGGGCGTTCCACCTCAACACCCATTCATGTTGATGCTGCCCCCTATGTACAAGGGTGGCATACATAGGAGGCAGCACCAAAATTAAGACCAGGTAAATCCTGGTCTTAAGTAGGAGAAGCAAGGAGAAATGCATTATTTCTCCTCGTTTTTGCTTTTTCCATGTGTGCTGCCTTGTGCAGCACAAATAAAAAAGCAAAATGCCATGGTTTGTTAACGTACAGGAAGGTGTCCCTTCCAGTACATAAACAAACCACTACAAAAATGTAATTTTGTCACTTTCATGTGTGCTGCATGAATCAGCACACGTGAAAGTGACAGAATGGCATTTTAGGATTGTTAATGTGCTGAAAGGGACACCTTCCTACACCATACTCCCCTGCATGCAGACACCCTTGCACTATGGTGCAAGGGTGCCTGCATTGGCGCTAAGTTGCTAAACTTAGCACCATCGCATGGGGAAACGCAAGCCAGCACCAGATTCTTGTAAATATGGCGCAGCCTTGCGTTTCAGAAGTGGCGGAGCGCAGCGTTGAGACAGGGTGGATAACACCGCGCTTCACCACTTCCTTGTGCATATTCCCAGAGTATTTTAGTTTTCCAGACAAGTTCATGTTCGTTTAAAAGAAAGAAGTTGGAAAGTCATTGACCTGTCTACTTGTGGTCAAACCAATTGTTTTCAGAATATTTTCAGCCCTGGAGTTTGGTTTAAGAATCCTTGGTAGAATATTATGCAGACAGTCTCTTTAACGCAGATAATTCCAAATTTCACTCTGAGACAAACCATGTATTCCTATCAAATGTTTGTCTGTGATACTGATCCAGCGCCCCTATAGAAAAAATGATTCAGCAACGCTACCCAACTCCACAATACACACCATTAATCATAAAACATGCACAAGGCCCATAAACTAACGGGACATATTTTTGGGCAACTGAATCATGTGACCTAATTAATCAGAACCTATTCACAATATATTTACACATTTATATACAACTGCAGTATAACGATTTTATCATGATTTTTGAATTTCTTATCATTTAATTAAGTCACTTAGGCAAATGGATCTGCTGATGGTAACAAGACCATGAATGAACAAGACCAACTTGTCGTTTCAAAATCTTATTTATTAACTATTTATTCAAAGAAAGTGCATTTTTAAAAGTTTCTCTTTATTAGCATAAAGTTAGCAGCTTTTAATTGAGGATCAGCAAATTAGACTGGCATTTCCAAGCAAAATCAATTAGCATGATTAAAGATGAATGAACAGTTTCCATCACCTAAGCCCTAACTTCCCTGTCTAAAACTCGCTCCAACTTAAAGGAAAAGTCATTTAACTCTATTATCCTTACGTGCTCCAAAAGTCCTTCAGTACGTCACACCCTTCAGGAATCGGAAAGCGAGAAGCACCCTCCTGCCAAAGGGGACAGTTTTTATACCTTTTCTGACTAGCTAAAGTATCTTTATCACACATTCTTTCTGGAAATCCGAACTTTCAATTGGCTGAGCCATGTCAGTCCACCATTAGGTCATACACTCCTGACCAAGTCCGGGGCCTCATCATAGCCCTTATTGTTCTTAGTTTCTCCATCCTTTTTGCTTCCTCAAGAAAGATACATTCATCCGAGCACAAAACTTTACTTCCTAATCTTGGCAGGCCCTGCCACATCCTGTCCTTGGAAATGACACCAAGAACACATTCAACTCGACCAAAACTGCTTCTGCATTAAACGTTGATTGTTCAGCAAAAAGCTCTTTCGTCTGCGCATGAGTGAAGGCTTCACTCTGGTCAAGTTTCATATTCTGTAGCACTGCCAGCCATTTTTCTTAGGCCCATTCGAAAACTAATGTATAAACAAACACAAGACATCAATTAATGAAAGAATTAGAGTTCATTCTGTTACCCACCCTCCTTTGCTAATTATTAACCCGTTAATAAATGTTACCTAGCCAAAACATTTTAGCAGCATCCGTGTTTATTTTTTTCTCAAAGGCCACAAAATTCTTCTTGAGCTTGTGTCACATAAAGACGGAAAGACATAACATAAGCACACACAAATAAGCACATGCCATTAGTTAAACAGCCGCATTTAATACTGACAAAGACAATAGACAAGGTTAGTTTATTATTTTTCACATACTTGCTGTTGCAACATAGAGCACACATATTAATCCCTTATGTCGTGTATGCATTTTAATCTAAGTTGATTAGTATATTTCACTTCTTGCTGATTAATACGATTATTTTATTATGGAAGTATAACTTTGCGAGTCAAAACTAAATATTTTTTTAAGCTCGCTCCATCAACTCCCTCATCTGGTGATTTCAAAATCACCAAACTACACCCAAAAATTTAGCAAAATTGTATTCTTTGAACATGTTTTGATTTTCACTGTGTTAGTATTTCTAAAGTCTTGATTCAGCTGTTTATCTGCAACTCTCTTATTGAGTTCTACGAAAACTCTTCCAGCTCTATTTCCCTCTCCTGTTCCTTTCTGAGCTTATAAATTCTTTTCTTCTCTCTAAGATATTTCTTTCTCTTGTGTAACATGCAACTGATCTTCAACAACAGTATCACAAAGACTATAACTAATAAAGGTGTCAGTATTTTGCCTAGGATTGAACTACCAATCTCTTGAAACCAGGTTTTGATTGCTGCAAATCTCTTGCTCAAACGTTCTGAAAAATCATCAACTTCTAAAGGTTTTAATTCGGATTGCAACTCAGTGATGTTTTTAATGTACAACTCGATATTCTGGCTCTTATCAGGAATATAGGTACAGCAATGTTGGACATGCAAAATGCCACAAACTCCTCCCTCTTTAGCTAGCAGAATGTCTAGGGCAAGACGGTTCTGCATCACCATGGACCTTATGGCAATAAGCTCAGTATCCACTAATTGGAAGCCACTAGCTGTATCAGTTGACAATCTGTCAACAATTGTGGACAGTTTTCTCATTTTAACTGCATTCAGGGTTATACCCACTAAATGTATTACTGCTTCAAAAATATCTCCCAAAATTTCTGAGACGCTTTCTCTTTTAAATCTATTTAGATGATTGCTGATTTCAAATGAACCCTCTGCATTTCTGTCAACATGGAATATTTTTGGAAAAACTAATCCAACAAAGCAAGTCCCATACCAGTGGTCTGGGAGGTTGTAATAGGCTTTGTCTCCACACACAAAATAAATTCCAGGGAAAATCGGATCCTTGCCACCTTTGAATCCCCATCCACCCATAATTTGATTCTATGTATCCTCACATTGACTGGCACCCACAAAGTAATTGTCAAACAGCGTATTATCTCTCCTATTACAAAATTTTCCGCTAACAGGTTTATGTGAATAGCAACATTTTCAAAAGATCTACCATTAAGCTTTTTGTCCTCTATTTGCCAAAACTTTGATTTAGTTTGCTTAAGCATTTCATTTCTCTTATAAATTGCTCTTCTCTCTTCAATTAAATTCAAGAAAGACTTTTCCTCAGTTCTCAACTTACAAGTTAAATTGTTTTTAAAAGCATACTCGTAGGTGAGTTCATTAGTTACAATGAAAAATTCCCTCATCTGTTTAGCATGTTTATGCTTATTTAAGCTTTTGTCAATTTTCAAGTTTGCAAAGATCTCATCGTGGTTCGAATAGTAGTATTCTAAACGACCAGTCTGATAAAATAAACTAGCTATCACACTGCAAGTTATGCCATAAGTAAGAGGAAGCATATTGTATGTCACTCCTTTTTTTTTTTTAATAGAAAACTCCACTTTCTAACAGCTTTTCTTCGACCTTGCGTCTTACATCAATGTGTTTTTCCAGCTAACACAATTTCTTCGACCTTGTGTCACCTAACACAATTTCTTCAGCCTTATGCCAAAAACAAAACCTCAAATTTTTACAGAAGACATTTCAATCGTTTTCACTTGCGTCATCTAACTCTTCCTGACTACTACTGTTCACCTCCACCACAGGTGGGATGATTATGTATGTCCACTCAGGGGACTTGTACTTCTGGTTAGGTTTTACAACTCTCTTTGCCCTACTACTAATGACTTCTATTTTCTTTCCTGCTTCACCTTTCTTTTCAGGATCACCTTTTTGACTTGACACCTCATTCACCTGTTCTTTTGATTTGTTCACCAATTTATATTTTAAGCTTTCATTTTCTCTTGGCCAGTCATCACCTTTTCTCGTTAATTCCTTCTTTGGCTCAGTCACATTACATTCTGCTCTCCATGCTCTCTTTCTGAATTTTCTTATTTCAAAATCTTCATCACTCTCTTCAGATTCTGTATCTGAGACTTCAAATTTGTACTTAGGACCTTCTTTACTCGGCAGCTTCACTCTGTTAGGAACATCATCCTTACAGCTGGTACTTGGTAATTCGTCTTCTTCTTCTTTTTCAATTACCTTCAACTTCCCAGTTTCAGAATTCCTGTGCCTGCTTTCAGAGCTTCTGTTCTGCTTTTCAATACTCTCCTGTTCTTGAATCACAATTTGATCAGACTTTTTTTCTGCCTCTTTTTCTAGCAGATCCTCTTCATTTCCAGAGTCTATTATCACAATTTCTTCAGGATTTTCATTCAAAGCTTCATTCGCAATTGAACTCTCCAGATGTCGACTCTCCTGTCGATCTTCAGGATCTGGATTTTTCTCAGGTTCTTCTTCAGAATCTGAATCAGTAGTAGTGTCACCTTCGTCAGGATTTTCAGGTGGTGGTACACGAATGGTGTGACTCGCATGAATCCACCTTTTCAAACCCCTGCACTTTACTGCATTTGTTGTGACAAGAATCACCTGTCTTGCTTTCTGCCACCTGGGTACTGGACAATTTTTTCTTCGGTGAACTTTTGTTCTTACCCAGTCTCGTTAACACTTCGGTTCCCACCTGATGGAACACAGAAGTCAGGACGTCAGAAAGGTTCCTGCAGTATTCCAAAATGACGCTATCATTTATACTCATCAATTTCCCTACTGGTATAAATGCTTGTCTCATGACTCTGCTCATGACAATATCGTGTGGGCTTAAACCTGTCTTTTTATCAGGAGTACTTCTTAGAGACATCAAAACAAGTGGAAGTGCATCAGTCCACTTCATTCCTGTAGCTAGACACATTTTACCTATTCTGTTTTTGATCGTACCATTAACTTGCTCTACAACACCTGATGCTTCTGGTCTGTAGGCACAATGCAACTTTTGTTTTATGTTCAATGCTTCACAAATCATTTGTAATAGTCTGTTTTCAAAATGTGTTCCACGATCAGTTTCCACAGTGACCGGAAAACCGTACCTTGGTATGATCTCCCTTAAAAGTAATTTTGCAACAGTAACTGAATCATTGTGACATGTTGGGAAGGCTTCAGCCCACCTTGAAAACAAACAGATTATCACAAGGACATATCGTAGCTTGTTATGGGGTGGCATGTCAATGAAATCCATTTGCAACCTGGTGAAAGGACCACCCTCCCGTCCTATGGTTCCCATGCTCACAACTGTTTTTCTGTTTGGGTTCATTTGCTGGCAAATTAAACACCTCTGACAAAAAGATTCTGCAATTATTCTGAATTTTGGGTTATACCAAGTTTGTCTGAATAGCCTTATCATAGAATCTCTTCCTATATGTCCTGGACCATGGTACATTCTAGCCATGTCAGCAATCATGCTATTTGGCAAAACTGGTCTGTCATCTTTGTAAACCCAAATCTCATCTTCTTCTCGCTGTCTGCAACCTGCTTTTAACCAAGTGTCTTTTTCCTCATCCTTTGCCTCATCTTGTAAATCTTTTACTCCTTGCCATGTTTCAACTACAGATGTTAGCATGAGTGAATTCAAAACATGTTCATTGTCTTTTTCCCGATTGATTGAAAAATTGTTTTTCGCACAGTACTTTGCAATCTCATCTGCATAGGCATTTCCTTTTGTGATATAATCCTCGCCTTTTTTGTGAGCTGCACATTTCACAACAGCAATTTTCTCTGGTAACTGGATGCCATCAATCAATCTTTTGATCAATTTTGCATTTCTGATGGGAGTTCCCGCAGAGGTCAAATAACCTCTTTGAGAGCAGAGCTGACCATAGTCATGGACAACTCCGTATCCATATTGGCTGTCAGTCACTATGGTGATTTGTAACTCTTTTGCTCTTTCACAAGCACGAATCAAAGCAATCAATTCTGCTACTTGAGCTGAACGAATTCTTTCGAGACATGATGCTTCAACCACACTTGCAACTGTGCAGACAGAATATGCTGCTCTCAGAAAACCCTTGTCTGTGCTCAAGCAAGAACCATCAACAAAGTAAACAAAATCTGACTCAGGCAAAGGAACATCTTTAATGTCCTGCCTAGGTTTGGTGCAATATTCCAAAACATCCAAGCACTCGTGATCAATGTCATTTTCATTTCTGATTTCTGTTACGGTACCATCAGGCAACAATGTGGAAGGGTTTAAATTCACACACCTTGCTATCGAGACGTTATCTGATCCCAGAATAACCTTTTCGTATTTGGTAAGCCTGTTACTTGTCAAATGCTGTGTTTTACTTCTGGTAAGAAGAATCTCAACAGAATGGGGTAGATAAACTTTTACAGGAAATCCCATTATAATTCCCTCACTTTGCTCAAGGCTCACGCTAGTTGCAGCTACTGCTTTTAAGCAGCCTGGTAATGCTTTTGCAACAGGATCAAGCACTGCTGAGAAGTATGCTATTGGCTTTCTCAGTTTCCCATGTCTCTGAATTAAAACTGACAATGCACATCCTTCTCTTTCACTGCAGTACAACTCAGACTCCTTTTGGTAGTCTGGCATACCCAGAGCTGGAGCTTCACACAAGCTTCTTTTTAGCTTTTCAAAAGCTTCGATTTCAATTTCTGTAAGAACAATTGGGTCTTTTATATCTGCTTTTGTTAGTCTTTGCAGTGGTTTTGCAATTACTGAAAATCCACTAATCCATTGTCGACAATAACCAACCATTCCCAGAAACATTCTGACCTGTCTCTGTGTCTTTGGAGGTTGCATTCCCTGAATCATTTTTATTCTTTCAATTGTTACCTGTCTGATTCCTTTTGCAATTCTGTGACCAAGATATTTTACTTCTTGTTTGCAAAACTGTAATTTTGCAGGAGACACTTTATGTCCCTCATCTGCCAAGTGATTCAAAAGAGTAATAGTATCTGTAACACAATTATCTCGTGTTTTTGCTGCAACAAGGAGGTCATCTATGTATTGAACTAATGTCGATTTTCCAGGTAAATCTAAATTCTCCAAAGATTTCTTTAGCAACTGTTTAAAGATAGATGGACTCTCTGTATACCATTGAGGGATACGACACCATGCTAGGATGCGATCCTGGAACCTGAACGCAAAAATTTGCTGACTATCTGGATGCAATGGAACAGTAAAGAATGCATTGCAAAGGTCAATAACTGTATACCATTCTGCATCATGCGGAATCTGATAAAGAATCACCGCTGGGTTTGGAACAACTGGGCAACATGGAACAACTATGTGATTAACCTTTCTCAGGTCTTGAACTATCCTGTAAGTTCCGTTTGGCTTTTTGATCCCCATAATCGGTGAATTACAAGGACTGCTTTCAATTTCTTTTGGAACACCTTGTTTTATGAATTTGTCAATTACAGGTATGACACCTTCAATAGTTTCTGCTTTCATTTTATACTGAGGAATGTTTGGAAAATCTATTCCTTGTTTCACTGTAATTTTAACTGGGTCTACATTTTTCATCAAACCCATCTCACTTCCTGTCAAATCCCAAATTTCAGCTTTGACTGTCTTTTTAAGCTCTTCAGGTAGATTATCTTTATCAAATGCAGGAAATAATTTACTTTCCTCTGCTGCAACCATTAACATCGTTAATTTATACAGCCCATCTTCTTCTAGTGTTTGAAGCTCAATACCCTCCGGTGAGCAATACATTTTGCAATTCATTTTGCAAAGGATGTCCCTTCCTAACAAGTTCACAGGACTGCTGTTACAAACTACAAATCTATGTTTGTCTTTAAATTTGCCAATTTCAACCTTGACAGGCTCTGTCAAATCTGTTTTAATTTGTTGATTAGCTACGCCAACTACTTGGATGGTGTCACCAGAGAGAGGCAGGTTTTCTATTTCCACTGATCTAACAGTAGAACGGGTAGCACCAGTGTCCACAAGAAAAGGGATTTCTACATCTTTCACTTTACCATTTACAAATGGACCAGATTGGTCTACCTCAAGAGTGGCTCCAAGCACACACTCTTCCTCCTCTCTCAGGCACCGTCATAAGTAATCCTCAGAATCACTTCCTCCATTTTCTGTCATCAAAAATTGTTGAGAAACATTTGGCACATTCACTCTTTGTAATCTATTTACCTGATCACCTCCACAGAATCCCGTTTCTGTATTGTACCTCTGCACATTCACACAATTTGGAAGTGGCGGTTATGGAATCTGACTCTGCTGATTCACTACCTGTCGCTGTAGCTGTTGCTGCAGATTTATTTCATTTAACTGTCGCTGTAGCTGTTGCTGCAGATTTACATCATTCTGCATCTGTGGATTTAATGATGCATTTTTAAAATTTCTGGGCGTATTTTTACATTCACGCTTCCAGTGCCCAATTTCGCCGCAATTAAAACAAGGGAGCTTTTGTTTCAACTCTTCAATATTAACATTGAATTTTGGCTTGTTATAATTACCCTTAAATTTACCTTGATTCTGATTCTGATTAACATTGACATTTTTATTTTCAAGAGTTGCTATTTGCTGTTCAGCAACCTTCATCTGTGCCCACATTGCCTTTTCTTTAAGCTTCTTTTGCTTTGCATCTATCTCATCACTGCAGTATTTTGCTTTCCTCAAAATGTCATCAACTGAGAGTGATTGCCATCCTACAATTCCATTTCTAATCATCTCACCAATTTCAGGTCTCAAGCAGTAAACAGACCTGTATATGAAATGGCTCATGTCCTTTTCACTTAATTTTTCATAGCCACTGTATTGTTTAAATACCAGCAGTAATCTTTCATAAAATGAATGTACTGATTCTTTTGGCTCTTGATTTGTTCTGTCTATTTTAACCCAAGCAACTTCTTTCGGGGGATTCTTGTTTTTCAACCAGTAAATTACTTTATCATACAGACCCATAACTTCTGATGATGGAGCACCTGTTATAGCATCTCGAGCAGGTTCTACTTTTGGCCAACTTACAGAAACTTTACATTTTGTCCAAAGATCTGATGGGACAACAATGTCAAAGAATCCATCAAGATCAATCCACAAAACTTTTGAGACTTTTATGAATCTATCCACCTGTCGATACCATTCCACAGGCTTTTCTCTCAGCCGAGGAAAATCATTTGTGAACAATAAGATGTCCTGTATTGACCAAGGAACATGCACATATCCACCTCCTGCTATTTCTCTCATTGGATACTGATTAGCCACCATACCCCTTTCTCTCCTTTCTTCCTCTCTTTTCTTTGTCCATTTCACTCTCCATTTACTTAAATCTCCTAATCTTTTTATGTATGCAATCAAATCTTTTATATGCAATATTCTTCCCATTGTATTGAAGTTTTCAATGTCTTTTTCAGAGAATTCAATTCTGTAATGTTTTCCCAAATTTTTCTGTTTGCTCAAATCAACTTCTAATTCAGTAGCCAATTCTTCTAACTGTTCATATTTATTTTTCGTTTTCCATTGAATGCTTTTACAAATAAATAATAATTCATCATCTTGATAATGCTTTAAATTGTCAGGTCCAATTGTGCCAATAATTAATTCCTCTAAGTCTACCTTTAATCTTGCGACATCAAGTTTTTGGGTTGTTAAATCTATTTTATCTACACTCTTTTCTGGAGTATCAGTATCAGATTCTGCACCAGCTGGAGTTTTACATGCTGGACTTTGAATAAAAGTTAAATCAGGCATCATTGTTTTCTCTCGGTGCATTTCAGATAAATCTGAATAAAAATTTTCAGCCACTTTCTGAATGTCTGCATTTAATGGCATAGTTAAACCTGTATGTCTAATTTCTCCTTGATCAAATACTGGTCGAACAGGACCAATTGTTACGGATGTATGACATTACAACGCATGCTTTTACATCGCATGCTTTTACAATGCAGTTTTTACAACGCATACCATTACAACGCATAGTGCTTTTAGGCGCTGGATAGTGAATTGTTTAATTTACTATTCCAACTCCAGTCCCCGTGGATAGTAGGGAAGGTGTTGGATAGTACATTAAACCTATTCCCTATCCTAGAGCGCCCCCCAGCGCAATGCGTTGTAATGGTTTGCGTTGTAAAAGTTGTGTTGTAAAGGCACTGCGTGGTAAAAGTTGCATTGTAAAGGTTGTTTACCTTCTGAAGTACTTGGAGTTTCCTCACCTCTTCCAGTTCTCATTAGATTTCTGGAAATCTCATTTCTCAAAACTGGGGTTTCAGGAAAATTTCTATTTTCACCATATATACTAGAATTAGTTCTCGTTTCTACTCTTTCGGGAGTTTCTGTATTATTCGAATATAATCTGGGTGATTCCTCATTAAGTGGTGGTGCACTTGGAGTGGTTCCTGGAGAAACCATCGGGGTAGACCATGTACAAGCTGGTTTAAAAGGAGTCTGTTTCTGATTTGTAATTTAAATTTCTTCTAAAACTGGATCTTCTAATTCACTTTCTTCAATATTATTTTTCTTTTGGGTGTTCTTTTGACCTGGAATTTCAGTAATCATCACTCTTACTGGGTACAAACCATCACACATGTCTGCACGTCTCCATCGACGCATTCTATCTTCATGAGTTTCTCTATTAATGTCTAATTTTGGACCTCTTGTCACACCTCTGGTTTCCCGTTCAAGTTCAAACATCTCATCCTCCCATTCAACTAAAGCTTCAAATTGTGTAGGTCTAGGCTTCGGCACAAGAGCCATCATTTTTTCTCTCAAATTTTTCAAAATCCTCATATTAAATGGTCCGTCTTCCGGCCATTCTAATACACCATCATTTTTGGTATATTCCATCCAATTATCAAACCAAAGGCAAGTATGATAACCATATTCACCTTCCATATAGGCTGCAGGTGTTTTGTACTTATGAAGTAGTTTTCCACCTCGCGTTTCAATTTTCTTATCAGGTTTAAATATATTCCTCAATTTCTGAAACCATGTAAGCTTCTTTTCCTATTTCTTGTAGTAATAACTCATGTTTTTAATCAAAATCCGCTTAAATCTAAATGATCGTAAATGTTTCCTGGTTGTTCCGCAAAACCAGCCAATCCGTGCGCGAAACTCACCAACAAGCCAATCAGGTTAAGCTACGTCACCACCTTGCTCAACCAATAGAATTGCTGCTTTCAGGATAAGCCAATCAGCTTACAGCTTGACTTAGTCACGTGAACCAATCAGCGCACTAGCTGTGACGTACGTTAGCCAATCACAGTGCGGACCCTGTGACGTACACTGCCGCTGCCGCTTCTCATCTCTCACTCCTAGAGCTCACCCCTCCTTTACAAAATATTTTCACAGCGCCATTTTAAGAAAACTTTTTCAATGATTTTCAATTAATAACAACAGAAAAACAAACCATTTGTCTGTTTCGCTAAAATAAAGTGATAGCTTTTACAATCATTCAAGTATTCTTTTGCGCGGAATAGACAACGCTATTCTTATAGAATATTCAATCGTTGATAAAGTAAGCTTTACTCTACCCTTCTAACAGGTAATAGCGAACTAGTTTCCCTCTGAATGCACATAAAGTAACAGTTCAAAGTTTGACTCGAACGGAATTACAAAATCATTTACGCACTTTCAAACAGAAAGTATCCCTAATCATACATACATGAATTCCTGGCAGGACTTTAACCAACCATAGGAAACCACATTTGCCAGTAAAATAAACAACGTTACCTTAACCTTCACTCAAGCTTAGATAAATTCTTCTAATCTTTTTCGCAGTGAGTTTTAAAACAGGCTTCAAGTCCCTATACTCAAAAGCTATAATTTCATAGACAATCCTCACTATACATTCTACCTAGCACACCTAAAATCCCTAAACTTGTGCTGTACGTCCACAACACTAGTGATATATGACAATACCACTATTTTGAAACAGAACAAATGCACTGTGCAACTTCACTTGTCACACTACTTGTGTGCCGGCACAACTAGGAATTTTCACACTGCTGGAAAAAACCTTTCGACAACATATAACAACTTGACAAACTTAACATATTTTAGTCATAGATCCTATGTAACTACCATGTAACATGTCAGTTACCATAGCAACCGAACTCTGCTACCAGAGAATTGATCCAGCGCCCCTATAGAAAAAATGATTCAGCAACGCTACCCAACTCCACAATACTCCCCATTAATCATAAAACATCCACAAGGCCCATAAACTAACGGGAAATATTTTTGGGCAACTGAATCATGTGACCTAATTAATCAGAACCTATTCACAATATATTTAAACATTTATATACAACTGCAGTATAACGATTTTATCATGATTTTTGAATTTCTTATCATTTAATTAAGTCACTTAGGCAAATGGATCTGCTGATGGTAACAAGACCATGAATGAACAAGACCAACTTGTCGTTTCAAAATCTTATTTATTAACTATTTATTCAAAGAAAGTGCATTTTTAAAAATTTCTCTTTATTAGCATAAAGTTAGCAGCTTTTAATTGAGGATCAGCAAATTAGACTGGCATTTCCAAGCAAAATCAATTAGCATGATTAAAGATGAATAAACAGTTTCCATCACCTAAGCCTTAACTTCCCTGTCTAAAACTCGCACCACCTTAAAGGAAAAGTCATTTAACCCTATTATCCTTACGTGCTCCAAAAGTCCTTCAGTACGTAACGCCCTTCAGGAATCGGAAAGCGAGAAGCGCCCTCCTGCCAAAGGGGACAGTTTTTATACCTTTTCTGACTAGCTAAAGTATCTTTATCACACATTCTTTCTGGAAATCCGAACTTTCAATTGGCTGAGCCATGTCAGTCCACCATTAGGTCATACACTCCTGACCAAGTCCGGGGCCTCATCATAGCCCTTATTGTTCTTAGTTTGTCCATCCTTTTTGCTTCCTCAAGAAATATACATTCATCCGAGCACAAAACTTTACTTCCTAATCTTGGCAGGCCATGCCACATCCTGTCCTTGGAAATGACACCAAGAACACATTCAACTCGACCAAAACTGCTTCTGCATTAAACGTTGATTGTTCAGCAAAAAAGCTCTTTCGTCTGCGCATGAGTGAAGGCTTCACTCTGGTCAAGTTTCATATTCTGTAGCACTGCCAGCCATTTTTCTTAGGCCCATTCGAAAACTAATGTATAAACAAACACAAGACATCAATTAATGAAAGAATTAGAGTTCATTCTGTTACCCACCCTCCTTTGCTAATTATTAACCCGTTAATAAATGTTACCTAGCCAAAGCATTTTAGCAGCATCCGTGTTTATTTTTTCCTCAAAGGCCACGAAATTCTTCTCGAGCTTGTGCCACATAAAGACGGAAAGACATAACATAAGCACACACAAATAAGCACATGCCATTAGTTAAACAGCCGTTTTTAATACTGACAAAGACAATAGACAAGGTTAGTTTATTATTTTTCACATACTTGCTGTAGCAACATAGAGCACACATATTAGTCCCTTATGTCGTGTATACATTTTAATCTAAGTTGATTAGTATATTTCACTTCGTGCTGATTAATACGATTATTTTATTATGGAAGTATAACTTTGCGAGTCAAAACAAAATATTTTTCTGGAGCTCGCTCCATCAATACCATCATTGTTGAAAAAACATTTGTTGAATTGTGAATATATTTTTGATCGTCCGGACTTCCCATGAATGACTTTCTTTGGGACAGCAATAATTTGGTTATATAGGTGCTTCCTATAACTAGAGATGATTTATATACATTTTTCCATTGGGTTTTAGAGAAAGTGGTTGCAAATTTCATATGGTCAAGGAAATAACTAATTATCTTATTTCCGTTTCAAAACAGCAAGCGGGAAGGGCTTTTCCCCTGCGAGCCTATATTTCTAATCCCACACATGTTGTAATAGACCTTTTATTCCGAAACTGAAAACGTTTTAAAGGAATAGTTTCGAAATCGATTACAGGAATGTGATTCATTAATCATCTCTAGCGTCTTAGCAGCTATGAAAAACCTAAGTAAACATGTTTTAATCTGGATCAAACCACACTATACAAATATTTGAGAACATTTTCAAAGAGTGAAATGATTGAAAGGAAATGGAACTCAGGATTCTTGAGTGGATACCAGGGAAACTGCACGAGAAAAGTGATTTTAAAAGAATTTGGAGCAGTTTACTGGATTCTTGCTATTGAGGGTGACAGTCATGAAACTGTTAGGTGGGTGATTTAGTCTGAACATTGATGGTTTACTGTATGTACTGTGGTTCTCTATTGGTATTGTAAACTGTTCACTGAATGTTTTAACATTAATACAAATTGAGATTAACGTAGTCACTCCTAAGTCCTTAAAGTCAGAGGTGGGGACCCAAGATTGTGTATATGAAAAACTGATTATTCTGAAGAAAAGAAAGCACAAGAGAAATTGTTATTGAAGTACATAGTAGATTTTTTTATTATCCGCGTGGGAACCTCATAGACTTAAAGTCTCCATCATGTGGGAGACTGTCATTGATTTTTGTGCCTGGGACTGCCATGACCAGAATGGTGGATTCAGACACGATAAAGCGTGGTGGGCATACCCCCTGAAGGCTGGCCTTAAGTAGGGTGGGTCTTCTGATGCCGTATATGCCATCGAATGCGATCGATTGACCAACCATGAGGATTTCCCTTAGGGCCCAATTGCTGGTAACTCAGCAGTCTGTTCTCTGCACTCTAAATGAGGCGTGGCTAGTAGACTTGAGCGGACCAGACATCTGCCCGTTTTTGCTGATGCTCCATTACCTCATGCCTCTAAAATGAAGCTCTTAGGACAAGTTCATTGGCAGCCCTTTGAACTGAGGACAATCAGCCATTTATAAACATAAGCAGAGAATTACCCATAAAGCGTATCGATATACAGTACGGGGATGATTGGCCAACCACCACCATTCGACGTTTGGACCTCCCTTCTAAGGTCCCGTCCACCATGTTTTCCTGCCCGGATACACCATGCTTCGGCAGACCACTGACAGAGATTAAGCCTTCGCCATCCCAGAAGCAAGATAGTGTGGCAAACATAGAATGTAAAAAAATGTAAATTGATACTTGTATAGCGCACTACTCACCCGCAAGGGTCTCAACGCTTGTACGAATACCGCTGTGGAACCCATCCTGGCTTTCCCTGTGAGGTGTTCACTCCTGGGCACCCCCAAGTTGGAGGCCAGGCATCCTTAGTGTTGTGGGGGCCGTTGTGGAGATTAAGCAAGCTATTGCCCAGAGTTGCAGAGTGGGACTCCATGATTGGAATAGGCACCAAGGCGAGAATTATCAGGTCCGTGGGATTTTTGCGCTCAAGACCCGCCGAGGCGGGGAATTGAACCCTGGTCCCGGGCTAGACCTCTGCATCAGGGTCTGCCGCTCTAACCATTGAGCCACACTTCTCCACGCCACTAGAATCCGTAGAGACACAAGAACTGTGTAGGAGCCGTGATGGGAGAGATGCCCTGGCATTAACCAGCCCCACTCCATGAGGCAAGCTTGGGACATTTAGCTAAAAGACAGATATTAAGTTACACCGTGATATAATATCACACAGATGACCCTTGCGCTCTTCCTAAATTGTAGGTTTGTGGGGAAATCTGATTTGGAAAGAGGGTGGTGGTTATTTTTTCTTTCACAGGCTTGGAAGGGTTTAGCTCTTGTTATGCTATGACTGTAGGAGAAGGCCAGATTCCAGTCGGGTAAGGTGGTGGTTTTGCCATAACAGCCTTGTTGGTGATTTGCCAGGACTTGAAGATAGTGAGACTGTGCAGCGTGTGTGGTGGTGATCATGTGCACACTTAGGAGCGTGCACCAGCTCACGGTGCACCAATGATTTTCACTAACAGTTCATGCACTTTCGTTCAATTTATTTGCTGAACAACCAGATGACCATTTCTGGGAGGAGCAAACAGGTAGGTGAAAGAGATGCCACATGCACACGGGCATACCAAGTGAAAAGAAATTAGATTAGATTGAAGCTCATAAAGTGCTTGGTTACTCCAATGGAGTATCCCCACGCTAAGACATCCCAGTCCTTACAGCAAATCCCTATGCTAAAAAAAACCAGAGTCCTTAACAGAGAAGCCCTATCCAAAAACAGCAGAGATTAACACCAGCCCCCTGAGGATGACTGAAAGAACCATGTCTTAATTTTTCCACGAAACAGCACTTCAGAGGGCAGCATCCTCAGCTCCAATGGCAGTTGATTCCAGGCTTCAGCTGATAAAAAACTAAAGGATCTGCCTCCCAAACGTGCATTTTGAATTTTTGGCACTACCATCTTATCGGTGCCCGCGGACCTAAGATTCCGAATGGGTCTGTAAGGGATGAGTAAGGGGCGAAGGTAACTAGGTCCTTTCTCATTGACAATCCTATGGTAGAAATGTAGAGCTTTAAAATTAACTCTGGACTGCACTGGTAGCCAATGTAGCCCCCTCAGGGATTCGCCTCAAGATGTTCAATATCATCTGGGCAGCTGCATTTTGGACTTTCTGCAGCATTTTCATATTGTTTTTAGTGACCACTAAGTAGAGGATATTGCAGTAATCTTTTTGGCATCTAGAGGTAGAAGATTTAGGATTTTTCGTAGCAATCTTAAAAGGCCAAAGCATATGCCGGCCAGAGCTGATATCAGTTCTGTAAAAGATAAGGTGTTGTCAAACCAGACTCCCAAATTTTGGGGAATCGGGGTTGGCGCTAATTCTTTTGGCCACCTTCTATGGGACCAGATGGAAGTCTGTTTGCCAATTATCATGATATCAGTTTTACCTGCATTTCATTGAACGCAACTGAACTTCATCCGATTTGCCAAATCAATTAGGCAGGCTTTGAATTTAGGCGCAGCCTCTATTTCCTTCTGCACCAAAGTGATGATCAGCTGAGTGTCATCCGCATATGACGACAGCCTGACCCCATGTTTCAATACAATATCTGCTAGTGGACGCATATACACATTAAATAACGTTGGGCTGAGGGCAGAACCCGGTGTCACCCCTTGGGACAGAGGGCATATCTCAGACTTAAAGGGGCGTTGCAGAACCTGGAAGGATTTATCCTGTAGGAAGTGTTTGAAAAGAGTTAAGACAGAGGAATCCGGTGCTTGGGGTATGATGTGTCAGGCCTTGGACCGGTCTGTGGTGTGGGTACGTGCAGGCAGTCATGGTGCAACAGCAATAAACACAGGGGCATGGATTGTCTCTCCATTAAACTCCCTTATTTATTTATGCTATTTTATATAGCGCGGACATTACCCAGAGGTGTCAGAGCGCTCTACAGTTAGGGTGACCAACCGTCCGTAAATTTCACGGACTGCCCGTAATTTGGGCATCTTGTCCGTTGTCCGTGAAGGATTCTTTCACGGACGCCTTTTGTCCGTAATTTCAGATGCCCCCTGCTAGCAGTCTGAGAGTCCTGTAAATGTCACAGCAGGGGCCATCTTGCGCTCCTGCTGTGATCAGTGGCCTGTGGCAGCCCCTCCCCGACCTGGCACAGACTGCTATCAGGCCCAATATCATTCTGTATGTCGGCCTAATTATCACATACTGAATGATAATGGGCCAGTGACAGCATTTGCTGGTCCTCCTCTTTCACTCACTGCTCTTCTCAGATCGATCGTGTGAGCAGCAGCATTGCTCAGTGAGAGTTACCAGCTGCCACTGCAATGCCACTTTCATCTTTAAGGTTAAGGGGTTCCATTAATGGCTTCAGTTAACAGGGACCAGTGAAGCTTTATATACTCCTGTCTATGCTGTGTTATGTTAAATGTTATGTTATGTAAATATTTATAAAGCGCTCAAATCACCCTGGGGCATCTCGGCGCTAACTAGGCAAGTGTACTGAGACTTAACCCCTTCCACGCTCATGACGAGCTGGGCTCGTCATGAAGTAGCCTCCTCGCACGCTCATGACGAGCCCAGCTCGTCATGATGGGTGGGATTTCCGATTTCTCAGCACAGCAGGGGAATATGCTGAGCATCCATGGGGTTAATAAGCTAGGATAAGTTAAGTTTCTTTGTCCTACTCGCTCAGCATTGTTAGGGTGTAGTGGAACTACTACTCAGTGGACGACTGGAAGAGCAGAGATATGAATAACAAGCATTTGCAATGCAATAGGTCTCGCATTTACGCAAGTTTAACCTATTGGCATTGTAAATAACAATGCCTTATATTTATGTTTTAAAACGAAAACAAAAAGAAAAGGCATTGTTATTTACAATGTGAATAGTTCAAATTCACGTAAAAGCTAAACCTATTGAATTGCACATGCTTTTTGTTTTTGGTATGCCCTGTTGGGATCAGTTCTAGAAGGCACTCGAATTCCTTTGTACTTGGGAAAGGGCAACCTTGTGAAGAGCTCTGTCTTGATGATGACTTGGGCCACGTTGGATTTTGCTAACAATGACTTCTGGGAGATTTCCTCAGATGTAAGGTTGGCACTCTGCCAGAACAGGAGACATCTTAAGCCAGTGTGTGTGCTACTTGGAATAATTCCCGTACCAACAGCAGGGAGCAATATCCAACTCTTCTCATGAATCTACTGGAAAACATACTGGTAACCTGCAACTTGTTTGCTTTTTGTGTAAGTAGGTATATTTTAGCATTATCCCTGTGATTTTTGTCACTTACCATTCCTTCCCCATTTTATTAAAATTAATGTATTCCTTTAATTCTTCTTATTTTTAACAGCATTGTTGTTTGGTTGCAAACACCACACATCACAAGAGGGCGGGGGTTTACTGCTTATGCCACACTACCAATAAACACTGGCAAAGCCAATAGGTACGGCTTGTTTAGGTTTATGTGTTGAATGTTCTTCAGTAACATGGTTGTATACTGCATGAACAGAAAAAACACATCTAAGCTCCCCATATGCACTAGACAATACCAAGATGCACATATACACTCAGAAACACACAGAGAAATGTATTTAGATATGCATTCAGTCAAACAACACATATAAGACCCCATACAGTCATATTTATATGACAGTTGGATGAATGTGTGGATTGATGGCTGTGTAAAGAAGGGTGAGTAGGCAGTTCAAAGCTGTGGGTGTCTACAGTGTTGTGGGGAGATTGAAACAGTTGTATTGTTGGACTGATGCATGCAGACTTGGTGTGGGTGGACATGGGAATGCATGGATGTTGGTGGTGGATATGACCTAGAGAGACAGCGAATGGTGGGACCATGGCCGGGATAGATGGATGCATGCCTGTGTGTAGGCACAGGAGGCTGACTGCCCAGAAAGAGCATCAGTTGGAAAGGGAGCATACGAGCAATGTAAAGGTGTCAAACGATAGTACATGAGACTTCTAGCACACAAACAATGTGCTGGAACCGAGGGAACACAGGCAGCACAAGAGGTTGACTGTCTAGGAACTAGGTGGAGATAAGGGAGAGCACAAAAACAGTAGGGCCTGGCAGGAGGGAAGATAGAGGCTGGGGCTCGAGAGGAGCCAGGGCAGAAAGATATGGGCAGCCATGTCAGACAAGCTAACAGCTATGTGGTTATACTAAATAAGCGGTTTCCTACATCAAATCTCCTTATTGATGTAATACCTACACTTTCACAATTGCTTTATTAACCATCTTTCTTTCTCAAATATTCTTGGAAAGGCACCATTTGCCCATTCTTTTTGCAAACGTTTCCCAGGGAAGAACTCCCCTACCACCACCACCTCTCCTAATGACGTTCAGGCTCGCTACCGGGCACTCATCACAAACTTTTACGCCCACCACTTTCAAATGTAACCAGCGGCAACTGCTCCTGCGGAGCCCAGGGCATGGCAAACTGTTTTAGTTTATGGGCTCCTGTCACCTCACCAGGGGCCCAGCTCTGGGGGGTGGAGGTTTCATTTTGGCTAATGTTACCCAGGTGCATCCAATATGCAAACACAGGTATTTAAGTTTCACTCCAGCACACAACAGATGCAGTGCAAGGTTCTCTCAATCTAATAGACAGCCAACACAAGTACAAGTCAAAATAAGTTTATGTTAACTTATGTAATATTGCGCGACCTCCTCTGATGTGTCGGTAAAATGTACCTTTTGTCCTAAATTTTTGTCCTGAATTCTGACCTTCTGTCCTGAATTTTGACCCTTTGTCCTGAATTTTTAGACTCACTGTCCTGAATTTGCACCCATGCCAGTTGGGCACCCTATCTACAGTAGAGCAAAGAACGTTACATGAGAAATTGAGAGTAACAGGGTAGTAGGAGACAATACGTGTAGCTTCTTCGGTTACTCTTTGGTTACCTGTTATTCACACACGGTACGTCATGGCCTGCACCGTGACCCTCGGTTGCGGAGGGGTCCTCCGGTATGCGTGGCGTGCACGCACGACATGAGATCGTGATGTGCTCGAACTTCCAGTGACCTTGAGTGAGTTGCCTGAGACACTTGTCACCGGATGTGATGCACTTGCAAAGCTCGTGTGTTTTGGAGACTGAACTCTATGCATTTCCTTTCTTCGCATTCCCGGGCAGGCCTCCCACTCCCTTCCGCCGCGCGCTTCCAGATTGTCCACTGGCGAGATGCGAGCCAAGGGGCTGGGGAAAACAGAACAATTTACTGGAACGCCGCGCGCGAGACAGAAGGCCCTGTGTGACGTCAGCAGCCCAGATCCAGGAGGCGAAAATGTGGGATGTGACAGGAACCCGACTCCAGAGGCTGCAAAACAGAGCAGCAAACATCGCCTGATATACGCATCATTTGGGAGGAACAACAGGTTTAACTGTGTTTTTCCCCGTGCTTGTTTCAGGAGCATGGGCGAGCACCTCCAGCATTTGTTCACGAATTTGGCCCACAAAGCGTGGAGCTGGACTCATTAGGAAGAAAAAGCAAAATAAAAGTATCTCTCGTTTTCGGAGATTTAACGTGGGGCATTCCTGTGCTTTATGCGCCCTCTGCTGGTAGTTGAAGAGCAGTACTGACAAATGAAACACTCATTGTGGCTTGGCACTTCATCAGAGTGGTCTGGTAAAGTTTACCAAACAGCGCCGAAGTGCTGTTTCATAATTACTACAGTGAAGTGCAGGCCTACCAACAAATGTCCATAAACATGTCATAGTATGAAGAAGCGGTGAGAGCTTTAGAGGGCGGGGCTTCATGCCATGGATTGCCTTAGATGCACCTCTGCCCCCACCCCCAAGGCGACCCTGCCCACCCCTCCCCTACAAAATACAAACAAAAGCTTGCGGAGGCTGCTGCTAATGTCCTGGGCCATTTAACACCCTTTAGTGGACTTTGGCTGCTTATAGCCTCCAAATAAAACTCACAAAGTGGGGTTTCCAACTTATCTACTCTTCCCCGGGTGACTGTCAAGGAAGCGGATATCGTGTGACACACGGTGGCATCTTGTGAGTTCAAGACACATAGGGAACCCCAAGAAAAGTTTTTAGGAAAGGGGGAAATTACCAACTCTTTCAGCTGTAAACATTGTCCCTAACATCTATTTCTTCTCCATAGAGTTAATCATACGATTATTAGCTGACCCACTTTCTTTTTCAATATCTTTATCTAACTTCTCATTATCTATGTCATCTTGGTAGCGTAACACATTATAAAATACATTGTTTGCATATAGTTTTACCAATTGCGACAATAATTTACTCAATTCAAATATATATACAATGACATAGCTTATTACTCGTAGTCCCCACGCCCACTCCAGTCCTTCTCATACTTACCATACATTCATACTCATACATACTAGTCGGCAACCCCCTCTTCTCCCAGGAACTCGTAATGACCCATGACAACATTCCCCTTTTCTTCCATAGTAGTTGTGTCATAGTCAGTGAAGCTTCCCACACTTGTGAGCTGGCAGGTCTGGACTTTGATATTGCATGAAACCAGATTCCTTTTTAATAACTTAAGGAGTGGGACAAAGAGGGGGAAGTGGTGGTAATGTTGAGGTTCGCACATGTTTGAACTGGATCACTGACATAATATAGAATGACAAAATATAGACTTACCAAAATATAGTCACCAAAATATAGAATGCCAAAATATCGAATTCCTATCTACAAACAGGTGAGTACAAAAATATTGAATCCAAAATATAGTCTGTAAAAAATATAGTCAGTCAAAATATCGAATTTTTTTAAATGTCTTAAAGGTAATTTAAAATTAATGAAATAATAAATATAATTAACTAAAACATACTTAAAAATACTCAAATAACCTTAAAATTAAGATATAATTAATTTAAGTTATTAATAAAAAATGTACAATATTTTACCGTAGGATTAGAGGAGGGTAACATTTAATATTACCACTCCAGTGAGTGCAACAGTAGGGAAAGCGTTGGATAGCGTAGGGGTAAAAAATACTATTCCCACTCCAGTGAGTGCAACAGTAGGGAAAGCGTTGGATAGCGTAGGGGTAAAAAATACTATTCCCACTCCAGAGAGTGCAACAGTAGGGAAAGCTTTGGATAGCGTAGGGGTAAAAATTACTATTCCCACTCCAGAGAGTGCAACAGTAGGGAAAGCGTTGGATAGCTTAGGGGTAAAAAATACTATTCCCACTCCAGTGAGTGCAACAGTAGGGAAAGCGTTGGATAGCGTAGGGGTAAAAAATACTATTCCCACTCCAGAGAGTGCAACAGTAGGGAAAGCGTTGGATAGCGTAGGGGTAAAAATTACTATTCCCACTCCAGAGAGTGCAACAGTAGGGAAAGTGTTGGATAGCGTAGCGGTAAAAAATACTATTCCCACTCCAGTGAGTGCAACAGTAGGGAAAGCGTTGGATAGCAAAAGGGTAAAAATTACTATTCCCACTCCAGAGAGTGCAACAGTAGGGAAAGCGTTGGATAGCGGGAGGGTAAAAATTACTATTCCAACTCCAGAGCGTGCAACAGTAGGGAAAGCGTTGGATAGCGTAGGGGTAAAAATTACTATTCCCACCCCAGAGAGTGCAACAGTAGGGAAAGCGTTGGATATTGGAAGGGTAAAAATTACTATTTCCACTCCAGAGAGTACAACAGTAGGGAAAGCATTGGATAGCGTAGGGGTAAAAAATACTATTCCCACTCCAGTGAGTGCAACAGTAGGGAAAGCGTTGGATAGCATATGGGTAAAAATTACTATTCCCACTCCAGAGAGTGCAACAGTAGGGAAAGCGTTGGGTAGCGTAGGGGTAAAAAATACTATTCCCACTCCAGAGAGTGCAACAGTAGGGAAAGCGTTGGATAGCGTGAGTGTGAAAATTACTATTCCCACTCCAGATAGTGCAACAGTAGGGAAAGCTTTGGATAGCGTAGGGGTAAAAATTACTATTACCACTCCACAGAGTGCAACAGTAGGGAAAGCATTGGATAGCGTAGAGGTAAAAAATACTATTCCCACTCCAGAGAGTGCAACAGTAGGGAAAGCGTTGGATAGCGGGAGGGTGAAAATTACTATTCCCACTCCAGTGAGTTTAACAGTAGGGAAAGTAATGATTTAATATATTATTACAAATAAATTAAATATCAATACCAATAAAACATTAATTGAAATTAATAACCAATTTAATATTATGTAATAATTAATTAAAAATACAACTACATATTAGTTATTAACAATTAATAACCTATTCATAATTATTTAACAACTAATTATTTTTAATAACAAAAACTAATTAATAATACGATTAATACCAATTAAAAATTAACAGTAAATTAATTATCAATACACAAAAAGTATTTTTAATATGTAATTAATTACAATGACATTACTTCCCACCCTATTCCCTTATAAACCCACATCCCACTACAGAAAATACATTAATACAATTATCATAATTATCAAATATTTAATTAATACAAAACAATTACCAATTAATAAAAATTAATTGCCAATTAATAGAAATTGATTACCAATTAAAATTTAATTAACAATAAATTTAAAATCAATACCAATAAATGAAAAAAATGAATTACTTAATTACAATTAAATTACTTCCCACCCTATTCCCCTATAAACCCACAACCCGCTACAGAAAATAAATTTAGAAAATTAACATAATTAACAGTTAATCAATTAATACAAATTAATTGGCAATTAATAAAAATTAATTACGAATTAAAAAATAACAATACATTCAAAATGAATACCAAAAAAAAAAATGCAAGCTTTCTTAAATTTGTGAATATGAACAAAATGTAGAGTGCTAGAAGGAAGAAATCTCACAGGAGTGTGGGAAGAGAAATTACAGGCTATGTAGCTATCAGGGGGAAGGTATATAGTGCCTTATGACAGAAACAGAGGGCCATGAAACTACAATAATTATGTATGGATAGCCAGTGAAGGGAGATGGGCTTTGATAATAACTGCTTAACCCTTAGATAAGACAAGCCATCACATTCTGAATAAACTGAAACTCATAGAGAAGGTATCTGGGTAGGCCTATAAAGAAAGAGTTCAGCTTCGAGATGACCAGTGTTTGCACCAAGGATTTCCTGGGGCAGCTACTATGTAGCGAAATTATTTTCCTAATAACTTGAAACATAAAGAAACAAGTAGAGGCAAGGTAAGTGCGCCTGAAAAGAGAGTTTGTCATCAAAGGTCACTCCAAGGTTCCGAGCACTGGTAGATAGCACATGAGAAAGGCCAAGGGAACCAAGCGCCAATTTAAGGACCTAATAGAGGTGTTGCCAAACACAGGGACTTTCTTCTTATTTGCATCAACCCTGAGGGAGTTGGAAGTCATCCAGTTGTGCACCCAGCAAAGCCATCCATTGAACCGGTTATGCAGAAGATCAAGGTCTCTGTCAAGATGAAGAAGCAACTAGGTGTCACCTACATGCACATAAAAACGATGGCGCAAAGAAGAAATGGGTGTGGCTAGGGTGGTCTCGTAGATTTTGGAAAGTGTGAGACTTACCATAGAGCCCTGGGCGACCCCACAGAGGATGGTGTTGAATGAGGAACGAAAATGAACGAGTGCTTGAGAGTGTCCTTGTAGAAAGGACGAGAACCAGTTATAGTCTGTGCCCTTGACGCGACTGACGTCACATCTGTCCAGCAAGGTGACTCAGGAGAATGTATTGAGAGCTGCTGTGCAGCTGGTCCACCAGCATCTAAGCTCAGCCAGATGCTGTTGACTGCTGCAAGTAATCCAGTCTCAGTGCTAAAAATAGAATGGACACCAGGTTGAAAGGGGTTAAACAAAGCATGAGCCGCAACATACTTAGAAAGTTGAGAGATTTTAGTGGTCTGAGGAAGCAAGGAGATTGGTTGATAAATGGACAGAAGAGAGAGGTCAAGAGAAGCCTGTTTCTAAAGGGGATGATGAGGGGCTTTTTCTAATCATCAGGAATTATGTCGGAGTTTAATGAAGTAATAAAAAGCAGGCTCACATATGGAGCAATAAACGAGGCACCCTTGGCAGGGAAACGATCTAACGGGGAGCCTGAAAATATGGTATGAAGTTTGGATAGAATTTCATCTGTAGTTACAGCATCAAAAGATGGCCTGACAGAAGCTGAAGTATGCGAAAAAGAAGTGGTATAAGGTAAAGATGCAGGAATACGTGTCCTACCGGAGGGAAAGAAGTCCCTCAAGTATTTGAGAATCTTCGAGAGTTATGATTATCTGCTTGAGGATGGAATAGAAACAGTAGGAAACAGGTGACGAGGTTGTATTGTTTCCAACTAAGTCATATATCTGGACAGATGTCACACTGATAACCTCTTTATTAAACTTCTTTATTAGTTTTCTTCACTATTGCAGTAGCATAAATATTTGGAAAGGTCCTGATGAAAGCACGGGGTATAGATTTGCCTATGAGTGCTGAAACATGTTGACCATCTAACTATTAAAAACAGCTATCTGTTGAAACTGTTTCATTGCACTGTTTATAATTTAGATCTTGGCAGACAGGAATAAAATTGTGGTCTTGCCACTCTCTAATTTTAACTTGCACTTTCACTATTGCACTGCACTATCTTCCCATACCCTGGACTAAAATCTTTTTCTGCTCACATCTGTTAAGCGTCATAAAACATCCTTGGGCTCCTCCATCAATATGGTAGAGTTGTATCCCTGATTGTCAGTAGTCTGACTATCTAAGGAGACCCAGATGATGAAGCATGTCACCTGGTTGGGTAAGTGATGGGAATCCGAAAATGTATTTAATATTTTTTCAGGATTGTTTATAGAGAAAGCCTTGATGTGAAGTACTATGCGTGTACCTATATATGCATAGACCTAGGGATATATCTGTATGTATTCTGCTTTTTTTAATCATCAGGAATTATGTCGGAGTTTAATGAGGTAATAAAAAGCAAGCTCACATATGGAGCAATAAAGGAGGCAACTGCTTTGGCAACTTTGGCTGGGAAGGGATCTAACGGGGAGCCTGATATTATGGTAATAAGTTTGGATAGAATTTCATCTGTAGTTACAGCATCAAAAGATGACCTGACAGAAGCTTTAGGGCCAGATGTAGGTAATTTTATTTTACCACTTCTTAAATACCGAATCATACCGATTCGGTATTTAAGAAGTGGTAAAATAGAGGGGGGGAGATGTAGGTATTTCTGAATCGGTAAATACCGAATCGTTAAGATTCGGTATTTACCGATTCTGTTAATACCGAATGGGCATTACCGAATCGGTATTTACAGATTCGGTAAATACCGATTACAGCAAGGGTGCAGGGGGTGTCACTTTGACACCCTCTAGCACCCCAAATACAGGCATGTGTGCCATGTGGCACACAGACATGCCCTAAGGGCATGTCTGTGTGCCACATGGCACAGGTGTGCATGCACAGATGTGCATGCACGCCTGTATTCGGTATTTTACCACCCATTTGGATTGGGTGGTAAAATATCGAATTCTGAAGGCCTGTAGCACTGTCAACAGTGCTACCTACATCTGGGTTTTACCGAATCGGTAAAATTACCGATTCGGTATTTTACAGATTCGGTAAATTTACCGTTTCGGTAAATTTACCGAATCTGTAAAATATTTGCCCCTACATCTCGAAAACCAATTACCGGTCGGTAACGGCCGAAATCAGCCGTTACCGACCTGTAATTGGCGACCTACATCTGGCCCTAAGTATGCTAAAAAGAAGTGGTATAAGGAAAAGAGGCAGGAATATGTGTCCTACCAGAGGGAAAGAAGCGAAGTAGCTTCATAATTTTGTCTTTGAGGAAGCGAGAGAAGTGTTGGATAGGAGTAACGGAGTCACTTAAGGCAGAATAGTCTGGGACGCAAAAAAGAAAACTAAAGGGGATGGCCGGTGAGGTAACGAGATTCAGGCACTGAGGTATTAGTTTTTGCTCAGGCACTAGAGTTGGCGGTTGCAAGACCAGATATATAGCTGCATAGTGCTTAATTTGTTAATGACATTACAGACTATTCTAGACCCCCAAAGCTTTAAGAATGGCTTGGGAGCCAGCTATTAGTGTATATTAATAATAAACTATTGTTCTGCTCATCTCTAAATGAGACCGACAGTGCCACCATGTGGCACCTGTCATAAATGCCAGTGCCAGCAACTAAGTTCTGGTGCCAAGCACTGGAAACCACAGTCTCAAATTAGGCACTTTGGAGTGCTTGAAGTGGCATCACGAAGAGACAAAATAGTGTATTGACCTAAGGAGACAGAGGAACAGCATCCCTGCCCTAGACCCCTTCAGAGCCATAGACAGGAGTAGACAGGCTTGTCTTATGCATGCTTTCAGCATGTCTGCTATGCCCTTCTGCTGACAAAGATGGCTGCTCTGGTTTGGCAGAGCAGAAAGAGAGAAAATGGCCGAAGCTCTCGAACAAACTAGGGCTCTTTCCGCGAAAAGAAAGGGGACCCAAGAGCCAGAAGACAGAGGGGGTAACAAAGAGAAAAACTAGCAGAATAGTAGTAAAGACATCTGCCTGGGCTACTACAATGGCCTTTACTTCGGCCATCCACTTCGCCACATCCAGTGTTGGAAAGAGCACAGAACGCAGCAGTACGTTTGATGCTAGGGCTAGGGAGAAGACAATACCCCTACACTACAGTACACTGCCTGCCGGTCCAGAACAGAATGTTATCCTTACTAGGCCCTCTAATGTTAAAATATATAAACGGGTGCACCTTGCTACATGGAAGAAAGACTCAGTCTGAACCATCCAGCTACAAACCTAAAGAACCAGGAGCAAAGACGGCTGATCATGCGTTTATGGAACTAGAAGGTAGGGGAAGCAGAGTCCCCTTTTTACGAGATTTAGGGGACCGGTTTCAAGAAATCCCTGTGTATGGTTTGTGTTTCAAGTACCATAATTAATTCAATTATTAATCCAGATTCCCTCTACTCAACTGTTAATCTGAAACTTTGTTTTTCAGTCAGATAACTGAAAAATATTCTTATTCATTAGTTTTTTTTATAAATGAGTTTTGTGCTGTTTCCAAGAGATCTGTCAAACACAAGGAGATGATAGACGAAGCGCTGAACCTTTTCAGACACTCACCCCCAGTCACAGATCCGAGTTGAATCCATCATCGTTCTTTAGTTTACTTCACCACCCCAGTTCAGACACAGCTATATGCAAATCAGTCCCAGGATGCTTGTTTCCGGTCAAGGGAAGACATGGCTTGGCAGTTCAGGCTGGACTGTTCCCATGAGGCACAGGGTCAAGACTGATTTGCATATAGCTGGGTCTGAACTGAAAGAACGATGATGGATTCAACCCAGATCTGTGACTGGGGGTGAGTGTCTGAAAAGTTTCAGTGCTCCGTCCATCACCTCCTTGTGTTTGCTTTGTTCGCCCTACGTTCGCAGGCTATGCCCAGACGTGGGTCTCTTGCTCACTTTGCCACTGAATTCAAGCTAGCCTGGCTGATGAGGGCTGTTAGCCCGAAACTGGTCCTAGGATGCTAGTTTCTGGTCCAGGGAAGACCTGGCTTGGCAGTTCGGGCTGGACTGTTCCCATGAGGCACAGGTTCAAGACTGATTTGCATATAGCTGTGTCTGAGCTGGGGTGGCGAAGTGAGCTAAAGAACGATGATGGATTCAACCCAGATCTGTGACTAGGGGTGCGTGTTTGAAAAGTGTCTCTGTCCATCATCTCCTTGTCTTTGCATCCGAGAGATCTGTCACCAGAAGAAGTCACCAGTATCATTACTTTGGTGAACCACTGCTTGGTAAATATCAGAATGTTCCCAGGATACTGGATTGTGGTCCAGTGGTGAAGGCGAGGAATTGAACCCAGGTCTGCTGATTTTAAATCTACAACCTAACCACTGGAGCACACCCCCTGATGGCACCCTGTGTCAGATGTAGGCAATAGGAAATACAAAGTAGTAAGCCCAAACGAGGAGAGGGCTTTGCCAGTAGTCTCTGCTCATCTTGGCCAGTCCCAACTTGGATTAAGATCAGCTTCCTTCAAGGACATCCTTTTTGACCAAATCGGTGTGGTGACTTTCTGAGCCCTGAGGAAGGAGTAGTGTCACAATACCTCCGGTTCGAAACATTTAAACCCTGTCTCTGTGGTTGACGGCGTGGAGATCAGATTGGTCAGATGAAAACCAGCTTCCTCCCACTTCCTGTAAAAGCACCGCCAGAGGAAGTGGGAGTAGCTGAATATAGAATTTGTAGTGAGACATCTTTCCCTGATTCTTCTTTTCATGTTGAAGTCACAGACATTTCATTGCAACAGATACAGCATTCTCCTTTGGCCACAAGTGCAAAGTCAGCACTGTCTAAGAGCAAGGTGTCATTAGCATGAAAATGGAGGCATTCTTCGGAACACAAAATGATAGCAAACGTGTATGTCGCCCTCATCTTTACGAGCCCCGAGTGCCACTGGAGGGTCACTTTTTCGACGTTCCTCTGGCGCTGTGTGCTGGTCCATATTTGCAAGGCCACACAAAGCCACTTTACGTGGCTTTACATAGCCTTGTAAATATGACCCTCTTTCACGCAGGATTCTGCGTTAAAGGGGCGTGTCATGGGTGTTGCTGTGGGTGTTCCCACGCCACACCCTTGGCTTTTTGACACTGCCACAGATTTTCAAGGATTGGTAAATCTGAGGCAGCTCCAAAAACTTACGCCTTTCAATGGGAGGTGTTAAAGTGTCGCAACGAGGAGAAATACTTTATTTCTCCTCGTTTTCTGCTCTTTCTATGTGTGCTGCATTCGACAGCACTCATAGAAGGATCAAAACGCCATTAATGATTGTTTTTGTGCAGGAAGGTGTCCCTTCCTGCACAAGAGCCAGTGGGTTGTGAATCCAACGGCTCCAATTAAGCACTGGTTTTAGAGTGCTTAAAGTGGTATCACAAAGAGACAAAATAAGCTATTGACCTGAGAAAACAGAGAAACAGCATCCTTTCGCTAGACCCCTTCTGAGCCATAGACAGGCACAGACAGGATTGTCTTATGCATGCTTTCAGCATATCCGCTGTGCCCTTCTGTCGACAAAGATGGCTGCTCTGGTTTGGCAGAGGAGGAAGAGAGAAAATGGCAGCAGCTCCCGAACAAACTAGGGCTCTTTCCAGGAAAAGAATGTGGACCTAAGAGCCAGAAGATAGAGGTGTTAACAAAGAGCAAAATGTAATAAAGTGAAGCATACACGGTAAATAGAAAGAGGTCTTCTTTATTCCAACCATACACCATCACAGGTTCCAGTCAGCTAAAGGCTGCTGTGGAATGTTGAACATACTTGTGTGGGCAATACCAACAGCGATCAGGGAGGGGGGGGGGGGGGCGGAAGGAACCAAGTGAACAAGTGAGATTACAACACAAAACTAGTAGAACAGTAGTAAAAACCTCTGCCTGGGCTACTACAACGGCCTTTTCTTCGGCCATCCACCTCGCCACATCCAGTGTTTGCAAAGAGCACAGAACGCAGCAGTACGTTCGACACTAGGGCTAGGGAGAAGACACTACCCCCACACTACACTACACTGCCTGCCAGTCCAGAACAGAATGTTATTCTTACTAGGCACACTAATGTTGTATGTTACGTAAAAATGTATTATAAAGCGCATGCACACCGGATTGGTTTCATGGCGCTAATTTTACAATGTATAAACAGGGTTGTCCTGGATACTTGGAAGAAAGACTCACTCTATAGCATCCAGCTACAAAGCTAAAGACCCAGGAGCAAAGACCGCTGATCATGCGTTTATAGAACTAAAAGGTAGGGGCGACAGACCCATAAGATAGTCCCCTTTTATGAGATTTAGGGGACCGGTTTCAAGAAATCCCTGGGCATGGTTTGCGTTTCAAGTACCACAATTAATTCAATTATTAATCCAGATTCCCTCCCGTCAATTGTTAATCTGAAACTTTATTTTTCAGTCAGATAACTGAAAAATAATCATATTTATTCATTTTTTTTATAAATGAGTTTTGTGTCGTTTCAAAGAGATCTGCCACCTGAAGATGCCACCAGTATCATTACTTTGGTGAACCACTGCTTGGTAAATATCAGAATTCCACTTGCCTCTAAGGACTTGCAATTTTTGTCAAATACATAAAATGAGGCAACTGAGAACCAAACAATGTTCCCAGGATAGTGTATCGTTGTCCAGTGGAGAAGGCAAGGGATAGAACCCAGGTCTACTGATTTTAAATGTATAACCTAACCACCAGAGCACGCCCCCTGCTGGCACCGTGTTTCAGATGTAGGCAGTAGGAAATACAAAGTAGTAAGCCCAAATGAGGAGAAGGCTTTGCCAGTAGTCTCGACTCAGTTTGGCCAGCCCCAACTTGGTTCTGTTGGGGACACAATAGAATTGAAAAAATTTATTGAATACATATAAGGAAACAATATTTCCGTGAATTCTAAATTAGACAACAAATGAACACTGACCACAATAGAAGGGAAGGTAAATCTTTAGTATTTAGATAGTCAGAAATGCATTGGGCAAGCTGTCCAGAACAAGACAATACAAAACCTAAAAATACATTAAGTGAGTGAGTCGTGACCGGTGACTTAGTGACAAAACGGTTAAACAAAATACAGACCAAATCCTACACTTAGAACAAACAATACATCAAAAATATATCCACCGTTACTCACAATAGTCCCAGGAGACTTAAATCATTTCTTTAGTTCATGGGGACTTTGTGTAGACGGATATATAGACAGAACGTCGGAGTTTCGACCCTAGATGTGATGTGTTGATTTATGAGCATCTATGGCGGGTCTTCATCAGGACTGGTTGTATATATCCCTTACCCAGGTTCTGAGGGTTACTGGGTTACCCCATTAATTGTAACAGCAGTCCCAACTTGGATCAAGAGCAAATTCCTTCAAGGAGATCCTTTTTGACCAAATCGGTGTGGTTACTTTCTTAGCCCTGAGGACGGAGTAGTGTCACAACACCTCCGGTTCGAAACATTTAAACCTTGTCTCTGTGGTTGATGGCGTGGAGACCACATTGTTCAGATGAAAACCAGCTTCCTCCCACTTCCTGTAAAAGCACCGCCAGAGGAAGTGGGAGTAGCTGAATATAGCATTTGTAGTGTGACATCTTTCCCTGATTCTTCTTTTCATGTTGAAGTCCCAGACATTTCATTGCAACAGATACAGCATTCTCCTTTTGCCACAAGTGCAAAGTCAGCACTGTCTAAGAGCAAGGTGTCATTCGCATAAAAATGGAGGCATTCTTCGGAACACAAAATGATAGCAAACGTGTATGTCGCCCTCATCTTTACACACCCTAGTGCCACTGGAGAGTCACTTTTTTGACATTCCGCTGGCACTGTGTGCTGGTCCATATTTACAAGGCCACACAAAGCCACTTTACGTGGCTTTACACAGCCTTGTAAATATGACCCCCTTTCACGCAGGATTCTGCGTTAAAGGGGCGTGTCATGGGTGTTGCTGTGGGTGTCCCCACGCCACACCCATGGCTTTTTGACACTGCCCCAGATTTTCAAGGATTGGTAAATCTGAGGCGGCTCCAAAAACGTACGCCTTCCATGGGGGAGGTGTTAAAGTGTCGCAACGAGGAGAAATACTTTTATTGTCCTCTTTTTTTGCTCTGTCTATGTGTGCTGCATTTGGCAGCACACATAGAAGAGGCAAAACGCCATTAATGATTGTTTTTGTGCAGGAAAGTGGTCCTTCCTACACAAACACTATCATCCCTGCAACGCAGGCACCCTTGCACACTGGCGCCTGGGTGCCTGCATGGGCGCACAGCTGCTGTTTTAGTGCTGGCGCAGGGGAGAGCACAGGGGTGCACCATATTTCTGTAAATACAGCGCATCCCTGCATTTCTTAAATGATGCCACTCAGTGCAGAAAAATTGCTTGCCGCGCCGCGCTGTGCAATTTTATTGTAAATATCCCCCAGGTGTTATACGGTGTTTCAGAAGAGTGGCAGACCTTGTCTAGAAATCCAAGGACAGTTACTGGTAAGAGGACAATGCCAATGTGAGTAACTTGCTTGTTCTGTTAGTGTCCCAGTGCCCTTCATACTACTCATGGGACTACTTTCGAAAAAGGAGCTTATAGTGAAAGAGTAAGAAAAGGAAAATTATACTCCAAAAAATATATCAACACAAAAACCCTTCGTATTGCACCCCTAATATGCGTCACATGGTAACATCTTCGAAAACTGTTTTGGAAGGGGCAATATCAAGTTGCACAATCTGGTTCCTATGGGGTGCATAATTCCTAAGACCAGGCAACTCCAGCAAGGTGCTGTTCTATGATGGGGAAAAGGAGGCGTCTCGCGTAAACTACCACCGTCAGCCTGCTTGGATTGCTTGTCGCAACCGGCTTTACTATCATCATTTAAAAAACCTCTGATTTAGATAAGCAAAATTTAGCTTGGTACACAGTAATGCTTTCATTCTCCCCATCACATAACTGTGGAGATTGTGTGGTACCCACACTTTTCCAGCATCTTGAACTTGCTCCCTGAAATATATCAGGTGCCAGAATTTGGAGTCAGGGGCCCGCTGAAAGCCCCCGCTATCCCTTTAGCTGAATAATAGTGTTAAGTATCACCAGACACAACAACCGGAGGAGAAACAGCCATGAGGTGGAAGAGATAAATCCAGGATGGATGCTCACTCTCATAGACTTCGTGTGTTTCCAGGGATGCCCCACTCTGCCTTGAAGATATGGATCTTGGGTGGATCTGACCAGCAGAGGGCAGAGGGGCAGTATAGATACCAGCAGAAAAGTAACATATAGGTTACAACTAAAACAAATGTTACCGGTTCCAGCAGTGGGTGATACTGTGAAAAGCCCACAGCTGACCAGGAATCCGGCGAAGGCTCCTGGGTGCTGCCGGACACACACAATAGAAGAGGATAACAGACAGACAACCAAGAGGTAAAAACTAAAGAGGCACTAACGATGGAACTGAGGGAACCAAAAGAAAAAACAACAGCAGTAGGTGATGGCAAAATGGGTATGAAAGAATAGCAAACGCCAATGCAACTGTTGTATTTAGATATGCTTGTTAGTTGCATATCTTCCAGAACTCTGCTGTTGTCATGGGGCTGGTGGGGTTCGGGTTCTGAGTTGTGTCAGTTGGTACCTCTCTGTCTTGGCGAGAGGAGCGGTAGCTCGTTTGTATACAACAAACCTATTGATTGTTGTTCTTTATGCATCTTTGGTTGGTACGTGGATTTATGCCTTGTAATTTTGTTTAATTTATTTTGTGTTCTTTTTGTTTTTTTTACTTGTTCATTTTTTTCTTGTACTGTTTAATATTTGTATTATTTAAAAAAAAAAAAAGAGATAATGTTGTATTTAGATATGTTTGTTAGTTGCATATCTTCCAGAACTCTGCTGTTGTCATGGGGTTGGTGGGGTTCGGGTTCTGAGTTGTGTCAGTTGGTACCTCTCTGTCTTGGCGAGAGGAGCGGTAGCTCGTTTGTATACAATAAACCTAAGAACCTACAATTTATATTTTTCCAGAATTTCTTTATTAAGACATCACATCAGCAACTAATCAACTTGTTGCCAGGCAGTGAGCTAAGAACTCAGGAAGTGTAAATAGGGCTCTACCTCTCCTGACCTGGAAATTACCTCAGCCCAGGAAGTGAGTAAACATGCATCCTCAGGGTATTAGCAGTCTAGAGTCCCTGCCCGTATAAACTTCTCAAGTGCTTCCAGCCTCTAGGTGTCTGTCGCCTAACCTGATTCCTAACATCAGGAATAGTAGGGTTATCCTACAGTGGAGTATAAAGGATAATCTTCGGTGACCCAAAGGTTTGCCTCATGTACCGACAGACCTGATACAACATTGCTGTGTCTTCATTTTGACTTTATTGTAACATATAATAGTATCAACCTTTAAGTAGTCAGGCGTACTGCACATCAAACATCAGATAGTAAATACTTTGTCCAAACAAATTGCTACTCATTAATCGCATCATTCAGATGCCAAGAGCTGCCCAGCAAAAGAACATGAACTCTAGGAGAGCACAACCTTTCTAATTAAGGGGAGCTGATTATAATGGTTACTTCTAAATACTTTGCTGCAATAAATGGCCCTTAAGGTAATTGAAAATGAATAAATTGTCAGTGCACTCCTCTTGTACCAAAAGAATGAACTTAATCTATTTGGATCAAAGTTGCGTGCTACCCAGTGAGAGGCAGCCAACCTATAAAACATGTGACTCTGCTGATGAATGTTCACCAGTGTACTGGGTGCACAGGCATGGATCAAGAATCAGTTGTAAAAATATATTTAGGAAGAACAATTACAAATGGACCTGGACACAATAACATATAATAATAATAATAATAATAATAACAATATAGATATGCTGTGATAATCAATTAACCAACAAAAATGGAGGGAACGGAGTTCAAAAAGAGTTGCGAGTTTTATTTTTATATTTATTAACAGATTTGGATGTATAAAAAATATTATCTGTATAATGGATGTCTGATATTTATATGTGCTCAATTTGACTCCAAAAATACATATAATCAGAAATTGATACAAAAGATTCATATAGGCACAGAACATTATTTCAAAGCATAAACAATACACAATAATTTCATGGCTCGACAGATAAGTAGATCCTACGCGCGTTTCAGCTATCAGCCTTCATCAGGTAGCCATGATTAGAATTTCGATGAACGACCTTTCTTAATGTCAAATTATTGGTATTATATGTTATTGTGTCCAGGTCCATTTGTAATTGTTCTTCCTAAATATATTTTTACCACTGCTTTACTTGCCCCGATTTAGGAATAATAGTTGGGGGTACCTCTTTTTCTTTACAAACATGGATGAAGAATCAAACTACACCAATTTACATACAAAAAGCAATCTAATACACCATTGTTTTGAACATGTATAAGTATTATTATTACCAATCACTGTGCAAGCATTTCAATGGCAGTATCAGTTTTCACATTCATTGTACAATGAAAATCAATCATGGAAAATAAACATGTGATTAAAGTTGTGTTACTAATGTGAATGTCGTCCCACGTAATCCTGGATTACGTGGGGCGACATTTGAGAAGTGATACAGCAAGCTGAAAGAAGGGAGTGTCCAAGAGCAGAACGGAACGTAGTTTCTGCATGTCCACCATATTGTCAGGTTTTTAAGATTGTTGGTGGTTCCTGTGACGTATTAGTCAATCTCCTTTATTGGGCTGAGTTTACTTCAGTTGTGAAATCCAGAGTCCAAGTTACTGTGGTACAGTAGCATATTGTGGCTCACGGCTGTTTCAGTAACCATGGCCCCTGAAGAAGGGATGCATCAGATCCCGAAATGCATTGGGCTGGGCTGGTTATTTTCACCGAAATTGTGTTAGATTGTTGCACACGACTTTAATCACATGTTTGATTTTCAGTTGTTCTATACTTGATTAGTCACAATGAATGTGAAAACTGATACTGCCATTGAAATGATTGCACAGTGATTGGTAATAATAATACTTATACATTTTCAAAACAATTGTGTATTAATTTGCTTCTTGTTATGTAAATTGGTGTAGTTTGATTCTTGATCCATGCCTGTGCACCCAGTACACTGGTGAACATTCATCAGCAGAGTCACACCTTAAGGTAATTGACCTTAATATTGTAACACAACTAGTTTAAACCAACCATTGACCGACCAATTTACCTGCCAAGCTCTGTATAGTCTCTCTTGCTAAACTTGGGTTTGTGGTGTAGATAGCTATATGATCTGCATAAGAAGGAACACAGAAGCTGAAGACTGGGCGAGGCTGCCCTGGGCTGGTATCCGAATACTGGACAGAAACGGGGTAATACCTGTCGGAGAGACAACTAGAATGACAACATATGTGTTGTACAATAAACAAATATAATGGCAACAGGGAAGTACAACACTGAAGAACAACAGCATAACTATTATAAGTGCTAGTTTGCATGCTCCATGGGAAATGATCCTTCTGTAACTCAAAAGTTCACAATAAAGGCTAACAGCAGTTCACCTCACAGAGTTGTGCCAGGCGCCCAGCAGCTTCTATTCAATGAGAGCTAAGTGAGTCAATGGACAATGCACCACCAAGCCCCAGAACTCAGTACTACCACAAACACAAGAGAGGACAAATGCAACAGAGCAAGAGGAACAGAAGTCAGAAAGAGGGCCCTGGAGAAGCAGGACTGGATTTTGAGAAACTGTGAATGGGGGGAGATGAGCAATGGAAAAACAGGGCTCAGGAAAAGTGCGACTGGATTGCAGGGAACGGGGAAAGCATACCAGAATACACTAAGAGGAGAGAAAGCAAACTAACTACCTTGGAAAACTAGGCAAATAGAGGAGACTAGGAAAGGTGGATACAAAAAGCAAGGATAGGTAATATGCAAAATAGAGCAAGCAACCACAGAGTACAAAACAAGGGTTCTACAGCATAAGAGAACATGAAGAGGAAGGGGGTATTGTCAGGAAGTGGGCTGGGAGTACTGCTTTGCATTAAGTATGGTCTGAGTGTGTGGAAGCAGTGCTTTGAAGTTCTCAACCCTGAGTGCCTTTCAGCAAAGGAAAGACTGGATGTCATTGCAGAGTGCGCGTGCTGGCTGGATTCAAGCTGTGAGCGGATGGAGGATGCACTGTGTGTCAGAGCACCGACAATGAACTACAGTTCCCATCAGGCCTCACATACTCTTGTATGTGTAGAGAGACAGTGACCACAGCATCTATGCTAGGCAACAGTGCTACAATATTGCTGCAGCCATCACCTTGCAACATGGATGGTAGATTCCATCTGTCAAGACCTTTGGCTTCTTAAAGGATTGTTCTATGGATATTTATGAATACATTGAAGCATCCTGAAGTCATGTGTGATTGAAAGCAAACTTTGAACTATTCCTGGCACGTGTATTTTAAACTCTTAAAGGCTGGGTTACAGTTATCTTCAGTCTAAGTCAGTGGTTGTGTGTTCTGCTTAAAGTCACTGTCACCGAACAGGACTGATTCTTAAAGAGAACATTACAGATGAATGTATATATTTTTGAACAGCGTGTGCAAGGTATCAGATTTTCAGCATGTGTCTATATTATTTAGAGAAGGGACACACAGGTTGCTAATGGGGTCCCTTATTTCTGCATTCTACAGAAGTCAAGAACAAAATATACGCATCTTACGCATGGAGCATGTAAAGACTACTTGTGAATTAGATAGTCTAAATATAGGCACAGGTTTGAGTGCACATGCATTTTTAAAGATATTTATGTTTTCTTCTGTTTAGCTTTCACAAATTCCCATGTGCTCAATTGGTGTATGGAGAGTTAGTTATGCAGAAATATTGCTAGTATATCCCTATTTACAATTACAGTTACAGATAATATTTTGCAAACAAGGTTGGTGCTGCAACCTGATAGGTAACATCAAGACAGGATCTAGGACATCAAGAAACAGGATAAACAAGCCAAAAGGAGCTAAGAGGCCCAGGAGTAGAGCTGCAAGGTTCATGTGCCTTCAGCAGCAAGTCATATACAAGGTCACTGTGTGCTGGGCTCAGAGCGATGGTATAGCTAGCAGCTCTGGGAAGGAGCAGAAGCACAGGGAGAGAGCCAGGTGAACACAATTAAACAGGTACTGAAAATCAGAACTCTGCAAACAGAATGCCCCGGTTACTTACCAGTAATCTTCATTACTCTGAGTTCTAGTCCTCCTCACCACAGTAATAATATCATGAGCTTTAGTCTGCCTACAGAAACATCTAATAAAAGTTAGCACACTCGTTCACATCTCTTCACTATGGCCGACTTCCTCTTCCTCCATACACTAGAAGAAGGAAGTGCACCCACAGCTTCACCTGTAAACAAATCAATCAATAGGATGAAGCCATACACAGGGTAGGGAGGGTTGGGAAAATATACTGTGGTGTAGAAGACTGGGACTTGGAGTAATGGATATTACCAGTAAGTAACTGGGACATTACCTACTCTTCCGTCTTCCTTGCCACAGTAATAAGATGATGAGCTGATACCAAAGCAAACGTCGACTTCATGAAAACATGCAAACAATACATTCAAGAAAGTATAAAATTGCAGCACCCTCTTTAATAAAAATCAAGAACATATCTATCTACCCATACATGCATACTGATCCACACTGGAACTCAGTACAGAAGTAGCAAAAGAAGCAGATGCCCTACCCCCAAACTCTAGCCTGTAATGTTTCTTAAAGGTATGAGGGGTAGCCCGTGTGTTTGCCCTGCAAATATCCTCCGTGGATGCTCCCTTAAAAGAAGCCCAAGAAGCAGCAAAAGATCTCATAGAATGACCTAGAACATGGTTCTCCAGGTCCCTGCCCTGAGACTCAGAGGCCAACAAATATTTCTGCTTGATCCAGTGACTAAGGGTAGAATTTGAAGGCTTCAAACCATTCTGAACTACCCCAAATGTGAGAAAGACACTGTCTACCATACAGAATGGCTCAGTCCTGGCCAAGTAAATCAATAATGCCCTTCTCACATCCAAGGGATGCAACAGGGAGTCTTCCCACACCTGAGGATCAGGAAACTAAACAGGTACCACCACGTATGCAGACCTGTGGAAATACGAAACAACTTTAGGAACAAAAGTAGGGTGAGCCCTCAAAATCACTGTGCTGGTCTCAAGAAAGACCCCAATTCACCAATCAGCATTTAACTTCCAGTAGATGGAAGAACAAGCCGTCTGAATCTTCGACCATTTCCCTTTAACAGAAAACCCTCCAAGTTTGCTCCCCAGCCCAATAAGCTGGTATCCGTGGTCACAATTTTGGTAGGCACCACATGAAAACAACATCCCTGGGACAGATTCACATGTTTCAACCACCAGCTCAAAACCTCCTGGACATGTGGAGTTACTGATACCCCCAGTTGGGACTTCTGGACAACTTGTGATTGATCACTGGATACATATGCAAATGAGCCCAAAACCACACCATCAGAGAAGTAGACATAATAAAGCCTCAACCAATGGCTCACTGGGGAACAACCCTGTGATAGCAGCCTCTGAATTTCCATTACCAAAGTCACATTCCAGGCAGGGAAACCTTTCCCACCAGAGTCTTGACTGGGCCCCAATGTAAGTCAGATTCTGTGTCGGGGTCACCAAAAATCCATGATCCCGCAACACCATGCAGACATCCATGACATGCTGTTCCTCCTTGGAAAAAGAACAAGCGGATATCAGCAAATCATCTAAATATGGGAACAATCTAATGCCCAAACCATGCATAACACCAATCAATGGAGACAAAACCTTAGTAAACAGCCTTTTTGAAGAACACGGACCAAAAGGTAATACCTTGAACTGGTAATGGAGACCCAGAACATAAACCCGGAGATGTCAGATGGACTGGCACATGCAACTACACGTCTAGAGATGCCAAGAAGTCCCCATGATTGATGAAGGGCAGAATCAGTTGAAGAAGCATCCTTTGAACTTTACATTGAGGATGAATTTATCCAGCCATTTCAGATCTACTGCAGGCCTGAGATTGCCTGAATGCTTTTCCACCAGAAAGAGAAAAGAATAAATACCTTGCCCTTCCTGCAAATAAGGCACTTTAATAGTGGATCCCATTGTTAGGAGGCTCTGAATACTGTCTATGAGAGCTTGACATTTCATCCCAACCAGCGGACAAGGACTGACTCGAAAAACATCTGGCAGGTTTTCCGTAAAACCAATCCTGAACCCCTCTTGAACCACCTGATGCACCCATTGGTCTGTCAGAGTTTTCTCCCAGACTTTGGAAATTAGAGAGATAGCACTGTCATATAGTCAGGGTTTGGCGTGGCTGTTGAGGAGGAAGCTAGCTGCTAAAACCGGGAATTGTCGTGGGTAGGGGCACCCCTGCCATGCCCCCTACCATGAAAGGGCTGATTTGATTTACCCTGATGGCCTGGACTAAAAGCTCTTCTGTTTCCAAGTAACTGAGGACCTGCTGTCTTCTCAGGAGCCAGCAGCTTGCCATCTTCCGCTGATTCTTTTCATCATCCAAAGGAGGGCCGTATAATTTCATCCCTGAAAAAGGAATTTTCATCAGTAATCCCTTTTTAGCTGCATCGGCTTTCCATGACCTCAACCCACGAAGATCCTGAAGTAGATGCCGCCACACCTAGGGAGTAAAAAAAATGCCTGACAAAAGTCTGACCTGTTGCTACTCCACCACAGCCAGAATAGGAGATGTGTCTTTCTACTGAGACATCAGGTCTGCCGGAGATTGGAAGTCTTTGAGGAGTGATTGAATCGCATGAAAAGAATAAGACACATTGCATGGCTTTGAGTGGCTTCATAATTCTTGAGTAAGGCAATGCAGGGCAAATCGCTGTGCTGCCTTACTCTACATGAGTGCGGCGTTCCATGGGCATTGCGCTAGACACCAGGTCAATGTAGTATTAAATTGCTCTTAACACTTATAGTTCTTTGCTATGTAGTGTCTTCAGGTCCAGTTCTATCTTAATTATTGTGCCTCAGAAGTGATGAGTCACATCTTTTACATTTCTTCTTATGCCACATCTCCCATCCCATATATTTTTGTTGACTTTTCCATTAACAGATTATTTTCCTAAGCTAGCTGCTTGGACAACATTTTTGGTGGGTTCTGGGACTAAACCCCCAGACTGATAACAGATGAACCATGCAGCCTTGTCTTCATTTACTCCTGACTCTGCTTGATAGGTGAAGTCAACCCACAGAGGTACAGTGACCGTGAGCCCATCAGCATCATTGTATTTCTCGCGTGAGCCCTGGAAACTCTGAAACCTTCTCTGTTGACACAACCCAGGAACACTGAACCACTGTATCAGGGTGCTAGAGGTGAAGACTGCTTGTACACTAGAAATCTATACAGAACCTCCTTAAGTCACTGTTGTGACTTAAGTGACTTAAGTGACTGTTGCGTCAACAGAGTAGGGAAGGGAGGGAGGGTGAGAGAATTGGAGAATTGGGCAAGGGGCTCAGGCAGCCATACTTCTCAGCTGACTTTTAGCTTTCCTTCTCCCAATAGGAGAAACAATTTCGAACACTCAGACTACGGTGAGCCTAAAATGACCCCTCCGAAGACCGCACCTCACAGACTGTATGAGTGCAAGAGATGGATCCTATTGGCCAGGCGTAGACATGATAGTGTTCAGGGTACCTCTTCTACAATGACTTGTAAGTCACAGCCTCATTTACAAGTAAGAACGCACATGGTGGGTGGTCCAGGCTACGCGACACAGTCTTCTTTTGACCGTTGGCCCTATATGTAAATTCATTTAAAGCAAGCATTGGCATAGCCAATAGGTCTCGCCTAAACAAGCTGCATTGGCTTTGTCGATATTTTTCCCCTTCTTTGCCTTGTTGTACAGCAGCGTGTTTGCTTTGCAGCATGGCTGAAAGTAAAAACAAAAGTGATATGATTTTGCTTTTACTTTCAACCCTGGTTCACAGCAGCCATGCTGCTGTGCAACACGGCTAAAAACACGATGGTAAAGCCAAATAGCTCTTTGGAGCAAATAACAACGGGCGAGAAATGACACTGGAGGGTGGAAAGGGGAACAAGCAACAAAAACAATGACAGAAAAAAAAGAAAGAAAAAAAAAGGACTTTAATCCCAGCACGAGCAGTAGAAGGACACTAATCAAAAAGAAGCAAGTACTTGGTCCTTGCTCCATGGAAGGAATAAACTAATGAAGAAAAAGTTAAATTTGCATGTGTTGACCAATCAGGAGCCAGCAAATAAGCCTTACAACGAAGCCAACAAATAGTAAGCAATTGGTGGGCTCCAAGACCCTTTTAGTTAACAAAAGGTCTCACAAGAGACAGCGCATGGGCTTTCTGAGGCAAGACTTAAAAAGTATACCTTCATGGAGACGGGTTTAGATGGGGAGATATCACTATTCATATCTGGTATGTGCTTTGGGAAGTCTTTGCTCTTTTGCCACTTGCACCATACTCAAACCTGACTCACTTGTCACATAGGGTGACCAGAATGTTAAATCTAAAAACCGGGACATTTCACGAAAATAGAAGAAGGACTGCAGTTTAATTTCAAGCGAGCGCACAGAATGACAGTGCTCCTCAGCAAAGAATTACACAACAGGCAGCGAGAACATACATAAAATGCAATTTTTAAACCCAGAAACATGCCTGTTAATTAGATTGCTTTCTTGAAACAACTGCTAACTATCCTTGCTCTGCAAAACATTAAGAGTTTTCAGTCACCCCTCTCTAAAAACCGGGACAAGAGCTAAATTTCCTGAAATTTGCCCGGACAACAGGTGAAAAACAGGGACCGTACGGCCAAATCCGGGACGCCTGGTCACCCTATTGTCACAGTAACATTTGAGCCCTTGAGTTGTAATCAGCTGGACCCCACATGCGATGCCTTGGATTGTTAGAGACCTGTGACTCATCAAATTACTCAGTGTTGTGGGTTCCCCCATCTAATGCATTTCATATTAATTCTGGCCAGTCTAGTCAATGAACCTACCAGGCAACACTGTACCCTCTCCTCTCTACCCCCTCCTTCAACGTGCACCTCTATATTTCATTGGCCAAGTCACGGTTGCCTCGTTCCCCATTGGCCTGCACATCCAAATCCTACCATTTGCCAATCTTTGTGGGCTGGGCAGCGGGTGTTGACTGGAAGCTTGAGCATGTTGTGGGATCAGAGGCTTGGTGGGAAAGGCAGAGCAGCACCAGTGCAGGTGACAGCATTTCATCTGATTTAAGTTACATAAATCTGCACCCAACTTCCCCTGAAGTGACGCCATTGCTCCATGCCCATGCGACACTAATCTGTGCAAAGGAGTGGCACTTGTTGGTACTTAGAGGAACAAAAATGACCAACGCACAGCCACAAAACCAGTCCAGCACACATCATGCATGTCCAGTCTGGTTATGGAATGGGCAAAAGCAGTAAGGATCGAGAGAGGACGCAGTGAGGTAAGTGGTACTAGCGGTGGGTTTGGGGTGGTTTCTAAGGGTTGGGGGTAGTTTTCAGGGCTGGGGGTCGGGGTAGTTTTTAGGGCTTAGTGGGGAGTCAGGAAGTTTTTAGGGCTCGCAGCGGGTTGAAGTACTTTGTAGGGCTCGGGGGGGTTGGGGTACTTTTGAGGGCTTAGGGGAAAGCGGGGTTGTTTTTAGGGCTGGGGGTAGTTTTTAGGGTTCAGGGGGTTGGGTAGTTTTTAAGGCTTAGTGGGTGGTCGGGACGTTTTTAGGGCTCAGGGGGTTGAGGTAGTTTTTGGGGCTGGGGGGGTTAGGGTAGTTTTGAAGGCTTAGGGGAGAGCTCAGTTGTTTTTAGGGCTTGGGGGGACATGGAAGTTTTACGGGCTTGGGGGAGGGGGTTGGTTTTCAGGAGGGATGGGGCAGTTTTAGGTCTCAGGGATGGGGACACTTGCCTGATAAGTCTTAACCACATATATGTCTGTGCTATACTTGACTTAACGCAAATCTCGTTGTAAAGGCATGCATGATAAAGGCATATGCAAGGTTAAGAATTGCGTGGTTAAGACTGAGTGGAACCGGCATGCGTGGTAATCACAATCGTGGTACCGCCACACAACTATATATATATTAGAATGTACTTGCAAACTGAGATACATTGGCAGCACCAAATTGCAAGCATTCAACCGCATTTTGCAGCATTTAAGGGCAATAGTAAATTCAGATGATAGTTATCCGGTAGCCTGTCACTTCAAATTAGTACATAACAAAAATTTGAAGGACTTGAGCTATTTTATCATTGACTCAGTGCCCAAAAGTGTGAGGGGCGGCAATAGGGAAAAACAACTAAGATAATTGGAAAACAAGTACATCCTACTATTAGACACTAGGATCCCTAAAGGGCTGAATACAGGGAAAGATCTTCACAATTTCCTTTAAACAGTAGCAGGAAACTATAATAACCCCCTTGTCATAGGCGTATCAGACAATGTATGAGTTTAGCCAGTAACTTGCCGAATCATGGGTGTATCTCTCTGTAACCACTGTGATTAGACAATAACTTTCTAGCTATTCTACCACCACGATTAATTATTTTCCTACATTACATCTCAGGTAATTGTAAAATTTGCACTCAGTCATTTATGCAGCGTAATTATGCTATATAACAGTAAGAGGTCATTCCAGAGCTGTATCTTGGAATATATACATTTTTGTAGTGACCACCTCTGAGATTCAGAAAGAGAAGAGGTTAATGGTTTTAATGCACTTGCACTTAAATGTTGGGGTTGATTTATGATTCAAGCACTTTCACCCTAATATCGCAAAGCTTCCTCTATTTAATGTTTTATTGACTATTTTATCCTGGAATTTTTTATATGGAATTTTTAATATCAAGTACGCCGTGATATTTTGCACTTTGCACTATTTTGCACATTAGGAATTTTTTGCACAAGCACTTTATTATTCTGTTCTGATTACAAGGCGTTTTGAATGTATTTATGAGAGCCTAGGATCCATTATATGATGTATAGGGTATACAACCTTTACCACGCAACTTTTACAACGACCTACCTTTACCACGCAAGTTTTTACAACGCAGGATCCATTACAACGAAGTACCATTACAACGCATGTATTTACAACGCAGGTACCTTTACAACGCATACCATTACAACGTAAGTATTGGTAAGTATATAATGTTATCAAAAATATTATAAGTTTGGGTTTTTGGGTAAAGGGGTATTTTTAGGGTTCAGGGTCAGTTTTGGGTTTTTTGGGTAAAGGGGTATTTTTAGGGTTCAGGGTCAGTTTTGGGTTTTTGGGTAAAGTGGTATTTTTAGGGTTCAGGGTCAGTTTTGGGTTTTTGGATAAAGGGGTATTTTTAGGGTTCAGGGTCAGTTTGGGTTTTTTTGGGTAAAGGGGTATTTTTAGGGTTCAGGGTCAGTTTTGGGTTTTTGGGTAAAGGGGTATTTTTAGGGTTCAGGGTCAGTTTTGGGTTTTTGGGTAAAGGGGTATTTTTAGGGTTCAGGGTCAGTTTTGGGTTTTTGGGTAAAGGGGTATTTTTAGGATTCAGGGTCAGTTTTGGGTTTTTGGGTAAAGGGGTATTTTTAGGGTTCAGGGTCAGTTTTGGGTTTTTGGGTAAAGGGGTATTTTTAGGGTTCAGGGTCAGTTTTGGGTTTTTTGGGTAAAGGGGTATTTTTAGGGTTCAGGGTCAGTTTTGGGTTTTTGGGTAAAGGGGTATTTTTAGGGTTCAGGGTCAGTTTTGGGTTTTTTGGGTAAAGGGGTATTTTTAGGGTTCAGGGTCAGTTTTGGGTTTTTGGGTAAAGGGGTATTTTTAGGGTTGAGGGTCAGTTTTGGTTTTTTTGGGTAAAGGGGTATTTTTAGGGTTCAGGGTCAGTTTTGGGTTTTTGGGTAAAGGGGTATTTTTAGGGTTCAGGGTCAGTTTTGGGTTTTTGGGTAAAGGGGTATTTTTAGGGTTCAGGGTCAGTTGTGGTTTTTTTGGGTAAAGGGGTATTTTTAGGGTTCAGGGTCAGTTTTGGGTTTTTGGGTAAAGCGGTATTTTTAGGGTTCAGGGTCAGTTTTGGGTTTTTGGGTAAAGGGGTATTTTTAGGGTTCAGGGTCAGTTTTGGTTTTTTTGGGTAAAGGGGTATTTTTAGGGTTCAGGGTCAGTTTTGGGTATTTGGGTAAAGGGGTACAGGGTAAAAATTAAGTACAGTAAAATTTAAATTACATTAAATTAAATTGATTAAATTAAATTAAATTAAATTAAATTAAATTAATTACATTAAATTAAATTAAATTAATTAAATCAAATTAAATTAAATTATATTAATTTTAATTAATTTACATAAAAAAAATTATTATAAACTTACCAATACTTACGTTGTAATGGTATGCGTTGTAAAGGTATCTGCGTTGTAAATACATGCGTTGTAATGGTACTTCGTTGTAATGGATCCTGCGTTGTAAAAATTGCGTGGTAAAGGTAGGCGTGGTAAAAGTATGCGTTGTAACGTCATACATCCCATGTATAGACATAGCATTGGGCCACTTGGCTAGCATGATATTAGGAACCATTGTGTTGATCATGTATTTTAAACAGTTTTAACAATTCCTATGTATTTTGCTGCTTTGTAAATCATATTTTTACATCTTTTATGTATGGTATGTATATTTATAAGATTTTAATTATTTATATACAACTAACAGAGTTTTGTATGATCCTTCCAAATATACTGACATTTGAAGTATTTTGTTTAGCTCTACATTACACGGCGCGTGATCTGTTCAGCCAGGAAGTCACTATATAAGCACTAACTTGTATCCGGGGGGTCATGGATCAAGGCTGCAGTGACGCAGCCGAAACGCGTCATGCTGATTTTCGGAGAAATAAAGCACTGAAAATGTCATACATCGCGCTTCTGTGGTCTGTACCTGATTTGTCTACCGGATATACTCTGTGGCTCAGGACTGTTGGTGATATATATATATATGTGTGTGTGTGTGTGTGTGTGTGTGTATATATATGGCACTCACTATGGATTTTACAAGGCGCAAACTACATGAACCAGAATGCCTTGCGGATGGCACGCCCAATGGGGCGGGACCAATACCTTTACAACACCTGAAAATGATGTGGCTGCTCTCTTCCCACTTTGTACGCCAAGCCATGATTAAGGGAAACCTCTCCTGAAACGCGTAGGCGATTGGTGTTGATATTTTGAACTCAGCTTAAAGGAGAATTCATGTCCGTTGTAGCTGCCCTGCAATAAAAGGAGTAACCTACCGCTACGTGGGTGTCTTCATTTGCGGAGCAAATCTCCTTGCAATGTTGTGTGGCCGGCTCGGGTCACGAAGATTACCCCACCGCTGTTGGGCAGGTCCGTTTGTCTTAACAGAGACACGCTTGATGGAGCAGCGGGCCCTACAGGAACAGCACGAGAAACGCAACGGGCCTGAGTTTACCCGGAGAGTGACCTGATGGGGAACACTACGTGAGGGGACTTGAGAGTGGCACCCACTATGGATTGTACAAGGCGCAAACTACATGAACCAGAATGCCTTGCGGATGGCACACCCAATGGGGCAGGACCAATACCTTTACAACACCTGAAAATGATGTGGCTGCTCTCTTCCCACTTTGTAGGCCAAGCCATGATTAAGAGAAACCTCTCCTGAAACACGTAGACGAATGGTGTTGATATTTTGAACTCAGCTTAAAGGAGAATTCATATCCGTTGTAGCTACCCTGCAATAAAAGGAGTAAACTATCGCTACGTGGGTGTCTTCATTTGCGGAGCAAATCTCTTTTGCAATATATATAAATATATATATATATATATATATATATATATATATATATATATATATTCCATACACAAAAAGAGTTGCCCCTACGGAAAGAGCCACACAGGTAGGTATAGTTTCTTCCTTTAATGAAGGTGCAGAGAGTGTGCAAACTTCGAAGCCAAAAAACAAGTATTGCAGCCTTACGCGTTTCGGGCGGACAACGCCCTTGATCACAGGCACAGCCAAAGTCTCGCAACACAGATTCACAGTTCCTCCGTTTAAATGAATGGCAGTCCCGCCCCCAATGGAGCTTCTAAGCCTTCTGGTATTTGGAGTTCTGGTAGTATTACCCACGTGGGTTTCCGTGTTGTTCGCTTCTATGGCACAAAAATTAACATCCACAGTGGGCTGAACTCCGGAGATTTACATACCCTCTGCAAATATCACAGCCTTCATCGGAAATCCACCAGTCCTTGCGATGACACATTTTTTGTTGTCACCAGGATCCGCACACATGCAGAGGGCACTTTCCACGACCAGGCGGGCCGTCATTTATTCCATACACAAAAAGAGTTGCCCCTACGGAAAGAGCCACACAGGTAGGTATAGTTTCTTCCTTTAATGAAGGTGCAGAGAGTGCGCAAACTTCGAAGCCAAAAAACAAGTATTGCAGCCTTACGCGTTTCGGGCGGACAACGCCCTTGATCACAGGCACAGCCAAAGTCTCGCAACACAGATTCACAGTTCCTCCGTTTAAATGAATGGCAGTCCCGCCCCCAATGGAGCTTCTAAGCCTTCTGGTATTTGGAGTTCTGGTAGTATTACCCACGTGGGTTTCCGTGTTGTTCGCTTCTATGGCACAAAAATTAACATCCACAGTGGGCTGAACTCCGGAGATTTACATACCCTCTGCAAATATCACAGCCTTCATCGGAAATCCACCAGTCCTTGCGATGACACATTTTTTGTTGTCACCAGGATCCGCACACATGCAGAGGGCACTTTCCACGACCAGGCGGGCCGTCATTTATTCCATACACAAAAAGAGTTGCCCCTACGGAAAGAGCCACACAGGTAGGTATAGTTTCTTCCTTTAATGAAGGTGCAGAGAGTGCGCAAACTTCGAAGCCAAAAAACAAGTATTGCAGCCTTACGCGTTTCGGGCGGACAACGCCCTTGATCACAGGCACAGCCAAAGTCTCGCAACACAGATTCACAGTTCCTCCGTTTAAATGAATGGCAGTCCCGCCCCCAATGGGGCTTCTAAGCCTTCTGGTATTTGGAGTTCTGGTAGTATTACCCACGTGGGTTTCCGTGTTGTTCGCTTCTATGGCACAAAAATTAACATCCACAGTGGGCTGAACTCCGGAGATTTACATACCCTCTACAAATATCACAGCCTTCATCGGAAATCCACCAGTCCTTGCGATGACACATTTTTTGTTGTCACCAGGATCCGCACACATGCAGAGGGCACTTTCCACGACCAGGCGGGCCGTCATTTATTCCATACACAAAAAGAGTTGCCCCTACGGAAAGAGCCACACAGGTAGGTATAGTTTCTTCCTTCAATAAAGGTGCAGAGAGTGCGCAAACTTCGAAGCCAAAAAACAAGTATTGCAGCCTTACGCGTTTCGGGCGGACAACGCCCTTGATCACAGGCACAGCCAAAGTCTCGCAACAAAGATCTAAAAGATCACTTAATCCACAGCCACTTCAGGAAGTCTATAAAAACAAAAAAAGGCATATGGTTGAAATCAACAGGATTTGTGAAATGCTATGCATGCAAGGCGTGCCAAATAGCGAAACCTACAAAGAAAGTACAAATGGCAACCAAAAAAACATGGGAGATCAGATGTATGTGTATATATATATATATATATATATATATATATATATATATATATATATATATATATATATATATATTGCAAAAGAGATTTGCTCCGCAAATGAAGACACCCACGTAGCGGTAGTTTACTCCTTTTATTGCAGGGTAGCTACAACGGATATGAATTCTCCTTTAAGCTGAGTTCAAAATATCAACACCATTCGCCTACGCGTTTCAGGAGAGGTTTCCCTTAATCATGGCTTGGCGTACAAAGTGGGAAGAGAGCAGCCACATCATTTTCAGGTGTTGTAAAGGTATTGGTCCCGCCCCATTGGGCGTGCCATCCGCAAGGCATTCTGGTTCATGTAGTTTGCGCCTTGTAAAATCCATAGTGAGTGCCATATATATACACACACACACACACACACACATATATATATATATATCACCAACAGTTCGAAAAATGACTGTAAAATAGCATAATAATGAGCAAATGAATTAACAAAGAACTGTATATGTAACATAAAAACTACATCTCCCAGAAAGCATAGAGGCGCTGGCAAACCCCAAACAGGAAATGATGTGGTATGTAATTTAGTATAATAAGTGGGGGGAGCCAAGTGGTCGATTGATCGTGAGCAAGGTATCTGGAATACCGAAACGCGTAGATCGTTATAGCTGCCCGTGTTAAATCTCAAGAGAATGTAAGAAAATTAAAAAATTGCAAAACGACCTGTGGAGTGCGACCCGTTTTGTTTCTCTAGATGGAGGAATGGTGTGGGAAATATATATATATATATATATATAAATATACATCTATCTATCTATCTATCTATCTATCTATCTATCTATCTATCTATCTATCTATCTATCTATCTATCTATCTATATGGCCATCACAGTTTGTGGAATAATTTAATATAAATTACCAAGTGGAGTGCCAGAGTAATTATTTTCTTCGTGTGAAATATATATATATATATATATATATATATATTTCCAAAAAGTTGCCCAAAAAGCTTGAGGCCGCACACACATTGCAGGTAAGGAGGCATCTTTTTATTCAATAAAACAGGCAGCTTCCGATCCCGTTTTGTGCACCCTTGGCTTTACGCGTTTCAGAGTCTCAATCTCCTTCATCAGAGGCAATCACAGCGCATTCGGTAAAGTTCTTTGCATTGCATTGGGCAACTTTTTGGAAATATATATATATATATATATGTATATATATATATATATATATATATATATATATATATACATATATATATATATATATACATATATATATATATATATCCAACTCGGTGGTTCTGTTTTCCCCCGTGATGGCGCTGCTTAGCGGTGCGTTGCTCCCGCGGCCGAACCAAGCCGCCAAACAATCCAAATCAACGTCAATCCTTGAATTAACAAAAAAAGAGCCGCCACTCACAGCCAATGTCCTCTGCAAAGCATATATTTATTCAATGTGATCGCACAGAAAACCAACGCGTTTCGGTAGTCACATCTACCTTGTTCACGGTTACTTTTCACTTTGAAAGTGCATTATTTAAATTGTCCATGCTTCCCAAAATCATGTGATTACCACACTTCCTGTGTGTTAACCTGCAGGGCATTCTGGATAATGTAGTTTACCTTATTCCCATCATGTTTTTACATAGGTATTAAAAAAGAGAAACCCCATCTGTTTAATCATACCAATTCAAACCCTCCAGTGGGCCATGATTCTCCTCATATTTTTACATTGGTATTGACAGAACCCCTGTCCCATTATTCCAGTCAAAATACGTATGCAATATATACAATATATACAACATATGCTGTTTTAGCCCTCCAGTGGGCATTTTGTAATTGTAGTATTGTCTTTTAATTAAATCCTTACTGCATCATAGAGGTCCTAGACTGGACCGATTGACTGTACCACTACTAAAACAATTTGAATACTTTCGGAAATACGATCACAGCCAGTCAAAATTGCAACCATACAAAAGAAATACAGCACAGAGATAAAGATATAAAGAAAATAATGGAAATCAGAGAGGCTAAAAGGAAGGAACTTATAACAACAATGTTTGACAAAGGCAACATGGACAAAATTCAGGATAAATCTAACACAGCCGTCAAAAATGATCCCAAAAATAAGCTGAGACTTTGGGAGAAACTAAATAAAAAGGAAATAAATAAATCCTGGGAAATAATTGCATTACGAAAATACCTGGAGGTGGAAAGAGTCCCAAGAGGACTCCGAATCATGTTGATGCCAAGCCAACAGGACGCCACCAATGAGTTGTTATGTGAATGGGGTGAATATACATTAAACACATCCTTGGGATTAATCAAGATATTAGTTAAACATATTGAAATCGCCCTGGATAACGTTAAAGAAGATCTAAAGAAAGTGGAAAAAGAATTAGAATAAATGAAATTAACCCCGGAAATGGTTAAATTCAAGGAAAACTTGGAGAAACAAATTGAGAAACATGAAGAGATTGTAAGAGTGAGAAAACACAATAAATTCGTAAGAGATGCTAATGACTATGCAGAAGGACGCATATTTACATTTGCCCGGAAATTCGATCCTTTCAAAACCAAAATGCATACAACGGGAGCATCATCCACCAGTTTATCTTCTGTTACCTCCCTATCCTCCAATGGACAAAGCGAAGAAGAATTAACAATGGACAGCGCAAAAAATCGTTTTTTAGGGGACATGCGCCTCGTTCTCCAGCAACGCCAGTGGGAACAATTTCAGGGGGCGCCTAGACAACAACGTGGAAGAGGAAGAGGCAGGCCATGGCAACAAAGAATGGGAAATCAACAACCAGAAGAGGGTGGAGAAGAAGGCAGCTCCACAGAAAGGATTGGCACCAAGACACGCAGTATGAGACAAAGGCAGATCAAATGAAGGACGAATTACAAGTGGTAAACTTATCCAAAAGAGACATAACACCAGCAGAAATCTCGTTACTCAAAAAAGGTATAAATTATTGCCCTATGAAAAGAATGGATCTGGCCCAAACCAGAATAGACTTCTATCTGTACATACGAAAAATCAAATTGGCAAAACACTTCATGGAATTGAAAAATAAATCGAAACCAATCCAAGACCTTCCGAAACCCACATCCACACTAATGGCTAAAGAAGCTGAAAGTTACCTCACATTACTAAATCTAAACTCTGAAGAGGGTGAGGAAATCCAACTCTATTCGGTGATCTTACAATTAGGGGCAGGAACCAGCAAGAAAAAGGCTAAATCAAAATTTTATCCACAATCACCGCCTGGGAATAAAATAGATATCTTTCAAGAGGCAGTGACACATGATTTGTACATCTCCAAAACCCACGGCAAAGATAATTTAACCCTTCAAGAAAGGGAAGCACTCTCTAAATTGATCAATGACAAACAAATTGAAATCAAAATGGCGGACAAAGGTAGAAATGTGGTGTTATGGGACAGAAACGCATACATCACAGAAGCAATATCTCAATTATCCAACCCTCTTTTTTATGAACAACTGCAAACAAATCCAACGGGCAAGATCAAAAGAGAAATTGATAAAAAACTGGACATTTGGGAATCTGAGAAACTTATCGATTGGGATGAAAAGAAATACCTAGTGGTGGATTTTCTCAGAATGGCAACAATGTATTTTTTACCAAACATACATAAGGATCCTAAAAGACCACCAGGGAGACCAATTGTGTCGGCAAAGGACTCAATATTAGAACCAATGGCTAATTTTATCGATTATTACCTGAACCCTTATGTCCAGACACTGAAATCATACATAAAAGACACGAGCAACTTTTTGTGCACAATAAAAGAACTAACCTGGCAAACCGAGTACTGGATGATAACAATGGACGTAATCGCCCTTTATACTAACATTGACAATCAATTGGGCATGAAAGCCTGCAAACATTATCTGCAAAACCGTAATATTCACTACACGGAACACAACAACATGATATTGAACATGATTTCCCTTTGTTTAGAAAACAACATCTTCTTATTCGGAGACAAAATATTTCGGCAAAGAAATGGGGCTGCAATGGGCTTTTCCTTCAGCCCAAGCTATGCGTGCATAGCCATGGGCTGGTGGGAGGAAGTAGTGGCGTGGAACCACCAAAATCAAAACTTCACCCAACACATAGTAACCTGGAAAAGGTTTATTGATGACCTCTTCATCATTTGGAGTGGAAGTGCAGCGGAGTTCCAACAATATTTTGAATATCTTAATTCCAGCACAACGTGCCTTAAATTCACTTATGAAATGAGCAAAACCAAAGTGACCTTTTTAGACACGGAGGTATACGTTAAAAACAACCGGATGGAGACCACACTTCATCGCAAAACTACTGCAACAAATGCAACCCTAGAAGCAACCAGTTTTCACCAACCATCACTGATCTCTAGTATCCCTTACGGGGAATTTCTCCGTCTAAGACGAATTTGTAGTGAAGAGTCAGAATGGAAAAAACACAGGGCAAACACAATCAAACGGTTTCAGAACAGGAAATATGCAAAACAGTTAATAAACAAATGTTGGGAAAAAGCAGACAGAAAACCCAGATGGGAGTGCCTAAAAACTAAACAGATTGAACAAAAACCCGATGATGAGCCGATAAGATTAATATTGGATTACAGTCAAGAATCCAAAAAAATTTCACAAATCTTGAGAAAGAACTGGAAGATACTCCAATTAGACCCGATGGTGGGACAAAGGATGGGGACTCATCCAGTAATCACCTACAGAAGAGCAACAAATTTAAAAGACCAACTGGTCCACAGTCATTTCCAAAGTAACAAACTCAAAAACATTTGGCTAAAAACACAAGGATTCGTAAAATGTTATAATTGCAAAGTGTGTGAGATCGCCAAACCAACAAAGGAATTAATTATGGCTAACAAGAAAACCTGGAAAATAAAAGAACTCATAACTTGCAAAAGCCAGTACACAGTCTACATGATAGAATGCCCATGTAAGTTGAGGTACATAGGTAGTACCATATGTGAACTGAAAATACGAATCCTACAGCATGTCCGCGCAACAGTCAACAAGGACAGAAACAACGCTGTAGCCAAACACATGGAGAGCCTCCATGATGGAAATTGGAAACTTTTTACATTTTGGGGTCTGGAAACTATGTCTCTATCTGATCGTGGTGGCCATCGGGAAAAACTTTTAAGACAAAAAGAGTCACGTCACATTCTGAATTTTCGAACCATGACACCTCTAGGATTGAATCAGTCGGAAGAACTGTACATCCACTTATAAACTAATGACTACTTTCTCCACTCCATTGATTTCCGTTTCACACTGTACCCTCCCTTCCCCCTCACCCAAAACACTTTCCCTCCTTTTCTACTCCCCCCCCATCCAGCCCCCCACCCCCTAGGCCGATAACAAACTGAGATTACAGTCCACTGGAGGACAGTAAGGATTTAATTAAAAGACAATACTACAATTACAAAATGCCCACTGGAGGGCTAAAACAGCATATGTTGTATATATTGAATATATTGCATACGTATTGTGACTGGAATAATGGGACAGGGGTTCTGTCAATACCAATGTAAAAATATGAGGAGAATCATGGCCCACTGGAGGGTTTGAATTGGTATGATTAAACAGATGGGGTTTCTCTTTTTTAATACCTATGTAAAAACATGATGGGAATAAGGTAAACTACATTATCCAGAATGCCCTGCAGGTTAACACACAGGAAGTGTGGTAATCACATGATTTTGGGAAGCATGGGTAATTTAAATAATGCACTTTCAAAGTGAAAAGTAACCGTGAACAAGGTAGATGTGACTACCGAAACGCGTTGGTTTTCTGTGCGATCACATTGAATAAATATATGCTTTGCAGAGGACATTGGCTGTGAGTGGCGGCTCTTTTCGTTAATTCGAGGATTGACGTTGATTTGGATACATATATATATATACACATCGTGTGTGTGCTTATTAAAGTCAGTAGGTCTTAATGGCAGGCACAAAACGAGCCCCTTTGGCACTGCTAAATTAACAGCCAGGCAACCTCAAATCTGGCGAGGTTCCAGCTGCCATTAGAAGCTATGCTATACACGACCAACCCTCTTATACGGGCACAGAGTGTTTCCTCACTGGATACAAACATGCGACAGACATTGCAGACAAGCTGTTTGTTCACGGCGCTCCCTCCCCTCCCCTGCGGCGTGACTGACTCCAGCAAATACACTCATTCTCCTTGCCAGTGTTGACAATGACATCAATTTTTCAGTCAAAAAAAGACTAGAAACCCTCCTGACTCCTCCATCTGTCCATTTACAGACTCCTGGAGGGGAACAGGCAGGCAGGCTGTGTGGAGGCTAGAAGGCTGACTCATTTCTTGTGACAACAGCTAACAGCAGGTACCAGTGTTCGGCCAAAAGAACCAAGTGAAAATGTCGATTTAAATACTTTAAGATGGTCAGTATTAGTAGAAAATGACTTTTTCTTTAGTGATATTACTAAAGTTATTTATACTGCTATTACCAAGGCAGTATTTGAAATAAAATGAGTTCACTTTGACTGCAGAGTACTATTGGCACACAAAGCGGTACAAAAGGGGGTGGTGATGGACAGAGCATCTGAACCAATCTAACACTCACACCCAGTCAACAGATCTGGGTTTAATCCATCACCTTCTTAACCCACTCTGCCACCCCAATTCAGACATGGCCATATGCAAATCAGTCTGACCCTGTGCCTCATGGGAACAGTCCAGCCCGAACTGCCAAGCCATGCCTTCCCTGGACCGGAAACAAGCTTCCGAGGACCGGTTTCTGGCATTTCAGCTGTCTTCAGCCAAGCTTGCTTGAATCCAGTGGCAAAGTGAGCAAGGGACAGCACTGGTAAATATTTCCATTCATTTAGAGAGGCTTCTCTTTAAAATCCTAGTAAATATCTTCAAGGCCATCAGGGCAACGGGACCCAAATACCTAAGGTCCAGAATCAGACCTTATATCACTCAACGGATCTTGCAGTCATCTTCAAAAAAAATTCTAGCACCCCCCCTTCCACCTGACATCCAGAGGGGGAAAGCCAATGGCAGTCCTAGAAATGAATGAAAGCCTGGAATAGCTTTCCCACTCAACTGAGATTGGCGCAGTCTTAACCTATATTCAAGAAACTCCTAAAAACCTGGATCTTTGCTGCCCCAGATCACACAATGCTATCTCTCATCTAATCCCTACATCCTTCTGTGCTCCCTAATCTTCTCACCTCAGACTTCCATGTTTCTGGCAGCGTCACGATGCTCCTCTGGGTGAACGTTGCGCTTTATAAATGCTTTCCTTCATTCATTCATTCATTCATATTGATCTGCAAAGGAATAATGGAATGGTTCTTTTACATTCCATGTAGTTCTTACTTTACTGAATAGTTATGCTACATCCTGTAAAGAGCTATTGATACTGTCCTTATAAACTCCATTTAGTTTTGTAACGGATAGTTGTTGCTGTTCTTGTAAAGTCCATGCAGTCCTGTGAAGTTGTCTTGTTCTTGTGAACAACCATGAGGTCCTATATACAGTTTATCTTAATGTTCGTGTAAAGTCCGTGCAGTCCTCCAAGGGTCCTCTAGTTTACAGTAACTGTAGTCCTTATCAACTAAACAATGTCCAGTATAAGACTGATAAGTATTAACCTATTTTCTACATCATGCTTCCAGTGGCAGTTTTACTGACTTGAAGTGCTGTAAATAGGAAGTGTTATCACTACTCACTATAATGGTACTTAATTGACCAACATTTGAAGGATGGATGACTGAGTTGACTTTGTCCAGAGCAGTTGTATTAATATACAATTGATCTTGTAAACTTTCTGCATTATTATAAGATTCTATTACTGTTCTTGTGAAGTCTTCAGTTTTGGAAAAGATGCTATTACTCTACTTGTGAAGTCTCTTAATAATAATAATAATAATAAACATTTCTAAAGCGCCTGGCTGCACAAAACAGTGTGTCCCCGTGCTAGATGCTACTAAATCGTCGAGAGGCAGAGGTAGGGGGGAGGCCAAGGCCTTAGCAGAAAGAGATTAAGTCAGAGGGAAGAGGAACGTTTTAAGTTTGCCGCGAAACTGGCTTCCGAGGGTTCCATGCGGAGATCCAGCGGAAGCGCATTCCAATGTTTGGGAGCTAAATACCTGAACGAGCGCCCGCCCATCCTGGCACGTGTGATGCGAGGGGGCTTGAGCAGCATTGTTCCGGACGATCTCAGGTTCCGGATGAGACGGTGGACAACAAGAAGGTTTTGCAGGTAGTCTGGGCATTTGCCATAGGCTATACGGTGCGCGAAGCAGAGAGAATTGAATTTGATGCGCTCCCTAACTGGGAGCCAGTGGAGTTTGGTTAAGGCAGTCTTCCCAGAGGCTCTGCGAGGTAGGTTGAGCACCAATCGTGCAGCTGCGTTCTGAACGCACTGCAGTTGGTGGAGGTGCTTTTGACTCAGGCCCACTAGTGCGACATTACCATAGTCAAGATGGGGTGTGACTAGGGCATGAACAATGGTTTTTCTTGCACTAATGGGAAGGAGGTCTAAGATTTTTCGAAGTCTCTTCTGTCTTGTATGTGAGCATATTGTTCTTATACTGTATCTGCAGTATTGTAAAACACTGCTGTTAATGTTGCACATTTTTCAGAATTTATTTTATTTATTTATTTATTTATGGGTTTGTTACGCGCCGGCATCACACCCGAAGGTGTATCTCCGCGCGGTGCTGCGATGTGGACAGGTGGAGAAGCCTCCTCCTAGAATAGTACAGTTTTGAGGCGCTTCCTGAAAGCTGGGTGACTGGGGCACTCTCTGAGGGAGAGGGGGAGACAGTTCCATAGACGTGGACCCATGATGGAGAGGGCGCGGCCTCCCTGTCTGGTCTTATAATGTCTGGGAACCTGCAACAGCTGTTGGTTGGTAGACCTGAGGATACGAGACGGACGATGGAAGACAAATTTATCCGCCAGGTAATGGGGTCCCAGATTGTGAAGACTCTTGTGTATCACACAGCAGATCTTAAATTCTACCCGTTTCCGGATAGGAAGCCAGTGAAGGGCTTTGAGGAGGGGGAGGGAAGGAGTTCTAGGGGGGGAGTTGGTCACCAGCCGTGCTGCGGTGTTCTGCACCACCTGTAGTTTGTTGAGCACTCCCTCACTGGCCGCTAAGAGTAGGCCATTACAGTAGTCCAGGCGGCTCAAAACGAGGGCCTGGACCAAGGTCTTCCGGGTGTCATCGGGTAGAAGGGGGAACACCTTCCGAAGGAGGCCAATGACGTGGAAGCATGAACCCGCCGTAGTGCCGGCATGGTGAGAAAGGGTGAGGTCCTGGTCTAGACGAACCCCCAGGTTTTTGACCACCTGTTTAGGGAGCGGGGCATGTCCCAGGCTTGAAGGCCACCAGTCTGGGGTCCAGAGGATTTTCGCCTCCCCAATTAACATGACCTCAGACTTTCCCACGTTGCACTGTAGAAATTTCTTGGCCATCCAGCTGGCAATTGCAGTCATGCCGTTGGAGAATGATTGTCTTATCTCCGGGGTAAAGGTTTTAAAAGTGAACAGCAGCTGCGTGTCGTCAGCGTAGGAGATAGGCATAAACCCAAAGGACCTAATCATGTTGGCCAGAGAGGAGACATATACGTTAAACAACGTAGGGCTAAGGCAGGAGCCCTGCGGGACTCCTCTGATGATGTTGGCCGAGGCGGAAGTAAAGGAGCCCATGTTCACCTTCTGGGTCCGCTCTGAGAGAAAGCTGGTGAACCACGCCAGGGCAGATCTGTCAATGCCTATCTCCTTTAATCTGGAGAGGAGAATGTCGTGGGATATGGTGTCGAATGCTGCGGACAAGTCCAACAGCACCAACACCACAGACAAACCTCTGTCCAGGGACAGGCGTATGGCATCCGTAACAGAGAGGAGGGCGGTCTCGGTACTATGCCTAGGCCTGAACCCGGACTGAGAGTGGTCAAGGCTGCCAGTCTGCTCAATAAAAGCGGAGAGATGATGGTTGACGTGCTTCTCCGTCAATTTGCCGATGAATGGCAGCAGAGAGATTGGCCGCAGATTGGTCAAGTCCGACCAGGGAATGGTGGAATTCTTCCTGATAGGCTTGACCATGGCCTCCTTCCACACCTGGGGGACCAGTCCCTCAGACAGGGAGCGATTGATCACCGTTTGAATACAGGGGCTGATAACACTCCCAATAAGGTGCATGACACGGGCGGGTACGGGGTCAACTGGGCTGCCTGACTTGATGGTCCCAATCAGGGAGTTGACCTGGTCTAAGGTGATCTCCGGGATGAGAGATAGTGAGGCTGGGACAGCGCAGGCTGTTCCAGACTGTAAACTGGAAGAGGGATCGTTATCATCCGCGGATGTGCTGGATTGGGAGATCTTTTGGTAGATGGCGTCAATTTTTTCCGTGAAAAAGCCAGCTGTTTCGTCGCACAGTTTTTGGGTTAGCACCTCTGCACTGTCACAGGCGACAGGTTTAGTGAATGTGCAAAGCACCTGGTACAGCAATTTGGGGTCGTTACTAGCTTCAGAGAGTTGGGAGATGATGTGGGACTTACGGGCAGCTCTGATGTTTTTATGATAGAGTCGCATAGCTGAGCTATAAAGGATATTATTACGATTCGTGTAAAGTCCCTGCAATAACGTTGGTATTGTTGTAACGCCTCTTTACCTTAATATTACGCTTCCTGTAAAGTCTCTGTAGTCTAGTAAAGCATGTTATTATTGTTGTTAAGCCTCTGTACCATAATAAAGGATGATATTACTCTTACCGTAAAGTCTCTGTACTCTTATAAAGCATGTTATTAATGTTGTAAAGACTCTGTACCATTATAAAGGATGACATTAGTCACTGGAGTCAAGCTATCCTGGCTGAAGACGGCTGATAGCCAGAAACCGGTCCTAGGATGCTGGATTCCGGTCGAGGGAAGCAATGGCTTGGCAGTTCGGGCTGAACTGTTCCCATGAGGCACAGGGTCAAGACTGATTTGCATATGGCCATGTCTGAACTGGGGTGGCTTGGTGAGCAAAATAACGATGGATTAAATCCAGATCTGTGACTGGGGGTGAATGTTTCGCCATTGTGCAACATTCCATCCATCATCTTGTGTGTTTTGATGTTCACCCTATGTGGGAAGGGTATGCCCAGACGTGGGTCCTGTGCTCACTAAGCCACTGGAGTCAAGCTATCCTGGCTGAAGACGGCTGATAGCCAGAAACCGGTCCTAGGATGCTTGATTCCGGTCCAGGGAAGCAATGGCTTGGCAGTTCGGGCTGGACTGTTCCCATGAGGCACAGGGTCAAGACTGATTGAACTGGGGTGGCTTGATGAGCAAAATAACGATGGATTAAACCCAGATCTGTGACTGGGGGTGAATGTTTCACCATTGTGCAACATTCCGTCCATCATCTTGTGTGTTTTTCTGTTCACCCTATGTGGGAAGGGTATGCCCAGGTGTGGGTCCCATGCTCACTAAGCCACTGGAGTCAAGCTTAAGACGGCTGATAGCCAGAAACCGGTCCTAGGATGCTTGATTCCGGTCCAGGGAAGCAATGGCTTGGCAGTTCGGGCTGGACTGTTGCCATGAGGCACAGGGTCAAGACTGATTTGCATATGGCCATGTCTGAACTGGGGTGGCTTGGTGAGCAAAATAACGATGGATTAAACCCAGATCTGTGACTGGGGGTGAATGTTTCGCCATTGTGCAACATTCCGTCCATCATCTTGTGTGTTTTGCGCATCATAAAATAATACATTACTCTTCCTGTAGTGTCTGCAATCTCGTAAAGGATGCTATTATTCTTGTAAAGCCTCAGTACCATCATAAAGGATGATATTAATATTCATGTAAAGCCTCTGAGGGTTAATAAAACATTTTAGGACTGTTATAAAGTTCCTGTACCTTTATAAAGAAAGATATCACTGTTCTTGTAAAGCCTCTGTAGTCTAGTATAGCATGGTATTATTGTTGTAAATGCTATGTTATATTAAGAAGGGTGATATTAGTATCCTTGTAATGTCCCTGTAGTCTTATGAAGAGTGCTGTTATTATCGTAAAATCGCTGTAGAATTGTAAATGACTGCACATACTGCTCTCAAACCATCTACAGTTTTGTAAAGCATGTTAGTATCTTCTCGTAAATTCTCAGAAGTATTTCAAATTCTGCTGCTACTTCTCTTGTAAATTCTCTGAGATGAAAGATACCAATGCTGTTTATGTAAAGCTTGTGCAACATTGTAAATGACAGCTTTAACTGTTCTTGTAAAGTTTTCAGTATTGTTTTGGATTCTATCACTGTTTTTAAAGTTCTACGCAATGTTGTGAGTGGTTGCGATTTGACCGCCTTCTAAAGCCTCTCCACCCATCTATTTTGAAATCAAGCCACCCAGCCTCCAGGGAGCTGCGCCTTTTGTGCAAGGCATGGGGGAGCTTGCTTTGACAACGTCATGCCGCCAAGACGAAAAGGTGAGGCCTGATTTTGTACTATTGCAGTAATAAAAAGAAATAGCTTTCCAGTCTTTTTCTCCAGTCATAACAAATTGGATATAGTGGGTTTGAAAATGTGTTTCCTGGCTCTAAGGGCATGAAGCTCAGTGACTCCCTGACCCATCACCCATGAAATACGTTCCAAACTATGACCCCTTCCATATTTCATGCAACATGTATATAACCTCCTACCTGTTGGCCAACTGGTCAACAGCAGACTTGTTTTAGACTTGAGGTGCAGGGGTATTGGTCGTGGCAAGCCTCTCAGGTGCCTTCCCGGCTCCTGCTTGTCTAGACTAAAGCCTAAAACAGCCAAAGATTGTTATACCAACTTTTTCAGGCTCCTCTCTGTGTTTCCACACTCACTCCTTCATCAAACAGTATAAATGGAAACCCTTAAAAGGAAAGAATTAGAGTTGAGGGGTAATCAGAAATCCACAGTTGTCCGGGGGAAGGGCTAATTCCACAGGAGACTCCACCAGTGGAATTTTCCAGAGAGTTTAATACTTTCATCAGAAATTCAAAGAAGGCCCATTACCAACCAACTCTAAGTCAGCCGTGCCATCCTGTCACTTACTGACATTGTTTTACTGTTAGTTCTATGCTGTGTAGGGGAAGTAACATGAATGTTGAGGCTACAGGTTAATATGTGTTTGTCTGTCTGCCAGCATCTGCCGGTTGGGCAGTGGTGCTGATAGACATGATGGGGAGCCATCCTATAGCATACAGAGCTGGGAGGTGAAAGTCCCCATAAACAGTGCCACTAGGGGAGCAGTACGAGAAGTGGTGGAGGCTTCTTAAATGGACCTTCCCACTCTCTCCCACTCTCGTGGCTGGGCAGCAGCGTTATTGGGATACAAGAACAAATTCATTTCAAAGCCCTCTGCATCGCCCATAAAAATATGCAGGGCACAGGACCCCCTATCTTCACCAAACCCTACAAAGCAAGCAGGAACCTTGGCTCAAATGACCTACTTCTAGCTGAGGTCCCTAGAATCAGGAAGTCCCGCACTGGTGGGCGCCTTTTCTCGTACAATGCATCTAGACTATGGAATTCCCTGCCCCTCCACATCCGCAAGGAAACCAACCACCTAGCGTTCCGTAGACAACTGAAGACCTGGCTCTTTCCATAATAAAATAAAAAGAAATAATAACATTCCATCTACTCTCTAACGCATGTCTGCAGCCCTAGGATACCTTCGGGTAGCCATGCGCTATACAAGAGCATATTCTATTCTATTCTATTCTATGAATCTGGTCCATAGTTCACCACATGCCAAGTACTTACCTTAAGTTGATGGAGTTAGTGAGTGGTATGGATCCCGCCAAGGGGTTAAGGATGCTGCCATATCCTATCATTCTCAAACGCAACAACATCCCAGGCTGCGGGTTGGGTCAGCACATACAAGGGTGGAGCTTACAGTCATCCCCAACGTCAGCTATCCTATCAGGATAATCAAATACAGAAAGAGGAGGAGACAAGCCTCCAGCTATCCAATCCCAGTGAGAGGGCAGTGTCTGGAAGTGGGGGGGCTCTGATCATTCACTTATATAAAGGGGCACCTTCTTGTCAGTGTGCCAGGATTCCAAACACTTCTCTGTAATTTTCAGCTTCTACATAACACCACCTGGTAATCTACACATAGATAACAGCATCTGGATTTACCAATATTGCAATGATAAGCAACTCTACTTGAAATCCTCCTCTTCTTCAGACACCCAGTGCTTCAAACACTGACTGTACATCATCCAGACCAGGATGCACAGCGCTTACCTGAAAATCATTTGAATCAAGACAGAATTCTTGCTATATGCAAAGAACAATAAACAAGAAACCGTAAAATGAACTGTGACAACATTAACCGCATGCCTGCGGGCGGAATTCCGCTCGTACGCGGAGTTTTGCGAAACCGCATTTTACGTGACGAGCTGGGCTCGTCATCAGCGTAGCAGGAGGCTACCTCATGACGAGCCCAGCTCGTCATCAGTGTGGAAGGGGTTAAACCCCAACTTTCATTGAATGTCAAACCACTTGGATTTACCTCACCCTCAAGGAACGTATGTTCAAAAAGCAAAGAAGGCCTGGCACCTCAAGAAAGAGAAACTGTTTCTTCAGGACGCGACTTCAGAACCGCAGTTCAAGCCTCCTTACTCCTGCATCTTGATGGTGGTAACGCCCTGCTCCGGGCCTCCCAGACACCACATTTCCACCCCTGTAGGGCATCATGCACACCCAAGCACATCATCCAGGTCCAGAGGAAGTATAATCACATCACCCCATCCCGGTCTCCCCTTGCTGGCCCACACCATCTTCAAAACCAGCTGCATCATTTACAAAGCCATCATGATGAGCACTCCCCTCCCCCTCCTAGCTTAACTTGCAAACACGTTCGGCATCTCTGGACTGCACTGCAGCAAGAGCCACTGTCACCAGACTGAAACTGTAGATTGAGAGGGGGTCAGTGTGAATCCCACCTCTATTGGTCATGTACAGGGATGTCAATGAGGATTGTTAGCAGTGATGTGGCCAGCCGAAGAGTGTTGCAGACAACAATTTTACATATTGCTTCATTTTATACTGCGAATGACAGTGGTGGGCACTCATTTTTGGGGCTCATGACGTATTTGCCATCATCATTCTCTGACCCAGATCAAGAGAGAGAAAGGCAAAATAGAGGGAAAGAAGGAAGAGAAAAATAGGAAAAAAGTGAACAAGAGAGTAGAAAGGACAAAAAGAGCTTGCAAATGTGACATAAATGAACGAAAAGTGCTGGGTGGTGGAAGAAAACGGTCTGGGTTGGGCCATCATTATGGTGGGAAGAAAAATTGTGGGCCCGATTCACAGAACTAACTTAAGACAAAATCCTAAACTTACTACCATTTCGGTATTCACAGAAGACACTTACTCATTTTGGTATTCACAGAAGGCACTTACTCATTTCGGTATTCACAGAAGTTAGGACTCCTAACTTTAGGACTCCTAAACTGAGAAAAATCATAACTGTAAGACTTTCGGTATTCACAGAAGGCATAATGAGTCCTAAAGTTAGGAGTCCTAACTTTAATACTCCTAAACTGAGAAAAATCCTAACTTTAAGACTTTCGGTATTCACAGAAGGCATTTAGGAGGCCTAAAGTTTGGACTCCTAACTTCTGTGAATATCGAAATGAGTAAGTGCCTTCTGTGAATAGCGAAATGAGTAAGTGCCTTCTGTGAATAGCAAAGTGGCAGTAAGTTTAGGATTTTGTCTTAAGTTAGTTCTGTGAATCGGGCCCTATAAGTTTACGAATGGAAAGTGCTGTAAGCTAAAACAATAGGCTGGACTGTGAAAATATATCTGTACAAGGGGCAGAGGATGGAGACAAATGCATAATGAGCAATACCGCAGGAACAAATGTGCATAAAAAAGAAAACTGCAACTCACCTCAGCGCGCCATGATCTTTTAAAGCCTCTACACATCTTTGTTATTTGGCAATCCTGGCATTCGGCTGCACCTAGGAAAAACATTGGACTCCTGCACTCACTTATTTTACAAATTTAGCACTAGTTTTACTTACTTGAGCCATGATTTCAAATAGATTCTCTATCCCTATTTATTTCATTTAAGGCCAATTATCTGTGATGTTCCTATTACTGTCTCCATTATCTATGTTCTAAGCCCACTCCCATTTAAAAAGGCTCATTTTCATCTGATCCGTAAAAATGCCTATTTCTTCTTATAATATGCTTTTTTGGTTCATGGTGATTCCTCAAGCCTCCTGTCCTTCTGTTTCTGTAGAACCCTCCCTTGCTGCTGACTCAGTTTGGCATCAGGGTGTGCCTCACATTTGTCTCTGACATCCTTATTTTATTGGTAATTTGTCATTTTGATACATTTCCAAACTGAAGAAAGTCAGCCTGGAGAAAACAGCCTGACATAGCATCAATTTAAAGAAAAGTTAAAATGACAGATGCCTTTTGAAGGAAAATATAATTTTTCCAGGGGAAATGTAAATGTTTATTTTAAAGCACGGAATGATAAATAGGTATGAGGGGGACACTGGGTGGGGCTACAGGGTGGCGGGAGGCATGGATGGAGATGGGGAAATCGTAAAGACTTTGCTAAAAATGGAATAAAGTAGGATAGGTATAATAAAAAAATGGATTGCAATTAAATTAAAATGGGAAAAGGAGTAGGGAATTAAAAAAAATAAAGTAAAGAAGGAAGTTTGCAAATAAGGGAGTAAAATGAGAGCAGAAGTAAGATTGGAGGGGGAATAAAGAGTTTGGAAAAAAGAGAGTAAGGCAGGAAGGAGAGTAAAAGGCTTGAAACAAATTGAGCAAAGCAGGAGTTATAGTAGGGGTTCATAAAAACAGGAGTAAAGCTGGAGGGGGAGTAAGGCTATTAAAACAAATTGACTAAAGTTGGTAAGCGAGTTAGGGGTTTATAGAAAACAGGAGAAAAGCTGGGGGAGTAAGTATTTTTAATAAAGGGCAAAGCAGGAATGGAAGGAAAGGATTTATAAAAAAAGAGTGAATAGTATGTAAAAAGGGAGTAAAGCTTGAGAGGGAGTAGGTGGTTTGAAAAAAGAGTAACGTGGATGTAAAGGGGCTGTAAAATATGGGAGTAAAAGAGGAGGGGGAGTACAGGGTTTGGGCAAAGTAAATAAAGCAGAATTTGCAATAAGCAGTTTGTAAAACGTGAGTAAAGCATAGGGGAGTAAGAATTTTATAGAATTGGAAGAAGGTGAGAAGGGGAGTAAGTGATTTGTAAAAAAAAGAGGGTGTGCGGGTTTGGTATAAGGGAGTAAAACTGGATGGGCAGTAAAGGTTTTGACAGAGGATTTAAGTGCGAGAACGAGATTTGAAAAAATTAAAGCTGTAATGGGGGTAAGGGTTTTGTAAAAAAATACAAAAAAGGAGTAAAGTAGGAAGGGGATTTGGAGGTATGTAAAAAAACTGGAGTGAAGTTGGAGGGGAGTATGAGAAGGCAATTGGAATGCATGGAAGAGGGTCTTTAAGAAAGAGAATGTGGAGCCTTGCAACCAAAATCAAACATGAAGAAACTAAGGTCTCTTCTAGGACGGCTTCCAGCAGGTTGAGTTCATCAATATAGTGAGAGGCTTTGCGAAAGAAAAATTTGTCATCAATAATTCCACGAAATAAATTAGTCAGAGACATTTTGTTCCTGCTTGATTTTCATCAAAATCACATACAACCAATTTCTCAGCTAACACCCTCCGTTTCTACTTATTCTCCCCCACAGGGGAGCCACGCTGTAGCACTTTCAGAGCACAGGAATGCAACATATTTACAATGATATGTCACATTCCTCTGCTCCCCCCTGCGCTGATGCACAAACAGCTGCCATTCGCCGGCGCAGGCTCCCTTGCACCATGGTACAAGGATGCCTGCGCCATGGGGAGATTGTTTTTGTGCAGGAAGGGGCACGGAATGGCATTTTTCTGATTTGTCTATAACTTTTAACCCTGTGTTCAGATTTGCACAAAGTTTGGCAATAAATGACTTCAGTCTGCTAAGGTATGCTCAATTTCGTGGAGATCCGTCCATGAGATGTTATAAGTGAATGAAAAAATGTGTGATTTCCCTTTCAGCTTCTTTAGAAATTTTACTCCTACATACAGCACGAATGACTGAGTGGATTTACACCAAAGTAGTAGAACTTAACTCAGAAAATGTGCTTTTTGTTTGAGATTTTAGTGTTTAAAAAGATGCTGAGCAGGCTATAAAGGGTTAACAATTTTTTATAACTCGGCCATTCAAACTTGTGACTTAATCCCTTCAATTACATTTTAAAATTTCAAGATAATGTGATTGGCTGGATAAGGGCTGAAGTGTTTTTCAACTATCTCAAGAGTTGGTTCCAAATTGAGAGTTTTATGCTGTGTAAACAAATGTTACACAGCTGTGGGAGCCCAGCCCGTAAGGTGGCCGGACCCCAAGGCAGTGGTGAGGTGGCTCCAGACATGGAAGTCCAAAAGCAACCCTGAAAAAAGGCTTCCTAATGACACATGACCCTGGAGTAGGAGCTGGACTCAATAGCTCACTAGAGGCTATTTAAGACACTGGATTTGACCGCCATTTTGTACTTTTCCCGTGAGTTGCATTGGACTCATGAGATTCAGGCACTGTAAAAATAGGCTCAAGCAAAGTCAGACACTACAATAGGTGACAAGCTTTAAATAGAAAATAGGAGATAGGTGCACAGCATGGTTTGGGCGGCTAGAGTGGGCACGCATTGGTTGGAAGTCCATGGTGGGTGAACTGGGGTCCCTGAGGCCAACGCATACTGCGCATGCCTGCAGGCCGTGTGCAGTGGTGGTTGAAAATAAGGCCAGTCATTAAAAAAACGGATATAAAATGATTTGAAAAAAATTCACTGTTAGAACGTGAGTCATGTTTGACTTTCAAATCCGCAAAACCATTGAAATTCGGCAGTTATCTTTTGCAATGCACACAACATACAACAAAATGCAGAGTCGCACGCCATGCAAAACACATGTTTTTGCCATGCCATAGATACAGAAAAATAGTTAACTTGAGAATAACAAGGCAGATGACTGTAATTTATGCTGTGTGTATGTGCGTTCCAAAACATAACTGGCAACTATATATATATATATATATACATATATGTATATATATATATATATATATATATATATATATATATATATATTTATATTCACTGAAAAAACATAGGTTTCAGGGACGTTATAGTTAGCTGGACATTTCACTCGTACAAAACCATAGAAATTCCCCCATTATAGTTAGTTCAGCTAACTATAACTCACGCCCCTGCAATGCACTGCTGATGATGTCACATATTATATCATTCATGACGTGATCAGTGACATCACTGATGACATCTCAAATGACATCACCGATGACATCATCCAGTGACTGTGTGTTTCTGTAAAGTTTAAATATGCTTTATTTATATGCCAAGGTGTATTGAAGAATAAGTAGGTGTATAAGTGTCTTGATGAAGGATTCAGTAGGTGTGTGACTGACTGTATAAGTGAGTGATTAAATGTGTCTTACTGAATGCATGGGTTAGCGACTAAACTGGCCGAATGTGTGTATCAGTATGTCTGTTGTTGTGTAAGCTGCTGCATGTGTTGGTCAGTAGCTACATGAGTTTTTCTTTGGATTATTGATTGCTTACCTGAGTATTTGTATGGGAGACTGAGTGTGTGTGTGGGTCGGTGGGATGTGTGTGACTCTGTGCATAGATGTGTGAGTGGTTGATCCACTGGGTGTATGGGTTCAAGAGTGCATGTGGAAACAGCGTATGGGCGGGTGAGTGTGTGTATGGGTGTGTTGGTGAGAGATTAGATGTCTCATTGGTAACTACATATGTAAGAAGGCAGTGTATGTGAGAGTTGAAGTATATAAATGACTATACGTGAGAGTCAGTGATTGTGAGAGTGGCTGTATGATGAGTGTGTACTTGAATCAGTGATTGTATAGGATAGTAAGTATGTGTTAGTATATGTTTGAATAAATGAGGTGGTATGTGTACAACTGTAATATTCGGATACTTTATGCTCGTTGTTGTACAACTGCGGCTCCGTTGAACGTTTTAGTTTGTTTATATTTAATCTTCAGCCCAGAGCACACGTATTACGGAAAATAGTGGGAGGGACTAATTATCATATGTAAATCACAATGACATTGCAGGAAATTACCGCGCAATAGGTGGTTTTATGCCCTTATAATAATTTATTGTTGTTATATTTTTTAGACATCACGTGTATATTGCCCACATTTCAATTGGCAAATAAGTTCGGAAATGGCTGAAAGTGGCAACATTTTGAAATAGACAGATGAATCTTAGAAATCACCCCCCAGATTCATCATTGCAATGTTTTGCGAGTCCTTAATAGCGATTATTAAGGAATCGCTATTAAGGACTCGCAAAACGGCATTCATGTAGGAATCGCAATATTATTTGCGATTCCTACAGCTTCCTTATTTGCCATTAGCAAATTGCTAATCGCAAATAAGGAATAACTCCCCATTCATTCCTATGGGCCTAAAGACCCATAGGAATGAATGGGGAGTCATTCCATATTTGCGATTAGCAATTTGCTAATCGCAAATAAGGAAGCGATTTCAAGGGTGCCAGGAGTGTCCAAAGGACACCCTGTAGCACCCCTGAAATGAAAATGTAGACTGATGTTGCGCACACACATGTCCCAAGGAGTGCATTTTCCTAAGTTTTCGCTATTTACCACGAAGTCAGACTTCGTGGTAAATAGCGGCCAAAAATTGCAAATTCGCAATTCCAAAATGGTTCATGAATTGCATTTAAGGAATCTCAAATAGAGATTCCTTAAATGCAATTCCTCACAATATAGCGATTTCGCATTTTGCGATTTTTGCATTTGGGATGATGAATCCCAAATGCAAAAATTGCGCTCGCAAAGGGCCAGATTCTGAGAATCTGGCCCTTTGCGAGCCGATTTTACAATGATGAATCTAGCTGTACATGTTTACACAGCTTTTAGTGAGTAAGTAACTTGTGCAGGGTGTATTCCTTAAACATTAAATTTGATCTTAATGTGTGTTTGCTTGCTGCTGTATTTCTTAATCCAGCTCTGAAGCACAACAGTTATTACATTGAATTCATGTTTTTTTTAAGAGGGAGAGCTTTTCCACATTGTCTTTTTTTTGGCGATGCGATCTTTAAAGGTAAAGACAGCTGCGCAAATTTTGGTCTGTGGTGTGACCGAGGGACTCACTGATGTCAGCGGGGGGTGTACTGTGGATGTAGGGGAAGCAAAGCATGTATATCTGGTGGCTGAACTCAAGTGTGCAATGTGAAACCAGAAACCCTGGGATGAATCCCTGCTTCTCATCATGACCAAATTGTGTGACCCTGGCCAATTGTTTCATATCAATTTCCCTCTTTTTTCTTCATTTTCACATAGAAGAGGAACTCAAACCATCTCCTGTGCTTAGAAGTAATCACTAATGCCATTGTTGTCAGGGGAGGACAGGTGTGTGTGTGTGGGGGTGGGGGTGGGGGAGTGCACATGAATGTTTCTAAATTCATGTTTGAAAAACAATTTTTAAAAGAAGTACATCTGAATACACTGCTATAATTTGATTTACTAAGGTGAAATGGTTTTACAGGTCAATGATATACAGTTTTTGAAGTTGGAAAAGAGTATCATATTTTTACACGTTTGCCATCTTCAAAAATGGTGTTCCTAAAGTTAAGGACCTAGTTAGTTCCTTTCTCTAACTGCGATTAACCATTAAATAAGTGCTTGCTGTATATTTAAAAATTTTAGTTCGAGACTAGCGCATCGAGCATGCGCTCCTCTATGGAGGCTTCATGTAAGCACTCCAAACTTTCCCCTAGACTTCTCCGTATGGGTCTGGCAACTCCCACACATTCCATTGGCCTTTGCATGTGGCTTTCAATAATAAAAGCACGCAATTGGCCAAAGACGGGGGCATGTCCCGCCTTTTCTCTAAATGTTCACTCCCACTGCATTTGGTTCTCGGGAGAGAGCAGCGGTGAGCGGTGTGCCAACTGCTTTCCTCCCTCGTCATAGATAATTAAACACAGCACTGTCACTTTCACTTTAGCGGCCCAGCTTGTTTTGTGCTAGCTGTCACATCTGTTTGCGCACGAGCCCATTATGTTTCTTTTAATGTTGAAATGTTAGAGATTTCATATTGTTTTAGCCTATTGTATGTTATGTAAATTTGTGACTTACAACATTCGTATTTTCTCTTAAGTTGAGGTATGCGCAGTCGGCAGAGCCGGCGCTTTATCCCACTGAACTACCATACCATTAATGGGCCCTTAACCTAAATTTGATCCATCTCGCTAGAGCGGAATGCATAAACCCCTGCAACACTGCGGGCTGTAAATAAATCACAAAAGAGATGCGTGCAGCAGTGCGGAGGTCAAATACCAGCTTTTTACTAGTCTAATGAAATGGACATAAAAACAACACAGTTTAACACCCCAAAGAGTGCACATTACAATTACACGTGGGAACACCTCTCCTGTTGGTCAGAATGCCTCTTTGTGATTTTAAATTGTTGCAAAAATGTAATCCCATGCATTCATGTTTTTAATTAAGTTTCTTAAAAAAAGAAAAAAAATTCTTATGTGCATGAAAAATGCCACGGCATAAACCTGATATGCAGATGCACAGAGTATCATAGAAAATGTATTAATATTGTTCTGGGAGTGGAGGAGCATCTGGACTGACTCAAGACACCCATGTTTAATAGATAGCATAAGGCACACTGCACATATGCATATATAACACGTGCGCACACACACACCTGACTTATGCAGAAAGTGCTACATGGAGCCAAGCGCTAGGTGAATGAATCTTATGATATTGTGGCTATTGACCTCCCATCTCCCCTCCTCACTCAACCAAGGAGCCCCCTCACACTCCCTCCCACATGAATCTATCTGACTGTCCCCGGAGGTGTGATGGGTCTGTTTGGGGTGCATCTGAGATTGCACTTAGCCTCTCGGACCTGCAGGTCCAGGGGGTTACTCCAGAGACCCTGGCTTAGACTGCCTTTTATCTTCTATTCTGTGCTGTGGGGGGAAGCCCTCCCCCCTAGTGGATGGAGGGGCTTAATTGACTGCCCAGGTGGTCATGACCAATATGAGGACGAGGTCAGTGCAGCTGGAGAGAAGAAGAGGGGAGGGGTGGAGGCGAAGGGGGCGTTACTACTTTACAACAAGTTCTCTCTCCATCAATTCTACACTCCCAACCCCCATCTCTCCCTGCTCCAACGCCCGTTCCCTGTCTCAGCGGTCTCTCCTAGATACTCGTGGTCTTTTGTGTTTTAGCTAATCTTTCTTGCCTTCCTCCTTTTTTCTGTCACTTTTACCTCCCACCTCTCTTCCCTCCTCTCCCTCTTTCTCTGCTCTCTCTTACCCCCTCGTTCTTACCTTCTTAAACACCCCTCTGCGTTTTGGTGTCTCTTAGCTCTGCCTCTTTTACCCCCTCTGTCGATGCTGTTTTTGCAAACTCCATGTTCCTTACCAGTTCCTCCATCCCCCCCTTTTTGTTTTGAGTCTTACATCCCAGACTTACTGCTTGGAAAGAAGTTAACTGTAATTTAAGTTAATCTTATGGTAATCACATATCTTAAAAGAGTTTACATAGATTCCTTCTAAGGTGAGGCTTTTTAATTCTCTTGCAAATATGTGATGGGAATGACGAATATAAACTGCATTAGCCCTGTTGTAAAGATTTGGGACCACACATTACATCCTGGCAGCACTGTTGAGAAGAGCGCAACCTAATAAAGTTTTTCTAAACAAAAAAAAAAGTACATTTCGAAGGCAAACGTGAGTGAAAGCAGACTTGTTAGTATGAATTGTGTACATCAATTTAGTACAGTTACACAGAATGTGCTGCTTGGCTGAACACTTACAAAGTCCCAAGGGCGAGACCTATTGCCTATGCCAATGCTTGTTAAGGATGATGATAATGAAATGCATTTCATAGAACTTTCGCTTACTGTGCTAACTTTTTTCCCGATTTATCAATTGCTAATGAAGGTGGTCCTTTTTTTATTTACAATAATATTTATAGAAAGGTTTTGTTTACAATGTGAGGACAGTTCTGAACAATGTATGGTGTTATCTTGTAGAGGACTATACTCTTAAATGGAGCGTGCTTTCCATTTCTAAATATCAGTTTTTACGTGTTCAAATGCTTTCTGAAATTAAAATATGTGGTCTCATACAACTGTTTTAATGTGCATTTATTGCTTTGCATTTTATCCCTAGTTGTAGTTCTCAGTTTATGGATTTAACCCCTCGGATCTTGATTGTGGTTCAATTCCGATTTATGACTATTACTAAGTTGGGTGTGAAAGTGACATTTTCCCATTGACAGGTTTAAAATCTGGATTTTGCTGTCAACAAAGGTGATAATCATTCTGGGGTCGATGTATGTTTGCGCAAATGGCACGAGGCTTGATGTTAGAAGCTGGAACAACCCTTGTTTCATAACACCGACTTTCTCTGTTTCAATATGTTTCACAAACATCTATATAATATTAGGTAAGCCTGCCACCCTGTGGTTCACGAGGTTGCTGCAGGCAACCTGAATCCTATTCTGATATTAAAGAATGATGGCCCCATTGCCCAAATATACACACGCACTAATTGAGATTTTTAATGTTAAAAGTCTTGCAGAAAAGACAGAGCGAGCAGTGAGGAGATTCTACAGACAATTGAAGCTAATTTCAGTCCTCCACCTTGTAAAGTGGCAAGGACCCGAATGCAGCAAGGTGTAGGTGCACACAATGATTAACACATCAAACAAACAGTTTCACGCTAGATTTAGACTGAGGGATACAATAGAGTTGAACTGAACTTTGGCTTAGAATGAAAATGTTGCTCCTCGACTGTCTCTCTTTATGGCTTGCACTGTAGTGTTTCTCCACGCCCCGGTTTCTATTTGCTCATCCTGGGGACATCCGCACTGGAAGTCTCCACACCTATGCCTGGGGAGCGAAACATGAATGTCGCATCACTACATGTCTGTCTTTTTTTTGATTTGCATATTTTTGTTGTAAAGTGCAGTGCAACATTTTTTAACCACTTCTATGCGCTTTAAGGAAATATATGCAAGAGGTACATGAACAATAGAAAAATGTATTTGTTATGAAGATATGTGTACACATGCATTGCATACATGTGGGTGTGTGCATATATATATATCTAGACATCTAGACACAGTTTCAAACCTGATAACAATACACTCCAACCTATGCGTTCTGGGAGACCTCAACATTTGGTTTGACACCCTCAATATGACCCATCCAAAAACAATAAGCACTGGCCTAGACGCAGTGAACCTGCATCAGATTGTCCACAAACCCACACACATCGCTGGACATATCCTAGATGTCATTTTTGCTAATACTGAACTAGTTACCTTTCAAACTATAACTCCAGTCACATGGTCAGACCACCACTTGCTTGCTTTCCAACATAAAACAACACTAAGCGACTCACCTAAAACTACCTTACATTCATCCACCTATCGACCATGGAACAAACTCAATTTGGAACACTTAGAAACACAACTAACATCCAGTACAAATCTAGAAACAATAAATTCTGTTCAATATGAGTGGCTACAGGAAGCTTTTGACATCCTGATACCACTCAAAACCACACAACAGAACAAAAGAAAAAAAGAGCCTTGGAGAAACATAGAGATAAAAGATATAAAACAACAAATTAGAAAGCTGCAACGTACCTGCCTAAAAAAAAAAACCCAACCATGACAAACTTCACCTACAGAAAATTAACAGATTACAAAAGTCAACTATTAAAAAAGCTAAGAAAAGGTACTATTCAGACAGAATTCAAAATGCTAAATGTGCAAATAAAGAATTCTATAAAATACTCAATGAATTTCACAAACCAAATTGCCTAGAAGGAACTCATGCTGTTACTAAAGATTTCACAGACAAACTGGCAAATCATTACACGGACAAAGCAGACACATCGGACTCATACTTAAAACAGAAACAAAGCACCAGCACTAACCCTTGTACAAAACAACAATCCAAGAATACTCTAACCCAGCCTCTCCGTTCCTCCCAACACATCTCACACAATGAATTTATGGACCTGGTCAAAGCAAGCAGGCCTGCGGCAGCCCTTCTGACCTGTATCCACCGCAAACTTTCAAGATAATTCTTTTAACAACCTCTGCTGCCACTCCAGTAAGAAGAATCATCAACGATTCCTTAACTATGGGAATATTTCCAGAAGAACTCAAAAAGTCACACATACGCCCTTTACTGAAGAAAAAAAACTTGGACCCGCTGAACACTGACCACTACAGACCCATTACAAATGGACCTTTCCTGGGCAAACTGATAGAAAGAGCAGCATTAGCCCAGATGTAACAATTAATTGAAGAGAATGACATACTTTCAGACTTCCAACCAACATTCCGTCAGGGAAGAGGCCATCTGGGATAACCCGAAGAATACAGTAGACGGCAACAGGGTTGCTGGGCTACTACTCTTGGACTCCTCTTGGACCTCTCAGCTGCCTTTGACACGGTTGACCATGACACTCTGAAACAAAGACTCTATGAAGCTGGCATAGATGGGACTGCTCTAGACTGGATCGCGTCCTACCTTTGAAAGAGAACTAATGTCATCCATACCCTACCTTTCTCGTCCAAACCGTACTCCCCAAAAGTAGGGGTCCCTCAAGGCTCTATCATCTTGTCCATGCTTTTCAACTTCTACATGAAGTCATTACCGGTACTGATCAATCAATTTACCTCACGTGCTAAAACTATGCAGATGACACGCAAATACTCCTTCAACTGGAATGCTCCAAAGACATCGGAAAATCACCAATTTTCAGTTGTCTCAGAGTGACAAATCAGTGGATGACTTGGAGCCATCTCAAATTGAATGCTTCAAAAACTGAAATACTCATGTGTGGCGATTGGAAACATTATGACCCACTTGCCGCCTTGCCTGATGAACTGGAATTACTGCCTAAAATATCAAAGGAAGAAAGAAACCTCAGAATGACCATGGAATCCAAGCTATCGATGAATGCCCAAATGGACAAACTAGCACGATAAAGCTTTGTCACTATAAAAACGCTGCAATAAATTTTCCCTCATTTGGGATTTCCACACAAGGTCCAAGCTACCATCTCCCTTGTTCTGTCCAAACATGATTATGCCAATAGCCTCTACCACGGATCACCTTTAACAACCAGGAAAAGACTAAAACGGATTCAGAACTCGGCTGCCAGACTACTCTTATCTATCAAACCACGAGACCACATCTCCCCTGCCTTGAAAGCCCTGCATTGGTTACCGGTTGACAGGAGATCCACGTTCAAGCTGCAAACCCAAAAAGCAATACATGGAATGGGACAGCTCTTCATCAGGAATAAAATCACCAAACACATTCAACAAAGGAGCCTCCGTTCTAAAGGGGCACCTCGCCTCAAAATCCCAAGATTCAAGAAATAAACCATGGGTGGCACATCCTTCTCTGTTCAAGCAGCCAAACTACGGAACTCTTAACCCCTCAACATAAGATCCACGGACAGCCACTTTATCTTCAGAAAACCACTCAAGAATTGGCTTTTCCCCAAATAAGCACCATACGCAAACAGAAATTTACAGCATATCCCTCTGTATATAAGCATTTATTTTCACTATAGATATGTACCGATCTTTGTGTATTGCTTTGTATAAACCTGTAGAATAAGTCTGTTGTTTAAAAAAAAAAAGTACAATAACTCTTGAAAACCGGTGTGTATCTGGCGCATCTTTGGTCTACATGTACTTGCTTCCATTGTGCATCTATGTACCTTTCATGTACTTAGATCTGTGTGTTTGTTACTTTTCTCCTGAAAAAGCATATCCAATGCACTGCCCTATATCTGATCATGTACCTCTATCAATATCTTTAATCTACATATACTTACCTCCTTTATGCATCAATATACTTTCAATGTACTTATGGATCTATATATTTATCACTTTAGCATTTCAAATGCACTACCCTATTTCTCAGCCTATACTTCTCTCAATATATCTTCTAGGCCAACTTTCTGACTCATCTCAAACTTCTTTCTACTACTCCTTCCAATGCACTACCCTATTTCTCACCCTATACATCTATCAATATATCCTCTACATCCACTCTCTCATTTATCCCAAATCCATACCACTACTATGTCCCCCAAAATAACCCTTTCTAGACTCTCCCCTACTCTACCCCTCCTTGCATCATCTGACACCTCTTTTACTATACTGATCCCCAAAAACAAACCTTTCTAAACTCTTCCCTCTGACTCTTCCCCTCCACAACCCCTTTTTACTCATCCAAAAGCCTCCTCCTCCTCCTGCTATGACCTCCAAAAAAAAGAAAAAATCAAAATCCTTCACTATTCTATCCCTACACTATCCTTTTCAATCAAAATAACATACTAATATGTTCACTTCTCACATTTTATATTCCAGTATACTAATTCACCACTAATCCTTTATGGGTTCCAGAGTAGCGTGCTACTCACCAATAAAGTGCTTCAACACCCCATCAGGGTTACAAGCGCTATATAAACGCAAACCTTTTTCCCTTTTCAACCCCTCCCCAACCCTTCTCAATCCAAATAACTGACTAACATATCCACCACTCAAATTACTTACATATTTCACTATACTAATTCAACACTAATCCTTATGCGTTCCAGAGTAGCGTGCTACTCGCCAAAAAAAGACTTCAAACCCCCATCAAGGGTAGCAAGCGTTATATAAATATAAACCTATTTCCTTCTTCTATCCCGCCGCCTACCCTTCTCTATCCAAATAACTGAATAACATATCCATCACTCAAATTACTTCATATTTCACAGGGTCCATCCTTTGGGCCGTTATTAGCAGTGATGGCGAAACTATTATCGACAGTATCTTATGTGAGCATAGCGTTAAATGGCAAAGATGCAAAACTACTTGACTCGCTGCAAATGAAAACGTACAAAAAGGTCTTTAGTCTCCCTCAGAATGTATCCCCGGATCAGGTCCGATTGGAATTCGGTCTTATCCAACAGGAGATAGGGAGAAAATATGCTGCAATTAAAACCTGGTACAAACTTTGGCTGAACCGATCCAATATTTTACATGATGCCCTGTGGTGAGCCCAGGAAGACGATCCAAGCTCAAATTATGGTATATTTCTGAAAACTGCACTGAAGGATACCAATATAACAGAACTTTGGATATCGGATTCCCTTACCACCCTTCAGATCCCCGACCCGGTGATTGCGTCTCAGGAGCTCTGTAACAACATAGCGTCTTTTTTCCAGACTAAGATCCTGGACATCTATACTGCTTTAGAGTTACTGAGACCTGTAACCATTAAGCCTGTGGTTCCTGCTGCTCCGGACCTTGCTTTCTCGGAGAGATCTCGGGTTTTTTACCTGGAATCCTTCCCTTCTCTCTCCCTACATGATGCAGAGACACTTCTTGATAAAATCAAATCTGCCTCTCCTCTGGATGTCTGTCCGTTTAAGATTTTGAAGCAGTGTAGGAATTCTCTTTTACCCCCTCTGGTAGACATCATGAATAGGGCCATGAGGGAGGGTATCTTTCCTCAACAGTGGAAAAACGCAGTAGTAAGACCTCTGCTTAAGAAACCCTCTCTCGACCCTGGGGTACTAAAGAATTTCCGCCCCATCTCACTGCTCCCAGCTCCTGCGAAGATGCTAGAAATCCATTTGAATAAACATCTTGTTGCCTTCATGGAAAATTCTGGCTGTTTAGATCCTTCCCAGCATGGTTTCAGGGGGGAACATAGCACAGAGTCTGCCCTCACCATAGTACTGGATAGTATCCGTATGTGTGTGGATAGGGGACAGACCTCCCTCCTGATCCTATTAGATCTTACAGCCGCCTTCTCCCTCAGTCTTAACATCTCGTCTGAGGGAGATTGGGATTCAGGGGGAGGCACTAGCTCTTCTTACCTCTTTCCTCGATCAACGAGAGCAAAGAGTGAAGCTGGGTTCCTTTCTATCTCCATCCCTGTCTGTGCAATGTGGGGTCCCTCAAGGGTCGGCGTTAAGTCCGACCCTTTTCAACATCTATGTGACCCCCCTTGCCAGACTAATTAGATCTTTTGGGATGGAGGTAGTTTCCTATGCGGATGACACCCAGATCCTCGTCTCTCTCTCCCAGCCAGCTTCTCCGACAGCCTCCAATTTTAGATCTTGTATGGAGGCTGTCGGACAGTGGATGATTCACAATTCGCTAAAGCTGAATGGGGAGAAGACGGAGGTGATGGTGTTCGGGGATAAGGAGGAGGTATGGTCAACCGATTGGTGGCCAGACTCACTGGGAGCAAGCCCGGTCCCTGCTGCATCTGCTAAAAACCTTGGGGTAGTGATTGATCCTACCCTCTGTATGTGCCAGCAGGTTAATAGGACCATCTCTACCTGTTGGGGTATCCTCCGCAAACTGAGGAAGATCAGGCACTATCTCTCGCAGCAGGCTAGGAAACAACTGGCAGTTGCTCTAGTGGGCTCTCGTCTGGACTACTGCAATGCGAGGTATGCGGGATTGAATAAAAATCTGCTGCAGCGCTTGCATGTGGTCCAGAACGCAGCGGCAAGGTTTGCTCTGGATTTACCTCGAGGTGCCTCAGCCACCCTGGCCAGAAAACGACTTCACTGGCTCCCTTTGGAAGATCGTATCGTGTTCAAGGTGTTGTGCCTTATTTATAAGGCCCTAGCTAAAAACAGCTTTATAGGAATTGGATCTATCCTGTCGCGCTATAGTCCTTGCAGGACTTTACGCTCCTCAAGTAAGGCCTTTTTATCAGTTCCGCGCATTCGAAAAGCGAGATGGGGTGGTAAAGCTTTTTCCGCCTTGGCACCTAAGTGGTGGAATGCCCTTCCGGGGGAACTGAGGTCGCTCCCTACCCTGCAGTTATTTAGAAAGGCTCTGAAGACCCGTCTTTTTGTGCGCGCATACTTGTAACTTGATTTGCCACTTTTTGATCTGTTTGGTTAGGCGCCTGGATACCTCAGGGTTTTAGTTGCGCGCTATAAATTAATTTCATTTCATTTCATTTCATTTCATTCATTTCTACTTTGGGCTCAGAACCCCTGCTTCCAAGTTTTTCGCAGACTGACGAACAAAGCGGCCAACCTTCAATCGTTACTAGAAGATAAACGCATTTTAGCCAATAGGTCCCATGCCTGGATGGTTCTTCAATCATATACATCAAATTGACCTGCAGAATACCTAAGTACAACATATTTGCCTCATTTGAAACGAAAGCTAATGGCGATTAGATTTGGGGTATTACCAAATCTGACTGATCAACCTGCATGGAAGTATTAAGGCACCAAAATTTGTAGGTTATGTGGCGCAGCTTGGCAAGACTTGAGTCACCTCATCTATATCTGCCCCTTCTTAAAATCCATGCGAGTGATGCTACTAAAAAAAGCTTTTAACGATAGGGGCATTTGAACTTGAAGATCGGCCATCTTCAGAGGACTTGGCACAACAGACCCTCAATTTACTTGTAAGCTGTTGAAATGTTTATTACTGTATGAAAAGACCAAATGGCCAAAGGAAATGCTAAATGCTAACATTTGATGAAATACTAATTTTGTCAACAATTTTATGATACAATTATGCATCATTTTTAACTGTTTATATGATAAGGATTCTCCTCTCTGCTTTTAGGATAAAATAGTTACTTTTCTTTTATACATTCTAATGTCTTTTAATTGTCGAACCTCTCTTTCTTTCATGATATTGTTATGGTTTTTATTAAGTTAAACAATAAAGTATTGAACTACTTCATATTTCACTACTAAAATTTTCAACACAAATCCTTTATGGGTTCCGGAGTAGCGTGTTACTTGCCAGAAAAGCGCTTCAACACCCATGAGGGGAAACAGGAGCTATATGAATGCAAACCTCCATAAATAGCACAATGGTCCGGCATACTAGTTTCAGGTAAAGTTTACAAAAAGTAAATGATCTAATATGATCAACAGTAAGTCGCTTTATAAACATAAGAAATTCAGCAAAGTTGTTCCTTCAAATTCCTTATTGGTGATTTCTTTTTTCCACAAGATAAAAAAGACAGCCAATGTGTTTTGTCCTCTTGGACTTCTTCAGGGCAGAAAACACATTTTCTAAAATCTGGTGTGTGAAAATTGTATCTATTGTCTTATATTTCAAATGATTTGTAGAATGTTAGTCTATCCTCCTTTGACAAATTGACACGGTTGATAATAAGCCAAAATCACGTCCTCTATATTATTTCATGAACAGTTCGAGCGATTAGTCTGCCGGCGTGGTAGCGTGGCATTCGTCTTCATGTGAACCGTGTCAATTCGTCAAAAGAGGATAGACTAACATTCTACAAATCATTTGAAATATAAGACAATAGATACAATTTTCACACACCAGATTTTAGAAGGAGAAAAACCTTATAAGCGAAAGGATAAAGTTAGGATTTCCTGACAATGTGTTTTCTGCCCTGCAAAAGTTCGAGAGGACGAAACTCATTGGCTACGGTCTTTTTTATCTTGTCGAAAAAAGAATTCACCAATAAAGAATTTGAAGGAACAACTCTGCTGAATTGCTATTCTTATGTTTGTAAAGCGACTTACTGTTGATCATATTAGATCATTTACTTTTTGTAAACCTTACCTGAAACTAGTGTGCTGGACCATTGTGCTATTTATGGAAATTTGAGACACTTGGGGGCCCATTAGGATGGTGGGCGGATTGCCCCCGCGAGGCCGGCGGGGGCAATCCGGGCTGCGTGGTGAGGAGAGCGACCCTTGAACTTGCCAGGAAGGTCACTCTCCCACCGCTGTAGCGAAACAGCAAAGCCCAAGAAGGACCTCAAGAACTTCAGGCCCATCTCCCTGCTCCCGTTCCCGGCAAAGGTCATCGAGAAAATCGTCAACAAGCAATTTGCCCACCACCTTTAAGACAACAACATCTTGGACCCATCCCAGTCCGGATTCAGACAAAACCACAGTACCGAGACAGCCCTCATCGCCACCACAGACGACATCAGGCGCCAACTAGACAACGGCGAAACATCAGCCCTCATCCTCCTGGACCTGTCGGCCGCCTTTGACACGGTCTGCCATCGCACTCTAAAGACACGCCTCCTAGAAGCCGGAATCCAAGAGAAGGCCCTTGACTGGATCACGTCCTTCCTCTCCGGCAGAATCCACAGCGTCCGCCTCCCACCCTTCCGATCCGAAGCCACCGACATCATCTGCGGGGTCCCCCAGGGCTCATTCCTCAGCCCAACGCTGTTCAACATCTACATGGCCCCCCTCGCACAAGTGGCCCGCCAGCACGACCTCAACATCATCTCCTACGCCGACGACATCCAGCTCATCCTCTCCCTCACCAAGGACCCACACACCGCCAAAACCAACCTCCACGAGGGAATAAAGGCTGTCGCCGACTGGATGAGGACCAACCGTCTGAAGTTGAACTCGGACAAGAAGGAGGTACTCATCCTCGGACCCACCCCCCCAGCCTGGGACGACTCCTGGTGGCCGACCACACTGGGAACAGCACCAACACCCACCGACCATGCACGCAACTCAGAATTCATCCTCGACTCCTCCCTCTCCTGGGCTAAGCAGGTCAACGCCGTCTCCTCCTCCTGCTTCAACACCCTCTGCATGTTCCGCAGGATCTACAAGTGGATCCCAACTGAAACAGGAAAAACGGTGACACAGGCCCTCGTCAGCAGCAGACTGGACTACGACAACGCACTCTACGCAGGAATCCCAGCTAAACACCTACGACGACTACAACACATCCAAACCCCTCCGCCTGACTGATCGCCAACGTCTCCCGCCGCAGCCATGTCACCCCCCACCTGAGAAACCTACACTGGCGCCCCGTCGACAAGAAGATCATCTTCAAGCTCCTCACCTACACACACAAAGCACTCCACAACGCCGGACCAGCCTACCTAAACAGCAGACTAAGCTTCTACACCCCCACCCGCCAGCTCCGCTCGGCCAGCCTCGCCCTCACCCTCGCCGCTGTCCCCCGCATCCAACAAACGACCTCCGGTGGCAGATCCTTCTCGTACCTCGCCGCCAAGACCTGGAACACCCTCCCTACCCACATACGGCAGACCCAAGACCTACTCGCCTTCAGAAGACTCCTCAAGACCTGGCTCTTCGAGCAGTAGCAGCACCCCCTCCCCTCAGCGCCTTGAGACCCTCACAGGTAAGTAGCGCGCTCTACAAGTACTCTGATTGATTGATTGATTGATATCAGCCCCCTGCAACAGAAGCAGCAGCGGTGAGACGGGAGTGGTGCTTCCAACTAGCGACCCCCCCCCGGGGGAGGGAGGGCTATCTGAACTGTTTGCCAGGGCCGGTTTATGTTCCCAGTCCGGCCGTGGACTATTGTATTTCACGTAGCACGAAAAATGACTGATTGGATTTTGCTGAAATTTAGCAGCATTAGATAATAGGCTGTGTAGCATGGATGTCATTTAGGGGTCACCATGGTTGCAACTGCAACGCCTGGCATGCCCCTTGATACCCCTTGAACTAGCTATGCAACCCCTGGCCTCAGAGGTGGCAAACTCAGTGACAGGAACACAAGGGCAGATCGTCCTTATGGATGTCGATTGGGACTCCACTTCCTTATTTTCTGCCATTTTGGTATTATACTGATAGTGAATAATATTATATTTTTCACTATTAGTGTAAAAAAAAGATGTACAGTTAGCCGGAAGATGACTCTCTCTGTCAAGTGAGGTAATTAAAAAAATTATGTTAAATGTATATTGTGTGCATGCTTGCAGGTGAGATTGTGTTTATATATGAGACAGTGTGTGTATGTGTGAATGTGTGTGTGTATGTGTAAGCATGATTGTCTGAGTGAAAGCAAACATCAAATGGAGTTTGATGTGGCTTCCGCTATCCCTGGCATTTTGGTGAATTGACAGCCATGGTGCGTGGGTTTTGCAGGTACATAAGGTTTTTCAACTTTGTGATATCTGTTGGCATGGTAATGTCAGTTAATTTGTAAAATATTAAGTCCAGGTGCTCACATTTTTGTAGGATGTCACACCCACTCTCCCGCCTCCAGCCACATCCTCGATGGGCTCCACCCTCTTACTCTATTTGTCGCAGACACATTAATATTACTCGGGTAGCACAGCAATTGGGATTGTAATGCAGGTCATAACAAAAAAACAAACACGGGCCACAAATGAGGGGTGCACTTTTTCAGGGACGTACCTCAACCATTAAACAACATACTTTGCACCACAGTACTAGCTTGTATTAATATTAAATCATTACATACTTTGCCTTTTGGTTTTAATTAGAGGCCTGCTGCTGCGCGAGTCACGGTAACACCCTGCCTGGTTCCTGAGTTGACTCGACTGACTAGCGCTGCTGCAGTTGCGCAGTTATTTTGAACTGGTGAAAAGTGGGGACATTGGTCTGATCTGCATTGGTCCAACTCCTCAAGAGGAAAGTTGATTCAACACCAAGGAGGAACGAACGGCGCCGCGTGCTCCCATTCCCTTCCAGAGGAGCTGCTAATCTCCCTTGGGTAGGGTGGCACCAAAGAGGCGGATTTCAGTTTTGTTTTAATCATAGAAATACATTTTAAAATCCTGGTGACCTGAGCCTCTCGCCTCGCTCTGGCAAGCTACCTACGTCAACCCCAAGCCTATCTTTGGCTTACCTATGCCAAGGCAAGTCAGGCAGTTATTGCTTTCCTTTTTTGCTTAAAAGTTGACAATAATTGCATCTTCTGCGCTAACTAGGTATTTGTTGCTTTTTACAAGAAAGACCTGCAGCATACATAAGGGGGCAGATTTATGATGGGAATGCGCCAAATTTGCGTCACGCAACTGTGGCGTAAACGTGGCGCATCCCTACGGCCCATTTACAACGTGACGCATCTAGGCAGATGCGTCACGTTGTAAAGCCCTGCGCCACTTGTGGGCGTTCCGGTGCAGGGTGGGCGTTCCGGGGCAGGTGCGCCTCGCAAAAGTGGCTGAGTGAAATCTATAAGATTTCACTCAGTCACTTTCAGGCCAATGCTGCGTCAAAACCCTGCGCCTGCTTGAAGCAGGTGTAGGTCTTGACGCAGCATTGTATAGATGGGGCACCCCCGAGCCTTGCTGGAGCTGCGTCGCGCTTGCGACGCAACTCCAGCAATGCGCCACCTTTACGGCACAGATGCGTCACGCATCTGTGCCGTTTTTGCCCCATGGTGCGCCGCATTGTAAATGCGGCGCACCATGGGTGGCGGAGCAGCGGCGCAAAATAACTGGCGCATCCCTGGGGATGCGCCAGTTATCATAAATCTGCCCCAAGGTTTATAAGAGATGAATAATATCTCTAAGCTTTCTTAACTCGAATGGGACATAGGTAAGGGCCCATTCCAAAACTGCCCCAAAATTATTGGCATATATTAATTGTTATGTTATTTGCCTTTATCTATTCTAGCCCACACACCTGTTGATGTAAATTTATTTAACACATCAGAAAAATTATTTCCGATAAATGCTAACCAACTGGTTATAAAGCCTAATCCTTTTGTGACAAAATAAATCTGTGTGGAAAAACAAATCTAAACGCTGTAATGAAAATCAAATTGCAATAACGCCCTAATAACTTGCAATGATCAACAAAAAAGACATGAAAAAAATTAATAAATTATGAGCAAAACACAGATTTGCGGCAAGAATGCATCATTTAGGGCAAAAAAGACACTTTACTCCCTGACTCACTCGGTTTATTGACAAATATATTTTGGCTTGTATCCAAAACAAAAAGCCTTTTCACGTAAAAAAAAATGCGACCTGAAAATCAGAATATGGAAAAGATTTCAGCCAAATTATTACAGCAAATTGACAATTTGTGGAGGCTTGGGCCCTATTTACAAATCATTTCCCCTCTACTAATAATCAGACAACATTGATTTATACTTTTGTGAGGCACCAAAACCTTCGCCATGAACTGCCTACTAGATCATGGCTAAACTAGGCCTGCGTAGCCAAGGTTACTGACATACTCATACTGACATACAGTGATTCCGCTGACCACCACCTACTCAGGTGGGCTGGATGGGAGTAGAAAGAATCCAGCATGACATAAACCCGGAATGCCTCTGCATGTTACAAGGGTCATCACAGTGCACCAGGACACAGTCCGGGAGAGTCCCTGCAGGGAAACCCGGCGGTCATAAGGCAGTTGGGCCCACATGCATCATTGTTACATTTTGCACTTCCTAATTTGCGAAAAATAAGGAATTGCAAATTAAGAAGTGCAAAATGCTATGCGTCATTATTTTCGGTATTCATTTGGGATTCGGTAAAAATCGCAATTTTTACCGAATCCCAAATGAATACCGAATTCTTAAGTACATTTTCGCAATTCCCATTGATTCCTATGGGCCAAAAGGCCCATAGGAGTGAATGAGAAGGCATCAGCAAATTGCGAGTGGCACTTAGAAAATTTCATGGGTGCAGGGGGGGGTCCAAAGGACCCCCCCATGCACCCCTGAAATGTATTTTTCGCATCATGTTTCACACACACATGTCCTAAGGACATGTGTGTGTGAAACATGAATGTTGAAAAAAAAACATTTTCACCATTTTAAACACTTTTTCCAAATTTACCGAGTGGTTCAACCACTCGGTAAATTTGGCACTCTAACTGCGAATTTCCACTTGTAAAAGTAATGATGCATTGCTTTTAAGAAATCGCACATATGCGACTTCTTAAAAGCACCCGCAATTTTAGAACTCGCAACAATGTTACGAATTCTAAAATTGCTTCATGCATCCCAAAAAAGCACTTTTGCATTCGCAAACGGCCGATTTTAAGGAATCGCACCGTTTGTGACTACAAAAATGCTTGATGCATGTGTTGGAGCTTTATAATTTGTAAACTACTGTTTGTGTGACCTTCCTGTATCTGAGGCATACTTGGAGGGCTGGAAGGTGCTGTATAATGTGTTCCGTGCATGTAAAGCATGGTAGGTGGTATCTGTGTAACATGATTGAAAAGCGCTGTGCGGTATGAGGAAAGAAAGTACTGTGTACCCTGTTTAAAGCAGTGTGAGATAGGAGTACAGAAAGTCTTCTGTGTGTAAATTAAGTTGTCGTCTGTGGTAAAACCGTGCTACAGGGTGTGTAAACTGTGCTTATAGAGCGCTGTGAAGACTCATAAGTTATACTGTAAAACAGCCAAACAATTTGGATTTAATGCGCGCCCATCCAGCGCCTTAAAGTTGTTGTTATGTGGAGTCTGACGGAAGTGGAAAGGTCGGTCCCTTCCTCCCTACCCGCCCTCAGACGAGGGTTACTCTGACGTAAATACAGGCGTGGACTATCAAGAAACCCCCACTCACTTTCTCTTAGGGCGGATTCGGGTCTCCTCAAGTCCTTATTTCATAATCGGAGCCAGCACAGCGACAATAGACAGCAGGGTGTCTGGCCGCCTGTTAATAGGAGCAGCTTGGCAGAAGAGCAGGGCCCCTGATCACAGTCGATCACAGATCAACTCTGGAGCAATGCTGCAAGTGTGTGAAGGCCGCAGATGGACTAAAACTGCAATATGAATGTGGGGACTAATATCAGTATCTTTTTGGGGAAACTTAGGGCCTCATTTATTAGGCCTTGCATCAGTTTTGCGCCGCCGGTGCGTCACTTTTTGTGACGCACCAGCGGCGTAAAAAAATGCGCCTTGTTGCGCCATATTTAAAAAGTGACGCATCTAGGTAGATGCGTCATTTTTTAAACCCCTGCGCCACATTATACCTGCGTCAGGTATAATGTATGCAGAGGGGGCGTTCCCCCGCAAAAAGCCTCGTAATAGTGACGCAGTGAAATCTATGAGATTTCACTGCGTCACTTTTAGGATGCTGTTGCGTCAAAATCTTGCGCCTGCCTCACAGCAGGCGTAAGACTGACGCAAGCACTTTCACATGGGGCTTTCCCCATGCGAAAGGACTCATTGCTGGAGTTGCGTCACTTTTGCGCTTACAGATACGTCAGAAATACTGACGTATCTGTAAGTCCTTGCGACATGATGCGTCATACATTAAATATGACGCATCAGGAATGTCGTAAGGAGTGCGCAGTGAAAAGTGATGCATCGCTGTTTTCACGCAGCGATGCGTCACTTTTCATAAATGAGGCCCTTAGTTTATAAAATAAAAAAAAACGCATATGAGGGATGCGGAAATAACACTAAAAGCTGACATTGGCATTCTGGCGAAAGAATGTTTTTTACACATACCTAATGCAGCATACGCTCTCCGTGTTTGCTAATGTGACGTGCAGAGGAGTTAGGACCACAATAAACTCTTGCCTAGGCTACTGGCGTCGCAAACACATGGTTATTATTCGAGTAGGCCGGCAATCGGGATTGTATGGCAATTCATTTACATGAATACAAGAGCGTGCAACAAACAAAAGGTGCTCTTTTCCGGGCACGCTGCTTCACGCTATAGTACTAGCTGCATGTTAAAATGAAATAAATACTCACTTTCCCGTATGGTTTTGATTAGAGGCCTACTGCTTGCTCGAGCCAGGGCGACACAAGCTGCTTGCTTCCTGAGATGACTCAGCTGACTAGAGCTTCTGCAGCTGCGCAGTACGCTCTGGCGGCGAAAAGTGGAGATACTGGTCTGATCTGCGTGAGTCCGACTCCGAGAGGAAAGACGATTCAATGCTAAGAAGACAAGGAAGGTGCCAGGCTAATAATTCATTTTTCAATTGTTGGGAGCTCACCCAGGCACTTTAAGGCGGGAGGCCGTGGGTCGGAATTTAAATATTTTAGGCACAAATCCATATTGCGTGTAGACCCGGCCCTATAAAATATGTGCCGGTGCTAAGCACCGGAAAGCACCGGCACAAATTAAGCACTATGTCATGACATTTTGTGATATAGCAATGACGTTTTTAGGTCGAGTTTGCCTGTGTTCTGTGTAACACTTCCAATCTAGGTAAGTATTAGGTGTGGTATTTTTTCCAAACCTAGTACCACTTTAGTAGGGAAAATAGTTACACATTTCTTTATATATTTTTTAAAAGTAACGGAGCACCGGGATACTACCACTGTACCAAAAAAAAGTAAAAAGAAATTTGTTAAAAAATTGGAAATGCACTGTAAGACATCATATTTTACAAATATAGTGTGCTAAAGTGCATTTTCTATTTTTAACATATTTGAATATGCACAAAAAAGTGTACAGAGTAGCGCATTAATCACTACAAATTACTGCGGTACTTAGAAAAATAACGCAGTTCACTCTAGACTGCTATAAAAATATAGAGAAACTTATAATTTTTTGAACCTATTACCACTTAAATGAAGTGGTAGTAGGTTGTCAATGACAATAAAACAGTTACCTATATGTAAGGCCCTAACCCAGAATACAGCAAATAGGAGACCGCAGGCCACAGCAAAATTCTAATAGGTTTCATGGCTGCCTTTTACCTATTGCTAAACACAGCCATTAGCCAATCACCTAATCACTTCTCAGCTACATGGTATACAATAAACTTGACACAGTGTACCATAGCACAATATATAACTACAGTTTATAAAACTTAGAACTTTACCAAAACCTATTAAATATGTACATAAGTGCCTTGAACATCCTAGGCCTCATTTATGAGAAATGACGCATCGCTGCGTGAAAGCAGTAATGCATCACTTATCAGTGCGCGCTCCTTGGGACATGATTGATGCGTCATATTTATGATATGACGCATCATGTCGCAAGGAGTTACAGATACGTCAGTATTTCTGACGCATCTGTAGGCGCAAAAGTGACGCATTGTTGGAGTGTGTCACAAAAGTGACGCAACTTCAGCAATGTGTCGTTCACATGGGGCAAGCCCCATGCGAAAGGGCCTGCATCAGTCTTACGCCTGCTGTGAGGCAGGCGTAAGAAATTGACGCATTTGTGTCCTAGAAGTGGCGCAGTGAAATCTTATAGATTTCACTGCGTCACTTCTATGACCCTTTCTTGCGTCAGAACGCCCCCCCTGCATACATTATACCTGGCGTAGGTATAATGTAGCGCAGGGGTTTACAAAGTGACAAATCTACCTAGGTGCGTTACTTTGTAAATATGATGCAAAAAGGCACATTTTTTACGCTGCTGGTGCGTCAAAAAAAGTGACACACCGGCGGCGTAAAAGTGACGCATGGCCTCACAAATGAGGCCCCCTGAGTGGAGCAGTAAGTGTTTGAAGTGTAAGAGTGGGTGTACAAGTGAAGGGAGGATACACTTGATAGGATTTTTCCAAAGGTAACATTTATTTTGAACTTTTAAGTGTCTTCAAGAGAGCCTTAAAGGCAGACTCCTAGGAGATACACCAGAAGTGTGTGGGCAGAAAACTTCACAGAAAAGAGAAGGAGTGTCCATCAGCTCTTGATTTGTGAACCCTTGGGATACACAGCAAATTTTGGAACTTTGAAGTTCCTGGGTGCTCTGTCCCTTTGGATGTCTAGAGCCCCTCTCCTTGGTTTTCAAAATCTCTTGAAGACACACCTCTTCAAACAGATATGACTCTGGTTCGCTGCTCTTCCCTAAGGCCCCACTGATCTGACAGGGATTTTCGGTCTTCTTGCTTTCTCTTTTTTTTTTCTTCAACCTAGCGCAGGGATGCTCTGGTTAGAGCAGCTTTCACGCTTTATAAAACGATTTCATTCATTCATTAATTTCATTCATTCACCTCCCCGCACCTTCCCTGCTGTCCCATGTCTTCTTTCCTGTATCCTCTTTCCTGCATCTTCTTCCCACACCTCACTAGCCCAGCCCACTGCCCCTGCGCTCCCCCGCCCAGTATCTACTTAACACCATGCGCGCTAAGCGTTTTCCCGCTGTGCGCTGACTTTTGCGAAAACCCGCGGTTCACGACGAGCTCAGCTCATCATGAGTGTACGAGAGGCGTAACTCATGACGAGCTGAGCTCGTCATGAGCGTCGAAGGGGTTAATGGTGCCTTCTGCGTGACACTATTGAGCAAGTGTCTAGGCCCCGGCTCCCCTCACTTACCTGGACTTGCCTAGATGGTACTCTGACCAGTCTAAGGCCCTCTTGGACTGGGCTTTGCACCCCGGGGACCCCGGGGCCCTACCTTGCTATCCCACTTTTTCTCCTTCCTGGGCCTTCTCTGCACAAACTTCTACTCCTCTTCTTTTTCTCTGCCTGTTCTTGGCACTTCAGGTGCCTCTTATTCCCACCCGCTCCTGTTTTTTTTCCTCACTTATTCTTCCACCTTTCTTGTGCCTTTCCTTCACTCATTATTCCACTTTTTTTGTGTTTTCCCTCACTCCTTATCCACTTCGGTTGTGTCTTTTCTCATTCGTTTTCCGATTTTTCTTTTGCCTTCTCTCACTTGTTTTTCCACTTTTTTTGAGCCTTTCTCTGACTCATCTTTCCACTTTCCATTTGCCTTTTTCTCACTTTTCTAGTGCCCTTCTTTCACCTGTTTTTCCACTTTCTTGTACCTAAATTCATTCTTGCCTCATCCTCTCTGGGACTCCCATTTGTCCCCCCGCACTATTCTTCCTCCCTCCTCCCCCGCTCTTATCTGCTCTCCTCCATCTTCTTTCCCGCATCCTCTTTCCTGTTTCTTACCTCCTAGGTACATCCACTGACCCCCCGCCCTAACCCCCCACCCTGGCACCTACTTAATTGCACAGCAGAACTGAGTATTGGGCGTGCCGCTGACGTACCGAAGGTGCGCCAAAGGCAAACCTGTCTGCGCCCCTCTGCTTCTAAATTGTGCCCAGTGTCACAAACCCTGGTCCAACCGAAGACCACTGCCTCTCCTACATTGATCAGTGTGCACTCAGCACCTGACACCGCCACAACTGCTGTTTCTATGCCACGCATCGCACAATGGTAGGATTGTTTTCATGCGCACACTGCCATTTCACTTGTACTATCACTCCAAACTCTACATGCACCTCACCCTGTCTAAAATGCATGCTCCTAAACGCCAGACCAGATCTCTAGGCAGACATGCCACTGAGGTCTGGGTCCTCATCAACATACACTTCCCTGAATTTCTATTTCTCACCGAAACCTGGCTTCACCCAGCATCCAATTCAGGACAGGCCCCACAAACCAGGAGGAGGCCTGGCCGTCATCCACAAGGACATCACCTACATCACCTCCACTGATGGAGACACACTGTTCATGGAGCACATGAACTTCAGACTACAATCAGGTGACAAAACCACCATCAAAAGTACCCTCACATAGTGACCCCCCAGATCTTGCACCACCTTCAGCAACCTCCTCCCTGACTTCATCGTTCCCATTGCTATCAGCTCAAATAAATTCTTTCTACTTGGCAGCTTCTACTTTCATCTCAATGACCCCTATGGACCCCAACTCCACTGCCCAACTAGAAAGCATTGATAACATTGGACTCACCCAGCACATTCAAAGCCCTACTCACACCGCAGGACACACCCTCAACCCCATCTTTACAGCCAGCAACTAGGTCAGATTCAGCCACCTAACCCCGCTCACTTGGACAGACCACTTCATTTTACACTTCTACATCAACGTACCCCAACCCATCACACATAAGTCAGCCAGCAACACCAGACACAGCTGGTAAAAAATATCTGAGGCGGATTGTCATCACACCTTTGGATCCAACCAACCAGACCTCACAGGAGCCCTACAGAATGACAAGGGACTTCAACAAATAGATCACAGGCTGCGCTAACACCTTAGCCCCCCTGAAGGAGGTCAGATTGAGGAGAATCAACACACACGCCAACCGGTGCACTGAGGATCTAAGAGACTCAAAAGTCTACTACAAAAAGCCGTGCCTAGAAGATAACACCCAAATCAAAGAACACAGGAAAGCAGCCCTAGCACTGAGATTAGAATCAAGCTCAGACAACTGTAAAACACTCTTCCCTATCGTCAAATAATTATCCAATCCCATAGTCACCCCAACACAATCACTCAATCACAGGAACTCTACAGAAATCTCTCCAACTTTTTTCACTACAAAATCTTGAAGACATACAACTTCAACCCCGCAACAAAACCGAAGATATGATCGGCCGACTGCCTACCACCACTAAAGAGGACCATCACCGGAAGGACTGGTGCCCCCTTCATCACAGAGGACACCAACAAAATCATGAATTAAGTCCTCTCAGGGGCCTCCATCAACCCCTTCTCCCACCATATCTACAACCCAGGAGTCATTCTGTTCTACTCAAAGCTCACCACCATCATCAAAACCTCCATCAAAGCGTGACCTTCCCAGACACTTGGAAAAGACGGAGGTCAAAGCTCTCCTGAAAAGACCCTGAAGAACTCAACAACTACCAACCCATCTTGCTTCAACCCATTCCAGCCAAAGTCAAGGAGAAAGCCAACAACAGACATCTTTCCAACCATCTAGAGCATCCCCATCTCCTGGAAAGCACTCAGTCAAGATTCCAAAGCAACCACAGCACTGAAACCACCAACATTGCAGCCACAGACGATATCAGGACCAACATGGACAGCGGGGAGACAGCACTCATCCTACTTGACCTCTCAGCAGCTTTCAACACCATCTCCCATGGCACCCCCATTTTAAGACTGCACCACACCAGAATACAAGGACCTGCCCTGAGATGGAATGCCTCATTAGTCCCCAACAGAACTCAACAAGTCAGACTCCCACCATCCACCTCCAATTCCAAGAACCTCATCTACGGAGTCCCACAAGGAACATTGCTCAGCCTCTCCAACAATACATGGCACCACTTGCTCACGTCATGAAATCGCACGGAATCAACATTGTCTCATACACAGACAACACACAGCTCATCCTCTCCCTCACAGACAAATCCAACACCACCAACTTCACCACCTTCATTTCCAGTGTGACAAACTGGATGTTACAGAACTGCCTGAAGCTCAACACCAATAAAATGGAAGTTCTGATTTTCAGAAGCAATTGCTCTCTGTGGGACTCCTCCTAGTGGCCAATTGAACTGGGACCCACACCCACCTCTGCAGACTATGGGAGAAACCTCAGACTCATTCTGGACAACAAACTTACAATGACCCATTAAGAGAATTTCTTAACCTCCTACTGCTTCCACGTCTTACATATCCTCCCCAATGATCTTAAATAGCTTCCTTAAAACACCAGAGGCATCGCCACCCAAACTCATCCCCAGCAGACTGGACTACGGCAACGCACTCCATGCCGGCATCCCAGCCCACCTAATTTTTTTTCCCCACATGTTTTTATTGGTTTTATCAATCAAAACAAAAGTGCGGTTAATTGTCTTATGTATGCAACTGGGCTGTCGTGACATGTAATATATGGAATATACATAATGCAATTAAAGTACAGAGTAGCCAGTATTCTGTTCAGTTCACACGCAGGCGCTACTGCTGTTCTGGCCTCTGCTCATAGGCGGGGTATTGAGTCATTAGCAGTGCAGTTCCATAGCAGTGGTCAAGGCACGGTGATGTCAGAGCAATTATAAGACAATCAGGTGACCTTATAAAAACATGCCCCGTAAACAGGGATAACAACAACAAAGGAAATAAAATCCACAAAAAAAAACCCACCCTCGGTGAACCCTGTGCTCAAATTCTAGAAATCTGTCTTATGAAGTGTGTGAGCCTGGCTCTCCCGGGTGCCCATAGTATGGTGCCAGTAACCGTCTATTGTCAGTTAATTGCTGACAGGTGCTGACAGTACCCGTGTGCGTGCGGTGTAGTAGGGGGGGCATTGGTCTCTCAATCTTCCACGTTAGATATTTGAATCAGGATATTGTACTCAACGCGCAGAGGCATCTATCCCAGTAAATTCTTCGAGTAGCGCATGCCATTCCAGTGAGATAGGCGTCAGCCTCAACCCCCTGTACCCCTCTTGATGTAGATCTGCTCCCTCTGCCCTACCCCAGCGGACTACTTCAGCGTGCCAGTACAAAGGGGACAGGGGTCTGGTGGATTTCCAGAGCGTGGTCACCGTTCTTTTGGCTAGGAGGAGTGCTAGATTGGCAAAGCGCGAGAAGGGGTTGCCCTTTTTGTCGCGGGGGCCCAGCCCCAAAATACAGTAATCTAGGGAGTCATACGGACGTGCCGGGTTACTGCGACAAGAATCACACGGACCGTTGCTCAATAGTGCCCCAGCTTAGGCAGGTCCATATCATATGTAGTTGGCCAGCCTGGGGTGCCCGGCATCATGGGCACTCGTCAGTGGCTCCTGGGAACATAGCCTGCGGTCTACGCGTAGTCAGATACGCTCTGTGTAATAGCATAAGTTGGATAAACTTGAATCTAGGGTTCCGCAATACCTTTTTTGGGAATCCCAGAATCCTGTTCCATTCTTCATCTGTAAATGTTCGGCCCGCATCCCCTTCCCATTTGACACGAGTTGGTTGCAGGGAGAACGTCTTTTCTCTCCGGATCCCGTGGGTCAGCCATTTCGTCAGCCGGGCGCCATTGCCCATCAAATATTGCATGGTAAGTAGTGTGTTTGTGGGTGGCTCTATACCTTAAGGCACCCACGTAGTACGAATATAGTTGGTGATGTGAGTGTGTAATAGGAAGTACCTAGTAGGGGTTCTATGGACACGCATAAATGCCTCATGCGCCATCAGTGTTCCATCCGCAAAGAAATCCCCGAGGGTCGTGACGCCTGCCTCCGACCTGGTCTGAAGATCCCAGCCCACCTCATACAGAAACTCCAGACCACCCAGAACGCCACCGCCAGACTCATCCTAAACATCTTCCACAGCACCCACAGCATGCCTCATCTCCCAGATCTAGAAACACTGCTGATTCAAGCTGCTCATCCACACTTCAAAGCTGCCTACCTCAACCACCACCTCTCCTTCTACCATCCAGCACGAGAACTGAACTCAGCCACTCTCTCCCCTGCACAGATCCCACAAATCCGCAGAAGCAGGACCGGAGTCTGCTTGTTCTCCTACATTGCCTTATCAAAATCTGGAACAACCGTCCACAGCACATCAGGACCTCTCCTTTCCTATCCAACTTCCGCAAGATACTGAAGACCTGGCTATTTAGCTAGATCTCCTTCTTCCCCATGGTGCCCCACTGAGCTCCTGATCGGCCTACACATCTGCTCTGGTGCCTGGATACCCTTACAGGTGATATGTTGGTAACATAACATAACAACATACCACAACACAACATAACATAACATAACTGTGGTAAGGGTAAATAAGTCCATGTAGCCGAGGTGTAGATGAAGAAGATGGTACTTTATTGATACAGTCCTTGGATGGGAAGATGACAAGTAAGCGAGAGCCCAGCCAGGAGCAGCCTAAACTACATTTAGAGCAGGCAGTCAGATGGTTGGTCTGTTTGGGGAAACCTAGTGTACTCGGGCAGAAAAAAAATAATACCCTCCATACCCTGGATGAAAACCACCCAGGGTGTTAGTGTCATTAGTATTTTGTTGCTCAAAAACATGCTCCTGCTTTGGGAATTTATTTTTTAAAATTAAAAAATTTGATAAGTGGCCGCATGAAACATGGCGGCCGCTCACCAAACTTTCAGAGCTTTCACTGTAGCTGCAGTGGCTCTTGGGACGGTACAGAGATCACTGCAGGGCCGGAGACAGGCCAGGGTAATGGAAGTAATGATCTCCACCACCCTGCCATACCTTAAATCAGGTCCTGAAACCATTATTGGAATATGGTGGGATGCCAAACACAGACTTTAGGAGTTACTATGTGGAACCTAGCTGCAATAACTGGCTCCATGGTTGGCTGGTGGTTCTGACCTCAGCACAACACTGATTGCAGATTTGCTTCCACCTGAGAATTATTGGTGTTATCACTACCTGTCTAACATACACCGTGCAACAGTAAATATCAATGCCCGCAGGGTAATCAGAGTATGGAAAGTGACCGCCAAATCCCATCGCTGCAGTGATGACGCAGTCTCATCATCAATTTGTACTTGGATAAAATGTTAATCTGTGACAGGCATAAACCTAGTTCTTGTGATTTACACATGATTTATGGATTATTTCCGTATTTGACTTTAGCATATTTTTTTCCATATTGTTTTATATTTACATTTAGTAGAATGAACCATATATTTTTATTAACTTTAGTTAGCTAACGTGCATTTCAAGCTGACATGAGTGGGCTAGATGCCTCACTCCATTTGGAAATAAACATATTTCTGCTTGCTGTGCATAACGCTTTTCTGTTTCAGACACTGTGTGTGCATTTAAAATATTTTTTGTTAGCTTACATTTTGAAGGTCGTAGAGTAGCAATTAATTGACTTGGACAGGGATTTCACCACCTGCATTCAATGAGAAGGTGAATACTCCTTTGTGAGATATAGTGAAGCTCGCACTGGGAGGAGAAAAAACTGACATTGTATTATCGAAAAGAAGGAGTCCAATGCCAAGTAGCGAGCGAAAATTGGGTTTTGATTGGTTCTTGCGCGGTGGGAACCTGAAGACTATGGGGCCTCTATGCGCCGCAATTGCGTCACTTAATTTGACGCAACGGCGGCGCAAACAATGCGCCCTATTTACAACGTGACGCATCTAGGAGATGCGTCACGTTGGAAAGCCCTGCGCCATAAGGAGGCGTTCCTGCGCAGGGGGGGGGGGGTGTTCCTGTGCAGGAACGCCTCCTAAAAGTGGCTGAGTGAAATCTATGAGATTTCACTCAGTCACTTTCTACGGCAATTCCTTACGCCTGCTTGAAGCAGGCGTAAGGGTGACGCACCATGCATTGTAGGGGTGGCCCCTGTGCATTGCAGGAGTCATGTCGCACTTGCGACATGACTCCAGCAATGCGCCGCCCGTACGCCGAAAGAAGCGTCACGCATCTTCCCTGCCTTGCTCCATGGGTGGCGGAGCTGTGGCGCACTGTGGCGCACATTAACTGGCGCATCCCTGGGGATGCGCCAGTTAACATAAATCTGCCCCTATATCATTTGGATGACATATGTTTTAACTGTGTGAAACTTGCTGGCTAGATCAATTGCCCCTGTTCACCTTTGCAGACAGACGGCCTTTCTCTTCTCTTGAGACCAATGCTCCTTATTTTTCTACTCTAGAGAATAAGGGGCATATTATCAACGGCCAGCGATCATTATCGTTGGCCGTACTTAGCGATAATTTTATTATCACAGGCTATCTTTGGAATTTATCGCCCTGGTGGCGCGTTATTAACAACGAGTTTCTGTAGGGCGATAAAAATTCCAGAGATAGCGAGGTTATCGCCGTTTTGCAGGGAACATTGCTGGTTTTCCAGCTATGTTCCCTGCAAAACAGCGATAACCTTGCTGATACGACCTACAGGGTCGTATCAGCATAATCCACCCCAATGTTAGGGATAGGTAAGTCTGCATTTTAGCCGATATTAGGTTTTGGAGAAAACATCAGTTTTCCACAAAAACTATCGTGTGCAAAAATGCTGGGGCAGGCTTGTAAATATCGTGATGTGAACATCAGCGATATTTGCAAGGTTGTCTATCCGGGGTATGCCCAGTGACGCCCACTTTGCATCTCAATAGTGATGCAAAGTGAGGCGTTGGGAAAAAGGCGCTAACATGCGATTATGCATGTTAGCACCCTCTTGTGAATAGGGTGATAGTTTTATCTCTGCTTTTTTGGCTTTTTAAGCCAAAAAAGCAGAGTTGAAACCATTGTAAATATGCCCCCAAGTACCTTCCTTCTTATTCGAATTGGAACCTTCACCTGGTTCTTATTTCGATGCAATATTTGCTGACACCCACTGCTTCTGAATTTTCAATTACCATGCCCACTGCCACAGTTTAAGATTAAGGAATTTCCTTTGTGGAAACAAATTGTTGCCTTGATTTGAATGTTACCTTTCATAATGTAATATCTGCATTACTTATTGAACTTTTTGGATTATATTAATGTATGCTCTATTCAGGTGAATATCCATTTCTGTTTAATTGATTTCATTGGAGATTGTCAATTTACGGATTTGTTAATAAACCTTTATAGATTTTCAACATGTTCCTCTCTGTCCTTATTGTGGGGCAAAATCTGCTTCCCTGTTAATTAATTTGTGATTTCAGCCTTAGTTTGAGATTGGGGGCCAGATGTAGGTAAATCTCATTTACCGATTCATAAATACCGAATTTTACCGATTCGGTATTTATGAATCTGTAAATGAGATATAGGTAAAAATTCGGTATTTTTTACCGAATCGGTAAGATTCGGTATTTACCGATTCGGTAAATACCGAATCGGTATTTGCTATTGAATCCTATGGGCCTTGAAGCCCATTGGATTCAATAGCAAATACCGATTCGGTATTAACCGAATCGGTAAAAATACCGAATTGCTAAGGGGGACAGGGTGTCACTTTGACACCCTGTTGCACCCCTGTAACTGGCTTTTGCGCCATGTGGCACACAGACATGCCCTTAGGGCATGTCTGTGTGCCACATGGCACAGGTGTACATGCACAGATGTGCATGTACACAAGAATTCGTAATTTACCATGCAATTGTATTGCATGGTAAATACCGAATTCTTAAGACCCTGTAGCACTGTTAGAAGTGCTACCTACATCTCGAAATACATATTCGGTAATTTTACCGAATGGTAATTTTACCGAATCGGTAAACTTTACAGAATCGGTAAATTTACCGATTCTGTAATTTTAACGATTCGGTAAAATTACCGATTCGGTAAAATTACCGAATATGTCCGTTTTTTGTGCCCCATCATCTCCATAGTCCTTTACCGGTCGGAAACGGCCGAAAATCGGTATTTTCGGCCGATTCCGACCGGTAAAGGGCTACCTACATCTGGCCCTAAGATCCTTACCAGCAGACTGTGCAGAGTTCCAAGTTTGCACCAAGTTAGCATGGTGCAAATACCATCCTTATCTAATTCGCTTTTAGCAGTCAGCCAGTCACAAGATCTGCTCTTTGCCAGCCCTGAAGCCTGGCCATTTCTATTTACAGGTCATCAATTAAGTGAGCTGCAACCGGGCAGCTATAAACAGCGTAGTATTGGTAGTAGGGCCTTTCTTGCCATAGCGGGCTAGTAGATTTAAAAAAAAAAAATGATTTATTCATTTATTACATTTTATTTCATACGTTACATTCACTTGCAACAATTGATATAAAGGATTAAAAGAAAAAGAAAACAACCAGTGCAGTACATTCTAGTGCATGGGTACTTGCTGACATTTCCCCGGGGGCCGCAAAGTACTTGTCTCTGGTGTGCAAAAGGGCCACACCGATGGCAGCAATTCAATTGTCGGGGTGATGAAAGGTGTTCGTTGAGGGACGCGAAGCAGATGCATGGTGTGGACAACAAACTGCACCTTCATGTGGCTTCTATCTGCCACCAAGGCGGATGTATGACGTTACAACGCATACTTTTACAACGCATGCTTTTACAAAGCATTTTTTACAACGCAACATCCTTTACAACGCATTCCATTACAATGCATGCTATTACAACGAATTGTCTAAAAACTACCTTTACAACGCATTTCATTACAACGCATACTACCTTTACAACGCATACCATTACATTGCATTTAAGGTAAGTGTTGGATAGTGTAGGGGTAAAAGTTACTATTCTAACTCCAGGGGGTGCAACAGTAGAGTAAGTTTTGGATAATGTAGGAGTAAAAATTACTATTTTAACTCCAGGGGGTGCAACAGTAGGGTAAGTTTTGGATAGTGTAAGGGTACTATGCGTTGTGATGGTATGCGTTGTAATGGTATGTGTTGTAATGACTGCGTTGTAATGACATGCGTTGTAATGGTATGCGTTGTAGTGTCATGTGATGTAATGGTTGCATTGTAATGGCATGCGATGTAATGGATCTTGCGTTGTAAAAGTTGTGTTGTAAAGGTTGTTTCCCCACCAAGGCTCTATTCTCATGCAAAAGAATTGAAGTCAGAGCATTAACTTCTAATGGAAAATGTGAGAGGGAAAGAGATACTCATCTGGTGGCTGAATTGCAAAATGTGGAACCAGAAAACCTGGATCAGCAGTGCCTGATCAGCTATCTACTCCCAGTGCAGTCGATCTCAGACCTCACTTGCGGCAGCGTCCCGCTTCTCCTGCAATTGTATTAGACAGCCTCCATTTTCTCCCATACACGCTGCTGCGGTTGCATCAATCCGGGGATTTCATCTTCTAATGTGGCCTCTCAGGCGGTAGGACAGACGGATCCGAGTCTTGGCGCCGTACACCCTGACTGCGAGCTCAGGAAGCTGCCCATCTTTCCTCTGCCCACCTCTACATGGGCACTACCTGCCTGAAGGAGACCTTGGTACCCGAAGGCAAGTCCAGTATGCTTTGATTCACCTGGCCAGCCTTTACAGCAAGGCAGCAGAGCTCAGCAAGATAATGCACCTGCTGAATAGATATATTTAGCCAGAAAGTAATGTGTTCAAGTCCCGGCAAGGTCCGCCTTTGATCATTCCAGGCTTAGGGCCAGATGTAGGTGGCTCATTACCGGTCGGTAACGGCCGAAATTAATGAATTTCGGCTGTTACCGACACGTAATGGGCCTTTCTTATGTAGGGGGCCGAAATTAAGGATTCGGTCATTTACTGAATCGGTAATTTAAGAAATCGGTAAATTACCGATTTCTTAAATACCGATTCGTTAAATTACCGAATTCTTAATGTAGGGAGAACTTAAATGAGTGCTTATCCCATGTTAGGATAAGTTATTTACCACCAAGTACAAGTTGGTGGTAAATAACAAAAAGAAAACAAAAAGCAATTTAATGCAAATTGCTTCAGTGCCATGTTGCAGGCATACATCCCATGTATGTCTGCAACATGTGCACCCATAAACAATTTAGGGGTGCAACAGGGTGTCAAAGTGACGCCCTGCCACCCTTCAATGTTTTCCCCCTTTTACCGAATCGGTATTTACCGATTCGGTAATTGACATTCATTCCTATAGGCCTCCAGGCCCATAGGAATGAATGGCAATTACTGAATCGGTAAATACCGATTCGGTAAATACCGAATCTTAACGATTCGGTAATTTTTACCCATTTTTTTGAGCTACATAGCATTTACTGATTCGTAAATACCGAATCGGTAAAATTCGGTATTTACGAATCGGTAAATACTATTTAGCTACATGAGGCCCTTAGTGAAATGGGTACCACTGAGCTGGTAGTAATACCAAGATCTTTGGTTGACATCACTAAGTGCATGTGAATGGGGTGTGAGTAATGGACAGGCAGACAGGGACATTGACTAACCTACCAGTAATGCTACAATAACAGAGGAAGTAAGAGTAAAACTGGAGACCCTGCAGTATCTGTGTGCTCAGGGTAAGCACGCATATTGTTTCTAATTTAGTGTGCGAATGCTCAGATATTTGATTTCAGAGATGTAGGAATTTCATATGTCAGCATCCTGAAAGGAAAGTATTATGTAGGACCTTGCCCACCACAAACGTAGTGAGGTGGGTGAAACCAATGAGAGGTTTTGCTTAAGTGTGGGCTCCAGTCTCAGCTCGCCCATTGTGACATATTGTGATCTTGGCCACATATTGGGTACCCTGCCTCGGTTGTCTGATCATTCATGATTTCCCTTCACCCAAATCTGCCCACCCACATGCCTCTTCTCAGTTCTCGTTTGTATGCCCCACCCCTTAGCTAATAGGATGGCACGCACTCTGATCGGGCAACCCTGCAAATCCTTTGGTAGTTCCACATCTCAGCGGACAGTCCTACTGTGGAAAATTAGTACGGTTTGGTAAACATTATCTGCGCCATCTTGCCTTTCCCCCTGATGCCACAGTTTTTGTCGTGCGCACCCGCCATTTTAGGTGCCTCGATCAGAACCACCCTCTGCACGCCACTGGCCCCCAGCATAGCCCTTCGCCCTCACAAAGCCCGCACGCTGACAACCCCCCCGCTCGCACATGCCTTGGGTCATAAACCCCTCTTCAGCGCAGCTCTGCCTCAGAACCCCATCCTGTTCCCAGCGCGACACCTCCCTCCATTCCTTTCATGGTCCCAGGCCCTTTGATACAAACCCCCCTTTCCTGTGTGCCCGTTTGTCTTCCTCGTTCCCAGGCCGCCACCTAGCTCTGCGGATACTGTTTATTGCCCCCCCCCCCGTACAGTAGGAAGCTTCCCTCATCAAAGGACCCTCGAGTTGATCAAAGCCCCCACCCTATGAGATCCGATCAAACCCCCACATTCCGTGAATCGGCGGAATGTCCAGCTGCGCGATAATCATCACCTGTTGTGACCGGGGTGGGGACTTCAACTGTAAATGTGTGTGGGAACGGGCCTGAAGGGGAGATTCAGAGGATGTCCTTTCATACTTCAAAGCATAACAAGAATATGTTACCTGCAATAAAGATGATGAAAATGTGTATAAGAGGCCAGGCCTCAGAGATGCGGTTAGAGCACCTCGTGACGATACTGGCTGTCTGAACTGATGTGTTCTCCTCCGGAGAGAATAAACCTTGTTTCCTGCTTTCCAGTCTCCAGCGCCTGCCTCTTCATTGATTAATATTTTGTGGGTTAAAGAGGCGATACCGCCGGGCAAATACTGATTGTCCCTGACCTGGTTTTTACAATTGGCGTCCCAAGCGTGGGGCCCATCAGCGACACGTGGATCCAGTGGGAGAGGTCCTGACGACAGAGTGAACGACTGCAACGATCGGGAGAGCTCTTGCCCAATAGACCCTCGTCTGGCAGCCGATCATCCGAACTTCACTAGTTCCGAACAGACCTCTCTCGAGTGATCTACGGTCCTGACTGGGAACCATCAGGAGTGCCGCGAGGAATACGAGGAAAAGAGGACGATCGGGCGCTGGATTCGGAAGATAGGAAACTGTCCATACGGTCCGGGTAAGGTCGTGTAAACACGACGAATTGCGAAATAATTGTTTAATTGACCGGAAAATACTAGTATTACTCTTTTGTTGACTTATTTGGAGATTCACTGTCTGCACACGGAGAAACAATAAGGCTCTTTCTCTTTGCAAACAGTGAAGGATAAGTAACGCAGCCAGCGTGCCTATCTTTCTCCCCCACTGATTGATCATTTGTTCACGAATTGTTTTCGGGAGATTTCCCTCTCCCACACTGATTAACTGTTTTTACCCCGAACTACTGTTCGCGGATTGTTTTCTGGAGATTCTCTGTCTGCAAACAGGAAAGAACAGGTTCCCCTTTGCAGATAGTGAAAGGGTAGAGGACGCAGACCTTTTGCGGGCCTACTTATTCTCCCCACTGGTCGTTTATTGTTTATTTGATATTGGTTCATGAGGTATTCACTGCCTGCAAACAACGTAGAATAGAAATATTCTGTCTAGTCTTTGCACGCAGTGATAAGATAGGCAGTGCTGACTTTTTGTCCTCGTTGTGAGCCGTCATGTCTGTCTTCTCCCCACTGGTTGGTAGTTGGTTCAGCCCGGACCGTTTATTAGAGGTGGACCATCTAGCTCCGCTGGAAGGCACCCCTAATAAAGACATGTTCATAAACTATGGATTAGTTACCATAGCCTATAGTAAGCTATGGCATAGGTATACCAAAGAAAATCAAGAGAAACAGTGGCCACTGATAGGATCCTTCGACCTTGATAAAATAGAAACGTTAGAAATAGCCCTTCGTAATAATAAGACAACGCCTATTATGCTTGACAGTCTCGGTATGTGGCGCAAAGAAGCAATGCAACGAAAGAAAAGAGACGAGGACAGAGTAGGTAAAGGAATATATCGACAGGACAACCCCAGGACACAACGACCCGAAAGTAATCTCCCGACACTACGCACAGGACGACCAGACTTAGGGCAAAACCAATGTGCTTTTTGTAAATATGCCGGGCACTGGAAAGCCCAATGCCCAACTCTACTGAACGAGAGTAGGAGCAGAGGGCCGACAGGAATAACAGGCCGGCAGAAAGGGAAAAGGCGCGAGACGAAGATGAATCAGTCTGACATGGACAGGCCAGATAGAACCACCACGTTTGATTATGCCCGATGGCACAGATTTCGCCAGACCAATTTTAACGACATGTTTGAGTCCTCATAGATCAAACAACGCTAAGACGGGAAACCCAGTCTAGCTCTAAATTACCCGGTGACGAACCCCGTGCTACCGCTACTGTTCCCTATCACAAAAAAGCCACCCTTTTCGGATAACCTATAGAAACAATACACAGAGTAGTCTCGGACAGATTAGTATACATTCCATTAATGAACTCAAACTTCGAGTGCAATGGGACTGATTACTCTCTGCTGCCCCCCCACTCTGTAAAAAGAAAGGAGCAATTACAGGCATGCATAGACAACCCCCCATTACCCAGACATGCCTGTCCAAACAAAATACCTACCCCCACTCCGGAAGTTCCCGAAATGCCGCAGGTCACCGGTCACGCCCATCCGGAAGGTGAACCACACAGCACGTGTGGGGCGGGGCCTGCTGACAACCGTCGATCGAATCGCCAGTGGGATGTCCAGGAGGCACCACGGGCCCGGCATGAAATGGCTGTCCCATCCTCTTCTTCGCGGAGTGGGCTGGGAGGGAGAGGCGACGCGGACGGGCCTCACCCACCTCCTCGGATAGGAGGCTTCCCAGCCCCGGTCCGGCCATCACAAATACCTCTGCGGAAATTGGTACAGGGTGGGCTGGGAGGGAGAGGCGACGCGAACGGGCCTCTCCCACCTCCCCGGATAGGAGGTTTCCCAGCCCCCGGCCCGGCGCCGAAATCCTCCAGCCAGGCGGCGCCCATACTTGCGCAGCACCGAACATACAACAGCGGCGCCCATACTTGCGCAGCACCGAACATGCAACGGTGGCGCCCATACCTGCGCAGCACAGAACATGCAACGGTGGCGCCCATATTTGCGCAGCACTGAACATGCAACGGTGGCCATACTTCCGCAGTACAGGACATACGCCGCAGGTGGCCATACTTCCGCAGCACGGGACATGCACTGCAGGCGGCCATACTTCCGCAGCACAGGACATGGGACTTGTGGAGCACGGGATGTAGAGTGGCCATCATGCATTGTCCGTAAGAGGGAGACGGCGCGAACGAGTCTCCCTCGCCCCCCCCCCCCGGTGGGGGCACCACAGCTGCACCCTAGCCGAAGTCCTGCTTCCACCACACGGAGTTCCATTTCTTTCACCCCAAAAAGGTCTCTTCCACTCTTGCAGACTCGACGAAGGGCGGCTGCTGCAGGGCCTCAACATGGCGTCTGGGCCCCCTGGAAGGCGGGTCTAGGCCGCTAGAGTAACTTTGACCAGCAATGTAACTCGGACGCTTGCCCACCGCGGCACGAGCCCCCACCTCCGACAGCATCTCCACAGCCTTGAAGATTCTACAAAAGTCCCCGGAGCCCTCGGCCCCTGCAGGCTTCCGGTGAGGAACAACTGCCTTGGTCGCTAACGAACTAACCACGACATAGCCACCCCTTCTGTTAGCACGAGTTTCTGAACTGCCGAAAAGGACTCTGGTCCAACCGCCGGTTGTAGGAAACATTTTGTCCCTGATGCTACTTCCGGACTAACCCGGCCCCGCCCAAAATGGCGCCGGTATCAATGAGAACTTACGAACACCTCGTGGTGTTTTTTTTTGCTAAAAAGACTCGATGTTCTGAGATATGTATATATGTGATCCTTTGTACACTTGACGAAAACGAGGGAGGGTTCACTCGACGAACATGTAAAAGGACCCCGTGAAAAATGTTGTTTTCAATGTACAATGTATTATGATATTATTGTAGCCGATACATCACCTTGCTGGTGACACACGCCCACGGTATGCATATAGGAAATTTCATTGCAACTAGCCTGACTGTGCTTCCAATTATGAAATGAATGCTCCTTGATCCCCCCACCTATTGATAGACCTTTTTTAGTTTCCTGCAAAATGACTAAATAAAACCTTTTTAATGTTTTTAATGCTGCAAAATAGCCCCCCCCCTTACTGTACGTACTTCAGCCATCGCCGTGTCCGGCCAAATACGATTGCACCCTCATATCTACATGCTGAACGATTGTGCAAATAAAGGTTTTACAAACTATGAACAGGTATTGCATGCTTTTTTTTTTTTTAAATGTGGGATCAGCGGGAGAGTTTTTCTGTGCACCCTGCTTTGCTCTCTCTTTTAGGTTATTAGAAGATGGTTGCCCAGCCCCGGATGGAGAATCGAATCTAAGACACGATACTCTGCCTCCAAGTATGCGACTGGCTCAGGAACTAACGCATGGAGAAGGACCTCGACTCCTGAGGATGGGTAAAGTGAAGCGGTGTAAATGATAGAATGTTATAAAGGTACGCCACTCAAAGGTACTAGGGAACAGAGTTGACCGAAGAACTGATAAGCCTTAGAACATCACGGCGTTGAAAGAAATTTAAGGACCCCGATAGCTAGATACATCTACCAACTAGATACCTCGCACTAAGTGCCTCTGATTTTTTTAACGTTTTCTTACACACGGCCTATAAGGACACACTGCCCCCCCCTGGCTTCAGAAACCAAAAACCCCAGGGATTCTATCCCGAGGAGATAAGACGAGTATGAGGTAAGTAAAGGACTTTCGTACCCATGCATTTGATATGCTCGAATGTTGTCCCCCTCCCTTCCCCTCTCTTTCTCCCTCTGCAGGTTACAGTGGAATCGCGACTGAGGTATGGTGAAGATCTGAAGCCTCGCCATGTCTGATACACGAAGCGGACTAACGCTGCAAGGTGGCACCTAAGCACACCCACAAACTGCTCTTGTAACGAAAGAGCCGATAAGTTGTATGATATGATGAAACACGATCACCCCTAATCCGTGCTGCGTGAATGGGCACATGCCACGTATGTCTGAAACTATGAGAAAATGTTTTTGTGTGAACTGAAGCGTTGACTTAACTGGTCAAAGGACCGAGAATGCAAGAAGTACGACACAATGGTGCCCTTTTACTCAATGCATGTCCCCTGTACCCGGCCTGATGCTCGTCCGTCCCAAACTGCATGCTTTCGAAATTCTAACACAGACCCGTAATGTCTCATGTTGTGTAATGCGCTGAATAGCCTACCTTAATACACTGCCACCCCCAATATCGCACGTGTACTATTTAGCCTATTGTTGCACATCTCTCTCTCTCTCTCTCTCTCTCTCTCTCTTTCTCTCTCTCTCTCTCTCTCTCTCTCACTCTTCCGAACGACAAGCACCTAAATTGGCAAACCGCCACCCCTAGTGCACCACCCAATTGGCTCCAAATACCGCAAGTATTTGCACAAAATTTGTCTTAAATAAAATCACCCTGATGCCGTGTCACTACCTCTCCTTTCTGTTAAAAAATTGATGAAACCGAGAATTGGCCATAAGGGAAAGGACAGGTAAGACGACTGAGGTTCCCTAATCTGACCCGTAATAAGGGAACTACATGTCAGCGGCTTCTATAAAAAAAAATTAAAAAAAAATGCCTCAGATAACGCGACCTTCCCCGTCCCGAATTGTCGCAATCCCCAAACAGTAAAGGTGATCGAAATATCCCCATCTTCCCAGAACGCCCCCAGTTTTGTATCAGCTGCCCCAGACGAGATTTTTAAAAATGTCCCTCACCCCCGGTTGCAAGAGATGGGTCGACTTACGACTAACACAGGCCAGCCGTTGTTCCTAGAAATGATTTGTTGATAAGCAAGCTACAGAGTTTAGAATTCGAGAAATGTCACTGAACGCTTACCAACTGAACTGTGGCCTTCTGCTAAATAACGCCCTTATGACACAAAGCAAGACGATAGTCCCTTACCACAGTTTGCTATGTCCCCAGTTGTTTTCCACAAAACCCGGTTTTTTTATTAAGTAGTCAGGTTGTAAGAGGCTATGTAGGAACTAGGATGATGTTTGCAAAGTTAAGATTAGACCGAAATGAAGAAATCGTTGCAATAAACCCCGTTGAAAGCAAAATGTTTAGCTGAAAGGTAGGATGCATTGATAGAATGAAAAATTGTTTAGCCTATGTTCGTCCCTCAGAAAGATACCTATCAGACCTTGGTGATAGCACGTTGCACTTTTTTCGTAAAATATAAAGCCCTGGAGAACGGAATAGCTTTGTAAAGCTCGTACTAGGAAGGTGGGTCTCTGTCAGAAGAACTGACGTAACTGTGATAAATAAAATGCAATGAAAAGGTACCAGATCTCGTACCACGACAATGAATGTAACACCAACAAACACCAAAGAAATAGTTACGAAGGAAAGTTATAGGAAATCCAACAAGCCCATCATCAATTATTTATATGTTGGTTGTGAACCCCAATGTAACGGATGTTTCTCATTTTGCTTGGAGCTGGGAGAGAAATAGACTTGTGTGATTACCTTCCTCTGCCAATTCTCTAAAGACTGTCTTTTCAAACTCATTTAAGGGTACCACTGTCGGAGGAGAAAGAGACCGGATGTGGGAGCGCGCGGCCTGACTACAGACCGTGGAACATCTGCGACATTGGCCAAGGCGAGACCGCGACAGTAAGGAGTTGCAGGACGAGGCACTGTTTCCGACAAAATGAGAGGAAAGGGCTGACCTGATGCCCCTGCTCGATGTTCAACGTGTGCCGAAAAGTCCCCACTCTCTGAACTCGGTCATGAGCCCGCCTACCTGAAATTTTCCGTCCCCCTGGTCTGTTCCCGATCTGGCCCTGCTCCATCCCCCTTTTTCTCCGACCTACCCTAAGGACTACTCACACACGCACTTCTTCCACCTGAACTTTTTGACAATCAACTCAAAAGGACACAGGGCGAAAAGGACCTTTTTTTGACCAGAAAAGCGAGGAAAAGGTCATGCCCTGCAACGCGGGACCTAGAATAGAGCTGGACCCGTAGCTCCACCGCCGGTGCTCCACAGTGCCAACAGAAGACGACAAAGAATGCTGAGAACTCACTAACTTCGAACAATGGCACCCTCGATTATCGTTTTTATGTCTCATTTCTCTCCCAGCCACCATTGTGTTGATTATACTCCAACCGAATGCGAAAAGAATTTACATATGCAATAACCTATTCAGTTCATATTCCGAATGATTATAAGCTTCTATGAAATGTACTCAATGCTCTCACTACAGAATCGTTTTTTGTCCGATATTGCATTACTATGACTTTCCTGCAAACAAGTTTATCGATAGACCCGCCTCCTAAAACGAAAGATTTTAAATGTAATGTTTATAGCTCCTTCACCTGGGTTCCTACCTTTTACTTATGACCACCACCATAGACATGGATAGGAAATAGGCCAGCAAGATGTCTTGGATATGTTAAAGGGAGGACTGTGGAAAATTAGTACGGTTTGGTAAACATTATCTGCGCCATCTTGCCTTTCCCCCTGATGCCACACTTTTTGTCGTGCGCACCCGCCATTTTAGGTGCCTCGATCAGAACCACCCTCTGCACGCCACTGGCCCCCAGCATAGCCCTTCGCCCTCACAAAGCCCGCACGCTGACAACCCCCCCGCTCGCACATGCCTTGGGTCATAAACCCCTCTTCAGCGCAGCTCTGCCTCAGAACCCCATCCTGTTCCCAGCGCGACACCTCCCTCCATTCCTTTCATGGTCCCAGGCCCTTTGATACAAACCCCCCTTTCCTGTGTGCTCGTTTGTCTTCCTCGTTCCCAGGCCGCCACCTAGCTCTGCGGATACTGTTTATTGCCCCCCCGTACAGTAGGAAGCTTCCCTCATCAAAGGACCCTCGAGTTGATCAAAGCCCCCACCCTATGAGATCCGATCAAACCCCCACATTCCGTGAATCGGCGGAATGTCCAGCTGCGCGATAATCATCACCTGTTGTGACCGGGGTGGGGACTTCAACTGTAAATGTGTGTGGGAACGGGCCTGAAGGGGAGATTCAGAGGATGTCCTTTCATACTTCAAAGCATAACAAGAATATGTTACCTGCAATAAAGATGATGAAAATGTGTATAAGAGGCCAGGCCTCAGAGATGCGGTTAGAGCACCTCGTGACGATACTGGCTGTCTGAACTGATGTGTTCTCCTCCGGAGAGAATAAACCTTGTTTCCTGCTTTCCAGTCTCCAGCGCCTGCCTCTTCATTGATTAATATTTTGTGGGTTAAAGAGGCGATACCGCCGGGCAAATACTGATTGTCCCTGACCTGGTTTTTACACTACTCTGCCAAGCAATGCTCGTCTTAGGATTTCACCATTCTCTTGATCCAAGCACAAGCCATGGGAATGGGGAATGTGAAACCGACCTTGTGAGAACCACAGTGAGCTGTTGGTTGGACCCCTTAGAAGATCTTGGAAGGGTCAGGATTCCTCTGCTACAGAGTGCCATGGGTAATAGAGGACGCGGGGATTGTTTGACAAGGGTTGAGCTTTACCATCTCCCTACATTTGTATTGATATAGTGCTTATGCCCAGTTGCAGGCCTCCAAGCACTAGCCATGGGAATGTGTAACTGACCATGTAAGGAGCACAGTGACCACTTGCAGTGGACGCCTTTGAAGATCTTGGAAGGGGCTGGATTCTTCTGCTACAGTTTGTTGCAGCTACTGGTCATCACTCTGGACTGCATTCCATTCCACCTTTGTTTTGTTCATGTACCTCCTCAGGCCGGGATCAACTTAATGCAATCGCTCTTGGCCACGCCTCACTGAGAAATCACTCTTGGCGTGCCTCAGTGGGAACTCTCTTTTGACCCTGTCCCAATGTGAACTCACTCTTGAACCTGCACAAATGTGAACTCGCTCTTGGTCCTACCCCATTGAGAACAGTCCAGCCCATGTCACCGAGCTGTATCGCAGCACTGAATGAACACATGCATCCTTAGACTTGTTTTGGGTTTGTTGTGGGCCTCAGCAGTTAGGAGCAGCATGAGTCTTGTAGCTCATTGAGTAAAGGACCCCTGCTTGGGGATACCTGCCAAGCTTACGGGGTTTACTGGAAAAAAACTCCAAGTGATGGGTGCAATGCTTGGTCTAGTCTCAGCCATTGGAGGCTTCTGGGGGATATATTCCTAAAGTGAGAGGTGACTGTGAAGGAAAGGGAGTGAGGGATCAGGAATAATCAAGGCAGGTGTGTATGGCTCTTTTTTCCACGTGTGCCCTAACATGCATCTACCGCCCCGTCTTTGTTCCAAACATTTGTAGTAAGAATATTTCCACTCAGTTTTTAGGTCGAGCCTAGCGCAGCGCGCATGCACTGTTCTATGGAAGGCTTCTTGTGAGCACTCCAAACTTCCCCGAGACTTCTCCGTGTGGGTGTGGCAACTCCCACACATTCCATTGGCCTTTGCGTGTGGCTTTCAATAATAAAATCGCGCAAATGGCCAAAGATGGATGCATGTCCCACCTTTTCTCTAAACGTTCACTCCCATGGCATTTGAGTCTCGGGAACGAGCAGCGGCTCGCAGTGTGGCATCTGCATTCCTCTCTTGTTGTTGTGGAGCATGTTACTAATGAACACAGTGCATTCGCTCTCACTTTAGTGGCCACTCTTGTTTTCAATGCCCCCTCATATCACATGTTAAGATTGTGTCTAAAATGGAAGGGGGGAGTGTCAATTTGAAATAAAGTGGCTTCTGAGGCGGCAATTAAACTGACACATCAGTCTTACTGGAACAATGTGTTCCCACGGGTACATGGAAGCGCTTGTGCAAGGCTTTTTTCACTCTTGCATTGCGACCTGAGCATGTAAACAAGAGCACAAGCAGGCCGGCTGAGTCACGGTTCACCCAGAGCAGCCTACAGGGTTGAGAGAAAAAAAAAAAAACACACCTTCGGCGCACGACTGTTTTCAATGCCCCCTCACATCACATGGGAAGACTATGTCTAAAACTGAAGGCGGCAGCATCAATTTGAAATAAAGTGTCTTACTGGAACAACGGGTTCCCGTGGCTACAAGAAAGCGCTCGCGTGAGGATTTTTTCACTCTTACATTACGACCTGAGCTTGTAAACAATAGCACAAGCAGGTTGGCTGAGTCAAGTCAAGTCAAGTCAAATTCCTTTATTACCGAAACCTGGGGTTCAGATACAGCCGGTCCTGATTTGGTTGATGCCATTCCCGAAGGTTACACACTGGTTAGAATGGACTGTGAAGGTCGCAGAGGTGGGGGCTTGGGAATACTATGTAAAGATGGTTCCACTCTCCTCCCCTTCTGACAAATTTGAAGCTCTCTACTTCTCAATACAGTTTACCCCCACTTCCTCCTTTTCTGGTATTCTCTGCTATAGACACCCCGGTCCTAGGGCTCCTTTTGCCACTAAGATTCTCGAAATATTAGAGCCTTTTATTAATAGGCCTAATCTTGTATGTAATGTAAAGCACATTTCTATAGCGCTCCTATCACTCCAAGGAGTATCTTGGCGCTTAACCAACCCAGATGGACGGGTAGGGGGCAAGATGATAAGTAACCCATTGCATCACACTATTAGATCAAGGCTCTGCAGGCGACATCAGTTAAAGAAAAGACCCAAGTTTTTAATGCTTTCCTGAAGTGGGTCTCTTGGGATAATGCTCTTAGGGAGGGTGGTAACTGATTCCAGGCCTTAGAGCCCAGAAGGAAAAGGGATCTGCCACCTCTTGTAGTCAGCTTAAAGCGAGGGATAGTAAGCAAGTTCTGGCTAGCAGATCTCAGACAGCAGGTGGGGTGATATTTCTTAAACCCGTTGCAGAGGTATTTAGGTCCCTGCTGTTGAAACGCCCTGAACGTGATGACAAGTATATTAAATAAGATCCTTTTACTGATAGGCAGCCAATGTAGCGCCTTCAGGGCCGCTGAGGCTGAAGATCTACGTGGCCAGCGTAGTACTAGGCGCGCAGCGGCATGTTGGACCATCTGCAACCGGTGCAGGACTGACTTGTTAGCTCCAGCATACAAGCCATTGCAGTAGTCCAACCTGGAGTTAATTAAAGCTACTGCCACCGTTTTTCTGGCTGGCAACGGGAGGAGATCGAAAAATTTCCTCAATGCCTTTATAATCTGAAATCAGGTCCCAGCTATATTTACTGCTTGATTTTTAAAAGACAGTTGGTCGTCGAACTTGATACCCAAGTTCCGAGCCGATGTGATGGTATTTGGTGCTTCTGCTTCAGCAGGCCAACACCTCTTTGGGGAGAACAAATTGTGTTTCCCAAACGGCATGATCTCTGTCTTCCCGGCATTACATTTCAGATGATTGTTGGTCATCCAATTGAATGTCGCTGTTAGGCATTCCTTTAGGTTTTCTTCGGCGCCTGGCCTGTCCCTGTCCAGCACCAGGATTAGCTGGGTGTCGTCAGCATAAGAAATTGTACTGATCTTAAAAGATGCGATCAGTTCCATAAGTAGGACCATGTACAGATTGAACAGTACAGGGCTTAAACTAGAGCCCTGTGGTACCCCAGAGCTGACGACCTTTGCTGCCGACTGGAAAGGGCCCAGCACAGTGACCTGACGTCTGTTGCTGAGGAAATTCCTAAGCCATGCCAAGGCTTGTCCCCCTACCCCTGCGGCAGCCAACCGGTTCACTAAGATATGGTGTGAAACCGTATCAAAGGCTGCCGACAGGTCAAGTAGGATTAGGACGGCCTCTTTTCCCTGGTCCATGGCCGCTCTTAGGGTCTCTGCTGTAAACAATAAGGCTGACTCAGTAGAGTGATATGATCGAAACCCTGACTGGTTGGGGTGTAGAATGTTATTCCCCTCCAGGAAGTTCGTTAGTTGAATGTTGGCAAATTTTTCCGCCAGTTTGAACAGCACTGGGAGCAGGGAGATAGGACGCAGATTGGAGAGGGTGGTAGGGTCAGCCAGTGCCTTCTTCTGTAAAGGCTTAACCGCTGCCAGCTTCCAATCATTAGGTATCTCTCCTGTGGCCAAGGAGGTGTTAATAATCTTGTTGATAATGGGATTGACCACCTCCACTAGGGTGTGGAGCACAGAAGGGGACATGGGTCGAAGGGGGATCCGGATTTGATGGCCATAATGGCTTTGTGAGTGTCTTCAAGGGGGATAGCTGCAAATTTCTCCAGACGGGCGTTAGTCCATTTCTCTTCAGTTTGTACAACTGACAGCTGAGTAGTGGGTATTGGTGGAAAAGTGTTCACGATGTCGGAGATCTTTTTATCGAAATAGTCAGATATCGCATGACAGAGACCTTGGGAGGGAGGGATCTCCTGCGAAAGAGCTGAAGGATTCATGAATTTTTGAACTACCCTAAAGATCTCTTTTTGTCCTTGGCCTGCGATGGAAATGGCCTGAAGAAAGTGAGCTTCCTTAGCTGACTTTATTCCTGAGTGGTAATTCTTCCTAGCCACTCGGTAAACGTTGCGGGCGGTGGCGTCATAATTCCTACGCCACCTCCGTTCCAGAGCTCTGACTGCTCCGAGTTCAAGTTTCAGGGCCAATGTGAACCATGGGGCACTCTTTTTGGTTTTGGTGGCGTTAGGGTTCTTTTTGCCGACTGATCCCAATAGTGCCCCTGCACTGGCTATCCACTTGCCAAAATTCTGATTGTCAGTGGAGGTGTAACCTGTGAGAATCGGAGTACTGCAAGCTAATTTCCCTGCCACCTCAGGTCTGGTATGCAGTTCCTTCCAGTTTGGGACATGATTGTCCTTGGGATGTTTGTTATTTTTTGTTGTCGTTCCTTTTCGATTTGTTAAAAGTGTAATATGAAAGGGGATGAAAAAGTGATCAGACCAGATCTGGGGGCTGGGAGTCTTTACTATCAGTCTGGAGGAATTAGAACAGACACAATCCAATAGGTGTCCTGCTAAATGTGTGGGTTTGTCTCGTCTCGTTCGTCTCGTTAATCTTACTCTTCTAGGTGACTTTAATTTTCATCTGGAGAAGACAGAGGATCCGGACACTATGGCTCTTATGGAAAATCTTAACGCATGTGGACTGAGCCAACTGATAGATGGCCCTACGCATCTTGCGGACCATACTTTAGACGGTATCTTTTCTAATGATAGCAGGTTGAAGACTGAATCGCCGATCCCTTTAACCTGGTCAGATCACTGGGCCGTTCCCTTCCGTCTTAGTATACCTTCCTCTACCATGTCCCCCAAAAACACCAACTCATGGGAAACCAGAAGAAATTACAATGAGGTAAATAACAGCTCAATAGCCCCTTTTCTGGCAGAAGGCAACTTCTCTCTCCTGCCTGATGCTAATGCTGCTGCTCTTAGCCTGTCCAGTGCATTATGCAAAGCTGTGAATACCCTAGCAACCCCCAAAAAACATTATTCTGCTAGGAAGAGCCCCTCTGCCCCTTGGTACTCAGAACGGTTGAGATTGCTGAGACAGAAATGCCGACAAAAAGAAAGAGCCTGGCTGGCCCAACCTAATGCCCCCGAGAAGAGCCAGCATAAACAGGCCCTAAAGGACTATAAAAGGGCGATAATAGATGAGAAAAAGACTTATTTCAATAACACCACTGCTTCGATGAAATCCTCAAGAGAGATTTTCAAAATTATCAACTCCCTATCCTCACCTAAAAATCCAAATTCAGTGCTGGAGACACAGTCGCTTTCCAATAGTATTGCTCATTTTTTCCATACTAAGATAGTAGACATACATAATGCCTTGGAAACTCTAAATTTGGAGCTTAACACACGGCCAACACCTATCTCTTTTTTAGACCATCCTCCTGTCAGCTCTGAGATACTGGACGTTATTCCCGGGCCCTGTCTGGCACAGTTTCCTCTGATGTCGCTGGTAGAGCTTAACAATCTCCTAGACGCCACTAAGTCTTGTTCCCCCCTGGACCCATGCCCTTTGAAAACTCTTAAGGCTTGCAGAGAGACTGTACTTCCTGTTCTTTTGGAGATTATGAACATGTCCATCACTGAAGGGAGTTTCCCAGTAGCCTGGAAGACTGCAGTAGTTAAACCTCTACTGAAAAAAGCTTCCTTGAATCCCGATGTACTGAAAAATTTCCGGGCAATTTCTTTACTACCGGCCCCGGCCAAAATACTCGAAGCTCATCTTAACCTCCACCTGTCTCTATATCTGGAGAGGGAGAATCTTTTAGATATTTCCCAGCATGGGTTCCGGGCAACCCATAGCACAGAAACGGCCCTCACGATGGTAGTCAATAACATCAGAACGGAAGTTGACAAAGGTCAAACCGCTCTGCTTGTGTTGCTAGACCTAACAGCAGCGTTCGACACCCTGTCCCCTTCAATCCTGGTTGACAGGTTGGGGTCGATAGGGGTTGAGGACAACGCTCTGAACCTCCTTTCCTCTTTTCTTCACCAGAGACGGAAAAGAGTAAAACTGGGAAAATTTCTATTTCCTTCCCAGGCGGTGCAATGTGGGGTCCCACAGGGTTCGGCTCTTAGCCCTGTATTATTTAACATCTATCTGACCCCTCTTGCTAAAATTATAAGATCTTTTGGGTATCAAGTACTCTCATATGCCGATGATACTCAGATAATTGTCTCCACTTCCCGACTGACACAAGACTCTGCTCCTAAATTTAGAGCATGTATGGAAGAGGTATCGGTATGGATGATACGTAATCATCTTAAACTAAACGGAGAGAAGACTGAGATCTTGGTTTTTGGTGGGAGCCACGAAGTGTGGAATGAGGATTGGTGGCATGTCTCTCTAGGGGAATGTCCCCAACCTGCACAGGCAGCCAGGAATTTAGGTGTCATAATTGACCCAGCCCTTTCATTTGACCATCAGGTCAATAAAACAGTGGCCACATGCTGTACCATTATTCAAACTCTAAAAAAGATCGCCCCCTATCTGTCCCCGGAGGCACGTAAACAGTCAACGGTCGCCCTGGTATCTTCCAGGCTCGACTACTGTAACGCGCTGTATGGTGGTATTAATAAGAAATTGAGTCAGCGACTTCAGGTGGTTCAAAACGCCGCCGCTAGGCTGGTTCTTAATCTGCCTAGACGCTCATCTGCCACCTAGGCGAAAAAATAACTTCATTGGCTGCCTATACAGGCCAGAATTTCGTTTAAACTCCTCTGTCTTGCCCACAGGGCGGTTTTTGGACCAGGGTCTGAAGGGATCAAATTCCTAGTTAGCCCCTATATCCCCAACAGACCACTTTGCTCATCCACTAAAAACGTCCTTACCGTCCCGAGATTCAACAAGGCGAGATGGGGTGGAAGAGCGTTCTCCTTCCCGGTGCCCAAACTATGGAATACCCTACCGTCTGAACTCTCTAGCCAACCCTCACTGGTGGTTTTTCGTAAACTTTTGAAGACATGGCTTTTTTCCCTGACGTATTAATTAACTAATTATGACTACATCACCTTCTCTCTTTGTTATGATTTTCTGTCTGTTACCTGCGCCTTGATGCCCTTTGGGGTTAAGTTTTTGCGCATTATAAGACTCACATTCATTCATTCACTAATTCATCGATGTTTTTGTAAGCATTTCCGTTACATCCCTGGGTGCTGCAGCACCACCTCAATAACCATCCTGGAGTTCAGAAGGTGAACGAGTAACAAATATGCCTTTAAATGTTGTGTTTTTATTTTGGCACATAGTGACGTAGCTAGCCCTTTGGCTGCCCGTAGCGGTTCCTGTGTTTGCCGCCCAGCCAGAGGTGTCCTCGTGAGATTCCTCCATTTGTCCCATGGCGGCTCACCGCATTGAAGTGCAGGGGGGTGCTGACGATTGCTGCCCCAAGTTGGCAGGTAAGAGTGGGGGGAGACGGAGATGGCCGCCTAGTCTGTGAGCTCTGGTGTGAAGGGGGCTTTGAAGGGAGACGGCGGCTGTTTACACATTGACTGAGGAAATGTAGTAGTACCTCTCGCAATATTAGGAGTGCGGGAAGCAGGCAGGTTGAACTCCTGAAGCACCGGTGAGGAGCTTTAGGAGCTGCAGCAGCTTTGGAATGTGAGGAGACGTCGGGCCTGAAGGCGTGCCTTCAGCCACGGAGCTGGAGTGTCCCTGCTCCTGACTTCTGCATTCCGCTGTAATCAGCTGAGTCCCCGGCTTCTTCTCTGACGTAAAGAGGCCTACAATGTTGGTGATGCTGACGGGCCGGAGAGAGCATTTGTGTCAGTGGCGCTGTCTCTGAATGGACAGATATCGCCTGATGTAACCACAGAGGAGTGCTGTGGTTTGTATAGTTTAAGGCTGTGACTGGAATAGGTGAGAGGCGCTGGTTTAAGAAGCTGAAGGATTTATTCCCGGGTTTTCCATGGTGCTGTTTTATTTTTGAAGGAGTGCTTTGCTCTGGGTTCATACCTGCAGCTGCTAGACATAGAGGACTTAATGACATACTCCCGCCCTTTGCGCCCTGTATGCTTCCCGCTCAACATGCAGCATATTAATCCCATATTAACCCAACATGCAGCATATTAACCCCATACTAACCCGTCAGCACAAATATACTGAAACGTTCTGAAGAGGAAAGTACTGGTGGCGCTGTCCTTGAAAGATCACATAAATGATGACAATATAAGAGTGGCATCCTCAAGGCTCTTTCTCGTGTTACCTTATGAAGTGATTTGTTGATAGATCTTTGGCTTCACCCCATTTTTCTCACTCGTAGGGCATGAGGAATTGCATTTAAATATTGCTAATTCCCTAACCACTTTTTCATTTATCCATTGTTGAAGCTCTCTGAGGAAATTGTTTACAGATTGCTGCCTTGCTTATTTATTTATTTTGCCTCAATACACCTTTTTTCCTCAGGGAAGATGGTGACATACTTATTTATGATATATATAAGTCTAAGGAAATATTGATGCCAACTTCTTAAGCAAATAACTCAAAGTTGTCATTGCCATCTCTAGCATGATCTCCTTCAATTCGCTCTAAAACTTGTCTGCATTACGCCACCATGGATAATCCTTCGAATATTTCACCTAAGAGTGCCACAGCTCCCAGTATTGCTGCGTCATCTGGCACAAACAAAACACCAAGTAAGCGACTAAAGAAGGACCCTCCTTTCCCTCCCAAACAAACTTCTTCGGTTTCTTTGGACTTATTACTCGAAGAAATGAGAGCTCTTCGCCCATTTGTTGAGGAGACTACCTCTCAAATACAGACCCTAACTGAAAGATGGTCAAGTTTGGAAAACAGAGTCACTACTGTGAAACAGAGTCTTGAATCTCTGACTTCGGTCAGCAGCAAGACTGATATCCTTCACTCTCAGGTAATGTCTCTCCAAAAACAAGTTAACAATTTAGAAAATAGAAACAGACGGAACAACCTCGGCATTTATGGATTATCCGAAGGATCGGAAGGCTCTGACCCTATAAACGTTTTCAAGTCATTTTTACCCAAAGTTCTCATCTTGCCACAAGACACTCAATTAAATATCCAATGAGCTCATCGTTTAGGTCCTGCTTCAGCATCATCCTCTATCAGTATAAGGAAGCTGAGGGGGATCATCATATATTTCCTAGAATATTCTGATTTACTTAAGATTCTATCAGCAGCCAGATCAGCAAAACGTATTACTTGGGCTGGCAAAACTTCGTTTTTCTCTCAAGACTACTCTAAACCCACCGCTGACAGACGAAGAGACTTTCTAGCAATGAGACCTCAACTTAGATCTATTGGTGCTCGATATGGCCATTTTCACCCATGTCGCTTCAAAGTTACTTTCAATAACAAAACCACTACTTATGAGGATCCTTTAAAATTGAAGAGCTCTATCCTATACCACTAACCAATACACTCATTACTAACACAACACCAATCAACACCATAAATAACTACATCGCACTCAGACACTCTCTCCATGCTGTAATTATACCTAAGAGTCCACCTTTTATCACTAACAAATATATAACGATCCTTCCATCAGTTGTCCAACAAACACACTCCTCTCCCTTCTAAGATAATAACACTAACACATAACACACACACTGCACACCACCACACTTTGTAACTCTTGAAACAAACCAGTCTAAGATAAACACTCTCACCTCTACTTCATTCCCTCCTACACACAACATACACTTTACACATAAACACATCACCACCCCCTCTACGTCACAACCTCCTCTCACAAACATTACTACACAACCAAATCAGGTGCATGAAACATATACATCAGCACCCCTTTTCACTACACCTCAAAAGCAAAACATACCACACACACCAGCACAACAACATCTTCAGAGCGCAACACCTCATAATACTTACCATCACAAAATACATACATATACCCACACTTCAAAGTACACAAAGGAACAAACTCCAGTGCCAAGCTTTCACTCTTCCACCACACCTAACACAGATACAGCAATACAGCACCTCTCTTTTAACCGCCTCTCATCCATTGGACAATTTAGAACATTACGACATTACCCACATGCTGCACCACCTCCCCTGACTCATACACCTTCCGCCTTTAACACACACAAAAAAAATAAGCTACATGCCACACCTCACAACTTTGCTTCCCCAAGTCTACAGAATGAATGAATGAATGAAATGGCATTTATCATGCGCAGCTATGCCCAATGGGCGTCAAGGCGCCTAAATCAAATAATTAGCTGTCAGTAGTCAGAGACAGAGCTTACTGGTATGCTCCAATAAAAAGCCAGGTTTTCAATGAATTCCTAAAGAGATCAAGCGAAGGCAGTGACTTGATCTCAAGGGGGAGTGAATTCCACATCTGGGGTGCCAGAATGGAAAAAGCTTTGCTCCCCCATCTAGCCTTCTTGGCTCGAGGAATCACCAGTTGATTGAGCTCACTAGAGCGCAAGCATCTCTTCGGGACATATCTGGTGAGCAGGGATCCAAGGGCATCAGCCGGACCTGCAGTTAACGCCTTGTATGTTAGACAGAGAAGTTTGAACGTAATCCTTGAGGGAATAGGGAGCCAGTGGAGATTCTTCCTCGCCAAGGTCATAGATGAAAGCCAAGGCAGGGCCAGGGCAAAACGTGCTGCCGCATTTTGTATAACCTGCAGGCGCTGCAGAAGGCCCTTGTTGGCCCCGGCATAAAGTGAATTACAATAATCCAGCCTTGAGCCAACAAGGGCGATCACCACCTGTTTCCGTGCCTGTAAGGAAAGATAATGAACAATCCTTTTCAGGGTCCTAATGACACCCCAACAGGTAGCCACCGTTCGATTGACCTGAAGCTCCATAGAGAGCTGGGTGTCAAAGATGACACCGAGGTTCCTGGCAGATTGTGTGGGTGTCGGGCAGATGCCTAACAGAGGAGGCCACCACTCACCTGACCACATGCCCTGGTCTTTGCCAAAGACCAGGACCTCTGTCTTGTCCCCGTTCAACTTTAGGGAGTTGGAAATCATCCACTCTGCAACAAGTTGCATGCAGGCTCTAAAGTTTGACGCGGCTTCGGTCACAGAGTGGGTCAGGGATACCATAATCTGCGTATCGTCGGCATACGATACTACCTCCATCCCCTGAGATCTTACTAGTCTTGCAAGGGGGGCCACGTAGATGTTGAACAGGGTCGGACTCAATGCCGACCCCTGTGGCACCCCACATTGCAAAGACTTAGCAGGGGAGAGGTACTCACCTAACATGACACGCTGCTCTCGTTGCTGTAAAAAGGAGCTCAGGAGACTGAGGGCCGGTCCTTCTATACCAGCCTCCCTTAACCTAGATGTTAGGGTGAGGGGAGACAGGGTATCAAAAGCCGCTGTAAGGTCCAGCAGCACCAGCACAGTGGACTGACCCAGATCAACTTTCCTGCGGATGTTATCCATGACCATAGTCAAGGCAGACTCCGTGCTATGCAGCTTTCTGAAGCCATGTTGGGACCCATCCAGGAAACCTGAGGCATCCAGGAAGTTAGAAAGATGGAAGTTCAGGTGGGTCTCCAACATCTTAGCAGGGGCCGGCAGGAGGGAGATGGGTCTGAAGTTCTTCAGTACTCCAGGGTCTAGGGTGGTCTTTTTCAGCAGCGGTTTTACAATGGCTTTCTTCCAGAGTGACGGGAAGATGCCTTGTTCCAAGGCTCCGTTCATGACTTCCAGCATCGGAGGAAGGATGATGTCCCTGCAAATCTTTAGTTGTTTCAAAGGGACAGGGTCCAATGGAGAAGACGATTTCGTTTTGTCCACCAGACTATTCAGTCCCTCTAGAGAGAGAGCAGGGAACTGTACAAGGGACTGGGAGGTGTCTCTACTCCAGGATTCCAGCAGATTAATTCGGGAAAGACCCTCAGAACTCAAAGAGTTCCTCTGCGATTGTAGGGCTATGTAGATATCATCTATTTTTTTATAGAAGAAATCTGAGATGTTATTACATAGCTCCTGTGAAGCAACCACAGGGTCTGGCAACTGGAGAGAGCACAGTGAGTCCACGATTTTAAAGAGCTCTTTAGAGGATGTTAAAGAACAGGTTAAATCAGTAAAATAATCCTGTTTTCTCTTGATCACTCTATTTTTGTAATCTCGTAAGAGGTTCTTATATAATTCTCGATCTCTGGGATCCCAGGATTTACGCCATCCACGTTCCTTCTGTCTACATTTCTGCCTAAGAAGCTTCAGATCCGATGAAAACCAAGGGGCAGTTGGCTTCTGTCGGGCTACAGATTTCAAAGAGGGAGGGGCTAGTTCATCAGCGGCTCTGGTGATCGCATCAGAGAGTTCTTGGGCCGACTCATCAACCTTCCGCTGAGATGTGATATTGGTGTTAAGGAAAAAAGGGGCGAGAGCCTCATTTGTGAGATTTCTGAAGCTCCTTTTAGAATATTTAATGCCGGTGCCCAAGTCAACACCAAAGCAGGGGGTGTCTAGGGACAGTGGGACTGCTAGGTGGTCGGACCAAGTGATCGGTACCGGCACACCGACAGTTAGTCTAGACTCGTTGGAGAAAATCCCATCAAGGGTGTGTCCCGCTTTATGGGTCGGGTGGAGAACTCTTTGAACAAAGTCGCACGCCTCCAGTGAATTAAGCAAGGAGGAAGTATCCTTGGAGGCCATATCCTCTAAGTGGAAATTAATATCCCCCAAAATGGTGAAATGTGATCTGCCAAAGTAGGGTTCCAAAATTCTGAAGAATTCTGGGCAAAAATGGGCTCTAGGACCGGGAGGCCTATAAAGTAAAATACCAGAAAAAGAACTCGATGGAGCATACACAATACAAAAATACAGGGCCTCAAAGGGGTCAGTAGGAACTGATAGGGGTTTTATGGTGCAGAAGAGAGTGGATTTAAACAGAATAGCTATCCCACCACCTCTACCGCGTTCTCTATCTAACCTCAGAAGGGAATATCCTTCAGGTATGGCTAACAGAAGGTCATGACCAGAAGAGTCAGAGGTCCAGGTCTCGGTGACAAAGACCCAGTCAGGATGCCTCGTGCTAACAAAGTCATGGAATTCAATCCCATGTCTGATCAAAGAACGTGCGTTGATCAGAAAACCCTGTTTGAGTTGGAGGGTGTGGCTAACCGACGTCGAGGGAACAAAAGGCCTACCGGCCAGGCTAGAAAAGTTAAAAGAAATTCTACAGGAAGGACATGAATGCGCATGAAGGAGGGCCTCCGGTCTGAGCCGGTGATGACAGACACGCGCAGGGGGTCTCAGTGACAGCAGATTACCAAACAAAGCATCCGAGATGGAAACGGAGGATGAATCAGGAGTCCCAGAGTCCAGCCCGTCCTCAGCGCGGACGGGCGCAGACGGGCTGAACTCTGGCGTAACTCCGGCGTCAATCTGGCGTCCCCGCTGCGCGTATCCGCTGCGCGTCAGCATGACTCCCCTAAATACCCGCCAGGCGTCCTCCCTACGACTAGAGCGCTATGCCTGCCAATCAGCGCTAAGACTCGGTAGCAGCCACAACCAAGATGGCGCTACCAAAACGGACCTGCGCTGGGAAGCGGACCCGGCAAACACCGGTGAGTTTCCCTGAGTTAGGGTGCAAGTGAGGGCCAAGCGCAGTCAGCGCAGTTAAAATCAGGGGTAAAATAAACTATTTTAAACAAGATGAAAAAACAGGGTTATTATTAAAACGCGCAGCAGCTCGAATCCTGCAGTGCACAAAGCGCATGCACCGATCAACTGGCAGCTAGAAAGGAAGAACAGATGGTTTACCTCCCCTAAATACCCGCCAGGCGTCCTCCCCACGACTAGAGCGCTATGCCTGCCAATCAGCGCTAAGACTCGGTAGCAGCCACAACCAAGATGGCGCTACCAAAACGGACCTGCGCTGGGAAGCGGACCCGGCAAACACCGGTGAGTTTCCCTGAGTTAGGGTGCAAGTGAGGGCCAAGCGCAGTCAGCGCAGTTAAAATCAGGGGTAAAATAAACTATTTTAAACAAGATGAAAAAACAGGGTTATTATTAAAACGCGCAGCAGCTCGAATCCTGCAGTGCACAAAGCGCATGCACCGATCAACTGGCAGCTAGAAAGGAAGAACAGATGGTTTACCTCCCCTAAATACCCGCCAGGCGTCCTCCCCACGACTAGAGCGCTATGCCTGCCAATCAGCGCTAAGACTCGGTAGCAGCCACAACCAAGATGGCGCTACCAAAACGGACCTGCGCTGGGAAGCGGACCCGGCAAACACCGGTGAGTTTCCCTGAGTTAGGGTGCAAGTGAGCGCCAAGCGCAGTCAGCGCAGTTAAAATCAGGGGTAAAATAAACTATTTTAAACAAGATGAAAAAACAGGGTTATTATTAAAACGCGCAGCAGCTCGAATCCTGCAGTGCACAAAGCGCATGCACCGATCAACTGGCAGCTAGAAAGGAAGAACAGATGGTTTACCTCCCCTAAATACCCGCCAGGCGTCCTCCCCACGACTAGAGCGCTATGCCTGCCAATCAGCGCTAAGACTCGGTAGCAGCCACAACCAAGATGGCGCTACCAAAACGGACCTGCGCTGGGAAGCGGACCCGGCAAACACCGGTGAGTTTCCCTGAGTTAGGGTGCAAGTGAGGGCCAAGCGCAGTCAGCGCAGTTAAAATCAGGGGTAAAATAAACTATTTTAAACAAGATGAAAAAACAGGGTTATTATTAAAACGCGCAGCAGCTCGAATCCTGCAGTGCACAAAGCGCATGCACCGATCAACTGGCAGCAACAATGTTACACCACAAAAGCAACACAGCACTCCAACTCATTCTCAAACACCATCTCCAACACATACACATGCAGATCCATCAAAATGCCTTCTTAGCATGCTGGATGAGGAACACGATAAAGAACAGCTACACGATTGCTATCCTAATACAGCTAATACCAGCATTAAAAACACACCTGCTACACACCCATACAATACTGATCACTCTTCTACAAAACAAAGTCCCACTATCACCAAAGGCCACTATCTACACTGTCTACTAATAAATGCTCGACCCCTCTCTAAAAACAAGCATCACATCTACGACCTTGTCACCGATGCTAAACCAGACATACTATTCATAACCGAATCATGGTTGGGAGAGGATATGGCTCCAGTCCTGCATGAAGCCATTCCTCTAGGCTATCAAATAATCACCCAAAATCGTATAGCCAAAAAAGGAGGTGGTCTAGCTGTTGTATTCAGGCAAACAATACATATCACTAAAGTTGACAACATCTCCATAAAGAATTGTGAGGCTCGTCTAACAAGATGCAAGCCTACACCGTCTTCCACCTGTAACTTCCTGCTCCTTTACAGACCTCCACCTAGCAAGGCAACATTCCCAGACGCACTTCTAGACACAGTTTCAAACCTGATAACAATACACTCCAACCTGTGCATTCTGGGTGACCTTAACATTTGGTCTGATAAAACCAATATGACCCATCCAAAAACAATAATCACTGGCCTAGACGCATTGAACCTGCATCAGATTGTCCCCAATCCGACACACACCGCTGGACATATCCTAGATGCCATTTTTGCTAATACTGAACTAGTTATCTTTCAAATTATAACTCCATCACATGGTCAGACCACCACTTGCTTGCTTTCCAACATAAAACAACACTAAGCGACTCACCTAAAACTACCCTACATCCATCCACCTATCGGCCATGGAACAAACTCAATTTGGAACACTTGGAAACACAACTAACATCCAGTATAAAACTAGAAACCATAAATTCTGTTCAGAATCTATATGAGTGGCTACAGGAAGCTTTTGACATCCTGATACCACTCAAAACCACGCAACAGAACAAAATGAAAAAAGCGCCTTGGAGAAACATAGAAATAAAAGACATAAAACAACAAATTAGAAAGCTGCACCGTACCTGGCTCAAAACAAACGCCAAACAAGACAAACTTCACCTACAAAAAATTAACAGATTATATAAGTCGGCTATCAAAAAAGCTAAGAAAAGGTACTATTCAGGCAGAATTCAAAACGGTAACTCTGCAAATAAAGAATTCTATAAAATACTCAATGAATTTCGAAAAACAAATTGCCTAGAAGGAACTCATCCTGTTACTCAAGATTTCACAGAGAAACTGGCAAATCATTACACGGACAAAGTAGACACGTTGGACTCGTACTTACAACAGAAACAAAGCACCAGCACTAACCCTTGTACAAAACAACTATCCAAGAATGCTCTAATCAAGCCTCTCCGTTCCTTCCAACACATCTCACACAATACATTTATGGACCTGGTCAAAGCAAGCAGGCCTGCCGGCAGCCTTTCTGACCCCTGTCCGCCACAAACTTTCAAGACAATTCTTTTAACAACCTCTGCTGCCATTCCAGTAAGAAGAATCATCAACGATTCCTTAACTACTGGAATATTTCCAGAAGAACTCAAAAAGTCATACATACGCCCTTTACTGAAGAAAACAAACTTGGACCTGCTGAACCCCGACAACTACAGACCCATTACAAATGGACCTTTCCTGGGCAAACTGATAGAAAGAGCAGCGTTCGCCCAGATGTCACAATTCATTGAAGAGAATGACATACTTTCAGATTTCCAAACAGGATTCCGTCCAGGAAGAGGCAGTGAATCTGTCCTCCTTGCCATCTGGGATGACCTGAAGAACACAGTTGACCACAACAGGGTTGCTGCGCTACTCCTCTTGGACCTCTCAGCTGCCTTTGACACGGTTGACCATGACACTCTGAAACAAAGACTTTATGAAGCCGGCATAGAGGGAACTGCTCTAGACTGGATCGCGTCCTACCTTCGAAACAGAACTAATGTCATCCACACCCCACCTTTCTCGTCCAAACCGTACTCCACAAAAGCAGGCGTCCCTCAAGGTTCTATCATCTCGCCCATGCTTTTCAACATCTACATGAAGTCTTTACCAGTACTGATCAATAAATTTCACCTCACGTGCTACAACTATGCAGATGACACGCAAATACTCCTTCAACTGGAATGCCCCAGAGACATTGGAAATTCACCAATTTTCAGCTGCCTTAGAGCCGTGGATCAGTGGATGACTTGGAGCCATCTCAAATTGAAAGCTTCAAAAACTGAAATACTCACGTGTGGCGATTGGAAAAATTACAACCCGCTTGCCGCATGGCCTGATGAACTGGGATCACTGCCTAAAGTATCGAAGGAAGGAAGAAACCTCGGAATGACCATGGACTCCAAGCTGTCGATGAATGTCTAACTGAATAAACTAGCAAGATCAAGCTTTGCTACTATAAATACACTGCGACTAATTTTCCCTCATTTGGGATTTCCACACAAGGTCCAAGCTACCATCTCCCTTGTTCTATCCAAACTCGATTACGCCAATAGCCTCTACCACGGATCACCTTTAACGACCATGAAAAGACTACAACGGATTCAGAACTCAGCTGCCAGACTACTCTTGCATATCAAACCACGAGACCACATCTCCCCTGCCTTGAAAGCCCTGCATTGGTTACCGGTTGCCAGAAGATCCACGTTCAAGCTGCTTTGTATTACCCACAAAGCAATACATGGAATAGGACCACTCTTCATCAGGAATAAAATCACCAAACACATTCAACAAAGGAACCTACGCTCTAAAGGAGCATCTCGCCTCAAAATCCCACCATACAAGAAAAAAACAATGGGTGGCACATCCTTCTCTGTTCAAGCAGCCAAACTATGGAACTCTTTACTCCCAACATAAGATCCACCGACAACCACCTTATCTTCAGAAAACTACTCAAGATCTAGCTCTTCCCCACATAAGCACCATACGGAAACAGAAATTTACAGCATATCCCTCTGTATATAAGCATTTGTTTTCACTATAGATATGTACCTATCTTTGTGTATTACTTTATAAAACATGTAAAACAATTATGTTGTTAAGAGAAGAAAAAATAATAATAATAATAATAATATTCATCAATAAATAAAAATCATTTTTGGTCTACATGTACATACTTCCATTGTACATCTATGTACCTTCCATATACTTGGATCTGTGTGTCTGTTACTTTTCTCCTGAAAAAGCATATCCAATGCACTACCCTATTTCTCTTCCTGTGCCTCTATCAATATATTTAATCTAAATATACTTACTTCTTTTATGTATCTATATACTTTCAATGTACTTATGGATATATATATTTATCACTTTCTTCTAATTTAGCATTTCCAATGCACTAGCCTATTTCGCAGCCTATACTTTGCTCAATATATCTTCTAGCCCAACCTTCTGACTCATCTCAAACTTCTTTCTACTACTCTTTCTAATGCTCTACCCTATCTCTCAACCTATAGATCTATTAATATATCTTCTACATCCACTCTCTCATTTATCCCAAACCCCATACCACTACTATGATCGCCAAAATAACCTTTTCTAGACTCTCTCCTGCTCTACCCCTCCTTGCATCATCTGACACCTCTATTTACTACACCGATCCCCTAAAACAAACATTTCTAAACTCTCCCCTCTGACTCCTTCCCTCCAAAACTCCTTTTTACTCATCCAAAGGCCTCTTCCTACTGCTAAGACTTAAAAAAAAATCCTTCACTCTTTTATCCCTCCACTATCCTTTTTCAATCAAAATTAACAGACTAACATGTTTCACTTCTCAAATTCCATATTCCATATTCAACTATACTAATATACTGCCCAAATAACTGAATAAAATATCTACTACTCAAATTACTTCATATTTATACTATACTAATTTTCAACACTAATCCTTTATGGGTTCCGGAGTGGCATGCTACTCGCCAGAAAAGCGCTTCAACACCCATCAGGGGTAACAAGTGCTTTATGAATGCAAATCTTTCTTCCCCTTTCATCCATCCGCTATCCTTCTCACTCCAAGTAACAGATTAATATCCACCACTGAAATTATCTCATATTTCACCATATTAATTCACCACTAATCCTTTATAGGCTCCCTGCATAGCATGCGTCAACAAGCGAGCAAAAAAATAAATACAAACCTTTGTCCTACTCTATCCTTCTGCTATCATTCCAAATCCAAACAACTGACTAACCTATCCACCACTTAAAATGTACTTGCATGTTTCACTATACTAATTCAACACTAATCCTCTGTGGGTCCCGGAGTTGCGTGCTACCCGCCGAAAAAGCGTTTCGACGCCTCGTCAGGGGTAGTAAGCGCTATATAAATGCAATTACAATACAATACAATGATGTAGTTTCTCATGTGTTGTATCGTCCGCCGTCTCCCTTCCCCTCCCGCCCTTTCTTACGGTCTGGAGTTGTCACTCTTCCATGTGGCTCCACCTACCCCCACCTTATATGTGTCTTGGATTTTTTGTAAGTATGCTCATCATGTCCTCTTTACTGTATTATGTACTCTTTTTATCCTCTTTTCTCTCTTCTTTTCATCCCTCTTTTCCTTCATCTCACTCATTATCTTGATTCACTGATGCCTTTGCTGCTATGTTCACAATTCATTTGCTGGATGTCTTCACACAGCCTATTTCTGTTGTTCCTTCCCTTTTTCTTCCTCCTTCATTTCTTCTCTCTCCTTTCTTTTTCCAATTTTTCAAGTTTCAAATATTACATGCATTTTTATGTTTTTGATATGTCTTTTATTGGCAATGGTATTATGATGGATTCACTGTATTTTATACTCGCTGTTCTTGAGTTATGGTTATAAATATTTGTACATGGAATGTTAAAGGTTTAAATTCCCCTATTAAGAGACAAAGGGTTTTATTGCATCTATCTAAATTAGATGTTAAAATTGCTCTATTTCAGGAAACTCATCTTAATGATTCTGAATCTTTAAAGCTGTGGAGAAACTGGGTTGGTGAACTTTTTTACTCACCTGGAGATGGTAAACGTAATGGTGTTGTTACTCTAATCCATAAATCTTTGAAGGCCCCCCCTTGTTTTCCAATTGAAAGACGAAGAAGGTAAATGGATATATACCAAGCTTGAAATTGATGGTATTCCTCTTTCTCTTTTTAATGTTTATGCCCCTACTTCTGGAGATGCCCCGTTTTGGTCTCATATGAATTAATTGATATCTCAGCATTTTGATCCTAATGTGATTTTAGCTGGAGATTGTAACCAGGTTTTCTACCCTTTCTTAGATAGGAAATCCACATCCCCTTTCATTCCTTCAAAGTCACATAAAACTTTTACGCAAACCATCAAACACTTACACTTATCCGACGCCTGGAGACTTTGTAATCCGACCCTACAAGAATTAACTTTTTTCTCCACCACATCAGACTCAGTCAAGAATTGATTATTTTTTTACATCACACAATGTCTCCCAATCTCTCATCTCTGCAGATATTGTACCCATACTTATTTCTGATCATGCCTCAGTTTTCATTCTGTTGAATCTTTTACCTCATACAGATCATCCTCGCTTCAATAACTCTTAATTAATACTTTATTCTTAATGACGTTGACAACATGCCCTTCCATATAATATGGGACGCCTTTAAAACTTCTGCCAGAGACTCTATGATTAGATATACCTCTGATAAATGCAAATCATTTTGGATTATAAATAAAGAACTCCTTTCAAAAACAAAATCTTTAGAACACTCCTACTACACTTCCAAATCTAAAGATTGTTTAACCCCTTCCACGCTCATGACGAGCTGGGCTCGTCATGAGGTAGCCTCCTCGCACGCTCATGACGAGCCCAGCTCGTCATGAAACATGGGAATAAGTAAATCCCAGCACAGGAGGGGAAAATGCATAGCATCGATCTGGTTAACTGATCTTATCAATGCTAAGGTCCAATATATCAAAGGTACAACAGAAGCAGTCTCCTTGTTCCTCTTAAAGACTAGCGCTAAATTCTATGGTGGCCAGTATAAATCTGGTAGATTGTTAGCCAATTATTTTAAAACCAAACAAAATAAACTTCAAATTGATTCTATTTTATCATACACCAATAGCTCAAAATATAAAGATGCTGACATCTTACAAGAAATTGTTCATTTCTACAAGAAACTGTATACTCTAGACTTGAGTCATATCCTACTGAGGATGATATTTCCCTCTGTCTCTCTTCGATCCATAAACCCCCACTCCCCTCTTCACATCTTGATCCTCTTGAAATTGATTTGACTCAGACCGATTTACTTAATGCTCTTAAATCCCTTAAAAAAGAAAAAGCTCCAGGACCTGATGGTTTTACCATTGAAGTTTTTTAACATTTCGCCTAACTTATTCTTCCTAAATTACATACTTTAATAACTTATTTTCTTTCTTCTGGACACTCCTCTGGCACCTTTATGGACGCCTTAATCTGTCTGATTCCAAAAGAGGGGAAAGATTTACGTTACTGCAAACATTATTGGCCCATCTCCCTAGTTAATATAGACTATAACATCTTTTCGAAGACATTAGCTTTTCAGTTGGAGTCTATATTGCCCCATCTTTTGGGGAAGAAAAAGTCAGGCTTTGTTAAAGATAGACCTATAAACGATAACACCGGCTTACTCTTGGACATTATTTCTAAATACTCTAGTCTTTCTTGTCCCCTTGCTGCCATTGCCCTGGATGCAGAGAAGGCATTCAATAGGGTGTACTGGCCTTTTATTTTTCAGACTCTTAAATGGTTTGACTTTGGCCCAAAAATTATTTCCCTGATTTCTTTGCTTTATTCAAACCCTAAAGCCGCTATCTTTGCCAACGGTCTTACTTCCTCCTACTTCTCTCTTCATAGAGGTGTAAGACAAGGATGTCCCTTATCTCCTTTTCTCTTTAATTTAGCATTAGAACCCTTTTTGTCTCAGATAAGACAAAATACATCCATTATGGGATACATGTCTAAATCTCTACAAATCAAATTGGCTGCATATGCTGATGATGTTCTTTTATACCTCTCTAATCCCCAAGATTCCTTACCGTCTTTCTTAAAGGCTGTTAATTCATACTCTTTAGTCTCGGGTTACAAACTAAATAACGATAAATGCGAAATTTTACCTTTGTCGAAATACACTTTCAAAGCTGATTTTTCCATCTCTAATTTCACATGGAACCCTACTCACATACAATAGCTAGGTATATGGTTTACCACCTCCATCAAATCATCAATTGAGCTAAACTTCAATAAATGTATTGAGAAACTCACTTCCCTCACGACCAAATGGCACCCTCTATATCTTTCTTGGTGGGGCCGGCTTGACACTATTAAAATGATGCTAACACCTATTATCCTTTATCTTTTATCTAACATTCCAATTTTCATTCCCAGAAAATGGTTTCACAAAATCAATTCCATCCTCACTTCTTTTCTTTGGTTAAACAAAAAACCTAGAATGTCCTTAGTAAAGCTATTGCGTCCGAAATCCGAAGGAGGGGATCATTTTCCTGATTTCCCTAAATATCACAAGGCTTTTCTATTAAAACATATATACAAATGGCTTTCAACCCCCTCTCCAGACCTTCCTCTATGGATTGATTAGAAAATTCCTTCCTTTTCCCATTCTCTTTTAAAGAATATTTATCTTTTACGAGGAAACCGCATATCTTGCACACCCCAATTATCAAATAATTGTGCAACAGCTTAAATAAACTCCTCCTTATTGAACCGCACAATTTTTATACCTTCCTTAACTCCACTATTTGGCCCAATAATTTTATTTGTGTTAAAGGTAAACTGGTTTATTGGAAAACCTGGAGGGACAAGGGCATTCTATGGGTACATCAACTATTTAAAGATCACTCCTTTTTTACTTTTTCCAAAGCTTTCTCCCTCTTTCATCTACCTTCGTAATTTTCTCATAGATTTTCATCTTTACGTTCTGTTATCCTCGATTCTTACTCATATTTTCAATCTTTACCTAACTCTCTTTCGCCATTGAATCACTCCTGGTCAACCATTCTACGCAAATCACCTATACACTTGTTTATTATCTCCACTTTCACCAAGAGCTAAAACTAAGACTGAAATTGCCTGGGAAAAAGATTTAGACCCATACATTTCTAGGATAAAATGTGGTCAAAAATTAGGAAGTCTTCCAGAGCTGCTAACACCACAACAACTCTCTTCTTTATATATAACAGACTACTTTTGACACCAGTCTCTTTACATAAAATGCACTCTGATACTCCTGATACCTGTTGGTCTTGTTTGTTTTCGCAGGCAGATATCAGTCATTTACTTTTTTCATGCCCCCATGTTTTTTAATTTTGGGAATCAGTCTGGTCCTAAATTAATACTATTTTTGGGACCTCCATCCCTCTTACATTTGTCAATATTTTCCTAGGTAGTCTTTTTACATGCTGGAACAAACCAAAAGGTCAGATTCAAATTGTTGACTTATTGTTAGCTACTGCTTTCCAGCAGATCACAAAACACTGGAAGGATGCTTATAAACTCTCATACTTATCTTGGTGGTATTCCATCTGTCATAACCATAGGCTAGACACAACTTTTGTATTTCCCCTATCTCTGAAGCACAAGAGGCTGCTTTTGTGGTCCCCTGTTACTGACTTTCTAGATGACAATGCTAAAAAATCCTCTGCTCCATCACCGTTTACTCAAGAGGTTCCTCAGCCCCCTTGTTTCCTTAGTTTTTGTCATTAGCTATTTACACTTCAGGTGTTATACCATTTTCTTCAAAATGCAATTGCTTTGTTCATAACTGTTTTAATTTTTTCTTTATCCTCTTCCCTTGTCTAGAATCCTCTCCTTTGATATGATTTTTTTGTTGATCTGCCACTTGCATTATACTTTGTATTGTATATCTTTGATGCTTTGATTCAAGATATTGTGTACTAGCAGCTCGTCCCGAAGTTGTCCGGGTATGAATTGCTGCCGGCCAGTAGTATATTGTTTTGTAGGATTTCTTTTTGATAGCATTTCTTATCTGTGACAGGCCTGTGAAATGCTCCGATTCACAGTGCACTGCTGATGCACTTAAGAGTGCGCGTTCAGTAGTGTGTGAACTCGAGTTTCCCTACTTTATTTTTCCTTGCAATATTATATAGCGCGAACTCGACAACATGGCATGAGCACAATTTACATTACAGAAGAACACATTCATTTGTGGTAGGCACGGGGAGACAAAGCGATTTGCCTGGAATCACAGGATGTTGAGCTGATGCCGAGATTCGAACGTAGCTCCCCAGCTCTAAAGATCGCAATTCTAGAACTTGTGGCGGGAGGTGTGTCTAAAAGTGTATGTCGGTGCTGGCCATCAATGAGAGAGACCTGTGCATTTTTCAAATGGGTGGTGAAAAAATATGAGTATGTTGCTGGAGATGTTGGTCGCCGTGCCACCAATGAACTTACCGGGGGGGGGGGGGTAAACACCCATTATTCCGCAACTTTCTTTCCGTATATCATCACTCTGCATACTATCATTACGAAAGTATCATGACTCCGCAATGCCATTATAACGCATGGCATTACATTTTATTTGCTTTTACCGCACATACATTTACAACTAAATTCGTTGTAAATGCATGAATGGTAAAAGCATGTTTTTTTTAATGTTTGGATAAGGTAAGTATGGGTATAGGGGTATATGTTTGGGGGTACTGAGGTATATGTTTTGGGGGTTTGGGTATTTTAAGGGTTCAGATATAGTTTTGGGTTATGGGGTACAGGGGTAGTTTTAGGGTTTAGGGATAGGTATGGGTATTGGGATACAGGGGTATTTTAGGGTTCAGGGGTAGGTTTGTGTTTTGGGGTACAGGGTTATTTTTAGGGTTCAGGGCTAGGTTTGGGTTTTGGGGTACAGGGGTATTTTTAGGGTTCAGGGGTAGGTTTGGGTTTTGAGGAACAGGGGTATTTTTAGGGTTTAGGGATAGGTTTGGGTTTGGGGTATATTTATAGGGTTAAGATGGGTTAGAGTTTAAGGGTGTTGGGGTATTTTAAGGAGTAAGGGTGGGTTATGATTATGGGGTGCAGGGGTATTTAAAGGGAGCAGGGTGGGATTAGCACACGATATGAGACATGGCATGAAGGGCGGAACGTACCACACGCCCCCATTGTCTGTCACGCCCCCAGCACACGCCCACAGCACAACACAGACACACCCTCAAGGGGCTACTTTGCTGGCACGGTTCTTTTACCTTTTAAATGTATATGGTGGGCGTCTGCTTAGCCTATGTCCTTCTGCTGCAACTGCCCTTTCCAACGCTGTATTGGGTGTTGTTATTGGTGCTGTGGTTCCTGAGATTACCCGCCTCAAAGGTTTGGGCTCTCTCTTTATTATATTAGTACTAGCAGCCCGTCCCGACCTTGTCCGGGAGCAATCAGGCTTCCCCGACCGCCCGACATTGTGCAGCAGCCCGGCCCCCCGCCCGCCCCGACATTGTCAAGCAGCCCGGGCCCCCGCCCGCCCCGTCCCCCGCCTGCCCCGACCCCCGCCTGCCCGGAGCCTTAACTCCGCCGCTCCTCGCCGCTTACCGCTCCTCCCGCCTGTCCGCCGGTCCTCACCGCCATTCCGCCGTTCGCCACCGCTCCTCCCCCGCTCCATGTCCGCTGCTCCTCCTCGCGTTCCTGGACGCCGCTCCTACCCGCGCTCCTGACGTCAGCACGCAGGTCGCGGCCGGCGCTACTTTGAAGGGACTACTTTTTTTATGTTAATTTTTTAAATAACACATATTTTTATACTTTATATAGCCTATGTCCATCTGCACACCCTTACGATTACAATGATGTATCGGGCGTGTGGATTGGCGCCGGGTTCCCGAGTTTACCCGCCTCAAAGGTGCAAAGTTCTTCCTTTATAATAATAGTATAGATTGCTTGATATGAATTATTTTCAATAAACTTACCTTTTGAAACTTAAAAGAGTGGGGGTAGGCCGCCGCCCCCACGACTCGTGCCCCTCGGAGTACACCACCCACCCCTCCGCCTCTTTGCTACACCATTGTTTTCACATTTACTGTGTGTTCAATGACAGGGGTCACATTTCAGGCTCTGTCTTATGACAAATGAATGCTCATTCTTTTGACATAGAGATTGGTGTTTACTTTTCTTTCTCTGACTCCAAAATTAGAGGATTTTGATATGCGAATGACCTGACAATCATGCTGGCGTACAGGGAGTGTGAAAGGAAACAACGTAGGCTGTCAGTTCTTTTTCTAACACACAACATTGAAATACCTGTAAAATAACTGAAAAATACATCAGCAGTTAGGAAAGCACAAATGAAGCACGTTTTTTGTAATTCAGAAAGAGTGAAAGTAGTAAAGACTTTCACAAGAGTAAAACAAGACCCTTGACTAGGGGCTAGATGTAGGTAAATCTTTTTTTACCGATTCTAAAATACCGAATTTGACCGATTCGGTATTTTAGAATCGGTAAATTAGATGTAGTTAATAATTCGGTATTTCTTACCGAATCGGTAAAGAATAGGAATGAATGTCAATTGCCGAATCGGTAAATACCGATTCAGTAAAATTGTGGAATGGTCAAGGGTGGCAGGGTGTCACTTTGACACCCTGTTGCACCCCTGATTAGTGCTTGTGGGCCATGTGGCACACATACATTCCCTAAGGGCATGTATGTCTGTCACATGGCACAGGTGTGCATGCACAGATTTGCATATACACAGGTATTCGTTATTTACCACCAACTAACAGTTGGTGGTAAATAACGAATCGTTAAAGCCCTGTGGCACTGTTTACAGTGCCACCTACATCTCAAAATACAGATTTGGTAATTTTACCGAATCTGTATTTTGAGATGCCCTACATCTCAGTATCCAAATATCGGTCGGTAACGTCCGAAAATCTGTATTTTCGGACGTACCGACCGGTATTTGGATACCTACATCTGGCCCTAGGTGATGTAAAAATGATAAACATTTGCTGAAACCCTATTCCTACACATTATTGTTAGTGTGCTATACAGTTTGATCAGTAAAAATGTGTGTGCGTGCAAATTAGTGTCCATTTCAATGGATACTGTGCAGTCTGTAAATGGCAGTGCTCTACCACCCCATGCTTTGGTAATATTTTAGGGCAATGTGCTCTAAAATGCACCATTGGCTACCCACCACACCCTTACCACTCCTGCCAAAGGGGTGTGGCTTATTTGCTACAGTTGTTGTTTGTGCGATGCTTACATATGCAATGTCTATGTCTTCAGTCTTATAACATCCATGGCAGCACCCCATCTCTTAAAATGGTTCCAGCACCACAGATTACATCATTTAATGCTTGCTGTTGTTCTTGAGTTTTACATGAGGAGCAAACGATACCAGTAGGTTATGGGTTTGCCTAGAAACAATAGATTGTGCCGACTCCGGGATTCAAAGCTGGTTCTCCATTTCCAAAGTTGACAGCTCTAAACGCTAGGCCACATCTTGGCCTGTGTAGTATTTAGCACTTCAGTTACCAGTGCTTGTTTTACTCTGTTTGTCTTTGCCGTGTCACTTGGTTCTAGATCTCTGTGCTCGTGTGCCTCAGCTGTGCTGAAGGTTCTACTTGGGGACAGTTGGGAATCTGTTATGTGACTGGATGACAAACGGACGTGTTCTTCACTTGGGTTGTCAGCTTGTCAATAAACTGACTTTTAAACTAACAGATGTTTGTGTTCTTCACTACATCTATTTTTGGCGACGGGTGCTGAACAACCCACACGGACCCACGATCGGCCAGAAACAAATTTGGCGAAAAGCGGCGCTCGTGACAAGAAAAAGACATCACCTGCCACAGCAGTGCAATCTACCGTTAAAAACCTCACCTCGGACTACAACTATCCCGACTCACGCAGAGAAGCGGATCCAGCGTCTCTCACTCGCGGATGGTACCGCTTTCCCTTCCAAGTCTGCAAACATACGGTGAGCCGCGCATGCTGTGAATGAGTGCCTGTCTTCGACGTAGTGAGTGGAGAACCGTCCAGTTTAATTGTGCTGTGTCGCACTTTCTGCCATCGGCGCTGGAACGCAAGACAGCGATGTGCGTTCCAGCAACGGCAAGACATTAACGTGGTTCACGCGTTGTCGTCACGGTTGCTGTGACGCATGTGTTCCAGCTGAAACGCATCGGCTGTACGTCCTGAATGTGTCATCACGCTTGCGCTTCAATAGCATAGACACTTCCTACCAAGGGCATCATACGTCACAAAGGCACCGTGTCTGTGAGGGTTCCTTGAAGGAATGTGAAGCGTCACAGAGGCTTTGGGGAACAGAAAGGAAAGTGATGTCACAGAGACTCTAGAAATACAAAGGGGAATCACAGTCACAAAGACACAGTGCATAATCAACCTACCAGAGATGTTCAGTGACAGTAAAAGCAACTAAAAAAAAAAAAAAAAAAAAAAGAAGAAAGAAAACTTTATGAACACAGTATTAGCAACGACATTATTTCGCATACAAATGATTTCCTTTCATATTATATTGTCACTTTTAACGACTTTATTCATCTTCCAAGTAACCCTAGACATGTCTTTACAAGGGGTTCTGCCACCCGCTCCATTCTTAGAAACGCCCGGAGATCCACCTATTAAATGGCGCAAATGGTTTGATGGTTTTGAAACATATATTGGCGCTATTGGGGCAATGAGGTATCGGGCAGAAAGAAAAAAATACATTTTGTTACATTCAATTGGTTTTGAAGGGAGGGAAATATACAAACACCTTCCAGATCCTATACTAGCTGAAGGTGAAGTTCTAGATGAATATCAACAAACATTAAAGAAATTGGACATAAGATTTAATGTTCAACCCAGCTTAGTTGTTTTACGGCACAATTTTTTCAAGCGTTCACAGAACACTGGTGAAGATGTGGACAACTTCATAACGGCGTTAAGGAGTCTTGCTTCAGACTGTCTGTTTGAAAATTTCACAGATCAATTAGTAAGAGACCAGTTCATAGCAAAATGCACGGATCGAGCGATTAAACAAAAATTACTCTCCTTAGGGAATCCCACGCTAGAAGAAACGATCAGAATAGCAAAAAGTATAGAAACGTCACAAGTATCTGTGAAGGAATTGGAAGAAAAGAAGAATGAGGCTGTCACGGCTATAAAACTAAAAGAAACAAAAACTTTATTTAACAAAGTCGGAAAAGGACAACAGTCCTATGATAGACAAAATTCGTTCTTCAATAGATCTAATATCTGTTTTCGTTGTGGATATAAACCACATGGACAGAATGGGAAATGTCCTGCAAAGTTTGTTACGTGCAAAATTTGTAATAAGGTGGGACACTTTGCTAAAGTCTGCCAGACAGGGAAAAACAAAGTATTCCAAAAGTCTAATCCTGTAAAATGTGTTGTTGATACTGACACTTTCCAAACAGATGAGGAGTGTGTAACTAAAGAATTGTGTGATATGGTTGTTGTCGTAAGAGATGATGGAGTCATCATTGGTGATCCTGATTTGTGTGTCGACCCATATGTGAACATACAGGTTGGAGATCGTGTATTAAATTTATTAGTAGATTCTGGTGCACGAATTTCAATGATCACCCTTGATCTCTTTCATACAACGTGGCCTAATAAGGTTCTAATTCCTCCCGATCGGAGGGCAATTTCATATGAAGAACGTGAAATTGCTGTTACAGGATATTTTGAAGAAATTTTAGAGTTCAAAGGAAGGAAAATTTTTGGGAAAGTTTATGTGGCTGAAAAGGGGCTGAATATCTTAGGCTGGTTTCACCAAGGCTTGTTTGGGATGCAACTCAGGCCCGGTACAAAGAATCAGGTAGTTGCTGTGAGGGACAGTCCAGAATTAGAAGAACTAACTAATGATTTTCCCCATGTTTTTTCTGGAGAGTTAGGAAAGATAAGTAATTTCCAGCATAAGATAATTCTGAAAGAGGGCGCTTGTCCTGTGAAACATAAACTCAGAAGTGTACCTTTTAGCATCAGGCAGGATCTGGGAAAAGAATTAGAAACTTTGCGTGATAAGGGCATCATTGAACCAGTGGAGTCTTCCCTTTGGTTGTCTCCATTGGTTGTTGCGAAGAAACAGAATGGGGAGCTAAGAGTCTGTGTGGATTTACGTTGCCTTAATAAAGAGATATGGGTTGACTCATTTCCTCTTCCCAACATTAATGAAATGTTATCCAGTTTAAAAGATGCTAAGTTCTTTTCTAAATTAGATTTGGCTTCCGCATACCACCAGATCGAACTTACGCCTGAGTCCAGACCCCTCACAGCATTTGTGTCACCCTTTGGAACATTCCAGTATGTACGCATGCCATTCGGACTCGCCTCTGCGGCATCTGTGTTTCAAAGGGTCATGACAGACATGTTAAAGGGCATTGACAGATTGCTGATTTTCCAAGATGATGTGCTTATACATGCCCCTGATAGGAGCACTCATGATGCCATTTTGAAGGAGGTTTTGTCTCGGTTCCAAGAGATTGGAGTAGTACTACGCCGAGACAAATGTGTTTTTGCCACCAGTGAAATAGATTACTTGGGGCATATGTTAAATCAAAAAGGAATCCTTCCTAAGGCTAGTTTAGTGGATTCTATCACTAAAGCTAAAGCTCCCACTGACAAAGCTGGTTTGAAGTCCTTCCTAGGGTTATGTGAATTTTACTCAAAATTCATACAGGATTTTGCAACAAAACTCAGGCCATTGACACGCATGCTGACGAGAGGTGTTAATTTCGAGTGGAACAATGAGTGTGAAGAGATTTTTTTGTGGGTGAAACAGCAACTCAGTTCCCCTATTGTTCTGAAACATTTTGATCCTTCCTTAATGTGTACCCTTACTGTTGATGCCAGTAATGTGGGGTTGGGGGCTGTCCTTTCACAGAACAAGAACGGGGAATTTAATACACTAGGTTTTGCATCGAGAGTGTTGTCTAGTACAGAAATGAAGTATTCTGTCATCGAAAAAGAGTTACTGGCTTGCTGGTGGGCTGTTACAAAATTCAAGAATTTTCTGTGGGGGAAGAGATTTTGTATCAAAACAGATCATAAACCTCTAGTGTTTATCCTCAGTGGCAAGAATGTGAGAGGGTTTACGCCTAGGATTGCACGTCTGTCGTCTAAGTTACTTCAATTTGATTTTCTGGTGGAATATATTCCTGGGAACAGAAATGGGTGTGCGGATTTCCTTTCCCGCTCTTCTGAAATTGTTGACAAAAATAATGATGCGGATGAAGAAGACAAAGATCAGTACTTGATTGCCGCGATAGATCTTCCTCAGTTGTGTGCTGTGTCTGAGGATGAGTGGAGACAGGCACTACTTCTTGACACGACTTTGCAGAAGGTCATTGCCTTTATTAAGAATGGATGGCCCAGGGAAAGGAATATTGCCTTTGATCTGAAAACGTTCCTTCAAGTTGCCGATGAGCTTACTATAGAAAGTGGGCTAGTCCTAAGAAATGATAAATTGGTTCCTCCGTTGGCCTTGAGAGCTAGGTTAGTTAAATGTGCACATGAAGGCCACTTAGGTGCGACCTTAACTAAGAGGAGAATACGTCTTTCTTTCTGGTGGCCTTATATGGATAGAGATATTGATGAGTTTGTTAAGGATTGCGTTATTTGCTCTAGTTGCGATAAGTCTGTGAAACTGCGTACTCAACCTTTGTCTCCCATTGAGTTACCATCTGCACCCTGGGTGAAGCTGGGGTTGGATATTGTGGGACCTTTCAATACTCTTGATTCCTCCTCTAGATTTGCTATGGTCCTTATGGATTACTACTCAAAGTGGCCCGAAGTAAAATTTGTCAGGGAAGTTTCGGCTAAGACTGTTGTCGACTTTCTCTGTGATGTGTTTTTGAAAGAGGGATTTCCAGAATTTTTGGTCACGGATAATGGCTCTCAATTTGTTTCTTTGGAGGTTGAAGATTACTTGAACAAATGTAAAATCAAACATTTGAGAAGTTCTCTGTACCATCTGGAAACTAATGGTCTTGTGGAACGGATGAACAAAGTCTTGGGGGAATGCCTACAGTGGGCTCTGAAGAATGGTTGTGTTGTTAGCAGTTCAGTGAGGAGCATGCTTTGGTTCTACAGGACTACACCACATTTCACCACAGGGGTTTCACCGTTCGAGTTGCTAAGAGGACGAGGAGCCTCTACCTTGTCTTGTCCTGGTTGGATGTCTAAGTGGGTGAGAAGTGGAATGTGGAGTGATGGTGTTGTTCGGTCTAAAGTGAAGTCTGTCCAAAACAAACAAAAGGAGTATTTTGACAAAAGGAAGAATGTAAAGGTGGTTGAAATAATTCCTGGAGATTATGTCTCCATTAAGAAACCTATTCATGTAAAAAAAGGATTGTCTAAATTCACTTCCCCTATTGAGGTGTGTGAGGTTAGAAGGAATTCAGTTAAACTAGTTAATGGAAATTGGTGGAACAAGAACCCGTTGGCAAAATGTTCAGTACGTGGTGATCCTTGTTCTTCCTCGGCTATTAGCCTTAATCAAGATTGTACGGGACATCAAGTCCAAAGCCCCAGTTTCCCTGTTAACAATAAACAAGATTGTTCGGGACAATCAGTCCTGAGGCGTAGTTCGCGTACTAGGTTAATTCCTCATAGATTCAGAAATTGATTAGATTCAGAAATTGAGTTTTTGTTTGCTCTATTGCTCCTTTTTCCTTTCTTTACTTCCTGTCTTCTGCTTCCTCTCTAGTCTTCTTCTTTGTTCTTCCCTTCCTTCTCCTCTATTGTGTTCTTATCTTGGTTCAAAACTTCTTTTCTAAAAGGAAGACATATGTAGTATTTAGCACTTCAGTTACCAGTGCTTGTTTTACTCTGTTTGTCTTTGCCGTGTCACTTGGTTCTAGATCTCTGTGCTCGTGTGCCTCAGCTGTGCTGAAGGTTCTACTTGGGGACAGTTGGGAATCTGTTATGTGACTGGATGACAAACGGACGTGTTCTTCACTTGGGTTGTCAGCTTGTCAATAAACTGACTTTTAAACTAACAGATGTTTGTGTTCTTCACTACAGCCTGTCATGGCGTAAGCTCTTTTCTTTGGCACAGAATGCTCCAAGCAATATGCTTAAAATACACAAGACATGAAGGAGCAGATAGAGTTTGCTATGAGAGTTATCTCATATTTTTCAAGTCATACCCAAGCAATACTATATTACATTTTCTCCAGAATCAAACATAAGATTGGTCACGGGTGTCCAATGTAGGTCTAGGAAGGAAAGATCCATGTGTGATTCTCAGATTCATCTTCATTGATTTGCAATCTATTTCCATTTAGAGTAATTGATTAAAGCTTGTTCTACATCTGACCTGGTTCCAACCCTTTTAGCTCTATTTTGGACTCTGGAGATTATTATAGACAGCTGTTATCTCTGACCAGTGCCTAATTTGCATAACAATAAGTTCCATGGCTCTTGTCAGGAGGCCCCTGCAGCTTGCACCACACATTGCCCCTGCCAGCGCTGCCAATGATTGTAACAACACAACTACTAACCATCACACTCCTACAAGAATAACTATAAGAATAAGCTATAATAAAGGCTAGGTTGGCAAGTAATTTTCACATTTAATGTATATTGAATTAATAATTAACTGTTGTTGTGGTCATCTCTAAACTAACCAGACAGCGCCACCTTGTGGCTGACTTAGACAACACAGGTGTTGACAATTAAGTGTTGGTGCTGAGCACCGGAAACCACCGGCTCAGATTATGTACTGTCTTTGACCTGAACAAGTATCCAAACACAAATACAACAGTCCTCTGAGTCAAGTGTTCTCGATGATGTGAACAGCAATGCATTCCGACATCTTTACTCGAGACTGCACTGTTTAGATCAAGTATAAGAAGGTGCCTGCTTTCTCCAAGTCCTACCCTCTCAAACGATACACATGCAGATTTGTACCACATACAAAATGCACAACACCCACATCTGTCGTGAAGCCGGATACAGGAGAGGGATAGTGACATAAAAAGAACACAGAGAACAGTACAAGAGACGTGAATTAGAAGGGGTAGAAATAGTGGTGTTGTAGTAAGATATGTGGGGGGGTAGGCAGAGAAATAAAGTGAACAGAAAAAGGTGAGGAAGCCCGAAGAAAAACTAACGAGAGGAAGAAAGTGGAAGTTGTAGGTAGGAAAAAAGCAGTAACTAAGATTTTAGAGTGTGGCAGAGAGGTAGGGAGAGATAGAGATAGGGAGAAGGAAACGTAGAGTCAGAGTAGTACAGTACTCCAAGGTGTGAGGTAGACAGATAACATAGAAAAAGAGGGGGATTAGAGAGAAGTAAAGGCTGTGAGAGGTAGAGCTAGACAGAGACCTGGGGAACAACAAAGAGACGCAAGATAAAGAAAGAGTATAATGACATGAGATATAGAAAAACGGGCCATGTAAAGAGAGTAGTGGGGAACAGAGAAAGGAACGTAGGGGCATATTACCAACCTACAGCGATATTTATTACTAAGTAAGGTCAGCGGTAATATTTTTATCGCCGCCCTTCACCTGTTTTTATCGCTGAGATAACTTGCTATTAGCAAGGTTTATCTCAAATGCAATAAAAATCAGGCGAAATGTGTGAATATCGCTGTCAATACAGCGATATTCACGCATTCGCGTGACAATGCTCTTAGCCATGTTATCCACCTCCCATTGGATAACATGGCTAAGAACTGGTCAGGGCAGGCGTTAGCTTTTGGAGATATTCGCGCTTAGCGCGATTATTTCCAAAACTACGCCTGTGTTGATCATAGGCGATAGCGATGTTAGCGACTGTTTACAGTCGCTAACATTTTGGCACGCCCACTTTGCATGTCATTAGCTATAAATATCGCAGACATGCAAAGCGGGCTCCAAAATGCTCGCTATCGCCTACAAGCTGTCGCTAACTGGTGTTAGCGACAGCTGGTAATTGGGCGAGAAAATTATCGCCGCTGTAGCGGGAAAAAGTCCTGCTAAAGCGGCGATAAGGGCCCTTTGTAATATGCCCCATAGAGCGGTAAAGGTTAGAATGGGAAATGTGCGGAGTAAAAAGAGTTAGTTAAGAGACATGTGAAATAGTGAAGGAGGGGGAGGTTTATAGAGAGGTAGTGTTGGGAGAGGATGTGGTGAAAGTGAAAAAAGGATAGCGGTATCGAAAAGCAGGTACCTTGAAAAGTGAAGGAAAGGGAATAAAGATCGCATGGGATAAGAGGAGTGGAGAGGTGAGGTGAGGTAGTGAACTAATGGTGAGGTAAACTAAGAGACTAAGTGGTGAGAGAGCGGAATGGGAGAGAAAGGTAATGTAGTGAGGGAGATATGAGGTAGGCAGAGATGAGTTAGAGAGGTGAGGGGGAAAGGTGAGGTAGAAAAAGGGCTGAGAGAGAGGTAGAGAGAGAGAAGATAGTAAAGACTTGGAGAGACACGTAGAGAGGTAAGGTAAAGAAAGAGATGAGGTTGTGAGAGAAGTGAATTAGATGGAGGAGAGATACATGGAGGTTAGAAAGAAAGAGCAGTGATGTACAGAGTGCTGAGGTAGAGAGAGGGGGGACCAAGAGGGATAGATATGGATACAGGCACAGAGAGCGGTAGTGAGCGGGGCAAGGCCGAGAGAGAGATGCAGAAAGAGAGGACATTCAGTGAGGTCTATTGGGTACATTGAGAGATAGGAGAGTTAGACAAAGATGAGATAGAGAGAATGAATGAATGATGGTACATAAGGAAGTAACGAGATGGGAGGTGAAGTAGGGAGAGGGTAATGACAGAGAAAGATTATTTTTCAATTTAGTTTCCACCAACTGCCTGAGAGTGCGGAGGTTGCAGCTGGGTTGCCAGGCATGCACACTATGGAGCAGATTTATCATTTTTTAGTGCAGTGCAGTGCAGTGCCCAGTGCTTAATTTGTATAAAAAAGAAGTGCAGGTGCTGAAAATTTTGCCAAGGAGGCCACAGCTCACTTCTTCCTCCAGTGAGCCCCACTTTCAACACCCTCACTGCCTCAGTCTCTATTTTCAAACCTTGATCTGTTGTCTGTCCCTTAAGTCTTTGCTCTAAGAGTCTATCCTCTCACCTCTCTAATTGTTTTCTATCAACTTTGTCACACCTGGTGTGTTACCTTATTCCCTATATTTCAGATTTGCCCTCTATTCATTATAGCCCTGCCTTTTTTCCTCTTCACTTTTGTCTAGGGGAGGGCGGAATTTGCATATTCGCGTTACGCAAATCTCCGTGAAACGGTCAAAAAATCTCCGCAAATACGCAGAAATTCCGCGAACACGCGGAATGGCTTGTTCGCGATGCTTTTTTACTGTTCGCAATCTCTGTTTGCGTCCTCAGGGGGAAATATCTCGCGAACATGCATTTTGAGAACGCAAACAAGCAAAAAATTTCACGAAGTTGCGGAACGCAGAATTTTGGGCAATTTCGTGTTCTCCGTGGAACGCAAAATTCCGCAGATTCCACGAGCGGAGCGGAATTTACCGCCCAGGTCTACTTTTGTCCATGCTCTGCTCTCTCTCCCGTCGATCTTGGCTCTTTGCTATCACTCTTCTAGCAGTGATTAGCTGTGTCTCCGGTTTATCATTTGTCTGCTTTTTTCCCTTTGTCCTGTCCTCTACATCCTTTCATTCTATCTTCTCTCTTCTTAATGCTCTCTTCTTCACATCATGGCTGCTTTCGCTTTGTATCTGATGTGCTCTTTTTTTCTTCTACTTAGCTCCGTCTTATCTCCCTCCTCTCCTGTTGTTTCTTTCTCCTCTTTACTCCTGCTCTCTCTCTCATCTATAACACTGCTGTTGCCTGTGACCCCTGTCGTCAGCCTGTACATGTCCCTGCTATTTTGAACTCTGCGTTTTCCTGTTGTCATTCCTAAAGAAGTGGAAGATGGCGTGTTTTACTTTCTTACCTACACCGGGTGCAAAAACAAAATGTACACCAAATGAAAATGCTTTTTTTGCTTATAATAACCAGTGTGGTATGACTGGGTTTATTGCGGAACAGACGGCTGCATCGAGCACAGCAGGTGATGTCACTGCTAGTGCTGTCTGTAATTTGTAGGTCCAAGGATGGTGACGGTATTGGCATCCACTGCTCAGCTTGCTGTGACTCTGCCTGCTACAGCACAGGCATTGTCCCCAGCAGTAATGCTGTCAATGCTGGTAAGTATGGCTGTGGTGCCTACTGGATTCACGCACGCTCAGCAATTGTCATGCTGTGGTGCAGTGCACAGATTCTACAGGTGACGCCATGGCGCACACAATTTGTGTTGGTCCACAGCCGCATCGAGCACGTTGAGGATAGCAGCAATGCAGGGCTGCAGGATATGCTACTTTGACTACGCAGCAAGTGGAAAGTCCACACTTACTTTTGTTTATTCTTCCTCAAGAGCCCTCACTCCCAAGTTCCAAATGCGCTCTTGCAGCTTCCTTGTCTCAACTCTGTCATGAGCCAGCCCCCAGCTACAATTATCCAATGGGAGGCTTAGGCTCAGTCAGTGGCGTAGTGCAGCAGACTCTGGGAAAAGAATGCAAGCCATAGTTTGTTGATGACTTCTTGGATTTGTGATCGGTGTGATGACATCATCACTAACGCGGTGATACACAATCATGCCTGCCCGGAAAGGCGTATGCTGATCTGCCTATGAACATTTACCAGCCAGTCACCATACAATGTATGTTATTCTTTTTATTTTGAATGTGAACAATTAACATTGAGACCCCCCACCTGCAGGGTCAGAAATTGTAGACCCGGCCCAGTGAAAGAAGTGCCGGTGCTGAGCACCTGAAAGCACCTGCTCAAATTAAGCACTGGCAGTGCCCCAACCAAAGCTGTTGCACTATGCAAGGCGGACAAAACAGAGCAGAACCATATTTATTAAAAGAGCCTGCTGCCGCTCGGTATCCCATGCGATAGTGCACACATAAGCTCCCTAGCACCGCACTCAAACTTTACACCATGGTGTAGAGGCCTGTGCATGCTGTCTAGCTTAGGATTTTCACCGGAAGCATACCCTTCCAGTACAAAATCCTATGTCTAGACACATTCTTAAACATTCCACGCATTGCATGTGCAGTACTGTGCCTGCTTTAATAAGGCATTATCTTTTTACACAAAGCCTGATCTGGCTTGCTTGGCAGACCAGGCTTTGATTCAGAAACCCATGGGTGCTTGTGAACCTGACCAAGTAATACCCAATTAACATCCCGTTGACGCAAAGTGACGCTAAGTTTCACAAAGTAGTGCAACGTGTTAAAGGGCACCATGACAGAACAAAGTACCTTCAATACTGGAAAGTAAATACCCTAGCAAGGGTTTATGCTGCTTTCAGGCCTTTGCCCCAGACAAACCCTCGGTAAGCCTGGCCCTAAGTTTCTGTTGTGCATGCTCTGATGTCAAATTAGGAAAATAAACTTATTTTTGGCAGGAATTTAGACTGTCTCACTCACTTTACCAGGGAAGCCTTGGAAGGTGGGGGCCCTGTGCAAATTACCCCCTCTGCCCATGCCTTAAAACGTCTCTGACTCCTGGTGTAGTCTAATTAATGTTCATCGGCGAATATTTTAATATCATTTACAATAAACAATCATTGGGTGTCAGAGGCAAGCTGGCACTCCTGGGATTCTCCTGCGCTTACAGGCACGCTTGAACCCCTGTGAGTCTCCTGCGCGTACAGGCACGCTTGAACCCCTGTGAGTCTCCTGCGCTTACAGACACGCTTGCAACCCTGGGATTCTTCCGTGCTTACAGGCAAGTTTGCACCTGGCATTCCCCTGCGCCGACAGGCAAGTTTGCACCCCTGGGATTATTCTGTATTTACAGACACGCTTGCACCCCTGGGATTCTCCTGTGCTGACCAGGCAAGCTTGCACTCTTGGGAATCGCCTGTGCTCATCAGGCAAGCTTGCACTCTTGGGGTTCACCTGTGCTGACAGGCAAGCTGGCACCCCTGGGATTCTCCTGTGCTGACAGGCAAGCTGGCACTCTTGGGGTTCGCCTGTGTTGACAGGCAAGCTGGCACTCTTGGGGTTCGCCTGTGTTGACAGGCAAGCTGGCACTCTTGGGGTTCGCCTGTGTTGACAGGCAAGCTTGCACTCTTGGAGTTCACCTGTGCTGACAGGCAAGCTGGCACCCCTGGGATTCTCCTGCGCTGACAGGCAAGCTGGCACTCTTGGGGTTCGCCTGTGTTGACAGGCAAGCTGGCACTCTTGGGGTTCGCCTGTGTTGACAGGCAAGCTGGCACTCTTGGGGTTCGCCTGTGTTGACAGGCAAGCTTGCACTCTTGGAGTTCACCTGTGCTGACAGGCAAGCTGGCACCCCTGGGATTCTCCTGCGCTGACAGGCAAGCTGGCACTCTTGGGGTTCGCCTGTGTTGACAGGCAAGCTGGCACTCTTGGGGTTCGCCTGTGTTGACAGGCAAGCTGGCACTCTTGGGGTTCGCCTGTGTTGACAGGCAAGCTGGCACCCCTGGGATTCTTCAGTACTGAGGTTTGCCTGTGCTGATAAGGCAAGCTTGCACTCTTGTGGTTCGCCTGTGCTGATAGGCAAGCTTGCACTCTTGGAGTTCACCTGTGCTGACAGGCAAGCTGGCACCCCTGGGATTCTCCTGCGCTGACAGGCAAGCTGGCACTCTTGGGGTTCGCCTGTGTTGACAGGCAAGCTTGCACTCTTGGAGTTCACCTGTGTTGACAGGCAAGCTGGCACTCTTGGGGTTCGCCTGTGTTGACAGGCAAGCTGGCACCCCTGGGATTCTTCAGTACTGAGGTTTGCCTGTGCTGATAAGGCAAGCTTGCACTCTTGTGGTTCGCCTGTGCTGATAGGCAAGCTTGCACTCTTGGGGATCGCCTGTGCTGATCAGGCAGGCTTGCACTCTTGGGGTTCGCCTGTGCTGATCAGGCAGGCTTGCACTCTTGGGGTTCGCCTGTGCTGATAGGCAAGCTTGCACTCTTGGGGTTCGCCTGTGCTGATCAGGCAGGCTTGCAATCTTGGGGATTGCCTGTGCTCATAGGCAAGCTGGCACCCCTGGGATTCTCCTGCGCTGACAGACACACTTGAACCCCTGGGATTTACCTGTGCTTACAGGCAAGCTGGCACCGCTCGGATTCTCCTGTGCTTACAGGCAAGCTTGCCACTCTGGGATAATCCTGTGCTTACAGGCATACTTGCACCCCTGGGATTATCCTGTATTTTCAGACACGCTTGCACCCCTGGGATTCTCCTCTGCTGACCACGGAAGCTTGCACTCTTGGGGTTCGCCTGTGCTGATAGGCAAGCTGGCACCCCTGGGATTCTTCTGTGCTCTGATAACAACAGAAGCAGATTTATTTTGGCAAAGGAAAGCCTTGAGGAGTGTGTTCAAAGCGGGATATTAGACCTCAACGTTTGAGGTGCTGAGGCCCACCTTGGATTAGTTGTTGGGACGTCAGGGTCCTGCCATGTTTCGCTCGTTCGCTTCCTTATTGGTCCAAACCTATTTCTGCTGCCTAATATTTTGGAAAGAACCTTACCAACTATTTTTAGCTGGCGATACCTGCCTGAAGAAACTATTCCAAAAGCTGGTATTTACACGTGAAACACATGTTTAAACAAGCACTGGCCAACCCAATAGGACACAGCTCTATAAGGCAGAGCTATTGGCTTTGTCAATGCTTTTTCATTGTGGACCTCAGTGTATTGTATTGCATTGTGGTTCCATTTATACAGCACCAACTACCCCTATTGAGGTGTTGAAGAGCTTTACTTTGCGTAGCGCACTATTCTGGATAAAATGTGGTAAAAAATTAGGAAGTCTTCCAGAGCTGCTAACACCACAACAACTCTCTTCTTTATATATAACAGACTACTTTTGACACCAGTCTCTTTACATAAAATGCACTCTGATACTCCTGATACCTGTTGGTCTTGTTTGTTTTCGCAGGCAGATATCAGTCATTTACTTTTTTCATGCCCCCATGTTTTTTAATTTTGGGAATCAGTCTGGTCCTAAATTAATACTATTTTTGGGACCTCCATCCCTCTTACATTTGTCAATATTTTCCTAGGTAGTCTTTTTACATGCTGGAACAAACCAAAAGGTCAGATTCAAATTGTTGACTTATTGTTAGCTACTGCTTTCCAGCAGATCACAAAACACAACCTCAGCATAATCTCCTACGCCGACGACACCCAGCTGATCCTCTCCCTGACCAACGACCCCGCCGCCGCCAGAGCCAACCTGCACGAAGGGATGAAAGAGGTAGCCGAGTGGATGACGACCAGCCGCCTGAAACTGAACTCGGACAAGACGGAGGTCCTCATCCTGGGCTCCTCACCCTCCGCCTGGGACGACTCCTGGTGGCCTCCCGCCCTGGGCACCGCACCCAAACCGACAGACCATGCACGCAACCTGGGCTTCATCCTGGACTCCTCCCTCTCCATGACCAGGCAAGTCAACGCCGTCTCCTCGTCGTGCTTCAACATCCTACGCATGCTACGGAAGATCTTCTGGTGGATCCCCACCGAGACCAGGAAGACCGTCACCCAGGCCCTCGTCACCAGCCGACTGGACTACGGCAACGCCCTCTACGCCGGTACCACCGCCAAGCTCCAGAAGAGACTCCAGCGGATCCAGAACGCCTCAGCCAGACTCATCCTCGACATCCCACGAACCAGCCACATCTCCGGACATCTGAGAGACCTTCACTGGCTCCCCGTCAACAAAAGAATCACCTTCCACCTCCTCACCCACGCACACAAAGCCCTTCACGACCAAGGCCCGAGCTACCTCAACAGCCGAGTCAACTTCTACGCTCCCAAACGCCACCTCCGATCAGCCAACCACGCCCTCGCCGCCGTCCCCCGCATCCGAAGAGCGACTACGGGAGGAAGGTCCTTCTCCTACCTGGCCGCCAAGACCTGGAACTCCCTCCCGACCGACCTGCGCCTGACCCAAGACCACCTCTCCTTCAGGAAGAGCTGAAGACCTGGCTGTTCGAGCAGTAGCGGCCACCCCCCCCCCCCCCCTCCAGCGCCTTGAGACCCTACGGGTATGTAGCGCGCTTTATAAGTGTCACTGATTGATTGATTGACTGGAAGGATGCTTATAAACTCTCATACTTATCTTGGTGGTATTCCATCTGTCATAACCATAGGCTAGACACAACTTTTGTATTTCCCCTATCTCTGAAGCATAAGAGGCTGCTTTTGTGGTCCCCTGTTACTGACTTTCTAGATGACAATGCTAAAAAATCCTCTGCTCCATCACCGTTTACTCAAGAGGTTCCTCAGCCCCCTTGTTTCCTTAGTTTTTGTCATTAGCTATTTACACTTCAGGTGTTATACCATTTTCTTCAAAATGCAATTGCTTTGTTCATAACTGTTTTAATTTTTTCTTTATCCTCTTCCCTTGTCTAGAATCCTCTCCTTTGATATGATTTTTTTGTTGATCTGCCACTTGCATTATACTTTGTATTGTATATCTTTGATGCTTTGATTCAAGATATTGTGTACTAGCAGCTCGTCCCGACGTTGTCCGGGTATGAATTGCTGCCGGGCAGTAGTATATTGTTTTGTAGGATTTCTTTTTGATAGCATTTCTTATCTGTGACAGGCCTGTGAAATGCTCCGATTCACAGTGCACTGCTGATGCACTTAAGAGTGCGCGTTCAGTAGTGTGTGAACTCGAGTTTCCCTACTTTATTTTTCCTTGCAATATTATATAGCGCGAACTCGACAACATGGCATGAGCACAATTTACATTACAGAAGAACACATTCATTTGTGGTAGGCACGGGGAGACAAAGCGATTTGCCTGGAATCACAGGATGTTGAGCTGATGCCGAGATTCGAACGTAGCTCCCCAGCTCTAAAGATCGCAATTCTAGAACTTGTGGCGGGAGGTGTGTCTAAAAGTGTATGTCGGTGCTGGCCATCAATGAGAGAGACCTGTGCATTTTTCAAATGGGTGGCGAAAAAATATGAGTATGTTGCTGGAGATGTTGGTCGCCGTGCCACCAATGAACTTACCGGGGGGGGGGGGGGGTAAACACCCATTATTCCGCAACTTTCTTTCCGTATATCATCACTCTGCATACTATCATTACGAAAGTACCATGACTCCGCAATGCCATTATAACGCATGGCATTACATTTTATTTGCTTTTACCGCACATACATTTACAACTAAATTCGTTGTAAATGCATGAATGGTAAAAGCATGTTTTTTTTAAATGTTTGGATAAGGTAAGTATGGGTATAGGGGTATATGTTTGGGGGTACTGAGGTATATGTTTTGGGGGTTTGGGTATTTTAAGGGTTCAGATATAGTTTTGGGTTATGGGGTACAGGGGTAGTTTTAGGGTTTAGGGATAGGTATGGGTATTGGGATACAGGGGTATTTTAGGGTTCAGGGGTAGGTTTGTGTTTTGGGGTACAGGGTTATTTTTAGGGTTCAGGGCTAGGTTTGGGTTTTGGGGTACAGGGGTATTTTTAGGGTTCTGGGGTAGGTTTGGGTTTTGAGGAACAGGGGTATATATAGGGTTCAGGGCTAGGTTTGGGTTTTGGGGTACAGGGGTATTTTTAGGGTTTAGGGATAGGTTTGGGTTTGGGGTATATTTATAGGGTTAAGATGGGTTAGAGTTTAAGGGTGTTGGGGTATTTTAAGGAGTAAGGGTGGGTTATGATTATGGGGTGCAGGGGTATTTAAAGGGAGCAGGGTGGGATTAGCACACGATATGAGACATGGCATGAAGGGCGGAACGTACCACACGCCCCCATTGTCTGTCACGCCCCCAGCACACGCCCACAGCACAACACAGACACACCCTCAAGGGACTACTTTGCTGGCACGGTTCTTTTACCTTTTAAATGTATATGGTGGGCGTCTGCTTAGCCTATGTCCTTCTGCTGCAACTGCCCTTTCCAACGCTGTATTGGGTGTTGTTATTGGTGCTGTGGTTCCTGAGATTACCCGCCTCAAAGGTTTGGGCTCTCTCTTTATTATATTAGTACTAGCAGCCCGTCCCGACCTTGTCCGGGAGCAATCAGGCTTCCCCGACCGCCCGACATTGTGCAGCAGCCCGGCCCCCCGCCCGCCCCGACATTGTCAAGCAGCCCGGGCCCCCGCCCGCCCCGTCCCCCGCCTGCCCCGACCCCCGCCTGCCCGGAGCCTTAACTCCGCCGCTCCTCGCCGCTTACCGCTCCTCCCGCCTGTCCGCCGGTCCTCACCGCCATTCCGACGTTCGACACCGCTCCTCCCCCGCTCCATGTCCGCCGCTCCTCCTCGCGTTCCTGGACGCTGCTCCTACCCGCGCTCCTGACGTCAGCACGCAGGTCGCGGCCGGCGCTACTTTGAAGGGACTACTTTTTTTATGTTCATTTTTTAAATAACACATATTTTTATACTTTATATAGCCTATGTCCATCTGCACACCCTTACGATTACAATGATGTATCGGGCGTGTGGATTGGCGCTGTGGTTCCCGAGTTTACCTGCCTCAAAGGTGCAAAGTTCTTCCTTTATAATAATAGTATAGATTGCTTGATATGAATTATTTTCAATAAACTTACCTTTTGAAACTTAAAAGAGTGGGGGTAGGCCGCCGCCCCCACGACTCGTGCCCCTCGGAGTACACCACCCACCCCTCCGCCTCTTTGCTACACCATTGTTTTCACATTTACTGTGTGTTCAATGACAGGGGTCACATTTCAGGCTCTGTCTTATGACAAATGAATGCTCATTCTTTTGACATAGAGATTGGTGTTTACTTTTCTTTCTCTGACTCCAAAATTAGAGGATTTTGATATGCGAATGACCTGACAATCATGCTGGCGTACAGGGAGTGTGAAAGGAAACAACGTAGGCTGTCAGTTCTTTTTCTAACACACAACATTGAAATACCTGTAAAATAACTGAAAAATACATCAGCAGTTAGGAAAGCACAAATGAAGCACGTTTTTTGTAATTCAGAAAGAGTGAAAGTAGTAAAGACTTTCACAAGAGTAAAACAAGACCCTTGACTAGGGGCTAGATGTAGGTAAATCTTTTTTTGCCTATTCTAAAATACCGAATTTGACCGATTCGGTATTTTAGAATCGGTAAATTAGATGTAGTTAATAATTCGGTATTTCTTACCGAATCGGTAAAGAATAGGAATGAATGTCAATTGCCGAATCGGTAAATACCGATTCAGTAAAATTGTGGAATGGTCAAGGGTGGCAGGGTGTCACTTTGACACCCTGTTGCACCCCTGATTAGTGCTTGTGGGCCATGTGGCACACATACATTCCCTAAGGGCATGTATGTCTGTCACATGGCACAGGTGTGCATGCACAGATTTGCATATACACAGGTATTCGTTATTTACCACCAAGTAACAGTTGGTGGTAAATAACGAATCCTTAAAGCCCTGTGGCACTGTTTACAGTGCCACCTACATCTCAAAATACAGATTTGGTAATTTTACCGAATCTGTATTTTGAGATGCCCTACATCTCAGTATCCAAATATCGGTCGGTAACGTCCGAAAATCTGTATTTTCGGACGTACCAACCGGTATTTGGATACCTACATCTGGCCCTAGGTGATGTAAAAATGATAAACATTTGCTGAAACCCTATTCCTACACATTATTGTTAGTGTGCTATACAGTTTGATCAGTAAAAATGTGTGTGCGTGCAAATTAGTGTCCATTTCAATGGCTACTGTGCAGTCTGTAAATGGCAGTGCTCTACCACCCCATGCTTTGGTAATATTTTAGGGCAATGTGCTCTAAAATGCACCATTGGCTACCCACCACACCCTTACCACTCCTGCCAAAGGGGTGTGGCTTATTTGCTACAGTTGTTGTTTGTGCGATGCTTACATATGCAATGTCTATGTCTTCAGTCTTATAACATCCATGGCAGCACCCCATCTCTTAAAATGGTTCCAGCACCACAGATTACATCATTTAATGCTTGCTGTTGTTCTTGAGTTTTACATGAGGAGCAAACGATACCAGTAGGTTATGGGTTTGCCTAGAAACAATAGATTGTGCCGACTCCGGGATTCAAAGCTGGTTCTCCATTTCCAAAGTTGACAGCTCTAAACGCTAGGCCACATCTTGGCCTGTCATGGCGTAAGCTCTTTTCTTTGGCACAGAATGCTCCAAGCAATATGCTTAAAATACACAAGACATGAAGGAGCAGATAGAGTTTGCTATGAGAGTTATCTCATATTTTTCAAGTCATACCCAAGCAATACTATATTACATTTTCTCCAGAATCAAACATAAGATTGGTCACGGGTGTCCAATGTAGGTCTAGGAAGGAAAGATCCATGTGTGATTCTCAGATTCATCTTCATTGATTTGCAATCTATTTCCATTTAGAGTAATTGATTAAAGCTTGTTCTACATCTGACCTGGTTCCAACCCTTTTAGCTCTATTTTGGACTCTGGAGATTATTATAGACAGCTGTTATCTCTGACCAGTGCCTAATTTGCATAACAATAAGTGCCATGGCTCTTGTCAGGAGGCCCCTGCAGCTTGCACCACACATTGCCCCTGCCAGCGCTGCCAATGATTGTAACAACCCAACTACTAACCATCACACTCCTACAAGAATAACTATAAGAATAAGCTATAATAAAGGCTAGGTTGGCAAGTAATTTTCACATTTAATGTATATTGAATTAATATTTAACTGTTGTTGTGGTCATCTCTAAACTAACCAGACAGCGCCACCTTGTGGCTGACTTAGACAAGCACAGGTGTTGACAATTAAGTGTTGGTGCTGAGCACCGGAAACCACCGGCTCAGATTATGTACTGTCTTTGACCTGAACAAGTATCCAAACACAAGTACAACAGTCCTCTGAGTCAAGTGTTCTCGATGATGTGAACAGCAATGCATTCCGACATCTTTACTCGAGACTGCACTGTTTAGATCAAGTATAAGAAGGTGCCTGCTTTCTCCAAGTCCTACCCTCTCAAACGATACACATGCAGATTTGTACCACATACAAAATGCACAACACCCACATCTGTCGTGAAGCCGGATACAGGAGAGGGATAGTGACATAAAAAGAACACAGAGAACAGTACAAGAGACGTGAATTAGAAGGGGTAGAAATAGTGGTGTTGTAGTAAGATATGTGGGGGGGTAGGCAGAGAAATAAAGTGAACAGAAAAAGGTGAGGAAGCCCGAAGAAAAACTAACGAGAGGAAGAAAGTGGAAGTTGTAGGTAGGAAAAAAGCAGTAACTAAGATTTTAGAGTGTGGCAGAGAGGTAGGGAGAGATAGAGATAGGGAGAAGGAAACGTAGAGTCAGAGTAGTACAGTACTCCAAGGTGTGAGGTAGACAGATAACATAGAAAAAGAGGGGGATTAGAGAGAAGTAAAGGCTGTGAGAGGTAGAGCTAGACAGAGACCTGGGGAACAACAAAGAGACGCAAGATAAAGAAAGAGTATAATGACATGAGATATAGAAAAACGGGCCATGTAAAGAGAGTAGTGGGGAACAGAGAAAGGAACGTAGGGGCATATTACCAACCTACAGCGATATTTATTACTAAGTAAGGTTAGCGGTAATATTTTTATCGCCGCCCTTCACCTGTTTTTATCGCTAAGATAACTTGCTATTAGCAAGGTTTATCTCAAATGCAATAAAAATCAGGCGAAATGTGTGAATATCGCTGTCAATACAGCGATATTCACGCATTCGCGTGACAATGCTCTTAGCCATGTTATCCACCTCCCATTGGATAACATGGCTAAGAACTGGTCAGGGCAGGCGTTAGCTTTTGGAGATATTCGCGCTTAGCGCGATTATTTCCAAAACTACGCCTGTGTTGATTATAGGCGATAGCGATGTTAGCGACTGTTTACAGTCGCTAACATTTTGGCACGCCCACTTTGCATGTCATTAGCTATAAATATCGCAGACATGCAAAGCGGGCTCCAAAATGCTCGCTATCGCCTACAAGCTGTCGCTAACTGGTGTTAGCGACAGCTGGTAATTGGGCGAGAAAATTATCGCCGCTGTAGCGGGAAAAAGTCCCGCTAAAGCGGCGATAAGGGCCCTTGGTAATATGCCCCATAGAGCGGTAAAGGTTAGAATGGGAAATGTGCGGAGTAAAAAGAGTTAGTTAAGAGACATGTGAAATAGTGAAGGAGGGGGAGGTTTATAGAGAGGTAGTGTTGGGAGAGGATGTGGTGAAAGTGAAAAAAGGATAGCGGTATCGAAAAGCAGGTACCTTGAAAAGTGAAGGAAAGGGAATAAAGATCGCATGGGATAAGAGGAGTGGAGAGGTGAGGTGAGGTAGTGAACTAATGGTGAGGTAAACTAAGAGACTAAGTGGTGAGAGAGCGGAATGGGAGAGAAAGGTAATGTAGTGAGGGAGATATGAGGTAGGCAGAGATGAGTTAGAGAGGTGAGGGGGAAAGGTGAGGTAGAAAAAGGGCTGAGAGAGAGGTAGAGAGAGAGAAGATAGTAAAGACTTGGAGAGAGAGGTAGAGAGGTAAGGTAAAGAAAGAGATGAGGTTGTGAGAGAAGTGAATTAGATGGAGGAGAGATACATGGAGGTTAGAAAGAAAGAGCAGTGATGTACAGAGTGCTGAGGTAGAGAGAGGGGGGACCAAGAGGGATAGATATGGATACAGGCACAGAGAGCGGTAGTGAGCGGGGCAAGGCCGAGAGAGAGATGCAGAAAGAGAGGACATTCAGTGAGGTCTATTGGGTACATTGAGAGATAGGAGAGTTAGACAAAGATGAGATAGAGAGAATGAATGAATGATGGTACATAAGGAAGTAACGAGATGGGAGGTGAAGTAGGGAGAGGGTAATGACAGAGAAAGATTATTTTTCAATTTAGTTTCCACCAACTGCCTGAGAGTGCGGAGGCTGCAGCTGGGTTGCCAGGCATGCACACTATGGAGCAGATTTATCATTTTTTAGTGCAGTGCAGTGCAGTGCCCAGTGCTTAATTTGTATAAAAAAGAAGTGCAGGTGCTGAAAATTTTGCCAAGGAGGCCACAGCTCACTTCTTCCTCCGGTGAGCCCCACTTTCAACACCCTCACTGCCTCAGTCTCTATTTTCAAACCTTGATCTGTTGTCTGTCCCTTAAGTCTTTGCTCTAAGAGTCTATCCTCTCACCTCTCTAATTGTTTTCTATCAACTTTGTCACACCTGGTGTGTTACCTTATTCCCTATATTTCAGATTTGCCCTCTATTCATTATAGCCCTGCCTTTTTTCCTCTTCACTTTTGTCTAGGGGAGGGCGGAATTTGCATATTCGCGTTACGCAAATCTCCGTGAAACGGTCAAAAAATCTCCGCAAATACGCAGAAATTCCGCGAACACGCGGAATGGCTTGTTCGCGATGCTTTTTTACTGTTCGCAATCTCTGTTTGCGTCCTCAGGGGGAAATATCTCGCGAACATGCATTTTGAGAACGCAAACAAGCAAAAAATTTCACGAAGTTGCGGAACGCAGAATTTTGGGCAATTTCGTGTTCTCCGTGGAACGCAAAATTCCGCAGATTCCACGAGCGGAGCGGAATTTACCGCCCAGGTCTACTTTTGTCCATGCTCTGCTCTCTCTCCCGTCGATCTTGGCTCTTTGCTATCACTCTTCTAGCAGTGATTAGCTGTGTCTCCGGTTTATCATTTGTCTGCTTTTTTCCCTTTGTCCTGTCCTCTACATCCTTTCATTCTATCTTCTCTCTTCTTAATGCTCTCTTCTTCACATCATGGCTGCTTTCGCTTTGTATCTGATGTGCTCTTTTTTTCTTCTACTTAGCTCCGTCTTATCTCCCTCCTCTCCTGTTGTTTCTTTCTCCTCTTTACTCCTGCTCTCTCTCTCATCTATAACACTGCTGTTGCCTGTGACCCCTGTCGTCAGCCTGTACATGTCCCTGCTATTTTGAACTCTGCGTTTTCCTGTTGTCATTCCTAAAGAAGTGCAAGATGGCGTGTTTTACTTTCTTACCTACACCGGGTGCAAAAACAAAATGTACACCAAATGAAAATGCTTTTTTTGCTTATAATAACCAGTGTGGTATGACTGGGTTTATTGCGGAACAGACGGCTGCATCGAGCACAGCAGGTGATGTCACTGCTAGTGCTGTCTGTAATTTGTAGGTCCAAGGATGGTGACGGTATTGGCATCCACTGCTCAGCTTGCTGTGACTCTGCCTGCTACAGCACAGGCATTGTCCCCAGCAGTAATGCTGTCAATGCTGGTAAGTATGGCTGTGGTGCCTACTGGATTCACGCACGCTCAGCAATTGTCATGCTGTGGTGCAGTGCACAGATTCTACAGGTGACGCCATGGCACACACAATTTGTGTTGGTCCACAGCCGCATCGAGCACGTTGAGGATAGCAGCAATGCAGGGCTGCAGGATATGCTACTTTGACTACGCAGCAAGTGGAAAGTCCACACTTACTTTTGTTTATTCTTCCTCAAGAGCCCTCACTCCCAAGTTCCAAATGCGCTCTTGCAGCTTCCTTGCCTCAACTCTGTCATGAGCCAGCCCCCAGCTACAATTATCCAATGGGAGGCTTAGGCTCAGTCAGTGGCGTAGTGCAGCAGACTCTGGGAAAAGAATGCAAGCCATAGTTTGTTGATGACTTCTTGGATTTGTGATCGGTGTGATGACATCATCACTAACGCGGTGATACACAATCATGCCTGCCCGGAAAGGCGTATGCTGATCTGCCTATGAACATTTACCAGCCAGTCACCATACAATGTATGTTATTCTTTTTATTTTGAATGTGAACAATTAACATTGAGACCCCCCACCTGCAGGGTCAGAAATTGTAGACCCGGCCCAGTGAAAGAAGTGCCGGTGCTGAGCACCTGAAAGCACCTGCTCAAATTAAGCACTGGCAGTGCCCCAACCAAAGCTGTTGCACTATGCAAGGCGGACAAAACAGAGCAGAACCATATTTATTAAAAGAGCCTGCTGCCGCTCGGTATCCCATGCGATAGTGCACACATAAGCTCCCTAGCACCGCACTCAAACTTTACACCATGGTGTAGAGGCCTGTGCATGCTGTCTAGCTTAGGATTTTCACCGGAAGCATACCCTTCCAGTACAAAATCCTATGTCTAGACACATTCTTAAACATTCCACGCATTGCATGTGCAGTACTGTGCCTGCTTTAATAAGGCATTATCTTTTTACACAAAGCCTGATCTGGCTTGCTTGGCAGACCAGGCTTTGATTCAGAAACCCATGGGTGCTTGTGAACCTGACCAAGTAATACCCAATTAACATCCCGTTGACGCAAAGTGACGCTAAGTTTCACAAAGTAGTGCAACGTGTTAAAGGGCACCATGACAGAACAAAGTACCTTCAATACTGGAAAGTAAATACCCTAGCAAGGGTTTATGCTGCTTTCAGGCCTTTGCCCCAGACAAACCCTCGGTAAGCCTGGCCCTAAGTTTCTGTTGTGCATGCTCTGATGTCAAATTAGGAAAATAAACTTATTTTTGGCAGGAATTTAGACTGTCTCACTCACTTTACCAGGGAAGCCTTGGAAGGTGGGGGCCCTGTGCAAATTACCCCCTCTGCCCATGCCTTAAAACGTCTCTGACTCCTGGTGTAGTCTAATTAATGTTCATCGGCGAATATTTTAATATCATTTACAATAAACAATCATTGGGTGTCAGAGGCAAGCTGGCACTCCTGGGATTCTCCTGCGCTTACAGGCACGCTTGAACCCCTGTGAGTCTCCTGCGCGTACAGGCACGCTTGAACCCCTGTGAGTCTCCTGCGCTTACAGACACGCTTGCAACCCTGGGATTCTTCCGTGCTTACAGGCAAGTTTGCACCTGGCATTCCCCTGCGCCGACAGGCAAGTTTGCACCCCTGGGATTATTCTGTATTTACAGACACGCTTGCACCCCTGGGATTCTCCTGTGCTGACCAGGCAAGCTTGCACTCTTGGGAATCGCCTGTGCTCATCAGGCAAGCTTGCACTCTTGGGGTTCACCTGTGCTGACAGGCAAGCTGGCACCCCTGGGATTCTCCTGTGCTGACAGGCAAGCTGGCACTCTTGGGGTTCGCCTGTGTTGACAGGCAAGCTGGCACTCTTGGGGTTCGCCTGTGTTGACAGGCAAGCTGGCACTCTTGGGGTTCGCCTGTGTTGACAGGCAAGCTTGCACTCTTGGAGTTCACCTGTGCTGACAGGCAAGCTGGCACCCCTGGGATTCTCCTGCGCTGACAGGCAAGCTGGCACTCTTGGGGTTCGCCTGTGTTGACAGGCAAGCTGGCACTCTTGGGGTTCGCCTGTGTTGACAGGCAAGCTGGCACTCTTGGGGTTCGCCTGTGTTGACAGGCAAGCTTGCACTCTTGGAGTTCACCTGTGCTGACAGGCAAGCTGGCACCCCTGGGATTCTCCTGCGCTGACAGGCAAGCTGGCACTCTTGGGGTTCGCCTGTGTTGACAGGCAAGCTGGCACTCTTGGGGTTCGCCTGTGTTGACAGGCAAGCTGGCACTCTTGGGGTTCGCCTGTGTTGACAGGCAAGCTGGCACCCCTGGGATTCTTCAGTACTGAGGTTTGCCTGTGCTGATAAGGCAAGCTTGCACTCTTGTGGTTCGCCTGTGCTGATAGGCAAGCTTGCACTCTTGGAGTTCACCTGTGCTGACAGGCAAGCTGGCACCCCTGGGATTCTCCTGCGCTGACAGGCAAGCTGGCACTCTTGGGGTTCGCCTGTGTTGACAGGCAAGCTTGCACTCTTGGAGTTCACCTGTGTTGACAGGCAAGCTGGCACTCTTGGGGTTCGCCTGTGTTGACAGGCAAGCTGGCACCCCTGGGATTCTTCAGTACTGAGGTTTGCCTGTGCTGATAAGGCAAGCTTGCACTCTTGTGGTTCGCCTGTGCTGATAGGCAAGCTTGCACTCTTGGGGATCGCCTGTGCTGATCAGGCAGGCTTGCACTCTTGGGGTTCGCCTGTGCTGATCAGGCAGGCTTGCACTCTTGGGGTTCGCCTGTGCTGATAGGCAAGCTTGCACTCTTGGGGTTCGCCTGTGCTGATCAGGCAGGCTTGCAATCTTGGGGATTGCCTGTGCTCATAGGCAAGCTGGCACCCCTGGGATTCTCCTGCGCTGACAGACACACTTGAACCCCTGGGATTTACCTGTGCTTACAGGCAAGCTGGCACCGCTCGGATTCTCCTGTGCTTACAGGCAAGCTTGCCACTCTGGGATAATCCTGTGCTTACAGGCATACTTGCACCCCTGGGATTATCCTGTATTTTCAGACACGCTTGCACCCCTGGGATTCTCCTCTGCTGACCACGGAAGCTTGCACTCTTGGGGTTCGCCTGTGCTGATAGGCAAGCTGGCACCCCTGGGATTCTTCTGTGCTCTGATAACAACAGAAGCAGATTTATTTTGGCAAAGGAAAGCCTTGAGGAGTGTGTTCAAAGCGGGATATTAGACCTCAACGTTTGAGGTGCTGAGGCCCACCTTGGATTAGTTGTTGGGACGTCAGGGTCCTGCCATGTTTCGCTCGTTCGCTTCCTTATTGGTCCAAACCTATTTCTGCTGCCTAATATTTTGGAAAGAACCTTACCAACTATTTTTAGCTGGCGATACCTGCCTGAAGAAACTATTCCAAAAGCTGGTATTTACACGTGAAACACATGTTTAAACAAGCACTGGCCAACCCAATAGGACACAGCTCTATAAGGCAGAGCTATTGGCTTTGTCAATGCTTTTTCATTGTGGACCTCAGTGTATTGTATTGCATTGTGGTTCCATTTATACAGCACCAACTACCCCTATTGAGGTGTTGAAGAGCTTTACTTTGCGTAGCGCACTATTCTGGATAAAATGTGGTCAAAAATTAGGAAGTCTTCCAGAGCTGCTAACACCACAACAACTCTCTTCTTTATATATAACAGACTACTTTTGACACCAGTCTCTTTACATAAAATGCACTCTGATACTCCTGATACCTGTTGGTCTTGTTTGTTTTCGCAGGCAGATATCAGTCATTTACTTTTTTCATGCCCCCATGTTTTTTAATTTTGGGAATCAGTCTGGTCCTAAATTAATACTATTTTTGGGACCTCCATCCCTCTTACATTTGTCAATATTTTCCTAGGTAGTCTTTTTACATGCTGGAACAAACCAAAAGGTCAGATTCAAATTGTTGACTTATTGTTAGCTACTGCTTTCCAGCAGATCACAAAACACAACCTCAGCATAATCTCCTACGCCGACGACACCCAGCTGATCCTCTCCCTGACCAACGAACCAGCCACATCTCCGGACATCTGAGAGACCTTCACTGGCTCCCCGTCAACAAAAGAATCACCTTCCGCCTCCTCACCCACGCACACAAAGCCCTTCACGACCAAGGCCCGAGCTACCTCAACAGCCGAGTCAACTTCTACGCTCCCAAACGCCACCTCCGATCAGCCAACCACGCCCTCGCCGCCGTCCCCCGCATCCGAAGAGCGACTACGGGAGGAAGGTCCTTCTCCTACCTGGCCGCCAAGACCTGGAACTCCCTCCCGACCGACCTGCGCCTGACCCAAGACCACCTCTCCTTCAGGAAGAAGCTGAAGACCTGGCTGTTCGAGCAGTAGCGGCACACCCCCCCCCCCCCCCCCCCCCAGCGCCTTGAGACCCTACGGGTATGTAGCGCGCTTTATAAGTGTCACTGATTGATTGATTGACTGGAAGGATGCTTATAAACTCTCATACTTATCTTGGTGGTATTCCATCTGTCATAACCATAGGCTAGACACAACTTTTGTATTTCCCCTATCTCTGAAGCATAAGAGGCTGCTTTTGTGGTCCCCTGTTACTGACTTTCTAGATGACAATGCTAAAAAATCCTCTGCTCCATCACCGTTTACTCAAGAGGTTCCTCAGCCCCCTTGTTTCCTTAGTTTTTGTCATTAGCTATTTACACTTCAGGTGTTATACCATTTTCTTCAAAATGCAATTGCTTTGTTCATAACTGTTTTAATTTTTTCTTTATCCTCTTCCCTTGTCTAGAATCCTCTCCTTTGATATGATTTTTTTGTTGATCTGCCACTTGCATTATACTTTGTATTGTATATCTTTGATGCTTTGATTCAAGATATTGTGTACTAGCAGCTCGTCCCGACGTTGTCCGGGTATGAATTGCTGCCGGGCAGTAGTATATTGTTTTGTAGGATTTCTTTTTGATAGCATTTCTTATCTGTGACAGGCCTGTGAAATGCTCCGATTCACAGTGCACTGCTGATGCACTTAAGAGTGCGCGTTCAGTAGTGTGTGAACTCGAGTTTCCCTACTTTATTTTTCCTTGCAATATTATATAGCGCGAACTCGACAACATGGCATGAGCACAATTTACATTACAGAAGAACACATTCATTTGTGGTAGGCACGGGGAGACAAAGCGATTTGCCTGGAATCACAGGATGTTGAGCTGATGCCGAGATTCGAACGTAGCTCCCCAGCTCTAAAGATCGCAATTCTAGAACTTGTGGCGGGAGGTGTGTCTAAAAGTGTATGTCGGTGCTGGCCATCAATGAGAGAGACCTGTGCATTTTTCAAATGGGTGGCGAAAAAATATGAGTATGTTGCTGGAGATGTTGGTCGCCGTGCCACCAATGAACTTACCGGGGGGGGGGGGGGGGGGGGTAAACACCCATTATTCCGCAACTTTCTTTCCGTATATCATCACTCTGCATACTATCATTACGAAAGTACCATGACTCCGCAATGCCATTATAACGCATGGCATTACATTTTATTTGCTTTTACCACACATACATTTACAACTAAATTCGTTGTAAATGCATGAATGGTAAAAGCATGTTTTTTTTAAATGTTTGGATAAGGTAAGTATGGGTATAGGGGTATATGTTTGGGGGTACTGAGGTATATGTTTTGGGGGTTTGGGTATTTTAAGGGTTCAGATATAGTTTTGGGTTATGGGGTACAGGGGTAGTTTTAGGGTTTAGGGATAGGTATGGGTATTGGGATACAGGGGTATTTTAGGGTTCAGGGGTAGGTTTGTGTTTTGGGGTACAGGGTTATTTTTAGGGTTCAGGGCTAGGTTTGGGTTTTGGGGTACAGGGGTATTTTTAGGGTTCTGGGGTAGGTTTGGGTTTTGAGGAACAGGGGTATATATAGGGTTCAGGGCTAGGTTTGGGTTTTGGGGTACAGGGGTATTTTTAGGGTTTAGGGATAGGTTTGGGTTTGGGGTATATTTATAGGGTTAAGATGGGTTAGAGTTTAAGGGTGTTGGGGTATTTTAAGGAGTAAGGGTGGGTTATGATTATGGGGTGCAGGGGTATTTAAAGGGAGCAGGGTGGGATTAGCACACGATATGAGACATGGCATGAAGGGCGGAACGTACCACACGCCCCCATTGTCTGTCACGCCCCCAGCACACGCCCACAGCACAACACAGACACACCCTCAAGGGACTACTTTGCTGGCACGGTTCTTTTACCTTTTAAATGTATATGGTGGGCGTCTGCTTAGCCTATGTCCTTCTGCTGCAACTGCCCTTTCCAACGCTGTATTGGGTGTTGTTATTGGTGCTGTGGTTCCTGAGATTACCCGCCTCAAAGGTTTGGGCTCTCTCTTTATTATATTAGTACTAGCAGCCCGTCCCGACCTTGTCCGGGAGCAATCAGGCTTCCCCGACCGCCCGACATTGTGCAGCAGCCCGGCCCCCCGCCCGCCCCGACATTGTCAAGCAGCCCGGGCCCCCGCCCGCCCCGTCCCCCGCCTGCCCCGACCCCCGCCTGCCCGGAGCCTTAACTCCGCCGCTCCTCGCCGCTTACCGCTCCTCCCGCCTGTCCGCCGGTCCTCACCGCCATTCCGACGTTCGACACCGCTCCTCCCCCGCTCCATGTCCGCCGCTCCTCCTCGCGTTCCTGGACGCTGCTCCTACCCGCGCTCCTGACGTCAGCACGCAGGTCGCGGCCGGCGCTACTTTGAAGGGACTACTTTTTTTATGTTCATTTTTTAAATAACACATATTTTTATACTTTATATAGCCTATGTCCATCTGCACACCCTTACGATTACAATGATGTATCGGGCGTGTGGATTGGCGCTGTGGTTCCCGAGTTTACCTGCCTCAAAGGTGCAAAGTTCTTCCTTTATAATAATAGTATAGATTGCTTGATATGAATTATTTTCAATAAACTTACCTTTTGAAACTTAAAAGAGTGGGGGTAGGCCGCCGCCCCCACGACTCGTGCCCCTCGGAGTACACCACCCACCCCTCCGCCTCTTTGCTACACCATTGTTTTCACATTTACTGTGTGTTCAATGACAGGGGTCACATTTCAGGCTCTGTCTTATGACAAATGAATGCTCATTCTTTTGACATAGAGATTGGTGTTTACTTTTCTTTCTCTGACTCCAAAATTAGAGGATTTTGATATGCGAATGACCTGACAATCATGCTGGCGTACAGGGAGTGTGAAAGGAAACAACGTAGGCTGTCAGTTCTTTTTCTAACACACAACATTGAAATACCTGTAAAATAACTGAAAAATACATCAGCAGTTAGGAAAGCACAAATGAAGCACGTTTTTTGTAATTCAGAAAGAGTGAAAGTAGTAAAGACTTTCACAAGAGTAAAACAAGACCCTTGACTAGGGGCTAGATGTAGGTAAATCTTTTTTTACCTATTCTAAAATACCGAATTTGACCGATTCGGTATTTTAGAATCGGTAAATTAGATGTAGTTAATAATTCGGTATTTCTTACCGAATCGGTAAAGAATAGGAATGAATGTCAATTGCCGAATCGGTAAATACCGATTCAGTAAAATTGTGGAATGGTCAAGGGTGGCAGGGTGTCACTTTGACACCCTGTTGCACCCCTGATTAGTGCTTGTGGGCCATGTGGCACACATACATTCCCTAAGGGCATGTATGTCTGTCACATGGCACAGGTGTGCATGCACAGATTTGCATATACACAGGTATTCGTTATTTACCACCAAGTAACAGTTGGTGGTAAATAACGAATCCTTAAAGCCCTGTGGCACTGTTTACAGTGCCACCTACATCTCAAAATACAGATTTGGTAATTTTACCGAATCTGTATTTTGAGATGCCCTACATCTCAGTATCCAAATATCGGTCGGTAACGTCCGAAAATCTGTATTTTCGGACGTACCAACCGGTATTTGGATACCTACATCTGGCCCTAGGTGATGTAAAAATGATAAACATTTGCTGAAACCCTATTCCTACACATTATTGTTAGTGTGCTATACAGTTTGATCAGTAAAAATGTGTGTGCGTGCAAATTAGTGTCCATTTCAATGGCTACTGTGCAGTCTGTAAATGGCAGTGCTCTACCACCCCATGCTTTGGTAATATTTTAGGGCAATGTGCTCTAAAATGCACCATTGGCTACCCACCACACCCTTACCACTCCTGCCAAAGGGGTGTGGCTTATTTGCTACAGTTGTTGTTTGTGCGATGCTTACATATGCAATGTCTATGTCTTCAGTCTTATAACATCCATGGCAGCACCCCATCTCTTAAAATGGTTCCAGCACCACAGATTACATCATTTAATGCTTGCTGTTGTTCTTGAGTTTTACATGAGGAGCAAACGATACCAGTAGGTTATGGGTTTGCCTAGAAACAATAGATTGTGCCGACTCCGGGATTCAAAGCTGGTTCTCCATTTCCAAAGTTGACAGCTCTAAACGCTAGGCCACATCTTGGCCTGTCATGGCGTAAGCTCTTTTCTTTGGCACAGAATGCTCCAAGCAATATGCTTAAAATACACAAGACATGAAGGAGCAGATAGAGTTTGCTATGAGAGTTATCTCATATTTTTCAAGTCATACCCAAGCAATACTATATTACATTTTCTCCAGAATCAAACATAAGATTGGTCACGGGTGTCCAATGTAGGTCTAGGAAGGAAAGATCCATGTGTGATTCTCAGATTCATCTTCATTGATTTGCAATCTATTTCCATTTAGAGTAATTGATTAAAGCTTGTTCTACATCTGACCTGGTTCCAACCCTTTTAGCTCTATTTTGGACTCTGGAGATTATTATAGACAGCTGTTATCTCTGACCAGTGCCTAATTTGCATAACAATAAGTGCCATGGCTCTTGTCAGGAGGCCCCTGCAGCTTGCACCACACATTGCCCCTGCCAGCGCTGCCAATGATTGTAACAACCCAACTACTAACCATCACACTCCTACAAGAATAACTATAAGAATAAGCTATAATAAAGGCTAGGTTGGCAAGTAATTTTCACATTTAATGTATATTGAATTAATATTTAACTGTTGTTGTGGTCATCTCTAAACTAACCAGACAGCGCCACCTTGTGGCTGACTTAGACAAGCACAGGTGTTGACAATTAAGTGTTGGTGCTGAGCACCGGAAACCACCGGCTCAGATTATGTACTGTCTTTGACCTGAACAAGTATCCAAACACAAATACAACAGTCCTCTGAGTCAAGTGTTCTCGATGATGTGAACAGCAATGCATTCCGACATCTTTACTCGAGACTGCACTGTTTAGATCAAGTATAAGAAGGTGCCTGCTTTCTCCAAGTCCTACCCTCTCAAACGATACACATGCAGATTTGTACCACATACAAAATGCACAACACCCACATCTGTCGTGAAGCCGGATACAGGAGAGGGATAGTGACATAAAAAGAACACAGAGAACAGTACAAGAGACGTGAATTAGAAGGGGTAGAAATAGTGGTGTTGTAGTAAGATATGTGGGGGGGTAGGCAGAGAAATAAAGTGAACAGAAAAAGGTGAGGAAGCCCGAAGAAAAACTAACGAGAGGAAGAAAGTGGAAGTTGTAGGTAGGAAAAAAGCAGTAACTAAGATTTTAGAGTGTGGCAGAGAGGTAGGGAGAGATAGAGATAGGGAGAAGGAAACGTAGAGTCAGAGTAGTACAGTACTCCAAGGTGTGAGGTAGACAGATAACATAGAAAAAGAGGGGGATTAGAGAGAAGTAAAGGCTGTGAGAGGTAGAGCTAGACAGAGACCTGGGGAACAACAAAGAGACGCAAGATAAAGAAAGAGTATAATGACATGAGATATAGAAAAACGGGCCATGTAAAGAGAGTAGTGGGGAACAGAGAAAGGAACGTAGGGGCATATTACCAACCTACAGCGATATTTATTACTAAGTAAGGTTAGCGGTAATATTTTTATCGCCGCCCTTCACCTGTTTTTATCGCTAAGATAACTTGCTATTAGCAAGGTTTATCTCAAATGCAATAAAAATCAGGCGAAATGTGTGAATATCGCTGTCAATACAGCGATATTCACGCATTCGCGTGACAATGCTCTTAGCCATGTTATCCACCTCCCATTGGATAACATGGCTAAGAACTGGTCAGGGCAGGCGTTAGCTTTTGGAGATATTCGCGCTTAGCGCGATTATTTCCAAAACTACGCCTGTGTTGATTATAGGCGATAGCGATGTTAGCGACTGTTTACAGTCGCTAACATTTTGGCACGCCCACTTTGCATGTCATTAGCTATAAATATCGCAGACATGCAAAGCGGGCTCCAAAATGCTCGCTATCGCCTACAAGCTGTCGCTAACTGGTGTTAGCGACAGCTGGTAATTGGGCGAGAAAATTATCGCCGCTGTAGCGGGAAAAAGTCCCGCTAAAGCGGCGATAAGGGCCCTTGGTAATATGCCCCATAGAGCGGTAAAGGTTAGAATGGGAAATGTGCGGAGTAAAAAGAGTTAGTTAAGAGACATGTGAAATAGTGAAGGAGGGGGAGGTTTATAGAGAGGTAGTGTTGGGAGAGGATGTGGTGAAAGTGAAAAAAGGATAGCGGTATCGAAAAGCAGGTACCTTGAAAAGTGAAGGAAAGGGAATAAAGATCGCATGGGATAAGAGGAGTGGAGAGGTGAGGTAGTGAACTAATGGTGAGGTAAACTAAGAGACTAAGTGGTGAGAGAGCGGAATGGGAGAGAAAGGTAATGTAGTGAGGGAGATATGAGGTAGGCAGAGATGAGTTAGAGAGGTGAGGGGGAAAGGTGAGGTAGAAAAAGGGCTGAGAGAGAGGTAGAGAGAGAGAAGATAGTAAAGACTTGGAGAGAGAGGTAGAGAGGTAAGGTAAAGAAAGAGATGAGGTTGTGAGAGAAGTGAATTAGATGGAGGAGAGATACATGGAGGTTAGAAAGAAAGAGCAGTGATGTACAGAGTGCTGAGGTAGAGAGAGGGGGGACCAAGAGGGATAGATATGGATACAGGCACAGAGAGCGGTAGTGAGCGGGGCAAGGCCGAGAGAGAGATGCAGAAAGAGAGGACATTCAGTGAGGTCTATTGGGTACATTGAGAGATAGGAGAGTTAGACAAAGATGAGATAGAGAGAATGAATGAATGATGGTACATAAGGAAGTAACGAGATGGGAGGTGAAGTAGGGAGAGGGTAATGACAGAGAAAGATTATTTTTCAATTTAGTTTCCACCAACTGCCTGAGAGTGCGGAGGCTGCAGCTGGGTTGCCAGGCATGCACACTATGGAGCAGATTTATCATTTTTTAGTGCAGTGCAGTGCAGTGCCCAGTGCTTAATTTGTATAAAAAAGAAGTGCAGGTGCTGAAAATTTTGCCAAGGAGGCCACAGCTCACTTCTTCCTCCGGTGAGCCCCACTTTCAACACCCTCACTGCCTCAGTCTCTATTTTCAAACCTTGATCTGTTGTCTGTCCCTTAAGTCTTTGCTCTAAGAGTCTATCCTCTCACCTCTCTAATTGTTTTCTATCAACTTTGTCACACCTGGTGTGTTACCTTATTCCCTATATTTCAGATTTGCCCTCTATTCATTATAGCCCTGCCTTTTTTCCTCTTCACTTTTGTCTAGGGGAGGGCGGAATTTGCATATTCGCGTTACGCAAATCTCCGTGAAACGGTCAAAAAATCTCCGCAAATACGCAGAAATTCCGCGAACACGCGGAATGGCTTGTTCGCGATGCTTTTTTACTGTTCGCAATCTCTGTTTGCGTCCTCAGGGGGAAATATCTCGCGAACATGCATTTTGAGAACGCAAACAAGCAAAAAATTTCACGAAGTTGCGGAACGCAGAATTTTGGGCAATTTCGTGTTCTCCGTGGAACGCAAAATTCCGCAGATTCCACGAGCGGAGCGGAATTTACCGCCCAGGTCTACTTTTGTCCATGCTCTGCTCTCTCTCCCGTCGATCTTGGCTCTTTGCTATCACTCTTCTAGCAGTGATTAGCTGTGTCTCCGGTTTATCATTTGTCTGCTTTTTTCCCTTTGTCCTGTCCTCTACATCCTTTCATTCTATCTTCTCTCTTCTTAATGCTCTCTTCTTCACATCATGGCTGCTTTCGCTTTGTATCTGATGTGCTCTTTTTTTCTTCTACTTAGCTCCGTCTTATCTCCCTCCTCTCCTGTTGTTTCTTTCTCCTCTTTACTCCTGCTCTCTCTCTCATCTCTAACACTGCTGTTGCCTGTGACCCCTGTCGTCAGCCTGAACATGTCCCTGCTATTTTGAACTCTGCGTTTTCCTGTTGTCATTCCTAAAGAAGTGCAAGATGGCGTGTTTTACTTTCTTACCTACACCGGGTGCAAAAACAAAATGTACACCAAATGAAAATGCTTTTTTTGCTTATAATAACCAGTGTGGTATGACTGGGTTTATTGCGGAACAGACGGCTGCATCGAGCACAGCAGGTGATGTCACTGCTAGTGCTGTCTGTAATTTGTAGGTCCAAGGATGGTGACGGTATTGGCATCCACTGCTCAGCTTGCTGTGACTCTGCCTGCTACAGCACAGGCATTGTCCCCAGCTGTAATGCTGCCAATGCTGGTAAGTATGGCTGTGGTGCCTACTGGATTCACGCTCAGCAATTACCATGCTGTGGTGCAGTGCACAGATTCTACAGGTGACGCCATGGCGCACACAATTTGTGTTGGTCCACAGCCGCATCGAGCACGTTGAGGATAGCAGCAATGCAGGCCTGCAGGATATGCTACTTTGACTACGCAGCAAGTGGAAAGTCCACACTTACTTTTGTTTATTCTTCCTCAAGAGCCCTCACTCCCAAGGTCCAAATGCGCTCTTGCAGCTTCCTTGCCTCAACTCTGTCATGAGCCAGCCCCCAGCTACAATTATCCAATGGGAGGCTTAGGCTCAGTCAGTGGCGTAGTGCAGCAGACTCTGGGAAAAGAATGCAAGCCATAGTTTGTTGATGACTTCTTGGATTTGTGATCGGCGTGATGACATCATCACTAACGCGGTGATACACAATCATGCCTGCCCGGAAAGGCGTATGCTGGTCTGCCTATGAACATTTACCAGCCAGTCACCATACAATGTATGTTATTCTTTTTATTTTGAATGTGAACAATTAACATTGAGACCCCCCACCTGCAGGGTCAGAAATTGTAGACCCGGCCCAGTGAAAGAAGTGCCGGTGCTGAGCACCTGAAAGCACCTGCTCAAATTAAGCACTGGCAGTGCCCCAACCAAAGCTGTTGCACTATGCAAGGCGGACAAAACAGAGCAGAACCATATTTATTAAAAGAGCCTGCTGCCGCTCGCTATCCCATGCGATAGTGCACACATAAGCTCCCTAGCACCGCACTCAAACTTTGCACCATGGTGTAGAGGCCTGTGCATGCTGTCTAGCTTAGGATTTTCACCGGAAGCATACCCTTCCAGTACAAAATCCTATGTCTAGACACATTCTTAAACATTCCACGCATTGCATGTGCAGTACTGTGCCTGCTTTAATAAGGCATTATCTTTTTACATAAAGCCTGATCTGGATTGCTTAGCAGACCAGGCTTTGATTCAGAAACCCATGGGTGCTTGTGAACCTGACCAAGTAATACCCAATTAACATCCCGTTGACGCAAAGTGACGCTAAGTTTCACAAAGTAGTGCAACGTGTTAAAGGGCACCATGACAGAACAAAGTACCTTCAATACTGGAAAGTAAATACCCTAGCAAGGGTTTATGCTGTTTTCAGGCCTTTGCCCCAGACAAACCCTCGGTAAGCCTGGCCCTAAGTTTCTGTTGTGCATGCTGATGCTCTGATGTCAAATTAGGAAAATAAACTTATTTTTGGCAGGAATTTAGACTGTCTCACTCACTTTACCAGGGAAGCCTTGGAAGGTGGGGGCCCTGTGCAAATTACCCCCTCTACCCATGCCTTAAAACGTCTCTGAATCCTGGTGTAGTCTAATTAATGTTCATCGGCGAATATTTTAATATCATTTACAATAAACAATCATTGGGTGTCAGAGGCAAGCTGGCACTCCTGGGATTCTCCTGCGCCTACAGGCACGCTTGAACCCCTGTGAGTCTCCTGCGCTTACAGACACGCTTGCAACCCTGGGATTCTTCCGTGCTTACAGGCAAGTTTGCACCTGGCATTCCCCTGCGCCGACAGGCAAGTTTGCACCCCTGGGATTATTCTGTATTTACAGACACGCTTGCACCCCTGGGATTCTCCTGTGCTGACCAGGTAAGCTTGCACTCTTGGAGTTCGCCTGTGCTCATCAGGCAAGCTTGCACTCTTGGGGTTCACCTGTGCTGACAGGCAAGCTGGCACCCCTGGGATTCTCCTGTGCTGATCAGGCAAGCTTGCACTCTTGGAGTTCGCCTGTGCTCATCAGGCAAGCTTGCACTCTTGGGGTTCACCTGTGCTGACAGGTAAGCTGGCACCCCTGGGATTCTCCTATGCTGATCAGGCAAGCTTGCACTCTTGGGGTTCACCTGTGCTGACAGGCAAGCTGGCACCCCTGGGATTCTCCTATGCTGATCAGGCAAGCTTGCACTCTTGGGGTTCACCTGTGCTGACAGGCAAGCTGGCACCCCTGGGATTCTTCAGTACTGAGGTTTGCCTGTGCTGATAAGGCAAGCTTGCACTCTTGTGGTTCGCCTGTGCTGATCAGGCAAGCTTGCACTCTTGGGGTTCGCCTGTGCTGATCAGGCAAGCTTGCACTCTTGGGGTTCACCTGTGCTGATCAGGCAAGCTTGCACTCTTGGGGTTCACCTGTGCTGACAGGCAAGCTGGCACCCCTGGGATTCTCCTGCGCTGACAGGCCAGCTTGCACTCTTGGGGTTCGCCTGTGCTGATAGGCAAGCTGGCACCCCTGGGATTCTCCTGCGCTGACAGGCAAGCTTGCACTCTTGGGGTTCGCCTGTGTTGACAGGCAAGCTGGCACCCCTGGGATTCTTCAGTACTGAGGTTTGCCTGTGCTGATAAGGCAAGCTTGCACTCTTGTGGTTCGCCTGTGCTGATCAGGCAAGCTTGCACTGTTGGGGTTCGCCTGTGTTGACAGGCAAGCTGGCACCCCTGGGATTCTTCAGTACTGAGGTTTGCCTGTGCTGATAAGGCAAGCTTGCACTCTTGTGGTTCGCCTGTGCTGATCAGGCAAGCTTGCACTGTTGGGGTACGCCTGTGTTGACAGGCAAGCTGGCACCCCTGGGATTCTTCAGTACTGAGGTTTGCCTGTGCTGATAAGGCAAGCTTGCACTCTTGTGGTTCGCCTGTGCTGATCAGGCAAGCTTGCACTGTTGGGGTTCGCCTGTGTTGACAGGCAAGCTGGCACCCCTGGGATTCTTCAGTACTGAGGTTTGCCTGTGCTGATAAGGCAAGCTTGCACTCTTGTGGTTCGCCTGTGCTGATCAGGCAAGCTTGCACTGTTGGGGATCGCCTGTGCTGATCAGGCAGGCTTGCACTCTTGGGGTTCACCTGTGCTGACAGGCAAGCTGGCACCCCTGGGATTCTCCTGCGCTGACAGGCAAGCTTGCACTCTTGGGGTTCGCCTGTGTTGACAGGCAAGCTGGCACCCCTGGGATTCTCCTGCGCTGACAGGCAAGCTTGCACTCTTGGGGTTCGCCTGTGTTGACAGGCAAGCTGGCACCCCTGGGATTCTCCTGCGCTGACAGGCCAGCTTGCACTCTTGGGGTTCGCCTGTGCTGATAGGCAAGCTGGCACCCCTGGGATTCTCCTGCGCTGACAGGCAAGCTTGCACTCTTGGGGTTCGCCTGTGTTGACAGGCAAGCTGGCACCCCTGGGATCCTTCAGTACTGAGGTTTGCCTGTGCTGATAAGGCAAGCTTGCACTCTTGTGGTTCGCCTGTGCTGATCAGGCAAGCTTGCACTGTTGGGGATCGCCTGTGCTGATAGGCAAGCTTGCACTCTTGGGGTTCGCCTGTGCTGATCAGGCAGGCTTGCACTCTTGGGGTTCGCCTGTGCTGATCAGGCAGGCTTGCATTCTTGTGGTTCGCCTGTGCTGATCAGGCAAGCTTGCACTCTTGGGGTTCGCCTGTGCTGATCAGGCAGGCTTGCATTCTTGTGGTTCGCCTGTGCTGATCAGGCAAGCTTGCACTCTTGGGGATCGCCTGTGCTCATAGGCAAGCTGGCACCCCTGGGATTCTCCTGCGCTGACAGACACACTTGAACCCCTGGGATTTACCTGTGCTTACAGGCAAGCTGGCACCGCTCGGATTCTCCTGTGCTTACAGGCAAGCTTGCCACTCTGGGATAATCCTGTGCTTACAGGCATACTTGCACCCCTGGGATTATCCTGTATTTTCAGACACGCTTGCACCCCTGGGATTCTCCTCTGCTGACCACGGAAGCTTGCACTCTTGGGGTTCGCCTGTGCTGATAGGCAAGCTGGCACCCCTGGGATTCTTCTGTGCTCTGATAACAACAGAAGCAGATTTATTTTGGCAAAGGAAAGCCTTGAGGAGTGTGTTCAAAGCGGGATATTAGACCTCAACGTTTGAGATGCTGAAGGCCCACCTTGGATTAGTTGTTGGGACGTCAGGGTCCTGCCATGTTTCGCTCGTTCGCTTCCTTATTGGACCAAACCTATTTCTGCTGCCTAATATTTTGGAAAGAACCTTACCACCTATTTTTAGCTGGCGATACCTGCCTGAAGAACCTATTCCAAAAGCTGGTATTTACACGTGAAACACATGTTTAAACAAGCACTGGCCAACCCAATAGGACACAGCTCTATAAGGCAGAGCTATTGGCTTTGTCAATGCTTTTTCATTGTGGACCTCAGTGTATTGTATTGCATTGTGGTTCCATTTATACAGCACCAACTACCCCTATTGAGGTGTTGAAGAGCTTTACTTTGCGTAGCGCACTATTCTGGAGCCCAGGCTTAGTCGTTAGTCCAGTGGTTGTTGTTGGTTATTGGTCGTGTGATCTCCAGGAAAAAATAAACATTCCATGCATTTACTCCAGTTTCTTTGTGGTAGATTAAATTAAAAGGAGTTAGATGTGATCATTTATTGGGAACTGTGCCTGTCCATGCAAAGAGATGAACAGACGGGCTGGTGGAGATTAGGTAAGGTTAGTACAGCAACAAGGGTTTAACCCCTTGGCCGCAGCGGCGCTGGGGGGGGCAGGGGGGGGCCACACAGCGCCGCCATGCTGCTGATGGAACCACTCCGTCACCAGCCACGGGCGCGCTGTGCTTGTGACGGAGTGGTTCCGTCACGGCCCCGCCCGCATAATAGAACGCACCGCGCAGGCGCGAAATTGATCCACTCAGGCGCGGCGGCCGGGCCGTGATGGAATCACTCCGTCATTAGCACAGCCCACCCATGGCTGGTGATGAAGTGGTTCCGTCAACAGCGCTCAAGGGGTTAAAGAAGGAGAGGTTGTGTTCTACAAGGTGAGGTGTTGGTCATTTGCAGACATACAATAATAAAGATTAAGGCAGACAGACATTTGACTGGGAGGACTCAAAACTCAGAGGAGGCAGGCAGAGGATGGAAGGCCAGGAGAGGGTCACTGAAGAAAGAACGGAGATGAATCAATCGAGCTGCAACTCAAGGTCAACGTTTCAAGCAGGGGTTTAGGAATACAGTGAGAGGTAACTTTGTGAGACAGCATTCAATCGGAGGGTGTAAAGCTGTGGCAAGAAACACCATTATGTAGAGCTCTATGTACAGGGCAGATTGCTAACCATGTGCAGATCATTGAAACATGATGAGCCGAGCCTGCGGTGTGCCAAGTCTAGGACAGGCTTGGTCCGGGGTCTGCACAAGGGGAGGTGGCACTGACTTCTTTGTTATGAAAAGTTTCATTTAATAATCTCCCCTTGTTATTCTAACATCACTGTGCTAAAAGGTCCCTTCGCTCACTAAAAGTGAGTTATTGGGCACTAACTGAGTGCATCTAGTCTACACAGTCAAATTTGAACTCCATGGGGCATATTATCGAGAAATTGCGATAAATATCGCAAAGCGCGCTCAGCGCTGGTTTACTTATCACCGGCTATCGCTGGATTCCATTGCTGAGTCAGCACGTTAACATCAACACTTATCTCCAAGGCGATAAAAAATCCAGCGATAGCGGCGAAATGCGTGAATATCGCTGGAAATCCAGCGTTTAAACCTCAGCGATAGGCAAATCCTTGATAATACGCCGTGGTGGACTTAGCCTGACAATCCACCTCCCATTGATGAGATGGATAAATCAGATATTTTTGAGGTGTTAAAATCCGGTGAAAACCACGGTTAGCTGGACTTTTTTCACCGCTACGCGATTGCGGGCCGCGTTGTAAATACAGCGATGTTGTGTTACCGACCTTTCTCATGTTGTTTCAGGATGGCACGCCTGCCTTGCATCTCATTAGCGATGTATATCGCTAAGATGTGTAGCGTTAGAAATTCGGCTGCTAACATGTGCTAATGCATATTAGCGCCGCCTTGTTAATAGGGCGATAAGAATATCGCCGCTTTAGCTGCAAAAAGTGCAGCTAAAGCGGCGATACTGCCCTTGATAATATGACCCCATGTTTATACAGCACTGCAAAGCAACTGCAGATACAAAAGGAATCTGGCGCTAACATCCCAAGTGTATGTTGTACGTGCTTCTGAGTGGGGTCTGTATGGTACATGTCCTGTGTGTATGAATGAGCCAAAGTAATGGAGGTCTGTGTCATCCTCTTTGGATGTCCTTAAGCCGACGCATGCCACATTTTGCATGTACACGCATGGGTGACAAATGTGAAATGGGGTGTCTACTGAGTAAATCCCATTTCATGATGGCTGCCAATGCGTGGACATGCGCAGTAAGGCATTACAGCTCTTTCAAGGACTAAACAAAAATAAAGAGCATACCAGCCCAAATAAAGGAACTGGGCACCTAGCAGCTGCCTTGGCTCGAACACTAAATAAATAAACTACTAGTATGTAGAACAGAAGTGGGATGTGGAGAAAGATGGAGAGCCGGGCTATGACCGTGGAGGAGCAGGGGAGGGAAATCAGGTGAAAAGAGGCAGCCTGTGGAGGGAGCACAGAAACAGAAAGTGCTTGAAAGTGAGAACAAGAGACGAGGAGTGTGTGGTGGTGGAAGAAAGAGGCCTGCTGTGGAGTAAGCCTAGTCAGGCGTGGTATTTGGCAACCCCGGCATTCAGCAGCACTGGTGGTGGGGTCCTAAGAAGAGATTTGTTATGTTATGTTAAAAGTGATTTGTTAAGCGCACATACACCAGGCGGTTTCTTGGCGCCCTTGAACTTATTTTGTTTTAATTAAACACTCACCAGCATGGAGCCACATAACATCCCCTTCCGTAAAACCAGACTGCCTAACAGGAAGTACGTCATCTCCTCAAGAAAGACCCTAGTGGAGGGCAGGCCACCTGCTGTGCAGCTTTAACAACCACAACATTTATTGTAACATTGCAAGAAAGTGGTAGAACATAAAGTGCAGCCTTTGAATCATCCTGACGCCGAAGCCTGCTATGTGTCCATGTGTGATCCTGCTCTCAGAGTAGGCAGCAGGTTCAAGCCAAGTGCACTGGCTCAGATGGCACCACCTTGGCTGGAGTGCCCAAGAGGACAGCAGGGCAGCATTTAGATGCTCTCTTGGGGTCTTTGTTCGCGATGCCAAAGAACCAGCGCCCCTATTGTGAGCCGGGCTGCACCCGCCAGAGTCCCACAGTGTTAAGCACTTCTACAAAAAAAATCCCTGACAAATTAAGAAAAATACACTCTAAAAAAGAAAGCAAATTCCAAAAAGAGAAAAGCAAAGCTGGCGCAATTATCTCTCTGCCATGTACATTTGCATGCCAGGATCTGTGCCCAGGAAGCTCTTTGTGTTAGAGGCCACTCTCTGCCAAGTCCTCTGCTACAAACTCACAACACTTTCCTTGCAATGGGCTAATTGGCAGGAGCTGCCAATCTGCAGCCCTTCCCCGACAGATGCCAGTGGCGCAGCCATGTGAGCAGTTGGGCACCGCGGAGCCCTCACTATTGGGGTTCACGCTGCGGCTCGCGCAAGAGGGGCCGTGGTGCTGGAAGCCGCGTTTGTGCTCGCGGGAAGCCTCGTCTTCTTACAATAATAATAATAATGATGATAATAATAATAATGGTGGAAATATTAATAACTATAAGGATAATAACGATAATAACAACAATATTAATGATTATGATAGTAAAAATAATAATAACTATAACAACACATATAATAATACTAATAATAATAATAATAATAATAATGAGAATAATAGCAATGATGATAATATTAATAAGGATAATAATAATAATAATAATAATAATAATAACAATAACGATTATAAGGATAATAATAATATTGATGATGATGCTAGTAACAATAGTAACAATAATAATAATAACAATAGCAACACATATAATAATAATAATAATAATAATAATAATACTTCTACTACAACTACTACTAATAATAATAATTATTATGCTGATAATAATGATGATTGGTATTGTTATTGTTATTATTATTATTGTTACCCTTATTATTGGTATAAGTATTATTACTATTGTTATTATTACTCTTACTATTGTTATTATTATATTTAATATTTGTATTGCTATAATTATTATGCTATTGGTGTTAAAGTTATTGTTATTATCACATCAATAATACAGTTGTTTGTATTATTATTGTCACCATTATTAATACCAATGTTACTGTTAACCAGGGCTATACTTTCCTCTATTCCTCTATTAGTGATGTTATTTAACTTCATATTCGTGCTTCTCTTCTTCCTATTACCTGTTTTTAGAATGATTATTATTATTATTATTATTCGAATAAGGTTACTCCTAGCCATGGTGGCAATAAAACAATCAATGGTATCGATATAATACAATACATTTAACATCAACAATAATAATAAGAATAATATTAACAATCATTATAAAAATAATAATTATTATAATTATAATAAAACCAATAATAATAACAGAAGAAGAATGATAATAATAATGTGAATATTAATAATAACAATGATTATTATAATAACAATAACAGTCACATTAAGAATAATAATAATAACAACACTAATAATTATAATAACGATAGTAATAATAATAATAATAATAATAATAATAACATCAACAATAATAAGAACAATAATATTATGCATCTTAATAACAAGAAAAAGAACAACAACAATATTAATAATAATATTAATAACAATAATGATGATGATGATGATAATATTTGGTGTTAATATCATTATTACTATTGTTGTTATTATTATTTTTGTTGTTGTTATTATTATTGTTGTTGTTAATGTTATTTTTTATTCCCCACTTCACGTCTCTCTCTGAAATGCTGGCTCTGAGGTAGAGATGTCCTGAGGTCTTGAGTCCCACAGTGTCTGGTTCTTCACTGCGTCACGCGCTAGCGGGATGCTCCAATAATATAATTTCTCTATAGTCGCTTAAGTTATATCTCGGTTATGGATGAAGAATCTGTTGGAGATTTAAACCTCTAAGCACAGTCTTGGGACAGGGAGGTAAAGCTGTGATTTTAGCCAATAGCGTGCAGCACGGCTAGTCAATCAAAGGGTTCCAACTCCTGGCTTAGGAGCGCGTGGTTAGCCCTCAAGTCAAGTCAAGTCAGAGGAACTTGTTAAGCGCACATATCACCGTAGGGTCTCATGGCGCTTGCAAAAGACTCCGTGGAGACTTGCAGTCGAATCAGCAAGTTATGGATGATCGAACAACCATGATAGCTTGATTCCTGTGGCCTGGCCCAGAGGATCTTTCTACTTTCTCAAAATATTTGCCCAAAATCTCACATTGCAGAGTTCTTATACTGTATTTGGTTACAAAAGTATGAGAATAATATAACAGTTGACATTATGCAAGATGATTCTTCATAATAGCATTATTTTTACCTAAGTCTTGTAAGTGGTGAATTTGTAAAAATAAAAAAACAAGCTCAGGGGCCCAGAGTTTTTCTGGTTTCTCAGGAGCCACTTCCGGTGCGGCCGGATGCCTAGGCTGGTGTTGGATACAAGGCGGAGTAGCGTTCATTTCTCTTCACGCCTCTTTCTTCCACCACCACACACAGGCTCTCTTGGTATCTCACCGGTGCAGGTTCTGGTTTTCATCCATGTTCTCTCCGTTTGTCACTTTGTTTTTACCTTTATTTTCATCTTCCTTTTTCCTTTTCAGATTTTCTCTCTCTTGCTCTGTGTCAAAGTCCAATGATGAAAAATAAATCCCGGTCCCCCAACAGCACCTGCAGCCTTCGGCACAAATTAAGCTCTATTTCTAGGTAGATGTGTCCCAGAATTAGGATGATGGACCAAATGGCTCATTACTTGTACATACATCAACAACAAACAAATGGATCAGTAGCAAAGCATAATCACCACCATTCTGCCTTGGTGTCAGTGCTTAATTTGACAATCAATACACTTGGGGGCTGGAGGAGTTTTAAGGACCTGCGTGGACCAACTCCCCACCTAATTAATGTCACACAGAAAATGGGACTAGAAGGAGGTTGTTTAGCTGTGTGAATGTGCTCTGCCGTACTAAAACAAGGGATTTCCCTTTTCAGGAAGGTTCCCCTCATACACCAGAGGTGTCATGCTTCATCATAGGGCTGCCTCCTCAACTGATAGACCTAGTCTTCACGTGGGCTACAACCCCCCTCTCTACGAGGGAGGAGCTCAGGGATGTTTAATTGAGTTTGGCGTGATGTACTAAACTCCTATGTAAGGCTGGCGTGTGTGTTATAAAGTGCAGTGCTGTGATGTGGAAGTTTAAAACTGGCTACAGGGTTAGCTATATGTAACTTTATTCAGCTATCCGGTGTCAGGATTATAAACAGTGAGAAGCTGATAACACAAGTGCCGACATTAGAGACAGATGTTTAAATCACTCGACCAACATGTTTCGGCCAAAAAAAGACCTAGATGGTGTAATGGCCTTCTTCAGAGTCAGTTGTTCAGCCACTGCAATAAATAAGTGCAACTACTTGACAAAACATGAAAAACATGTGAATAAATCAAAAGTATGATACTGAACTAGTATAATTGACTCGAGTCCAGCACACGTCCCCTGGATGTGTGCTGCCTTAGAAGACTCCACGAACCCGTGGTTTTGGTGCACGTACCGCATGGCTAATATGCCGGGACAGAAGTGGTGAGTTCAGCAACCGACATACTGAACAGTCAATTATACTGGTTCAGTATCATCATTTTGGTGGACCTGTCTGGCTAATTTAAAGATGGCCACAACAACAGTGAATTGTTAATTCAATATACATTAAAATGACTATTAACTGCCACCCAAGCCTTTGAGAGCTTGAAATTGTCAAATTCTCACATTTGTGGTTGTGTGCTGGCCAATAGTTCTGTTTTTACTATCATTGGCGGCATGGCAAGGGCAAATTGTGATGCAAACTGCAGTGGCCTCCTGATGAGAGCCCTGGCACTTATGGCTTTACAAATTAAGCACTGCTTGGTGTCAGCCGTCAAACGTGATGCTTGCTTTTGCACTGGGTGCAGACAAGAAGCCTTTATTCCATCATTGCGTGTAGGCTAAGGCCACCGACAAGACTTGAGCGTTTCAACATCTGTCCAGGAATACACATGCAGACAACTTACATTTTTTGAAATTTCAATACGTGAACACTCTTTTATTAACTATCCGTAGTATAAAGGGCAACATAATGACCAACAAATCCATAGGATTTGATTTACCAGGGTCTGTGTAGTTAAGCATGGTAAACCTATACATAGATAGTTACCTGTTGATATTTTGGTTGCCGTTGTTTGGCCTCGATATTACAGTAACTCGATATTTGCACTCGATAATCGACATGTACACTGTCACATATTCTAACCAATTCTTTAAGCCCGGCCTTTATGTAAAATTTTTAATTTCCAGAACTTTACTCCATACTTTGGAAAGGAAGAGCGGTAACCGATTTTTACGCTGTGTAGAAACATGCTCATTTTGAAACTTGTGGATCCGATTCTAATGCTATTTATAAGTATGAACTATAATACTACAGGAGTACTCTTTTACATACTCTTATATATCTCTGTGAATCAATGCATTTACTGGTATGAGCAGTAATACTACAGGAGTATTCAGTTAAAATAAAAAAATAAAAAAATGTAAATCCAGTATTTGTAAAGCGCACAGCTACCCGAGGCATCCCGGCACTGGGGGCGGTCAGGAAGATTAAGCGAGCTATTGCCCAGAGTCACATGGTGCTGGGCTGACCTGCCGCCGGTGCCGGGGATCGAATCGTGAGCCCCAGCAGCCAGTGGCAGTCGCCCTGGCCGCAGCGCCACACCTACATACTCATATATCTCTGTGAATCATGGTATTTACTGGTATGAGGAGCAATACTACAGGAGTACTCTTTTACATACTCCCACATATTTTTGTGAATCACACTATTTATGAGTATGAGCAGAAATACTGCAGTACTCCTCTATTACATACTCCTATATATCTCTGTGAATCAGGGTATTTACTGATATGAGCAGTAATACTACAGGAGTACTCTTTTACATACTCCCACATATTTTTGTGAATCACACTATTTATGAGTATGAGCAGAAATACTGCAGGAGTACTCTATTACATACTCCTACATATCTTTGTGAATCATGCTATTTAAGAGTATGAGCAGTAATACTACAGGAGTACTCTTTTACATACTCCTATATATCTCTGTGAATCAGGGTATTTACTGGTATGAGCAGTACTACTATAGGAGTACTCTTTTACATACTCACATATTTTTGTGAATCACACTATTTATAAGTATGAGCAGTAATACTGCAGGAGTACTCTATTACATACTCCTACATATCTTTGCGAATCATGCTATTTAAGAGTATGAGCAGTAATACTACAGGAGTACTCTTTTACATACTCCTATATATCTCTGTGAATCAGGGTATTTACTGATATGAGCAGTAATACTACAGAAGTACTCTTTTACATACTCCCACATATTTTTGTGAATCACGCTATTTGAGTATGAGCAGTAATACTGTAGGAGTACTCTATTCCATACTCCTACATATCTTTGCGAATCATGCTATTTAAGAATATGAGCAGTAATACTACAGGAGTACTCTTTTACATACTCCTATATATCTATGTGAATCAGGGTATTTACTGATATGAGCAGTAATACTACAGAAGTACTCTTTTACATACTCCCACATATTTTTGTGAATCACACTATTTGAGTATGAGCAGTAATACTGTAGGAGTACTCTATTCCATACTCCTACATATCTTTGCGAATCATGCTATTTACGAGTATGAGCAGTAATACTGCGGAAGTACTCTTTTACATACTCCTATATATCTCTGTGAATCAGGGTATTTACTGATATGAGCAGTAATACTACAGAAGTACTCTTTTACATACTCCCACATATTTTTGTGAATAACGCTATTTGAGTATGAGCAGTAATACTGTAGGAGTACTCTATTCCATACTCCTACATATCTTTGCGAATCCTGCTATTTAGGAGTATGAGCAGTAATACTAAGGGAGTACTCTTTTACATACTCATATATCTCTGTCAATCAGGGTATTTACTGGTATGAGCAGTAATACTATAGGAGTACTCTTTTACATACTCACATATTTTTGTTAATCACGCTATTTATAAGTATGAGCAGTAATACTGCAGGAGTACTCTATTACATATTCCTACATATCTTTGCGAATCATGCTATTTAGGAGTATGAGCAGTAATACTACAGGAGTACTCTTTTTTATACTCCTACATATCTTTGTGAATCATGCTATTCAGGAGTATGAGCTGTAATACTACAGGATTATTATTTTATATACTCCTACATATATTTGTGAATCAAGCTATTTATGAGTAAGAACAGTAGTACTAGAGGAGTACTCTTTTGCATACTTTTACTTATCTTTGTGAATCACACTATTTATGAGTATGAGCAGTTACTGCAGGAGTACTCGTTTACATACTCCTACATATCTTTGTGAATCAGCACTGAAACCTCCAAATGCCTATTTGTAAGAGAACAAAGAGTGCAAAGTACTTCAATATGTACTAGTTGAGTATGACTTTCCCTGAATATTCCCATTTTATTCTCATTTTAGATGTTTTGGGGCAAATCCAGAAAGGCTTGTACGAGTACTGTAGGAGTACTACCTGGTATATGCCAAAATGCCTTTGTAAATCGCCCCATGTGTATTTGTTGCAAAGTGTGTGCTCTTTCCTGCAGGGAGTAAGCTGACTTAGAAGGGTCCTGCAATAGGGTCTTTTTTCAAGCATTTCATGTTTTGTTTCTCGCGCGCGCGACATGCGTAAAGGAGGCCGGGTGACGTAGGAGGAACAAGCGCTGTTTTCAGTTCATCCAACTTTCTTTAACCCCTTGGGCATGGCCGCAATTCTGCGCCTGTGCGGCCGTTTTAATGAGTGGGCGGGTTCATGACGGCCCCAGCCGTCATCAGCACACGCCCACCGTGATGCATGATGGACGGGGGCCGTCATCAGCATAGAAGGGGTTAATGTGGGAACACTGTTGTTTGGAAGAATCTGATTCTGCTATTATATAACTATAGCTATAACTCCCTATTTTGGCGATTTTGCTTGCAGATACTTTGCTTGTCACATATGGGCTTTGCCGCTATCTTTTCACCAAGTGCATGGTGTTATCTAGAAGATTAAAGGGCTGAGTCGCAAAAACATTTATTAGTACGGGACTGAGTGTTGTTGTAGTCAGGGCAGGCTTTAGGACGGTGCGACTGGGTAAATCACACCTGGTGCTAAGCTCAGGGGCTCTGTGTTGAGAAATAACTTATGGGTTTAAAAGCACCTATTGTAGAGTTCCTTGTGTGTCCAGCAGTTTTCAGGCAACAACAAAGATTTTGTTAAGATAACTCTGGTGATTAATATTCCTGCTGGAAGAGATGAGTTTTGTCTAGTGGCATTGTTGACACATCATAAAATATCACATAATATGTCTGGTACAAAGAAAGTGTGCCATGCAGATCACAGAACTGCAAGTTATATGGATAGCTCTGTGGGTTACTGCTTTTTTCAGAAAGATTCTTTTGTTACTTACAGTTCATAAGTCCCAGTCCTAATTTAGCACAGTGACTTATGAGCTGTCATCCAAGAGCTGCATGTAAACTGCATTGTATAGGTTAGAAAGTTATGTTGTTTTCTTTGGTCTTTGATTATCTATTGCTAATGTTGCTAAAAATGGTTTCTTTGGAAAGTAATACATTCTTTTTAGTAAAGCCAACAGCAACTAGGGTTTTAAAACAAATAAAATGCATGTGAGAGAGGGGCTTTGGAGAGATGAGGGGCACTGTTGCAGGGTGGTGGTGAGGGAATCCATGGAGAAGGAGGTCATTGGGGGGGCGCCAACAGGGATTGTCGCACCGGGGTGCCTCCATCGCTGAAGCCGGCCCTGACTGCAGTATTCTTTTACCTACCCTTTGTGAATTGGCTCAGACAGGGCCAACTCTCCATCAGTAAAAATAAAAAGAGGGCTCAGTCCTTTCTATTTGTACTAATTATATGAATATTCTCATGTTATTCCCATTTTAGATGTTTTGGTGTCAATACTCAAAGACATTTTAGGTACTCTTATGTACGTTTGTACATTAAAACTTCTTGCCACTGCTGTACTCATTCTTACATGTAGATTCCCCAAGTTTTCATTTTTTTTAAAGTCCGCAAACTTTAGCATTAATAAATGTAACTGGGGTGTCCAGCGAAGGCCCAGGAGAGTCGTAGCCATGCTAGATTCTCAGGATAGGCACATAAAATAAGTTTCAATGGAATTTGATTTTTATTGAAATCATTACATAGCCAAATATTAGGCTGAAAATCTGCCATAGATCGGTCCATCTCCTAGATTGGACACCCCTGAATGACAGAACAACAAACTTTACCATTTCCCCACATAACACCTGTTTCATAAACCATTTATTTTAGCAGATGTGTCTAACAAGAGAAATAGGTGCATCTTTATCATGAACGCAACAAGCTCAGCTACTGCGGCGGTGCATTCCTTCTGCACCGCTCCCCAAAGCCAGAGGCCTGGTGCAGCTTGACAAGGATAGGCCAGCTGAACTGGACCGTGAGCAACTCATGTAGAATCTCTGACGTCACCAGTGGTCCATCAACATTTAGCAGAACTTCCATGAGCTCTTGCCCAGGCTCCAGTTAATCCAGCGAGATGGTCATGGGACCGCCAAAGACCCTGCAACATCTTGATAGCACTACATCAAATATTGAAGGGTCTGGAATGGGTCCCAGGAGAAGAAACCAGTTCTCGTGGGGGGGGGCATGATTGAAAACCTCCAGACTACTGGTCGGTCTCTCTTCTCAAGGAGTCTTCAGAGGAGGGACCTGCCTCAAAGCCCAGAATGGTTCCCAGACACCCATCTAAGTAGCATCTTAAGAACCAGGCTGACCATCAGCCTTTCAGCGTTGCTATCATCAACCAGTGATTCTTCAGGAGCCTGTACTGGTGGCACTGGTGGTCACAGCCACAGCGCACCAGACAACAGCGAGAAGAAGGAACCGTGCATTAGACCTGGGTGGTAAATTCCGTTCCGCTCGTGGAATTTGAGGAATTTGGGTAATTTCGCGTCCCGCGGAGAACACGAAATTGCCCAAAATTCTGTGTTCCGCGACTTCACGAATTTTATTGCTTGTTCGCGTTCTCAAATGCGGGTTCCCGAGATATTTCTCCCCGAGCACGCAAACAGCGATTGCGAACAGTAAAAAAGCATTGCGAACAAGCAATTCCACGTGTTCGCGGAATTTATGCGTGTTCACAAAGATTTTTTAACGTTCCGCGGAGATTTGCGTAAACCAACTACGTAAATTCCGCCCACCCCAACTGTGCATGGAGGGACAAAGGAAACTCAGATCAGACCAGTGGAAAAGCCAAGTGGAGAGCCCATAGGAGGCTGTCAACACTAACAGGCATGAAGAGAACCTCAAAGAGTGAAAAGACTTTAGAACGGTCACAGCTAGTACACAGAAACTGCGCACAACACGACTCAAGGGCTGCGTTCTCCAGCCAAGGGTGCCAAGGACTAATAAGACATAGCAAAAGGCACGAACCAGCACTTAAGGACAATGACAGAGTTTCCTTTCTGCTGTACTGAAGGTCCGCCTGGCTCATTTAGAGTCGGGCGGACCTTCAGTATATCTGTCTCTGCTTCGGACATACACCTCTGATGGGTCGCCGGAGTAAGGGGGTTTTCGAAGGTTTTGCCATTTGTCTTCCTACCCTATTTAGAATGGGCGAGCAAATGGTATATTTTTTACTTTCGTACACTGCCACCCAAAACATAGCGGTAGGTGAATTTAAAAATATATTAATGACCCCCATGTCATGAGAGAAATAAAACATTGTAAGGGGGTCATTGTTTTTTTTATTTTCAAAAAGAAAATTCCACTTTGAGATTTTGTCTTTCGAAATAAAAAAAGATATTGAAAGTGAGCCGGATGGCACTGTCATGTTGATGGAGACATTCAGCAGACTTTCAATAAACTGACAGAACCACTGTGGTGGCTGTTCCTGTCAATGTAAGAGATGTTTGATGGGCCGACGGACAACTCTAATAACGGTGGGTGGAGTACCGTCGGGGTGGCGGTTGTCAATTGAATGGGAAATTGGGAACAAGTACCTAACAGCTCCAGTGGACACAATTAGATCCTGGAAGGCTAAATTTATACATTTCCTGGATTAAGGTAAGTGCTTTGTGAATCAGTCCCACCGGTGATTGTGTTTCTCTTGGTGCTCCCGGGCTCCATGTAAAAACATATGCTGCACAAGCATCTTCTGGCACAATGATACTCAAAGTACGGCCCGGGGGCCGCATGTGGCCCTCCTGACTTTTACATGCGGCACCCCCTGTTCAACAGCAGCACACAGCTGCTGTTTACTCGACTCAGCACTAACATTAAAAAGATGTTAAAGAGACATAGACGCATTTATTTAAAGGTTAATTGAAGTTAAAGAAAGACATGCACCACGTAACTTTAGGAACACCTTTGTTTTTAAAGTCATTTGGCAGCAAAAGTATAAAATAGGACAAAGTCTCTTCCAAATCCAAAAAGTGTATTTCATTAACAAGCAGACCCGTTTAACCTTAGTGCATCAGATTGTATCAGTGCATTGTAAAGTTATTTTTTTAATGTAATAGTTTTCAAACATGAATTTAGAAACATAAATTTTTCCACTCACCCTGACAACAGCACCAATAGTGAACCAAGACACAAGTCAGTTGTTATGAGCACTCTTTTGGTGGGCTAAGTTCCTATTATACATGAACAACATTATAGTTTATCTATACTAATATAATAAAGAGAGAGCCCAAACCTTTGAGGCGGGTAATCTCAGGAACCACAGCACCAATCACAACACCCAATACAGCGTTGGAAAGGGCAGTTGCAGCAGAAGGACATAGGCTATGCAGACGCCCACCATATACATTTAAACGGTAAAAGAACCGTGCCAGCAAAGTAGTCCCTTGTGGGCGTGTTCTGCGTTGTGCTGTGGGCGTGTGCTGGGGGCGTGAAAAACGCTGGGGGGCGTGTGGTACGTTCCGCCCTTCATGCCATGTCTCATATCGTGTGCTAATCCCACCGTGCTCCCTTTAAATACCCCTGCACCCCATAATCTTAACCCACCCTTACTCCTTAAAATACCCCAACACCCTTAAACACTAACCCATCTTAACCCTATAAATATACCCTGTACCCCAAAACCCAAACCTATCCCTAAACCCTAAAAATACCCCGGTACCCCAAAACCCAAACCTAGCCCTGAACCCTATAAATACCCCTGTACCTCAAAACCCAAACCTTCCCCTGAACCATAAAAATACCCCTGTACCCCTGTACACCAAAACCCAAACCTAGCCCTGAACCCTAAAAATACCCCTGTACCCCTGTACCCCAAAACCCAAACCTATCCCTAAACCCTAATAATATCCCTGTAGCCCAAAACTCAAACCTAGCCCTGAACCCTATAAATACCCCTGTACCTCAAAACCCAAACCTACCCCTGAACCCTAAAAATACCCCTGTACCCCAAAACCCAAAACTATATCTGAACCCTTAAAATACCCAAACACCCCAAAACATATACCCCAAAACATATACCCCTATACCCATACTTACCTTATCCAAACATTTTAAAAAAACATGCTTTTACCATTCATGCATATACAACGAATTTCATTGTAAATGTATGCGTGGTAAAAGCATATGAAATGTAATGCCATGCGTTATAATGGCATTGCGGAGTCTTGGTACTTTCGTAATGAAAGTATGCAGAGTTTTGGTATGCGGAAAGAAAGTTGCAGAATAATGGGTGTTTACCCTCCCCCGGTAAGTACATTGGTGGCACGGCGGCCTACATCTCCAGCAACATACTCATATTTTTTCACCACCCATTTGAAAAATGCACAGGTCTCTCTCATTGATGGCCAGCACCAACATACACTTTTAGACACACATCCCGCCACCAGTTCTAGAATTGCGAACTTTAGAGCTGGGGAGCTACTTTCGAATCTCGGCATCAGCTCAACATCCTGTGATTCCAGGCAAATCGCTTTGTCTCCCTGTGCCTACCACAAATGAATGTGTTCTTCTGTAATGTAAATTGTGCTCATGCCATGTTGTCGAGTTCGCGCTATATAATATTGCAAGGAAAAATAAAGTAGGGAAACTCGAGTTCACACACTACTGAACGCGCACTCTTAAGTGCATCAGCAGTGCACTGTGAATCGGAGCGTTTCAAAGGCCTGTCACAGATAAGAAATGCTATCAAAACGAAATCCTACAAAACAATATACTACTGGCCGTCAGCAATTCATACCCGGACAACGTCGGGACGGGCTGCTAGTTAAATCATATATTGGAGATAATTTTCTAGAGTTTACAATCTGGAGTCATGTATTTTGAGGCCCTCTTATACGTGATAATGAAGAAAAAGGAGGTGAAATAAAACAATTGCCAAGGATCACACAGTTTGGTGAAGTGGGAAGCCGGGATTAATCCTAGATTTTCTGGTTACACATTGTGCAATTCAGCCACTAAATGTATTTGCTTTGCTTCCCTTACACCCACCTTACTGCCAACTATTTTATTTAATTTTTTATTTTTAGAGTTTTATAGAGCGCAAACTTGACCCGTGAGGGTATCACAGCGCTTTACAGGAAATATCACAGTGTACAAAGTCAATGTGCAGAAGTATACAGAAACTGTACAAAGGGATATGGAGGGACAGGGGTGTGGGTGGAATATAGGGATATTGGGGATACCAAGGTAATATTGCAATCAAAATTAGATTGAGTAAAGAAATTAAGGGCCCCGTAAATTCTCTGCGGGGAGAATTGGTGATCTGAGAAGAACGATAGTCTTAGAAACATCAGATTTGTGGTCAGGCATGGCGGGCATTAGGCAAGGAATTTACCCATGAGGAAGGTTTTGGCCTCCTTCTTGAAGCGTGCTAGAGAAGGGTTTCTTCGGATGGTGGGTGGGAAAGAGTTCCAGATTCTGGGTGCTGCCCCGGTGAATGCCCTATTATAGTTTCTTTTTTTCTGAAAAAAGGCGAGTTGGAGTACGAGGTTGCTGGCGAACCGGGAGTTTCAGCTTCCTCCAGATACCACTAGTTTTTGTGCCAGATAAGCAGGGGAGTTTGAATGAAGAGCCTTGTGTGTGATGCATGCCAGTTTCAGCTGAATTCTTGCCTCTAGGGGGAGCCAGTTCAGTGCTTTCAGATGTGGAGAGATGTGGTCGAATTTCTTGGTGCTGGTGAGTGAATGTATGATGTTACCACGATTTCAAATACAACGCATGGCTTTACCACGCGAATTTAACATCGCTAGTGTCTTTACCACGCAGAATAATAGAACGCAGCATTTTACCACGCATAAAAACTTTATTATTCATCCAACGTCCATTATGCCCTAAAATACACTAAAATAAACATAATGAAATGGATAGGCAAAAAAAATATGTCTTTAGAAGTGACATTGTTTGTCTTTTGTCACTTTCACTGACCCTCGAAAATCGTGTCCGCAAGCAAGATGCCTAAAAAATGAAAGTCTGTCCTCATGTAACGTAACTGGAAAAATATGAAAAGCGCTCTGATACCTGATTCGGTTCGGGTCTAGTTCGCGCTATATAAAACTCTGCAAAAAAAAAAAAAAAAAAAAGATGGCTGAATATTTCGTCAAAGAAGGTCATTTTTAAATTTGTAATACACATTTTATATTACACATTCAGTTAGCTTTTTAAATCGTTTTTAATGTAGATTCCAACCTTTTTTGTAAAAAAAAAATGTGTTGTTTTTTGGGGGGGGAAACCCCCCAACCCCCCCTTTTTTATTTTTTTTCCATTTCCACCCATGCCTTTACTACTTATCACGTACTTAATGTATGCGTGAAAACACTTCTATCAAAATAAAAAAAGGACTTCTTTTTTTACGTACACGCAGAACGTAGGATGGTTGACCGGAATGTTTCTTGCGTGGTAAAGACGATCGTGGAAGGCATACGCGTGGAAAACACGTTTACGTGGTAAGTGCCCCGTTGTAAACGTTACGCGGAGTAATGCCTTCGTTGTAAATGATGTTTCCCCTGGTGAGTAGTCTGGCGGCTGCGTTGAGGCAAGCTTTTAAGGGTGCTAGGGAGATCTTGGGTAGATCAGTGAGGGTGGAGCAACCATACTCCAGTCTGGAGATGACTAGAGCTTGTACCCCTATCCCTCACACCCACACACCTGTCACATCACAAATCAAACATTTTGGCCCCTGGGAAAATGTTTGCGAGTACCCATGTTCTAGGACAACACAGACTAGGAAACGTCTCAACCTTTACAGAAATCACCCTGTAAAAATGGTGGGCCTATATTTAATTCCTATCTTCAGCCAAGTTCACTTCTATGTTGTTTTAAGACTAGGCTAATACCCTTTTATAACTCCATTTCTTGCACATTTGTTGGCACGCGCTTGATAGTGTAATCAGGTGCATGTTTTAATTTTTTTGGGGAGATATTCAAGAACATGCTGGAGATTTTCAAAGTCTGTTTAGAGTGAATGCTCTCGCATCTGTGTTTTTACATCGGGTAGGATCTAGGCCTCCTCGTCTAGGGATTGGACCTGCTTACCTCGCATATTGAAAAGAAGCAGCTTTAGAACCGACCACATTCGAGAGGTGGACGCGGCTGCTCCTCTGATGCAACTCAAACAAATGATGGATGGAATGCTGAACATTGTCAAATAGTCACAGTCAGGACAGAGATCTGGGTCTAAATCCATCATTCTTTTGCTCACCATGCCATTCTAGTTTGGGCCCAGCCATATGCAAATCAGTCTTGACCCTGTGACTCATGGGAACAGTCCAGCCCGAACTGTCAGGCCAGGGCCTCCCTGGACTGGAAACAAGCATCCTAGGACCGGAACCAGGAGATCTAGTTGTATACCACGAGTATTTGCAGCTCGGTATCTTGAGTGGACCTGTGGGTGAGAAGAGTCACAGTCACTGCGGTGTCACTCTCTGCCGAGACAGTGTCAGTAGGAGCGTAGGCCCTGGCTCCCAGCTGCTATGACGTCACTCCACAGACCACCCCAGACCACTGACTGCACTGTTGAGAGTACATTTTTGCTTTTATTCTGGGTGCTGCTTCTTAAAAATCACTTGCTCGTAGATTTTCCACTATCTCTTTTTGGGAGTTTCACATAAAATGATTCTCCTTTCAATTCGACTGTATCCGATATGTTACCGATATGAATGCTCTCTGTGTTCATAAACGTTCAAATTACTTTTCACAGTGCGTTGATGTCCTGCTGAGTGCTGTACTCGCTATAAAAAATAACTCTTAAAAATACAATATATTAAATACTCCGACCAAGACGTCCACAAACAAGGGACAGCAGGGGTCAAATACGCACCGAGAGCGGGGGCCGCAGCACGGGTCTTGCACATTGCGTGACATCCCCGTCTCCCTTGCTCATTCAAGGCGCTTTACTCTTTTTATGACTTTGCCCTCTCCGCAGAATAATCCGAGCCGTGCCAAGAAGCCCCGGCTCCTTCTCCGGGTTTCAGGGCGGCGTTCACAGCTCGGGAGGAGAGCTGTCTCGCGGCAGACTGCGAGGGGACTGGCGCGTGACGCTGACAGGCTGCCATTGTGCGCCGGGTCCTCAGATGGCGCCTTGAATCCTCTCCAGCGCCCATGCAAATGCGCCTTTCACTCCAGCGAGGCATCGGGTCGCTGCAGGGGAGGGGTCCCAGCTCGCTGCTGATCAGGGGGGCATGTGCCCTGGTGGATAATGTCATCTTATACCGTGTCAAGCAACATGTCTGGGGCTTCTAGGCGCTGCAGCTAGAGGATACACTGGTAACACACGTGATTGTTAGCAGGTGCTTTACTCTGGAAGACCTTTTTGGTGAGTTACCAAAGAGCCCTGACAGCCATCATGGATTGCTCAAGTCAGGGGGGCAGATTTACAAGCCCCTTGCGCCTCTTTTATGCCGCCGTTGCGTCACTTTTGTGACGCAGCGGCGGCACAAAGCCACCGCCATGCTGCTGTGTATTTACAACGTGATGCATCTGGGAGATGTGTCACGTTGAAAAGCCCTGCGCCACATCTAGGCGTTCCGGCACAGGGGGGGGGGGGCGTTCTGGCGCAGGAAGGCCTCCTAAAAGTGGCTGAGTGAAATCTACAAGATTTCACTCAGCCACTTTTACGGCCATGCTGCGCCAAAACCCTGCGCCTGCTTGAAGCAGACGAAAGGATTGACGCAGCATTTTAAGGATAGGGCACCCCCGAGCCTTGCTGGAGCTGCGTTGCGCTTGCGACGCATCTCCAGCAATGCGCCGCCTTTACGGCAGCAGATGCGTCATGCATCTGTCCATTTTTGCCCTATGGTGCGCTGCATTTACAATGCGCCGCATCCATGGTGGCGTAGCCGTGACGCACAATAACTGGCGCATCCATTCTGATATGCAGGGATGCGCCAGTTATTATTAATCTGCCCCTGGGTGTTTACATGGATATTATAGCGCCCATTAGAGTGTTTCAAGGGTTTAGAAATTAAAGGAGTAAAGCGTCCAATGACCCGAAGGACTTCAAAGGGGTACAATGAATTATCCAGCCTACCCACAATTAGAGAACCTTCCAATAAACAAACCAATGATCACTACACAGTGCTTTAAATGTCGGTGTGCAAAATTCAATCAAATATTTGTGAAGTTGAAAAACTTAATTAAACTTTTTTTGCATCCAACACTTCATATAAACCAAAACATGAGATTTTGCTCTAAAACATTTTTGTGGGAGAATTTTCTAACAAAATGTCAGATTTGCAGATTTTCCCGTCCTGCACAAGCTTACTTTTTGCAGGTTTCACATGATTTTTTATCTTTGGCGTTTGTAGAAAGGAGAAAACATTGGCTAAATTAATATATTTGTAATCTGTGTGGTTAGTGTGCTATTACATACAAGTCCAGGTTTGCACAAATACTGTTTTTCAGAATTTAAAGCTAAATTATATTTTTCCATTTGGTACCATTTCGACCTTTAGTACAGTTTGGCACCATCATAGGGCTTTGTGCATGGTATTAATAGGAGCCTTCCAAGAATGGCTGCAGAATAGAATCCGCACCACGCAGATTATGATGCATATTTATGAGAGGGGTTGCATCACGTGTGCACCACGCAACTTGGTACATGCAGGACGCAAACACCAAATTCCATTCATGAAGCCACACAAGGGGGGAACATCCTTTACGACGCAACTTTTACAACGCACTACCATTACGACGCAACTTTTACAACGCAAGTTATTACAACGCATTGCGCTGGGGGGCGCTCTAGGATAGGGAATACGTTTAATTTACTATCCAACACCTTCCCTACTATCCACGGGGACTGGAGTTGGAATAGTAAATTAAACTATTCACTATCCAGCGCCCCCCAACGCAAGTCATTGTAACAACTTGCATTGTAAAACCTGCGTCGTAATGGCATGCGTTGTAAAAGCATGCGTTGAAACGTCATACATCCCACACAAGGCCACCTTGCATGGAATCACAGCGGATGTAAGAGAAACAAGCGCACTATCAATTTGGCAGAATCTGTGGATGTTTGATCCAGTCATGTGGAAAAGTCAGCCCATAACGAACCGGATGCCCAGGCTGCTGGCGCAAGGCGCCTCTTAGTTTCCATCGTAAATAATTACCAAATGAAGAGACGGGCGCTGGAGGTAGGAAAACAAGAATAGAGTTTTATTTCTCATGAGGAGAGCATGTCATTTGGGACACTCGCATAGTGTCTTCGGGAGGTGCTCTAACAAGTTTCTCTGAGGCTTCGCCTTTTATACACAGGTTTGTGGCACACAGGCATCCTTTATTACAATCAAGACATTGTGAAGTATGAAGATATTCCAACACGTGGCTACAGTAGGGCCCTTATCCTCCATACAATAGGAGGGGGCTGTCACGCAGCTGAGTGTTCTGCTGATTCCATTGGAATATGTGCGCCTGATCGAATCTCAGGGGGTGGGGTGGCCATGATCAATAGTGGCTCCTTTCAAGAGAGGCGAGTGCATACAGTAGTGGGCAATAAACTGTATCCTCAGGCTAAGGGATGACCAGCGGTCCATGTGGCCAATTAGGTTCAGAGGAAGAGGTCATCAAAGGAGAGATATTTATGAAAGGAAGGGTCAGTGTGGAAAATCGAGCGTAGAGAAAAGGGTTTATCAGAAGAGGGGTATTCATGGAAGGAAAGGAGGTGTTGGTCAGGCGCGGGGTGTGATTCCTAGAGACAGAGTCATGCGGGAGGGGAGGGCTCATGACTTGTGCATGTGAGAGCGGGGGCGGTCAGGGTGCATGGGGGAAGCTTGCAGGGTCAGGGAAGGGGCTGATGATCGATCGAAAACAGAGAGACTATGGTACCTAAAATGGCTGCTGTATATATGTGTGTATGGGTCTATGCCGGCAGGATAACACAGTCAGGGTTTTGCAATATCCATTCTGCTTATGACAAGAGGTACAGTGAACACAAATGAACGCCGCTTATGTACACATACATTGCCATTTTCAACAGTCGCCGCTTTTTTACATAAGCAAGTTCAATTTCTACCTAGTCGATGCGATAGGCAGAATGCAATACATGTTAATTTACATTTGTTGGGTTCTTCATACAAGCCTAGAGATCGGTATAATATTTAGTCGGTATAGAATCAAGTTCAGACTTTTTCTCCGGTGACATTAATTAAGAGTAATCTGATACCTTCGGGTCTTATCAGTACTTTGGAAAGCTAGATACATGGGTGACCGATGAAACATTTTTGAAAGCAATAAAAATTGAGGGAGGAATGCAATTCGATGTAAACAACTAGTCAAGGGGTGGGTAGAAAGTTCTGGAAGGGGGGGGTCTTAGTGAAAATGTCTTTTTCAACGACGAGCCACCACTGGTAGACTCTGGTAGTCCGTTTTCTTTTCGTTGGCGCTTTTGAGCACCGGCGGTGGAGCTATAAGTCCAGCTCGGAGTCATCCTTACGCGTTGCAGGGTGCGATCAGTCCTCTGCTGTTAGATCACAGTCCTGTTTCCTAACTCATTTTCTTAGGGGTGCCTCATGCTGGGCACCTGCGTGTCTTTCTTTTTCCGTGGCAAAATCCCATTCCATAGTCAAAAGTTTATATGAAAGAGTTTGTTGAATAATCGAGGGAAGAGAGGGCGGAGTGGGGCCAGATCTTCGAACACACCAAGGGACCAAGGGAGCAAAGGACAACGAGCAGGCAGGCCCATCAGTCGGACTCAAAAGGGGACGGGGACTTCAGGCACGAGTGGGTCAGCAAGTCGAGGGCTTCAAGGCAGCCCTTCATTCCTTCATCTGCCGAGTTTGAGAGTTGTGCCTCGTCCCGCGTCTCGTTGCTCTGCGGCTCCACCTTTGGTTGCGGTCACATGTGCTTCATGATCTGTGGCCAGGCTGTGCGTCACGTCCAACTCCTCTCCTCCGGTGATTGTATCTTTAAATGAGTACAAAAACAAGTTTTTAGAAAACTGGTAGGAGAAGATATTTATACATCTCAATTACGTCCCCAATCCTATGTAGGTGGGGGATAAGTTCATCGGTCACAGTCAGAAGTCGTCACTTATGGAGTCTGTAGGAGTGAATTCATAACCCTGTTTGGCGTTCATTCGCGACGTACGTGGAGAGAAATTGGACCTTTATACACAGTGTATTATATCAAACTCAAAATCGAGTCCTTATGTAGAGACTCGCCCTTCCCTTTAACCCAAGTATCGACAATCTTACATCTCCCTTCGGGGTCGGCTAACTCTTGTAAGTGGGGGGTTATCGTCATGAAGAAGGGGGAGGGGGTGGACGTAAAACATGCTCTTCTTGGGGAGTGAACGTTAATCAAGGTCATCAATTTCGCTTTCGAGGGTAGATGACATGAAGCTGGGGTTAATCGGGGACGCTTTGGCCAGGGGCTGGGGTCAATCGGGAGAAGCGGGGGCACTTTGGACATCCGCACTTAAGTGCAGAGGAGCGAAGTAATCTGTGCATTGGGAATTGCATTTTTAGCGAACCGACAAACAGAAGGCCATTGACGTTATAGTCCCCCTATAAAGGCCAGATTAGGGGACGTTAGTCGTCTTACCTGTCCTTTCCTTCATTACCAACTCGGGTTCTATCGTTTTGCAGGAAAGGAGAGGTAGTAATATGGCGAGTCACAATCGTTTTAGTTCCTGTCAATTTTCCCAAACACCTTTGTGTTCGAGGAAACCCAATTAGGTGTTGTGCCGGGAGGGGCACAACGTTACCATACAAGGAAAGAGGGAATAGGGGGGGCTTTAGAGAGTGAGAGAGAGAGAGAGAGAGAGAGAGAGAGAGAGAGAGAGAGAGAGAGTGAGGGAGAGAGAGAGAGAGAGAGAGAGAGAGAGAGAGAGCACTCTAAAATGGTCCATTCTGTACACGCATGACATGGAGCGAGAGAGAGAGAGAGAGAGAGAGAGAGAGAGAGGGACGTGTACAATAATGGGCCATTCAGCGCACACACAACACAGAATAACAGGGATTAAGTACTACGGAAACACAGGCAGAGGGGTGACGTAGATCCATGCATCACGTATACACAAACTCAGACGGAGAAGACAGTACATGTATTATGTACAAAAATCCAAGACAAAACATAAAACCGTTATTGGCCAAAATTATCCCTTTCTGTATGCTGTGCATTCTTAGCATCCTAAGCTCTTTTTACCTTTTTCTTCTCTTTTAACCGTCGGCTGCCCTTACTGGTGGCTTTGATTGTACACACTTACGCCTTTGGCAATTGGTCAGGAACTAACCTGGTCGGGCTAATGCTCACGTTGGTATTTTCGAGTCGTTTTTAGCAAATGTGTTTTCAGGCTGAGACAACAGTTGGTGTCAGTTGGAGAACAATGGGGCAGCTTGGAGTTACATGTCTATGAGGGTGCGAAGAAGGATGCAGTAGATTTTAAATGTACCTCACCTCAAAATATTCCTTAAACTTTCCCTATTTAATTAATTGTAGGATGCTTATTCATTAGCGCACGTCATTTTAGTTGTACTATTCGGGGTGCCAAGCGAAGTTATATTTTGTGGTTACCCCTTCAGGCTGCCCTCCCAGGCGCTAAGTTCAGGGAGAGAAAAATAGTCATGGTTTGCTTGTTGCGGTTAGGTACCATAATCAAACCCTTTTTCCCGTCTCTTCGTCCGCTAGATCATCGTTTTCATACATTGATCAATATTCCGATGTGACCTGCAGAGAGAGGGAAAAAGAAGGGGGCAGGGGCTACATTGATAGACACATTAGCGTGCATAAACCCAGAAAGGCTTTTACTTACTGCATACTCGGCCTATCTCCACGGGATGCAGTCCCTGCCAACTGGGCGTTCAAGCCCAGGTGGACCGTTAGTGTGACTCTTCTTATACCGGTAGCATATAAAGTATAGGCTAAACACCAGGATCTTTAGCGGTTGCTTTTTGGCTGTACAAAAAGGAAAAACGCACACAACGAAAACTTCGACCCTTCATTTTTGCAATATTTCTACGCATTATGCTTTTTAACCTTTAACTAATCGAGCTGAGTCATTTCACCTGCATTTTAGTTATATCGGAAATAGTGATAATTTATTTGAAATTTATCAATCTACGCATGACAACTACGTTTGCTTTTTCCAAAAATCTTTAATAAGAATGTCGGTGCACAAATACGGGCCTACAACCCCGTGGGCCGGCCACGGAGCAGGCTGGAACTGTAGATGTGGGGATAATTTATTAGTGAAAAAACCTAATGGAGTCGGGGGGCCGTCTATTACATAATAAAAGGTGCGACTAGTGCAGTAAAATTATGTTGAGACTTCAGTGTGAGCGAGTATCATAAGTGTCGAAATCCGGACTTTCAACAATCATGATGCGCCAAAAACTTTAACAACAACTCATTGTCCGAATGTTCACTCAGTACCCATCTGATGTCAATTTACTGTCTGAACACATAATCAGTACCCATCCCATATCAATTCATTTCCCGAACTGACAGTACACATCCTATATCACTTCATTGTCCGAACATATAATCAGTACACATCCTATATCAATCCACGTGTTTAAAAAAACTGCATACATATCCCATGACATCAAGGCTGAGCAATCGGGGTACAACAAGGAGTTGAAAGTCTCATTTGCACCGGCGCCATTTTGGTTGCGGTCAGGCAGATCCAGGCATAGTCAATATTTCTACTAACTCGTGGTTGGCCCAGAGTCTCTTTCGGCAGTCCAAAAGTTCCGTTAAAAAGGGCAAAAGAAAGGATCGGTGGTCTGGACCATCAGTCAAAGGGGGGAGGGAGGCAACAATTTTCCTACCGGGTCATACTGGGTTTTCACCGGAACTGATCCGAACTGTAGTCTGCAGGATTCTAGTCATTCAAACTGAGGCTGGCGCCAGCATGGGAGCACCAACGTCCCGCAGCTACAGTTTCATCGTTCCACGGACAATCCTGGCAGTCATTCCCCATCGGGGTGTCTGCGGGGGTCGGGGACTCCCGCGGCTCCTCTAGAATCTTCAAGGTCGTGGAGAACGTTTATGATGATGGAGTCAACAAGTGACCGGGCCATTCCTTCCTGCTGGGCCCGCTCTTGTAAAGTAGACCGCCATTTTGTGAGTTCGGCAGCTACCGGCAATCGCGGGGTCAAATGGGCGGACGGGCTCCAACCTGCCGGGCGAGGCGTCGCAGCATCGCCACAGTGGATGAACCCTTTGCTGGGTGCGAGGAGCGTTGGGGGTGCAGCTGGGGAGCCTCCACCTGGGGAGGTGGGAGAGGCTCGTTCGCGCCGCCTCTCCCCCCCGGTGCACCCCACGGCGTCTCGCTTGACATTTGTTATGGCCGGACCAGGCGATGAGGACGAGGGGGGGGGGTCGGAGGCATGTGCAAGACATCCCCCCCCCAGTGTTGTCGCAGCCATTATGGAAGAAAGAAGAAGCGCCCAGTACGTTTTTCGGGCCGGGCCTCCGGTTGATGGTGGCCGGACGCTCTTTTCCACGGCCCCAGGAACGGGTCCCTTGGTTCATCCTGGGGACAGACCTTGGCGCGTGGTGCCACCTTCGGGCTGCTAGCGTAGTGGCCTCTCCACCCCCAGGCCTCCCATGGAAGCTGGTCCGGACTGTCTGAGAGAGGGGAGGGTCGAGGACATGGACATTCCCCCCCCTGCAACTCTCCAGGGTTGTCGTAGCAGCCACCGCGGCCGGATCCCGTCGGCCTTGGCCTCTCTTCAGGCCCACCCCATGTGATGATCTCTGGCCGACGGTTGGCAGCGGGACCCGCCCTACATGTGTTGAAGATCTCGTCTTCCGGCTGGGCGTAGCCGCAAACCTGTTGCACTTTGGAAGTTTCCAGAATGGGGGCGGATGTCTGCTGCTTTGTATCTTTCTCAGGTTGCCGTTATTGGGGCGTGGCAGGCGGTGGGACAGACATGTTTGGAGCAGTGAGGGGCGATGAATCCTCGTTGCCTCGTGGCCGTCGCAATGTCAAGCTTGGCTTCTCTTATCGTTTTCAGGTTTCTTATTACGGACTTATTTCTAACGTTTCTTGTTTCTAGGACAATCATATGTTTTATCGTTAAGTATTGTTATCGTTTCCTTATTCGTTATTTAATAAAACTTTCATCAGTGGCCTACTGATTTCGTTTTCCTATTCCTTTCTTTTTAGTTTGTTTCACGCTAAAGTTTCTGTTAACAGGATACAGTGATCACTTCGTTATTATTGCATATGTCCTTTTTCACTAGGGGTGCTCTCTGGTCGGGCCAGATGACCTACCTCTAGTAAATGGTCCGGGTGGAACTGGTTTATCAATCAGTGGGGAGTAGATAGGCATGACAGATTACAACGGGGGACAAAGGTCCGCATTACCTACCCTTCACCAGTTGCAAAGACTAGACAGAGTATTTCTTTTCTATGTTATTTGCAAACAGAGAATACCTCCAAAGAGAACCAATTCCGAACAATCAATGTTCGGACAAACAATCAATCAATGAGGAATGAAATAGGCACGACGGATTACAATGGGGGCAAAAACCTGCGTTACCTACCCTTCACTATCTGCAAAGGGAGAGAGAATATTCCTATTCTTCCCCGTTTGTAGGCAGAGAAGATCCTTAAGAGAACCAACTTCGAACAACTCAATGCTCGATTCAAACAATCAATCAATGGGGAGAAAAAAATAGGTATGACGGATTACAATGGGGACAAAAGTCTGCATTACCTATCTTTCACTATCTGCAAAGGGAGACAGAATATTCCTATTCGTCCCCGTTTGTAGACAGGGAATATCTCAAAAAGCAATAATCGATAAAAACCGATTAACAAACAATCAATGGGGAGAAAAGATGGGCATGACGGATTACAATGGGGACAAAAGTCTGCATTACCTATCCTTCACTATCTGCAAAGGGAGACAGACGTTCCTATCTGTCGCTGTTTGCAGACAGAGAATGTCTCCAAGAGAACCAATACTTCAAGTAGCACCCAAGGCTAAATGAACCAATCAATGAACAATACCAGTATCTAAATACCGTTTCCAATATCAATAATCAATCAATCAATCAGATGGATAAAGCCTTCCTACCAATTAGACGTAAGACGTCCTACTTAACTTACCCGGACCGGACCATGTGGACAGTTCTTCGTCTTCCTTTCTCCAGCGCCCGATCGTTCTCTTTCTCCATGTTTTTACCGCAGCATTCCTGTGGGATTCCAGTCAGGACAACAGGTCACTTGAGAGAGGTCCGTTCGGAATCGGTGAAGTTCATTCAATCGGCAGCCGGACGAGGGCCCTCTCAAGGCAGGTATACTCCAATCATTTAGATGTTCACCCCATCGTCTGGACCTCTCTTACCGGACCTTATGTCGCTGATGGACCCCGCGTTGGGACGCCAATTGTGGAAAAGTCAGCCCATAACGAACCGGATGCCCAGGCTGCTGGCGCAAGGCGCCTCTTAGTTTCCATCGTAAATAATTACCAAATGAAGAGACGGGCGCTGGAAGTAGGAAAACAAGAATAGAGTTTTATTTCTCATGAGGAGAGCATGTCATTTGGGACACTCGCATAGTGTCTTCGGGAGGTGCTCTAACAAGTTTCTCTGAGGCTTCGCCTTTTATACACAGGTTTGTGGCACACAGGCATCCTTTATTACAATCAAGACATTGTGAAGTATGAAGATATTCCAACACGTGGCTACAGTAGGGCCCTTATCCTCCATACAATAGGAGGGGGCTGTCACGCAGCTGAGTGTTCTGCTGATTCCATTGGAATGTGTGCGCCTGATCGAATCTCAGGGGGTGGGGTGGCCATGATCAATAGTGGCTCCTTTCAAGAGAGGCGAGTGCATACAGTAGTGGGCAATAAACTGTATCCTCAGGCTAAGGGATGACCAGCGGTCCATGTGGACAATTAGGTTCAGAGGAAGAGGTCATCAAAGGATAGATATTTATGAAAGGAAGGGTCAGTGTGGAAAATCGAGCGTAGAGAAAAGGGTTTATCAGAAGAGGGGTATTCATGGAAGGAAAGGAGGTGTTGGTCAGGCGCGGGGTGTGATTCCTAGAGACAGAGTCATGCGGGAGGGGAGGGCTCATGACTTGTGCATGTGAGAGCGGGGGCGGTCAGGGTGCATGGGGGAAGCTTGCAGGGTCAGGGAAGGGGCTGATGATCGATCGAAAACAGAGAGACTATGGTACCTAAAATGGCTGCTGTATATATGTGTGTATGGGTCTATGCCGGCAGGATAACACAGTCAGGGTTTTGCAATATCCATTCTGCTTATGACAAGAGGTACAGTGAACACAAATGAACGCCGCTTATGTACACAGACATTGCCATTTTCAACAGTCAGTATTAACGAGGGACTTATCTTCTACCAACAGCTTTGAAGAACTTCACTCCCGTAAAAAATGCAGAAAGTATGAAAATCCTGCTCTACCGCCCATTCATGAGTAAATAACGCCGAGTACCACAGATAGAAGCAAGGGATTTCACACAAAGGTCACCTATCTGAGATACACAGTCTCAGAGCGCCTCAAGGAGAACAGTGTTGCCCTACACAACTGACACTTCAGGATAGGACAGCTTCCAGTCCAGGTCCTGAGGAGAGCCCCTCAATGATACGTGGGCTCGAAACGCGTTGACATTTTACTGGAACAAGATTCAGGAAGGGAACATCAGGATAGTGATTATGGACTTTATTCCACCTGTTTTGTGACCCTATCATTTGCTATTGTTCCAGTACAAACAAACAAGCAGGCTAGCAAAATTATCTAGTGCCTCTTGTTGTTTATAGGCTGTATATTAGGACTGGTGCCTTACACATTGATTGATAATAGGCATTTTTTTGTCTGTGTTTCATGTATATAGTGTGTATATATTGTGTAAATGTAAATATGCTTTATTCACAGTGATTGTCTAATTTATGTTGTGGAAAGTGTAATTTCATGTGAACTTTTGTTATTGAAACCGTATCTTTCTTTTGACATATACAAATGAATTGTGTGAAAAAAGAAAAAGAGTAAAAAATACTGAATGAAAAGTGTGTCTACTTAGATCAATTGGGTAAGTGTGACCAGACTTTGTCGTTATAATCAACCTACCTTGCCAATGTATTTCTTGTTGATACGAAACTGGGCACAGTCATATTTTGTGCTAGTGTGTAATGAAGGGGTGGGTGGAATTGGCGAAATTAAAAAATTCCGCAAGATTCTTCAGAATTTCTCAACAGGGCGGAGTGGGCATTTGGGGCTATTTTCTTAGCGCAAAATGCATCCTTGTGTTCAAAAATGGATGCGAGGATGCATATTGCGCTAACAAATAGCACTGCCAAATACCAGGGCGGCGAGGGGTATGTACCACTGTGCACACTCTGCACCCTTACATACTCTGCAGTGATGACTTCAGAGTAGGCAAGTGTGCCAAGAAGTATGCGCTGTGCACTGATGTGCATACCCCTCGGGAGGGCTTTAAGTGGAATGAAAAAACTGGGGGGTCTCTCAAAGGTGCGTGGCCAATGTAATTAAGGGCGTGGCCTACAAACATGTAAGGTAAAAATCTGTGCTTAGCATAGTGTGCCGCCCGATTTGTATTTTGCTGTTTCTGTCATTGCATCCAGATATATGATACAACAAATAACATCATACCTACAGCAAGGCAGGACTATTGGCTTTGTCTATGGTTGTTAGTTGCATAAGATAAATAAGCAGCAACTTTGGCTTGTATAGAATATTGAAAAAGCTTACACTTACAGCCCTGGTGACACCAGGACAACGTTGCTGCTCTTGAGTTTCAAAAAGAGAAGGGAAATCCAGAGAGAAAATGACTCTCTTTAAAGGATTTCCCTTCCCCTACAACGCTCACCGGCTTGACATCATGCCGTAACTTCTCCACTAGTGAGAAGTGAGCAGTATGACCACATGCACATCGATGTGCCTGCTATCTTGAAACGGGTCTCTATCGGGCTCTATTTTGTGCCATGGCAGAGGTAGTTTATATTTTTTCTGGCCTGCAGTGACAGCAGTCTCCTGTCACTGCAGGCCGGAAAAAAGTGGCAGGGCACAAAACAGAGCCTGATAGAGACACGTTTCAAGCCCCCCTTTAAAAAACTGCCGGTGTTCAGCACCAGTGAGACCCGGCCCACTTAAAGCCCTGTCCCTCGGCCTCCCTACATACTCTGCAGTAATCACTGAGTATATAAGGGCACTGAGGAGTCTGCATTGCAGTCAGTGGTTTTCTAAATAGGGCCATGTTAGAAATGGGATTTCTGGTTGGTTAAGGCTTGCGAATAAACAACAGGAGACATAGGGTTCAAAGGACACTCCTCTACCCCAGTTCAGATATATTCAACAACACAAGAGTGACTGAAGGTTCAAAACAGTGAAAAAAGTGGAGTGATACGTGGAAATAAACATAGTTTTTTATATAACCCTCACTCACCCGTCTATTGGGTGACATGCTTCATCATTGGTTTTTTTTCACCAGGCAGGTAAAAGACCTACCTGGTGTGCTACGACCCCTGCAGTTGCAGTGGAGCTGGATAAAGATAAAAACAGTGCAACATGTGATGGTGATAAGGACTAAAAGGTGCAGACATTGATCAAAACCAAGCTTTAATAGAGATCAATGTGGGCACTCGGTTAAAAAATTATTCGAACGGACAGGCTTGACTATAAATTTTAGTCAATTTGTCCTATTCAGTAGGTCAAGTGGTCGACATGTTTCTGCTCATTAAGGCCAATTTGGCCGAGCTTTCTTCAGGACCAAGAAAACAGAACAAACACTGGGCGGTGTGCGCACTCTAAGGCGTACCCTAACCTCAGTGTTCTTACAAAAAATATACAACTCACGGTTATTAATACCGGTTCACCCTGGTGTATCCAGGTTTTTGTAAATCTGTGGAGAGAAGGAGGAAAAGGAAACACATACAAACAGAACATTTTTTGATGTATTATGTGTAAACTTCTTCAGACCAAACCATGCTGGTGTAAACCACAATAAACGTACACTCCGCTTCACAAACCCACTTTAGATGTCCAACTATTTTATCATCACGGGGTAAGTGAGCACTTGTGACTAGGATTAGTAATTTACTATCAAAGTTAATTGTGAGGGAAAGTATAGGCCCATTATGCCATTATGGACACCCCCCTTACATCCAAAGAATACTTGGACTGAGTAGCGTCTTAAGACTCAATAAGTCGCCCCTTCAAAATTGTAAAATCATCACGACTTTTATCTGAACCATGTGCAAGAAGGTTATTAGAAGAAACGGCGCATCTGCACCATGCCGTAAACTTCATAATTAAAAAGAAAAAGAACACCCGACAAGGTGGACCCACTAGCGCTATCACGACAAAGGGAGAAGGAGTAATATTTACGTGAAAACATAATCTGTCTCACTTCATGGGACGGGATGGGTTTTCTTCACATCGGAAAACACTGTGGGTAAATAAAAGACCGTCAACATACACACCTCCCTGGCAGCCACAATTCGATAGTCGATAGAGAAAGGGGTGCCAGCGGGACGCTCAACCAGGTCAAATATCACCCACCTTCTCTCCGATGACTCCCCGCGTTGTGACCTACGAGGTTCACATCCACCGCCCGAATAGTAACGAGTGCGTAGTCCCGTGAAGGGGATATGAGTTCACGTAGGTCACGTTTCTATATTGACAAATCCCCTTACACGGCTCTTCTGCGTTAAAACACGCTTGTTGTTGATGTCAGTTTCTTAAAGAGACAGTTACGATTAGATTGAAACGTAACTTTATCAGTCTTAAGTGAATGTACAATAGGCATAGATGTAGCGTGGAGGTATTCTATTCATAAAAAGACAAGTAGTATTTGGGACAGTAGAATGTACATCTTGAGTGGATCCTAGAAGCCTGCATCAAATAGATGATCCCGAGCAGCATATATTTGTATGACCAATCTGTTGCCCATAGTAAGTCTTAACAGGGTGCATGCCTATGGCAATAGTACAAAGTAGGAATACAGATTAACGGTGCATTACCGTTCCCCACGGAATATTATCATTTAGACCTCGTAGATGAGTGGAAAGGCGGTACACCCACCGCTGTTCTTTTTCGAACAGTGATTCCTGCATTCTAGTGCTAGTGTTAATCTGTTCCACAACTGTCCATCTAACATCGTTAGGGTTATGGTTTGCTTCAATGAAATGTGCGGTAAGCTTTGTGGTGTTCTTCTTACATCTTATATTGCTGCGGTGTTCGCAGATCCTCAGCTTTATGCGTCGTGTCGTCATTCCTATGTAGCGCAATCCACAAGGACAGGTTACTAGGTAGACTACGTTACAGGAATTACAGTTTGTATGTTGCCGCAAGTGCCAAATTTTGCCTGGTTCCAGGGTCAAGGTTTTAGTAGAAGACGTAAGATGACAGACACTGCATCCACCACAAGGGTGGTGGCCTAAAACAGGGGGAAGTCCCCATGCATTTAATATGGTACTTTGCATCTGCGCTGGCACTGTTGTTGGTCGCGTATGTACCAACAAGTCTCTTAGGCTTCTCGCTCTTCGGTAGGAAAAGAGGTTTTTTTTCCAGTTATGCTTGTTGCTTGTGAGGATTGTCCAGTGTCTATTTATGCACCTACTCACGGTGTTGGACAGACAGTTGTAAGTTGTCACACATGTAAGAGGAATGTCCTCCTCAGGGACTTTGGCATTGTCCTCTATTAACACCTCCTTTGGCTGATTCTTTGCCCGTTTGCAACTCTTTTCCAGAATCTTTTGGGGGTAGCCACGTGTTTTTAGTTTGTGAGTCAGCTCCACTGATTGGTCTTTGAAATCTCCCATCTCGCTGCAGTTACGTCTAAGACGTAAGTACTGGCCGTATGGGATATTTTCTCTCAGTGGGCGAGGGTGAAAACTAGTAAAGTGTAAGAGATTGTTTTTCGACATGGGTTTCTGATTGTTCTTAGTTTGCAAACGGTTGCCACTTATTGTAATTGTGACGTCCAGAAAGACCATCTCACTTTGATTATAATTGTGAGTAAATCTAAGGTGTTCATTGCAAGTATTAATCCAGGCTAGAAATTCTTTCAGCCGTGGTTCAGGACCACTCCAAATAACCAACACATCGTCAATGTAACGGCGCCAAAACGTCACATTGACTTTGAAAGGGTTCGAAGTGTGAAGGATGTGTTTGCTCTCAAAATCGTGGACATAAAGCCCCGCCACACTGGGGGCAAAGGTGCTGCCCATTGAAGTTCCGGTGGCTTGAAGGTAAAGATCATTTTGATATTGGAAAAAATTCCTCTTCAGGGCTAAGGTCGCACATTCCACCACAAATGAGGGTGGGGTTTTATACATCCATTCTGAGTTGTTAAGGGTGTCCATGATGACCCTGATGGTGTCATCCTGCAGGATGCATGTATAAAGACTCTCTATATCTAGAGAGATCAAAAATACAGGTCCTTCAGGTAAAGCTATTCCATCCAGCATTGCTAGTAGACTTTTTGTATCCCGTAGATAGGTATTAGTCTGTTGAACGAGTGGTTTTAGAAAGAAGTCACAATATTGTGATAAGGGCTCCAGCAAGGACCCAATCCCGGAGACAATTGGTCGTCCGGGTGGGGGTAACTTGTTTTTATGGGTTTTCGGTAGGATATAAAAATATGGTATTTTACCCTCAGATTTGGTCAGGAAATTAGCCTCATGTTTAGAGATAAAGTCACTGTGTTCTGCTTCAGACACTAGTTCAATGATCTCATCTCGAAGGGACTCTGTAGGGTCCGCATCTAAGAGTATATAGTTAGTTCTCTCACTCAGAAGTCGTCTACATTCATTATCATATGCCGTAGCATCAAGTATCACTGTACCACCCCCCTTATACGCAGGTTTAATTACGATGTTAGGGTTTTGTTGTAATGCTTGCAAAGCCTGATATTCACTGGCTTTCAGATTTTTAAAAGGAGCTGGTTCTTGCAACTGCTCAACCTCATTAAATACTGCCTGCTCAAAGGCTAGCAGTTCTGGTGGCACAGTGTGGGAAGGAGGGGTGAAGGTAGATTTAGAACGAAACCCGGTGTCGTCTTTAGCGGCCTGAGACTCTTCCTCTGTTCTGTTCTCCCCAAAAAATTTCAGGCGTAATTTTAGGAAAAATTCGGACAGCTCACAATGTAATTTGAAGCGGTCCAATCATGCAGTGGGAATAAATCCCAAGCCTTTCTCTAAAACTGCAGTTTCGTCAGGATTAAGGACCATCGCTGAGAGGTTGACAATTAGGCTCTCAGGTTGCTTGGGCCCGGGCGTTGTTCTGTCGTTTTGCTGCGGGTGTTGTCTCCCACTGCTTCGTTCGGAGCCCAGTGAACCTGATTGCCGCCTCTTCTCCTGCCCCTGTTCCGTCTGCCCTGTCCTAAAAAAGGCTGTTGGTACATATTTTGTGGATATTGAGGGTATGCCATATGCGGTGGGTTCCAACCCATCATTGGTGGAAAAGGTGGTTGTTGGAAAGGTGGAGGGAAGGTCCCTTGTTGTGGAAGTGGATACCATGGTTGGGCTGCATGGGCTCTTCTCGACCTTCCTCTCCATCTCTGTCTACTATTATGGCTCCCATTGCTAGAGCCACTGCTGTTGGAATCACTATCCCCATTGTCTATTTCATCATTATTGCGGCTAGATGGTGTGTATTCTGCATTTGAATAAGGGTATATTTTAGCGTATGACCAACGCTTCAGGTCTTTTTGAAGTTTTTGTGTTTTAGATTGGGCGAGATTTTCCTTATATTCCGTCACCTCTTTATTTAATTCTTCCAATTTTCTCTTATATCCAGTCAGTGTGGTCCTAAAATGAGTTTCTGTCAGTTGGATTTCTACGAGAAGCGCTTCTGAAAGTCTTAGGGATGTTTTCATAATCAGTATCGCCCAATAACGAGTGCAGCGCCAAGCTATTTGCGCCCATTCTTTCCGGAATTGGGCGTCATCAAGGAAAATCCTTGGAGCATTTGTTACCAACAAACCCTTGGGTGCTGCATTATTCAATAGGTACTCTTTCAATATTGTACCATGTAGGATAGCCCGGATGCGGCTCCTTTTTTGTTCGGTTAATTTGTCCCATTCAGTAGTCTGGGATATAGTTTGAGCTACTAACGGGTCTGCAAACAGGGAAGGGTCAGCCATTAGGGCGTCCACCTCTTCCTTTGAATATGATAGGCCTAGGTCCTCCATGGCTAAGGGTGTCTAATTAAATGCACAGGTTAATTATAAGTCGTGAAGAATTGCTCTCGCAGCTGCACGCTGCAGAAGATACGAATAAACAACAGTTTTGAACACTGTTTTGAACCTTCAGTCACTCCTGTGTTGTTGAATATATGGTTAAGGCTTGCGCCAAAGTCAGGCAGAAACCACCATTCTAATTCAGGGCAAGGAAGTCATCCGCCAAGACAACCCCTGCTCACCCTCTTGGTAGCTTGGCACGAGCAGTCAGGCTTATCGCAGAGGCGATGTGTAAAGCATTTGCGCACGCACCCCCAGAAACAACATCCCAGGCCCCCCACAAAAGGAACTCACACAAGGTTATATCAAAAATAGCCTTTGTATTTTCAAAACACATCAGAATCATAATCACAGGTTGTACATTGTGCCAACTGGCACGGGCAATATTTACAAGGGATTATATGTACACAGGACAGGGCCACATGGACCACTGTCAGGAATAAGCACTTGGTAGAAAATAGCACTTTGTAGAAATAACAATTAGCACATAGAACATATCATAACTGTAGCACCAAATAACACATGTAGCACACAACCAGTAGCCACTGGCAAAAGGTAAGTACCACCTACGCAACCCTAACCACCGTAGGAAAATATTACGCAGGGAACCATGAACACACTAGTATAACTATACTAGGAAGAACAACCTCCTAACCTTGAAAACACATTCAGAGGTATAGGCTAGACACATGACGCGTAAAAACACATTCAGCGGTGTAGGTAAGCAACTTTGTACATGATGCATAAAAACACATTCAGAGGTACCAGAACACAGGGTGAGCAAAACATACTACCCACAGTACATTTCCTAGCACCCAAAGCAGCACATAAATCACATTTAAAGTCCAGGTTGCGCCACTGCGCCAAAACCTAAACGTAGCAGCTGCCCACTACTTGCTGGGCAGCTGAGGGACAAGAACAGGGCCTAAACGCTGCAGCTGGCACTAAGTGCTGCGCAGCTGTGCAAAGGCCAAAGTAGGGGCGAAGGAGTGTGCCTCACTCCTCAGTCCAGAGAACACATGTCCCTAGGAAGGAAAACCTAAACGGAGCAGCTGCCCACTACTTGCTGGGCAGCTGGAAAGGATCACTGCGACAGGGCTCTCACTAGCCCCTCAGGACAAAGACTGCGCCAAATGGGGAGCCCTCTAGGCTCTGAATGAGCAACAGGCCACTGTTGGAGCTACCAAGGCTCTAGGAAGAAGGCTGCGCCAAAACGTTGGAGCCCTTTAGGCTCTAGCAATACATCTGTGCCCTCAGGAGCCTTGTGGGCTCAAGACAACTGCTGCCAACTGGGGGGAGCGGCCCGCTATCAGCCAGGGCCGCTCTACCTCCCGATATGCCCCCCAAATGTGTGGGCATAGGTAGGAGCCTCTCGTGGGCTCGAAATACAATGATGCCCCCTAAACGTAGGTGCGGCCCGCTGACATCCGGGGCCGCTCTGTCAAGGGCAAGGGGCACCACTCGGGGGCCTGAGGGACCCCCACTGGGGCCCCTTCACTTTGATTCGCCCATCACTAGGGCCGGCCCGCCACTGCGGGCCCGTGGTGCACCATGGCCTCCCACCCACTCCAGCCGTCCCAGCTTACCGGCTCTCGGCGGGGGAAGGCTTCTTTCTTGGGGGGCGGCAGCGCGCGGCGGGGCTCTCTCTCTTCATGGGAGCCCCGCCTTCACAATGCACCCGCTCTTCACCCCGGTCTTCACCCGGTCCCCCATCTCGGGACCGGGACTTCAGTGTGGAGCCGCAAGGCTCCGGGTCAACTTCTTTTCCGGAACTCCCACCTGGAAATGGGAGCCCCGCAGCATTCAATGGGTGTCTCTGGAGGCCCCGGGGCTCTCCCCAGCTCACGGGAGCCCCGGGCAGCCATCACTCGGCCTGCCTCTCCTCACTCCGGCCGACACGGGACCTGGGCGGCCAATCCTAGCGCGGCAGCGGGCGGGACTTCCTAAAAGCAAGCGGAAGTCCCGCCCTGCTCCAGGCGCCCGGCCGCCTGACTTCCGGGTTCCGCGGCGGCGGCGCCGGCATCACTTTTGGGGGAAATAATGAGGGGTAGGCACCCTCGAAAGATAAACTAAATGTAGAAACGGGGTGGGCACCTGTTAAGGTACCTACGAATGGCAAATAAGCGAGGTGGGCACTCGCGCCAAAAATTAGCCAAGGGTGGGATCCCCACGCCGGGGAATCCCTCGGAGAGAAGGGCAGCATCGCGCTGCTCAGCCCCCAGCTCTCCCTCACTAGGAGACAATCCAGGAAACAAAGAACACCGCTCACAGGGCGCTAGGGGCTGCCACAGCCCTGGGGCAAGGACAAAGGCACAGCAAAAGGTCCTGGAGATCAGGGAGGCAAAGCAGGGCCCAGGGGCCAGCACACAGGGCAGTCCAGAAAGGAGACAGCCCCCATGGCGGTCCCTCCTGGGCCCCACCATCAGCAAAGCCCCCTCTGTCAAGATTCAGGAAGTAGAGGGGTCCTCCAGGCATCCAGGGGCTGGTCAGGGCCCAGGGAGGCAACCCTTTCCCTGGGCCCCAGCAGCAGCATGCCCCTGGTAGATTCAAGTCAGGAACAAGAACATGTTACAAGAGGTCACAACCTCTTTTTATACACACAATTCCTTTGTCTAAAGGTGCAGGCAAGGGGCGAACCAGATACAACTGGTTCCTGAGCACTTTGTTTTGCTCAGCCCCTCTGCCTATTCACAGGATGGGTCAGGGACATCAGACTCGCCACAGGGGGCGGAACCAGCATTGTGTGGGTAAAGCCCAGCCCTTTTCAGGTCCCGGGTGCACTCCTCCCCAGCCATCAACATGCAGATCTCCCATTCACCACCGGGGCAGACCCATCCTGACTCATGGAGCCAGGCTCACCAGCCAGCTCCAGCCAATCACAAGCCAGCACATTCCCTGCACAGGCACACCAACTTCTAGAAGTGGCACTTCCACACTAGACACATTTATGCCGCACACATCATCACGCAGCATTTCATCACACGAGTCCGCACATACCAAACTCAACCTTGCACTCCCCACGCATCAGGAATTACCAGGGACACACACATTCCCCATGCATTCCTATGGGAGGGCAGGCCAATCTCATACACGCACTCAGAGAGCGCACGCACTTTACACTGCGCCACAGTGCTAAAGTGCGCAAAGACCAGAAATCATTATAATTATGTAACACTAAAAGGCAAAAAGTTCAGGGGTGAACCTGCCAGAAGGGCCAAGTCCAACAGGCCAGAAGAGGGAGCTGCTCCTCTATGATTAAATGTTCCTGCAGATTACATTTAAATCTGCACTGATTTTTAAACATAGAGGGAGTGTTCCCGCTTCCAGTCCTGTTTAAAAACCAAACACTGCAGATTAATTCCGCAGGCGGCGTAGTGGAATTTCTTACGAGAGCAACGCGGAATCGCCATATTCCTCCCATTCTGCCGGCGGAGTTAACCCCTTCGATGCTCATGACGAGCTCAGCTCGTCATGCAGTACACTGGTCGTGTGCTCATGACGAGCTGAGCTCGTCATGAAACAATGGAAATCTAGGTCCTGCAGCACAGCAGAATAATCTCCCTAGCAGCCAAGGTGTTAATAATTCCTCCCAGGCCTAGTGTAATCTCAGTAGGTGCATCAGGGGCAAACCAGAACAGCATACCTTTTTTTCCAGAAACAATACGCCTTCTCCAGTGCATGTGCATAATCACCAGTCGATACAGATGCTCCATGTTTTGCTGCATGCACGCCTAGCCCGCCTTTGGAAATGCAACCTCAATGCAGGGTTTCCCAGGAGGCACTCCTGAGTTTCATGCAAATTTGAAGATACTTGAGTATCATCCGCACAGACATTGTACATATGAGGTAAGAAGTGAAAGAGTTTTATTAGGGTCTTTCAGAGCCCGAGGCAGAATTATAAATTGCCCTCGGGATGCTCACTTTTGCCTAGAAAGAAGCATTTGTTGCAACCTGGTGCCCTCTTGTGGCGATGTGTGGTGATGCAATAAGGCTTCTGCCCTCTATGGTTTTAGTGCAGTCGTAGCCCTGAAATAAGGCCAAATCATGTAGTGATCCATTAACAGTAGTTTGGGACTGTGATTAAAATACTTCCTGGGTTCTATCTGTCAGATCAGACTCATTCCAAGTAAGCCTTTCCCTGGATTTTGACTTACTCAAGTAGTTTAAGCAGTGGCGGCTCCTCGTGCGAATGCTGCAGGCGGTGGGGCGGGGCTGGGGAGGGACATGGTTAAACTCCGGCATAAGGCCGAGCGGAGCTCAGTTAATAAATGAATAAATAAAAAGAATTTCATTGCGCGTGCAGCAATGCAGATGTGCATAGAACAGGTATGGAATGCCTTTTTAGATCAAAAAAACATCACAGGAAAGCACATCAGAAGACCCGTTCAGACCTTAGTGGATTAAGTTGTGAACCCCTTTATTAGCCTCCACCTCTGCAAGCCCCAATGGGCTGTGATTGGGGGGCGAGGGAGGGGGTTAAACGCGAGGGAGTCAGTGTACACGCGTGAATGGACTCTTCTACCTCCCTCCTCAAGATACACACAGGATGAAGCCCACCCTTTCCTTTCTTAAACTTCAACCAAACCCCCTCCTTGGAATGAACTGCAGCACAAAGCTGGTGGATACCTTACTGTGTGCTCTGGTATGAATGATAGTACAGTGAGGACAACGGGGGCTGTTAGCTGAAACTGGATATAGCCCCAGCAAAAGGATTACAACCCATGTGATGTGCCACCAGGGTGAAAAAGCACTAACAGGTACATTGACGATTGGGTAAGGTGCGCAAGCGGTGAGGATATGAAACAGTGGAGTAGCAAAACTTGAGGGGGGCCCCCTCCAAAGTACATGCCCCTCCTCCCCAGCTCACCACCTACCACTTTTGCTGAGGGGGCCTCCTGGAGTTTGGGTCCTGCCCGCACCGCGGGGGCTGCCGGGCCTTCTTTTATGCTGCTGATAATAAATATGGGACATATGTACAAGGAGCTAGCACTGCCACAGCGTAATTATTTTTTACGTAGCAGTGGTGGAATCTATGCTCTACACTGTTCCATATCTACAAACTGACGTATTGGGCCTAATGCATCAGTTTGTATAGGCCTGCGTCACATTATACCTGCACCAGGTATAATATATGCAGGGTAGGCGTTCCCAAGTTAAAAGCCGCGTTGAACTAACTGCGTCGCTCTACGACTTGAATGCGTCAAAATCACTACACCCTCTCAAACCATGTGTAAGGATTAACACAGGGCTTTTAACGTGAGACTCGCCTCTGTGTTCTGACGTATTGCTGGAATTGCGTCAGTCTTACGACCAACTACCACAATTCGTCACTTTAGCACCAACAGATGTGTCAGAATTTCTAACACCTCTGTGAATCCTTGCACCATTGAGCCCTGTATTGTAAATACAGCGAATCCATGTCATCATTAGGGCATTTGCAGCAGGCGCAAGAAATTGACGCATCAATGCCGATGTGTCAGTTCTTGTAAATTCTCCCCTACATTAAGGAGGGAAGTACCTTTGACATTTGAGCTTGAATAACCCAAATAAACAATTGGAAGATCGGATGCATAAATCCAGGCCAGAACAATAGGGAACCTTTCTGAACTTTAACCACTGAACCTGTTATGACTCCATGTACAGCCTCAGTGTGTTTGCACTCCTCCCCAGTGCACCTGCACATCCTCAGTGAGTTTGCACCCCTCGCTGGTGTACCTGTAAGCCCTCAGAGTGCCTGCACCCCTCCATGGTGCACCTGCACACCATCAGTGTGTCTGCACTTCTCTGTGGTGCACCGGTTCAACCTCAGTGTATTTGCACCCCATCCTGATGTACCTGTACACCCCCAGTATGTTTTCACTCCTCCCTGGTGCACCTGTGCAACCTCAGTGTGTCTGCACTTCTCCTCTGTGCACCTGTACAACCTCAGTGTGTTTGCAGTCCTCTCCAGTGCACCTGTACACCCACAGTGTGTCAGTACTCCTCCCTGGTGCACCCTCAGTGTATTTGCACCCATCCCAATTGCACCTGTACACCCTCAGTATGTTTGCACTCCTCCCTGGTGTACTTGTACACACTCAGAGTGACACACCCATCCTCAGTGCACCTGTACACCACCTAGTGTGTTTGCACTCCCCACTGGTGCACCTAAACACACTCAGTGTGTTTACACCCCTCCCCAGTGCACCTGTACACCATCAGTGTGTTTGTACTCCTCCCTGGTACACCGGTATATCCTCAGTGTGTCTGCACTTCTCCTCGGTGCACCTGTACACCCTCAGTGTGTTTGCACCCCTCCCAAGTGCACCTGTACACCCTCTGTGTGTTTGCACTCCTCCCTGGTGTACTTGTACACCCTCAGAGTGCCTGCACCCCTACCCAGTGCACCTGTACACCCTCAGTGTGTTTGCACTCCTCCCTGGTGCACCTATACACCCTCAGTGTGTTTGCACCCCTACCCCAGTGCACCTCTACACCCTCAGTGTGTTTGCACTCCTCCCCGGTGCACCTCTACACCCTCAGTGTGTTTGCACTCCTCCCCGGTGCACCTCGACACCCTCAGTGTGTTTGCACTCCTCCCCGGTGCACCTCTACACCCTCAGTGTGTTTGCACTCCTCCCCGGTGCACCTCGACACCCTCAGTGTGTTTGCACTCCTCCCCGGTGCACCTCTACACCCTCAGTGTGTTTGCACCCCTACCCAGTGCACCTGTACACCCTCAGTGTGTTTGTACTCCTCCCTGGTACACCGGTATATCCTCAGTGTGTCTGCACTTCTTCTCGGTGCACCTGTACACCCTCAGTGTGTTTGCACCCCTCCCAAGTGCACCTGTACACCCTCTGTGTGTTTGCACTCCTCCCTGGTGTACTTGTACACCCTCAGAGTGCCTGCACCCCTACCCAGTGCACCTGTACACCCTCAGTGTGTTTGCACTCCTCCCTGGTGCACCTGTACACCCCCAGTGTGTTGGAACTCCCCAGTTGCACCTGTACACCCTCAGTGTGTTTGCACTCCTCCCTGGTGCACCTATACACCCTCAGTGTGTTTGCACCCCTACCCCAGTGCACCTCTACACCCTCAGTGTGTTTGCACTCCTCCCCGGTGCACCTCTACACCCTCAGTGTGTTTGCACTCCTCCCCGGTGCACCTCGACACCCTCAGTGTGTTTGCACTCCTCCCCGGTGCACCTCTACACCCTCAGTGTGTTTGCACTCCTCCACGGTGCATCTATACACCCTCAGTGGGTTTGCACTCCTCCCTGGTGCACCTGTACACCCTCAGTGTGTTTGTACCCCTCCCGGTGCTCCTGTACACCCTCAGTGTGTTTGCACCCCTACTCCAGTGCACCTGTACACCCTCAGTGTGTTTGCACCCCTACCCCAGTGCACATGTACACCCTCAGTGTGTTGGAACTCCCCCGTTGCACCTGTACACCCTCAGTGTGTTTGCACTCCTCCCCGGTGCACCTGTACACCCTCAGTGTGTTTGCACTCCTCCCCGGTGCACCTCTACACCTTCAGTGTGTTTGCACTCCTCCCCGGTGCACCTGTACACCCTCAGTGGGTTTGCACTCCTCCCCGGTGCACCTCTACACCCTCAGTGTGTTTGCACTCCTCCCCGGTGCACCTCGACACCCTCAGTGTGTTTGCACTCCTCCCCGGTGCACCTCTACACCCTCAGTGTGTTTGCACCCCTACCCAGTGCACCTGTACACCCTCAGTGTGTTTGTACTCCTCCCTGGTACACCGGTATATCCTCAGTGTGTCTGCACTTCTTCTCGGTGCACCTGTACACCCTCAGTGTGTTTGCACCCCTCCCAAGTGCACCTGTACACCCTCTGTGTGTTTGCACTCCTCCCTGGTGTACTTGTACACCCTCAGAGTGCCTGCACCCCTACCCAGTGCACCTGTACACCCTCAGTGTGTTTGCACTCCTCCCTGGTGCACCTGTACACCCCCAGTGTGTTGGAACTCCCCAGTTGCACCTGTACACCCTCAGTGTGTTTGCACTCCTCCCTGGTGCACCTATACACCCTCAGTGTGTTTGCACCCCTACCCCAGTGCACCTCTACACCCTCAGTGTGTTTGCACTCCTCCCCGGTGCACCTCTACACCCTCAGTGTGTTTGCACTCCTCCCCGGTGCACCTCGACACCCTCAGTGTGTTTGCACTCCTCCCCGGTGCACCTCTACACCCTCAGTGTGTTTGCACTCCTCCACGGTGCATCTATACACCCTCAGTGGGTTTGCACTCCTCCCTGGTGCACCTGTACACCCTCAGTGTGTTTGTACCCCTCCCGGTGCTCCTGTACACCCTCAGTGTGTTTGCACCCCTACTCCAGTGCACCTGTACACCCTCAGTGTGTTTGCACCCCTACCCCAGTGCACATGTACACCCTCAGTGTGTTGGAACTCCCCCGTTGCACCTGTACACCCTCAGTGTGTTTGCACTCCTCCCCGGTGCACCTTTACACCCTCAGTGTGTTTGCACTCCTCCCCGGTGCACCTCTACACCTTCAGTGTGTTTGCACTCCTCCCCGGTGCACCTGTACACCCTCAGTGGGTTTGCACTTCTCCATGGTGCACCTGTACACCCTCAGTGTGTTTGCACCCCTCCCGGTGCACCTGTACACCCTCAGTGTGTTTGCACTCCTCCCCGGTGCACCTGTACACCCTCAGTGTGTTTGCACCCCTCCCGGTGCACATGTACACCCTCAGTGTGTTGGAACTCCCCCGTTGCACCTGTACACCCTCAGTGTGTTTGCACTCCTCCCCGGTGCACCTGTACACCCTCAGTGTGTTTGCACCCCTCCCGGTGCACCTGTACACCCTCAGTGTGTTTGCACTCCTCCCCGGTGCACCTGTACACCCTCAGTGTGTTTGCACCCCTCCCGGTGCACCTGTACACCCTCAGTGTGTTTGCACTCCTCCCCGGTGCACCTGTACACCCCCAGTGTGTTTGCACTCCTCCCCGGTGCACCTGTACACCCTCAGTGTGTTTGCACCCCTCCCGGTGCACCTGTACACCCTCAGTGTGTTTGCACTCCTCCCCGGTGCACCTGTACACCCTCAGTGTGTTTGCACCCCTCCCGGTGCACCTGTACACCCTCAGTGTGTTTGCACTCCTCCCCGGTGCACCTGTACACCCCCAGTGTGTTTGCACTCCTCCCCGGTGCACCTGTACACCCTCAGTGTGTTTGCACTCCTCCCCGGTGCACCTGTACACCCTCAGTGTGTTTGCACTCCTCCACGGTGCACCTGTACACCCTCAGTGTGTCTGCACTCCTCCACGGTGCACCTGTACACCCTCAGTGTGTTTGCACTCCTCCACGGTGCACCTGTACACCCCCAGTGTGTTTGCACTCCTCCCCGGTGCTCCTGTACACCCTCAGTGTGTTTGCACCCCTACCCAGTGCACCTGTACACCCTCAGTGTGTTTGCACCCCTCCCGGTGCTCCTGTACACCCTCAGTGTGTTTGCACTCCTCCCCGGTGCACCTGTACACCCTCAGTGTGTTTGCACTCCTCCCCGGTGCTCCTGTACACCCTCAGTGTGTTTGCACCCCTACCCAGTGCACCTGTACACCCTCAGTGTGTTTGCACTCCTCCCCGGTGCACCTGTACACCCTCAGTGTGTTTGCACTCCTCCCCGGTGCACCTGTACACCCTCAGTGTGTTTGCACCCCTCCCGGTGCTCCTGTACACCCTCAGTGTGTTTGCACTCCTCCCCGGTGCTCCTGTACACCCTCAGTGTGTCTGCACTCCTCCACGGTGCACCTGTACACCCTCAGTGTGTCCGCACCACTTGAATTCAGGATGCGTTCATCCCAGTAGTCTACAGCGCCACTGGACAGTGTCTTTTGGAATGTGATGTGCTGCAAGTAAGAAGTGTTATCCAGCAGGGATGGCTCTCCCAGGTAACTACTGACCGGGGAAGAGTGAGAAAGTCCTGATGCAAAGCAGACCGAGATCATATTTAAAGTTGATAAATCTGTTTTCCTACAGGCAGAGAGACCCTTCAAATGAGCTGCTGTCCCGTTTTCTAGCGTCATTAGTTGCATCTCTCTGCACGAGTGGGCACTGGCTTCAAACATTTAAAAAAATATACATTTATCGTCTCTAAAAATGTTGCATCTCTAAACAACACATGCATTTGACGATAGCGAAATGTAACATTGCTCAGAAATGGGGGGCAGCACAGGCACCTGCGGTCTCCGCATGGAAGAGGGATAAGGACTGGTGCATGTTCCGTGAAAAGTATGTATATGTAGCTAGGGGATGTCCCAAAAAATGGTCCCGCAGTTAGAGCGACTGGAACGAGTATAGAGGGAACATTTGTATCCCAACACTAGTACCAGCTCAAGATGAATCATTGTAGACATGATCAACGTTACCAATTGTTACGAAATGATGCACTACTATCTGGGATAGAGCCCTGTTATGATGAGAAGTGAGAATGTACTGCGATGTGCCTTGTGACGTTGATTCCTACTGTTAATAAAAAGAATTATAAAAAAAAAAAATGTTGCATCGTGTACTGTATAAATGACTACATTTAGATGCATTTTATTAATACATTTTAAAATAATTAATAGAGACAACACTATGGGCCAGAATTACAAAGGTTTAGTGTCGGGTTAGTGTTACTGTTTTAGTGCACAACTGAAGCTAAACCTGTTTGGAGATTAACAAATCAACGGAAATTTGTATTTGAGTTTGTATGGAAAAGTAGTGCAAAGCAGATGGAAATACTGTTTTGCATTGCATCAAGGGGGCATTACATGGATTGTACACGGGCATTCCCATGCAACCACCTATGATTTTTGACGCTAAACCCTGTCTACTCACATCAGTATACAGGATTAAGCACCAAAAATTAACACGGATTAAAAGCAGGTGTTAAAAGGAGAAATGTTTCCCTTTCTCCGTCCTTTTCTGACTTTGCAAGTGTCCTGCACTGTGCAGCACCCATACAAAGTAGGAAAAGGTTTAAAACTTGTCTATCCTTAGACAACCCTTCCTGCACAAAACCTATGGTAGACTCCGGCACGCACCCCAGCACTATGGTGCAAAGGTGTGTGCCTGCTGCAAGGGCAGATGAAAGGAGCACCAGTGCTAGGGAGAGGGGAGGAGAATGTCTTGTTACTTACCGGTAATCTTCATTACCCCGATTAGGGTCCTCCCCGTCCCAGTCCTTACTACGGAGGCAGTCCTGCCTACACCCAGCCAATCAAAACACCAGCATTCAAAGTTTACATAAACCCCTCCCAGTTACCACCATGCCTGTTATCAACACAAACACAGTGAGAGGGAGGGAAGAGGACTGGGACGGGGAGGACCCTAAGCGGGGTAATGAAGATTACTGGTAAGTAACAAGACATTACTCCCTCATGGGTTCTCCCCATCCCAGTCCTTGCTACGTGAGGAACTCACAAGCAGAGAACCAAGAAGAAAAAACGCAGGACACCAGGGATCCATGCAAAAGTACAAAACTTTAATCAATAAATGATCAATGAACAGCAGCGTTCAAGACGCCAACAGAAAAACTGTCAGCAGAGGCATGTAAAACATCAAGCCGATACTGTTGCACAAATGTGTGATGGGACTGCCAGGTGGCCGTCCTACAGACCAGGAACCACCCTCAGCAGGCAAATCAGGAAGAATCACCTCCTGCTGTAAATGGAAACCTGAAGAAATCTTAGGCAGAAAGGCCGGATCAAGCCGCAAAACAACCCGATCCAGCAGGAACTGCAAATAGGGAAAAGAAACGTCAAGGCACCCAACTCACCCGACCGACGAGCATAGGTGATGGCCAGCAAAAATACCATCATAGCGGACAACCATAACAAGTCCGCATCCAACAAGGGCTCAAAAGGGGGCAACTGTAGACCCTTCAAAAACAGTAGGCAAATCCCAAGAAGGAACGATAACAGGAGACACCGGCCGATGTAGCCGAAAGCTCTGAAGAAGCCAACTCGCCAAAGGGTAATAACCTCCAAGGAGGCCCTAGGACCACGACAAGCATGAACCACCGCCCACTGAGCTGACAAAGTGGAAGGGGAAAGGCCCTTTAAAAACTATCTCCGAGAAAATCCAGCACAGAAGCAGGACCCCCCAGTACAGGATCCACCCCATGTGAAGAACACCAGGAGACAAAAGAACCCCAATGACGACTACAGCCCTTAAGGGTTGAAGGTCGAAGTGACAACTGGATGTCACAAGCCACCACAGAGGAACTGTCCAAAGACTCCAACGTCAACCTCTCAAGAGCCAAGCTGTCAGCTGCAAACGACGAAGACAAGGCAGAGACAGGAGCGGAAATTGAAGAGGAGCCAGACTCAAAGGAAGCCGGACAAAGCGACCCTCCGCCAGCCGCCACGGGAGAGGAAACCAAAGGCGGTGAGGCAAGAAAGGAGCAATCAACAGGACCGATACTCCCCCCCCCCCCAAATCTTCTGCAGCACCCTCGGAAGGAGGGGAAAATGAGTGGATGCATACAGAAGGCCTGAAGGCTAGGGAATCGACAGAGCATCCATTGCCCAAGCCTGAAAACACAGCACCTCCAAACAAAACCGGGGAAGAAGAGCGTTGTGAGAGGAGGCAAAGAGATCGATCCAGGGGGTCCCGTACCGAAGACTAAGGGACTGGAGCAGAGGAAGAGAGATATGGTACAGAACAGAGGATGGAAGATTGCGGCTCAAAGTGGGGGAACAGCCTTTACAACGCGGGCATTACCCCGCGCTGCTATTACCACGCTGCTTTTACAACGCAAGTCATTACAACGACTTCCGCTGGAGGGCGCTGTTGGATAGGGAATAGTTTAATTTTCTATTTCAACACCTTCCCTACTGTAACGTTGGCTGGAGTTGGAATAGAAAATTAAACTATTCCACTATCCAGCGCCCTCCAACGCAAGTCGTTGTAACGACTTGCGTTGTAATGGCACGCGTGGTAATACCACGTGTTGTAATGTCATACAACCCTCAAAATGTCAGCATGAAAATTCAACTGTCCCAGAATGAACACCGCCCTCAAGACCAACAGATAAGACTCTGCCCAAGCACAAATCATTGAGGCCAGCAGGTTCAGAGACACGCACTTGGTCCCCCCTGATGGTTCAAGTAACAACGAGCCACCTGATTGTCGTTGCGAGCCAAAAGATTTGTCCCGTGGAGATGAACCTGAAAGAACTGCACCTCCTCCCAGATGACGGCCAACTCCCACCAGTTTGAGGACCGGGCACTGTCCCACCGAGACCACCGACCCTTGGGTTCCAAGGACCCCAACGTTGCCCTCCAACCCCAAAGACTGGCATCCGTCATCAACAAAAGAGGAGACAGAAGTCAAAACTGCACCCCCTTCTACAGATTAGGAGTATAAAGCCACCAGTCCAAGTCCTGAATCAGAGCAGGAGAGAGGGGAACCAGAGTCTCATAATTTGAATGAGCCAACAGATTAGTCACCAAGGGCTTGAGATGGGGCGAGCGCAAGGAACCCCAGCAGTGGTCACACCCATCAACCCCTGGACCTGCAACCAAACACGAGCCGGGCAGAGGGACAACTCAACAGATCCTGCAACAGAGACTGCAGGGAAAAGACCCGAACAGGGGGGAGAAACACCACCCCCAGAGAGGTGTCGAACAGACCCCCAATGAACTGAAGCCTCTGAATAGGATCCAGTTGAGACTTTGCCAGATTCACCTTGAACCCCAGATCCTGGAACAGGGCCAACATAGCCTCCACTGCCAGAAGAGCCTTGGAAAGGAGGAAGCAGAGATCAAACAATCATCAATATAGGGAAACACAGAGAACCCTGATGCTGCAAAACCCCCACAGCAGGAGCCAATACCTTGGTAAAAGTCCTGGGAACAGTGGAGAGCCAAACGGCAGAATCTGAAACTTGAAATGTATCCCCTGGACCACAAACCTCAGGAACCGCTAACTGGCAGGATGGACTGGAACTTGAAAATTGGCATCTTCCAAGTCCAGAGAAGCCCAAAAATCGCCCTCCTGGATGAGGGGAATGACGGACCATAAGGTGACCATACGAAAATGATCCAACTGCACCAACTTGTTCTGGGAACAGAGATTCAGTATCGGGTGGAAGGAACCATCCGGTTATGGCACCAGAAACAGATGGGAATAGAACCCAGGCCCACATCCTCCACTGGGACCGGCACAACCGCCCCTTTATGCAATATCATGGCGACGCCGGACAGCACGGCAGCCTGCCACATGGGATCTCTTGACAACGGGGTAACCAGAAAACAATCCAGAGGGGTAGGGCCCCAGAAGGGAATCCGGTAACCCCACTTAATGACAGACAATACCCACTGGTCGGAAATCAGAGCTGACCAATGTTCCTGGAACAAACGGAGGCGAGCCCCCACAACGTCATAGTCACTTCTGTCCCGCAGCAGAGGGATTCTGCTGCTGCTGAGGCCGGGACTTATAATGAAATGCGGGCCCTGACCATGGGCCCGACCACGTAAGGGCTGAGAAGACAAAGCCCCCTGAAAACCCTGCTTCTGGAAAAAGGACTTTTTCTTAGGCACAGGCTGAAAAGGCTTCAACAACTTATTTTCTTCCGCAGAGCGCTGTACCATCGTATTCAAAGCGTTCCCAAAGACACGGGGACCCTCAAAAGGCAGCTTATGGACCAAAGCCTTCTCCGCAGCCTCAAGACACCAAGGTTTTGTCCAGAGAGACCTCCTACCAGCTACCGCTGCCCCAGCAGCCGATGAGAAGGCCCACAAGGAATCAAAAGTGACATCCGAGAGGAATTGCGCCAAGACCTCCATCTGAGCCAACACAGGAGAAGGGTCCCCCTGATCCTGAAGACAGTCAAAGAGCTTCTCAAAGTCCTTCAGCAGGAACTGCGAGGCATAGGCCACATAAGTGCTAGCACGCACCCCAAAGTGAGAAGCGGCATAAGAACGTTTGAGAGCAGACTCCACCTTTCGCTCCACCAGATCTGTCAGGTAAGCCTCCACCAAGGACAAAGAGGAAGAGGAGGGGGAATCCATAGATGACAAAGAGAATTAACCTTCGGAATCACAGGAAACTGGGAGTCAAAGTCCGCCAGGCAATACCGCTTCCCCAGAAAGCGCGGAATACCCTGCTTATCCACCTCAAGCCACTCTTTAGTCAGGATATCCTTCAGGACATCATGGAAGGGAAGGTCATCCACCACAGAGGAACTGTACTGTGCTTAAAACCCCTCATCAGCCAGGGATTTAGGGTCAAAACTAAGCACCTCCCGAATATGGACCAGCATATCAGAAAAAACCTTGGCCTTGGACGTACTTTCCCTTAGGGGAATTGTCCATGTCCTCCTCATCATCCTTTGCCCTCTTCGCTGCAGGCTCCAGCAGCGCAGACTGGACAGCACAATTGATCAACTCCTGTAAGTCAGCCCTAGAAATCTGCAAAACGTTATCCTTCTGCAGATCCTGGACATTATGCTGCTTGGAAACAGCTTTAGCAGGCACAGGTGACAAAGCCCCTTCACTCATGGTGAGCAAACCGGAGTAAACCAAACAGGAACTCACCACACAACAAAGGAAGTGCCTAGCACCCTCCATTACATACTGCCCCCAAACACCAAGTCTCGTAACATGAGACCGGAGAATGACAATAAAAAAGGGCAGCCCTGTAGTCTCCACCCACAGCCACAGACTGAAAGCACATGGCGGCGGGGCCAGACTCTGCACTAAAGCACCAGCGCCGGAACGACCCGGGCCAGGACACCAGGAGAGCTCCCCGCCCCAGCCCAGCACATGAAGGGGGAGCGTCCTGCCCCAGAACAGGAGCGCGGCCGACCGGAGGACCAGAGCAGCCGTGCTGACATTGCAAACATATCAGAAGCATTAAAAATTCAAAATAAACACTCACAGCACTGTCCAGAAGAACAAGCATTTACAATGCAATGGTTTCGCCTTTGGAAAAGTTAGAGCTATTGGCATTGTAAATGACAACATTTTTATTTATGTGTTGGTTTTGAACACTGATAAATAAATGGCATTGTCATTTACATTGCCATTAGCTTAATCTCTGCAGTCACTCTGCAGTCCCTAGCACTCCATAGCACTCCTTAGTCACTCTGCACTCCCTAGCACTCCCTAGTCACTCTGCACTCCCTAGCCCTCTCTAGTCACTCTGCACTCCCTAGCACTCTGCACTCCCTAGCACTCTGCACTCCCTAGCACTCCCTAGCACTCCCTAGTCACTCTGCACTCCCTAGCACTCCCTAGTCACTCTGCACTCCCTAGTCACTCTGTACTCCCTCGCACTCCCTAGCACTCTGCACTCCCTAGCACTCAGCACTCTCTTGCACTCTGCACTCCCTAGCAGTCCCTAGTCACTCTGCACTCCCTAGCACTCCATAGTCACTCTGCACTCCCTAGTCACTCTGCACTCCCTAGCACTCCCTAGCACACTGCAGTCACTCTGCACTCCCTAGCACTCCCTAGTCACTCTGCACTCCCTAGCACTCCCTAACACCCTGCAGTCACTCTGCACTCCCTAGTCACTCTGCACTCCCTAGCACTCCCTAGCACTCTGCACTCCCTAGCACTCCCTAGCACTCTGCAGTCACTCTGCACTCCCTAGTCACTGCGCACTCCCTAGCACTCCCTAGCACACTGCAGTCACTCTGCACTCCCTAGCACTCCCTAGTCACTCTGCACTCCCTAGTCACTCTGCACTCCCTAGCACTCCCTAACACTCTGCAGTCACTCTGCACTCCCTAGTCACTCTGCACTCCCTAGCACTCTCTAGTCACTCTGCACTCTCTAGCACTCTGCACTCCCTAGCACTCTGCAGTCACTCTGCACTCCCTAGCACTCCCTAGTCACTCTGCACTCCCTAGCACTCCCTAGTCACTCTGCACTCCCTAGCACTCCCTAACACTCTGCAGTCGCACTGCACTCCCTAGCACTCCCTAGTCACTCTGCACTCCCTAGCACTCTGCACTCCCTGGCACTCAGCACTCCCTTACACTTTGCACTCCCTAGCACTCCCTAGCAGTCCCTAGTCACTCTGCACTCCCTAGCACTCCCTAGTCACTCTGCACTCCCTAGCATTCTGCAGTCACTCTGCACTCCCTAGCACTCCCTAGCAGTCACTCTGCAGTCCCTAGCAGTCCCTAGCACTCCCTAGCACTCTGCAGTCACTCTGCACTCCCTAGCACTCCCTAGCACTCTGCAGTCACTCTCCACTCCCTAGCACTCCCTAGTCACTCTGCACTCCCTAGCACTCCCTAGTCACTCTGCACTCCCAAGCACTCCCTAGTCACTCTGCACTCCCTAGTCACTCTGCACTCCCTAGTCACTCTGCACTCCCTAGCTCTCCCTAGTCACTCTGCACTCCCTAGCACTCCCTAGCACTCCCTAGTCACCCTGCACTCCCTAGCACTCTGCACTCCCTAGTCACTCTGCACTCCCTAGCTCTCCCTAGCACTCTGCAGTCACTCTGCACTCCCTAGCACTCCCTAGTCACTCTGCACTCCCTAGCACTCCCTAGCACGCTGCAGTCACTCTGCACTCCCTAGTACTCCCTAGTCACTCTGCACTCCCTAGCACTCTGCACTCCCTAGCACTCCCTAGTCACTCTGCACTCCCTAGCACTCCCTAGCACTCTGCAGTCACTCTGCACTCCCTAGCACTCTGCAGTCACTCTGCACTCCCTGGCACTCTGCAGTCACTCTGCACTACCTAGCACTCTGCAGTAACTCTGCAGTCATTCTGCACTCCCTAGCACTCCCTAGTCACCCTGCACTCCCTAGCACTCCCTAGTACTCCCTAGTCATTCTGCACTCCCTAGCACTCTGCACTCCCTAGCACTCACTAGTCACTCTGCACTCCCTAGCACTCCCTAGCCACTCTGCACTCCCTAGTCACTCTGCACTCCCTAGCACTCCCTAGCACTCTGCAGTCACTCTGCACTCTGCACTCCCTAGCACTCCCTAGCACTCTGCAGTAACTCTGCACTCCCTAGCACTCCCTAGCACTCTGCAGTCACTCTGCACTCCCTAGCACTCTGCAGTCACTCTGCAGTCACTCTGCACTCCCTAGCACTCCCTAGTCACTCTGCACTCCCTAGCACTCCCTAGTCACTCTGCACTCCCTAGCACTCTGCACTCCCTAGCACTCCTTATTCACTCTGCACTCCCTAGTCACTCTGCACTCCCTAGCACTCCCTAACACTCTGCAGTCACTCTGCACTCCCTAGCACTCCCTAGCACTCCCTAGTCACTCTGCACTCCCTAGTCACTCTGCACTCCCTAGCACTCCCTAGTCACTCTGCACTCTCTAGCACTCCCTAGTCACTCTGCACTCCCTAGCACTCCCTAGTCACTCTGCCCTCCCTAGCACTCCCTAGCACTCTGCTGTCACTCTGCACTCCCTAGTCACTCTGCACTCCCTAGCACTCCCTAGCACACTGCAGTCACTCTGCACTCCCTAGCACTCCCTAGTCACTCTGCACTCCCTAGCACTCCCTAACACTCCGCAGTCACTCTGCACTCCCTAGTCACTCTGCACTCCCTAGCACTCCCTAGCACTCCCTAGCACTCTGCAGTCACTCTGCACTCCCTAGTCATTCTGCACTCCCTAGCACTTCCTAGCACACTGCAGTCACTCTGCACTCCCTAGCACTCCCTAGTCACTCTGCACTCCCTAGTCACTCTGCACTCCCTAGTCACTCTGCACTCCCTAGCACTCCCTAGCACACTGCAGTCACTCTGCACTCCCTAGCACTCCCTAGTCACTCTGCACTCCCTAGCACTCCCTAACACCCTGCAGTCACTCTGCACTCCCTAGTCACTCTGCACTCCCTAGCACTCCCTAGCACTCTGCACTCCCTAGCACTCCCTAGCACTCTGCAGTCACTCTGCACTCCCTAGTCACTCTGCACTCCCTAGCACTCCCTAGCACACTGCAGTCACTCTGCACTCCCTAGCACTCCCTAGTCACTCTGCACTCCCTAGTCACTCTGCACTCCCTAGTCACTCTGCACTCCCTAGCACTCCCTAACACTCTGCAGTCACTCTGCACTCCCTAGTCACTCTGCACTCCCTAGCACTCTCTAGTCACTCTGCACTCTCTAGCACTCTGCACTCCCTAGCACTCTGCAGTCACTCTGCACTCCCTAGCACTCCCTAGTCACTCTGCACTCCCTAGCACTCCCTAGTCACTCTGCACTCCCTAGCACTCCCTAACACTCTGCAGTCGCACTGCACTCCCTAGCACTCCCTAGTCACTCTGCACTCCCTAGCACTCTGCACTCCCTGGCACTCAGCACTCCCTTTCACTTTGCACTCCCTAGCAGTCCCTAGTCACTCTGCACTCCCTAGCACTCCCTAGTCACTCTGCACTCCCTAGCATTCTGCAGTCACTCTGCACTCCCTAGCACTCCCTAGCAGTCACTCTGCAGTCACTCTGCAGTCCCTAGCAGTCCCTAGCACTCCCTAGCACTCTGCAGTCACTCTGCACTCCCTAGCACTCCCTAGCACTCTGCAGTCACTCTCCACTCCCTAGCACTCCCTAGTCACTCTGCACTCCCTAGCACTCCCTAGTCACTCTGCACTCCCAAGCACTCCCTAGTCACTCTGCACTCCCTAGTCACTCTGCACTCCCTAGCACTCCCTAGTCACTCTGCACTCCCTAGCTCTCCCTAGTCACTCTGCACTCCCTAGCACTCCCTAGCACTCCCTAGTCACCCTGCACTCCCTAGCTCTCCCTAGCACTCTGCAGTCACTCTGCACTCCCTAGCACTCCCTAGTCACTCTGCACTCCCTAGCACTCCCTAGCACGCTGCAGTCACTCTGCACTCCCTAGTACTCCCTAGTCACTCTGCACTCCCTAGCACTCTGCACTCCCTAGCACTCCCTAGTCACTCTGCACTCCCTAGCACTCCCTAGCACTCTGCAGTCACTCTGCACTCCCTAGCACTCTGCAGTCACTCTGCACTCCCTGGCACTCTGCAGTCACTCTGCACTACCTAGCACTCTGCAGTAACTCTGCAGTCATTCTGCACTCCCTAGCACTCCCTAGTCACCCTGCACTCCCTAGCACTCCCTAGTACTCCCTAGTCATTCTGCACTCCCTAGCACTCTGCACTCCCTAGCACTCACTAGTCACTCTGCACTCCCTAGCACTCCCTAGCCACTCTGCACTCCCTAGTCACTCTGCACTCCCTAGCACTCCCTAGCACTCTGCAGTCACTCTGCACTCTGCACTCCCTAGCACTCCCTAGCACTCTGCAGTAACTCTGCACTCCCTAGCACTCCCTAGCACTCTGCAGTCACTCTGCACTCCCTAGCACTCTGCAGTCACTCTGCAGTCACTCTGCACTCCCTAGCACTCCCTAGTCACTCTGCACTCCCTAGCACTCCCTAGTCACTCTGCACTCCCTAGCACTCTGCACTCCCTAGCACTCCTTATTCACTCTGCACTCCCTAGTCACTCTGCACTCCCTAGCACTCCCTAACACTCTGCAGTCACTCTGCACTCCCTAGCACTCCCTAGCACTCCCTAGTCACTCTGCACTCCCTAGCACTCCCTAGTCACTCTGCACTCCCTAGCACTCCCTAGTCACTCTGCACTCTCTAGCACTCCCTAGTCACTCTGCACTCCCTAGCACTCCCTAGTCACTCTGCCCTCCCTAGCACTCCCTAGCACTCTGCTGTCACTCTGCACTCCCTAGTCACTCTGCACTCCCTAGCACTCCCTAGCACACTGCAGTCACTCTGCACTCCCTAGCACTCCCTAGTCACTCTGCACTCCCTAGCACTCCCTAACACTCCGCAGTCACTCTGCACTCCCTAGTCACTCTGCACTCCCTAGCACTCCCTAGCACTCCCTAGCACTCTGCAGTCACTCTGCACTCCCTAGTCATTCTGCACTCCCTAGCACTTCCTAGCACACTGCAGTCACTCTGCACTCCCTAGCACTCCCTAGTCACTCTGCACTCCCTAGTCACTCTGCACTCCCTAGTCACTCTGCACTCCCTAGCACTCCCTAACACTCTGCAGTCACGCTGCACACACTAGCACTCCCTAGTCACTCTGCACTCCCTAGCACTCTCTAGTCACTCTGCACTCCCTAGCACTCCCTAGCACTCTGCAGTCACTCTGCACTCCCTAGCACTCTGCAGTCACTCTGCACTCCCTAGCACTCCCTAGCACTCTGCAGTCACTCTGCACTCCCTAGTCACTCTGCACTCACCACTCTGCACTCTCTACTCTGCACTCTCTACTCTGCACTCTCTACTCTGCACTCTCTACTCTGCAGTCACACTCTGCACTCACACTCTGCACTCACTACTCTGCTCACTCACTCTGCACTCACTACTCTGCACACTCACTTTGCACTCTGCACTCACACTCTGCACTCAATTTTATCAAATACCGAGGAGAGGGGGCTGCCTGGAGTATGCTTATGTGGAGAGAGAGAGGCCGCATGCAGTGTGCTTATGTGGAGAGAGAGGCTGCCGAAAAGTAAATTTTATCAAATACCGAGGAGAGGGGACTGCCTGGAGTGTGCTTATGTGGAGAGAGAGAGGCCGCATGCAGCGTGCTAATGTAGAGAGAGAGGCTGCCAGGAGCGTCCACTTCCATGGAGATCGACCCACCCACCCCAGCTCCACGAAAAAATGGCAGCCGCATTGCCGAGAAAAAATAAATAAATAAACAACCGCCCACCTGCATGATGATCGCAATGGGGCGGGATGAGTAAAAATCGCGGGAACGCCCACGAATCTGCTCCGGCAATGACGGACAGATCGCTCTTCCAATGGCTAGCCTCCATTTATGGAGCTAGCCAATGGAAGAGAAGGCGGGACCAAAGCCAGTACTGTTCTAACATTAGATTTCGCCTGCGCGAACGCTGCTGTGCAGCGGATCGCGAGGCGAAACCTAAAAACCGGAACAGAGACAAGAACCGAGAATACCAGCATTCCGACCTCCATCGGAGCAGAAAAAAAACAGGCATGGCGGTTGGTGGAGGGGTTTATGTAAACTTCGAATGCTGATGTTTTGATTCGCTGGGTGGAGGCAGGACTGCCTCACGTTGTAAGTACTGGAACAGGGAGGACCCATGAGGGGGTAATGCCGTATCTCTGTGAATATATGGCTCATGTACTGGGGCTGCCCTGCCTCGGAAACTGCGAAATGTAAGCAGTTGACACACACGGTTTTGCAGGGGCAGATTTTATGCTATCTGGATTTAATTGTTGATTAAAGCACCTTGATATTAATACCTATATAAATACAGATGCAACACTTTCTAGTTCAGTGTATATTGTCATGTGATATGTTTCAATATATGGGAAGGTTTCCCAAATAAGTAATGTGTCCATGGCATCTGATTTTTAAAATGGAATCATGCTAATTTGTACATTTAACACAAATATATTTGAAAGAATGATGCTACGTTTGTCATTGAGGTGATGGTGCAGTACTCTAGTGATTGAGAAGTGTGCAAGACACAGGTATAAACAAAACACAAGAGGGGTAGAGAAAGGTGGGACTGGGGTCCAAAAATGAGTCATGAGGAAAGACTGAAGTTTATATTCCTTTCAGGTTTCTGCTATCAGTGTGGGCTGCTGATGTACAGTTCAGTTCAGGGGCTGTATCATACAAATTTGAGAAGAAGGTGTTTAAAGAGATAGGGGGCGCTCATGTAAAATTTAAAGAACGTTATCAAAGATTCAAAACAATCCAACCTGTATCCCCCTTATGTAGCATTGCTCACAGAAAAGTAGAGTAAACACCCAGTCCCTCCTATAGCTCAATCCACGATTGAATACAATTTTAACAGTTATCTGTAGCACAGGCCAAAAGAAAATAATAACCAATAGTATACAACAATTAAACACTTGGATTCCCAAACTTTTTTTTGTGCTTGTCAACCTGGTTGATCCTGCCAGTAGCATATGCTTGTCTCAAAGATTAAGCCATGCACGTGTAAGTACACACCGACGGTACAGTGAAACTGCGAATGGCTCATTAAATCAGTTGTGGTTCCTTTGATCGCTCCGGCACAAGGGAGTGGAAGAATGGGACCAAGAATAAAGAAATAAAGACAAAGACAAGCACAAAAAAAAGTTTTGGAATCCAAGTGTTTAATTGTTGTATACTATTGGTTATTATTTTCTTTTGGCCTGTGCTACAGATAACTATTAAAAAGGGCTGTATCATGATGGGCTTTGCTGACACAGAGCTGAGCCCCTGTTTTATGAGCCTGCTAGGCGTAGAGTTAATTTATTTAACCCCACCTTTCTTTCAGTTAGTGCTTTATTTTCAGACAGAAACATTCAGAAAGAAGTAACCTTTCCTACTGTTTTCAAGCTATACCATCTGACAATAAAGCACTAACTCAGAGAAATATTTGGTTAATTTATTTTACTTTACATTCTGAAGGCACATAAAACAGGCGCCCTGCTCTGGGATGCGCCAGAAAAACCCATCATGATATGGCCCTGGAGCAGCGTAATTTAGGTTCCGCCCTTATAGGTCACAGAAGTGCAATTATAAACGTGCACCTGACATTATATTCACTGTGTGCCTTAAGAATATTAACTTCTGTGTCACATTTAAACACATTATAAAAATGTATTCACTGTAGAAACTAGAGATGAAAAAACGTGTGCACTATTTTTCAGTTTAACATGAAGATATATTCTGTGGTCAAGTTTGCCCTTATACTTTAAGTTACAGTTAGTTAGTTAGTTGCATGTTATCTGAAAGTTACTTTGAAAGTGTTAACATGTATGTTTTACTCATGCATTGCATTTGTTTTGGAGTTAAATATGCACAAGAATAACCATGTATTTGACGTGCATGTTTAAATGCTTAATTAAAGTTAGCCTCACTAACCACCTTAGTTTTGAAATGTATTTTGTTCTGCCAGGTTGTTCTTTACTTTTGCAGGTGCATTTTCAAGGTTTAGTTAGGGAGAGGAAAGGAGTATTGTTGTCTGTATTAGTTGCTTGGTAGTAAGGCCTGAGAAGAGAAATTTGGTAAGAATGTGGAGAGGTAATGCCAAATGAAGCCTCCTATTCATGACGAGATGTTCAAGGTTACAGTAAATTTCCAATGGCCAGATGTACAACCATTCCATTTTGGGAATCGCAAATTGTGACGTTTTGCGACTTGCAAAAATGGAATTTACAACAGCGTCTCAGGCACTGTTTGCGATTCCTAATGGGGTTGCAAATGACCTGCCTCATCAATATTCATGAGGCAGGTCGCAATTTGCGACCCATTGGGAATGGCCAGCACTCTCAGGGATGGTGGCCTGCTGGGGTCAGCACACCACCATGTCTGTGACTGCTTTTTCAATAAAGCAGGTATTTTCTTTTTTTAATGCATCCCGTTTTCCTCAAAGAAAAATGGGTTGCATTAAAAAAAGCAAAATGAAATGTTTCTGTTTCATTTTTTAGGAGTAGGCAGTGGTCTGTGGGACAACTCCATGCTCTTAAAAATATATTTGCATCCATTCACAAAGGGGAAGGGGTCCCCTGGGGATCCTTTCCCGTTTTCAAGTGGCTTACCACCTACTTCAACTAGGTGGTGAACTGCGAGTGCGGGTCGCAAAACAATTGTACATACAAATGCAACTTGCTGTTAGATAGGGACGCCCTTAGCACGCCCCTTCCAAATAGTGACTCGCAAACCCTATTTGGAGAGTCAGTAATTGGTTACTGACTGGCAAAATAGGGTTTGTACATAACACCACCCTTTTTTAGCTGTCGCAAATGGGCCAATTAACCATTTGCAACCTCTAAAAAGGGTCGTACATCTGGCCCCAAGTTCTGTGCGATGGGAAAGTCTGGTGATGTTGCAATTGTACAACGTGAAGTTTGAGAGGATTGGTTCCTGAAGGGGTGGGAAGATATACGATTGTTGTTGAAGTCTCTGTTGTTTTAATTACTGTTCACACTGTTAGGAGTTAAGGCAGATTTCCTTGTACTTTGAGGGGTACAGACCTCTCAGCTACCTTTATTTTTGCAAGTTTAAAGCTTTATGCTAACACTGAGTCTTTCCTATTCTGACACCTTCTCCCATTTCTGAATTTCCTTTAATGCCCACTCTAGAAACCATCCTTTTTCTAAACATAGACCTTGAGTAGATGACTCTAGAGCTTAGTCGTGTTTATGAGTGAGTATCTGAGTTTCTTTATGGAACGTCTATTTCTAATTCTTAATTTCTGTATTGTTCTGACTGTGATTATTTCATACCTTATCCTACTGAGACTTAATCAATCAATCAAATAATATTTGAAAGCTCTGCTTATCACCTCTTTGGGTATCTAGGCACTGTGCTGCCAGTCTTAGTCGAAGAGCCAGGTCTTGAGTCCTTTCCTGAAGGTGCGTAGGTGGAGAGAAAGGGTGTTCCTGGCTTTAGTGGGCGAGGTGAGAAATTGAGCATCCTCTGGTGCCACTGCGGCAGATGTGTGGCATGTGTGTGAGGGTGTGGTGTGTGGAGCGCAGATTTCTGGGGGATTGGTGGAAGGTCATGCGGTGGTTCATGTAGTATGGTCTAATTTTGTGGAGGGCTTTGTAGGCATGGGTCAGGAGCTTGTACTGGCATCTCTTGTGCACGGGGGCCAGTAGAGGTCTTTGAGGTGTTGGGTGATGTGTGTTCTCTTGGGCAGGTTGAGGATCAGTCTGCCTTCAGCGTTCTGTATGGTCTGGAGTATTTGCATGAATTTCAAGGTTGTACCAGCATACAGTGGGTTACGGTAGTCGAGTTGGCTGGTGATGAAGATCTGAGTCACGGTTTTCAGGGTGCTGATGGGGAGCCATCTAAAGATTTTATGGAGCATGCAGATGGTGTTGAAGCAGGCTGATGCGGCGGTGTTGACTTGGCGTCTCATGGAGAGTTCACTTTCTAGTACGGCGCCGAGGTTCTTTGCATGGCCTTTTGGCGTAGGGGTGTCTCTGAGCTCCATCAGCCATCAGGAGTTGTTCTAGAGGGTGGTGTGCCTGTCGAAGGTCAGGACTTCAGTCTTGTCTGTGTTTAGCTTGAGGCAGTTGTCTTTCATCCATGTAACTACATTTTCATGCAACTGTGGAAGTTAATCTTTGTCTAGGTGGGGTTCGCTGAGAGTGAGAGGACGAGTTGGGTGTCATTGATGTGGGAGTGGCGCTTATAGATGAGCCTTGGGGTACTCTACAGATGTTGTGCTTGGGGGGGAAGGTGAAGAGGGGGGTGCATCCTGTGAGGAAGGACACCATCCACCTGAGCATGTTCTCTGTGACTCCAATCTGGCGAAGTCTCTGGATGAGTGTGTGGTGTGAGACTGTGTTGAAAGCTGCGATGAGGTCCATAGAGATGAGAGCAGGTGTTTTTCCTCTGTCGAGTAGGGCTCAGATGTTGTCTTTTGCTGCAACGAGGGCTGTCTTGGTGCTGTGGTTGGTTCAGAAGCCCAATTGGGATGGGTCCAGTAGATCGTTTCTTTCCAGGTGTTCGGTGAATTGGGTGTTGATGGCCTTCTCCAGGACCCTGGTGGGAAATGGGAGGAGGGTGATCTGACAGTAGTTCTGTGGATCTTTGAGGTCCAAATATGTTTTTTTGAGGAGGGGCTTTACCTCTGCGTGCTTCCATGCATCGAGAGAATCTGTTGAGGTTATGGAGGCATTGAGGATGGAGATGAGTTGGTGGATGATCTGATTGCTTCTGAGATTAAAGAGCCGATGGGGGCAGGGGTCTTTGGAAGCCCCTGAGTGGAATTATTTCATTAGGACAGTGGTTGTTGGTGTGCTGAATTGTTCCCAGGAGGTGAGTGCATGGTTGGTGGTTGACGGGTTGCTGAGGATGTCGGACAGTTGGGGTTTGAAGTTTGTGTAGATGGTTGCTATCTTTTTGTGGAAGTGGTTGGCCATGGAGTCGCAGAGTTCTTGAGAGGGAGGGTTCATTTAAGGGAGGGTTCATTTATTTTGTGGCTGACCTGAAGCAGAATTCTCTAACGATGATGAAGAGTTCCTTGGTTTGGTTGTTGCTGTCTTCGATGCGGCGTGCGAGGGCCTCCTTTTTTGAAGCTTTGAGCTGGCAGTGGTAGCTGTTGAGGGTGGTTTTGTAGGCGATTCAGTCGTTGCCATTTTTGCTGGCCCACCATCTTCTTTCCCATTGTTTGCATTTATGTTTTGCTGTGTAGAGTTCTAGTGAGTACCAGCTAGCTTGTTTGGTCATTCTGTGCGGTTTGGGTGGCTTTCAGGAGGTGACTTGGTTGACAGCATTGCTTTTCCAGTCCTTGAAATTCTTTACTGTTTGGTCCAGATTGGTTGTGATTTTCGGCTAGGTGATGCTGAGGGCATCTCTCCATTGCTGCTGAGTTACTGAGGTCCAGCTGCGGTAGGGAGTGCTGTCTCGGATGGGGGTGGTGTAAGCTAGGCCGACAAGGATGGAGTGTACGATGGTGATCAGCTTATCAACTGTAATCCTTTATCTTTTTAATGTTTTTTGATATTTGTATATATTGGTTGGATCATGAATTTGCAATAAACCATTTTACTTCAATGACCGATTCATAGTCCTTATTGTATGGCCAAATGGGCTTCACAGAGATTGGAATTGTTTTATTATTGTTGACTCCCTTGTTGTCTCAGTCAACTAAAAAATTATCCATCAAAGGAGTGATTTTAAATCATGTACCTGCCCTCTCAGCCCCAACACTAAAAATTATTTTTAGTCTATTCCGCTTGTGTTATTTGCAGCTGTCATTCTGTGCCAATATTTCCCTTCTTGTCTTTTACAGATGGAGACCAGCCCTACAAGAACCAGATCACTCCAGTTATGGATAGGTTCTCACTATCAAGGTAATGCAGACCACCCGCTAAGACCTCACCTCCTTCAACAACTGGTGTGAAACCCTGGAGGGTCAGGACTAACACCTACTCTTGAGTGTTCTGGTTTCCTAGGCCAACAATTTCCAACTTCCACAATGAGTTCTTTTTAGTGATGGAAAACGAGTCTGGCTTGGTGGATCATCCCTTATCTCTTTCCGAAGATCCTTCTAAGGAGCGTCACCTGGGTTTTTTCTATCCAAACCGATTCAGCTGCCAGTTTGTTGAACCATGTGATCTTTGACAGTGTGTCCAGTGTTCCCTGTGGTATCCCACACACTGCCTCGTCCACTAAGACCTCAATGTCAAGGCACTCAAGCACTCTCTTGAAGACAGCCAGGAGGACAACACAATTGTCCATTAATGGACCAGCAACAATCACAAGTGGTGCAGTCAACTCAGAGGCTGCTCTATTTGCTGTGAAGCAGCACACTAGGATGGAACTGAAGAGGAATGAAGGTGAATTGAACTATGGGGTCATACAGACATTATTTCACTGCTAGGAGTTGCTGTTGACTGCATCCATCTCAGAGGAAGGCAAGAAGTTAAGTTGTCAGTGGGATGTAGGCTGGCGGCCATGCCAGATGTGGTTTTGTTGGATCATCTTGGGTGTGGAAACCTTCAATGCTGGAGCCTCAAATAGAACCCTTCTGATGTCAACCTCTTCTGCCATGGTAAGCCATGTTGTTTGCAGAGACCTGTCCTTAGCAGACTGATGGTTAAGGAATGGCACTGTGCAGCCTGCTGCATGTCCGTCTTCATCTGCATAAACAGCAGGAGAGGCCACTATGCAATTTGCACACCAAAATGCCTCAGAAACAGCAGTAACCCCCAGAACCAACACATCAAGCAGTGCTGCACTGTGCATAACGGCGACCCCTGGCATCCAGAAATAGTACCTGCTCTTGAAATCACAGACAGGGATGTAATGGCGGAGGACCGGCGCCCCCCAGCTGAAAATGAAAAATAAAATGATAATACAAGCATTATATTAACATTTTATTTTTTCCTGCCTGATCGCTGCCGACACGAATCTTCAGCGGGGCGGGGTCATGCAATCCCCTGAGACAGGCATGGCAGGGGGAGTGGTGGTGGGCACTTTTAAGTGCGCGTGATGGTTTGGCCGGTTGTCTTAAGCCGGCCAAACTGTCATGCGCACTTAGGTTTCTCCAACCCCGCTGTGTTGCTCAGCTGTGTTGGAGAAATGCCACAGACTTCCAGTTACTGTCTGAGCAGCAAACCCGGCTAATCAGACCAATCCTTGCATGAGAGAAGTGCTGAGATTATCATCTGTGTGTCTGCAGTTTTTCTGCCCTGATATTGTTGGAACTATCGGCTGCATTCAATACCGGGTCCCACCCAACACTTGTTAAAAGTGTCCAGTATCCGAGGCAAAGTTTTAGACTAGTTATCATTGGTTATCAGATTATGTTCAAGCAGTGAAGCTTGCACACTTTATTCCTTCAGTTACAGCTGCTACCTGTGCAGCTTCACGGGATACTAGTCTGCTGCCCTTTTCAACACATAGGTTCCCCCTTGGCAAAGTTGATCCTCTCCTTTGCATTTTTTTATTAGGATGCTATGCAGATGATCCCAAATTATTTTGCAGTTCGAAGGTAATCAGAAAGCGCTCAAATCCAACCCTGAAAAATTGTGTGCCCTCCAGTGGCCAAGTGGCTGAGCAGTAACCATCTTAAGTTCATCTGATGAAACTGAGATGCTTGTATTTGGGTGTGCTAGTCTCAATGGATCATTGACTCATGCAGTTCAGCAATTGCTCTCCGTCAGCCAAATCTGGCCGTAAATTGTACGTCATCTTTGATCACAAGCCATTTTTCTTAGCTCATATATCAAAAATTGACTCTTACTGTTAAAGACATCAATGAAGTTTCCTCCATGGAGGCTAATCTTGTTGGACTTGGTCAAACTTACAGGAGTCCAATTCTCTTCCAATTTATTTTAGATCAGTTATAAGCCATTGACAATTTGAGGAAGACCTTAAAACCAAACTTTTTACTCTGTAGGCGGTACAGTGGTTGTATCACCGAGTTTCCAGTCCTGCAGTATACTTCTGTTAGTAATTGTGCTTTTTATAAATCTACATTGCATTACATTTAGTTTAAAGAAATTCAAGGAGCTGTAATGCATAGAAATAAAAAATGTCTGTACTAATAAAATAAGCAAACATTAGACTGAAATCACATTGAGATGGACTATAACTAGGAGTCTGTAAAATCTGTGTTATTTGCTTTTGCATAATAAAGTGAAATTTATGACGAATTTTGTGAAATCACATGTAATTTTCGTGTAATGCAAATCTGTCACTTAGCACTATATTTTAGCATGAAATGCCTCACCTTGTCAATTTTGTGCATCAAAAACTTGATGCAAGCTCTACCCTTCATAAAAAAATGCTGCTTGAACAAGACAGTGTCAAACATGAATTTAGCCCAAGTTTTGTACTTTAGGGGGCAAAGAGAAAGTAGAGCAAGTGGTAAATATCCTTGACTGAAAAATCAATTTGTAGAATTTTTCTGTTATATTGTTCCCATGCTCAACCCTTGGTAACGTGGCTGCGAGCAGACAGGCTTAACTTCAAAGATAGGTATATAAAGCATTTAAAAACACCAATTTAGTAAATAATTAAGACACACCACATAATAATAATCCAATAGCAAGTGACAAATGACAATATCCAATGTAGGGAACCGGAGATATGAATTTTCAAAGATTTAGCATTATATAGCATTTAGAAACATATAGCACCATATTGGGACATCTGGTAGCGATAGACTCGCTCAAAGTCAAAGTTTCAGGCCAACGGCAATGGAGCTCTGAGCAGCTACCACTCGCGGTAGGTCACGGTGACAGTTTTTACCTTCGGACTTAGAAACTTTTCTGGAGATTTTTCTCGCGGGTTCCCTCGATGCTCTTCACCAGGCCGGATTCGGTGAGGGTTCACCGCCTCGGATTTCTTCTATTCCCGGTCAAACTCTGGAAGCGTGACCTACGAAGCTTTTAGCTGGACGAACCTGGATGGCTGGGCCAACTCGCGGTTGAAGGGAGGCGGCTTGGCTCACCAGGTTGAGTCGGTCCCCCTATGGAGCTTTTATACAAAGTTGCTCCAAAGTTCTCCAAACTCCTGGAACTTCTTCTTGAAGTTCCCCAAGGGGTCCCAAAGTGCCTCAAACTTACTCGAAGGGTCTGGAAGCTCCAAGATGGTCCTTGAAACTTGAAGAGTTCAGTTCCCACAATCCTCTTGGAAAAAACCCTTACACAAATCCACTGGTATTTCTCCAGGTTGCGGATTCTTGGTGGTGATATTCTAGGTGAGCTCTGGTAACCTGTAGCTTGCAGGGAGTCCACTCTTTAGTTATTTTGCAGTGAGGTAATCCACAGGGCTGTAGTTTCAGCTGGTGCAGTTTTCAGGGGGCAGGCCTTAGAATTTTGCACCCCAACTTCTCAGCATGGCAACGTCTTGCTTTCTTTTTTTTTTGTTGTAACTTTTTATTATAACAAAACATCAACAAACAAACAAGGCAATATAACAATAGTACAATCGTCAGGCGCGTGCTCAAGGAGGATGGGAGAAACACGATAACAAAAGATAAAAGTCTTGAATTACAGGCAAGGAGGGGCTCGGGGGCAGAATTGCATATGAACAATAAGCACATCACCTCGGAGCAGGAATGCAGGGTCAGGGCGATCGGGAAGGACTAGAGATCTCTGTGAGCGGGGGCGTACATATATCACCTCGGTACGAGTTCCACTGGTTCCAAATCTTCCCCCATTTCCTGGGTTTACCTCTCGCCACATACACCGTTTTCTCTCTGAACATGCACCAGTCCATATTCTCTTTCCAGGCAGTCACTGTAGGGGGTCTCTGGGACCCCCATAATTGCTCAATATCTCGTTTGGCTATCACATTGGCTAGAGTCGCCCATCGAAGCTGTGACACATCATAATCATTCGGTCCCCATACATTCAATAGACATTGCCTGGCTTCTGGCAACATCATAACGCCCGTCACCTCACTCATCACATCATGTGTACGACACCAAAAACGCACCACATCAGGGCATTCCCAAATTATATGAAGGAAGGTGCCGAGAAGACCACAACCACGCTTACATAAGCCATCAGCGGAATAGCCCATATGAATAAGGCGGGGGCCGGTGACATAGATTCGATGGAGGATCTTGAGCTGGACCAGGCGGAGGCGGGCCGGGATCGCAACCTCCCTGGGAGAGGAGATCGCGGACTGCCAATCCTCGTCGTCTAATTCAATACCATCAGCAATCCAGGTGTCTCTAAGGCGGTCAAGTAAACTCGACCGGTCATTAATCATCTTTTTATAAAACAATGAAATGGTGCTATCTGGCACATGACCATCCAATATACGATCTTCGAGGGGGGAGGATTCCGGAACATCACTTCCCAGCGGAAAAACTGAATTCAAGGCATGACGTACTTGAACGTAACAAAAGAATTCCCTACCGCTCAGCTGATATTCCACTTGCAAGTCCGAGAAGGCCTTTACCCTTCCCTTAACCCAGAGATCACGTACTTTACTAATACCGATCGTATCCCATTTGTCAAACCCCTTAGTTTCCCACAGAGAACCCAATTTTGCGGAGGCGTAAAGTGGAGTTGCACGGGTTAATCTATCTCTCCAACCCATAGCCGCATTCGCACTATGCCATATACGCACGGCTATAGCGGTAGGTCTCAAGAGACCTAAACGTGCAGTTCCTGAAGAAAGCGCCCTGTTATAATCACCACCCGGTAGCAGCCACCTATCCATTTCAAATGCCGGATTCGACGCCGAACCATACACTCCATGGTTGATGGCAGCAAGTTGGGAAGCCCAATAATACCTTCGAATATCCGGAAGCGCTATGCCGCCATCATACCAGGGAAGCGTTAACTTTGGAAGAGCAATGCGCGAACGTCCGTCCCATATCAATTGCCTCTGTAAGGATTCTAACTCCCGGAAATATTTCGACGGAATCACGTCAAAACTGTTCTGGAGTGCATACAGAAATCGCGGTAAGGACATCATTTTGAAAAGGGCCGCGCGCCCCAGCGGAGACAGTGGTAGATTACGCCAGCGCACCACATCCGAGCGCAAACGTTGGAGTGGGGGGAGTAGATTACGGTCATAGCGAACCGCAGGGTCCAGCGAAATAAACACACCCAAGTATTTAAAACCAGACTGCGACACTTGGATGGGGCAACCTCGCGGCAGAAGGGGGGCACCACCGGCGAGGACATAAACTATAGGACTTTGACCAGTTGATAACCAGACCCGAGTTCTTCCGAAAGGAGTTAAGCACATCGAACAACACATTAAGCGATTTTTGGGGAGACGTGAGGTACAATAAGATATCATCCGCATACAATGAAATACGATCTTCAAAATCCGGAGTCCAATATATACCCCTCATAGAGGGTTCCCACCGCAGCCAAGCAGCGAGCGGTTCCAGCGCAAGAGCAAAGAGAAGCGGGGATAACGGACAGCCCTGCCGCGTGCCCCTTCCAAGGGCAAAAGGCATGGAGACCCGACCATTAACTACTACCTGTACAGGAGTTTAACCCAACTAATAAAGCCAGCGCCGAAACCGAATTTGGCCAGTGTGGCCCAAAGATACGGCCATTCGATTGTATCGAAGGCCATCGTGGCATCTAGGACGCCAAGATAGCCGGTTCACTCAAAGTCGCCGCTCTCGCAAGAACGCCATGCAAACGCCTTAAATTCAATGCCATGTTACGGTGTGGGATAAAGCCCGACTGATCCGGATGAATCAGATCACTAATCACTGTGATAAGGCGATTAGCGAGTAACTTGGCCAGAATCTTAGGCTCGGCATTCAGGAGCGAAATAGGCCTGTAAGACGTACAACGATCCCGTGGCTTACCCTCCTTGTGGATCACCACAATGGTCGCAAGGCGCTGATCTCGAGGGAGGGTGCCAGTGTCTCGCGCAGCCAAAAACATATCACGGAGGAATGGCGCCAGCTTATCAGGTCGCAGTTTATACAATTCAATGGGGAGGCCATTGGGACCCAAGGCCTTCCCAGAGCGTATAGAGCGCATCGCCAGTGCCACCTCATCCACCGAGGGTGTGGCCTCCAAACAGTCCCGATCAGACTCTGACAGACAAGGCAATGCGATATCCCTAATTAACAACTGAGAATCTTCCTCGGGCCTGTTCGACACCGCGGAGTAAACTTCCCTGAAATAATCAGCAAAACATCCAACAATGTCAACTGGGTCTGTCACACACACACCATCTGAGTTCTCAATCACAGGAATCACACAACTCGCTCTCTCCTTTCTGTCTAGCCAGGCAATCAACTTTCCTGCCTTATCGCCCACATCATACAATCGTCCCTGTTGTCCCCTACTCATCATCTTGGCAGCATCAGTTACTAAGTTCTTGTATTCTAATTGCTTAAGACTGAGGATATGCAACGCATCTTGAGTAACATTACGCTCCAATGCAGCTTCCAATTCAGTAATTTCTGTCTCAAGACGAACAACTGCTTCATTTTTACATTTCTTGGCACACCCTATCAAAGACAATGCCTGTCCCCTAATAACAGTCTTGAAAGCTTCCCACAGTGACACAGGTGAGGACACGGATCCCACATTTTCAGCAAAATATAGATCTAATGATTTAATCAACTCAGTACGGGTTTTGGGATTGAGGAGGTACCAGGGGTTAATCGGGGCCACTCGTCCTTCAGCGCCTGCATTAGAGTTAAAATAGAACCAGAGAGGGGAGTGGTCCGAAATACCCCGAGCTAGGTGTCTAATCTCTCCAATCGAGGAGGATTGGGCAGCCGGCACCAGGACATAATCTAATCTAGAAAGACTACCATGTGCGCCAGAGTGGAAAGTGAACTGTGTCTGCTCTGGGTGTAATAATCGACAACAGTCCACAAGCCCCAAGGTCTCCAAAAATTCACCCAACCAAGAGTGCGCAGCTGTAAGGTCCCTGGGGGGATAACGATCCACCCTGCCAGAGACGACTGAGTTAAAATCACCACCTAATATTAGAACACCTTCTGGGAGACCCAAAACCATCCACCCCAAGTCTGCAAATGTTGTGGATTGTAAGCCAGGAGGAACGTACACCGATACCAATGAAACCATTTTCCCCTCCCATCTTCCTATCAATGCAACATATCGACCCCTAGCGTCAAGAACCACTTCATCAACCACGAGGGGAAGTGAGGTCTTAAGCAGTATACCCACCCCTCTAGAACTAGAAGTAAAGCCAGAATGAGCAACAAGACGGTAACCCCGCCTGTTGAGAGCGTGGCAAGTATTCCCAATCAAGTGCGTCTCCTGTAGCAGGACAATGTCGGGCGAGAGGCGCCGCAAAAGCTGCATAACCACCCCTCTCTTTATCCGATCCCCCAACCCATTTACATTCCAGCTCAGTAACTTCAACCCCCTACCCCCCATCCAAACCCACGATGAACTCCCATCTCAGAACAAGCATCACACCAATGTCCAAAGTCGTAACAGTTTGTTGCCTTGAAAAAGAAAACAAAGGAAGAAAAGAGAAAACAACCCCCACACAATTCCCCCCCTCCCCCAATGACCCTCAACAGTACTCCCCCCCACCCTGCACCCCCTGCACAGACTCAGAAGCCACCCCAATTTGCAGTGTGCCCGTCGCCCTAGCAAAAACAACTAATCTACAAAAAGAAACCCCAGAGGAGGAAAGGGTCCCATCGTCTAGCCCCCCTCCCCCCAGGATACCCACAGAACGATCAAAGAGGTCAGTAAGCCACAGCTGTCCACGGCGGATAGTGTTCAGGACTCAGGCACCATTGTTATGCTTGGTCCATCAGGCCCTCTTCTGCACCATTAGCATGGTCTCGGCCAGCGCGGCGAACAGGCAACGTGTCCAACCAATCACTCGCTTCCTCCGGTCGGAGAAAAAATAATGTTCTATCATCGTATTCCACACGCAGCCGGGCCGGGAACAGCATCGCATATTTCAGCTCCATGTCTCTAAGCCTCCGTTTCACCCCTTGAAATCCCATCCGTTGCTTCTGGACAGACTGGGAAAAGTCCGGATAAAAGTTCACTGCAGTGTTCTCGAACTGCGTAGGACCACCTGTCCGTGCAGCCTGCAAAATGGCGTTGCGGTCCCTGAAGTTGAAGATTCTTGCGATGATCGGACGGGGGGGGGAAAACCGGGCTTTGCCTGTCCCCCCGGCACTCTGTGTGCTCGCTCGACCGCAAAGAATTTGCTCAGGCCCTTGGGTGCGAGATGATTGAGGATAAGGTCCTCTACTGGAAAATCAGTAGAAAGTAAGCTAGAATCCTCCGGGACCCCAATGATACGCACGTTGTTGCGTCTTGCACGGCCCTCAAAATCCTCCAAGCGACGAGCAAAGAAGTCATTAGCAGTTCTCAGGTTGCGGACTTCTGTTTGCAAGTCGGACAGATCCGTCGTGAGGCTGGAGGTCTTTAAATCAAGAGACTTCACCTTTTCATTCGTCTTGGCCAAATCTGTCCTGATTAGGTTGACATCAATAGCCACCGTATCCAGTTTCAGGGCCAGGGCTTCATATTGTTGGCCGATAGAAGTTTCGATGCCTGCAATGGCGCCCATCACATCCTGTAGCATTAAGTTCGCAGACATAGTAGGATCGTCGATAGCCGTCTCCCGGATCTTAGGTGTGCCACCGGGGGATCCCCTAGGAAGTGTGTAGCGGTCCATGACATTCGTCTGGGCCTCCACGGAGGTTGGTCTTAACTTTCCGTTTGTTACCCTCGGGCTTGCGTGTCATGGCGAGCCGGGTGCCCCGAAGGGAAGCTTGAGACCTGATCCAAATGGCTCCTTAGAATTCACCCACAAGAACACCAGAGGCAGAGACGAATCAATATGAGTACACAGCCACACAGTCGCTATTCTCACGCCCAGGGAACTGACATAGGAGCCAGCCGCGATCAGCAGTCACCCCAATGAGTGGTTGCGATTTGCAGGAGAAATGAAACCGAAAGTGGTGTGGGGCTGCGGGCTGAACACCGTCAGCCGTTGTTGTTGAATTACTGTCCGGATAGAGTCACAACTCAAGGCCCAGGTGATCCCGTGGAGAAGGCCACAAAATACAGGATGGCGTAACTCGGGAACCCGAAGTCCGATTTCGTCAGCTGAGCTGTGCCCTCAATGATCTTCCGCCAAATCAGGATATTATCCAGGATAGATGCGGGAGGTGGCGAAGGGTCTCAGGAGCCCTGTGCTCACGCGGGCATCACGGATGCGCGCGAAGCTCCTCCTCCAACGTCTTGCTTTCTTAAGTTTCAAGCAGCAGATCTGAGAGACTCTGCCCCTCTCAGATACTTATTCCAAGTTCTCTGGGTCAAGCTGGAAGTCACAGCTGAGCAATAGGAGCAGGGCAAGTCCCCAAGAATATGACCACATCCTGTAGAGTGTGGCATTATTGTGTCCCAGAGTGTACCAAATCCTCCAAATTCATAATGGCTTATTTTCCAGCAGGGAGGTAAGAGCCGGCTAAACACACCCCTAGGATGGCTTACTTTCCATAAACTATCCCCCTTGCATCTGTGCATTCCTTCCATAAGCCTAGCTCTGGCTGGAATACAAAGTTTAGAGTTATAAATTACACTGGTTTCGTCTCTTCTCTTTGAAGACCATGGTTTACGACTCCTCCCCCTACCCTGGCATTCCTGTGGAACAGCACACTGCCCTCCCAGAAGAGCTGGTTAACCCCAGGGGCTCTTTATCGCCTCTTCAAAGCAACCTGGCTAATCCACTTAACTCTGACCAATCAGGACAGACCACGAGAAGGCTGAATCTGGACTTACAAACAAAAAAGTCTTATAACTTCTTGTATGTACACTTTAGGAGAAATTCAACAATGCCATATTCTTGAGTTTATTAATACCATTCTGGGAAGTCTTTGAATGGTACTTTTAGCCTTCTCCTATCAAGGGTTATTTGGTAATAACTTCCTGCCATGTTAACCTATGTGACAGGGGATTTGCAATGGGAAAAATGACTTGGCCTATTTGTCCAGCACCAGGACTTACAAAAACATATTTTATAAGTATTGTGCTTATATCTACAGGACCCCATGGGACAACTAGGGAGATTTTAGGGGTTCTGAATCTGTAGAAATATTGCAGATACTCCCTCCACAGTGCTTCTAGCATCAAAGTCGAATTTGAGCAGCACTTCAACACAATGTGGGGAGTGAAATTTCAATTACCCAAGGCATATATAACTCATTTTATAAGGGTCTACCTTATAAATACCTGACCCCCCACCCCTGGGACACCTAGGGGAGACCCTGGGGGTTCCTAATATGCCACAACATTGTAGGTTATATATGTTTAAGTGCCCCAAGCCCCAAAGTTGAGTTTGAGTACAATTTACTTTTTTAAAGCAGTCCTGACCGCCAGGGCTACTTTGAAACTGACCACAGGCCTCAGCAATGCACACATGCAAGTGCAGAAAAAGCTTCTGGCCTATGAACTGCCATCTGCCCTAATATTTAATAGGATCTGATAGGGTAGGTCAAGCCAAACACAGGGGTACCCAACCCTTAGTGTACCCTAGTGTATGTAGGTGTTTTCACAGTATTCTTCTAAATGTGTCTCTTTCAGCATAGCACTGGCCCTGGGCCTTGTTCGGCATAGCCCAGGGTCATTCAGAGTCAGTTACCACCAGTACCATTCAGCAAAAAGATGGGAGAGGGGGGCACAGGATGACTTTGCAACAGGGGCGTTAACTTTTGGCGCAAAACCATGTTTAAATCTTTGTTAATATGGTTTTGCATCAAAAGACATGTGTGGTTGCATCGGAACGCCCATATACCACCCATGTAATGCTCCGTCGGTGCAAAGTAATGCAAAGCAGTGCACAACTTAGAGGGTGCTTTCCAGCACAAAACAAGTTTTGCACTGGAAAGACACTAGCAAAAAAAGAAATTTGCACTGGTTAGAGTGACTTTTGTGACGCTAAACCAGCGCAAACGGTTTTAAAAACTTCTCCCCCTTCCTGTGTAAAATTGCTCAGTGGGATGTGTGTGGGTTGCAGTCCAATTGGATTTCTAATTCGTTTTGGTGTATTGTCTAAGTCCTTGCTCCAGGAGTTAGGAGTATGACTCATGCAGCTCTGGGGGCTGAGCCCCACACATCCTCTCACAATGTTGAAAGCCAAGTAAGAAGAATGAGTAGAACCAAGAAGCTGTGCTGGTAGGTTAAGGAGTGACAACTAAGTTTAAGTTTATGGATTGAAGTTTCCATGGGAGTAGTTATCTAGTGACCATTTGAGAAAGGCAGTTGGGGGATAACACAGCTTTTAAAGCAAAAGTAGTAGATGCATATTGCTCCACTTTTGCTGTCAGCCATCCAATTGCTTTTTGGTGTCGATAGGCAGGCACTTGTCTGACAAGATGCTAGGGAGCCTTAGTAGTCGAGGCAGAAACTTGTCCAAAGCAAGAAAGATTAGAGAAGGACACCTCCGAGTAGGCTGTTGCATTAACCTAATTTGATAAGGACAAGTTCAAGTAGTAGTGCTTTCACCATGTAGATGGGGATGCAGAGGTGAATTTTGTGAGTACTTTATGTATGCAATCAAAAGAAGGGTTTGGTTGCGCACAAGTTTTTGGGTATAAATTTGAAAGGTTGCTGCGTGCCACGGATGTTTCACTTTCTTGACCATAAAGTGTCTTGTTTGAATCAGTAAATGTGTCCTCTAATCTTGGAGGGCGACCCTCTGGGTGCTGCGTTGTGAATTGCGTCTCCAATTAATGTGCTTTCAACATGTGTATCCCCCAAAATTATTTTTGAAACAGTTGAAAATAATTGTATTTATTCCATACATGAATATATCCTTCTGTATGTGATGTTTATCGCATTCTCCTTCGATTCTCTCAAGGCTTTTTAAAGTGTTCCCAATGCATTTCGTGCCTCCCTGGGCACTTCGTCAGGGGAATCTAAATGAAGATAAGGTGTACTAAATGAGGATCCACACTATCTAGATTACTGTGTGTTCTCCGAGGACCTCTGTCTTGTCCGAGTTCAGCTTCAGGCGGCTGTTCCTCATCCATTCGGCGATGGCCTTCATTCCTTCGTTTTGGTTGGTCTTGGCGGTGTGAGGGTCTTTGGTGAGGGAGAGGATCAGCTGGGTGTCATCGGCGTAGGAGACCATGTTGAGGTTGTGCTGTTTGGTGACGTGGGTGAGGGGTGCCATGTAGATGTTGAACACCGTCGTGCTGAGGGATGAGCCCTGGGGTACCCCGCAGAGGATCTCGGTGGTAATGGAGTGGAAGGGGGGAGGCAGACGCTCTGTGTTCTGCAGGAGAGGAAGGATGTGGTCCAGTCCAGGGCCTTCTGTTGGATCCCGGGATTGTGTAGGTGTGTTCGTAGTGTGCGGTGGCAGACCGTGTTGAAGGTGAATGACAGGTCCAGGAGGATGAGGGCTGCTGTTTCTCCGTTGTCTAGCAGGGTCCTGATGTCTTCGGTGGCGGCGATAAGGGCGGTTTCAGTGCTATGGTTGCTGCAGAACCCGGACTGGGACAGGTCCAGGATGCTGTTCTCCTCGAGGTAGCGGGTCCGTTGTTTGTTGATGGCTTTCTCAATTACTTTCGCCGGGAGCAGGGTGATGAGTCTGAAGTTTTTGAGGTCCTTGGGGTCTGCCTTGGGTTTCTTGAGTAAGGCGTTGATCTCGGCGTGCTTCCAGCTTTCTGGGAAGGTTGATGTCTCGAAGGAGATGTTGATTGCTTTCCGGAGATGGGGTGCGATGGCTGTGCTGGCTTTGTTGAAGATGTGGTGTGGGCAAGGGTCTAACGGTGTTCCGGAGTGGATGGTGTTAATGATCTAGCTGGTGTCCTCATCGTTGATGCAGCTCCAGGAGAGCAGGCTGGTGGTGCGGGTGGTGGTCGTGTGGGCGGAGGTCTCAGTGGATGTCTGGGTGGTCGTAACGTTGAAGCTGTCGTGGATGTCGGCGATCTTGCGGTGGAAGAAGGTGGCCAGCAAGTTGCACAGGTCTTCTAACGTCTGCCGCCCAATACTCATTGCCTGTATCTTTGCCTTTGACCCTGTACATTTCCCCGACTGCCTTCAACTAAGTCTGCACTAAACAAATACCACATACACAATAGAAGCTTATCAACACCTTATAAGATTTTGTTTAAATAAAATAAAGGGATATTCAAAATTGTCGCTTCACACAGATGATGATGACTGGACGGAAGCTCTTCAGGGACCACGCGAAATAGTTATTCGAGCCAGTTTCATGTTGACCCAACTGAAGATCCTGCATAAGACGCAGGGCTTTAAGTGGGATGAAAAAACTGTGGGGTAGGGGGGGGTTTCTCAAAGGGGAGTGCCAATGTAATTAAGGGTGTGGCTTCAAAACAAGTAACCTAAAATCTGTGCTTAGCATAGTGTGCCTCCTGACTTGTATTTTGCTGTTTCTGTCATTGTATCCAGATATATGATATGACAAGTAACATCATACCTACAAGTCAGGACTATTGGTGTTGTCAATGGTTGTTATTTGCATAAGATAAATAAGCAGCAACTACGGCTTGTATATAATATTGAAAATGCTTCCAATTAAAGCCCTGGTGACACCACCACAGTGTTACTGCTACTAAATGTTTCAAAAAGAGAAGGGAAATCCAGAGAGAAAATAACTTTGTTGAAGTATTTCCCTTCCCCTACGGTGCTCACCTAGCATGACGCCATGCCGCAACTTCTCAGTGCCATTGGTGCAGTGACTCCAGTGATGACTGCTCAAACGATGTAAAATGTCGGTGTCACTTCATATCATATGTACAACTGGGGGGCATATTACCAACAACTAGCGATAATTATCGCTATGTTGGTTTAGCGGCGATATTTTTATCGCTGAGCTGCAGCGATTTTTATCGCTTAGGAGCCTTGCTATTATCAAGGTTTATCTCCTAAGCTATAAAAATTGGCCGAAATGCATGAATATCGCTGAAAAGTCAGCGATATTCATGCATTACCAAGCTAATGCTCTTAGCCATGTTATCCACCTACCATTGGATAACATGGCTAAGAACTGCTCAGGGCAGGTGTTAGCTTTTGGAGATATTCGCGCTAAAGCGCGAATATCTCCAAAAGTTGGTAATAGGAGATAGCGATGTTAGCGACTGTTTCCAGTCGCTAACATCTTGGCACGCCCACTTTGCATGCCATTAGTGATAAATATCACTGACATGCAAAGCGAGGCCCAAGATGGTCGCTATCTCCTACTAGCTGTCGCTAACTGGTGTTAGCGACAGCTAGGTAATAGGGAGATAATTTTATCTCCGCTTTCTTGGCTTTTAAAGCCAAAAAAGCGGAGATAAACCCCCTTGATAATATGCCCCTGTGTTTCTCTCTGTCCTAAAATGGTGCTGCTATTTCATGTTTCTTTTGACAAATCATAAAGTGACATTATCAACTGAGGAGTAAAAGACTAAATTATGCGCAGTTTTGTCTGGTGATGCTGATTAGGGTCTCGGAAAAACGAGTGTGTTAAATAAACTACAAGGTTTACTGCAATGTTTACAGAGCACATTCTCTGCCAAGTGGGCCAACGTGTAGTTCATCGAAATTACCACATGAGGGCAGTAGGAGCATGTCGAAAGTATCCACTTAGCCGCACAAAATCGAGCCAGCGAGGGTAGAACTATTTGTTTATAATGAGAAAACGCCTTAATTTTAGCTCTGTTCTTTCTTGTCCTGTAGGCCAAATGCCCAATTCAAATAAGATTTTGCGTTAAAGACTCTTGTAGCGCTTCTGGTTTATTCCTACATTTCAAGGAGCAAGACATGACTAGTACTCCTGGGTTACTTCTTGGAATTCAGTAGTACGCCGGGAAATCTACAGGAGTAAATCAAATTAAAATCTTTGTGAACGGAGATCCTAGTGTGTATGTGACAATTGTGCCACATCATTAAACCAGTTTTGGAAAAAAAAATGTAGCTGCCTCCTTCACTCGCGCGCCTGTAGCATCAGGGCGCTGCAGTGCGTGTGCCTTTGACAAGTTGGCAGCTCCCGCCCTCATTTAGGGAGCAGTAATAAGGGCAACTACTTCAAAAACAGTCATTCATTTACCTCCTTTTGGTTCAGTAGAATTCGTCACATTTTCTAGGCACCCTGAATGCAGACCTAAGTGGTGGGTGTAAACTCTAGGTTTTTCCTGCCTTGACCTTTTCTATAACACTTTTGAAAAAGAGAAGTTTTAATTCTGAGCCTAGATATGTTTTTGCTTGCGCGTCTATTTTATTGCATTTTTTATTTTAAGGTAATTAATTTTATTGTGGTTTATTACATTTTATATTTTGTTTGTTTATATTATGCTACTGAATTTATTCCATTTTAGTTTAATTGCTTGCTGTTTTCCGTTTATTGAATTATAATAGTTCATTTATTGAATTTAATTTCTGTGTTTGTTTTATTGTATTCCAATGCAATCATTTTAGTTCACTTCCAAGGCAGCTTCATCAAACTCTGTATATTATTTATAAACAGAACAGAGAAATCTGCATCATGAGACCAGTTGATAGGTTTTTTATAACATATTTATGCATCCAGAAGTGGAAAAAAGTAGTCACAGTCGTTACGTTCTAAGAGAAGGTTTTTCGAAATGGGAACCTTATTTAGAAAGCAGTGGAAATGAGTGAAGAATGTAGTAAATGTGTAAACGTACATTTCACCCCATGCGGTAATAGCAGTTACCACCAGCAACAATCTGGTGGTAGTTACATGTACATACATTCAGAAAAGCTATCAAAAAACATGTATTCGGCAAACTAGGCAGAAATCCCCAAATGAGGAGGATGGCACACTTTCCAGGTGTTGTAACGTGACCCCACTCAGGTTGGCACCAGATTTAGTATACGGTAATTCTGAGGTTGGCACCAGATTTAGTACATGCCCACACTGAGGTTGGCACCAGCTTTAGTATGAGGTCACACTGAGGTTGGCACCAGAGTTAGTACATGTCCACACTGAGGCTGGCACTAGGTTTACTATGTGACCACACTGAGGTTGGCACCAGATTTAGTATTTGGCCACACTGAGGCTGGCATCAGATTTAGTATATGGCCACACTGAGGCTGGCACCAGATTTAGTACGTAGGTCGTCACTCTGAGGTTGGCACCAGATTTAGTATTTGGCCACACTGAAGTTGGCACCAGATTTAGTATTTGGCCACACTGAGGCTGGCATCAGATTTAGTATATGGCCACACTGAGGCTGGCACCAGATTTAGTAGGTAGGTCGTCACTCTGAGGTTGGCACCAGATTTAGTATTTGGCCACACTGAGGCTGGCACCAGATTTAGTATGTAGGTCGTCATTCTGAGGTTGGCACCAGATTTAGTTTGTGGCCACACTGAGGTTGGCACCAGATAAAGTTTGTGGCCACACTGAGGCTGGCACCAGATTTAGTATGGGGCCACACTGAGGCTGGCACCAGATTAAGTATGGGGTCACACTGAGGTTGGCACCAGATTTAGTATGGGGCCACACTGAGGCTGGCACCAGATTAAGTATGGGGTCACACTGAGGTTGGCACCAGATTTAGAGCCTAGGTCGCCACACTGAGGCTGGCACCAGATTTAGTTGATCATCTAAATGGGAATAATACTTCACCCCCCACATGTGATAATGCAAATAGTATATCAGGGTGTTCTTGATTTAACATCGGTCTCTGACTGGGGGCCCCAGAGTAGGAAGAGACAAATGCAGTGCTTGAAATGGAAATCAAGCACTGGCAAACCCAATCGGTTTGGCCAGTAGGTAGGCCTCCAGCCTTTTGGCTTTGCCATTGATTGATTTTGTCATTTTTTTTTTGCAAAACATTATAGTTTGGAAGGCTACTGGGTCCTCGTCAATGTGAAAGAAAAAAATGTTGAAAAGAAAAAAAAATTCTAAAAAGATCACATTGCTAAGGAAGGGTGGCACTTAAAGCAGCTAATCTGTGTGTGTGTGCGCCTTGTGAAAGGGCAGAATGCCGTCACTCACAGTGATGCTCACCAATGGCTGAGGTGGGCTGACCCACTACCCCATGCTGCGTGCTGTAGTCAGTGGAAGTAAGATGTGAATGACATGATAACAGGCCAATGGATAAAGAGGGCTGGCTGGAAGGCTCTGGAAAGAATAATATTATATGCAAGGTCTGGGCTAATACTGGAGCTAAAAACGACTCTGGGATTCCACGCATTGGGGTCAGAGAGGCTGCAACAGAAAGGGGGCAGAGTAAACAAATGTAGTCTGGCACTCAACTTATGCATTCATTTTTTTTTTATTTGCCCCAAAGAAATAATTGACAACAACGACAAAGGTAATAGAAATTCTGTTCAGGCTTGCATAATTTGCTATACACAGGCTGAATTTCTAAATATTGTATAGAGTTAAACACCTGCTGGAGAGATCATTGTCTGCCCATCAAATTTCAGGGTGTTACAGCAGTAAGATAACTTGCGTGGTTAATGCACTTGCTGGAGAGATCTGTGTGAAGTCTAGTCACAGGATTGACTCATAAAATAGCATAGAGGGCTGATGTGTCTGCTGCTGAGCACAGCATATATAAAGGTCACAGACATATTTGATATGGATAACTCAGTGGGTTGCTGTTTTTGTTGCATAGATCCTTGCTTTGCATACAGCTCACAGTAATAATCCTTGTAATATAGCTCAGTGAGTTATGAACTGGCACAAAGGAGCCGCATGCAGACTGCAAGGTGTGAGTTTAAAAACTTACTTTTTTCTCAATCTTTCTTTATTCTAGTGTTGCTATAAAAGAATTCCCCTGAGTAGTAATAAAGACTTAAGTTAAGAGCTATATAAATGTGTGTTTGTATAATTCATCATACAGGCAGGTACATCTGACAATCTTACAGTGCATGCATACCATTTTCATAAAAAATCTTGGAAAAGTAAAAAAGCTATCATCGAATCCTTGTTTATCTCTTCATAGCTAGAGAGATGACAACAGGTAGAGTGTCCTCCGAAGGCAGTGACATAGAGGTGTTAGGCTCCAGCTAGACACAGCTTGGATGTTTCTAAAAGATAAGGATTGCTGATGGGCCTTTAGAGGACGCATTTGTGTTGGGCCCATCTGGAACTAAAAGTACAAGTCCTCATTCAGCTCCTGTAAGTTGTTTAATCTGAATGGAAACTCATAAGGTGCTGTTGTTGCTGAATGTGTCTCTGGGTACACAAAATGCACCAGGACACAGTTTGCCACATTCACTGGAGACCAAAATAAGGTGAAGGAGTGAAGAGATAGAGTTAAGTTGGAGGAATCCAAGGCTGAAGAAGGCGGAAGGGTGAAAACAAAGGGTCTAATACTCAAAATAAATCATAAATATACATCTGCGGTTTTCTCTCCTGTTTAGAGAACATTTGTGTTGTTTTTGGAATTTATAGACATGCTGTGACCGGGGAGGGAAAAGAAAGAGAAAACTGACCAGGCTTTGCATCCTGGACACAGACGTCAAAGCCATATGATTTGTATTTTAAAACTATTCTTGTTTGGGAAGAATTGCTGATAACAAAGACGAAAATGGGTCTGTCCTGTAAACAGCAAATGATATCCCACTTTGAAAGACTGATGATGCCGCTTCAATTCACTAAGAAGCCGGTGGGGGTGCTTGGGGTGAGTGATGTTGTCTTGTCTGGGTACAGGGAAGGAGGGAGATCAGAGTTAGCTTTTTCCAACACCAAGGATTTTGCATCTGTCCACTGGACACCCTCCACACCACAGTGGACGGGGAACATCCTTTACAAGGCGGATTTTACTCCGCAATGCTTTCACAACACATCCCTTACAACGCAAGTCGTAACCACGATTTGCGCTGGAGGGAGCTAGAGGATTAAGAATAGTATATTTACTATTCCAACACCTTCCCTAGTGTCCACGGGGACTGGTGTTAGAATAGTAAATTATTCTATTCTCAATCCGCGCCCCCAACTCAAGTCGTGGTAACGACTTGCGTTGTAAGGGACGCGTTGTGAAAGCACGCGTTGTAATGGAACGCGTCGTAATGTTGTACATCCCAGTGGACACCCTGCATGTGTCAGAAGCAGACTCAACCACTGAATAATTCATTTATGTTTGGAAGCGTGAGATGGGGTGACAATGGGGGGGCGTGAAAAGAAGGGGTGTTGAAAGCTGCTCCATGGGTGGGACAAACACAAGAAGAGGAAGTAAAACCCACACAAGCTAACGAAATAAAGCAAGCGAGAGTGACAATAATGCCAACTAATGGTAAATAACAGGCGGGCTCTTAGCCACTGTAAGCTCACAACAAACTGCACATCCTCTGTCTAGTGGGTGAGACCTCAAAAGCAATGCCAACCGGTCTCGCTTGTATGCAAAGGTCAACCCAACTGATAGGCATTGCCAATGCTTGTTTAACTATTGGCTTTCTGCAACCAGTCTCTTTCAGCCATTGGTTTGAGAGTTTATCCATCACTTTTTGGGTCAGCCAAGTGGAATACTTAATTATTTATACATTCAGAATGTATCTATAGTGCCACTTACAGCGCTTTACAAAGACAATACAGATATATTGAATCCAACAATCCCTTCCGGGATGGCGGAGAGGCCAGGGCTGCACGTGCTAGCTCGCTAACAAGAATAGGCACGAGATCAAAGAAGATGAAGGGAATGGGAGAGTAAAGGCCGCGTTTCCTACCTATTGCTATTGGCTGTTTCGGTGTTTCCTTCAGCGTCTGCTCAAGTGCTTGCACTGAAGTGCACTAGGGCCTACTTTGCAACAGTACCACTCGCTGTCCTCTCCTCTTGGCTTAATGTGCTCACCTTGCATGCATGAGAACATTAAACCTAGACCTGTTGGATTTGCCAATGATTATTGTCATGTACGACCACCTCATCAAACACACTGGCTTCCATCTACACAGTACTTCATAGCACAGTGACCAGTGACGTTGCAGCTTTCTTCGACCAATCTAGGGCGCTTCAAACTTAGGTCAGATTTGCAAATACTAAATGACTGTTCGAGTCTGCCAACCGCCATCTCTGATGCCAGGGGCGGAGCTTCCATTGGTGCGGCAGGTGCAGTGGCACGGGGGTATGGGGGGCAGAGGCCGTGGGGGGCCAGTGAACCCTGATGATTACCGTATTTCCCAGAGGGGCCATTCCTTTCCTTGCGCCAGTGTCCATGACACACTGTCTTCGCCATCTTTGAGGCCACCTGGCGAGTTTTTTCTGTGAAATTCTGCCCATTTCTATAATGAGTGCAAGATTGTTCGTATGTTTGGGACTGGCGTGGCCCTATGGGACACCCACCCAGACACGAATGCACCCCTCGAAGCCTCCCAAGTCAGTCCACACTGGTTCATGTTCAGTGTTTATAACCAATGTCAGAGCGCCATAGAACTGCAAATAAAAAAATAATTTTAAGGACCATAGCTGTCCGGCACGTCACTATATTTCGATAAAAAAAAAAAAAAGAATCTCTGAAACGTGATTTCAATTGTATCATCAAAATCAGGTTTGTCGATCACTTATTTGCATTATATAAGCTTTTCAGGAAAGCATTGTGTAAACACATTGCAACACTGTTTCAAGCTCATCATATAAAACATTCCCATGGTCAATATAACAAATAAATTAGTTACAAATCAATCAAAATCGTAAAAATAAAATCAACAGCCCTAAAAAAAAACTTAGAATTTGCACACCTTCCTGCATTTGAAACTGAAGCCAAGCTTCTCTGGTGTACAGATGTTGAACTGTCGCTAGGTGGCGGCCTTGCACCGCGTCCTCCTTTTTGATCTCCTTTACACCAATACCCGGGCCTGATTCCGCCTGCTTTATTTAGGAGCCGGATCCCAGAAGCCGGCGCATCTAGCGGACTGTGACTCCTCGCTCGGCAGCCTATTAATGTCAGAGGCAGTGCTGGGGGGGGGCAGCTCTGCCCGAGTCAGGGGGTGCATGCAGAGAGAAGGGAGACAATGCGCGCGCCCGCGCTGTGCATGGTGCATCCATCACTTGGGGGCCAGTCAGGGCCCGCGCTATCTCCCGGGCTGGCTGCGGGGCATGAGATTAACACCTATCTGCAGCCCCCCCTTGCATCCTCGCCGGGCAGGTGGAGGGGAGATAGCTCCCCCAGCGCTTTGTCTGTCCTGACAGAGTCATTAATCACTGCCCGGCTTTGCTTGCAGCGGGGTAATCAGGGCCGCTCACAATTCAGCCACAAATTGGAAGAGTGGCCGGGGTGAGATAGGGTGTCTCCCCCCCCCCCCCCTCTTTTACTCAAGCCCCCACCCTCTGGCCTCCCCCCCTCATCTGCCAGGCAACCATCTCTCCCCATCCAGGGAGGGCAGAGGCTGCAGCCCCAGCATCCGACCTACCTCCTTCACACCACCCCAAACCCCCCACTGCCCCCAGCCAGACCAACTCTCCCACCCCAGGAGGGCAGAAATTGAAAACCTTGCATCATTTGCCCTTTTTCCCAATATGACCCCTTTCTCACTCTCTTCCCACCGCCATGCGTCGCAGGGCCAGGCCTGCCAGGATAGAGGGCTGGTTCAGTGGCTGAAATGCTGACCCTTGACCCCTGAGGCCTACGACTATATTACAGAACCGTATCACCTGTGCACAGAGGATTCACACCCATCTGCACTATTTTTTTATGCTCGTGTAACTCGGAACCGAGCCCAGTAACCCTTCTGTAGTCCGTGTACAGAAAAACCCGCGCGAAAAATAAAGGGGAAGTGATAACGAAAGTAAATGCGATGGTATATTTTATTGTTATTTTAAGTTATGCTATTTATTATATGTGACATTATGTTGTCGGTATTGCATGCTACTCGTTACACATTAATACCTCGTTTTAAATAAGTAATGGGCGTTTGAAAACAATTTTAGTCAAAGGAAATTCATATAGAAAAAAAATGCACCGTCGTTTTTTATTATTTAAGAAACATCGAAACGAATCGATTTTTCCTCGTAGGTTTGTCGTTCACATTTGAAAGGTGGAGACAATGTTGGGGTGCCCTCGCCTTGTGTCAACAACAACAAAACCAGTGAGAAGTCGATTTGCACCACGCCGCTCGGTGCCCCCAGTCCCTACAACAGAAGCAGAAAAATATGTGTAAACACAGCTGCTCAGTTTTCAATTCAACAACGGACTTACATTTCTGCAAAGTGGCTTTAAGGGTCCAATCCCAGCGTCATAACACTTGACTGAAAATCGTGTGATTTGTGGCAAATCAATTATTCTGCTGTTGCCCCAGCTTGCAAATGTGTCAAATAAATCAAATAAAACGTAGTCTGCTGCCCCGGTTACCTGTTGCCCTCAAACCCTCATCATACCCTGCTTTCTGTAATTGTGCAACCCCTCCCCCCCTCCCCCCAACCTTCTGTGATCAAGCGACCCGGCTACAATAAAAATGTTCTCCGTAAAAACGTGTCCGGCTGCTCTTTGGAGCGAAGTCTGCACTGTATCAAACACTTAAAGAAAAAAAAATGAATTCCAGGACGGAAGTGGTTGCATCATCGGCGCCTGATCCGTGCCTCCGACCCCCCCCCCCCCCCCCCCTCCGAGCTGTCTCATCATGCAGGTATTTATCCGGCCGGGCCTGCCAGAGCAGCCTCGCTCCCTGCCTCATCCCAGGAGGGCAGAGATTGCAAAGCCCGCATCTGATCTGCGACCCCGGCCCCGGCGCTTTGATTGTCCGCCTCTAAATCCCGCGGATTACAGTAAATGGACATTTCCCACCGGGCCCGGCGGGGTTTGCTGGCGTTTAACTGTTTAACCTGGCCTGTATGTGATGCGAGGGGGAGCAGCGGGTTTAGGAAGGAAGGGTCGCCTCGGATGCAGACCCTCGGAGACAGACAGGGACCACTTCCTTCCAGTCAGCCTCGCCGAACTGGTCCCTGAACGTGGACAAGTGACAATGTTAAAATACTATTTTCAAAGCACAATAGTAAACTGAGACAAAAGAGCCCTGCCTCTATTTCTGTCACTATCTTCTGGGATTTTTTTGCTTTGATATTTATATATTCTTTTCTCTCGTTTCCTTTACTCTGCTTCCTCCTTTTGTTTTTTTTTACTTCCGCAACATTTTATTACCTATGTGCTTATAATAATGTGTATCATTTGATTATCGTTCAGAGGATAGTTCCATTCGCAGTTCGTTTCTGCACGTACAATGCTGATATTATGACGAGTGAATACAAAATAATCTTACACACAGGAAAATAAATTATTTGGCATACGCTCTGCTCTATGAAAGGGAGAAAGAATACAACAGGCACCAGTCCTATTTCGAGGACATTGCTCCTCAGTTCTGAACTGTGTGACCAGACACCTGTTTCATCTGGACTCTGGCGAACAGAGAAAGTGAACGGCAGACACCGTATTAAAGGAAAGGGCGGGTCTGTTCCTATTGTTTTCATTCCACAATTCTGAAGTGGGAACAGCGCTTTTCTTATTTACACCACTATGTTCTGTCCTTAAACTCTTTAGTGGTGAGATGTTTTTAACTTTATTACAGGGTTACACGTGTTTTTAACTTTATAAAGGTCAAGTGTTTTTAACTTTATTTTAGGAGAGATGTTTTTAACTTTGTGATAGGTAAGATGTTTTAACTTTATATTGGTGAGATGCTTTTAAATGTATTTTTAACAGATTAGATGTTTTTAACTTAATAATAGTGACGTGTTTTTGACTTTATATTGTTTTGGTATTTTTTGTTATAAACTTTATATTGGTGAGGTGTTTTTAACTTTATTATACATAAGACTTTTTTACTTTATTATAGATGAGATGTTTTTAATTTTGTTATAGGTGAAATGTTTTAACTTTATTATAGATAAGACGTTTTCAACTTTATTAAAGATGACATGTTTTTAACTTTATAATAAGTGAGATGTTTTAACTATGTTATAGATACAATGTTTTTAACTTTATAATGGTGAAGTGTTTTTCACTTTATATTGGTGAGGTGTTTTTAACTTTAAATTCGTAGAAAGTTTTAAACTTTTTATTGGTAGAATGTTTTTAAGTTTATAGTGGTGAGACGTTTTTAGCTTTATATTGGAGGAATGATTTTAAGTTTATAGTGGTGAGATATTTTTCACTATAGTGGTGAGATATATTTCACTTTATAATGGTGAGATGTAATTAACTTTTTAGTGGTGAGATGTATTTAACTTTATTGCAGGTAAGATACTTTTTTACTTTAGGTTGGGGAGATGTTTTTAACCTTATATTGACAAAGTGTTGTAACTCTATAGTGGTGAGATGCTTTTAACCTTAAATCGGTGGAATATTTTTAACTTTATATACAAGGGATGTTTTTAATCTTATATTGGTGGAGTGTTTGAAACTTTATAGTGTGAGATGTTTTTATCTTTATAATGGGGAGCTGTTTTAACTTTTATATTGGCAAGATATTTTTAACCTTTTATTGGTGAAATGTGTTTAACCTGATTTTAGTAAGCTGTTTTTAACTTTACATTGGTGAAGTGTTTTAACTTTATATTGGTGAAGTGTTTTAACTTTATATTGGTAACATGTTTTTAATATTATATTGGTGGAGTGTTTTTAACCTTATAGTGGTGAGATGTTTTCAACTTTATAGTAGTGAGACATTTTAACTTTGTATTGGTGAGATGTTCCAAAATTTACAGTCTGACACGTTCTTAACTTTATATTGTGAGATGTTTTTAGCTTTATGTTAGGAAGACGATGCTATAACTTTCATGACATATGCATTCAGTTCTTAGGGATATTTCTAGATCTTTATTGACAATAGCAGCCTATATGCACACATCTATTTTTTTCAATATATAAGACAAGGATGTTTTCTGCATCTATAAATCCTCCATATCCTGTCTTCCTGAAAAAGACTCTGTGATGTTGATACATTTTGCTTTTGACTATTTTTGCATTTTCTTTTCAGTAATACAATACAATCTATTGTCACTATTGGAAGACAGACACGTAGTGAAGCTTCCCTTTTTGTACATTTCTCTTTGCTGTTTTAGTCTACCTTTTTGTAGGCAATAGGGAAACCTATGGAATATCTCTGTACTTGTCAAAAAGTGCACAGAAACATCTTAAAAAAGTAATTCAGACGATAACCCTGCTAATCCTTGGAATCAGTGTGATCTTCGCCTAGCGCTTTATTACTGGCATCTGTAAACATGAACAATAAATATAACTCAGTGGCGAGAATAGGCACGAGAATTACGTGTATCTCAGTTGGATATAAAGCAGACCCTTCCAGGCTTCAGTGCAACTGATTGTTAGATTATCCGTGCAGTGAGGTTCTTGGAGGCGCGTGAATATAAGGCTTTAATACAACATTGATGCTAAACAAGAAGGTAAACTGGCGATTGTCACACCATGGTAGAAGGCGGGCCCTGGTAAGCTGGTTTAGGGATGCTATTACCTCACAACAGGGAGTTGCACCCGGTGACCCATGCTATGCTGCACCAAAGCCTCTGCTGTAAGTGCTACCTGGCAGCAGGGGGTTGCACCCAGTGACCCATGCTATGCTTCACCAAACCCTCTGCTGTAAGTGCTGCCACTGCCTGGCAGCAGGGGGTTGCACCCAGTGACCCATGCTATGCTGCACCAAACCCTCTGCTGTGAGTGCTGCCACTGCCTGGCAGCAGGGGGTTGCACCCAGTGACCCATGCTATGCTGCACCAAACACTGTGCTGTGGGTCCTGCCTGGCAGCAGGGGGTGGCACCCAGTGACCCATGCTATGCTGCACCAAACCCTCTACTGTGGGTGCTGCCTGGCAGTAGGGGGTTGCACCCGCCGACCCATGCTATGCTGCTCCAAACCCTCTGCTGTGGGTGTGCCCTGCAAGAGGGGGTGCACCCACCGACCCTTGCTATGATGCTCCAAACCCTCAGCTGTGGGTGCTGCCTGGCAGCAGGGGGTTGCATACAGTGACTCATGCTATACTATGTCAATGTGCATGCTGGGACCCATGCTATGCTATGGTATGTCTAACCCTCTGCGCTAGGTCTTGCTACACAGCAGGGAGTTGCACACAGCGACCCATGCTATAACCAACCCCTGCTGTGGGTCTGCCCTGCAAGAGGGGGTTGCACACTGCGGCCCTTGATATAACCAACCCCTGCTGTGGGTCTGCCCTGCAAGACGGGGTTGCACACTGCAGCCCATGCTATAACCAACCCTTGATGTGGGTCTGCCCTGCAAGAGGGGGTTGCACACGACGGCCTATGCTATAACCAACCCCTGCTGTGGGTCTGCCCTGCAATTGGGGGTTGCACGCAGCGACCCATGCAATGCTATAACCATCCCCCCTGCTGTAGGTTCTGTCCTGCAAGAGGGGGTTGCACACTGCGGCCCATGCTATAACCGACCCCCTGCTGTAGGTTCTGCCCTGTAAGAGAGGGTTGCACACAGCGACCCATGCAATCAATGCTATAACCAACCCCCTGCTGTAGGTACTGACCTGCATGAGGGGGTTGCACACTGCGGCCCATGCTATGACCAATCCCCTGCTGTGGGTCTGCCCTGCAGAAAGGGGTTGCACGCTGCGACCCATGCTGTAACCAAACCCCTCTTGTGGGTCTGCCCTACAGCAGGGGTTTGCACACAGCGACCCATGCTACAACCAACCCCCTGCTGTGGGTCTGCCCTGCAGGAAGGGGTTGCACACTGCGAACCATGCTATGCTTTCCCAGCTGCGATTCCTGTACCTTCAATAGGGGATTGCATACAGTGACAAATGCTATGTTATATCCAAGCCCTTGCTGTGGGTTCTGCCCGGCAGCAGGGGTTGCATACAGTGACCAGTGGTATGCTATCCCCAATTCCTCTGGCGTGGATCTTGCTACGCAGTAGAGGGTTGCACACAGCTTTACACAACTCCCTGTGCACACCAACACGGATATAGCCACTCTTCTGCCACAGGCACTGTGCACACAAACACGGGTGCAGCCACTCTTCTGCCCCAACAAAACAACCAGAAAGCCAATACTGTGACCTCTATTTAGCTAAAGTTACCTACGCACAAGAATTAAACTAAGTGCGGGGCAGTGACACAGTTCACAGATTAAATCTCTTTTATTTTTAAATTTTGAGAAAAGTTAGTTGGTTCAAAGTTAACCAAAAATTCAGCATAATTTAGAACAAAAACAATACAGGGAACAATATTCATAAAAATTACATTTTCTTAAAACAAACATTGATAACACAACAGTTAGTGAAAATACCTACTATCATACCAAGTTGATCAACATTTACAAACATAACTCACTCTCTTATACACACCACACACTCCGGACTTTTTATACAATCGTAATGTCACAAACTAGTTGATTAAATAAAAATGAATAAGGAAAGAAGGGGAACACCATAGAAAAAAGCTCTGGAAAAGTAAATCAGCTTCTTTTTAGAAATTACAGGAAGAGTAATTTATTTTTTACAGTCTTATGGTGTTGTAGAATGGTCTACGCGTTTCGAACCCTTAATAATTGCATAGGGTTCTCATCAGGACCTCATAGCTTGTATGAGAGCTCATACTGTGAGTGGACCACCCGGACGTTGGCCAAATACGCAACGAGGGAGGATGGCCGAAGTTTTTTTCAAAAATGTTGTTGATTTTTCAAGAGGGACACTTGTCAAACGAAGCGAAGTTCGATTTGAATGAATCACGGGCCTGAGGCTTGAACTGCAGTGGCGGCCGGTCCTCTGTATTGGGGTCAGCGAGACACAGTCTGTGTCTCGCTGACCCCAATACAGAGGACCGGCTGCCGCTGCCCCGCACTTAGTTTAATTCTTTTGCGCGTAGGTAACTTTAGCTAAATAGAGGTCACAGTATTGGCTTTCTGGTTGTTTCGTTGTTTTGATGAGGCTTGGCCTTACTGTGGGAAGCCCACACCCAGTGTTGTTTCTTCACTCTTCTGCCCCAGGCACTGTGCACACAAACACGGCACTGTGCACACAAACACGGGTGCAGCCACTCTTCTGCCCCAGGCACTGTGCACACAAACATGGGTACAGCTACTCTACTGTGCCAGGCACTGTGCACACAAACGCGGGTGCAGCCCCTCTTCTGCCCCAGGCACTGTGCACACAAACACGGGTGCAGCCACTCTTCTGTCCCAGGCACTGCACACACAAACACGGCACTGTGCACACAAACGCAGGTGCAGCCACTCTACTGTGCCAGGCACTGTGCACACAAACATGGGTACAGCTACTCTACTGTGCCAGGCACTGCGCACACAAACACGGCACTGTGCACACAAACACGGCTGCAGCCACTCTTCTGTCCCAGGCACTGCACACACAAACACGGCACTGTGCACACAAACGAGGGTGCAGCCACTCTTCTGTCCCAGGCACTGCACACACAAACACGGCACTGTGCACACAAACGCGGGTGCAGCCACTCTTCTGTCCCAGGCACTGCACACACAAACACGGCACTGTGCACACAAACACGGGTGCAGCCACTCTTCTGTCTTAGAATGTACCAGGCCAGCCCCTTCTGCATCACCTGACGAGAACCCCGGCAACTTCCAGTGCCCCTTTCATCCGAAGTAAAAAGCAGCAGGCACTGGAACGGGTAAGAACCAGCTCCAAACCCAGGCACTTGTGGTGTGCTGGAAGCAAAACGTGTCTGATGGACTGGGGCGCGCGCCGTCCACTCACTCCACTCCCGGCCAGTCCGGTGCTCCCTGCCGGGGACGTTCCAAGCGCACCCAGGCTTAAAGCACTTATTTAAATCCAGAGATTTAAAATGCAGTCCTGGCGCGAGCTTTTACTTACAGCCCAGCCTTGCTGCAGCCAACACATATGCAGCCTTCCTTTAGGTGAAGGAACAGCGTGCGCGCGCCCCCCTCCTGCCCGGGTCTGAGCATAGGGACAGGCGAGGGCGCCCACGGGCCTCACCGCTTCATCTGAGAAGAGCACGGACCCGGAATAAACCCATTCGGGCCTCGTAGAGAAATGCATTCACCCTTCTTTTGAAAGAGAAAGAACTACAGAATATTCAAATGTCCGACCTGGGCACAGCTGAACCGCATTACAATAAAAAAAAAAAGAGTTCTACTGATATTAAATATAAAATACATATTGTTGAGAGGCAAACAGGCTCACTTATTCACAGTTCCGCTGCTGAGTGCTTAACTCACCCTTCAACAACAAGTACAATTTCCCTATATATATTTTTCAAAGGGTAATATATCCACGAGGTAAAATATCCCACAGGCCAATGTTATTATCAAAAAAGTAAGGGGCAGATTTACAAGCCCTGCGTGCCACTTTTGCACCGCCGTTGCGTCACTTCTGTGACGCAGCAGCAGCGTAAAGCTTGCGTCATGCTGCGACAGATTTACAACGGGACGCATCTAGGGAGATGCGTCACGTTGTAAAGCCCTGCGCCACATGAAACCTGCTTCAGGGTTCATGTGGGCGTTCCGGCGCAGGGTGGGCGTTCCGGAGCAGGAACGCCTCGGAATAGTGCCTGAGTGAATTTCACTCAGTCACTTTTCCGATGCCGCTGCGTCAAAACCTTGCGCCTGCTTGAAGCAGGTGTAAGGCTTGACGCACCACGTTGTGTATGGGCAGGCCACGAGCATTGCTGGAGTTGCGTCGTGCTTGCGACATGACTCCTGCAATGTGCCACCCTTCCGACGGGAGATGCTTCACGCATCTGTTTATCCTTGCGCCATGATGCGCTGCATTGTAAATAAGGTGCATTGGTGGTGGCGCAAGGGTAAACTTGCATGACGCATCTTATCTGGCGCATCTCTGCTGATTTGCAGGGATGCGCCAGTTGTCATAAATCTGCCCCTAAGTTTTTATGAAATTTGATGCTGCAGTTTAGACAGCCTTATCTACGCTGTGAGCCGAGCATCAGGATAAAGAGGAGCTGAGTGTTCCGAACTCCCCTGGTATGATTTACAAATCCCCCATCCAGGCTGCATCGGTTGCCTGATGGTCCTATTGGCTTTTAGCCTCCCCATGCAGTAGCTGCTCTGCGCTACTCGACAGTACAAACTACTCTTAGCCAGCCGCGGCCGGTAGTAGGTGTAACTGCAGGGCGGTGACGTAGGGAGGGGGAGGGGCAGGGTGGGGGGTAGTAATGTATGGATTACGGACTTTAACAGGTAAGTAAACATATAAATAAATAAAACAAATTTCGTTGTGTGCACTGCATCACCAAATGCGATGCAGTGCGCACAACTAAATTTGTTTTATTTATTTATATGTTTACTTACCTGTTAAAGTCCGTAATCCATACATTACTACCCCCCACCCTGCCCCTCCCTCTCCTCACGTCACCGCCCTGCAGTTACACCTACTACTGGCCGTGGCAGCCCTTAGCATCTCGTCAAGGGGTGAGAGTAGCACCTCCGACCTTTTACAACTTTAATACTCCATGTCACCAGATGACACCTTGTTTATCCAACCTATGTAATATGTATATATATTGAGCCCCTCTTACTGTCGTTTGAGGAACAGTAACTGTATCCAGGTTGGCTGTTGGCCACCACCTAACACATGTTCACAGCGCCCTGATGAAGGAATTGGCATACAATCTCTCCCCTCCGCACGCGCGTCCGTGCATTTCTTGTTTTTTGTGTGAATATTTGTATTGTATACTTTTGTGTATGATATCATTGTTTCTTGTTTTGTGAATTTTTTGTATGTACCTGATTTATTGCATGTTTGTGATTTGTTTTGTAGTTTGTATTTGCACACTATGTATTGGTCTACGTATTGTGATTATGGGGCTCCATAATTATTGATGTACACTTTATGACCTTTATGACAATTTCAGCTTTTTGTGTTATTTATATTTATGTCGTACATTACATTAGAACATTTAATATAAACTTACTTTTCTGATAATAACATTGGTCTTTGGGATATGTTAACTTGTGGATATATTACCCTTTGAAAATTATATATAGGGAAATTGTACTTGTTGGCTACTGTTTTCCCCTGGTTTCTATATTTATTTGTCTCAGGGGCCCTCTTTCTGTTACTTTACTTAACTCACCCTTCGCCTACATCGGTTTGGTGTGCTTTGCTGAGCAGCGTGTGTGTGTGTTATACATGTGCTTCATGTGAGTGTCTGTGAATAGCACAATGTAGGCAGGGTGCAGTGCTGTGCAGTAAGGGTGTTATATGCATGCACTGGGTGCATGGGTGCCTGTGAGTGGTACAATACATGGAGGATGTATGGAAAATGCAGGTGTTGCATGTATGTGTCCCTATGATTGGTACAATACATGAAGAATGTAATGTAAATGCATGTGCTTGCATGTATGTGTGCCTATGTGTGGTACAGTACATGAAGTATGTAGTGCTGTGCAGTGTGTGCACAGTGGATACATGTGCTGGGTGCATGTGTGTTTGTGAGTGGAACAATACCTGAAGGGTGTAGTGCGTTCGTGGTAAGTATTTATTTATTTATATATTAAATATTTTTATAGAACGCTAGCCAGACCCGAAGGTATTGGAGCACTTTACAACACTTTGTAAAAAGGAAAATACATAATTATAGCAGTGAAACCACAGGGTGCAGTAGAGGGCCTTGCGCGTTGTATAACGATAGAGGGAAAGTTACATAGTCTCATAATAGTGAACACAGTTTTTCAAGCAGCGCATCCTTCAGATCCAGGGGGGTGGTGGGGAGGAGTCGGGCTATGTGTGAGGTAGAGGTCTTGGTTATAACGTGTCATAGTGCAGTGATGTGCACGATTGTGAGTTAAGGTTTCACTCTATCCATTTGGGAAGGAACGATTGAGGTAGAGGTCTTTGAGCTGCCTTTTAAATTTTAGAAAGGAGTGGATCATCCTGATATGGACTGGGAGGAGTTCCATATTTTGGGCGCATTTCCAGAGAAGGATCTGGCTGCAGTTTTTTGTTTGCGGGTTTTCAGCGGGATGAGGAGTAGAGTATTGGAGCTCCTGAGGCTCTTTGTCTGACCGGCCTTCGTGAGTTTGGAGGCCAGGTAGGTGGGTTTCCCTGTGTGGAGGGATTTGTGCGTGAGGCAGGCAGTTTTGAAACTGGTTCTTAATTTAATTGGGAGCCATTTCAACTCTCTGAGTGTGGGCAAGATATGGTCATATTTTTTTTAGGTGCATTGTACATAGGCTGAATATGTATGTGCCTTTGAGTCGTACAGTATATGAAGGATACAGTGCAGTGAAGTGTGTGCATATTAATTGCATGTGCTGGATGTCTGTGGCTATGAGTTGTACAGTACAGGAAGGATACATTGCTGTGCAGTGTGTGCATGCTATATACACGCACTGGTGGGTGGTTGCCTATGTACGGTACAATACATGGCAGGACATGGGCTCCATTTTGGGATACATTGGGCTGCACGGTGAAACATGGAGAGGCAGTAGAGAAATCCCCATAGACAGGATTGTGTTTTGCTGCTTTCCTGTAAGATTTGTGGGACACACACTGGAGAAAGGAGAGCCACGCTTCCCCAGCACACATCAAATGGTGCTCTTCGATTCAGTGAGAGGTCACAAGGAAGGGACCTGGGCTCATCTCAGGAAAGAGATAGGGCAGATAAGATTATCATAAAGATTAGGACTGGTGCCCTCAGCTAACCTTTTGGTACGCTTATCACTGTGGCTGACATCGAGGTGTGAACCCTGGTCACTCCCATGGACTGTGTTGTGGTGCTATCAGCATTGAGGTTACTCCTACTGCGACAGATTGCCTTAGGGAGGAAAGATAAGGCAGAGGAGAAGGCACTTTGAAAGAAATAAGAATTCAGAATAAAGTTCAAAGACTCAGACTGTAAATCACATTTGGTTTCTGGAAGTGGACTATAAGAAGGGGAGTTTAAGACCCCACAAATGGTCATCTGGCAAGCAGCCAGACGTGCTGTGTGAGAAGGGAAAACTCTGCAAAACCTCTGCCTATGACCAGGACTACGGGCCAAGGCCGGCTAGTCTCCCTGCTGGATGAGGGGACATCACCCAGGAAATTTCAAAACACCTCCCCGGGAGCCTGGAGCACCATACCAACCTGCTTACCAAGACCAGTGTGCCCTGTGAGGAAGAGGAGAGCGTTGGAGGTAGCGAGTTTCAGTGGGAATCTTGTTGAGTTGCAAGGAAATGGCTACTGTTACGATCAGGTGTTGCCTGTGTGCAAGACAAAGGTGGTGACCCAGTATGCAAGGAGAGGGTCACTGTGAAGTGAGCCATGCCGAATCGATCGGGCCGGAGACTGTATGAAGCTAAGGATTGGCAACTCCGTATGCTAGGTGGGGTTTCTGCATGTGAACTTTGCTGAGCATTGTGCTGATTGGGCCAGAGACTGTGTGCAGCTGAGAATCAGCAACCCCATCTGCCAACTCTGTGCCGAGCAGGTTGGTGCCCCTGTACAGTAGCGACACGCTGACTCTGTATATATATCAGTGATGTCATCAATGATGTCATAGAACATATCATTAGTGATAAAATATGTGAGTCATAAGCAGTACATGGCGGGGTGCAAGTAATTGTCAGTGCTGCAAGCTTTAACTGGTGAATTTCTGTGTTTTTTGTAGTTCAAAATGTTATGTTGTCACTGACATGTTCAGCTAAAGATAACATCACTATAACCTCTGGCTTTTATTTCAGTAAATTTCTATGGCCCTTTTTTATCCAAAGGAAAATATAATTATGATTCCTAATTATAATGTTACTGTAAAATTAGATTTTTAAGTACATTTTTTTTTTAACATACATATTTTATTACCAACCGTAAGCCAACCCCTCTCATGCATGGATTTTGGCCTCGCACAGTCGGGGGTTGGCCACAGGGCATCGCCACCGGCTGCATCCAACCCCCACAGGCTGCAAACCCCACACTGCACACAGCCTTTAGCCATGCACTCTGTAGGGTTGGCAGCAGACCAACCATCACCAGCAACCAAACCAAGCTGTGCACAGCGTTCAATCGTGTGCAGGGTGGAGTTTGCCACATGGCCTGGCCTGTAGCCAGGCTCTGCTTCCAACACATTGGTGCTGCCCCCCTCCCCAAGCCACTTTGGGCCCTGTGGATCCCTATCCCCGGGATCTTTTTAAAAATTAAGTGTAAGGGGATGCAAATCTCACTTTCTGAAGGCAAAGGAGGCCCAGGGACCCCACCCCTGGTGTCTTAACATATATGTTAAGGGGAGTGGAAAACGTCCTCTCCACTTCAACCTTAATGGGCCCCAGAGACCTCATTGCCAGGGCCATATTCCTTTGCAAATGTCTTGGGGACCCCATCCCCCAGGGCCAGCTCAATTACTCTGTCCTGGGGCGACCACCATAGGGCAGAGTTGCTTCCCTGCCTACAAGAGTGCGGGCAGGGACACATATGTATGCTGGACACATATGTATACTTCCACCTGGTGGGAGCATTTTTAAGTAGCGAACACAAGGAGATGATGGATGGAGCGCTGAAACTTTTCAGACACTCAGCCCCAGTCACAGATCTGGGTACTCACCCCCAGTCACAGATCTGGGTTGAATCCATCATCGTTCTTTAGCTCACTTGGCCACCCCAGTTCAGAAACAGCTTTATGCAAATCACTCTTGATCCTGTGCCTCATGGGAACAGTCCAGCCCGAACTACCAAGCCATGTCTTTCCTGGACCAGAAACAGGTATCCTGGGCCCGGTTTTGGGATAACAGCTCTCATCAGCCAGGCTAGTTTGAATCCAGTGGCAAAGTGAAGAAGGGACCCACGTCTGGGCATACCCTGCCAACTTATGGCGAGCATAGCAAACACAAGGAGATGATGGACGGAGCGCTGAAACTTTTCAGACACTCAACCCCAGTCACAGCTCTGGGTTGAATCCATCATCGTTCTATATCCCACTTTGCCAGCCCAGTTCAGATACAGCTATATGAAAATCAGTCTTGACCCTGTGCCTCATGGGAAAAGTCCAGACTGAACTGCCAAGCTATGTCTTCCCTGGGCCGGAAACAAGCATCATGGGAACATAGAAAATACATGGAGATAATGGACAGAGCACTGAAACTTTTAAGATACTAAACCCCAGTCACAGATCTGAGTTGAAGCCATAATCGTTCTTTAGCTCACTTCGCCACCCCAGTTCAGACACAGCTATAAGTAAATCAGTCTTGACCCTGTGCCTCATGGGACCAGTCCAGACTGAACTGCCAAGCAAAAAATGATGATGGATTCAACCCAGATCTTTGACTGGGGGTGAGTGTCTGAAAAGATTTAGCGCTCCATCCATCATCTTCTTGTGTTTGCTTTGTTCCCCCTAAATTGGCAGGGTATGCCCAGACGTGGGTCCCTTGCTCACTTTGCCACTGGATTCAAGCTTGCCTGACTGATGAAGGATGTTACCCAGAAACCATTCAGTCCCAGGATACCTGTTTTCGGACCAGTGTTAGATGCGGGAGACCTTCTTATCTCCGAGGTCGCCCATGAAAACTTTCGCTTCCACCGGGCTAAATTCCGGCAGCGACTCCAAGCCAACCAGACTAGGCGCGAGCGCGTGGCGAACCTGCAAGTACCTGAAAAATTGGGTCTTGGGCATATGGAATTCGTCCCTAAGCTCCTGGAACGACTTGAGAGTCACTCCGGTCATAACATCTCCAAGCGAAGAGATCGCAATAGAATCCCAGCCGCCAAACCCCACTAGGGAGGCCAGCGCGGGGAGCCGCCCATTGTGCCACAACGGGGTCTCCGCCGTCAATCTACCCCACCAGCCCATACGACGAAGCGCTTGTCGCCAAACTGCAAACACCACTTGCGTGGCACACGGCAGCCGCCTCCTCAATCCGGCCGAGTAAAGGATGGTGTGCAGCGTATTGTCCCCCATCAGCGAGCGTTCCAGAGCGTACGCCGGGTCTCCACTGTCCCCATACCACCATTTATTAGGCACGAGCAAATGGGAGGCCTGGTAATAGGACAGTAAGTCCGATGTAGCAAGACCACCACAGTACGTGGACAGGAAGCAGGTGCGCAGCGCCACCCTAGCCACACCCCCGGCCCACAAAAAGCGGCCTAGGACAGAATTGACCTGCCGGAACCACTGAGACGCGATCTGATGCGGATGATTCTTCAGCTGATATAGAAGGCACGGAAGTGCGACCATTTTAAATATCGCGGACCTACCATTTATGGTAAGAGGCATCCGGGACCATGTTTTAATATCCGTCTGTACCTTCTCCCAAACCGGCATCACGTTGCGCTCCCATGAGATCACCGCTGACTCGGACAGGAACACTCCAAGATACATCAAACCCCCAGCCGCCGCCTGTAAGGCCGACGCCCAAGAGCCCGCAGCTGCCCCGTTACCCAGCACCCAGAGGTTGGACTTACGCGGGTTAAGACAGAGGCCCGACACTTCGCCAAAGATGCGCATGATTTCCAACACTCGGGGTCCCGATTTATTTAAATCCGTGAGGAAAAAGAGGACATCGTCTGCGTAGAGCACGATCCTGTCGGTGTGTCCACCATCCCACACGAAGCCCCGTAGCTGCGCGTCAATGCATACCCAAGAGGCCAGGGGCTCCATGGCTAATGCAAATAAATACGGGGACAGCGGGCACCCCTGACGAGTCCCCCGACCGATTGGAAACCTCTCCGACACCGCTCCGGAAACACGCACGGACGCCGTGATATCAGTATATAGCAGTTTGATGTACGAGATAAACACAGGATGCCTGTTTCGGGTTCAGGGAAGACCTGGCTGGCAATTCGGGCTGGACTATTCCCATGAGGCACGGGGTCAAGACTGATTTGCATATAGCTGGGTCTGAACTGAGGTGGCGAAGTGAGCTAAAGAATGCTGATGGATTAAACCCAGATCTGTGACTGGGGGTGAGGGTCTGAAATGTTTCAGCCCTTTGTCCATCATCTCCTTATGTTTGCTTTGTTCGCCCTAAGTTGGCAGGGTATGCCCACACGCAGGTCCCTTGCTCACTTTGCCACTGGATTAAAGCTAGCCTGGCTAATAAAGGGTGTTACCCAGAATCCAGTCCCAGGATGCTTGTTTCTGGTTCAGGGTAGACCTGGCTTGGCAATTTGGGCTGGACTGTTCCCATGAGGAACGGGGTCAAGACTGATTTGCATATAGCTGGGTCTGAACTGAGGTGGAGAAGTGAGCTAAAGAATGATGGATTCAACCCAGATATGTGACTGGGGGTAAGTATCTGAAATGTTTCAGCACTCTGTCCATCATCTCCTTGTGTTTGCTTTGTTCGCCCTAAGTTGGCAGGGTATACCCAGACGTGGGCCCCTTGCTCACTTTGTCACTGGATTCAAGCTAGCCTGGCTGATGAAGGGTGTTACCCAGAACCGGTCGGTCCCAGGATGCCTGTTTCTGGTTCAGGGAAGACCTGGCTTGGCAATTCAGGCTGGACTGTTCCCATGAGGCACAGGATCAAGACTGATTTGCATATAGCTGGGTCTGAACTGGGGTGGCGAAGTGAGCTAAAGAATGATGATGGATTCAACCCAGATCTGTGACTAGGGGTGAGTGTCTGAAAAGTTTCAACGCTGCGTCCATCATCTCCTTGTTTTTGCTTTGTTCACCCTAATTTGACAGGGTATGCCCAGAAGTGGGTATCTTGCTCACTTCGTCACTGGATTCAAGGTAGCCTGGCTGATGAAGGGTGTTACCAAGAATCCAGTCCCAGGATGCTTGTTTCTGGTTCAGGGAAGACCTGGCTGGGCAATTTGGGCTGGACTGTTCCCATGAGGCACAGGGTCAAGACTGATTTTACATATAGCTGGGTCTGGAATGAGGTGGAGAAGTGAGCTAAATAATGATGGATTCAACCAAGATCTCGGACTGTGGGTGGGTGTCTCTAATGTTTCAGCACTCTGTCCATCATCTACTTGTGTTTGCTTTATTCACCCTAATTTGGCAGGGTCCCTTGCTCACTTTGCCACTGGATTCAAGCTAGCCTGGCTGGTGAAGGGTCTTACCCAGAAACCGGTCGGTCCCAGGATGCCTCTTTCTGGTTCAGGGAAGACCTGGCTGGCAATTCGGGCTGGATTATTCCCATGAGGCACGGGGTCAAGACTGATTTGCATATAGCTGGATCTGAACTGAGGTGGCGAAGTGAGCTAAAAAATGCTGATGGATTAAACCCAGATCTGTGATTTGGGGTGAGGGTCTGAAAAGTTTCAGCCCTTTGTCCATCATCTCCTTATGTTTGCTTTGTTCGCCCTAAGTTGGCAGGGTATGCCCAGACGCAGGTCCCTTGCTCACTTTGCCACTGGATTAAAGCTAGCCTGGCTGATAAAGCGTGTTACCCAGAATCCAGTCCCAGGATGCTTGTTTCTGGTTCAGAGAAGACTTGGCTTGGCAATTTGGGCTGGACTGTTCCCATGAGGCACATGGTCAAGACTGATTTGCATATAGCTGGGTCTGAACCGAGGTGGAGAAGTGAGCTAAAGAATGATGGGTTCAACCCAGATATGTGACTGGGGTGAGTATCTGAAATGTTTCAGCACTCTGTCCATCATCACCTTGTGTTTGCTTTGTTTGCCCTAATTTGGCAGGGTATGCCCATACGTAGGTCCCTTGCTCACTTTGACACTGGATTCAAGCTAGCCTGGCTGATGAAGGGTGTTACCCAGAAACCGGTCGGTCCCAGGATGCCTCTTTCTGGTTCAGGGAAGACCTGGCTGGCAATTTGGGCTGGACTATTCCCATGAGGCACGGGGTCAAGACTGATTTGCATATAGCTGGGTCTGAACTGAGGTGGAGAAGTGAGCTAAATAATGATGGATTCAACCAAGATCTGTGACTGGGGGTGAGTGTCTGAAATGTTTCAGCACTCTGTTGATCATCTCCTAGTGTTTGCTTTGTTCACCCTAATTTGGAAGGGTATGCCCAGACTTGGGTCCCTTGCACACGTTGCCACTGGATTCAAGCTAGCCTGGCTGATGAAGGTTGTTAGCCAGAAATCGGTTGGTCCCAGGATGCCTGTTTCTGGTTCAGGGAAGACCTGGCTTGGCAATTCAGGCTGGACTGTTCCCATGAGGCACAGGGTCAAGACTGATTTGCATATAGCTGGGTCTGAACTGAGGTGGCGAAGTGAGCTAAAGAATGATGATGGATTAAAACCAGATCTGTGACTGGGGGTGAGGGTCTGAAAAGTTTCAGCCCTTCGTCCGTCATCTCCTTGTGTTTGCTTTGTTCACCCCAAGTTGGCAGGGTACGCCATGGTATGCCTTGTGCAGCACACATAGAAATAGCAAATTGCCTATGATTGTTTATGTGAAGGTAGGTCCCTCTTCCTGCACATAAACAATAATTTAAAAAAATGCTGTTTTACAACTGCATTAAGCAGCACACACAGAAGTTACAAAACGGCATTTAAAGATTGTTTATGTGCAGGAAGGGGGACCTTCTTACACATAAACATTCGTACCCTCAACACATTCACCCTTGCACTATAGTGCAAGGGTGCCTGTGATGGCACTAGGCAGCTGAAGTTAGCAGCTGTGCAGGGGAAATGCAAGGCTGCATCATATTCTAGTACATATGGTGCAGCTGTGCATTTCTAAAGTGACAAAGCGTGTCATTAGCCTTCTTAGCTTACTGACACGCCTCACCACTTTATTTTCAATATACCCATAGTCTGCTGTGTTGTTCTATTAAAAAATATTATCTGCTGTGGGATAAAACAAGCCCTAAATAAGATGTCAAAGTCCTCGCCCTGCCAGCCTTTTGTACCCAAAATTGATTTCAAATCAGCATTGTTTTTCCAAAAATCATAACCCTGCACAATCAGTTTTGAAAAGAATCTGAATAAGTACATTTTGTTTGTGTCAGCATATTTTTCATCACTTGGGAATTTGTCAGCTTATAATAAAACAAAGTCGGATCTGTCGGGACATGAGTAGTAAAGTAAGAAAACGTTTTCAAATACTGTTGTGGACTCCCTACAGGTGGTCTTAGGCAGTGTTCCCACTGTGTATAGTTAAAAATAGAGGGCCTCATTTATGGATTTTTTGCTGTAGTGCCGCACAGCAGGCCTTGCTGCTGCCCTGCCCTATCGAAAATGAAAAAGGCAGGAATGCGCCGTATCTATTAGCATTCCTGTCCTTTTCCCCAGCGCCGGCACACAATGGGCTGCTGTGCGCTAATGCTGGCATCATTGCACCATGGTGCAAGAGTGCCTGCATTGGGGGGATGATTATTTTTGTGCAGGAAGGGAAATCTTCCTACACAAAACAGTTAGAAGAGGCTTTTACCTCTTTTTGTGTGTGCTGCAGAATGAAGCACATAGAGAAAGAGGAAAAACAAGGAGAAATAAAGATATTTTTCCTTGTTGTGCCTCCCTTATGCTTCCCCTGGGGAGGTGTAAATTTTTGGTGCTGCCTCAGACTTACAATTTCTCGAAAATCTGGGGCAGTGTCAAAAAGCCATAGATGTTGCTGAGAACACCCCCAGCAACACCCTTGGAACACCCCTTTCACGCAGTTTTCTGTGTAAAAGGGGCACATATTTATAAGGCCATGAAAAGTCACTTACATGGTTTTACGTGGCCTTATAAATATGCCAGTGTAACATTGTACAACCGGCACATCAAAAAAGTGATGTTCCAGCAGGACAATAGTGCCAGTAGCCACAATGTACCGTACTAGCTCTATGTAAGTAATGATGAGCATAATGATAGTAGCAAAACATTTCAATATAGTTTGCTGAATTTAAATGCGAATTCTCATTTTCAAACACTTTATAGGATTCTAATTCAGATAACTTATTTGATACAGTCACAGCATCCTATTAATCAGAAATCGAACCAGGTGTAACAAAAGTGTCCATAGCAATCTTAAAAACATATAGAATTTGTAAAGTTTCTGTGGAACCAAAAATGTCATATTGCAGTTTTTCCATAACAATTCCATCACGGACAGGAAATGCAGTATTGTTCACAAGGGACAAGCCTCATCAGATCTTCTGTGAGGAAGAATGGGGTGTACCAGTTCTGAGAACGAATGTTTTGGGAGGCAGTGCCCAGCAGCAGAAAAGATACTGTGACAAATCTAATCCAAAAGGAAAGAAAAATCCAACGGTAATACCATGATGGAATCAGATAAGTCTGTTTAAACCAAGAGATAGTGCGTGTGCACCATTCAAAGAAGAGTGTGAAGAGTCATCAATGTCGGCTATGGGACAGGTGGCAGTCTGAACAAAAAACAGGAACCTCGTTTGGCAAAGGCGAGCATGCAGATATCTCCAAAGGTGATTGATAATATATAATTTCATAGTTTGGTTCCACAGTAGAAAAATGCACAAGTGCAAGTTCAGCATCAGTAGTTAAATTAGGACTGCTTAGTGCATGTAGAGGGATCCCTTCCAAGGTAGGGAGAGGAGATAAGGTACTACCCCTGAGGCCTACTATTTAGAATTGGCCTCATGATGGAGCTTGCTTAAATTAATGTACACTTGTCATTTCTGTTTACAACCCGCAACTGATGGCAAACCCGCAGGTCCAGGACCTTGAACAGCAAGTTCAGGCACCGACGCACAGTGTGATGGTCCGAATTATTTTTTGCCCCTAATATTCTCCCAGACTAGATCCCCAACTTTAGGAATCCAGCCAGAAGTTGCTGGTTGCTCCTTCACTCTGTCAGTGGCAGAATATTTAGTATTCACATTCTAGTGCTTATCTCGGAAGTCTTGTAATTCCTCAAAGACAGTGAAACGCTCATTGAAGTTCACATCAATTGCCACTGTGCCAGGGTTATCTAGATTTGGAACAAACATCTGAACTCCAAACAAGACCTCATTGGGGATTGGGGATACGGCCACACAAAGACCTGCTAGGCAGAATATTTAAAGCTTGCTGGACTCCATACAGGTAATAGACCCAACTACGACCTGAACCTCAATATTTTATCTATTAAGGACTTCTTTAAGTCATGGTTCTTTTGCTCCACTATCTATTTTCCCTCAGGATGATATGGAGAGGAATAATGCACAGCAACACTCAGGGTTCCCCGTGGTATGCTGGTAAGCCTTAGAGCCAAAGGCCGGTCCCTGGTCTGAGTGGAATGCCACTACTGATTATGTACTAATAAAGACCTGAAATCTTTGATAACAGATCAAGCGTCAGCCGATCGATGTGGCCACACCAATAGAAATCGTGAACATGAATGAACAGCCAAAATTAATTTAAACACACCATGCATTGAGTGGTTTGCAATGGTCCAAATAGAAACAATTTAGTGGCTTATTTGACATTAGAAGGGGTGTCTGCAATGGGTGAGCAAAGGTGGAGGTTTTAATTTGTTGGCAAATGTCACAGCAAAGGCATATTGTTTATAAAGACCCTGCCACCTGTAGTGTGTCTGTAATAAAGAAATTGTAGCCGCCACACCAGCATGGGCAAACTCTAATCCTTCATGAGCAATAATTATTATCTCTAACCATCGGTCCTGGTTGGATATCACTCAATCCCCCTCCCCGAGAATTTAGGCAAAAGGAATGTTCTAGACACTCAACAGATAGGATAATTTTGTTGGAAAATATTTTGTTAGAGGTGCGCCACTAGCTAAAGCAGTGACCACAGCCAAAATTTCATCATCTATTCTTGTATGGGAATGAGTGATCGTAGCTACTAAGACTGCCTGAACTGCCACTTTGGCAGCTTCATCATCCAATGAATTCCCTACAACGTGTATATCACCAACATGTTGATGGCTCAATGTATGAATAATATGATCCCTTTTCAGAGCATCTTTAAGAGCTGCCACCTTTCCCCAAAGCAATTTATGCTTGATAGTGTTATGTTTAGAATCTCTGAATCCATTCAGGCACCAATAGTGTAAATTATCATTATAGAACTAGACGCAGTAAAAGGAATCACACACAATAAGTATCAGGAATACAGGATCTGTATTCTGCAGTGCCAGAACCAAAGCTTACAATTCAGCCCGCTGAGCCTTACAGTCACCCAAAGCTTCTGTATATGTATTTTTCTGTGCCTGAAAGTCACCATTTTTCATAACACTCTTCATGGCAACACATGCTGCTGGATAGTTGTGCTTAGTATCAACTGCAGGCTGGGCTCAAACATCAGTATATATTATAAAATCATACCGAACTAGAGGCATAATTTAATTTGACATGGGGTATTCTTGCTCATACTGGAGAAATTCCTACTTTCTTAGTGGAGGGTCAAAGACATAGTCTACATCAGTAGCTGTCAAGGAAGTGGCCCACTGGATCCATCGTGGATGTAAGGCTTTAGCATTGGAAATGCATGCTTTAGGGACTGCCTCTAAGACTGGAATGGGAGAAACCACAATTATGGGTGTCCCCTGAGCCAATGCACATTCCTTTAGAACAGTTGTTTGAACTGCAATCAGAATTTGTTCAATCAAAACAAAACACAATTTTTCATTTGAATATAAATGCGATTTATTTGTAATTGGCACTATTTCATCTTCAATGAAGATAATGTATGTGTAGCCAGTAAAACCCGCAATGATGCAGATGACTAAACTAGTTTTGTTCAGACGAGTGTGTGAATATTTGGATGCAAGCATGTCTGTTTGCAATGTTCTGAGAACATTAGTCTATTCTGTAGTCCAATGTTTGTCTGAAAAGTCAGGACAAATTGAATCGGACAACGATTTAACCCACTGTGCGTAATCCGGTTTATATGTTCTACCAAAGTTTATAAAACCTAAAAGAGATTACAGCTTTTCTAATGTATTTGGCGGTTTTAAAAAGGTACACTTCTGTAAGAAGTGTGGGGTAAGACGTATGCTTTCATTACATAATTCATATCCTAAGAATTGGACACTTAGAAAATCACTTTTAGATGTAAACATTTTCATTTATAGCCATGTTCAGCAAATCCCAAAATGATTACTCACGCCAAATGTGTATTTAAATCATCATCTGTGAGGTAAATGCCATCAATGTATGACAATGTTTCTGAGTCAATTTCTTTTAAAATGTACGTTACATGGGTGCAGGATGTCCCTACCCCTTACCTTTATTTAAAAAAATACATGCCAGGACAGGGGGACTAAGCGTACATTTTTCATCATGTTGCTAGCAGCCAAATTGTTTCATGTGGGAGTGAATTGGCCCAAGAGAAAAAAGCTCCCTGCTCCAATCAGAATGCTCTATTTGTTAAAATTGGGTTTGAGGTACTTTCACTAGTGCCCCAAACCCAATCTTCCAGAGATACAAATATTATTGCAGTTTAATTTCTCAAAAACCCCTTCGCTGCGGGGGTAATTCCCCCGCTGTGCTGGGATGGTGAGCAAAAGAATGATGGGTTGGAGAACTATCCCACACTATTGCTAGTGGTTAGACTTATTGCAAGCAGCCTCCCATCACCTTTCCCATGCATCCACCTATGGATTTAGATGCATACCCATATTTGCAAAAAGATGTAGACATTGGTTTCCGAGAAGATGGTGCGCCTGACTGAGGCTGGGATAATGCAGCGAAATATATTTATTTTACCTCATTATTACCTCTTTGCAAGCTCTTTAGCAGATGGCTAGTATTCTATTCCTTTGATTGTGCAGGGTTGAAGAATGATTGTATTGTAGCATGTCCTGTGTGGGACATATTTTGGTGTTGTGGTGCTGTTACCTTGTCCTAGGTTGCTACCCATGAGAATGTGGTAGAACAAAGAGCAGTGAAGGAAAGAGCTCTTTACATTTTTCTTATTGTTCTATCTGGTTGAATGAATGTGACATGTGAGTGTGGCCTTTGTAGTAAGTTTTTTTGTTCAGCAAGATGAGTAGCAGCTTGTTCTTCTCAAGTCACTGTGGTCATGTAGCTGAACCTATGCACAGAGTGCAGTAAAGCAGAGAAAGAGAGATAGTTGCCAATGAGTTCAAGGTTATCCTTGTTTTGTGGTTCCTTTGGATCTTTTTCTTGGATCCATTTGGTTCTGAGCGGGAGATTGGTTCCAGCTCATGGTCGGCTGAATTCTACACGATCTGTTGGAGAAGAGTGGGTCTGTTGAATGAATGAATGACAAAGTCAATGCATTCATGGAGCTCCACTATGCACAACCTGCACATGGTGAACACAAAAATCTTTTCGGCTCCCTCGTACTTATCGACTTTGTGTCTGTGCAACCAATCTTTTAATGTTGCATCCATATTAATTTCAGAAGAATCTGCTGTGTTTTTGAAAATCATTGCTGTGTTGACTAGTAATATTGGACAAGTGGATTGAACAAAAGGATCTTCAAAGAGGGAGCTACATGTCCTAACATGACCTAACATCCTGTTAGGTCTAGCCTTGAGACAGTTTTAGCTGTCTTGCCAACCTCATGTAATAAAAAATCCTCAAAAACACATGCAAGTTTACATACACAGAAGGCCTTTGCTTCCGCCCTCATTTCTATTGGCATGTTCAACTGTCATTCACAAGCCCTCTTCAGCCACTGTCTTTCTTGCCCTATGAATGATGGCGTTTTTTCTTGATCATGTGCACATCCACCTAAAAAGAAGCTCATTTTCAAATATTTAACCTTTTCTTTGTTTTTCTGGACATTCTTGTATCTTTAAGCTACGCCTTTGGGTGTGAGTAAGTCAAAGTTAATGGTACCTTTTCTTTTGGCCATCCCTCCTGCATTAAGGTTGGGTGCATGAGAAGTTAGTGGAGAGCCTGGCCGTGGCCCGGGGGCACCTGGCTGAAGGTGGGTGCATAGGAGGTTGGGCATAGAGCCTGCATTATGGCTGTGTCCTGTCACTTTGGAGAAAGCTCTGTGGCCCTTTGGCCAACACACTTTCGAAGGAGTCAGTTCCCGCTGGCAAAATGGCAGCCCGAGGCCACATTCTTTAGTTAAGGGAAGGGAGTACATGGCCCCCACACTGAGATGGTTTTGGCCCTGGGGACCCAATACCCTGGGGTCCAATTTAAATATTTACAGGAGGGGGCACACAGCCCCTATCCCTGAGACATATTCACCCCAGGGACAACATCCCAGGGGTCCAATTTAATTGTTTTGGGGAGGTACGTGTGGTCCCAACCTGAGCCATAGCTCTGGGGTCCCCATCCCAAAGAGCTGGCTCAATTACAGTGTCACTATGTGCCCGCCCATGGGACACAGTGGTTTCCCAACCGGCACGGCCAGGGAAACATGTGTTTGCTCCCATCTGGCAGGAGTATTTTCAAATCTCCCATCAAATGGGAGCAAACACAAAGTGGGCTCCCAGTGAGCTTTAAAAATGCTCCAGCCAACTGGGAGGAGACTTGAGATCTCTTTTTCTGAACAAACCGATTGCACCCGCCCAGAGGGGGCAGCATAAATAGCTGATTCCGCCGGGTGGGAGCAATGCTGGTTCCCGCAGCATGCGGGGAGCCGTCAGGGGAAGTGGGGGCGTAGGGGCTCTGCCCAAAGTCTCCAACATGTGCTCCTTGGTTGCTGCAGGAGGGCATCAGGGCACCCACCTTCAAATCATATGGACCCCAGGGAACAGGATCCCCAGGGCCCAAGATGGGATCCACAGGGCCTAAAAAGGGTATACAACCTTTACAACGCAACTTTTACAACGCACTACCATTACAACGAAACTTTTACAACGCAACATCCATTACAACGCATGCATTTACAACGCAGTCATTACAACGCATGACACTACAACGCACACCACTACAACGCATGCCATTACAACACAGTCATTACAACGCATACTATTACAACGCATAGCATTACAACACATAGTACCCTTACACTATCCAACACTTACCCTACTGTTGCACCCTCTGGAGTAAGAATAGTAATTTTTACCCCTACACTATCCAACACTTACCCTACTGTTGCACCCCCTGGAGTTAGAATAGTAATTTTTACCCCTACACTATCCAACACTTACCTTACGTGCAATGCAATGTCATGCATTGTAATGGTATGCGTTGTAAATGTAGTATGCGTTGTAGTGGAATGCGTTGTAAAGGTAGTTTCAAATAATTCGTTGTAATGGCATGCGTTGTAATGGTGTGCGTTGTAATGGATGTTGCGGTGTAAAAAATGCGTTGTAAAGGTAGGCGTTGTAAAAGTATGCGTTGTAACGTCATACATCCCCTAAAAAGTCTTGGCCCCGCTCTACTTTTTAAAATTATATTTTGCTCTGGGGCTTGGGTCCCCAGGCCTAATAAGTATCTAGAAAGGATCTGCATAACCCCATCCCCTGAGATTTTGGCACCGGGGAAGGAATAGCTAGGGCCCAAGAAGGCTTGGGGAGTGGGGCCATGCAGCTTCCCTCTCTTTTAATTGTATTTGGTCCCATGGGATATGGTCTCCAGGGCCTAGTTAGGCTTGAGTAGTTGGGCTACATGTCCCTCCCCTTAATATATATGTTTTGGTTCTAGGAAATGGGATTCCCGGGGCCCAAAGGCAACCCTATGCTGCTCACACCAATGGCTGTGCGTGGTGTTGGCAGCCTGCAAGGGTTTCAGCCACAGGGCTTGGTGGCTGGCAAGCCCTCTGACCACCTCCTGCTGTGCACAGCCAAAGGTTGGGCCCAGCTTAGGGTTAGTTGCCTAAATGTAAATGTAAATGTACAGGAATTTATATAGCGCAAATCACCAAGCGGTTTCTAAGTGCTTGCTTAGGGAACCCGTCCTGGTATTCCCCTGTGAGATAACCCCGGCAGGGTATCCGCAAGGTGAAAGCCAGGCATCCCGCCGCGAGGGGCCGTTGTGGAGATTAAGCAAGCTATTGCCCAGAGTTACAGAGTGTGAACCCGTGAATCGAGTAGGCACCCGAGCGAGAATTGTCGAGTCCATGGACATTTTAGGACTCAAGACCCCGCAGAGCCGGGAATTGAACCCTGGTCCCGGGCTGACCTCTGCTTCCAGGTCTGCCTCCTCTAACCAGTGAGCCACACTTCTCCACTAAGGGGAGTTGGAAGCAGAGCCAGGCTGCAAGACAGCCCCTGCGGATAACCCCATACCGTGTGTCTGCCTGGGGGGTTCTGGATGCAGTTGGGCCAAACTCATGCCAGGCATGATGATAGGGCGTACGCAGCATGGGGTTGGCTGCCTGAGGGTGGGTTGGCGCAGGGCATGGCCACAGATTGGGGCCCTGCGGCAGCCGGTTGGCTTTATATATTGCTCAAACAAAACCCTAGATATTTACTGAAAAACCAAAGGTTAAAGTAATGTTATAGTTAGGTGTGATAAAAAGATCTGTATTTGTTTAAAAAAAAAAAAACCTTTTAGAAAGCCAGAGAAAAAACACAAAGGTTAAAGTAACGTTATAGTTAGGTGAATTTGTCAGTGACAACATTAACGTTTGGAACTGAAAAAAACACAGAAATCTACCAGTTATAGTTAGCAGAGCTAATTAAACTTGCGCCCGCCATGCACTGTTTAAAACCTCGCATATTACAACACTCATGACATGTTCTATGACAACATTATTGACATCACTGATGACATCTCAAATTACATCACTCATGGCATCATCCAATGAGTCTATTAGTTTGTTTTGTAGTTTAAATAATGGAGGGTATCTACCATATTTCTTTTCTACCAAGGTCTAGCCTGAGTCCAGCTAATGGGTGTAAAACACATGTGTTCTTAATGCACCATAGGTGCGTAGAAGTATTGAGCACGTTATAAATCACTGTGTTGCATTGCATGAGAGTTTCACTGTCTGCAAATAGAGTGGTACAGGGTAACTCTCTCCATAGAGTAAGCCTTGCTTATAGTATTCACTTTTCTACTCATACCAACTTCATTTCTCAATGTATGTTCAGTGACTGCAAGGGGTACGAAATCGATAAAAGCTGTCTGTAGTGGGGCATTCATTTTGAAACAGACGTTGAGTATCTTGAGGAACTTGTCTTTCTCTGAACAGCTGTATACATATTGAACACTGTGTGCAATGAGGGTTTCCCATATAGTTGTAGTTGACTGTTAATATAAACTAGGCTACTTGTGAGGTGCATGGTATGGAGTCAATGTTACACTTAACACATGTTTGCTACACCCAAGGGAGTTGTATGTACAATGGCATTAATGATTATCCATATTATCCTTTTCCATGCTCATGACGAGCTGAGCTCGTCATGAGGCACGGTGCTCCGGTGCTCATGACGAGCTGTGCGTGCCCCCCTCCCCCCAGCACAGCGGGGGAATTACCCCCGCAGCGAAGGGGTTATTCTGAGCTATTTTGTATTTACTTTCATAGGTCTAATGCCATGCTTGTTTATAGAACATGAATGTTTGTGCTTTTTTTAATTTAAAATGTTAATGTTGTGTCTTATTCACCTAACTATAATGCTTCTTTAAGATTTGTTTTTTTCATTGAAAACTGGTTGCCAGCAACATGAGGAAAATATTGCTATCAACTAATACAGGAAGTAGGGACTTGAGCCCCTGTCCTGCAGTTAAAAAGTAAAAAAAACATATTAGGTGGCAGGGTGGGGATACCCAGAGGGACACCCCCTGGGGTAAAAAAGAAAAATAAATTAGCAAATATGCAGCAATCCTGCAAGACTCTTGCAGGATAAAACAAAAAAAACAAAATGGCAGCTGGGTCGCATTTATTTACCATAAGCCCAAGGGAGTCCACCCCGGAGCTGTATTTATAAAAGGAAGGTGGACTGCGTGCAGCCCTCCTTCCCCCAAGCCAATGGATGCCCTGGGGAGCCCATCCTCGGGCCGAAATCATTGCAAAGGAGGGGGACCACATGTCCCCCCTCCCTGAGACATAACATGCCAGTGCCCCCCTAAAAGTTTCACGCTGCCAAGGAGGATGAGGTCCCCTGGGCCGAGAGTGGCTCCTACCACTAATAATGATGCCTGGCCGCGAGGGATGGGGTCCCTGAGCCCAAAGTCAGCCCGTGAAGAATTAAACAAGTAACATGATTATTAAAAAAAGAATAATTAATTATCAATAGAAACAAATTGGCAATTATTTATTACTTAATTACCTTACCACACTACAGCCCCACAAACCTACAAGCCCACACTTAAATATAACTAAAATAAATAAATGTAACACAATTGACATAATTAATAATTAATTAAATATGAATTAACAAAATAAAAATTAATCAATCAATAAGCTATTATGAATACATTAATTAATAATTAACTTCCTACCCTATATCCCTACAAACCCAGCAACGTGCTCCTAATATATAACTTAAATAAATATCATTACACAGTTGACATAATTATTAATCAATTAAATAATTAATAATCCATTGTTAGTTCTTTGTTAATTAATTATGACTTACTTAACTTCTCACTCTATACCCCTACAGACCCAGCAGCCTGCGCATAATATATCACTTAAAAATGTAATTTGTACATAATTAATAATAATTACATAATTAACAATACATAAATAATTCACTGTTAATTAATTATAATTAATTAATTTCCCATCCTACACCCCTAGAAACCTAACAACCCGCTATGACAATATAAATTACTATTAACATTTAAATAAAAAATTATGAATCACTTAATATTACAAACTATATTTAACAATATAATTAACAACTGTACAAACAATAATAATGCATAACATTAATATATGAACTAACACATAAAGATAATTAATAAACTATATTTGTTACAACCATTTTATTGAAAATTATATTAACCACAATGATATTCTTGAAAACGATATTACTTACCAGGAAAATAGATATGCTTGACAATGATATTTCTGTATTACAATAAATTTGTATCACAATAATTTTTTCAGATATTTCCACAACTCAATATTTAAAACTCAATATTTTGTCCAAATTACCCACTCCTCTGTATGCCACTCTGCTACACGTTACTCCAGAATATGCAATGAGACTTTTACCCAGTGACAGTCACCACTGGGTATAGTTAAGATTGTGTTTAGGAAATGCCTTTTTGTGTTGCTAATAATTTTGACGCAGTTTGACAAATCTCCATAAATTTTACCCAAAAAAGTGATACTTTTTTATTAGTTTGCGCATGGAATGTTTCAGTGCGATCCGTCAAGCAGGGACCTAGAAAAAATTGGGGCTTGCGTTTTTCCCATTTATTTTTCCAGGTGAATTTTAGACACAGCTGAAGTCCAAACCACTGAACAGATTTACACCAAATTTGGCAGTGAGCTAGATCTTGGGCCAGAAAGAGTGCTTTTTGTTGTTTGGTGTAAATTTGTTCAGTAGTTTTTGTGAAATTAATGCTCAGAAACTTTGTATATCTATAGACAATGTGCTTCTGCAGAGCTGACAGATCTCCTGCTGAGATCTGATTGGCTGGCACTACCTTAACCAGGAAGTGTTGGCAGCAATCTTAGGACTTGAAACTAAGTCCTGAGTCACAAAAACTGCAAAAAAAGACATAAGCGGCAGGGTACAGATGCTCTAACCCCTTAGGACTGGTGCCCAAAAACGTTGTTTTTTTTAACAATTGCTGGAACTTTGAGGAGGATCAACAAACCCATGGCAAAAAAAGAAATAAAAGAACAGTCTCTTACACTTGTTTAAGTTAACTCCCTGGGGTGGGCCAGGGCCTTTGAGGTTGAAGCTTTTCTTTTTTGGAGGGGGACACGTGACCCACTCCTCCCTAAACCTAATAAGGCCCCCTGGAACCACCTCATCTAGTGCCACCAATTTAATAAAGGGCATAGGGGCATGCAGCCCCCGTCCCTGATCCATTTTCGGCATCAGGGACCCCATCCTCCCAGGGACCAGATTATTATTTAAGGGAAGGGGGTGCATGGCTCCCCTCCCTGAGCCATCTTCACCCCCTTCTCTGTCATGTAGTTCCTACAAATCTATATAGGATCTTGTGATTAGACAACAAAAACTAACAAATTGGTGTCCAGTCTGATTCCAGACACCCGCAAAGGATATGTTAGTCTGTAGACCAGCTAGCTCAAAGTGCCACTATAAGCCCAACAACCTTACCAAGGAGCGAATAGTTTCTTGCAACTATCGAACATGACAACCCTGACTCCTCAGGGATCGTGGAAACAGTACAGTACTTTTCGCTCAGTCACTCGTGCTCACTCGGTCTCAGAGAGATATACAGAATAAACGGTGGGGACGTTTTCAATAAGCATTTATTTAACTATTGTCATTCTAGTATAAAATATGTGTATTGCAACAACCATTAGACAGAAAAAGATGTATACATTTATAAGCACCAACAGAGTAAATAAAAGGTAGAATTCTATCATGGTGCTAAAGCAATGAATATATGCAGACATAGATACATGGCAGGAATCATGAGTACTCCTCAGATGGAAACCCTAACTAGATGTACCTACGTTTAAAGCAAAGAATCCCCCCAGAAAAGTGCCAACCCCATTACCTGACGGGAGAGAATGAAGGACCCCGTCTTGGCTTTGAGTTGGACACCCCGCAATGGATGGCAGACCACTGCGTGCTGAAGTGTCTGCAGGCAGGGACTTCAGCGCCTTGTGTCAGTGTGTCAGCATGGAAGCTTTTTCTCCTCAAGTTTGCCCAGCGAAGATGTGGGACTTATATACCAGAAAGGTACCATCAGGGGTTCTACCTAGATGTGCCATGGTACTGTGGGTCTGTCGGCCAAGGATGACGATAGTGGTGACTCTTGTACAGAGTAATTACACAGAAGATGGTAATCCTGCTGTGATACTAAGAAACCTCATGCATAATAAATGAGGCTAGTTTTCGAAGAAAACCACACATTTATTCGACACCTAACTTGGTAAAAGGTCAGCACCAGAGCCGTTGTGTAGCGCAAGGTAGGACAAATGTAGGTAAAAGGTCATGCAACTACCTAGGCTTATATTGGGGTACATTGGGGCTCAAAACACCCACTCCTCATCCGACTGGACGACAAAATTTAACAAATGCTAAGATATGCCTGTTTGAAAAAAAAAGCCTTTTCTAGATTAATTTTGTCAATCTCTCACAATCTCTCTGCTGAGAGATTTTCCATACTTCATTATAAATAGCGTTTAAGAAACGTTTCTGACGTGGTTTCTGGGGACCTAACATAAAATCCCTAAGATCCATGTCATCCGATAGCAAGGACAAGTGTTGTTTCATCTGGGACAGTGTTGAGGTTTTTAGCCACTCTAGGCATTACTTCCCAACGCTGTTTGATGTCACCACCCGTGTATTCTCGTTGTACGTAACGCTGGTCAGGCCTATGGATACTTAACCATTTGGTGGTACCCGTGAATCTTGACTGACACCTATTTGTGTAGTTCGGCCAAATCAACCGTCCCTTCCAATTGGGATCTGATGAATTGTATGAACCATCATGCATAATATACAAATCAAGGGAGGGAGCGGAGAGAGAGCGTGTCCACAAGGACACTGGGGGCGGATTCAGTCTCCCCAATTATAGTTAAAGAACACATAGAATCCACACTCGTATGATAGGCGAAAAGGGAAAACAGGTTCTGGAGTGGCAAGTGTTTCCTAAATTTGGTGCGAAGCACTTAGAGTTTTTTAAATACCCCTCACACACCAAAAGGGCCCTTGGTGTCATGCGTCATCATAGGGGTCTTCGCGTCCCTCTACGGAACGCGGCGTGCTGCTAACCAACGAATATGCGGGAGCACTGATGTAATCACAATGTGCGGTGTATGAGGGTAGTGAGTGGTAGGGTCAGAAGTGAATAGATGAGTGAGTGTTAAAAAATACCTAGCATGTGAGGACTAAGAAAAGTTTTAATATGCCTCCGTGCTAGTATTGTTAAAAAAGGTGTGATGGAGGTTTCTTGTGTATTTAATGTACATAACCTCCTGTGTGCATCGACATGTTTTGAAGCATAAAGCTTCTTCTTCAGGACGGGTGCACAGATCCCTACCCTACTCACATGTGACAGATTTATACTGTCTCAACATACACAGTATTATGTGTTGAATATAGCCAAATGTGCCTATTGTGGTAAATGGCCTGAAACAAGGTGCTGCCTTCAGTGTCAATCTGAAAAAGAACACAAAGGTTCCCACAGAGTATTAAAATGAGACATTTCTGGTGTGGAAATCATGACCTGCAAAGGTGAAAAATTACACAGTGTCTAAGCGTGATAGTTGGCCTATCAGTATCCGTGTAGTGCTCTGTAAAAAAGACACATACAAAACAGACCAACATTTAACATAAAACACACTCTCTATATAAATTCCAGTGGTCGCTGTAGCCATCCCCTAATGAGAACACAAGTCAAACACGTGAGGGAAAAAAAGGGATGAAGGGATGCATACTTGCTAGGATGAAGCCAAATGCATCATGAGCCTGCGAGGACGTTGTGCTTAATAGCACTCTGCATGGGTAAAGAAACGGGAATATTCAGCATAGTGGGGAGTACTCACTCGGTCAAGGCAGTGATGATCCTTTTTTCAGAACAACGGCTATGCCGTACTTACAAGCGTAGAGGTACTCCCTGCTATCAACGTCCCTATTGCGGCTCTGTGGTGTAAGTGGAGTCCGGGGTGATCGCTAGTTATCCTACCTCTAATTGCCAAAATGTTGCCACCACTGAAAGGGAGTACGTGCCCAACCCTGTGTCCACACTAATCCGCTGTGCCAGTGTGTAACGGGGAAAAGGCAGCGCTTCACGACGTATACTGCGACTGCGCAGAATGTGGCAAACTGCTTAACTGGTCATGTATATTTCAGATTGTGCTTCCAGGTATTCGTTGGTTAGCAGCACACCGCATTCAATAGAGGGACGCGAAGACCCCTATGATGAAGCATGACACCAAGGGCCCTTTTGGTGTGTGAGGGGTATTTAAAAACACTAAGTGCTTCCCACCAATGTAGGAAACACTTGCCACTCCAGAACCTGTTTTCCCTTTCCGCCTATCATACGAGGGTTGATTCCATCATGTATAATGTCATCTAGTGTATCCAAACTAGTTTGTGTATAATTGTGTGTTAGTGAGGGAATCGGAAGTGTATTCAAGACCTTAATCTTGGGTACTGCAGGACAAGAAGTCGGTTGCACGGTGTTGTTCAGGAAAATAATGCTCTAAATAAGGACTCAGTTTCCCGAACTTGCTACTCTTTTGTCCCCCAGACAGATTTGTGTCTATAGTGTCCCTCCAAAAGGGAAAACCCTGTAAAGACAGCTGGGCAATAAAGGAAGCGAATATAGCTGTTTCGTATTAGTGAGCATTTTTTCTTTGCAGGTTTAGGTGCAACCTTATTTTTTTTATTCAAATGTGTTTTTATTAATTTTAGTTTCCACATAGTCATGACAAGCAACTTATATGTAAACGTACAGTTATTCATGAGGCTGGTTTTCAACATCTGGATGTGCAGCAACATTGGATTCACATGAAAACTAATTGTACCTTAATTAATAAGTGAGGTTAACTTGGATCTGGAAGCCGTGTTGCAAACATTGAAGTTACAGATCGGAAGCAGTGCGTTAACATCATGACAGTGTGTGGGCTCTGTCCCGGACATTCACCTTGAGCATTTGAACATATGGTCTACGTAAGAACAAAGGAACTGTAACAGTAGCAGCGTAAATCGGTATATATATATTTAACTCCCTCACCCCTTCCCCACATCCCACCCCCGGTGTCCTTTGCGTGTTTCGTGATTGTGACTGTGCATTAGCGGTGACTATACGTGTACAGGAATTCGACCAATTGTAAAGCTTTTCTGGAATATTACGTTGGTGCACTGGTAGAAGGCATGTCTCCCCTTGTGTGATCATTATCCGTTCTCTCTGGGTGACTCCCTGGTCACTCCCTCTCCATCTGCTGAAGTGCGCAAAGCATCCGCTCCCAGTGAGCTGCTGTGGGTTCCTACCTCAGCCCCAGTGTCTCCTCCCTTCGAATGGCAATTCCCTCTGCCTTAGCCCATGCCTGAAGTGAATAGCTCCAAGCCCGTGTGTGTGGCGGGTCCTGCGCCTTCCACTTCTTTGTTAGTCGCAACCACTAGTCCCAGATCTAGGAACCGGGACGTCACCTTTTCCGTTGGGGCCCTCCTGAAGTGGTGCAACAGGTGCTCGGGCCACTCAAAGGGTATGGTGTGGCCTGTGCAACCCTGCAACAGCCGGCTGATTGTGCACCAGTATGTACATAGCCTAGGGCAACTCCATAACATATGTAGCAATCCTGCACCCTGCTCGCTACACCTGGGGTACATCGCATCATTTCGGTGAAAGTACCTGTTAATCAGCTCGGGTGTAAGATATGCCCTATGGACAATGAATAACTGGATTTGGCGGAATCGCATGTTTCTAGGTATACGCACGGGACTTTTGAGTATCCTTTCCCATTTCTTATCTGCCAGCTGTCTCCACAGATCAAGTTCTCATTTGCGGCCGAGTGGGTCTAGGTTGAAGGCTGTGTGTGTCCACAATGACGCCGCAAACCAGCGAACAAGGTGTCTACCTCTCCCCATAACATGCAAATACTGTATGGTTAGGTGTTGGCTGGGCTCCATGGTCATATCCCCCCATTTGGCAGTCAGTGTCGCTATTAGGGAGTGGAGTGCTAAAAACTGCCCAGGTGGGAGCCCCTCTTCCGCCACAAGGGACTCGTATGGTATGAGCGCGCTATCCCGGTATAAATCCCCGTGAGTGTGGATATCAGCCTTCCGCCATTCTGCAAGTGTAGGAGCTGTGAGCACCCCTTCTCCGCTGGGAGATCCTTCCAATGCTATTGCAGGCGCATAAGGGGCGACAGTTTTGGTGAGGTATAATGCCCTAAGAAAACATTTGTATGCCGCTGCTAAGAGGAGCGGCGTCGGCGGCATGACAGTAGTGGCAGGGTGGAAGAGTCTAGCTATTTGCTCCGGCGAGTGTGGTGGCAGTAGTGTGGCTGTGTCCTCTCTACCCCTGTCCGCTAGCCAGCGAGCAACCGATTGCAGCTGGGCGGCGAGGTAATAATGTTCAAAACAGGGCGCAGCCAGGCATCCCTGATCCGTCTTCAGATATAAGTTCGCTAGTGCCAGCCTATGCCTAGACGTGCCCCAGATGAAGTCACTTAACAGTTTAGTGAGTGTGGTAAAGAAGGCCGCCGGAATAAACAGGGGAAAATTGATGAAATAATACAGGAGTCAAGGAAGCATGACCATTTTGGCGAACGCCACCCTGCCCGTGGTTGTCAGCGGGAGTGTGTTCCAGAAGCGCACCTGCGATCTAATCGCCGTTACTGCCCTCCCCAGGTGTCCGTCAAACAAGTCCGCTGGTTGGTGGTACATCTGTATCCCCAAGTAGTGGAAGGTACCCTCCTTCCACTGTACTCGTGTGCCATTAAGGCTATACCCAGGGTCAAGATTTCCCGCACCAAATGCGTAAAGGCAGGATTTACCCGTATTTACTTGGAGCCCAGAAATGGTGGCAAAGGTCTGCAGCGGCTGAGCTAGCTTTCCAGGTATAGTTTCTATATCTTTCACATACACCAACAGGTCATCTGTGTAGGGCAACACTCGATGGACAGCGTCCCCCAGCGGTATGCCATCTCCTAGGGTCACACGCATAGCCACGGCCAGGGGCTCAATCGCCAGAGCGAACAGTAGCGGGGACAATGGGCACCCTTGCCTGGTGCCTCGACCCACAGGTATGGCACTGGAGACGTATGGGCCCAACCGTACTCGGACTGTGGGGTTTTTATAGAGTAAATCAACCATTTGGAGGAACCCCAGGTCCAACCCGTATCTTACCAGCACCACCGACAGGTAGCCCCATTCTAAGCAGTCAAATGCTTTTTCCAGGTCGAGGATGAGACATCCCGCCCTGGGCAATTCACGGGTGGCTTCGGTCGCCACCCTGAAATATCTCTGCAGATTCAGGGACGTGCACCTTGCGGGGACAAACCCATTTTGGTCAGTGTGACCTAAGTGTGGGACCACCAGCTCCAACCTTTCTGCCAGTACTTTGGCGGGGATCTTGTGGTCTATATTTAGCATCACCAAGGGTCTATATGATCCTAAGGCTGTGGAGTCTCTATCGGGTTTTAGTAGGGACGCCTCCCGCATTGAAGGGGGCAGTGTGCCCTCCTCTAGTGCCGTGCTGTATATCGTGTGGAGGAATGGCGTCAGGGACTCGCGGTACGCTTTGTAATATTCAGCAGGCAGGCCATCCGGGCATTTTCCCAGATGCCATGGATTTGTTCGCCTCCACAATCTCTACTAAGAAGAGGGGCTCGTAGAGTGCCTCCTTGTGTTCCTCCGAAGCCGTGGGCAGTTGGAGAGTCCAAGAATCTCTCCAGGACATCCCTGGGGCCATTTCCTCTAGCTCTGTAGAGTTGTGTGTAGTGGTCGGTTAGAACTCAGTGGATCTCGCGTTGCTTGTACACCAGAGTCCCCTCCGCCGTGCGGATTGCTCCAATCGGGGCGTCACTACCCTCCTGCCATAGCAGCCAGGCTAGTAGGCAGCCTGCTCTATCGGCTCTGGAGTGTGTTCGAGCTGTGTGTACCGTATAGTTGTGGCATCTCAGACGCTCCAGGAGTTCCACGTGCTGGGCGCAAAGTTCCTCCAGTCAGCACGAATGTCTGCCCCCCCTTCTTCACGTTCGTTCTGTAGCAACTCGGCTTCTAAGTGGATGAGGGAGGTTGATGGCGTCTTACGTATGTTCCACGTGGCTTCCAGACAGTGTCCCCTGACTGCCACTTTGTGGGCATTCTATTCCACTAGCGCGTTGCTTGCCGTCCCTTCGTTAACATCAAAGCACGCTAGAATAGCCGTCCCTAGAGATGAGGGGAACTCCGGGTCCTCCATCGCGCTCGGTTGGAGTCACCGTGTAGTCACAGGAGGGCGGTCTGCTTCTCAATTGATCTGGAACCATAGTGGGTTATGATCGGAGTGTGTCCACCCTAGATAGTCTGATTTAGCAACAAGCAACAAGCAGGAGCAAAGACTGGGATCCCACCAGCCTGTCCAGCCGGACACGAAGATCATGGACAGCGGAGTAATAGTAGATTCGTTCGGTCGGGTGGAGAATGCGCCACAGGTCATGTAGTGCCCAGTTTGAGAGCCAGTCCCCGAGCGCCTGCGCATTTGACACCGCCGTTGTCGTGCGGAGAGGAGGAAAAGATCTGTCCAAATGAACATCTAGCACCATATTAAAGTTGCCACCCAGTAGCCCAGGGAGCCCCGCATAGGGGGTCAGGACCTGTGACAGTTGTGTGAGGAATGACGGCTGGTCTATATTAGGGGCATATATCGACCCCAGCAGTATCGTTTGACTGTTTAACTTCGCATGCACGAAGGTGTACCTGCCCTCTCTGTCTGTTACCACCTCTTCACAGATAAATAGAGTGCCTGCCCACACCCAAATCACTGTACCTCTCTCATGCGCTGAAAAGGTAGTGCCGTATATTTGCCCTCTCCAACATCTGCAAAGGCTGTCAAGCCCCGCCTGTGTCATGTGTGTCTCCTGTAAAAGGGCGATACCCACTGAGTGCCGCTGGAGGTAGGAAAAGACAGAATAGCGCCTCGTGGGTGTGTGCATACCGCTCATATTCCATGTTGTGATTTTAGTACGTGTCATCGCTAAGCTGGTTAGTCAATCACAGCATTGTGCGTGGAGGTCGCACTGGTGAGCAGATGCCCTGGTCAGGGTATTGCCCCTGTGGGCGGGTGTCATGGTCAGGGGGTTTAGTTACTTCGCTGCAATGAGAACAACATAACTACAAACAACATAACTATCAGGGCGTATCCCACGGGGGTGTCCGTCCAAACTTCTATAAAATATGTGAATGACAAACTAGTCCAGTATGGTGCCTGGTGGGGGCATGCGCTAGAGGTGTCTAGTCTTTACTGTCTCCCCTATTGTTCCCAGTGTGTTTAGGAGATGCGTTAATGTGTCGAACATCTAGGGCAGTGCGAAGGTCTAGTGTGGGGCGCAGCGGGGTGTCACTATTTCCCTGTTATCCCAGCGAGGCGCCTTATGTAGTCGGGTTCTCGTAAAAAGTAAAGTAAAGTCCACATTTGTAAAGCGCACAATCACCCGTAAGGGTCTCTAGGCGCTGGGGGGCCGTCGGGAAGATTAAGCGAGCTATTGCCCAGAGTCACATGGTGCTGGGCTAACCTGCCGCCGGAGCCGGGGATCGAACCGTGGTCCCCAGATTCCAGCGTCAGTCGCCCTGGCCGCGGCGCCACACCTCTTCAGCAGTCCCCAATCGCCCCACGGGGCAGCGCGCGCCTCTCCTCGCATCCCAACGGCACCCTTGCAATGTGGCACGCATAAGCATGTGTAGAGAAACAAGTGAACAAAGTACTACTTGCGTAGTTGACTATGGTTGAGTCCAGTGTTGCTTTACAGGATCAAATGATGCCATCTGTAGTTTGTGGGGTAACCCTCGGCAGGTTCATGTCTTCTGATAGTGCAGTGGTTGGGGATGATGGGCCGCAAGTTCCTGATGTGTCGTGCATGAAGACAGCTCTGCTGTCACTATTGTGTGCAGTTCCGAGAGTTGCACCGCCTTAAAGACATCTTGTCGTTCCATCCTAATTTTTTCTGGGCTTGGCGCTGCTTGACTTGACCATGCTGCCTGGAGTGCCCCAAGTCGCTTCCGCCGCCGAGTTCTCTGTGCTGTCAAGCCGCCGTTCTCTGGGCCCGGAGGGCGCGGTCCTGTCCACCTTCCCAGCTCCTCCAGCCAATCCCACGCCTCAGTGGGGGAATCAAAGAAGCAGGTCCCCTCTTTTGTCGCCACTCGCAGTCTGGCGGTGAACAGCAATGAGTAGGGCAGCTCCAGTTCCCGGAGATGATGCTTTACTGCCGTGTAATTACTTCTGCGCCGCAGCACAAGTGCGGTGTAGTCTGGAAAGAACATGACTTGACTACCGCCCACTTTGAGGTCCCTCAACTTCCGGGTTTCACGTAGCACCACTTCTCTGTCTCTGTAGTTGAGGAGTTTAAAGAGAAACAGCCGGGGTCTGGCACCCAGTCGGGGTTTTTGCGCCGGCACCTGGTGCGTCCTCTCCACTAGGAATTGTGGCGACAATGCCCCCTGAGGCAACAGGTCTCGTAGCCAGTGCTCAACATATTTTTCTGGATTTCTACCCCCTCTGGAAGGCCCACCACACGCACATTGTTGAGCCAGGAGCTTCCTTCTGCATCTTCTGCCCTGTCTTCTTGTGCATGCACACGGTCCATTATATCCTGTAGCGCAGCCGCGTGGTTCTTGGTGACAGGTTAAAGTTCCTGGAGGGTTTGGTCGTGGACTGCAACTTTCTCAGCCAGTTTGTGGTGGTCTGCATGGAGGAGCGTGAAGTAAGAGGTGACTTTGTCGATCCTTGATTCCAGGGATGTCTTGGTCTGTTCCAGGGTATCACCAATCTTCTCCACTGCAGCTAGCACCGAATCCATTTTAGCCGCTAAAGCCACCGCTTGAAATTCCATCTCTGCTGCTTGCCTCTCATGTGGGGTATCTACGCTGCCTGTGCACGGCGGACCCCTGCTGTGCCTTGTCTCGGAGCCGGCCCATTACAAGCAGCTGCGCCATTGGCATCTGTAAGCAGCCCTTCCCGTGGATGGCCTTGGCTGTCAGCGGGTTACTGTCCTTGGTCCGTGGCCTCCATGTTCACCCCTGATCAGAAACTATTAGTGCTACCTGGCGAGGTTTGTATCCTATGGTTGTTTTCCCCCCCTGTGGGCGTCGTCCGTGTTCAGGAGCAGGTCTTGTGGCAGGTAAGCTTTGTGTCCCTGAGTGCACCACAGCAGGGGAGCGCCCGCGCACCGCGTGCGTTGCCCGGTGAGGGTATCCCTAGTGGGTTCCTGTGTTATGTCCGTTCCCTCACTACAGCGTAGTCCGCCGCTTCTGCCCCAGAGGCATCGCACAGGGCACCGAAGGTTCAGCCTTGTGTGCCAGGCACTCAGCACACCACAGTCGCGGCGGCGATCGCGGCCCACAAGATGGCGCTCGCCTGACCCATCTGCCTTTTCAGTCTCAGAGCCCCTGTGGCCACTCAGTGTCACTGTGGGAGGGGTCCCCAATGTTCTGGGATACCGCTCCATAGTGGGCATCCGGCCAGTGGTTGTGTGTCTACCCCAGGATTGTATGTCTGGGCCAGTGGCTTATGTCCCCAATCTGTCAGACTGGGTGGGCGACCCTCATCGCCCCAGTGGGTCTCTGCAGCCCCTGTTTCGGGCTGGTGCTTCCTTCAGTTATGCCTCAGGTCGTTCGTGGTTCTCCGCGGTCACCCACCTCCTCACGTGGCTAGCGGTCCTCGCTGCTTCACGGACTCCCAGGGTATCGCTTCTCCCCTGTGAACTCCACAACAGCTGGTGACTGTCAGTACTTGTCCCCACCACATAGATCTGCCATACCTCACATAGAGTCAATCACAGCAGTGGGCTCCTCAGTGGACCCGCCACCCCCTCTCGGCTGTAGGATGCCTTGCTTGCACCGAGTTGTATACGCTACTGCCACTTGGGGGCTGCTGTCAACCCGTTTCCTCCCCAGTGTGCCTTTGAGGTGTCCCAGATGGTCTGTCCTGTGCTGCAACACCACATCGTGATTCGTCCGCAGTCGGTTTAGGTGCAACCTTATAATAATAAGACGTCGGTCTGAATTGTTAAACCGAGAAAAATAATCAAACTTTCGTGCAAACGTTTGTGAACTACATTTTGGTGGTGTTGGGCAATGTTCCCATTGGTGAAAAGTGAAAACATTACGTGGCAACTTGTTTTGTGCAAGAAATGGGGACCATAGTGTTGGTAACAATACATGGTGTCAAAATCAGATGCATCATCATACAATTCATTACTGGAAAATGCAGCAGATTGTTCTAAATAAGACAGCAAAGAATTTACAGTTTCAAAATCCCAATCATCAAAGAAAGTACTGGAGGTGATGATATAAGTCAAAGACATTTTAAACAAAGGTGGTATTTTCAAAAGTTCAGTGAGAACAAAAACATCATAAGAAACCCTATCCTAAACTATTCCTGCAGGAACGTGAACTGCTGTAATGTTCACAAAGAACAGATCTCTTTGTACATGATGAGATGACGTGGTTTCCATTACATTGTTGGTAACTACATTACTTTGTATAGTAGAAACTTCAAATGTTATTAGTCTTTCTGTCTGAACTTCCTGTGTGGTCGCGAGAGGAGATCGACAGCTACCCAGGAGCCCACGCGGCCTGCTATTCAGTATTGGCCACATAGTGTGGTTTGATCAGATCAATGGAGATGAATCTCTTTTCTTTCTTGCCGGCAAGCTGTGGAAGAAGTACTGTTCTTGTTCCTTGGACAGCCAGGACAGGTACAGGTGTAGGAATGGCCCAAATTCTTATTTGTCCACAATCTGTTCTCTGACCAGGTCCCTGATCTTTGTGACCCAGGCAGGTCTTGCCGGAACATCTTTCACTTCCCCACTGGCGGTGCATTTAACTTGGACGTTGCTTCGTAATGCCCGTAATTCATTGAGTTTCTGTAAAACAGCCAAATGATAATTGATGTCAAATGCTTTTTCATTCGCCACTGCCCCATCACAATCGAGGTCAGGTACCCACCTTCTAGTCCCAAACATGCCCTCATATGGAGTACGGCCTCCTAGAGAACTTCTTGGCATGTTAAGAAGTGCCAATATTTTATAAGGCTGGAATGGAAGATGGAAAAAATAAAGTGAAGTACAAAGAAGTGACTGAGTGGACGAAGGGAGACACACATTGTGCGTTCGGTTTGCAATGCATTGAAAACTTTGTAAATGCAGCATTAACTGAAGCAGACGCACATTGTGAAATGAAGTAAGGTCCTCAAGTAATTATAAATAAACAAGTTGCTTTATTGGAGAAAGTCTTTAAGCTGTTAATATACAAAAGCCTGGGTCTTAACTGTCTATACTGGAATCCGGAACATGCCCATGTTCCAGATTCCAGATGTGACATCATCAAGATACCACACATCTCCCTTCGTTGTAATTTAACAATGTTAACAAATATAGAAGAACAGAATAACCAAAAGTTTGATTAAACAGAACTCATGAAATATACTGGAAAAGAAACAATACAGCACAAATAATAAACTAATAATGATCAGTAATCAACGTAATAATCTTTGTACCATGTAGGACGTTGACGATATCTCTGTACATGTTGATCAAATGTAGATTTATCAAATGTATTGGTGAACTTTCTCCAATTACTACTATTGTTGGCAGACTTGGAGAACTTAAAGGAAACAGAACCATCTGATTTTTCATCAGGCCATAGCCATTGTGGAATTTTAACAATTTTGGACAGATTCCACACATTACCATCTGATAATTCTACAACCTGACGTCCAACTCGTAAAACTTTCAATGGATTCGAAAATTTAGATTCACCTGATTTAACAAACCTCCCTTTTTTCACTCTAACCTAATCATTAACATTGACAAAAGTAGCTTTAACATTTTCACTCCGAACAACACTGCTCCTATTTTCTTTTTTTTCAAGAAACAGATCTTTCATCCAAGTTTGACACATGTTGGATACACATTTTCTACCTCTCATTTTTTCAAAAGGGGTTAAATCATCCATACTCCTAGGAGTGTTTCTGTAGCACCACAGAATTTCACTTAAAGTTTGTTTACAATCCTTCCCATGATACATTGCTAATTGTAGACCCTTTAATCCACCTTTCTACAATACCGTTACTTTGTGGGTAATAAACTGATGCACGTTTGTGAATAATCCCATGACGTTCCAAAAATTCTTTCATCTCTAAAGAAACAAATTGTACACCATTATCGGTTGTGATGGATTCGGGAAAACCTTCTTTTTCAAAAATTTCGTTTAATAATTGTATAACTACCTTAGAAGTAATGTTAGATACAATTTTTACTTCAGGCCACTGAGACATTTGATCAATAAGAATGATGGCATAAACTGAGCACTTGTTTAAACACAAAGGACCTGCAATATCCAATGAAATAGATTGCCATGGTCGACAGGGCCTTGAAACTGGTGGATGCTTGTAAGTAACAGTTTTCTGGGATTTATCACTTAGACACATTCCATGCAATCTCTGACTTTGCGTTCTATGGCTTTATCCATAGCTGGCCACCAAAATTCGCTCCTAATCTTCCTTTTCATACTAGTCATTCCTGGATGCCCTTCATGAGCCATATCTAAAATGTTCTGTTGTAAATCACATGGTACTATTAATTGTAACCCTCTAACCAATACTTCATCTTTTAAGGATAATTCATGTGCAACCCGAAAGAAAGGAAGAATATCCTCAGTCAAATCAGCCTTCTTGGGCCAAGATGATTTTACATATTCAATCACTTTCTTTAAAATCAAATCATTATCACATGACAATCTCCATTCTTTTTCTTGAATACAACCCTTTGACACTTCACAAATTGAAATCACATTTTCTAAATCACAATCTTCTTCAACAACATTGTCGTCAGGAACTGGTAATCTTGATAGACAATCTGCCAAAATATTTTTTATCCCCGGAGGATATTCAAGTTTAAAATGAAAATCTTGCAATTTATATTGCCATCGTGCAAACCTAGATGTAGCTTTACCACACCCCTTTGTCGTGAACAAATCGACTAATGGTCGATGATCTGATCTTACTTTGAAAATGGTACCATACACATATTTTCGAAAATACTCAATTCCCCACCAGCATGCAAGTGTTTCCTTTTCCAATGTTGAGTATTTAAACTCTGCTCCCCTTAATGGCCTGGATGCAAAACCAATAGTGACCAAATGACCTTTTTGATCTTGCATCAACACCGCCCCTATACCTACATACTAGCATCAGATACAATTATTGAATTATACGCTGTGTTAAAAGTTGCTAATGCAGGAGCAGCAGAAATAATTTTTTTTAGTTCACTGAATTCTTTTATACAGTTATCATCCCACAAGAATGATATGTTTTTTTCATGAGATTTCTCATATATACCGTCTTGTCAGAAAACAAAGGTATAAATTTCGCATAGTATTCTGCAAGTCCTAAAAAAGATCTAAGCTGATCCTTGTTCTCAGGATCAGGGGAAGATTCAATGGTTCTAATTAAATTTTGTTTCGGAGAAATACCATTTTTGTCTATAGAATGGCCCAAATAATCCACTGACGAAACACCAAATTTACATTTCTCTTTGGTAAGGGTTAATCCATTGTCTTGTAAAATACCTAGAAACTTGTGTAAAATATCTGTGTGTTTAGATGTACTTGAGGCAAAACTTAAAATGTCATCTTGAAAATACAGAACGTTTTCAACGTTTTGGAATAAATTGTGCATGACTCTTTGAAAGACTGATGATGCAGATATTAAGCCAAAGGGCATTCCTTTATATCTAAAAGCACCTTCTGATGTGATAAAAGAAGTGAGATGTTTACTTTCTTTATGTAATGCAATCTGATGATAGGCATTAGATAAATCAAGGGTAGAAAAAATGGATGCACCTTTTAATTTAGTGAACATCTCATTAATGTTGGGTAATGGATATCTATCGACCCACAGACAGTTGTTCAGATCCCTCAAATCTACACATAACCTAACTTTGCCATTGGGTTTGTGTGCGACTACAACTGGAGATAACCACTCTGAAGATTCTATCTCCTCTATGATATCTAGCTCACACAATCTTTGAAGTTCAGACTTAACAGCTTCTCTCAAATGTAAAGGAACATTTCTAACTTTATGAACCTTCGGAATTACATTTTGTTTAAGAATGATTTTATGTACAAAATTGTTTAACAAACCCAGTTTTGATGATGAAAATACACTAGGAAACCTTTTTTCCCATTCTGCAGCTGGATCACTCTCTAGGTGTAGAATTAGATCAGAATATCCTAACACCTGGTCTGGATGATTAGGATCTAAAGTGCTCATTAACTCTCTTTGTTGTGGCCAACTGTTGAAAATTAGTACGTTTTGGTGAACATTATCTGCGCCATCTTGCCTCTTCCCCTGATGCCACACTTTTGTCGTGCGCGCCCGCCATTTTAAGATGCCCCGATCAGAACAAACCCTTTTGCATGCCGCTGGCCCCTGACATAGCCCTTTGCCTTCGCTAAGCCTGCACGCTGACCACCCCCTGCTTGCACCTGCCTTGAGTCATAAACCCCTCTTCGGCGCTGCTCTGCCCCAGGCCCTCATCCTGTTCCCAGCGCGACACCTCCCTGCTTTCCTTTCATGATCTCCGGCCCTTAGATGCAAACCCCCTTTTTCCCCGTGTGCCCGTTTTGTCCTCCCCGTTCCCAAGCCGACACCCAGCTCTGCCGATACCATCCTTGCCCCTCCCCGTACAATAGAAAGCTTCCCCCCATCAAAGAATCCCCGGGTTGATCAAAGCCCCCACCCCATGAGACCCAATCAAACCCCCCACATTCCGTGAATCGGCGGATTATCCAGCTGCGCGATGCTCATCACCTGTTGTGACTAGGGTGGGGACTTCAACTGTAAATGTGTATGGGAACGGGCTGGGAAAGGGGGGATTCTGAGGATGTCTTTCCGTACTTCAAAGTATCAACGAGAGTGTGTTACATGCAATAAACAGATAAACGCGTGTATAAGAGGCCAGGCCTCAGGGATGCAGTTAGAGCACCTCAGAACGATACCTTCTGTCCGTTTCGTTGTGTTCTCCTCCGGAGAGAATAAAAAAAACCTTGTTTCCTGCTTTCCAGTCTCCAGCGCCTGCCTCTTCATTTGATTTAATAACTAGAGGGTCACAGAGGCAATACCGCCGGGCAAATATCGATTGTCCCCGACCCGACTCAGGTTTTTACAATTGGCGTCCCAAGCGTGGGGCCCATCAGCGACTCGTGGATCCAGTGGGAGAGGTCCCGACGACAGAGTGAACGACTGCAACGATCGGGAGAGCTCTTGCCCAATAGACCCTCGTCTGGCAGCCGATCATCCGAACTTCACTAGCTCCGAACAGACCTCTCTCGAGTGATCTACGGTCCTGACTGGGAACCATCAGGAGTGCCGTGAGAAATACGAGAAAAAGAGGACGATCGGGCGCTGGATTCGGAAGACAAGAAACTGTCCACATGGTCCGGGTAAGGTCGTGTTGCCACGACAAGTTGCGAAAAAATTTGTTTGATTGCTTGATTGTTCAAAAATACTAGTATTGCTCGTTTTATTTTTATTTTTTTTATTTGGAGATTCACTGTCTGCAAACGGAGAAACAACAGGCTCTCTCTCTTTGCAAGCAGTGGAGGATAGGCAGGGTAGCAGCCGTGCTTGTTTTCTTTCTCCCCCACTCAATAATTGCTTGAAACTGAACTGTTGTTCGCAAAAATATTGTTTCCTGGAGATTCCCTGTCTGCAAACAGGGAAGTGACCACCCTTTTTGCAGATAGTGAAAAGGGTAGGTAACGCAGATCTTTGCGGTCCTACTCATTCTCCCCATTGTTATTTATCGGTCTTTTGGTTTTTGATCCATGAGGTATTCACTACCTGCAAACAACGTAGAATAGAAATATTCTGTCTAGTCTTTGCACCTAGTGATAAGATAGGCAGTGCTGACTTTTTTAGTCCCTCGTTACGAGCCGTCATGTCTGTCTTCTCCCCACTGATAAATAGCCTGTTTAGCCCGGACCGGGTGTTAGAGGTGGACCATATAGCTCCACTAGAAGGCACCCCTAATAAGGACATGTTCATAAACTATGGGTTAGTCACCATAGCTTATAATAAATTATGGCACAGGTATACCGAAGATAGCCAAGACAAACAGTGGCCACTGGCAGGATCCTTTGACCTTGATAAAATAGAAACGTTAGAAATAGCCCTTCGAAATAATAAGACAACGCCAATTATGCTCGACAGTCTCGGTATGTGGCGCAGAGAGGCTACGCAACGACAGAGAAAAGACGAGGACAAACCAAGTAGAGAAATATACCGACAGGACAACCCCAGGACACCGCTACCCACGACTTATCCCCCGACACTATGCAAAGGACGACCAGACTTAGGGTCAAACCAATGCGCTTTTTGTAGGTATGTCGGACACTGGAAAGCCCAATGCCCGACTCTACTGAGCGTGAGTAAAGGCAAAGGGCCGACAAGAACGACAGACCGACAGTACGAGAAAAGGCGCGAGACAAAGAAGAACCCGACTTACATAGACAGACCAGACAGAACTACCACGTTTGATTATGCCCGATGGCACAGATTTCGCCAGGAAAATCTCAGCGGCATGCTCAAGTTCTCCTAGGTCGGGCAATGTCAAGACGGGAACCCAGCCTCGTTTAAAAATTCACAGACGGAAAGAGATAATTATGACCAATAACTGTTTTTATATTTGTCTTGGGTCTTTGTATGTCGTACTTGTACTGTCCCCCGTCTGAGTTTGTGTGTATGTAATGTACAAATCTGCGTCATCCCTCTACACGTGTTTCCGTGTTACTCGACCTCTGTTAGCAGAAACTTAGCATAAAAGCAACCTGGAAAGAAAGAAATGGTAAAACAAAATCCGTAGACCATTAATGAACTTGAACTTTTAATTTAACACAACAAACAAGGAATAATAACGATAAACTGTAGAAAATGAAAGTCAAACAGAACATTCGCCCCCCCCCCCATTCTGGAACCTTCCAAAGTAGGGCAGGGTTACGGCTACGCCCAACCAACGGCAACCCATATAAGGCGAGCCCGGCCGCCAACTCTTGGTCAGGAAATCTTAACGTATGGGGGAGCCGGAGGAGAGGCAGGAGCCCGCAGCCTGGGCATTTGCAGGTAGTCCCGCCACATGTCTCCTTGGCCGGCCGCAACGGGCCTGGAAAGACTAAGGTAGTCCCGCCACATGTCCAGAGGAGAACGAGGCACCTCTTCCTTTTCTCTTCCGTCACAGCCGCAGCAGTCCTGGACGGCGGGATGTCCTGCACGTACCTCCACAACAATTTGTCCAAGTTGGGCTGGGAGGGAGAGGCGACGCGGACGAGCCTCTCGCACCTCCACCGATAGGAGGTTTCCCAGCCCCCGGCCCGACGCCGAACACCCCCAGTCAGGCGATGGTGCCAATACTTCCACAGCACCGAACGTACAATGGTGGCACCCCAGTACTTGCGCAGCACCGAACGTACAATGGTGGCACCCCAGTACTTGCGCAGCACCGAACGTACAATGGTGGCACTTGGGGAACACCGGATGTGGAGAGACCTTCATGCGGGGCGATGAAAAGGAGCGGCATGGAGTGCACCGGGAGAAGGAGACGATGTGAACGAGTCTCCCTCGCCCCCCCAGGTGGGGGCATCACAGCTGCACCCCAGCTGAACGTCCCGCTTACACAAAACAGGGACCTCTTCCTTTCACTCCGAAGGATCTCTTCCATTCTTGCAAACTCGACGAGAGTGGCCCCTGTAGGGCCTCAAAATGGCGTCTGGATCCGCTGGAAGGCGGGCCCCGGCCACTAGAGTAACTTTGGCCAGCCATATAACTCGAACATTTGTCCCATGGAGCACGAGCCCCCATCCCCGACAGCATCTCCGCAGCCTTGAAGATCATACAAAGGTCCCCGGCGGAACCTTCGGCCTTTGCAGGTTTCCGGTAAGGGACGGCTGCCTTGATCGCCAACGAAACAAACATGACATTGCCACACCTTCTGTTAGCGTGAATTCTAGAACTGCCGAAAAGGACTCTGGTCCAAACTGCCAGTAATGGAAACATTTCCCCCTGATGCTGCTTCCGGACTGTGCCGGCCCCGCCCAAAATGGCGCTGGTATCAATCGGAACTTACGAACACCTCGTGGTGTTCCTTCGCACTAATATAAACTTGATGTTCTGAGATTTTATATGATCCTTTGTACACTTGGCTAGAAAAGACAAGGAGAACTCACACGACGAACAGTATGAAAGGATCCCCGTTACAAATGTTGATTACAAATGTACAATGTATTATATTTTTATAACTGATGTAAACCTCATTTACGACGCTCACGCACGGTATACATATAGGAAAATAAATACCCCCGAACCCCCAACCAATTAATAGACGTTTTAGTTACTTTATTGCTGCAAGCGAAACCCCCCACTGTATGCACTTTAGCCATTGCCACGACCGGCCAAATACGACCGCACCCTCATAATCCATATGCTGAAATGATTTTGCAAAATAAAGTCTTTGAAACTATGGACGGGTATTGCATGCTTTATTTTAAAAAAAATGTGGGATCGGTGGGAAAGTTTTTTCTGTGCACCCTACTCTGCTCTCTCTTTAAGGTTAAAGGAAGATGGTTACCCAGCCCTGGAGGACGGATCGGATCAACAACACGACACTCCGCCTTCAAAGTACGCGACTGACCCATGAACTCTCGCGTAGAGGAAGACCTTGACTTCCAAGGATGGGTAAAACGAACGGTGTAAATGAGGGAATGTAAAAGGAGGGAGAAATAAAATAATGTAAATATTATAAAGTACCACGTTCCAAAGTATCAGGGGCCCAAGAACCGAAGAACCTTAGAACGCCACAGCGTTGAAAGAGGTTTAAGGACCCCGATAGTGAGATACATCCTTTTGACTAGATACCTCGCACTAGGCACCTCTGGTTTCCTTTTTACGTTTCCCCGCACACGACCTATATGAACACACTACCCCCCCTCGACTCCAGAAACCATATCCCCAGGGACCCTGCCCCGAGGAGGAAAGACGAGTAAGAGGTAAGTAAAGGACTTATGAATCCATGTATTTGAATGTGCGCGAATGCTGTCTCCCACCCCCCCCCCTTTTTCCTCCCTCTGCAGGTTACATCAGAGATTACAGCCGAGGTGTGGCGAAGATCCGAAACCTTGCCATGTCTAATGCACGAAACGAACTAGCGCCGCAAGGTGGCGTCTAAGCATGCCTGCAGACTACTCACGTACCGAACAAACCCGAAAAATTAGCACAACCCTGATACAAAGTGATCACCCTTAAACCAGACCGGACAAATGAACCCATGTCACGTATGATGCGAAACTATGAGGGAATGTGTGTGTGTGACTGAGGCGTCGACCCAACTGGTCGAAGGACCGAGAATGCGAGAAGTGCGACAAAATGGTACCTCCTTTCTTCTTTCCTTCTTCTCAAGGCGCGTCCCCTCTACCCTGTCTAATGCTCAAACTGCATGATTACAAGATCCTAACGCAGACCCGCGAATGCCCTTTACTGTGTAATGCACTAAATAGCCTTTCTTGAATACACTGCCACCCTCTCTGTTGCACGTGTACTATTTAGCCTGCCGTTGCACTCTCACTCTCTCTCTCTCTCTCTCTCTCTCTCTCTCTCTCTCTCTCTCTCTCTCTCACTCTCTCTCTCTCTCTCTCTCTCTCTCTCTCTCTCTCTCTTTCTGCACTCCCACTCTTCCGGGTAGGTTAGCCCCGAAATTGGCAGACTGCCACCCCTAGCACCCCACCTAATTGGCTTCAAATACCGTCAGTATTTGCACAAAAACTTGTCTTTAATACAATCACCCTGAGACCGCGTTGTTACCTCTCCTTTTCCGCTAGAAGTCAATGAACCCAGGTGGGGCCGTAAGGGAAAGGACAGGTAAGACGACAGAGGTTCCCTAATCTGACCCGAAATAAGGGAACTACATGTCAACGGCTCCTATAGTATAAAACAAGGACCTCAGAATACGCGACCCTCCCCTCCCCGAATTGTCGCAATACCCAAGCCAAAAAAAAAAAAATGATCACCCCCGTTACCTCCCCTGTATATGTCCCTGGTTGTTTCCCATAAAACCCCTGTCCTTCCTGATTAAGTAATCGGGCTGTAAAAGGTTACGTAGGATCCAGAATGATGTTTTACAAGGTTAACAGATTAGCCCAAGGTAAAGAAATAACCGAAATGAACCCCGTAGTAGTTTAAAAGCAGGATGCATCTATAGAAAGGAGATGTTTTAGTCATGTTCGCCTCTCAGCAAAATACCTGTGTAGTACCATGTTGATGACTCACAGTACCCTTTGAAAATGTAAAACTCTAGAGAACAGCATATCTTCGCCAGGTTCGTCTCACGAAGGTGGGTCACCATCAAATGAACTGTCGTGAACTAATTATGAAGGAAAGTCATAAGTAAATCCAACAGGCCCGTCACCGGTCATTTCATATGCCAGTTGTGAGAGCGAGCATTTTCATTCTTTGCCTGGAGCTGGGAGAGAAATAGACTTTTTTTGATTATCTCCATCTGCAAATTTTCTAAAGACTGTCTTTTCAAACTTGTTTAAGGGTACTGCTGTTGGAGGAGCGAAGGACCGGATGTGGGAGCACGAGGCCTGACTGCAGACTAAGGAACACCTGCGACATTAGCCAAGGCGAGACCACGACAGAAAAGAGCTGCAGGACGAGGCACTGTTTTCGACAGCATGAAAAGAAAGGGTCGACCTGATGCCCCTGCTCGACGTCCAGTGCCTGTCGACAAGTCCCCGCTCTCCGAATTCTGTCACACGCCCGCCTATTTGAAGTCTCTCGTTCCCCTAGTTTGTTCCCAATTTGGCCTTGCTCCATCCCCCTTTTTCCTCTGACCTACCCTATGGACTGTTTTGAACGCTCTTCTTCCATCGGAACTTTCTGACAATCACCTCAAAGGACACAGGGCGAAAAGGACCTTACCGACCAGAAACGCGAGGAAAGGGTCGTGCCCTGCAACGCAGAACTTAGAACAGAGCTGGACTCGTAGCTCCACCGCCGGTGCTCAACAGCGCCAACGAAAGACCACAAAGAACAATGAGAACTCGTAAAACTTCGAACATTTGACATCCACAATCACCGTTTTTGCTATGCCTCATTTCTCTCCCAGCCGCCATTGTATTGATCCTGCTCCAATCCAAATCTGAAATATGTAATAACCTGCCAGTTCACGTTATGATATGTACTTGCTGCTCGCTACAGAACCGTTTTTTGTATTGCATTCCTATGACTTTCCTGCTGAACAAGTTTATCAAAGTTTATCAAATAGGCCCACCTCCTAAAAACTAGAAATCTCAAAATGTATTGTTTACAATTTTTTCATCTAGGGTTCCTACCGTTTTCCTTCTCATGCCCACCACAATAGACCCGAGTAGAAAATGAACCAGCAAGATGTCTTGAATATGTTAAAGGGAGGACTGTTGAAAATTAGTACGTTTTGGTGAACATTATCTGCGCCATCTTGCCTCTTCCCCTGATGCCACACTTTTGTCGTGCGCGCCCGCCATTTTAAGATGCCCCGATCAGAACAAACCCTTTTGCATGCCGCTGGCCCCTGACATAGCCCTTTGCCTTCGCTAAGCCTGCACGCTGACCACCCCCTGCTTGCACCTGCCTTGAGTCATAAACCCCTCTTCGGCGCTGCTCTGCCCCAGACCCTCATCCTGTTCCCAGCGCGACACCTCCCTGCTTTCCTTTCATGATCTCCGGCCCTTAGATGCAAACCCCCTTTTTCCCCGTGTGCCCGTTTTGTCCTCCCCGTTCCCAAGCCGACACCCAGCTCTGCCGATACCATCCTTGCCCCTCCCCGTACAATAGAAAGCTTCCCCCCATCAAAGAATCCCCGGGTTGATCAAAGCCCCCACCCCATGAGACCCAATCAAACCCCCCACATTCCGTGAATCGGCGGATTATCCAGCTGCGCGATGCTCATCACCTGTTGTGACTAGGGTGGGGACTTCAACTGTAAATGTGTATGGGAACGGGCTGGGAAAGGGGGGATTCTGAGGATGTCTTTCCGTACTTCAAAGTATCAACGAGAGTGTGTTACATGCAATAAACAGATAAACGCGTGTATAAGAGGCCAGGCCTCAGGGATGCAGTTAGAGCACCTCAGAACGATACCTTCTGTCCGTTTCGTTGTGTTCTCCTCCGGAGAGAATAAAAAAAACCTTGTTTCCTGCTTTCCAGTCTCCAGCGCCTGCCTCTTCATTTGATTTAATAACTAGAGGGTCACAGAGGCAATACCGCCGGGCAAATATCGATTGTCCCCGACCCGACTCAGGTTTTTACACAACCTAAAAGACATGATCCATCTTTTGCTACATATACTTTAGATGTAATTGTTTTGCCTTTGAAATTTAAAGTAGTAATGAAAAATCCTAAAATATCAATGTTTTTTTTTACCATAACCAACTAATCTAATATCGGGAGGTGATAAAGACATATTAGAAAACTCTTTCAACCATTCCTCCCCTATAAGAGTATGTCTAGCTCCAGAGTCAGCCATTATCTTTACATCTTTGCCACCAATATTCACAGTACAATAAGGTGCATCTTTAGGATCACTATTAATTTCATACACAGTCAAAAGATATTCTTCATCATCACAATTGACTTCTTTTATGCTTTCATCGTTTTCACTTCTCCGATCAAAATTCTTATTCTTAAATCTGTTTTTGTTTCTGCACATTCTGGTATAATGTCCCTTCAATCTGCAGTATCTACATACTTGACCTATCGCAGGACATTTCTTGTCGTTAGATAAGTGACCTGGAATTCCACATTTGAAACATATGTAGTCTCTTTTATCATGGGTGAATTGACTTTTGTATTTTGCTTTACTGGCATTTGATTAATCAGGATTGCTCTTTTTAATTGCATTAACTTCAGACACTTTTTGATCAGCTAATTCTTTCAGACCCAATTTCATGTCTTTGAATTTATGAGCAATATCCAAAGCTTTATCTAGAGTTAAATCCTCCGCATCTAATAATTTAGCTTGAAGTTTGACATCAGCCACTTCATGCACCATTTGATCACGAAGCATTTAATCGTGAAACGTAGAATAGTTACATTTTGATGGCAGAATTCTCAAGTCATTCATAAATGAACAAATAGATTCGTTGACGAGTTGACCCCTGCTGAGAAATTTGTGACGTAACACCACTTCATTAATTTTTTTTATGTAACGTTTGTCCATTTGTTTAATAGCCTCTTGAAACACATCTATATCATCATCAGTTTGATTACTAATTGGTGGAAGATGCTTCAAAATGTCTCTTCCTTCTGCGCCCAGACAATGTTTCAAAATAGCTAGCTTTCGTTTGTCTGTATAGTCATCACCACCAATAGCTTCCAGATAAGCAAAGAATCCTTCCTTCCAACGTTTCCATTCCAATATTGGTTTCCCAGGAGAAGACAGAAAAGATGCAGGTGCAGATAGACTCTCCATATTAGTGTTTAAATAATAATACACTCAACTGTTCAAAGTTATATTTAATCACAGGTTTGAACGGTGATTAAAACTTGTAAATAACATTGTGAGTAATTAAAATGAACTTGGCACTGTTGGAGATGTGAACTATATTCAGTTCATCGAAAATTCTGCTTCAAAACTAATGTTCGACATCAATTTTATGCAAAAGAGTTTAATTTGTTAAGTTTTTGCTATAAACGATGTTCGTCGAGTTTTTTTATCAATTTCATACAAAAAGAGATCAGTTTGCCAAGTTTTCACTGTAAATAATATTAATCGCGTTTTTTCGCGTTTTTTTTTAATCCAAAATGGCCGCGACGTTGCATCTCCTTTTCCCAATTCAAAATGGCCGCCACGTATTAACGTTGGGACATTCTTTCTTCCCACTTCAAAATGGCCGCCACGTATCAACGTTATGACATCATGCGTCCCTCGGGCATGCGCATTGAATGTCGATACTGCCGCACATGCGCATTGAATGCCGACACTGCCGATAACTGGGAAAAATACACAAAATTGAAGACATTTCTCACCGTTTGTGTCCAGAACACGGGGTTTTCAAATGTAGTCTCTGGATAAATTTACCTACACTCCGAATTACCCCTCACAAAGAGATGATGTTCCACAACGATGAATTTCACGATCTGCACTCCGCAGGACTCCAGGCTTTGATGCTTCGTTTTTTCCAATCGTCGCCAGTGAAATGAAGTAAGGTCCTCAAGTAATTATAAATAAACAAGTTGCTTTATTGGAGAAAGTCTTTAAGCTGTTAATATACAAAAGCCTGGGTCTTAACTGTCTATACTGGAATCCGGAACATGCCCATGTTCCAGATTCCAGATGTGACATCATCAAGATACCACACATTGCACAGTCAATACTGCAGTCCCTAATTGAACCATACTGCACTTCGGCCATTGGTGGCAAAATGCCAGGGGCAGGGAGGGAGGGAGGGAGGGTGATGAATGATGGGTGGGATACATCTTCCTCGCTTAAAAAAATACATTGAGTCAAGGGAGTTGAACAAATATAAAAATATATCCACCACTTTAAATCATAGCTTTTGTAACCCTACATAAACAAAGTAAGCGAAGTAGGTGGGCAGCATACCCTTCTCCATGAGAAGAGATGCCTTGCTTATTCATCCATCATTCATCATCCATCTAACAAAAATTTTACTCTGGGCATTTGATTGGTTGACAATGTTAGACAAACCAGGGGTGGAATAATGGTCAATGAAAGACATATTGTATTGGCTGGCAAATGCAATGGGAGTGGGACCTCATACTTTTTTCCATCCATGTTGCACCGTCATGGAAAACTGCTGGTATGCTGTATACTGTATACACGAATTGAAAAGCACGCACCAATGGGGCTTTGGGGGGGTTATGGTCCATGACCATGGCCACTCTCTTGTGAACTCAACTGTTAAAGACTGAGCAGGAAAAATAAAGCCTTCTCAACAATCATACATGGTGAATATTATTTATAATACTAGCTTACTTGGGAATGCAAGCTTCACGGTAGACAGTAGAGTACTAACCATGTGTTATTCTTACTCTTACAATACAACAAGATATAAAAGAGAGAGGGAAAAATTACCAACGAAGTAGACGATAAGTGGACTAGAGACCAGAAAAATTCAGCTACCAATAAAGAAAACAATGTCATATAAGGAAAGAAATTATAATGTAGGGATAACAGGAACAAAATTAAAATATAATCGTTTGTTCTTTGCATGAGTGGGTTTGTATCCTGTCCTCGTCATCACGTGGAAGGAAGTTGGCAAGTAAGGGTGTCAGAGAAACTTTATTTCTCCTCAGCAACACCGGCCTCCAGGAAGCTCAATTCTAGAACCCAGCACAACATTTCAATACCCCAAGATTCTAGCCTAAGCCCACAACAATCACAAAACACAACATTAGGTAAATAATAATAATAAATAATAGGACTTACTAGGCTGAGCAGAGCCCTCAGCAGCAGTGCTGGTGGTCAACGCCTCCTCCACAGCTCTACCCGGACCCATCTCAGATAAAAAAAAGATTAGTGCTTCAGTTAATCACCACAAAATTATTATGATAGGCAGGCGCAGTCGCATTGTACTTTTCTAAAACAGATCGCCGATAATACCAGTTTCGAGTTTATCGACTATCGCTGACTTGCCCATATTAATCCTAAAATCCTGTTCCAAATTTGCATAACAAGAACAACATTTGGAAGGAATGCAATGCAATGAATGCTCTTTGATTCTCAATTCTCAACCCTCTTGATGGACCAACTCAGTCTCCCTATTTTGCAATGCATACTACACATCTCTGTGAAATAGCTTGAAACTATACAAGCTACAAAAACAAAGTCACAGAGAGAACGCTACTCGCTGATGTCACTGATTCACTATGGTGACAGAAGGATAGTGTGAAATGGCTTCTTAGTTAATCAGCCAAAGCGAGCGCCAAATCATGAGTACGATTAGGTAGCGCTGAGCACCTGCCTAGCAGAAACTAGAAACTGGATCACATAATAATAATATTCCAGCGTAAACTAAACATAACTTACCTCTGAGTGTGAGCAGCATGCTAATCTGAAAAACAATGTTACCATTGTAGAACACAAACAGTACAAATAATTAATGCTCACCAAGCCCCGGAATCTTGACACCTAGCAGGTCCTGTCCCGGTCTAAGATATCCGCCCAGCAGTGCGTCAGCCACTGGATGGTGTACCAACGGGGCTGGTGTGCCGCAAACACCTGCACACCCTCCCCCAAGGCGGCCAATGCTCTTGCAGGGGGAAGGTGGCGATGCACAAAAGAATCTAGTGCTGCCACCTCCTCCTCGCTGAAGACCGGCAGAAGTTGCAAACCTGGGCAGTGGCGCCGCCTGCAAGTTAAAAAGACCGTTTCCCATCAAGCTGGGTGGGGTAAAGAAAGAAGAGAAAAGAAGGAAAAGAAAGGAAAGGAAATAAGAAATAAGGAAGTAAGAGGAAAAATAAACAAAATACAAAACTTCATGAAAAACACCATATACTTCACAAAAACGTAAAATACACAAACACATCGAACACACCAATATAATCAATAAAAATGAGGGCTAGATAAGTTTGATAGGGAAGGATTAAAGAGATTAAAGAGGAATTGAAAATTAGACCCAGCACAATAATAGATTGGAAAAACAATATGAACCCACACATGCAAACCGCATGATGCCATTCGCGCATGAGTTGGAACCTGAGAATGCAGAACTCTGACTGGGTACTGCGGCGTAGTTTTTAAGTCACTTCACAGAGTTATGTGTAGCGCAACTCCACCTGGGCCAAGTTATGGCCAGCCAATCATGATTGACTAGTCCCCCTTAAAGTGTCCAATCAGAAACTATCTGGAAAACCGCCATTCATATATTTAATTTTTTAGCCCTTCATGCCCCACCCAAGCCCCTCTTTAAATGCTAATTTCTTGAAAAAAGCGGACAGGTATTTACAGCACCTCACAAAAAAGCACACGTTTTGGGTAAAGTTCTAACCTTTTGCCAAATTTGATGTAATCATGTTGGTTTTCTGTAGGTGCAATAGAGGTTTCCCATGAAACTAACAATGGAAATCAATGATGCTCTGGGACCTCACCTTTTCCTTAAACCCCCCCCCCCCCCCACTTCATGGATAAGCAAAAAACATTCCAGGATGGAGCTGAGGAGGATTAACTTATATGACATACACAATATATATAAAACACAGTGACGGTCTCCTCTGTGTTGTTATAGTTCAGTCAGTGTTTTCATAAAAAGAACATTTACTGTTTTGCTTATAACTTTGGTGCTGTAATGAATCAAAATGAAAGTTTTCCAAAAAAAAGTACATCCACTTCAGCTCCTTACTGAAAAGTTGTGGGGTGATTTATCAAGCAGAGCCCAAGAAAAAGGGGTCCCAAAACATTTATTTCCCATTTTAATTCCCATTGGAAATTTGAGGAGGCAATACAGAAAAAACTGCTAAATGAAATGAAGACAGTTAGAACTTTACTCGGAAATTGTAATTTTCATTATTTTGAGTAAATCTATTAATTCATTTTTAAGATTTGTTCCAAAAGAGGTGCTCATGGTGATCATGAAGGGGTTAAAAAGATAGGTATACCTGGATGGTTGTTCCCATGGTACCACAAATTAAAAACATAGGGCCTTCTGATTGTCCAAGGGTGCTTTTTCTATGGCCACACCATGGAAGAAAATGTTGCAGCAGCCTTTACACGACTCGCGAACAATAGTATAAGGGGGCAGATTAAGGATACCCTAAACCCCAGTCACTTGTCAGAGGGACACACAAGTGGACAAAAGTAAAAAAAAATAATTCATGCCGCAGGAAGTGTAGTACTCTAATCGGACCCCGCGCGACCCTCCCATACGTACAGAGGTACGTCTGCAGGAGTTGCCACACCCCAATGTTACTGCAGGACGGGCAAGTTTCAATGGCAGAACTCAACCCACAATGGTCTGCCATAGGCCATGTGCAGCACAGGGTTGACTGCCCATTGTGGTTTGGGTTCAGGGCCTGACTGGAGACCAGGTTCAGCAACCAGTCTCCAGTTGGGCATGGCTGAAGCCCATGCAGAGCGTGGGGTTGGTCACTTGGAGTGGCACAAGGCGCATGACCTTCCAACCCCCGCCATGTACGGCTGATGGCCTTGCCTAGAAAAGGGTTTAACTGCACGCCTTGCTGTGGGTGCAGGACTTGACTGGATGGCTGCTACTTAAACCAACCCTCCACTGTGCACAGCAGCAAAGGGTTTACCGCTTGCGGCGGGGGTGGGTGCAGGGCTTGGCCGGAGGCCATGTCCTGCAACCAACCACCTGCTGTGCACTGGAAAATACACAGTGGTGGTTTGCTCTTTGTGGCAGGGTGGGTGCAGGGCCTGGTTAGAGGCCAGACCCTGCTTCCTATCTCCAGATGTGCCCCTTCCTGCACAAAAACAATCTCCCCACGACGCAGGCATCCTTGCACCATGGTGCAATGGTGCCTGTGGCAGCGCATGGCTGCAGTTTCTGCGCCAGCGCAGGGGGAAGCACAGAGATGCAACATATTCTTGTAAATATGTTGCATCCCTGTGCTTCGGAAGTGCCACAGTGTGGCACAGCCAAAGGGCTTGCGGTGGCACGCTGCGACACTTCCTTGTGGATCTGCCCCACAATGGCTCTCCATTTCCATTGGCCGAGAAAGAGGATGGAAGAATAGTGAATGTCTCTTTGTCCAAAATTGATGAACATCATCCACCTCATCTAAATAAGGGGGGGTGTACCTTTGTCTCCCTGTATGGACCAAAAGCAAGTGGGGGCTACATTTAGGGTGCTCTGGGCAGCTAACAACTGACCACTGTTGTGTGCACATGTGCAAACAGGCAGGAGAGGGGGAAGGAAGTTGGACTGGGGGCATATTTACAAGGGAAAGGCGGAACATGGCGTTAAGCACAAAATACTAACGGCACATTCTGCTATTCCGAAAATGCTGGGATGAGCCGTATTTACAAACATACGGCTCATCCGTGCATTTTGCCTAGCGCTGGTGCTAAATTAAGCTGCCTAGCGCCAACACAGGCACCCTTGCACCATAGTGCAGAGGTGCATGCGTTGGGGGAATGATTGTTTATGTGAAGTAAGGTGTCCCTTCCTGCACATGAACAATCACTAATGATGATTTGAAACTTATATGTGTGCTGCATTGTGCAGCACACATAGAGGTTGTAAATCACCATTTTTTTATTGATTGTTTATGCAGCACACATAGAAGTTGCAAATCGTCATTTTTTAATGATAATTTATGTGCAGGAAGGGACACCTTCCTGTACATAAACAAACATTCATGGTGATTTGCTGTTTCTATGTGTGCTGCACAATGCAGCACACATAGAAACAGTAAAACATGGAGAAATTAACAATTTCTCCTCGTTTCACTAATGTTAAGACCAGGTTTTCTCTGTTCTTAATTTTGGTGATGCCTCCTATTTACGCCACCCTTGTAAATATGGGTTAGTGTCAAAAGCAATGGGTGTTGCGGCAGAATGCCGACCACAACACCCATTGCACGCCCCTTTAATGCTAAGTGTGGTGTGAAAGGGGCCATTTTTACGAGGCAGATGCCTTGTAAATAAGGCAAAACCCCTATCGGCACAGGAACGTAGTTGAAAGTGACATTCCAGTGGCAATAGGGGCTTGTAAATATGCCCCCAGAAGTTTATTGCTTGCAAGTTTCCAGTCAAAAAAGAGAGCAGAATGGCTAGTCTAACGTAGAGGAATGTATGAGTATCCATGATGCAATCAGGTCAAGAGAGTGTCAACAACCTGAGTGAGATGTAGTGAGTGGATGCTTCTTATAGATTGCACGAATCTGGGTAGCAGGACTCTTCTCACCAAAGTCTAAAAGGGGAATATAAACCCAACCAAGGCAGCTTCAAAAGTGGGAACTGATCCCTGCACCTATAAGCAGGGGCACAGGTCAGAGAATACATTGAATAAGCTCACTCAATGAACCATGTGTAGACAGTGTACATTGCTCTCTGTAGTGACTGCGGATTCAGCATCATGAGGCAGCCAATGGTCACCGGATGGTGGTCAGGGAGAGTGATTTCTAAGAGTACCAAACTAGGGTCTTGAATATGATCTTGGCGGATGGGATACTCGCTCACAAATGTGACGCGTATCCCATCCTCTGTGTTACGAGTGCATTGTATCATACAGCACTTGTAATACAGCGGACTGGCTATCCGTTATGTTTGTGATGGAGTTTCCCACACACCTAGATCTAAAACAGGCTCTAAAAGATCTCAATCAGACTCTAAATCATGCTTCACCAAAGAGCATCTTTTCCCCTTGGCAGCCAATGGAAAGGGGAGGTGTTAAGCAGGCTTGTGAATATTGAGCTGGACAATATTTAAGCCTTTTTGTACTTTATGTCATGAATGCCAGTGTACAGTGCTGTAGAGCCTTAATAGGCAGCCAGTGAAAGAGCCAGCAGGCATTGGAGACATATACTTGCATATTCTAAAGTGAAGTGCCAGCCACGAGTCTGAAGTCAGAGGGGGATATTTACAAGGAAATGGCGCAGTGCTATATGCAATTTAGCAGTGCTGCGCTGTGTCTTTTAAAGAATGCATGGACGCCGTATTTACAAGAATATGGAGCACCCCTCTGTTTTTCCTTGCACTGGCACCAAAAGAAGCTGCCTAGGGCCAACACAGACACCTTTGCGCGATAGTGCAAGGGTGCCTGCGTTGCAGGGTTGATTCACTGCAATGCACCATTTGTTGACCCCCAAGAGTGACCCCTGACCCTGCTTGCAGTCCAGGTCACCCCCCCTACTGCCAAACAGCTCCGCCTGTTTGTCAGCCAGCTGCTGCTCCGAGCGCAAGTTTGCTCCTTCTGTGCCCTGATTGCCTCTGCTCGCTGATGTGCCATTTGGATTGTTTTGTAATTTTGTGTTTTTCCTCCCTGTATTTTGGTGTTATTTTGCCTTTTTTGTACCGTATTTCTTAGTTTCCAGCCCATCTGGTTCCCCCCCACCCCCTTCTTGTTTTGTGTACCCCGTTTTTCCCGCCGCTGCCCTCTGCGGCCCGCCCCCTCGCCGCCCCGCTCCCGCCTCCCATCTGCTCCTCCCTCCCCGCCTTAAATGGAGGCCACTGCTCGACAGTAGGAGTGACCCCTGACCCTGCTTGCAGGCCAGCTCGCCCCCCTACTGCCGAACAGCCCCACCTGTTTGTCAGCTCGCTGCTGCTCCGAGCGCGAGTTCGCTCCTTCTGTGCCCTGATTGCCTCTGCTCGCCGCTGTGCCATTTGGACTGTATTGTAATTTTGTGTTTTTCCTCCCTGTATTTTGGTGTTATTTTGCCTTTTTTGTACCATATTTCTTAGTTTTCAGCCCATCTCGTCCCCCTCTCTTGTTTTCTGTACCCCATTTTTCCCGTCGCTGCCCCCTGCGGCCCCACCCCCTTGCCGCCCCGCTCTCGCCTCCCAGCTGCTACTCCCTCTCCGCCTTAAATGGCGGCCACTTCTGGACAGTAGGAGTGACCCCTGACCCTGCTTGCAGGCCAGGTCGCCCCCCTACTGCCGAACAGCTCCACCTGTTTGTCAGCTCGCTGCTGCTCCGAGCGTGAGTTTGCTCTTTCTGTGCCCTTACTGCCTCTGCTCGCCGCTGTGCCATTTGGACTGTATTGTAATTTTGTGTTATTTTGCCTTTTTTGTACCGTATTTCTTAGTTTCCAGCCCATCTCGTTCCCCCCCACACCCTCTCTTGTTTTCTGTACCCCGTTTTTACCGCTGCTGCCCCCTGCAGCCCCACCCCCTCGCCACCCTCTCCCGCCTTCCAGCTGCTCCTCCCTACCCGCCTTAAATGACGGCCACTACTGGACAGTAGGAGTGACCCCTTACCCTGCTTGCAGGCCAGGTCGCCCCCCTAGTGCCGAACAGCTCCACCTGTTTGTCAGCCCGCTGCTGCTCCGAGCGCGAGTTCGCTCCTTCTGTGCCCTGATTGCCTCTGCTCGCCGCTGTGCCATTTGGACTGTATTGTAATTTTGTGTTTTTCCTCCCTGTATTTTGGTGTTATTTTGCCTTTTTTGTACCGTATTTCTTAGTTTCCAGCCCATCTCGTTCATTCCCCACACCCCCTTCTTGTTTTCTGTATCTCTTTTTTCCCGCAGCTGCCCCCTGCGGCCCCGCCCCCCTGCAGCCCCGCTCCCGCCTCCCACCTGCTCCTCCCTCCCTCTCCGCCTTTATATGGTGGCCACTGCTGGACAGAAGGAGTGACCCCTGACCCTGCTTGCAGGCCAGGTCGCCCCCCTACTGCCGAACAGCTCCACCTGTTTGTCAGCCCGCTGCTGCTATGAGCGGGAGTTCGCTCCTTCTGTGCCCTGATTGCCTCTGCTCGCCCCTGTGCCATTTTGACTGTAATGTAATTTTGTGTTTTTCTTCCCTGTATTTTGGTGTTATTTTGCCTTTTTTGGACTGTATTTCTTGGTTTCCAGCCCATCTCGTTCCCCCCCAACCCCCCCTTCTTGTTTTCTGTACCCCGTTTTTCCTGCCGCTGCCCCCTGCCCTCTCGCAGCCCCGCCCCCCTCCCAGCTGCTCATCCCTCCCAACCCACCTTAAATGGTGGACGCTGCGCGGCCGCGCCGCTGCTCCGCACCAAAGGCAAGCCCGTCTGCGCCCGTCCGCGCCTGGACCGCGCCCATCGCCAGAACCCCTGGACCCAGCACATGCCACGACGCCAGACTCTGATACGAGCCCAAAACTCGCCATGCTCTCAACACCGGGCGAGACCACCGCTGCTTCCAGGCAGCCTCGCAATCCACCCACAGACCCTTCTCCTGCCACACCTTCAACTTCACCTGCGACAGAACCACCAAACCCCCAAGGACCGGACCCAACCACCTTCGATGCATACTCCTCAACACCCGCTCCGCACGCAAACACGCCGTCGAGCTCTGGGACCTGCTCGACACCTCCACCCCAGTCATTGCCTTCCTCACCGAGATCTGGTGGAACAACTCCTCGGCACTCAACATCGCCAAAGCCATCCCGGACAGCTACAAGGTCACCCGCAGGAATCGCACCAACGGAATTGGAGGAGCCTTAGCCATCGTCCACAAGTCCACCCTTCAGGTCTACACCCACGCTGATGACACCCTCAACACCGCCGAACACCTACACTTCTGGATCCACACCAACCCCAACACCACCCTCAGAGGAACACAGACCCCCCCGGACCCCGGGCTCTGTTCAGCGACTCCATCGCCGACCTCGCCAGCACCCACGCTCTCGCCTCCATGGACTACATCCTCCTGGGGGACCTGAACTTCTACCTCGAGAACAACGCTGACACCAACTCCGCCACCCTGATCAACGACCTCGGCAACTTCGGCCTCAAACAACTCGTCACCGAACCCACCCACGCCGCCGGCCACACGCTTGACCCCGTCTTCTCCACAAGCTCCCACATCGCCATCAACCACACCACCGAACTCCACTGGACTGACCACCGCTGCATCCATTTCTCCTTCAAGAAACCAACCACGCACCACCGCACCCAACAGCTGCCTCGCCGCTACTGGAGCAAAGTCACCGAACACCAACTGACCTCCACCCTCGCCCAGACCCCACCCACCGACCCGGACGCCACTGCCCGCAACCTCAGTCATTGGATCAACGACTGCGCCAACACCCTCATCCCGCTCAAGATAACCTCCTACAACCACACTAGCAAGAAAGTCACCTGGTTCACCGATGAGCTCCAGACCTCCAAAAGTACATGCTGGAGACTGGAGAAGAAATGGCTCCACGATCACACACCGGACAGCCATGCAGCCCACAAGGACGCCACCCACAGGCATCACCAACTCATCCGAACAGCCAAGAAATCCTCCTTCAAAGCCTGCCTGGACAACAAGGCACATGACAGCAAGGAGCTATTCAGCATAGTGAAGGAACTCTCCAACCCCAGCGCCAAAACCAATGACATCCCACCCTCACAAGATCTATGTGACTCACTGGCCACCTTTTTTCATCGCAAGATCACTGACATCCACGACAGCTACAACACCCCGACTGCCCCGACCACGGCAGAACCCCCCCCCCCACGAACACCACCTGCACCAACTGCCTGACCTCCTGGTCCTACGTCAACGACGACGAGACACACAAGATCATGAACTCTATCCACTCAGGATCACCGTTAAACCCCTGCCCGCACCACGTATTCAACAAAGCCGACACAACCATCGCACCCCAACTACGGAAGATTATCAACATCTCCTTCGAGACAGTGACATTCCCTGAAAGCTGGAAACATGCAGAATTCAACGCCCTCCTCAAGAAGCCCAAGGCGGACGCCAAGGACCTCAAGAACTTGCGGCCCATCTCCCTGCTACCCTTCCCGGCGAAGGTCATTGAGAAAATCGCCAACATGCAACTAGCCCGCCACCTCGAGGACAACAACATCTTAGACCCGTCCCAGTCCGGATTCAGGCATAACCACAGCACCGCAACCGCACACATCGCCGCCACAGACGACATCAGGTGCCAACTAGACAACGGCGAAACATCAGCCCTCATCCTCCTGGACTAATCAGCCGCCTTCAACATGGTCTGCCACCGCACACTAAAGACACGCCTCCAAGAAGCCGGAATCCAGGAAAAGGCCCTGGACTGGACCACATCCTTCCTCTCAGGCAGAACACAGAGAGTCCGCCTTCCACCCTTCCGATCCGAGGCCACCAACATCATCTGCGGTGTACCCCAGGGCTCATCCCTCAGCCCGACCCTGTTCAAAGTCTACATGGCACCCCTCGCACAAGTAGCCCACCAGCATGACCTGAACATCATCTCCTATCCCGACGACACCCAGCTCATCCTCTCCCTCACCAATGACCCGCACACCACCAAAACAAACCTCCACGAGGGAATGAAGGCCGTCGCCGAATGGATGCAGAGCAGCCGTCTGAAACTGAACTCGGACATGACACAGGTCCTCATCCTCGGCCCCACCCCCTCTGCCTGGGGCGACTCCTGGTGGTTGACCACACTGGGAACAGCACCGTCACCCATAGACCACGCACGCAACCTAGGATTCAGCCTCGACTCCTCCCTCTCCATGTCGAAGCAGGGCAACGACATCTCCTCCTAATGCTACAACACCCTCCGCATGCTCCGCAGGATCTACAAGTGGATCCCGTCCGAAACAAGAAGAATAGTGACCCAAGCCCTCGTCAGCAGCAGGCTAGACTACGGCAACGCACTCTACACAGGAATTCCGGCCAAACACCTACAACGACTGTAATGCATCCAAAACGCCTCCGCCTGCCTGATCCTCAACATCCCTCATCGCAGCCACATCACCCCCCACTTATGAAACCTGCACTGGCTCCCCGTCGACAAAAGAATCACCTTCAAGCTCCTCACCCACACACACAAAGCACTCCACAACATCGTACCAGCCTACCTGAACAGCAGACTCAGCTTCTACACCCCCACCCGCCAGCTCCGCTCCGCCAGCCTCGCCCTCGCCGCTGTCCCCCGCATCCAACGAACAACATCCGGTGGCCGATCCTTCTCCTTCCTCGCCGCCAAGACCTGGAACACCCTCCTGGCCCAGCTGCGGCAGATACAGGACCTGCTCACCTTCAGAAAACTCCTCAAGACCTGGCTCTTCAAGCAGTAGCGGCACCCCTCCCCTCAGCGTCTTGAGACCCTCACGGGCAAGTGGTGCGCTTTACAAGTATTCTGATTGATTGATTGAAGGGATGATTTTTTATGGGCAGGAAGGGACACATGATCCTGCATGAGCTGTTCCTTCCTGCACATAAACAATCTTTAAAGGTAATTTGCTGTTTCTATGTATGCTTTCTGCAGCACACATAGAAAGAGCAAAAACGAGGAGAAATAAAAGTATTTCTCCTCGTTGCAATAAAAGTATTTCTCCTCGTTGCACCAATCTAACGCCTACTATTCAGGGGCCATAGTTTTTGACACTGCCTCAGATTTACAGATCCTTTCAAATCTGGAGCAGCTTCAAAAAGCAATGGGTGTTGTGGTGGAACACCACCAGCAACACCCACTGCAAGTCCCTCTTGAGCAGATACATGCGTTAAAGGGGATGATTTTTACAAAGCAGCGTTTAGCCACCCAAAGTAAATATTATTGTAATACTGTGTTTATGGAGCAGGGCATTGTGCCACTGGAACGTCGGAAAAAGTGATGGTAGTGGCGCAGTGCCCTTATAAATATGCCCCTGAGACTCCTGGTGATGCTTAGGCGCAACCAGAATGAAGCTGATACCACAAGCAGCCCTGCCTTCATCTTTTCTTTTCAGCTGGATTCCCACCCTCATCCTTTTGGTGCAGGTCCCCCGTTGAGCCTTCATTATATGGGAGGATGATATAGTGGTCACAGACGCGGGCAGCCGCTGCCATACACATCTTTACATCTGGGTTCACTGCTTGAGATTCCAAGGGGCAGATTTATGAGTTCTGGCACATCTCTGCAAATCAGCAGGGATGCGCCAGAACTGATGCGTCACGCAATTCCCTCCTTGCGGCACCACAGATGCGCCGCATTTACAATGCGGCGCACCATGGTGCAAGGAAGGGCAGATGCGTGACGCATCTTGTGGTGTACGGGCGGCGCATTGCTGGAGTAGCGTCGCAAGTGCGACGCAACTCCTTCAATGTACAGAGGCCACCCATTCATAACGTGGTGCGTCACTCCTTACGCCTGCTTCAAGCAGGCGTAAGGATTTGACACAGCAGCGTTGTAAAACTGACTCAGTGAAATCTTGTAGATTTCACTGCGTCAGTTTTACGGGGCTTTCCTACGAGGGAACGCCCACCCTGTGACAGAACGCCCACATGAAATCTGACGCAGGTTCCCTGTGGCGCAGGGCTTTACAACGTGATGCATCTGCCTAGATGCGTCACGTTGTAAATAGGTCGCTGGGATGCACCACGTTTCCGCGCCGTTGCGTCACGCAACGGCGGCGTAAACGGGGCGCAAGTCTGACATAAATCTGCCCCCAAGTGTTTGTCCACCTTGTGGTAGAGAGGACTTAGTTCTAAGTAATACGTGAAACCCCATCACTTCAGAAGACGCTCCTTGAGTACCTCCATCTTTGTAACGAAGCGCATGCGCCTTACATCATCAACCAATGAGAGCTGAGAACACAACTGAATGGTGTTGTTGTTTATCTTCCTATTTTCAAAGGATAATTTAGAGTCCCTCTCGTCAAAGTTTGCTGTGGATAAAGCACCAGCTCTGGTTTTCAGACTCCGCCCATGATGTGGATTAAATTATTGAAAATGAGGACTGCGTATCAAATGACACACCTACCACCTCCCCCTGTTCAGGAGAGAGATTCCTCACTGCAGAACATGTCTCCAACCGCTCTATTGTTTTGGCATGTTTTTCACTTCACAGGATCCCATCAAATAATTGCTCCCCTCTAAGGCCTTGTCTAGCCTCTGCCAGCCCAGCCTGGCACCTGTGTTCCTGCCAACCTCTCTCTGAAATAGCAAGACCCTGGAGGGGAGATCAGGCAGGTAATCTGGCCCCAATGACCATCAATATATTAAAAGAAGGTATTACTGAAGAGCGGTAGGGGTAATGGAGCCTTCAATGGTTTGCTCTGAGAGGAGGGACTTCCTTTCAGTCAGATTGCATCCGCCTGACCTCAGCGGCTTTGGGTGTGATTCCGAAATTTTCCAACAAGCAATGAGGTGTACCCACCTAAAATGATAGGGAAGGCTGGTGGAACTGGACATTGTTAATGGACAGGGTTAGGGATATTGGTTTGCAGTGATTTAGAAAAATAAGGGCATTCAGAGTAGGGCAGCAGTGAGATAGTCTGGACTATGTTGTCCACACTAGTCCCGTTCCTCTTCACAGGAATGTCTTTTACACAAAAAGGTACAGCTGGGCATTAACAGTACAGGTCTCCATTTCTCATGGAACAGGTACAGCATGGGTACTATCGCGGAACCAGATGACCACATGGTTGACGAAACGCACACTCTTGCGGTTACACTTTGCAGCATTTATGGAAATCTATAATGCCAACTTGATATTGCCACAAGAATCGATAGGCAATTTTTTAAATTATTGGGGTTGTATTGACTTTCTACAGACACAAATATCGTGGAACTCTATAAAACCTGCTATGCCCTGAAGAAGTCCAGTAGCGGACGAAAACGCGTTGGCTATATCATGGAAAACAAGAATTGAATAAAGATCAAGTTTTAAACTTCCGGAACTTGTGATTGACTTCACTTTTGGAAATGAATATGACCATTCAAATTTACAAATAGTACTGTATAAGGATTGTTATATGTGAATTTGACTTACTAGAAGGGTGCGAAGCCATAATTTTGTACATTTAATGTGAGGAGATAATGAGAAATTTCTCTTAATCTTCATGGAACATAGGGGATTGTGTCTAAGGCCACCAGCACCTTCGTTCTGTATCCCAGAAAGTATAGGAGACGTTAGATCGGTGCCGTAATCAGTGCTTCGATCCCATTTTTTTCGTTGGTTACCATTCCATAATTATAAGAATACCAAAGTTGTCTTTGGTGGTATCAGGGTTATGTGCTTATTGAAGGAGTAAGTGCCTTGGACTGGGGTTTGAAGTTTATGTAGATGCTGGCGATATTTTTGTGGAAGAGGTTTACAAGGTTGTGAGGGGGTAATATTGTTTGTAGCAGCTGAGGGCTTAGAGAATTTGTTTGTCAATGTTGAAGAGTTCTTTGCTATTATTGGAGCTTAATTCGATGTGTTAGGCGAAGGCCTTTTTCTTCAATTCTCTCTACTATCTGTGGGAAAGGTTGAGGGCTATCTTGAAGGCGGTCTTCTCTGTTGTGTCCTTGCTGGTGCGCTTTCTCCCTTCCAGTTGTTTACAGCATAATTTAGCAGTTCAAAGGTCTTCAGTGTGCCAGCTATCCTGCTTGGTGGACCTTCTGTGAGTGTTGTTGTCGATTAGAGTGATGCTGTCCGCGCAGTTGGTGATCCAATTGTTGAAGTTTCTGACACTCTGGTCTAGGTTGTTGGTGGAGATGGGGTGGATGGTGTTGAGGGTATTGATACAGGTGTAATTTAAGACTTTGCTCAACCTACGGTGGGTGGTGTTGCATGGATGTTGATTCACCAAAATCTCAGGGGTAGCGGAAGTGACATCATTTGCACTTTGACCCCAATGACATCACAGGAAGTGACATCATTTGAACTTTTTCCCACTTTCATCTTAGAAATTGAGGTCACATTACATTTTACTCTGATAACATAATTAAAAGTGCATCAACTGCAGTTACAAACCAAACAATAATTGAAAGGCTGATACAAAGAAACACAAATCTCTATTTTAGTTGACATCTGTATTTGAACTAATATGCTACCAAGCTTAGCCATAGGCACAGGTATCACCTCCACAGTTACAACAGGTTGTCAGATGCAAAGTTAAACACATTAGTATTGCAGACCTAATGAGTAACACTTTACTTGGACTTATTGGATCTACATCAGAGGTAATTGCAAACTACGTAAGTTTAAACATGGCTACAAATGGTCCTTTAAAGCCTTGAAAAATCCCCAGGTAAGATGGCCACTAGGGGACATAACACATGAAGAAATAAATATTAATTCCCCAAAAGCAAATGCAGTTAGTATGTATCAGGGAACAGGCACCTATTCAGTGACGCTGTAACAGGGGGCCTGTCCAGTCTCGGAATGCAAGGAACCCCTGTCAACGGAGTCCCGTTTCAAGCTGAGGCCTGATCTCCTACAGATATGCAGAAACAAGGCCTGCATACCCACATACACAATCCAAACTTAGACTGTTTTATTATATTACATTTTAACACCTTCAGCGCGGCGCGAATTTTCGTACTGTGCTGAAGGTTCTAAAAAATGGGCGGGCCGTGACGGAACAATTCCGTCATAAGCACAGCCCAACCGGCGCTCATGACGGAACCGTTCCGTCACAAGCACCGAAGGGGTTAAAAACTCTAAGAAAATGTTACTACCCAAGAAAACATATTTTGCAAACTGCCAAAGGATATTCAGTTATTTTATCACAGAATATTCACCCATCAATTTCCTATAACATGCTGTTCAACCAGCTACTTATGTTATGTAGAAGGGGCTGCAGACGCATGAAGACCCCTGGCTTAAGGCCCATACTTTGGGATATGTGTAACTTTGGTTGGGAGATTGGCCTTTTAGAGCTGGGACACTCCTGTTGGAGTAGCTAGGCGCTTTATTAGATTCTTTATTATCATTATTATAACTTAGGTGAACATTCTACTTGCGTCTAATGTCAAGGGGGCAATGCCTCCTTTGCTGGTGTGCCCCAATCAAATGAGGGAAATCTTTTGCCCTTCAGCTTGCACCAAAAAGTAGGGAGAATCATGTAACTAGTGCACTCCCGAGGGGATAAGGAAGGTCCCAGGGAGTCCCAGGAGCACCATCCAAAGGCAGGCCAGTCCACAAGCAAAGAGACATAAAGCTGCAGTTTGGGAAAAACTGAACTGCCTTAGACTGCTGCACTCTCACCTTGCTCTCCCGCCCTCTTCCTCTCTCCTGACATTTTCTCATCTCTCCTGCTTCCTCTTTAACTGGTCATCTTTCTCATTTCGCTTTTCAATACCAGCTGTTATTACATCCCCTGCCTCCTTCTCAATACCTTTTTTGCTCAGCTGACTCTTTATCACATTTCTCTATTCCTCATCTTTCTCATCCATGACAAGGGACTATTTTTCCAAAGTATCTGTATTTTTTTTTACCACTCCTCTTTCCCTCAGCTGCCTTTTTGTTAGTTATTGCTGTGCCTTTCCCATCTATCCCACCTGTCTCCCTCTATATCTCGCTTACACTTGTCTTACTTCTGTATCTCTTTATCATACCTTTCTCAGCTGTCTCCCACCTGTCTCTTCCTCAGCATTCTCTTTCTTACCTGTCTGCCACACATTTGCCTGTCTGTATATCAACTCTCTATCTCCCACCTGCCCTAATCTCTCCTAGTTGTCTCTTTCTAACATCTTTCATTATCAACCCTGTCTTTCACATTCTATGTCTCTCTTTCGGCTATCGTTGTCATCTTTCTATCACCACTCCTTTCCTTTTTTCACTCACCCTTGTCTCTACTGTTTCCTTCTCCCGAGTCACTTCGTCTTTATCATCTTCCTCACAGCGGTCTCACTTTCTCATCCAGCAATTCTTTCCACATCTATCTGTGTCTTTATCAATGCTCTCATATGTCTTTGCCTCTCAATTCTCTCTCAATGCGTTCCATTTTTATCTCTGCTCTCACCTGGCTCCCATCTCTTGCAGCTGTATCTGCCACCTACATAACACCTATCAATCCTCCCTACCTTTCTAAGCTATTTTTATCTAAGTTGCTGTCTCTTTATAAACCCTCAGGGGTATGTTACCAACGATTAGCGATATTTATCGCTAACTAGGCTTAGTGTGGTAGTAGGTCATATCTTTTCTCTATGTTTATTACTGTATGTTATGCCTTATCATTTGTAGAACTTGCTTATGTCATTTATGGAACTACATGATGTAATTTAGAATGTTGGTGTTTGGTGAGCTGTGGGGAGAAGGCGGTTGGTTTCTGGAGAGTTGGGATGTTTGCCCTGCTGCTCCGGTGGGTCCATAGTTTATGAATTAAATAAACTATAAATTAACTTCAACTTCGACTGCTGACCATCTTTATATTGGCGACGAGGGAAACCTACAAGACCCACTGGATTACGCGGTGAATTGAAATTTTCGGAGTCTTCTTTGCCACAATTTACCGAAAATCAAGCCCAATACTCTTCTTTTATTTTAAATTCGATTTTACAAGCTTCGTTTTACAGCCTTCGTTTCACTGTTCTTCGGATTTGCAAGGTACTGTTATTCAAAGTTTACCTTATTCAAAAGACTCTTTAGCCTCGAGGAATCCGTTGGGTTTAACTGCGCTTCAAGGTTCCAGCGCGTGAAGATGCTTGCCTGAGCGAGTGAAGGTGTTGGTCTGAATCCTATTGCGTGCTGCAACGCTGCGTTCCAGTGACCTCAGAGCGTAGCAAGGCAGGGTCAGCCATTTTGTGTGAGTTTGGTTGTCCATTCCCTGCGTTCCAGTGACATCACCACGCAACCACGCCAGGACAGACATTTTGATTTCACTTGTGTGCGTACTTTGTTTACGCTCACCAGCTGTCACTCGTAGCATTTCGCAAGACGGTGAGATTTCTCTAACAAGCGGAGAAATCATTCTCATCTATGCCTGGTATGTACACTACTTTAGCGAAGGCAGTTTCACAAGCGCAAAGGCAGTTTCCTCTGGCGTGAAAACTTTTTCTTAAAAGCGAAGGCATTTTGATGTGCACGTTTTCTTTTGCTAGCGCATTTTCAGTGGTGCGCACACTTTAATTCAATTTCACATCTTAAGAAGCATTCTGTTTGGAGCGCATTTTCAGTGGTGCGCACACTTATTATTGTTTCAAGGCATTCTTCATGTGAAGTGTTCTGTAGTAAGCGCATTTACAGTGGTGCGCACACTTATTGCAGGAATCTTTATTTTGGAAACAATTTTCATTGAAAGTTCATACATAGCTTCTCTCCTGATAAAGTGCACATTTCTTCTTTCACACCTGGGAACTCAACTATTTACTCAATTTATTCAGGTGTTTCTTCTGTTGAATTTTCTAGGAAGACTTGTTGTTATTTTGACTTCATCCTTCTTCTTTGCTCTTATTCATTCAGAATCTGATTATGGCTAGTGCGCAGATTTGCAATCAACCCACAATCTTTCTACAAGTTCCAGGTAAGCCTAAATTGGAATGGAAAAAGTGGTTTGAAAGTTTTGAGAATTATATTGTGGCTATTGATGGATCCAAATTTTCAGCGGAAAGATTAAAAGCCATCTTATTCAGTTATTTGGGTTCTGCTGCCATTGAAATTTTCAAAAACTTAATTCCAATTCCACCACCTAGTGGGGGTGGTGATGGATGGAACTGCTATAAGGAAGCTGTTGCCAGACTTGAGAAACAATTTCAAGATGAGCCAAATGTTCTTATTGAGAGGCATGCATTCCATAAGAGGAAACAGTTTCCTGATGAGACCATAGAGGAATATGTTGCTGCCTTGAGAGTGCTAGCCGCTAATTGTAACTATGGAGCAACTGTTGATTACTGCATTAGGGATCAACTTATTTTTGAATGTGAGTCTAAGAAAGTTCAGGAAAGACTCTTGGCTTGTCGCAATCCCACATTAAGTGAAGCTGTTGATTTAGCCAAAGGGATTGAGAGATCCATTTTATCTTCAAGAATCATTTCTGCTGAAAGTTCTAAATCATTCAACTCACCTTCTGCTTCATCTGTCTGTGCAGTGCAAGCTTCTAACAGAGGAAGGTCTAGTTTTAAACAAGTTCCGATTAACAAGTCATCTTGTTATAGATGTGGTTCCAAAACACATTTAGCTAATAATGTCAACTGTCCTGCCATTAAGAGAAAATGTGTTAATTGTGGTAAAGTTGGCCATTTTTCTTCTGTTTGCCATGCTCCTAGGAAAAATTCTAGTTCTTCAAATTCAAGTGTTAATAATCTTGATGTTGTTGAAGAAGATTTGCAGAACATGTTGTTAACCATCTATGACAATGTTTTTGATTATTCTGTGAACAACATCAATCTACCTTTTAAGGCACCATTAGGCACGGTATTGGTTGGTGATATTTCTTTTCAAGCCATGGCTGATTCTGGTTCACCGATCTCTATTCTGTCTGATGTGTTTTTCAAGGAAAATTGGAAGAACGTCATTCTCCATAAATCTGACATTAACCCAAAAGCTTTTGGTAACTTTGATATAACCATGTTAGGCTACTTCGAAGATTCGTTAGAATTTGAGTCGAGGAAAATTTTTACTAAAATTTATGTGGCCATTGATGGAAAGAATATAGTTGGGTGGTTTGATTTAGGTAGGCTTGGGGTAATTTTGTGTCCTGGTTCTGAACGTCCTCTGCAACTTAGAGAATTTGATGTTAACAATGTTTACATGGACAAATATAGCTTAGAAATGATTCTTAAGAAACATTCAAATGTTTTTAAAAATGTTGTGGGTCAAGTCAAAGGTTATATGCATAAGATTAAGTTAAAGAAGAATGCAGTTCCCATTCAACATAAAGTGCGTATGGTTCCACTTGGTATGCGGGAGAAATTGAAGGTCCATCTTGATACTTTATGTTCAGAAGGTATCATTGAACCAACTGATAGTTCTGAGTGGGTGTCGGCTATTGTTTTGGCACTCAAAAAGAATCAAGATTTAAGGCTGTGTGTAGATTTGAGGTCCCTTAATAAGAACATTGTCGTTGACACGCATCCTTTACCCCGCATCCAAGATATGTTGTCTGCCGTCAATGGTGCCAGATATTTTTCTATTATAGACCTCAAATCTGCATACCATCAGGTACTCCTGGATAATTCCTCTAAAGATCTTACCACTTTTACTACTCCCTTTGGGTTGTATAGATTTAAAAGGATGCCATTTGGTCTCGCATCGGCGGCCAGTGTTTTTCAGAAGCTTAAAGAGAGTTTATTTCAAGGTATCACTGGTGTTCAATCATTCCAGGATGATATACTAATTTTCGCTAAAACTTCTGAACAACACAATGTTATTCTCAATAAGGTTCTTAACATTCTTGGTACTAAGGGCATGACTGTCAGCAAGGAAAAGTGCAAATTTTTTGTTGAAGAGTTAAATTATTTGGGTCACAAAATCACGGCTGATGGCATTTTTCCCAAAGAAGATTTAGTCAACACTTTGGATAATATTAGTACACCCAAGGACAAAGATTCTTTGCGCTCTTTCTTAGGTTTGGGAGAGTACTATTCAAGGTTTGTGAAAGGGTATGCGTTAGTAGTAGAACCTCTCAGACAGCTTCTTAGAAAGGGTGTTCAGTTTATTTGGAGCAAGATCCATGATGAAGCTTTTGTCAATATAAAGAAGCTTATTGCCAAAGCACCTGGTCTTAAGACCTTCGATCCTGAGGGTAAATCCTTTGTCACTGTGGATGCTAGTACCATTGGCCTCGGTGCTGTTTTTTCCCAAATTGTTGATGGTAAGGAAAGAGTTATATCTTTCATTTCTAGGGCAATTCGGGGTGCTGAAAAACACTACAGCACTATTGAGAAAGAGGCCTTAGCTTGCGTTTGGGCCGTGGAAAAATTCAAAAGTTTCTTATGGGGCAGGTCTTTTGTTCTTGTCACTGACCACAAACCGCTTGTATTCATGATGGATGGTGTCAGGAGTGGCAAGGCGTCATCTAGGCTTGTCAGGTTGATTGCCAGACTACAAGAGTATAATTTTGAAACACAGCATATCCCAGGTGGGAAAAATTTCACTGCTGATTGTTTGTCCAGACTTCCTCCCTTTGAGGAAGATAATAATGATATTTTGGATGAACATGAATGTGTTGTGGCTTTGATTGATGCTGTGAGTTCTTTTGAGTTCGGCATTTCTGAGGAAGACTGGATTGAGGCTATGACCAGGGATTTGTTACTTGAGAAGGTCAAAAATTTTGTTAGTGTTGGTTGGCCTCCTATTAGGAATGTGGAAGATGGTTTAAGGAGTTTTGTTCAGATTGCTGATGAGCTTAGCATTGAAGGGAATATTTTATTGCGTCACAATTTGTTTATTCCTCCTAATGGCTTAAGGGATAAACTCATTAAACTTGCACACGCTGGTCATCCTGGCATCTCTGGTACAAAAAAAATTTTGAAGGACCACTATTGGTGGCCTGGAATGGATGCAGGTATTGAGAGAGTGATTGATAATTGTCCTGTTTGTGTCAGGGCTGATAAGCACTGGAAGGTTTCGACTCAACCTTTGTCTCTCAGAGAAGGTGCTGTTGGTCCATGGGATAAAGTTTCTATTGATTTTTCTGGTCCTTTTGAGTGTCTTGGTAGGGAGAAGAGATTTTCTATTGTGCTAATTGATAATTTTTCCAAATGGATCTATTATACCTTTGTGGAACATCCCAATACGGATGCTGTGGTTGATTTTTTGGATTTTGTTTTCAGTTTGGAAGGTGCTCCCAATCTCATTTTATCCGATAATGGGGTGCAATTTGTGTCCAGGAAATTGAAAGGATTTTTAGAAAAGTTTGGAGTCAAGTCTGAAACCACTCCTTTGTATTGTCCCAGGGCCAATGGCCAAGTCGAAAGGGCCAATAGATTTATTAAGGAGGGCATTCAAGCTGCCTTAGAGAGCAAGTTGGACGTTTTACAATTCTTGAAGGAGAAATTGTGGAGTTACCATATTACTCCGAATTCTTCCACTGGTTTTTCACCCTATCTACTGATGAGAGGCAGACAGGCAAAATCTGTCTTAAGACCCAACTTTGTTAAAGGTGTTGGGCTTGAGGTCAACATGAAAGCTATTATTGATGAAGTCCAACAAAACATTCAAGAGTCTCGCATTGCTGGCAAAAGTTATCATGATGCCTCTTGCAAGTCCAAAGATAAGTTCATCAAGGTTGGCGATTGGGTACGTGTGTTGAAACCCACTTTATCTAGCAAAGGTTCTTCCAAGTTTTCCAATCCTTTTCAGGTTGAAAGAGTAACTGATTCTGCTGTTCTACTTGCTGAGAAGGGTTGGTGGAGTAAGGGTTCAGTTATTCTTCTTAAACCTGGGCAAGAACGTTTCTTTGCTGAAGATGAGGAGGGTGGTTGCACTTGGAATGATCTTGTTCAAGGAAAAAAGTTTCATGCAACTGATGTGTCCACTGATGGCACTGCACACGATGTTGGTACTGAAAATGTTGTTTCTTCTGAGTGTTCTATTGCTGGTGAAAGTGGTTCTGAAGCTTCTTTTGTTCCTGCTTCTAACCTACAGGAGTCTATTGAATCCTCTCCTCAGGTTAGTCCTTTGTCTCACAAAAGGATTTCTAGAATGCCAAAGAAACTTGACGATTATATCTTGGATGTTTGATTTATTTTATTTTGTTGTTTTTGTAAAAAGAGACATGTGGTAGTAGGTCATATCTTTTCTCTATGTTTATTACTGTATGTTATGCCTTATCATTTGTAGAACTTGCTTATGTCATTTATGGAACTACATGATGTAATTTAGAATGTTGGTGTTTGGTGAGCTGTGGGGAGAAGGCGGTTGGTTTCTGGAGAGTTGGGATGTTTGCCCTGCTGCTCCGGTGGGTCCATAGTTTATGAATTAAATAAACTATAAATTAACTTCAACTTCGACTGCTGACCATCTTTATACTTAGCAACAAATTTTTTATCGCTAAGCATTATCGCTGAGATAACGTGCTATTAGCAACGTTTATCTCCAAAGCGAAACATTTTCCGGTGATAGCGTGAATATTGCTGAGAATACAGCGCTATTCACGCATTAGCGACAAAATGCTCTTAGCCATGTTATTCACCTCCCATTGGATAACATGGCTAAGAACTGGTCAGAGCAGGCGTTCGTTTTTGGTGATAGCGGGAATATTGCCATCGCTACGCCTGCCTTGCTAATAGGCGATAGCGACGTTAGCGACTGCTTTCAGTCGCTAACAGGTTGGGTACGCCCACTTTGCATGTCATTAGCGATAAATATCGCTGACATGCAAAGCGGGACCCAAACCGCTCGCTATCGCCTAAAGCTGTCGCTAACTGCTGTTAGCGACAGCTTGCTAATAGAGCGATAGAATTATCGCCGCTTGGCGGCCGAAAACGGCCGCTAAAGCGGCGATAATTCCCTATAGCCCTGCTTGGTAATATGCCCCTCTCTCTCTCTAAGGTCTCGCAACAGTTTCTCTTTTTTCCCTTAAATTTTCTCCTACTTTCTCTCTGAACAAAGTCTTTGCCACTTCTCTCTCACCTCCCAACGTCTCTCAGCTATCTCTTTGTACCGGTGTCGCTCACTTGAATTCTTATTACTTCTCCTGTCTCAGACCTCTGCCTCACTCTCTCACAGTTCTCTCTATATCATCTACATCACACCTTTCTCTGTACTCACCTTTCTCTTAGCTGCCTCTTACTTGTTTCACTTCTCTGTAAATTGTCTCCCACTTACCCCCTCTTAGGAGTCTCTTTATAACTTATTTCTCACATGTGCATCCCCTCACCTCTCCGTTGTCTCTTCATCAACCCCCTCTCTCTCACTTGTGTGCCCTCTTTCTTTGTTTCCTTCTGAGCTCCCTCGCACCATGCTTTTTTATCAACTTTCTTACACCTATCTCCTACTCCACGTCTCTTTCACCTATCTTTTAGATGCCTCTTTTTCATCTGTCACCCCTCTCTGTCTTTGCTTGGCTGTCTCATTTTCACCCTTTCTCACACCTGTCTCCCCTTTGCTCCTCTATTGTGCCTTTCTAATTTTTCTGCCTGAAAATCTTTGTCTTTCTATCGGTCTGTCAGCTGTCTCTTTTTTGCCAGTCTTAAACTTCTCTCATGTCCCTCCCTCTCACACTTGTCTGTCTCTGTCTCTCCAATGTATCTCGCTGCATCTTTCCATCTCTGTGGTTTCTTTATTTTTCTTTCTCTCCATAGCTATCTCTTTCTCACACTCACACAGACATACACTAAGCTTTTCCTCTGTGCCTCACCTATCTGTCTCCTTCCTGATCTCTCTGCTGCTCCCGTGTCCTCTCTTAACATTTCTTTTTTCTGTCCTCTCTGCTGTATTTTCCCTCTCCCTGATATGCTCAGAGACATCAAGACACCCTTTTACCGGGCTCTCTCAACCAACAACAACAAATGATGTTTAAAATGTGTTCTTTTCATTTTACAAGCACTCCGCTGGGTTCTTGCTGGAGATGCAGCTGCAGAAGCATCTCAGCCCATGTGACCCAGGTCACATAACATATCTTAAACATGTGTTTTTGTAAAGCACACGTTCACCTGTAGGCATCTTGGCACTGAATAATAGATGTTTATTCTTACCCAACTCAATGGTACTCATTTTATTGACCTCAGATGGATGAAAAGCTGAGTGGAACTACCAGGATTTGAACCTGTGACCATGAGGTTGCACACAGGACCATGCAGTGGATGCATTAGTCCACTGAGCAACCAGACCCGGCTCACAAAAGGAAACATTTGGTTTATGTGCAGTTCTGTTTTACTGATGAATTTATTTCTGGGAGTCACTTGTTAGTGTTAGCTGCAGGTTGAACATAGTTTTACAAAAATGCTCATGCCCTGTTTTAACCCCTCCGTTGCAGGGGTTATTCCCCCGCTGTGCTGGGGGGTGGGGGCGCGCACAGCGCCCCTGTGCTGATGATGAGCCCAGCTCGTCATCAGCCACGGTGCTCATGTGCTGATGACGAGCTGAGCTCTTCACGGCCACGCCCGTTCCTTAGAACGCTCAGCACAGCAGGGGAATTATCCCCGCGCGTGAGCGTTCTAACGGCCATGACGAGCTCAGCTCGTCATCAGCACACGAGCACCGTGGCTGATGACGAGCTGAGCTCGTCATCAGCATGGGAGGGGTTAAATACTTCTATCAGTGGTTTTGAGATCTCTTATAGGATAGAGTCACAATGGCAGTGCTATGGGTCACAATTGGCATACCAAAGGTCACAACTGCGACCCCTGGTGACCCCTAAATGACGTCTGTGAGGTGTTGGACACACTGTGGGTGGATGTTCCTGAGCTGGTGATTTTGAAGTGGACGATGCAGTGGCCGGTCCCAGTCATTTCCGTGGTTTGGCTGTAACTTATGCGGTCGCTGGAGGGTGAAGATGTGGACTAGTGTGTGGCTTGCAGTGTGCGTGTGGTCTTGGACAAGTTGGGTGAGTCTGATGTTATTCATGCTGTTGAGGAGGTTGGTTGTGTTGATGTAATTGTGGTCATCAAGATGGAAGTTGAGGCCACCGAGGAAAATGCAGTTGTCAGGAGTCTATGGAGAGGGAAGCGTTGAAGTCGGAGATGAAGTTGCAGAAGGCTGGATGTGGTCCTGGCGGATGATATGGGAGGGTGTCCCTGATGGTGGATCTTGCTGTCTGTTTGCAGTCGGAAGTTGAGGTATTCTATGGCAGTGGTGATGTTGTCATTTGATGTGGTGCATTGGATGGATTCCTTGGGACATATTTATGAGTTTTCTGGTGGAGGGTAGCACAGCCAGCCGCCTATCTGCACTGCCCTGCATCACAGGGAAAGGGCAGAAATGCACCATATTTATTCAATATGGTGCATTCCTATACTTTTTCCTTGCACTGGTGATGTTTTGGCTGCCTGGACCCAACACAGGCATTCTTGCACCAAGGTGCAAGTGTGCCTGCTGTGGGCAGGATTGTTTTTGTGCAAGAAAGGGCACCTTCCTGCACAAAAACACTCCTGATAGGTTTTTCCTCTTTCTATGTGTGCTGCTGTCTTTCTACAACATACAAACTCTCCATACTGGGGCTAAAGAGGCGTGGTCTAGTGGTGAAACAGGGGTATTAATCCCAGCTCCCATACTTGACTGAACACTGTGATCTCTAGCACATCAGGATTTCCACAAGTACCTCAGCTGTCTGCCAAAATGTATTGAGGGTGTTTAGAAACCTGATCAACTAATACCTGATGTAATTGTAATTGCATTTATATAGCGCTTACTACCCCTGATGAGGTGTCAAAGCACTTTTCGGCAAGTAGCACGCTACTCCGGAAACCAAAAAGATTAGTTGTGAATTAGTATAGGGAAATATGAAATTCATTTGAGAGGTGAACATGTGAGTCTGTTAGTTGTGATGAAGCAAAGCTTCGCATTTGCGACTTGCTATTGTCATGAACCTCGTCCATGTATAACCAAGTAATAAATTGTTCGTCTTACTAACGTTTATTTTATGTTTAAATGAGGTTTCCCGAAGCTTGCTTATGTGTTTTACTAAAATAATTAATTCAAGTCTTTAAAAATGGCCGCTGCTTTGAAATAGTGTCTGCGCATGCGTCAGTCACACTCACGTGTCCTGACGTGTTTGCAGGTTTGGAGGGAAATAGTTGCGCATGCGTAATACATAGCTTTGCCAATAACGTGGTACTGCTCGTGCCATTGCTCGTGTACTTGTTTTATGTAGCTAACATTTAGACTGCCTAAGGATATTTCTTAGTGATAAGTTGAAAGTACAAACCCTGTGAGGTGTTTTCATAACGTTATTTCTATGTATTAATTTGTTCTCGCTTACTTTTCATGTACCGCGGGGAATGGGGGTCTGACTGAACGGAAAGCCATCTTGGAGGGTACTTGTGCGCAGACTCGCCGAAAGCCATCTCGGCATTGACTCGCTGCCAAGGAAGGTTGATGCCAGAAGCCATCCTGGGAAGCAGCACCTTAGCCTCGCAGCATCTCGATATTGTTCTATTATGTTGCAAAAATGTATTCATTGCCTGTATTCTGCGCAGTTTCTCATGGGAACCCCAATCTTGCTAGGCGGTACCCTGAGATGTAAATAAGGCCTCCAAATAGTGTGTTCTGATTGGTGTGTTACCCAAATCCTATCTTAGGACCAATCCAAATTGAGGGATTCTGACACTTTGCAACATTGGGGGGTGGTACACCGTCCCCAAACAGTATATCTACCCTGGGTTCACCTAGGGAAATTGTCCGACTTGTCTGATTTAGCTGACCTGTCACTGACCCATCGTACTCAATAGGTGACTGAAGATACAGAGCGCTGCGGAGCACTCTGTCCGAAATTGACCATAGACTAAGGTTTTACTAAACCTTAAAGTGCTGGCGAAGCACTTTGCTGGGAGTTCGCTGACCCAATCGGGGTCTTGATCGATAGCTGCAGAGAGGGTGGAGCGCAGGCGTTGCTTCCAAACTGCGGGTGCGGTCCTGTCCTGAGCGGTCCTGTCCTGAGGGTTTGCTGTCCTGTCCTGAGGTCCTGTCCTGATTCCTAATCTGAGGGTATCCTGTCCTTTCCTGGGTGTCCATTCTGCACCTGCTGTCCATTGAAGGGTATCCTTCCTTGAGGGTTTCCTGTCCTTAACTGACCCGTGGCCAGGGTTTGGTTTTCACACCAGTCTAGGTAAATATTGCTCTGAAATCTTTAAACTTGCACCTTTCTATTTTTCGGTCTTTGCTTTAATAAAGACACACCTTTGCACATGTTGATTTTTCCATGCTTTGCCGCAACTATTGAATCATAAAGTCATTTGCATTATTTTCATAACGTGTTCTTATGTTACCCTACCTTTTAGAAATCATATTTTGCATTGCAGTTTGTCATTTCCTGATATGGTCTAGAACGGCCTTACTTAAACTATCCAAAGCACTTTTCCCCTGAATGCATAGCGTTTCCTGTTTCATTTCACATTAGCATTCCCATGGTTACCCTGACTTTATTTCTCTATAGTTATGTACTTGTCGTTATCTTGATTATTGATTGCCTTATTCTTGTAAATTTCCTGCTAGAAGAAAACAAACTTTAGCTAAAGATTTTAAAACTTCCAGTTGTCCGTGGTCATTTACAACAGTATTGAATGTCATTTTGGGTTGGTATTTTGCTGCCTTTCCTTTACAGCTAGCTCCCTGATCCGTTGTGGTCATAGGTACCCGTGTTGGTGGATGGTAAGTCGGGTACACTGAGTAATAACAGTAGGGAATTCACACAAATTGGTAGCAGCCCGTGAAGTCGCCCTGTCAATGTATATTGTGAATTGAAAGTATATGGGCCCGAAGCCGGAAACGGCGAAATTATTGGCTGGGTGACCTCGCGCGCTCTATCAGTTTTTCTGGCTAGCAGAGGATGGTTAGGGACTAGTTGAAGGTTAGGCAGGATTAGTTAGGCTAGCTAAGTCGGTAGCTGCTAGTATATTAATGCTGCTATAAGAGCGGTCATCCCGAGAGACCTGATCAATCTCTTGTGAATACGCATGAATAATCTCTTGTAAAAACAATTCATGAACTGTTTTATCATTATTGTTCTTGTTCTTATATTGTTATATGTACTAATCCATGCGTTTGTAAACCGTATCGTTCATTGTTGTCCGAACTCCCCGGGGAATTGAAAAGGCAAGTGGTGAATAGAATCCATTGCCTTGAGGTCGCAGGCTTAAGGAAAGTTAGGTGCAGGTTAGGATAACCGGGAAGCACTAACTAGGGTTTTTCTGAATACATGTGTGAATAAATGTCAGTAACGAGGTTCATTGGCAAAATTCCCATAGTGGCGTAACCTAGTAAGGGTCACATCGGAAGAGTAGCAGGTTCCTCGGAGCTTGGGTGAAAGCAGAGGGGTCCGCTGGGAAACCTTAGACTCAGATATATCCCGGAGAAGTGGATGAGTTTAGGGGAATAACAGGTTCACCGATGCTAGAGTGAAGGGTAGGCGGAAGAGATTTACCCGCAGCGTGTGAAAAGTAAATGGAAGTAGTTTACTTGCAGCAAAAGAAATCTTTCCTATCTAGACACTTGAGCACTGTGGCGAATGTGTATTCGTTGTAAAATAACCAAGCACTAGCACTTTAGAAAGAAAGAAAGTTTCCGTTACCTTGTGAAGGGAGGGAGTCAGCCGCGAAGCGTCTCTGACGTCACTCCGTGCCGCGCTGGGATTGGTAGAAGCAGCGGGCGGGTAGCGGGACTGGAATTGTAAAGGAGGGGTGAAGCGCCAAAGCGTGAGGACAGTCTCACAAAGGGGCCGCGCACCCATTGGCCGAAATTATTTGAACGCGTGCACCCCATTGGTCGCACGGAATTGTAAGACGCATTCTGATTGGAGGTAACTGTGTAAACAGAGTTAAGCGTAGAAATCGTATGTGGCACTCGTATTGTCCAGAGACTAGACCTGATCCAAGAAGCCAAGGGTTTGAAAGGGATCAGTGGAAAGCCAATAGATACGATATTATGTACGGGACTAAGAGAAAGATGTCCCTTGTAAATAGGGTAAAGAATTTTTTCAAAACGGACAAACCGATTAAATCTAGAGAGGGCGTTATTGTCCCGCCACCGAATACTCCCGCCTCGTTCATGATGTTTGATCGAGGGTACAATACCTGTGTGTGGTTGGAAAATTGGGTAAGGTACACAAAAGATGACGGAATATTGGCCTTTCCGTTAGACGGTACCTTCAATGGTAGGATTTTATTTAATTTGAGAACCAGAATGAATGAATTGCATCCCAGACCGAGACTAACGCAGTATGAGGCATTAGAGGAATGGGAGATTGAGGCTTTCGAAAGAGAGAAACCCCGAATGGACAAAGGTCTGACCAAGTGGTACCCAAGGCTGAAACAAGAGACCAGGGATAAAAAGATGAAACAGTGGAGACAGAGCATGATTGTTGAGGGTCTGTTTCCCATGATGCCAGCATGTACCCCTTCAGGGGAAGAGAAAAAGACAGAAAAGTGTAAACATTGGGGAGCTCTTGGGGAGTCAGACGATGAATTATTAGATGACATCTTTACGAGAAGTCCGCCCCCTTATAATGAGGGAGCCCGACTTTCCAGTACAGGAGGGAATATCCCAGCGTCCATCTATTAAGGAGGAGGACAGATCCCTAAGTAGGGGGGGAGGTGGTCAAGTACTGCCCTATTTTGAGAATCCCGGACCCGCGGAGGTACGAGATATATATCCTAGAGTGCCCGTGAGCCCGGAGGAAAAATATTCCCGTGAAAGAGCCTTTTTCCCCGGACCTCTTTATGAAAACGAAGAGAAACCATTAAGATCAGGAAAGCCCTTTTTACAGCCTCCCTATGGGGAAGAGCGCAGGTCATTTGGCACAGGAACTTTGTTCCCAAAACCAAATTATGGTGGGGGACCAAGTGAAACGCATCCTACTGCCCCGAGTCTTACCCCTCACCTAACCCCACAGATGATACCTGACCGGACATTAGGAAGAGTACTAGATGAAAGAGAGCAAGAGGCCCTAGCTAGACAAAGAACAGAAATAATTCAGAAATTCTCCCAGTTAAATGCCAGTCCTGAGGCTTTGACTATTCCGGTAACAATCGGACCAGTGGTTCCATTGTATGGGAATAATCAAGGAAGTTCAAACCCTCCAGTCATGAACCCAATGATGGCCCCGCCGAGGCAGGAGCCCCTACTGATAGACGATCAGTCCAGTGAGTGCGAGTCCGAAGTTGTATTTTTGGACCTGCCAAACAAACAGACAGGGAAGGGAGTGCAGAAGAGGCATAATCCTTTTAATGCGAAAGAAATTAAATTAGAATCAACGTCAGGTACTAGGAGTGTTTCTTTGGTAACCCCGGAAGAAATTGAAAATTGGAGTCGTGAATTAGAAAAACAGACTCCGCAAACGAAACCTTTAGACCTCTACAAACTGAGGGTAGAAATAGAGGAATTAATGGCAGGAAATGTGGGATTAGACAGATTAAATACCTACTCTGAAGAAGAATTGCTGTTTATGTGTAAAAGCCTTACCCGAAGTACCAGAGTGCTCCACGAAAAGCTGACAGACACGGCAGCTAGCATGGGGATAGATATTTCCAGATCCAAGCCCTTGCAAAAGCCTTACAGAGCTGAATTCTCGGACAAAGATATAGAGAACTTGAATGTGTCAGGGAAGAAGTTGCAGATTAAAGAATTGATAGCAATTTTGCAAAAATGGGGAGACGTGGAGAAATGGAAAAGCAGGTGGGCACGAAAGAAAGATGAGGCTCGATCCAGACAAACGACCCCTGAGTTCCCTTTGAGAGAAGTAGACAAGCCCGAAACATTATGCCCCATGCGTGAAGTACCAGGTGGGAGGTATGTGCACGTTCCATGGTCCAGACAGGATATTGTGTCCTTTACTAACGATTTCCCGAAACTGCGCGAAAAGCCAGTGGACTGGTACCGGCAGGTGGAAAGGTTCGTAAAGGTGCAAAAATGCTTGTGGAAAGACCTGGATGGATTTTTCGACATTGTGGTCCCGGTAGATCTATGGACCGAGTGTAAAATAGCCATAGGCTGGCCTAGTGAGGAGTACCCGAGGGACTCTAACACAGGGGAGCCGTCGATTGAAGTGATGAAAAAATACGAACAAGTAATGCTGCATTTGAAAAATAAGGTGCCCGCAAAGGAAACTGATTTGACCAGGATAGATAGAACAACACAGGAAAGAGACGAGACAGTGCACTCCTATTATGAAAGGCTGTTGCAGGTGTTTAAAACATACAGTGGTATAGATAACATCGAGATGAAGGATATGACGCATTTCATTTACAGGTTTGTAAACGGTTTAAGACCCGAAATTTGTCAGTGGATAAAAGATAACAAAATTTGTTGGCACTCCAAAAAGATAGACGAGGTCCTGCGGTACGCGAAGTACTGCGAGGACGAGATGGCAGAAAAGAAAAAGGCCCTCAAGGAAAAGGTCATGTGGGCTCAAGTGAAGCTCGCAGAACAGCAGGAAAAGCAGTTGAGTAATATGGCCAAAAACACTCAGAACCAAGGTCCTGGGGGTGAGGGAGGAGGCAAGCCCTGGCCCAAAATGAGCAGGGAAGAGGCTATGAAGAAATTTCCCTGTCACCAGTGCGGAGAAATTGGACACTGGCGTAACGAGTGTCCTTATTTGCCTGACGATAACCCCAAAACACCTGATTTAACTCCACAGACGCAGAAAGAAAGACCAAGAAAGACTCAACCACAGGTAAAAACGGTTCAGGTGCCCCGAGCTCCAAAGCAAGTACCTAGGGGAAAAGTGACAGAGGGTGATGAGATAGAAGTCTGGGAAAGTAGTGAGAACAGAAATGCAGCAACTTCGCAGTATCTGTTGAACGATACCTTCCTTTGTGATGACCAGTACTGACGGGGCCTGAGAGGGGAGGACGAGGAGTGCGTACTTGGCGCCTCCTTGCCGGTAGACCAGTCCGGACCATACATTGAAGGAAAGGTTGACGGAAATGATGTCACTTTTCTGTTGGACACTGGTGCTACCCGTTCTACTGTAAGAACAGTGGACGTTCCAAACCTACCCCTCTCGGGAGAAGCCATCCAAGTAGTGGGTGTATCTAATCAACTGATTAGTACTCCTGTTACCGAGCCCATGGAGATCTCAATTGGAAACTTCAAGGAAATGCATAGATTTGTCGTTTGCGACACCAGTCCAGTGAACTTACTGGGACGTGATTTGCTGTGCAAAATGAACTGTACCATCTTTTGCACACCAAAGGGTGTTGAAATTCAGACCCCAGATGAAGACGGTATTTATAAATTAATGTTAATTAGACCTGACTCAGAAATTAAACGAATGACCATGCAGGATTTGCCAAAAGAACTCCAAGAAGCAGTGAAGCCAGAAGTATGGGACTTTACTGGGAAAGATGTAGGGTTAATGAAAAACGTGGACCCCATACAGATAGCAATCAAGGACAATGCAGTATACCCCAATACTAAACCCTACAGAATGAATGCAGAAGTGAGAGCAGGTGTTACCCTGGAAATACAGAAATTGCTAGAAGGAAACATCATACAGGAAGTAATGGGTAGCCCATGTAACTCACCGATTATGGGCATCAAGAAGCCTAGTGGCAAGTACAGAGTAGTGCAGGATCTACGAAAGGTCAACAAGATAGTAGTCCCCTGCTGCCCTATTGTCCCGAACCCAGCAGTGATTCTGTATCAGATTCCCTGGGATGCTGAGTGGTTCACTGTGATAGACCTATGTCATGCATTCTTTTCCATTCCCTTGCATCCAGATAGCAAATTTCTTTTCTCATTTGCCTTCAATGGTCACGTGTATGTCTGGAACAGGGTCCCTCAAGGGTACACAGAGAGCCCCTCTATCTTTAATCAGATCTTGAAAAAATGTTTGGAAACTTTGGTCTTACCTGGAAACTCTGTCCTAGTGCAATACATAGACGACCTCTTGGTGGCGTCTAAAAGTCATAGGGATTGTGTGATTGACACCATTGCCCTACTGAATCACCTGAGTGAGAAGGGACATAAAGTGGCCCCTGACAAATTACAGTTCTGTACAAAATCAGTGAAATATCTGGGGCACCAGATAGAGGAAGGTAACGTCAGAAAGGGTGAGAATAATTCAAAAGATGCAGTTACCCCGTACTCAGAAAGAGATCAGAATGTTCCTGGGAGTGATAGGATACTGCAGGCAGTGGATTCTGGGATTTGCAGTCTTAGCTAGGCCTTTGATAAAAATGACCAAGAGAGGAACACCAGATGTTGTAGAGTGGAATGATGAAAGCTTAACAGCCTTCACAAAATTGCGAGATTGTCTGTGTACATCCCCTGCGTTAGGAATGCCAGACTATACCAAAGAATTTGCCCTATTCTGTGACACTCGCGATAATTGCGCGTTGTCAGTCCTGACACAAGATCATGGTACAACCAGAAGGCCTGTGGCATATTTCTCTGCCACCCTGGATCCAGTGGCTGCTGGATTACCGGGATGTCTGAAAGCGGTAGCTGCTACCTGCGCAAGTTTAGAGCAGAGTGAGTCCATTGTCATGGGACATCCTGTAACTGTGTATGTTCCACATGGAGTGGTAATTTTACTGACCAGAACAAAGACTCAGTATCTCACCCCTAGTCGGCTGACTAAATACGAGAGGATTCTTGTGGGTGCTGCAAATGTAAATATTGTTAGGTGCAGTATTCTGAACCCTGCCACGTTACTCCCCGACCCAACGGATATGGAAGGTGGGGTGGATGATGAGCATGATTGCATTGATTTAACAGAATTCAATACCAAGCCACGTCCAGACATTAAAGAAACTCCATTGCCTGTGCATGACAAGGAATTATTTGTAGATGGCTCATGTCTAAGACATGAATTAGGAGGCCTGAGTGCTGCCTATGCGGTAGTCTCCTTAACCAAAATTGAAGAAGCAGGTTATCTATTTGATATAAAGTCTGCACAAGTAGCCGAATTGATTGCTATGATAAAAGCTTGCAAAATTGGGAAAAACCTACGCATAACAGTGTATACTGACAGTCAGTACTGTTATGGGGTTGTGCATGACTTTGGCCAATTATGGATACAGAGGGAGTTCCTGACTTCATCAGGTACCCCTATTCGAAATGGAAAAGTTGTTCAAGACCTTTTAGAGGCAATCCAGTTACCAAAGGAACTGGCAGTGGTAAAGTGTGTCGCTCATAAGAAGGACATGGACACTGTATCACTGGGAAATGATTTTGCTGATCGAGTGGCCCAATGGTGCGCCAGAGATCGGTATATCGTAAATTCAAAACGAGGGGGGCCAGGAACCAGCTGCCAACTTCAGGTGTTTGAAGAAGTGCCTACATGGGATGAAGTGAAGGAGTGGCAGCAGGCGGCACCTTGGCAAGAGAGAGAGAAGTGGAAGGAAGATGGGTGTAGACCAAGACGTGTGGATGGTGTCATCTTAGGCCCAACTGGTATGCCTGTGTTACCTAGACACTTACTTAGCACAATGGCGAGATTGATACATGAAGGATCACACATTGGTAGGGACGCCATGATTCTAGTGTTCCAACAGACTTGGTACAGTAAAAAGTTCAGGAAAGTAGCAGAATCCCTCTGCCAGAGGTGCCTGCCATGTCAAAGGATGAACGCAGGGAAGAAAACTGTGGTGGAACTGGGAAAAATTGGGAGGTCAGGGGGTCCTTTTGTGAGAATACAGGTTGATTTCATCACCATGCCCCGTTGTGAAGGGAAGCGATATGTCCTTGTCATGGTCTGTTTATTTTCCAAGTGGGTGGAAGCTTTCCCTACTCCCCAAAATGACGCAATGACAGTAGCTAAGTGTTTACTGAAGGAACTGATACCTAGGTTCGGGGTTCCAGTCACTATTGAATCAGATAGAGGCCGACATTTTCAGAATGAGGTGATCGACGAACTCTGTAAGGCCTTTGGAATATCACAAAAGCTTCACTGTACCTACCGTCCAGAGGCTTCTGGAATAGTGGAACAAGTAAATGGAACTATCAAAAACAGACTAGCAAAACTGTGTGATGCAACTAAAATGACCTGGGTGAAGGCCCTGCCCCTGGTCCTGATGGGACTCAGAAGTGTTCCTGACCGCAAGACAGGCCTAAGTCCCCATGAAATCATTATGGGAAGAGTGATGAGACAAGCATGGGTACCGGGAAGCAAACTGTTGAGTATTACTGATGATTTGGTGCTTGAATACTGCAAGAGATTGGGTGACCAAGTGCGTTCTATCTCTCGCCAGATCGGAGAAGGCGCCATCCTCAATCCAACGACTCCTCTCCACAAACTGGTTCCCGGAGACTGGGTAAAAATAAAGAAGCATACTCGGAAGAGCTGCCTGGAGCCAAGGTGGGGAGAGAAGCGTCAGGTGATCCTGGTAACAACCACAGCAGTAAAGTGTGCAGGGGTTCCACATTGGATACACGCCAGCCACACCCAGAAGGTACTACCAGACGGAGAGCCTGAAGAAGAAGGGCGTCCAGCAGGGGACTCTGCAGGAGCCAGACCAGAAGTAGCTGGCGACGTACAGCCCAGTACCAGTCGAGTTGCCGAATCAGCAGATGTTGGCCCAAGAATAGTTGATAACGAACTACCAGGAGCCCGGCCTGCTGAAGGGGTCCAAGAAGCTGAGCCAGAAGTAGCTGAAGACGAGCTGCCGAGCATATGGCCAGAGGAGTGGATTCCATTGATTGATCTCACTGAAGACCCCATTCGAACAAGTGAGCGACTTTGGGAAGGTAGAGAGTGGAATAGAGAGGAAAAGGAAGGCACAGGCGAAGAACCTCAGGATCTTGAGATTCACATCAAAACTGAGGAAGGAGAAGGTCAGACAGGGACAGAGCAAGTGATTAATACAGAACAAGTGAAGGATACCGAGCAAGTGATTAATACAGAACAAGTGAAGGATACAGAGCAAGTGATTGATACTCCTCCACTGACTCCTGATGTCGGGAAGGGACAGACTAGACATAGTGTAATAGTTCGAGCAGAAGAAAGTCCAGAGATCGAAGTGCTTGAACAGGATCAGATAGGATTAGAAGAACGTGTTCAGGAAACAGAAACAGAGACATTTGAAAATAAAACGCAAAACTGTCCTGAACAAGGCCAGATTAATAACCAGGCAGAAGAAATAGATGCTAGCCCTGGAAACAGTCAGATAGAAGAGGGAGAAACTGAAGCAGAATTGCCACAAACTAATGAAAACAAGAGGGCAAGAAAAGAAAACGAAGTCCAAGTACCAACTAAAAGACTTAAGAAAAGAAAGCACATTGAGCCTGGATACATAAAGAAATTGAGACTGAGAATAAAAACAGTAGAAGAAAAACGTGCAGAAGAAAGGAGAAGTGCTCGCATAGCAGAACAACTCAAAGATACTTCCAAGAGAAGGAGTGATCGAATGAAAAAACAAAATAAAAAGTACAAGTCACCTGAATGGACACTTGTGTTGGAAGAATTTGAAGATCTTGATCTAACTGACGAAAGCGACGGAGAACCCGTCCCTGAGTACTCTGCCGAAGAAGAAGACGAGCCGCCGTGAATTTGCACAAAGTAAGCTACTGGTGTAAAGACACAAAGAGGGGTCGAGAAACTTCTTCTGAGCCAAAATGTCTGATTCAAACGTGAATGGTAGACCTAGTTGCAGTCGTTGCAAAACATGCTGCAAGGTATGTGTATGTAGTATAGTTATACTGATAATACTCTGGATAGGACTAACAGTTTTCATTCCTTTTGCGGTGAGCAAAAATACTAATATTGTCCCTACTGAAATTGTAAATACTGACAGTGAGGAGCTGACAACACAGAGTGTAGCAAGACATGAGAGAGCACTGAGACAAACAAAACAAGACTTAGAAGCATCAGATGAGGGAGAACTACATTATCATGGAATTAAGAATAGGACGCATTTAAACGTTTTCGCAAACTTGTTAATACACTATGTAGAGACTATGGAAATTGAAGATTGCTATGTCTGCATGAAGCTACCTACCTCTGTAGCTGAAGGCGTGACATACCATCACCTGCCCTTGACCTATGGAATTTCCTGTAGCATTTTAGCTAGTTTATTTTACAAAAGAGGACCGTTACAGTACTATTACTCTAACAATGACGTGATCTTTTCTGAACTCCCTATACGTGGGAACTTGAATCCTGTACATACCAAAAGTGACGTTACTCGCTATATGGGCGAATACTTCCTGACTATAGGTAATATAGACATAGGTGACGCACACAGAGATAACTTGACCTGTTCTTTGCGTGAGCAGGAAAAGATGTTCCTGAACATGGCAGAAAAAAGGAGAATACAAATAAAAAGAAAGGCAGATGACGAAACACAGAAAAGGCAAAAATGGGCTGAGAACATGGAAGGCACCTCAAATGGTGGAGCGGGTCCTGCTCTGTTGCTGGATTTTGAAAAGAAAGGCAAGCTATGTCTTCACCGCGAGAAGACTAGCTATTATAATAACATTTTCATTGGTTCCAGTGAATGCGAACATAATTACAAGGTAATTGGAGGTTGGGGTTTCAAAAATGGGTCAGAGCCTGTGTTTCCTGGAATTTATTATATTTGTGGGGACAAGGCTTATTTCAAATTGCCGGATCACTGGTATGGAAGCTGCTACTTTGGCATTGTCTTCCCGAAAATATACCATGTGAACAAAGTTGCTGGAAGCAGTGAAAATACTAATGGCTTAGTGCGTAGTAAAAGAGAAAGCATAGGTGAAATAATGGGTAGTATTTTCAGTGCACTGATACCTGGAGTGGGAGTGGTTCTGAACACTCATAGAATTTGCAAATTGTCCACCATAGTGGATGTGTTGTCTACTGACACAGCTCATGGATTTCTGCTGGTCAATACCGAAATGGTTGCGATCAGATCAATGGTTTTGCAGAACAGACTTGCTCTTGACACCTTATTAGCAAAAGAGGGCGGAGTCTGCCGGATGTTGAAGGCGCAACATTGTTGCACTTATATTCCGGACAAAAGTGTGCAGCTCAAAAGATATGTGAAAAACATTACTAATTTGGGAAGGGAACTCAAACAACTCGAGGTTGACAGTGCCTGGAAGAGACTGGTAGATGGTCTCTCAAATGTAGGTCATTGGTTTGCTAGCTTAGGTAAAAGCTTATTGTTTAAGATACTGATGCCAATTGGAATTATAGGTCTTATCCTATTTTTCATATTTGCCTGTTGCAAATGTCGCAAACACACTGGAAAGTATCAAGTGAATGCGAGAGGAGTGAAACGAAGTGTCGATGAACTAGAATTAGAGGAAATGAATAATCAGATATACAAAAGGGTGAAGAATTCTCACCCTACCAAAAATGAGAGAGAAAAGCTGGATAGCTTGCTGGAAGAGATAGAGATGTATAAGGTGTGACAAAGTTGGCATCTGGTTCCATATATTTTGTGATGATAGTAAATATCATCAAGGAGGGGATTGATGAAGCAAAGCTTCGCATTTGCGACTTGCTATTGTCATGAACCTCGTCCATGTATAACCAAGTAATAAATTGTTCGTCTTACTAACGTTTATTTTATGTTTAAATGAGGTTTCCCGAAGCTTGCTTATGTGTTTTACTAAAATAATTAATTCAAGTCTTTAAAAATGGCCGCTGCTTTGAAATAGTGTCTGCGCATGCGTCAGTCACACTCACGTGTCCTGACGTGTTTGCAGGTTTGGAGGGAAATAGTTGCGCATGCGTAATACATAGCTTTGCCAATAACGTGGTACTGCTCGTGCCATTGCTCGTGTACTTGTTTTATGTAGCTAACATTTAGACTGCCTAAGGATATTTCTTAGTGATAAGTTGAAAGTACAAACCCTGTGAGGTGTTTTCATAACGTTATTTCTATGTATTAATTTGTTCTCGCTTACTTTTCATGTACCGCGGGGAATGGGGGTCTGACTGAACGGAAAGCCATCTTGGAGGGTACTTGTGCGCAGACTCGCCGAAAGCCATCTCGGCATTGACTCGCTGCCAAGGAAGGTTGATGCCAGAAGCCATCCTGGGAAGCAGCACCTTAGCCTCGCAGCATCTCGATATTGTTCTATTATGTTGCAAAAATGTATTCATTGCCTGTATTCTGCGCAGTTTCTCATGGGAACCCCAATCTTGCTAGGCGGTACCCTGAGATGTAAATAAGGCCTCCAAATAGTGTGTTCTGATTGGTGTGTTACCCAAATCCTATCTTAGGACCAATCCAAATTGAGGGATTCTGACACTTTGCAACATTGGGGGGTGGTACACCGTCCCCAAACAGTATATCTACCCTGGGTTCACCTAGGGAAATTGTCCGACTTGTCTGATTTAGCTGACCTGTCACTGACCCATCGTACTCAATAGGTGACTGAAGATACAGAGCGCTGCGGAGCACTCTGTCCGAAATTGACCATAGACTAAGGTTTTACTAAACCTTAAAGTGCTGGCGAAGCACTTTGCTGGGAGTTCGCTGACCCAATCGGGGTCTTGATCGATAGCTGCAGAGAGGGTGGAGCGCAGGCGTTGCTTCCAAACTGCGGGTGCGGTCCTGTCCTGAGCGGTCCTGTCCTGAGGGTTTGCTGTCCTGTCCTGAGGTCCTGTCCTGATTCCTAATCTGAGGGTATCCTGTCCTTTCCTGGGTGTCCATTCTGCACCTGCTGTCCATTGAAGGGTATCCTTCCTTGAGGGTTTCCTGTCCTTAACTGACCCGTGGCCAGGGTTTGGTTTTCACACCAGTCTAGGTAAATATTGCTCTGAAATCTTTAAACTTGCACCTTTCTATTTTTCGGTCTTTGCTTTAATAAAGACACACCTTTGCACATGTTGATTTTTCCATGCTTTGCCGCAACTATTGAATCATAAAGTCATTTGCATTATTTTCATAACGTGTTCTTATGTTACCCTACCTTTTAGAAATCATATTTTGCATTGCAGTTTGTCATTTCCTGATATGGTCTAGAACGGCCTTACTTAAACTATCCAAAGCACTTTTCCCCTGAATGCATAGCGTTTCCTGTTTCATTTCACATTAGCATTCCCATGGTTACCCTGACTTTATTTCTCTATAGTTATGTACTTGTCGTTATCTTGATTATTGATTGCCTTATTCTTGTAAATTTCCTGCTAGAAGAAAACGAACTTTAGATAAAGATTTTAAAACTTCCAGTTGTCCGTGGTCATTTACAACAGTATTGAATGTCATTTTGGGTTGGTATTTTGCTGCCTTTCCTTTACAGCTAGCTCCCTGATCCGTTGTGGTCATAGGTACCCGTGTTGGTGGATGGTAAGTCGGGTACACTGAGTAATAACAGTAGGGAATTCACACAAATTGGTAGCAGCCCGTGAAGTCGCCCTGTCAATGTATATTGTGAATTTAAAGTATATGGGCCCGAAGCCGGAAACGGCGAAATTATTGGCTGGGTGACCTCGCGCGCTCTATCAGTTTTTCTGGCTAGCAGAGGATGGTTAGGGACTAGTTGAAGGTTAGGCAGGATTAGTTAGGCTAGCTAAGTCGGTAGCTGCTAGTATATTAATGCTGCTATAAGAGCGGTCATCCCGAGAGACCTGATCAATCTCTTGTGAATACGCATGAATAATCTCTTGTAAAAACAATTCATGAACTGTTTTATCATTATTGTTCTTGTTCTTATATTGTTATATGTACTAATCCATGCGTTTGTAAACCGTATCGTTCATTGTTGTCCGAACTCCCCGGGGAATTGAAAAGGCAAGTGGTGAATAGAATCCATTGCCTTGAGGTCGCAGGCTTAAGGAAAGTTAGGTGCAGGTTAGGATAACCGGGAAGCACTAACTAGGGTTTTTCTGAATACATGTGTGAATAAATGTCAGTAACGAGGTTCATTGGCAAAATTCCCATAGTGGCGTAACCTAGTAAGGGTCACATCGGAAGAGTAGCAGGTTCCTCGGAGCTTGGGTGAAAGCAGAGGGGTCCGCTGGGAAACCTTAGACTCAGATATATCCCGGAGAAGTGGATGAGTTTAGGGGAATAACAGGTTCACCGATGCTAGAGTGAAGGGTAGGCGGAAGAGATTTACCCGCAGCGTGTGAAAAGTAAATGGAAGTAGTTTACTTGCAGCAAAAGAAATCTTTCCTATCTAGACACTTGAGCACTGTGGCGAATGTGTATTCGTTGTAAAATAACCAAGCACTAGCACTTTAGAAAGAAAGAAAGTTTCCGTTACCTTGTGAAGGGAGGGAGTCAGCCGCGAAGCGTCTCTGACGTCACTCCGTGCCGCGCTGGGATTGGTAGAAGCAGCGGGCGGGTAGCGGGACTGGAATTGTAAAGGAGGGGTGAAGCGCCAAAGCGTGAGGACAGTCTCACAAAGGGGCCGCGCACCCATTGGCCGAAATTATTTGAACGCGTGCACCCCATTGGTCGCACGGAATTGTAAGACGCATTCTGATTGGAGGTAACTGTGTAAACAGAGTTAAGCGTAGAAATCGTATGTGGCACTCGTATTGTCCGGAGACTAGACCTGATCCAAGAAGCCAAGGGTTTGAAAGGGATCAGTGGAAAGCCAATAGATACGATATTATGTACGGGACTAAGAGAAAGATGTCCCTTGTAAATAGGGTAAAGAATTTTTTCAAAACGGACAAACCGATTAAATCTAGAGAGGGCGTTATTGTCCCGCCACCGAATACTCCCGCCTCGTTCATGATGTTTGATCGAGGGTACAATACCTGTGTGTGGTTGGAAAATTGGGTAAGGTACATAAAAGATGACGGAATATTGGCCTTTCCGTTAGACGGTACCTTCAATGGTAGGATTTTATTTAATTTGAGAACCAGAATGAATGAATTGCATCCCAGACCGAGACTAACGCAGTATGAGGCATTAGAGGAATGGGAGATTGAGGCTTTCGAAAGAGAGAAACCCCGAATGGACAAAGGTCTGACCAAGTGGTACCCAAGGCTGAAACAAGAGACCAGGGATAAAAAGATGAAACAGTGGAGACAGAGCATGATTGTTGAGGGTCTGTTTCCCATGATGCCAGCATGTACCCCTTCAGGGGAAGAGAAAAAGACAACACCTTCTGGCCCCTTCAGCAAGTTGTTGTAATGACTTGCGTTTGTAATGGTTTGCGATGTAACAATGCGGTCGTTGCAACAACTGCATTGTAATGGAATTCACTGTAACGCATTCGTTGTAAACGATGTCTCCCATGCAAGGAGAGTTAGAGCAGGTTAGAGTCTAGAAAGGGTTATTTTGGGATCAAAATGACAGGCCCGATAGCGGAAGGTTTTTCCCCTTATGAGTGCCAGAACACGGCATCTGTTGACTTATCAGACCACCAGTATGAAATGAAACATCAACTCCTTTCAGTGGGGTGGGAGGGTGTTTCTGTGGGGTTTTATCCGTGAGGTCACCGAAAATAACTGGTGTCACAAAAAAGCCAACATTGCAAGACAAAATGAAACCTTATGACTGCAGTTGCAGGAAAACAGCTCTTTGGAAAGCGTCATCCAATGAAGTCATCCACAGTGTTTGAAAATCGGTGAGGCAAGCGCTACACCAAATCACCAGTAATTACAGGAATTATTTCTAACCTTTGTAGCAACTCAACCTACTATTGGCAGGGCGACATAACTGCAGCAGCAATCACTAAAGACGGTGCACTAGTATATAGAAGACAAATTGGCCAAGACCTACAGCTGTAATAGTTAAAATATGTACCAGTAAAGCGAGCAGGCAGAAACGTACTTTACCCTGAAATGAGTACCTAAAAGCAAGGTAGTTTACGTCGTGTGCTACATGAAACGCGAAGAAATTGAGCCTTTCTTCAACTCTACATGGCACTAGATTCCTATAAATAGATCACACTCTCCTCCCAGTCCTTTGTGTATTTAAATCATAATGTGCATTAATAATAGAGTGCAGAACAATGAATCTACATTTGAATTAATATGTGTATACTGACATGAAGCTATTATAATGTAAATGAATTTATTAAGACAAGTTAAAGTGTGTTTTTCTGGCTTAGCTAACTAGCCCTCAGTTAGGACTCAACACCACCTTTTCCAAAATGGTGGCCATATCATAATTTTCGTTTTCTGTTAATATTTCTGCCTGAATACGTGCAGCCAGGTGTGGATTTGTTTATTTCTGAATGTCACCATTCTCCATGAGCCTGCTAGCAGATAGAATTATTTTTCAACCTTTCCCAAGGACTTTCCACTTGCATGCAATATTGCATTCTTTCACAATGCTTCACTCTTGTTTATGTAACTAGTTTGTCCTGACATCTCTGGATGGCATTAGGTCAGAAAGGCCTAACCAACATTCACCTAGTGGGTTAGTGCTTAGGCCACAGTGCCATGTGGCATTTTATTATCTAAAATTATAATTTGTTTGTGAAATGATCCCACCCATGGTGAATTTGCAGAATTTGTGCTTTTCTGTGCAAGGAAACTGTTTATAAATCCTTGAATTTGGGGTGAGCCAGAGGACGTTTCCTGACCCCTAGGGATGCTGCCCAATTTCTTTTTAAATTTTGCTGCTCATTTGAGACCTGGCAAATTTCAGATTTTACCTATTATTCTTTATTGTTCCATTTACTGAGAGCCTTTATGGGGATGAATTTATACATTTAAGTGAGACTACTGGGGCATTTGCATTTTGCTATTTCTACATTGTATCTTTGAATTTTTGTAATAGACCTTCATGGTTTTAATAGATCCCACTCCAGAACTCAGGGGCATATTACCAAGGGTGGCGATAGGCAATTATCGCCGGTTTAGCAACCGTTTTCGGCCGCTAAGCGGTGATAATACTATCGCTCTATTAGCAAGTTGTCGCTAACTGATGTTAGCGACAGCTTTTAGGCGATAGCGAGCGGTTTGGGGCCCGCTTTGCATGTCAGCGATATTGATCGCTAATGACATGCAAAGTGGGCGTACCCAACCTTGTTAGCGACTGAAAGCAGTCGCTAACGTCGCTATCGCCTATTAGCAAGGCAGGGGTAGCGATGGAAATATTCCCGCTATCGACAAAAATTAACGCCTGCTCAGACCAGTTCTTAGCCCTGTTATCCAATGGGAGGTGGATAACATGGCTAAGAGCATTTCGTCGCTAATGCATGAATATCGCTGTATTCTCAGCGATATTCACGCATTTCGCCACTATCGCTGGATATTTTAGCACAATGGAGTAAAATGCTGCTAATAGCATGTTTTCTCCGCTAACACATCCAGCGATAGGCAGCAATAAAAAAATCGTCGCTAAGCCTATTTAGCGATAATTATCGCTACCTGTTGGTAATATGCCCCTCAGTTTTTAGTCAGTCCTTTTCATATTGACTATATTTTGAAATGCTGTTTGAACCTTTTTTCGGTAACACATTGCCTCATGATTTGAGGTTAGCACCGTCCTCGGTCCACCCAACTTTTGGACATGCTATTGAATTATAGATTTTCTAGGGGCACAACACGCTCACAGCCTGATCATTACTTTTATTTTGAAAGTAAAGGTTTTTATACTCATCCTCATGATTAATTTGTTCAATGTGAAAAATGAGCAATAGACTTTTCAGCAAACTTTACAGCCCTTTTTTATACTAAATTGTACTCTATTGTATTGTAATTGCATTTATATAGCGCTTACTATCCCTGACGAGGCATCAAAGCGCTATTTCGGTGAGTAGCACGCTACTCTGGAACCTATAATGCCCAATTACAGGTGGCCTGTAATTTACTGATTCGTCTGAAAATGAGAAGTACTGTCCAAACCAGGAGTTGCAAGATATGCAAAAATCGTGGCAACACCATGGCTCTTGGGTTTCTCATCCAGACATTTCACCAGTTGAAACCAAATAAAGTATGTATAAAATATGTAGGAGCACCCAGCCTAGAAATGAGGAATAACACAGTGGAAATAATGCAAAAATACTGAATCCCATATATTATTCCCCTTTCTTTTTTCTGGAATATTCCTCCTGAGAAGGAATACCGACATGAATTGTTGCTCATGTTAGTTTTGGGCAGTGTCTAAGGGTACGATAGGACCTCAGAACACAAGGACACTTTTTTTCTAATGCCAGGCTTTCAGGTGCCACACTAGAGCATTATGGGACTTGCAGTCTTAGTTCAGGTCCATTGAACTCATTGAAGGAACAATGATCTTTAAATGACCAGCCAAGGGTTGGAAACAATGCATCCTTGTGGCATGATGCTATGGTTACCCTATCAGCGATGCACTTATTGCAAATGGACGTTTAAGTATACACTTCAAAAGTGGGCTGTCCTCTCCATGCAAGTCAAACTATTAAAGTGAATGGTGTGGCATGTACTTCGTTTGTTTGTGAATTAACACTCAGCACTTGTAAGGCGTACTATTTGAGAAGCACAGGGCTGTTAGTATTAAAAAACTTTGAGGTAGGAAAAGTACACGATTTCTGTGCTTTAAACTCTTTAAAGACATCCAAGCATGGAGATCTCGGTGCCTTATATTTAAGGCTCCCTGTTTCCTGTTTTTACGGATTTTTACATATAAATACAGACAGAAAACAATGTGTTTTCTGTCTGCATTTATTTTTAAAAGTGGATAAATACAGAAAATTGTGCTTCTTTTAAGGGACTCTTCGAGCTGTCGTTCATGAATTGTAGCCTAACAGCTAAGCAGATGAACAGCATGGGAAATTAAAAAACAGGATGAAATTTCTTTAAATAATGGCATATGTCAACATTCATTTGTGGTATAATGCTAATATTTAGTGGATATATTAGTACACAATATTTGTCAGCTTAAATACCTAAATAACGACAGACATCAAATTATCAGTGCGTGTCCTATCAGTTAAATAAATATGGAAATGTACAGTTTTACAACTTCATTTATAGACAAAACACAAAATAAACATGGATAAATACAGATAAATGGCCAAAACATAAATATGGATAAATACAGACGAAAATGTTAAAAAAATAAATACCATATATTGTAAGTGCCTGGAGGTGAAGCGCCTGGTGAAATGCTGGTTCATCTATCCATGCAGCTTACGGCAGGGTGACTTCACTCAACCTTCAGGAACCTCAAGGTGCCGTGAATGTTACCCTGACAACAGTCTCACACAGAACACAAGCTTCTGGAGATGCATTTTTGCTGCACCAGTTCATGGACTATTTCTATTGTCCACAGGCTCCCTATAAAATGGCAGATTTGGCGATGAGCCCACAACTCCTTGCAAAATGACAGATCAACCGTGTGCTCACAACCCCACATGTAGTGATGGCCTACTGCAGGTGGGACTGGCTTGAACATTTCTGTCAAGACTAAGGGGCACATTACGATCGCGGACGGACTTGCGTCCGTCCGCGAGCCCTGAGTAGGAGGGAATGTCCGCATGTGCTGCGGCGTTCCCTCCTGTGCAATTAGGATGTGACCGCCACCCTGGCGGTCACATCCTCTATTTTTACCATTGCGGCGGGTGCGGCTTCAAGCTGCACCCGCCGCAATGTTAAAAACGCATGCATTGCATTTACATGCAGAAAGCGGCAGGCACCGCGCGGTGCCTGTCGCTTTCTGCATGTAAATGCAGGGGGGTACCATAGGTACCCGCCATGTGCACCCCCCACCTCCCTTCACCCAGGGGGCCCGCAACGGGCCCCCGAAGTGAAGATCCGTATGCTTTTCCACGGCGGAGAACCCGCCGCGGAAAAGCATGTCTGGGAAGCCATCCTAATATGTCTGGCGGTGTCTGAGAGACACCAGCACCATATTAGAGCTTTTCCGCTGCGGTTGTAAGCCGACCGCGGCGGAAAAGCGGCGGACTGAAACCAAGACCCACCAGTCATCCTAATGTGGCGGTGGGTCTTTGGTGAGTCCGCAGCGGATTTCCCGGAGGATGCGGGAAATCCACGATCCTAATCAACCCCTAATTTTGGTTTCCAGCCAAGCACTGTTACTTAGACAAGTGGCTACTCTGACTTCCTGTGATTGGCTATAAACGCAGGAATGGTGGCCTGCAAGGGACAACAGACCTTCATCCCTGTGTTTGCATTCCCTAAGGGGGAAGCATTTTTTTTTAAACAGCCCTCATCCCTCAGAGGGACAGATTCTGCTCTTAAAAAAGTTATCGGGATAGCATGCCACAGCCTTCTGCACCAATGTCTGCTTCGTCGAGGCTGCCCGACACTAGTCCCAAACCTTTCCCTTTATGAATCGGATACCACCCACCTTGGGTGCTGAAATCTGATCAATAATTTGTGGTCACAAACACTAATACGTCATTGCGGCTTGCAATTACACCCCCTCCTAATTGCGATTCAGGATGAGACGCAAACCCCTATTTGCAAGCCGGAAAGGCATTTAATAATGAATACAAAATGTAGCGATTTTGCAAAAGTAGTATTTGCAAATGTAGTGATTTTGCAAAAGTAATAATTTTGCAAATGTAGTGATTTTGCAAATCGCAGGGCGTGCAACCTCACAAAGGCTCAGTACATCAGACCCCATGTTCTTTCAGGGCTGGCTCATGGCCCGCACGCGGCAGAGAGAGATATGACCCCCCTTCCCAGCCTCCAAACGCCCCCTCCAAAAGGAAAGGCACTCTAGAAACCTAAGGGTGCACCTCAAAACGAGTGCCGGGCTTATTATAACCAAATAACGCAATAATGCCATTTGTATCTGACAGCCGTTTTTCTGCAAGAACAGCTAAAAATCTGTACTTTTGTGCCTTTTGAGCGTAAATGCTACATAAAGAAAGCTTTAGCCTCTAATGCGAGCGCCTCCAACCTCTCCCACTTTGGGTGACATGCCTTTAGAAGTTTCCCCCGATGTTTTATTAATAGACACCGCGCATTATCCCGGTGCGCGCGCGATGGGCATGCTAACAAGGCAGGCGGCAGCCAAGCTAAAGGTTAAAACGGTTGAGCCTTCGCCCCCGGCCCCCGCCTCCCCCCGACATTTATTCCATTTAAGTAAATATGTGCCAGGGAGCGCATTACCGCGATGCCGCCTGCGAACGGCGCGCTGTAATGGCTGACAGCGCTGCCTTTTGTAATGGCGCATTTAAATACTCGGGGCTGCAATTGAAACTTGCACAGACTTCAGTCGGAGCAGCGCTGCCGAATCTGACACACGGCGGCGCGCGGCGCTGCTTCTGACACACGGCGGCGCTGCTTCTGACACACGGCGGCGCTGCTTCTGACACACGGCGGCGCGGCGCGCGCCTCTCTCGGCTCCAAATTGGATGCTGTTCTTCAGAACTTGAAGACATCAGCTCTCTGCTCTGCGGTCAATGTTCAGTACGGCGCCTGCTGTGGGTGACAGCGGCTTTTTGCAGCGCCCTATAAACCCAGCCCCTTCAAAGGGCCGGTGGAGTGGGCAGTTCAATTCAGGAAACTTCACACCAAAGTGACTTTTCATCAAACTCCTTGCTTTGTTATTGTTTTAGGACACCACTGAGCAGGCATTTCTGCTCTCTGATTGTAGCAGAGTGCCGGAAAATAATAATTATTTTTCTTTACATTAAGGACAGCGAAGATTTAAATTCCTCTACTGTGGATTTCGGACTTTTTTTAAAAACATTTTCCACTTTTATTATATCTCTGTCTCAATTTCCAATCGTAGTGAAAGAGTGCACAAGCCCTGGGCTTGCAACTGTGGAAGATAACCGATATCAATTTAAATTCAATTCAATTCAAAAGAAACTTTATTCGTTTAAGTTGTAAACCATAAAAGTTACACATCCTGATACATCAAAGGTAAAAAAAAGCATAGTTAAAAAGCTAACATCGGCAATATACAATTAATAAATAGTAACCGATATCTAGATGTGGGTTTACCACCGACATACCCACAAGCAGGCAGTGATAAGCTTGTACAAATTGCAACAGCATCTGTTTGTATTAAATATGTTGTTGTTTTAGTATTGAATGTGTGCTTTGGATGGGTGCGGGTCTGCGGGTTCATAAAATGAATTTAAAAAAGGAAGATTTGGTGCATTGAATTATTAGAAAGCCTGCATAAGTTACCTTACCTTAACCCCTAGGGTGTGGCCGCGATTCTGCGCCTGTGCGGCCGTTTTGAAGAGTGGGTGGGTTCATGACGGCCCCCAGCCGTTATCAGCACACGCCCACCGTGACATATTATTTGATTGGAAGGCAGATAAAGGAGGAGCCCTCGTGATTTTAGACAAAGCATACTATGATTTACAAGTAGAAAGCCACTTGGGAGATGAGAATACATATATGCTATTGGATTCTAATCCCATTCAAGAAATTAAAAACATTTTGGCTACCATTTTACAGAAAGCGTTCACAAACGGGATCATACAAGGCAAAGTAAAACAGTACTTAACTCAAGAGAATCCCGTCAGCCCGAGCTTTTATATGGTACCAAAAGTACATAAAAATTTACAAGAGCCCCCATGTCGACCCATTGTATCGACCAGAAGAAGCATTCACGAGCCAGTTGGGAAATTTTTGGATAAATATTTATAACCGAGCGTCATCACCACCAAGTCTTACATAAAGGACACCACAGATTTCCTAAACAAGTTGTCCACCATACAAACAGAAGACAGTCAAAACCTAATCATGGCAACCATCGATGTTAAGGCGTTGTATACGTCTATACCTCACAAACAAGGCCTGGAAGCAGTTGAAAAAGCACTATTATCCAGCGAACACGAACAAGATATGCAAGTATTCCTAATGGAATTAATGGAATTTACATTAATGCATAGCTACTTTTCGTATAACGACAATGGTATTTACAAAAGAGCGGGACATCAATGGGTAATTGTGAGGCGCCAGCCTATGCCAACATCTACATGAGCGTATTTGAGGAAAACCACATCCTACAGAAGGAATCGTGGAAATCGAACATTCAACTGTATGTACGATTTATTGACGATATATTTGTAACGTCCTACATAACCAAATCAACTAACTGAACCAAGTCGACGAGAGAATACAATTCACGTGGGAGATTCAGACAGATAACATCCATTTTATTGACGTGGAAATCAGAAAAAAAACGACAGGTTTCACCACAAACATCTTCAGAAAACCTACTGATAGGAACAACATCCTAAGATACGAGAGCTTCCATCCGCCATCATTAAAAGAACATTTACCGTACTCCCAATTGCTAAGGTTGAAGCGAGTGGTCTCGGAACCTGAAGAACAAAACACACAAATGAAGCTAATGTTATCCCGTTTTAAACAAAGAGGATACCCTGAACAGACTCTACAACAAGCTGAGCAGAGAGCACAGTGTAAGTCCAGAGAAGACCTTCTCAAAACACGAATACAAAAATCAGAACAACGCATAACGTGCGTAAGCAAATTTTCCAACATGAGTGTTCACTTCAAAAAGATTATTAGAAAACATTGGGCTATATTACAGGCGGAACCGGATTTTCAGCAATCATTCGTCCATGAACCTTTATTTGCCCACACCAGAACAAGAAACATAGGAGAACTACTAAAGACATCCAAAGACACACAGATAAGAAAAAAAATTCCAGGAACACAACCGTGTCACAACTGCAGTAACTGCAATAACATAATGAGGGGCCCAGTGATTACACACCCCACAAAAGGAAACAGTATAACACTCAAAGTTAATGCAACATGCAACACCACCAATATCATTTACATGTTGAAATGCCCGTGTGGCAAAGCCTACATAGGTCAAACTGAAAGAAAACTCAAGGTTCGACTTAACGAACACAAAAGCAACATCAGGACAAAGATGATGAAATCCACCATAGCCACTCATTTTGTAGAAGCTAACCATCAAATTAGTCTATTGAGAGCATGCATCATTGAAACCGTGGAAAAAAGAGAAGGAATGGACAACAAGAAAACTTTACTGAAAAGAGAAAATCACTGGATTTATTTCCTTAACACTATGAAACCCCACGGGTTAAATGATAGAGTAGAATTTTTGTGTTATTTGTAAACAGTGATTATGTGATTTATAATGTCTGACCAGATTGCACCAGATATGCGGTACAAAAGGGGGTGGTGATGGACGGAGCATCTGAACCAATCAAACACTCACACCCAGTCAAAAGATCTGGGTTTGATCCATCACCGTTCTTTAGCCCACTCTGCCACCCCAGTTCAGACATGGCTATATGCAAATCAGTCTGACCCTGTGCCTCATGGGAACAGTCCAGCCCGAACTGCCAAGCCATGCCTTCCCTGTACCGGAAACAAGCTTCCGAGGACCGGTTTCTGGCATTCCAGCCGTCTTCAGCCTGGCTTGCTTGAATCCAGTGGCAAAGTGAGCAAGGGACTCACGTCTGAGCATACCCTGCCACACTTATGGCAGCCAAAGCGGTACAAAAGGGGGTGGTGATGGACGGAGCATCTGAACCAATCAAACACTCACACCCAGTCAAAAGATCTGGGTTTGATCCATCACCGTTCTTTAGCCCACTCTGCCACCCCAGTTCAGACATGGCTATATGCAAATCAGTCTGACCCTGTGCCTCATGGGAACAGTCCAGCCCAAACTGCCAAGCCATGCCTTCCCTGGACCGGAAACAAGCTTCCGAGGACCGGTATCTGGCATTCCAGCCGTCTTCAGCCTGGCTTGCTTGAATCCAGTGGCAAAGTGAGCAAGGGACTCACGTCTGAGCATACCCTGCCACACTTATGGCGGCCAAAGCGGTACAAAAGGGGGTGGTGATGGACGGAGCATCTGAACGAATCAAACACTCACACCCAGTCAAAAGATCTGGGTTTGAACCATCACCGTTCTTTAGCCCACTCTGCCACCCCAGTTCAGACATGGCTATATGCAAATCAGTCTGACCCTGTGCCTCATGGGAACAGTCCAGCCCGAACTGCCAAGCCATGCCTTCCCTGGACCGGAAACAAGCTTCTGAGGACCGGTTTCTGGCATTCCAGCCGTCTTCAGCCTGGCTTGCTTGAATCCAGTGGCAAAGTGAGCAAGGGACTCACGTCTGAGCATACCCTGCCACACTTAAGGCGGCCAAAGCGGTACAAAAGGGGGTGGTGATGGACGGAGCATCTGAACCAATCAAACACACACCCAGTCAAAAGATCTGGGTTTGATCCATCACCGTTCTTTAGCCCACTCTGCCACCCCAGTTCAGACATGGCTATATGCAAATCAGTCTGACCCTGTGCCTCATTGGAACAGTCCAGCCCGAACTGCCAAGCCATGCCTTCCCTGGACCAGAAACAAGCTTCCGTGGACCGGTTTCTGGCTTTCCAGCCGTCTTCTGCCTGGCTTGCTTGAATCCAGTGGCAAAGTGAGCAAGGGACTCACGTCTGAGCATATCCTGCCACACTTATGGCGGCCAAAGCGGTACAAAAGGGGGTGGTGATGGATGGAGCATCTGAACCAATCAAACACTCACACCCAGTCAAAAGATCTGGGTTTGATCCATCACCGTTCTTTAGCCCAATCTGCCACCCCAGTTCAGACATGGCTATATGCAAATCAGTCTGACCCTGTGCCTCATGGGAACAGTCCAGCCCGAACTGCCAAGCCATGCCTTCCCTGGACCGGAAAAAAGCTTCCGAGGACCGGTTTCTGGCAATCCAGCCGTCTTCAGCCTGGCTTGCTTGAATCCAGTGGCAAAGTGAGCAAGGGACTCACGTCTGAGCATACCCTGCCACACTTATGGCGGCCAAAGCGGTACAAAAGGGGGTGGTGATGGACGGAGCATCAGAACCAATCAAACACTCACACCCAGTCAAAAGATCTGGGTTTGATCCATCACCGTTCTTTAGCCCACTCTGCCACCCCAGTTCAGACATGACTATATGCAAATCAATCTGACCCTGTGCCTCATGGGAACAGTCCAGTTTGAACTGCCAAGCCATGCCTTCCCTGGACCGGAAACAAGCTTCCGAGGACCGGTTCCGACCACACTCACCCATTGGTCACAGGGTATGTATTAACCATAGAGCTACATTTACCCGTAACACAGTCGCATCACAGAGAAACAGGCTGGAACTCACACTCGAGCTCCAAGCAGCGGCAACATAACTCCACGTAAGTCAACAGGGTTTGTATCTTCAACTCACACCCATGCATCGCCGATGTTTTATGCAGATTAGACAACATGAACACACCAGCCTACACGTATTGATTCGTTACCTACTGGTGACATATATATGATGAGCAAAGCGTTTTTTTCTTTCAATAAACCTTTATTAATCACAACAACCGTGAACATAAAGGGATCCCACCCCTTATATCAGCAACTGATGACGCCATAAGCGTAACAACGTCAGAAAGCAGCGCGTAAGCCGAGCAGCGATAGAACAGAACACCCGCGTTAAGCACCACGCCGGTTTCACGGTAAGACCTTCACCACTCTCATTAATTGTTTGAAAGAAAACGCTATCAGCTTTAACAAGATTAAGGGCATACACGATGCCATAGATAAGAACCCGCACGTTAGATCATTTAAGTCAAACACTAGCGTATTACATAGGAAGAACCACGTAAGTGTTTTCATTTTGAAATTCTATATGCACGAAGCATTACGTGTAACCAAACCCTAGGAAGGGAAAATATAAACGGGGCAGTTAACTTCATGCGAACTACATTATCACCCATAGGGCGAACCACTACGATCTTAGAACACACACATAGAACTAGAACACAACAGCAAGGGGCAGTACATCATTATATTAAAACACAGAGACAGTGAGATAAAGCATTGAAATAGTGAAAGTATAAGCAGGAGTATTTAAAGATGCAGATGGTAATCAATCAATCAATCAAAGCATTTATATAGCGCACTACTCACCCAGAGGGTCTCAAGGCGCTGGGGGAGGGGGGTCCGCTACTGCTCGAACAGCCAGGTCTTGAGTTGCTTCCTGAAGGCGAGGTGGTCCTGGGTCAGGCGGAGATGGGTCGGGAGGGAGTTCCATGTCTTGGCGGCGAGGTAGGAGAAGGACCGCCCCCCTGTGGTGGCTCTTCGGACGCGGGGGACGGCGGCGAGGGCGTAGCCGGTCGATCGAAGCTGGCGTTTGGGAGCGTAGAAGTTGAGGCGGCTGTTGAGGTATCCTGGGCCTTGGTTGTGTAGGGCTTTGTGTGCGTGGGTGAGGAGTCGGAAGGTGATTCTCTTGTTGACCGGGAGCCAGTGCAGGTCTCTCAGGTGTCCGGAGATGTGGCTGCGACGGGGGATGTCCAGGATGAGACGTGCTGAGGCGTTCTGGATCCGCTGGAGTCTCTTCTGGAGTTTGGCGGTGATTCCGGCATAGAGGGAGTTGCCGTAGTCCAGACGGCTGGTGACGAGGGCCTGGGTGACCGTCTTCCTGGTCTCGGTGGGGATCCACCGGAAGATCTTACGTAGCATGCGCAGGATGTTGAAGCACGACGAGGAGACGGCGTTGACTTGTCTGGTCATGGAGAGGGAGGAGTCCAGGATGAAGCCCAGGTTGCGTGCGTGGTCTGATGGTTTGGGTGCGCTGCCTAGGGCGGGGGGCCACCAGGAGTCGTCCCAGGCGGAGGGTGAGGATCCCAGGATGAGGACTTCCGTCTTGTCCGAGTTCAGTTTCAGACAGCTGTTCTTCATCCATTCGGATACCTCTTTCATCCCTTCGTGAAGGTTGGCTCTGGTGGTGGCGGGGTCGTTGGTGAGGGAGAGAATCAGCTGGGTGTCGTCGGCGTAGGAGATGATGTTGAGGTTGTGCTGGCGTGCGATGTCTGCGAGGGGGCTCATGTAGACGTTGAAGAGGGTTGGACTGAGCGAGGAGCCTTGAGGAACGCCACAGATGACTTCGGTGGCTTCAGATCTGAACGGGGGGAGGCGGACTCTCTGTGTCCTTCCGGCGAGGAAGGAGATGATCCACTCTAGTGCCTTCTCCTGGATTCCGACGTTGCTGAGTCGCTGCACTAGTGTACGGTGGCAGACAGTGTCGAAGGCCGCAGAGAGGTCTAGGAGGATGAGGGCTGCTGTTTCTCCGTTGTCGAGCAGGGCTCGGATGTCATCGGTGGCTGCGATCAGGGCGGTTTCGGTACTGTGGTTGGCCCGGAAGCCAGACTGGGAGGGGTCTAGGGATCCGTTCGTCTCGAGGAAGGCGGCCAGCTGCTTGTTGACGGTCTTCTCGATGACTTTTGCAGGAAACGGGAGGAGCGAGATGGGGCGGTAGTTCTTGAGGTCGGTGGGGTCGGCTGATGGCTTCTTTAGTAGAGCGCTGAGTTCGGTGTGCTTCCAGCTCTCCGGGAAGGTAGCGGTGTCGAAGGAGGTGTTGATGATGTTCCGCAGGTGGTAGGGAAATTTCCGGTTGTTTATTTGCCATATTTGAATAAACAATGTTTACTTTACAGATATTCCCTTGACGAAGGCATATTGATTGCTGAAATGCATTGGGACTGATGAATTATATGAATGTAAAGAAAGATAGCCATTTAAGAAGGAATATATGGCAGTTGGCTAAAAAATAACCGATGTGAAATGAAACATGGATAATAAATAGCCATTCAATTAAAGGAAAGAGAAGTCACCTGTTTATTTGATTTCAAGAAAACTTTGAACAAATTTAGCTGGAGAAACAACAATCTCAACTAGTGCCCTGGGAACATGCTCAAAATGCACTTTGAACTGCAACCCATTGCCGTTATATGTGACGTAATCAGCAGTGCATTGCGGGCACGCAAGTTATAGTTAGCTGAGCTAACTATAACGGAGGGATTTCAAAGGTTTTGTATGAGAGAAATGTGCAGCTAACTATAACGTGTGAAAACTAGGGTTTTTTCAATGTACTTGCATGGTTTTTTAAATGCTAATTCCTAACTATAACTTGTGTGAAACCTATGTTTTTTTCAGTGAATTTCAAAGGTTTTGTAAATGATAAGTTATAAATGTATTAATTATTATGTCTTTCTTTTTATACTAATTTCTTATATATTTAATATAAATATGTATATGTATTTAATTTTTTTGATTATATTTCATATTCTTATTATAAAATAATAACAAAACTAAATTTCAAAGTAATTTTTGGATTAATTATTGCTTGACTTCGGTTGCAAGTATAACACAACTCCAGCAATGCTCTGGGGCCCTATGCTCACAAAGCTGTATCAATCCTTACACCTGCTTCAAGCATGTGCAAGGTTTTGATGCAGCATAAGCTCAAAAGTGTCTGAATGAAATGTTATACATTTCACGCAGTCACTTTTAGGAGGCGTTGCTGCACCCCGTTCTGCACAGGAAAGCGTCTTCTGGCGCAGGGCTTTACAATGTAATACACCCTCCAGATGCGTCACATTGTTAATAGCACACACCATGGCACATCTTTTGCACCACTGCTGTGTCACAAAAGTGACGCAACGGCTGTGTAAAAGAGGCACAAGGGGATTGTAAATCCGCCCCTAACACATACAAATTCACCCAGGCAGTTTCACCAGCAGCGCAAGTTGAAGCATAGACTTCTAACATTTTTATGTACATATGTTACATTCAAGTGCTTCGCACATACTACAGTATACTATAGGTAAACACATTATAGATTTATGCTGAAGCACTTCCTTATAGCTCTGCACTTTCACATTCTCCATACACTAGTAATATATTCATTCATTCATTCATTCATTTAATGAACTACACATTCATTCTGACAAACTTTTACACACTAACAAAGAACTGTTTTTTTTGTTTTGTATTTTTTTGTGTTTTCTTAACAAATTCTAAGCGGAACAAAAGAATGAAAAAAAGAACAACTAATGTCCAAGAGAGCAATGATCCTGTATCCTGCGTTTCATTAGGTCTATAGACTGTTCCCCATAATACAAAAGTTTATCGCAATAAATGCAAAGAATTTTAACTTTAGCAAAGTCAGAATCAATATGTGGGTGTGGACTGCTTGCTGAAGATGCTGCCACAGTTGATGTGCTTGGTGTAGCAGCAGGTGGGTTCTCGTGCAACCTCCGTCTTTCAGCTCGAGTAAAGTTCTTGGGGTGCAAGTTCTTCACGTGTCGCACCATATTTGCTGTGCCAAAGGAGTATTTTTTACATAGATCACCCCTTGAAAGAGTTGTTTGGCAAATTTTACAGGTTACTTTTGACCTTTTGGAAAAGTGAAAAGCTTCCAAATTAGGGCTTCTTTCCTCTTCTTTGGAGCTTCTGCAGGAATTAAATATTCCTCTGAAGAACTGCTAGAAGATGACTCCGTTGCTCTTATTATGATGATCTTCCTTCTATTTGAGAAGATTCTCACAACAAATGCTTCTTCTTAGAAAGTCACAGTCGAATAATTATAATGGGACGGAACTTTCAATACTCGCAATAGGAAAAGTTACAAACCAATCAAATCTCTACTTTTAAAGTCACATGGCTTTGCGTACGCTTATGATGCGCTTACGCAGCTCTTTCAATACGGGTACGCATGATGTTCTACCGCGATTTGTGTAAATATTTTTAAAAGTAATATAGGATTATTAAAAGTATTTAAAACAAATCATAGTTATTCCAAATGTCTGCCCTTAGTATCTACATTAAATACATAAATGTTTTAAACCAAGTAGAAAAATTGCCCCCTTTCGCGTACATGACGTTGAAGTACCGAAATTTACAGACCACTAACGGATTATACTTACAATACCCAAATATCATTCATCAATAATCAGTCGATTGGCAGTGTGGAAAGTTCAAGCGTTTATTAGACAAAACAATACTCTGCCAGAGGAGCTCCCAACGACCTCACACCCCGAGGACCGCAGAGAGACTGCTGTCACGTTGTCAGGTCAACACATATATACTAGCACAATTTGCAACCGTTACCCAAAAATGGAAAAGTACAGGTTGGTACAGGAGGTGGCAAGGGGTATGCCCATATATGGCACACAAAGCGTCTATCTGAGCTCAGTATAGCAAGGTCAGGCCGGTTGACTCCCTTCTGCTAGTTTCGGTGAGAGTCCGCACAGCGCCTGCAAGAATGTGCTTATCTGGCTGGCCCCCTCCTGTAACCTTGACGGGGCCCAAAAGCAGAAGCAGCTGCTTGCTACATGTGTTTGGCTATTTCTCATGAGAACGAGAAGATGCGAAAATGCTGAGACATGGAGAGTTTTACAGACAGTGCTACGAATTGGCCAAACAAAATGGCGCCGGTCCTGCTGACCGACGCTAACCTATTTACAAGGAGGGCAAAGAATATGATTACAAGGTATATGTCGGATCAGAACAGAAAGGGTGTCTTATGCCATAGGGGCGTTCTTAGTATATTAATTAGTTGCATTACGCTGAACACTGACTTAGAAACCACGCTCTATTTCCTCGTGCGAGGCCTAATCTAATTCTTGTTCCTCAAACCCTACTTTTAGCGTGATGAAGCTAATAACAGAGGTCACTAATCATCGAAGAGCTCTTCGTCTATCCTCATAAGTTCACGGATCTCCTGCTGGAGCATCTGAGCTTTAGTGGGGGGTACTGAAGGGGTAACCGCCGCTGTTAGTCTAGTGGCACAATATGAGCAGCACGCAGGACCGCACTGCAGACAGAGACAGCAGACAAAAAGGACACCTGCCGCTCCACCCAGAACCAACAATACCTTCCAGCCCCAAGTGCCCAGAATACCCCAGAACCACCCGGACAGGGACCAAGACCCATTATCTACATGCATCTCTGCCGCTATGCGATGGAGCTTCTGAATCGCCAGATGGACAGTAGGGGCGGAGTCTCGAATGTAAACACAGCAAGAGCTGCCAATCACCCGGCATGCTCCGCCCTGATCAGCCAAGATAACGTCTAAAACCATACGGTTCTGAAGTGCCACGAGTATGGTCGCCTGAAGCTCAACCGTTAGATTGGTCATGATATCAGTAGTGATGTTAATAACATTTTCTACTATTCTAGACAGTCGCCTTATTTCTCTGCTGTTAAAGATCGGTCCCCAGAAGGGAACCAAGCCTTTGCTAAAGTCCGTGAACTGTTCCAAGGAGGTATCGGTCTGATCAACTTCGGTTGCTATGAGCTGCCTACGTTGTCTATTGGGTACTGATCTTGTTGAGTGTAACTGGTGTGTTCTATGATAGTCAGATGGTGCTATATATACAGGGGGGTACAGGAAGGACAGGTAACAGTGCCCAACCCACCCACGAGGTAACCAAGTGTAAGCATTCTCCCCACATACGAAATACACATTGGGTGGTGTCAACAAAAGTGGACTACTAAGTATATTCATCTGATAGGTATAATTACAACCACTGTCACCAACCTGCACATGCCCCAATCCCTGGACACAAAAATCAGAGGAAGTATTCAGAATAGGAATGGGTACAATACGTTCGCTGGTGACATTTCGATCAACGAAAAGCTGAAAATATTTGATCGAATTAAAATCATTAAAATCATAGAGTTCATCCTGTAACCAAGTACTATTTTGAACCTCCATATACTTATTCAAACACGCCTGTGGATCTAGAGATCCCCGCCCCCCATTGCCTTGTGGGTCAAAACCTTGATGTGCCCTAATGTACGCTAGAATCATGTTATAATACTTTTCGGTGTAAACAAATTGCTTGTAATTTTCTATGTAATGATTGTACATGACAGAGAACAGTTTGAACCAGGCTTTACAACTCCCTAAATAGGAGAGAGGTAACGAGAGGAACAGATCATGATTGTGTACAACAGAGGGCAGAAGTCCACAAACCCAGCAGTCAGTGGTGTTGGTGGTGCTGTGTGTTTGGTGCAATATTTCAACAAATAGATTTTTCCCATAGGTCTGGCGATGTCGTTCTTTGTGGGGCGCTAAAGTATACATAAAATGCTCAGGGGGAGCAACAGTCGATGTCATCATTGATTGCATTGGGTGTTTATATTCTAAGTATATAAAAACCCCCATGAAGATTGCAAAAATTACTGCGATTATAACTACGAAGGCTATTTTCACACGCATGGTCCAACTAGAAAATATTGGTTAGTAAAAGGGCAAATACCTAGGAGCCAAAGGGAGTTCTTCTTCTATTATAAAATGACCAAAAGGGTACATTCCTAGCTAAAAAGTCCAAACTAACTAAATGGGATCAGAACAACCTTCCTGCCAGAGGGTTCTTCTTCCCTGTGTCCTTCAAAGCCTCACAGGCAGGCTTTTAATCAGCATACATATCCAACGGCGTCCCACAACGGAGTTTTTCTGGAAAATGGGTTTAGCGCAAACAACCTGGCCGGTGACAAGAACAGAGGGGCATATTACCAACGATTAGCGTTATTTATCGCTAACGAGGCTTAGCAACAAATTTTTTAACGCTAAGCATCGCCGGAAATTATCGCAGAGATAACTTGCTATTAGCAAGGTTTATCTCAGAAGTGATAAAAATCCTCGCGCTAACTGCCAAATGAGAGATTATCGCTGGAAAACCAACGATAATCTCTCAAAGTTTGGCGTTAGCTTGATGATAGGGGCTCACAAACTTAGCCATGATATCCACCTTCCATAGGCTATCATGGCTAAGTCAGGAAAATACCAGGTGTAAAAAAAAGCAGCGCTAACCGCGGTGATCCGGGAATAACACAGGGGAAAGTACAGCACCTTCGTCAGATCTGCTGCCAACCAAATCAACATGGACAGGGCCAGGGGTGATTGCTGATTCTCCAGAGACTGCCTCGACCGGCCCTGTCTCTGTTTCAGCTCCGATTTCACAAGCGTCGGAGAAGGGAACAAAGGCAACAGCTCTCTTGCTTTCCTGAGTCAGAATTCCCTCAGGGTGTCGCTGGTCATAGGGGAGTGGAAGAGGAATTCTTTTTAGATGCGACACATGGATCCAGTGTCGTTTTCCCTCCACTCTTATAGCCGTCCGCGTGGCCAACAGGATCTGGTGCGGCTTAGACCATCTCGGAGCCAGGCTGGAGTCTCGATCGTATTTCTTGACCAAAACCCACTGGCCGGGTTCTAGGCGGTAACCGGGGCCCTCTGGCAGGGGTTGCAGTACAGATGCTACCTGCTGATGAATAGAACGAAGGTCTTTAGTTAAAGTATACAGGTAATCTATCAACATAGAATATTCAATATCAGAAAACAATTTTGGCCTAGGCACGCCCCATATATTCGCGGGTCGCCCAAAGACTATCTCATAGGGAGATAGTCCCGAGCGTGAATGAGGGGTAACCCGCAGAGACATAAGAGCTAATGGGAGGGTGTCAGGCCATTTCAAACCAGTACTCTCTTGGATTTTTGCCATCTTTAACTTCAGAATTCCGTTATATTTTTCCACTAATCCTGCTGATTGGGGTGCCTAGCTGGGTGGAATTTTTGTTTTATTTGGAGCCCATTGCATATACCTTGCACAAGGGCCCCATGGAAATGCCCGCCGTTGTCTGACCAGATCAAGCGAGGCAATCCAAAGCGTGGGATAAACTCCTTTATAAGGGCCTTTGCAGTCGCTAGGGCAGTATTTTCTTTGGTAGGGTACGCCTCAACCCATTTACTGAAGGCGCACACCACCACTAGTACATATTTGAAGTTATTGACGCGCTCCATATGGATGTAGTCCATCTGGAGCACCTCAAATGGCAATGTCGGGGTTGCAAAATTTCCACTCAGGACAGGTTCTCCTTTCCCTGGGTTATGTTGCAGGCAGACCATGCAATATTTAACAAGTCGTACAGCTGTTTTCTGTATATTGGGGTTATTCCACACTGGGTCCAACAAGGCACAAATGCCTTCAGCTCCAACATGGGCTGGTCCATGGGCCATAGTGACGACAGCCTGTACAATGGCATTGGGCAGTAACCATCGCTGTTTGTCTGTCAGGTCCACCCAACAATTATTCTCATCCAACCTCCCTACTTCCTGCTCCCATCTCTCTAGTTCCACTGCAGTCGCTTCTTTCTGAATGTCTCGGACACTTTCAATAGTATTATCAAACAAGTCTGTCTCCCCTACCCATCGTGCAGAGGAGTTTACGTACATAGAAGACATTATTGACTGAGCTGTTTGTTTGGCTACCTGATCTGCAAAAGCATTACCCTCTCCTACTTCATCCACCACTGTCTTATGTGCACTACATTTTACAATTGCTACTTTCTTGGGGAGGGTCAAAGCTGCAAGTAATCGTAACACCAAGGGTCCATTCTGTATTTTCTGACCATGTGAGGTGAGGAATCCCCGCTCCTTCCATAACCTCCCGAAGCTATGAGCCACGCCAAAGGCATATTGGCTGTCCGTGAAGATGTTGACCTGTAGTCCCTCATTCAGCTCACATGCTCATAGTAAAGCCATCAACTCAGCAGCTTGGGCTGATCGATGGGGTATTCGGAATGTTTCAACTACTGTTTTTAGAGTAGTGATTGCATATGCAGCTGTCGTTGTGCCATCTGCTAATTTAAAACAAGAACCGTCCACATACAGTTACCCTTGGGGGTCAAATAAAGGAATGTCTGTGAGATCGATTCTTCCCTTCGTCTCTTCTTCTCTTCTGAAAATACAATCATGAGCATCATTCGCCTGTTCTCCTGAAGGGAGGGGTAACAGTGTAGCCAGATTCAATGTGGTACAACGTTTAATGGTCACATGTGGGGCGAACAAAGTCAATTCATAACCAGTGAGGCGTGCGCTTGTCAGATGCTGAGTCTTTGTTTTGTTCAATAATGCATCCACAGCATGCGGCACCATCACCGTCAAATTAGAATTTAGAACGAGCCCTTCTGACTGCCTGATGGCCGCTGCTACAGCCGCCGTGGCCCTCAAGCAGCTGGGAAGTGCTCTGGCCACATTATCCAATGTGGTCGAAAAATAAGCACACGGTCTTTGCTTACCACCAAAGTCCTGTGTTAACACTGAAAGCGAGCAACCGTCGATCTCGTGCACATATAGTACGAAAGGTTTACGGTAATCAGGAGTGCCGAGGACAGGAGCAGAACACAAAGCAGATTTCAGAGCAGAAAAAGCAGATTGACATTCATCAGTCCAAGGGAGGGGTTCATGCACATCTTTAGTGGTTAAGTGTAGCAAAGGTTTAGCAAGAAGAGAAAAATTAGGGATCCATTGACGACAGTAAGAGAAAATGCCAAGAAAAGCACGGACTTCACGCTGAGTACAAGGCACAGGCATGTTAGTGATGGTAGTAATTCGTTCAGGTGATACACGTCTACCCTCCTTCAATAGTAAGTGGCCGAGGTAGGTCACTTCCTGTCGACAATATTGAAACTTGGACAGGGAAACCTTATTACCTCTGTCCGCCAGATGATGCAACACCTTAACCGTGGCTTCTTTACAACCCTCTTCAGTATCAGACGCTATCAATAAATCATCAACGTACTGCAAGAGCACGCTACCATCTGGCAAAGACAGGTCATCTAAGGCTGCCTTAAGGGCTTGGCTGTAGATGCTAGGACTTTCGGTATAACCTTGGGGAGCGCGACAGAATCTGAAGCTTCGGCCAGATAATGAGAATCGGAAGACCTGCCTGCTATCAGGATGGATAGGGATACTGAAGAAGGCCTTCTTCAGGTCGATGACAGAAAAATATTTAGCAGTAGGGGGTATCATAGTAAGGATTGTAGTGATGTCCGACACCACCGGGAATGGGGGCATCACTATTTTATTAACTTCCTGCAAATCAATCACAAAACGGTAGACATCAACATTGTCAGAGGTCCCTGTCTCAGGAGCTTTTTTCAAAATAGGCAGGATAGGGCTATTACAGATGTTCAATGCAGTTTCCTCAACCACCCCTTTATCAATCAAGTCTTGGATTGTGGAAAACAAAGCTCGTTCTCCCGCTGGGGAGATCTTGTATTGGGGCAGACGGGGCAATCTAGCGCCGGGTTTCAATGTAATGCGGACAGGAGGGATATCTAGTCTACCGACATCCGTATCTCCTGTTGCCCATAGACTGGGTGGTACATCCGCAAATTCAGGTGGCAATGGGTCATTCTTAGCAAAACATTGTCTAGTACTTACATCGGGATTTTGAACGGTCAAATAAACACCATCGGGGGAACAATGTATTTTAGCATTCAGTCTTTTCAACATATCCAAACCCAAAAGATTCTCTCCGCAACTGGAAGTTAAAAGGAATGGAGTGCTCATAGTGAACGGACCAATCGTGAAAGGGATAGGCTGAGAGATGGGGCTGACTACAGGAACTCCTCAAAATCCCACTGAAACATTATTATGCCCGGACAGAGCGGCCCCTGGGACCAGTGAGTGAGCAACCAAACTATTCATGGCTCCTGTGTCAATCAAAAATTTGTCGGTGGTCACATAGGGTCCCTGCTGATTGACCGGTATCGACACTTGGCCCCCACTCTGTCCTTGGCTGTCCTATACATCCCCGAATTTATCCTGATCCTCAAAACCATAATCTTCATTGTAGTACTGCCTACCTGTGCCTCGTGCTGTGCCTTGGGCTTTATCAAAATGATTTCGCTCATTTTCTCCCTGCACTGCCTCCTCTCGGTGCATATCACTACGGTCCGGTTCGCCACGTCCTCTACCTCTTCTTCGGACCGCTCCGTTCTGTGCTAACAGCCACGGACACTGATCTTTCCAATGGCCTTCCTCTCTACAATACGCGCACTGATTGGGTCCCCATCGGGAGGGCTGACCCCCCCTCCCCCTCTGGAGACTGGCCCGCTGGACCCGGGCCCCCTGGCGCCTCTCCCTGTGCTTCGACCCCTCATAACCTGCTGTAGCAACACTCGAGTTTTGAGGTCCTTAGTCTTCTTTTCGTCTTTATCCTTGCTCTCATTCTCCCTGTGCTCGTAATACTGGGCCATGTTTAATATGATAAACAGCTGAATAGGGTTGAGAGAAAATTCAGATAATGGTGCTCTACCTGAAGTAAACGTTACAAACTGTAAGGAGAAGAGTTCAGATGCGTGGTGCGTTCAGAGCGAACGGAGACCCTAAAACCGTTCAAGACAATCAGGGATTCTCATAAACTTATAACAGCTAAGCTCTCGCAACCACAAAACAGTGTGACAATTAAGACAAAAGTGACCATAGAAGTAACAGAAAGCAGCAGATCTCTATGTTCGTGTTCTTTATCCAAAGGGATGTTTATTTGAATCCACAATCAGCCTCAATCAGCCGACACGTGTTTCATCGTGTTGAAGTGGAGTCAACACGACTCTTCAGGGCTGATGAAATAAAATGAACACATGTATAATACATTACACTGTAGCACATCTGGTACACTTGACAGTGAAAAAGACGTGCACGGAAGTGGAAAGTGACCGATCCTTACGTGCCTAGTGGCCGTTTAGTGATTATGTGCCGTGCACATCCACACTCACAAATTATTAATGGTGGTAAAGTGCGTGGGTGGCAATAGCACCATATCGGTTAATTCACTATTGGTGTTAACACACAATCACAAGGTTTTTCATCTCACGCTCACGTGGATACTGCGTTTTGTGAAGGTTCAGGGTCTGAAAAGTGTTGCTTGAACCATTCTATTTGGCATGCAGTGAGAATGTCATGCTCAAAACCAGGGCCGGTCCATGTGCGAGAAAATTTTTTTTTCATGCAACTAAATGAAACACAAAGTTTTTAACCTAATAGCCTACCTGGTAGAGAATTTTAGGTAAAGTTCCGTCGATGGGGAATTATTTTGAGCAAGTAGATCGATATATCTAAAAATATGACAGGTAAATAAAAATAAATAAAATTGAAAAGGGAGAACATAACTAAAAAGGCAAATGGAACAGACTACAGGGTGCAGTAAAGCCGTGTTAGCTGTCGCTTACCCTGAAAGAATGATTGACGGGTATGTCAAACTGTAATTGACATAGACAACCCTGGTAACGGGTATGAAGTCTAAGTAATCATGAAGTTGTATCGGACTGTCAACAATGCTGTTCGTTTATTCCAAAATGAGACTGCACAGGAAAAACAAAATAGTATTCAAAAATCAATTAGACCATCCAAAATGAATGAATTAATCACGTCTTCAAAATGCAGAGGTACTGCATCATATTGATAAGCCAAGGAGTACATACCTAAACACATGTATGTGTTTAGCCAAAACCGGGAGGGGATCCGAAAGTCTGATCGGTTGGAAGTTGTGTGCACTTCTCCGTAAGTGAAAGCGTACTAAAAGAGGAAACACAAAAGGGGGGCGATAATGTTTTAGCTCTATCAGCCATAAAGCGTCATATCGAAGTTACCCTGAGCGAAAGTAAGAATTGTGTTTTTCTTACCTGCCGCGCGGTATCCCTCCTCTGTGTGTTCCCGGTCGCCGTGTTCCAAGAACGGACACGTGACCGGGAACAGGAAAGGGGAGATATAGTCTTGCAAGGAGCCGGTCGGCTCAAGCGTCACACCAAGGCAGCCATCTTGGTAGTGGTAATGTTCGCTGTAAGTCACCTGAACAGCGGAACATACAGAGCAAGTCACTATTTGGTTGATGGTGAAAATCACCATGAGGACAATGTGTGTTCAGAGGAAACCAAAACCAGGAAGTATTACGAGGTGCTCAAGTATAAGCCTCTCGTTAGGTGTGTGTAATCGGTACATTTTATTAGAAAATCGATCTAAGTAAATCCATTAGCCATCTGTCTGGTACGTGGCTAGTACTAGTTAAAAAGTAAAGCGAAGAGCAATTAGCTCATCCAGTAGAGTCAATTGTTTACGATTTTCAAAATCCCTAAAAAGTAGGTTCAGAGTAGAAATGGCGAGCTAAGTATACTGGTAAAAGGCCAAAAGTGATGGCATACCAGTCCATACCTTAAATAGAGCCCTAAGTTAGTGATCACGTGAAAACGTGTATGGTGATCCCCAAAAAATTCATCAAAATGATTATGTTACCATAGAAAAACTCCCCTAAAGCACCCATACGTGAAAGGTAAAGTGGCATAGTAAATTGGTGACTTTCCAATATATGTCTCAAATTGCCTTGCCTAATTAATACAAATTCATAAGATTCATTACACGAAGGCAAATCTGAGGCTACAGTTTGGTACCTTATGATATGTACATTACATTCCAGTATAAAATAAACACAAGATGTTCAGCACATTAAAAACATACGGTAAATCACAATCCCTGGAGGGTCGTAACCATGTCATGCCTCCCCAGAAATTAAAAGACCATATCTCCAAATGAATAAATTCTTGCAGTTCTCATTTCAGTCTCCACGATTTCATGTCTATTTGTAGATTGTATAAACAAATGACGAATTCATCAATCATACACAGCATTTAATTAGGATGATAGGGCATTAGTTCCCTAAAAAGAATTGAAGCTCCGGATCATAGTTCAGCCCGTGTTCCACGCATTGCAAACGCATGATCCACGTGGCTTCCCTACGTCTCAGAGTGAGTTCTCTGTTGCCCCCCCTAATGTTTTGGGGGATTACATCAATGCCAAAGAAACGTACCTTCACTTCATCCTCAAGTGGTTGGCATGCCGCAACGTGCAGTGCAACCGGGTATTTGGGATCCCTTTTCTGAATCGCCCGTATATGCTCAGCTAGTCTCTCTTTAAGGGGTCTGATTGTACTGCCCACATAGATTTTTCCACAAAGGCATTCAATAATGTACACCACGTATCTGGTTAGACATGTGATGTTATGTCTGATAGTGTATAAAACACCGTCATGACCTCTGAACGTTTTGGTGGCATGTTTGGCCCAAACACACAAGGAACAGAAGCCACATTTAAAGAAACCCAGGCTATGAGTGGTGAGCCAATCCATGGCTGAGGTGTTGTGTGGGACCGTAGGACTAAGTTTGTTTTTCAGTGTACATCCCTTTCTGTATGTGATGGCGGGTCTCTCTGGTAGCCACTCTCTTAGGGTTGGATCCGAAGTGAGCAGTTTCCAATGTTTGTTGAAACTCTTGGAGACTGCCTGATGTAGCGCATTGTACTCAGTAATGAGTCTAATTTTTTGGGTGGAGGATTCACTGGCGGCACGTTTCTTTAGACAATCTGGTCTTGAGGCGCGACGAACCCTATTCTCTGCTGATCTCAGAGTTTGGAGGGGATAACCTCTGTTGAGAAATCTGTTTCTCATGTTGCTTAGACAATTATCAAATTCTCTAGGCTCACTGCAGTTACGTTTAGCTCTCAGGTATTCGCTATAGGGTATAGCCTGTATTTGGTGTGTAGGATGAGAGCTGCAAGCGTGGAGAACAGAGTTACAGGAGGTAGGTTTCCTATATAGTTTACTGTGAAGTTCATTGTCTTTAATGTAAAATTCCAAATCTAAGAATTCCATCTTTTCTTTGCTAGATTGCATAGTAAATTGTATGCCCCATGTGTTGTTATTCAGATGTTCATGGAAAGCAGTCAAAGAGTCTAAAGTGCCAGACCAAAGCAGAAAGCAATCATCAATGTAACGTCCCCAAAATAAAATGGAGTCGATATATGTTGAACCTTTGGGGCCCCAAATGAGGTCCGATTCAAGAGCCCCCATGAACAAATTGGCAAAGGAAGGGGAAAATTTCGAACCCATAGCTACCCCCTTTATTTGCCTAAACCATTTACGGTCAAAGATAAAGTAATTATTCTCAAGAATGATTTCCATCATGCGTAACAGCATCTTTGTGTGAGCCCACAGCGAAGCTGGACGATTGGAAAGAATTTTCTCCATTGCTTGCATTCCTAATTCAGGATTGATGCTGGTGTACAAAGACACCACATCCAATGTCACTATTGTGGTTCCAGGTTGCCACTCAATATCTGACATCATTCCCAAAATATGTTTAGAATCTTGTATATAAGATGGTAAATTCTTAACTAGAGGGCCTATGAATAAATCCACAAACTCCGCTAGTCTCTCTGTAGGACCCCCAATACCCGAAACGATGGGTCTGCCGGGCGGGAATGGAAGGTTTTTGTGTATTTTAGGTAGAGTATACAACCAAGGAAAAGTAGGTCTGAAAACCTTCAGATATAGGTATTCGTCATTGTCCAGAAGACCAGATTGTTTCCATTCAAGTAACAGTTTGTTGATAAGGATAGTTAAAGGACCCATAGGGTTTTGTAAAAGTGGTTCATAACAGGAAGTGTCACTCAGTTGTGTCAAAATCTCGTTATTGTAGTCCACGAGATCCATCACAACCACATTGCCCCCCTTGTCAGCCTCCCTGATAACGATGTTGGAATTATCACTGAGGATGGAGAGTGCAAGACGTTCGCCTTTAGTCAAGTTGTCCTTATATTTAAATTTATCCTTTAGGTTTTTCATGTTGACTTTGTTTATGTCATCCAAGACATGCCTATGAAAATTGTCTATGGCATTGCCCCCTGATAGAGTAGGGGTCCACCTAGATTTGTTTTTCAGACCACTGGTCTGCCCATAGTCTGTTTCGATGTCTAGTTCCTCTAAAAGCCTCTCCATGTCGTAAGGGCTGTCCTCTCTATCTGTCAAAGAAAGAAGCAGATGGGTCGCTTGAACATCTTTAATAGTCAAAACTTCTTTGTCACAGACAGTGGGAGAGGGTCTAGAATCACCAGTTACATTAGCTTTACACGAAAAATGTTTTTTTAATTTTACATTCCGTATGAACTTGAAAATGTCAATTTTGCTCTGACAGATATCACCAGTGTTGTAAGGGTTAAAATTGAGACCTTTACCAAGTAGGGAAACCATGTCAGTGGTTAGGGGAAAGGAGGACAGATTAATTACTTGGACCGTATCCTCTGAGTCGGTTAGTTTCTCTGTGTCCCTGACCTGAGTTTCCTTCGGTATTCCTCGTTTGTGGCTGCGCCTCCCCCTGTGGGTTTTGGGTCTGCGGCGCCCCTGGTTGTGGTTGACCTGTTGCCCTTTCTGATGCGTTCCATTTCTAAAAAAAATGGCATGTTGATCAAATCTGTATTTAATGTTCTTTCATCCTCAGACTCTGTGAGTCCAGCGGAATTAAGTGAGGAGGTACTTGAAGTTACTGAGCTGGCTACAGTGGATCTACCTGTCTGGGAGCCTTGTCTAGATTTTGGAATCAAGGAGTCATACTTCTGTTCATAAGTATATACCCTCCCATTCTTGTAGTCAGCCTCATCCCTTCTAATCTGTCGGGCTTTCCTGGTCTTGATATCTGCCTGGTGTTTAAGGAGTATTTCGTCCAAAATTGTATAGTTTTTGACAGTAGATTCAGGTTTGTTGAGATCCTTGATCTCTTGCTCCAGAGTGGATATTTCTAATAAAAGTTTGGCAGACTTCCGTTCCGCACTCTCTATTAATATATCCATTAGAGTCATGGAATTCTGGTTTAAGGATTCCTCCCACTTGACCATTAGGTCAATGTCAAGATTGTCATATGTGGGAAAGGTCTGGGATCGTAAGCCTCTAGGGATTTGTTTGTTTCTTCTATAATACTTCAGGGTGGTCCCATCCCACCACCGAGAGTTTTCTTGTTTCTTTAGCCTTTCAAGTTTATAAAACTTGGCCCTGAGACCCTCCACAGGTGCAGGACCTGTAGTGGCAGAGGCCTGGTGTGTAGGCATTCCTTTTGCTAAATTGTCGAAGAGGTCTGCTGCTACCTTATCCCTATCCATAATAGGGAACACTGAGAACTGAAAATATAACTAGTGAAGGTAACGTGGAGGCAACCAATCTGAATAAATAACAGAAAAACAGCTGAATAGGGTTGAGAGAAAATTCAGATAATGGTGCTCTACCTGAAGTAAACGTTACAAACTGTAAGGAGAAGAGTTCAGATGCGTGGTGCGTTCAGAGCGAACGGAGACCCTAAAACCGTTCAAGACAATCAGGGATTCTCATAAACTTATAACAGCTAAGCTCTCGCAACCACAAAACAGTGTGACAATTAAGACAAAAGTGACCATAGAAGTAACAGAAAGCAGCAGATCTCTATGTTCGTGTTCTTTATCCAAAGGGATGTTTATTTGAATCCACAATCAGCCTCAATCAGCCGACACGTGTTTCATCGTGTTGAAGTGGAGTCAACACGACTCTTCAGGGCTGATGAAATAAAATGAACACATGTATAATACATTACACTGTAGCACATCTGGTACACTTGACAGTGAAAAAGACGTGCACGGAAGTGGAAAGTGACCGATCCTTACGTGCCTAGTGGCCGTTTAGTGATTATGTGCCGTGCACATCCACACTCACAAATTATTAATGGTGGTAAAGTGCGTGGGTGGCAATAGCACCATATTGGTTCATTCACTATTGGTGTTAACTCACAATCACAAGGTTTTTCATCTCACGCTCACGTGGATACTGCGTTTTGTGAAGGTTCAGGGTCTGAAAAGTGTTGCTTGAACCATTCTATTTGGCATGCAGTGAGAATGTCATGCTCAAAACCAGGGCCGGTCCATGTGCGAGAAAATTTTTTTTTCATGCAACTAAATGAAACACAAAGTTTTTAACCTAATAGCCTACCTGGTAGAGAATTTTAGGTAAAGTTCCGTCGATGGGGAATTATTTTGAGCAAGTAGATCGATATATCTAAAAATATGACAGGTAAATAAAAATAAATAAAATTGAAAAGGGAGAACATAACTAAAAAGGCAAATGGAACAGACTACAGGGTGCAGTAAAGCCGTGTTAGCTGTCGCTTACCCTGAAAGAATGATTGACGGGTATGTCAAACTGTAATTGACATAGACAACCCTGGTAACGGGTATGAAGTCTAAGTAATCATGAAGTTGTATCGGACTGTCAACAATGCTGTTCGTTTATTCCAAAATGAGACTGCACAGGAAAAACAAAATAGTATTCAAAAATCAATTAGACCATCCAAAATGAATGAATTAATCACGTCTTCAAAATGCAGAGGTACTGCATCATATTGATAAGCCAAGGAGTACATACCTAAACACATGTATGTGTTTAGCCAAAACCGGGAGGGGATCCGAAAGTCTGATCGGTTGGAAGTTGTGTGCACTTCTCCGTAAGTGAAAGCGTACTAAAAGAGGAAACACAAAAGGGGGGCGATAATGTTTTAGCTCTATCAGCCATAAAGCGTCATATCGAAGTTACCCTGAGCGAAAGTAAGAATTGTGTTTTTCTTACCTGCCGCGCGGTATCCCTCCTCTGTGTGTTCCCGGTCGCCGTGTTCCAAGAACGGACACGTGACCGGGAACAGGAAAGGGGAGATATAGTCTTGCAAGGAGCCGGTCGGCTCAAGCGTCACACCAAGGCAGCCATCTTGGTAGTGGTAATGTTCGCTGTAAGTCACCTGAACAGCGGAACATACAGAGCAAGTCACTATTTGGTTGATGGTGAAAATCACCATGAGGACAATGTGTGTTCAGAGGAAACCAAAACCAGGAAGTATTACGAGGTGCTCAAGTATAAGCCTCTCGTTAGGTGTGTGTAATCGGTACATTTTATTAGAAAATCGATCTAAGTAAATCCATTAGCCATCTGTCTGGTACGTGGCTAGTACTAGTTAAAAAGTAAAGCGAAGAGCAATTAGCTCATCCAGTAGAGTCAATTGTTTACGATTTTCAAAATCCCTAAAAAGTAGGTTCAGAGTAGAAATGGCGAGCTAAGTATACTGGTAAAAGGCCAAAAGTGATGGCATACCAGTCCATACCTTAAATAGAGCCCTAAGTTAGTGATCACGTGAAAACGTGTATGGTGATCCCCAAAAAATTCATCAAAATGATTATGTTACCATAGAAAAACTCCCCTAAAGCACCCATACGTGAAAGGTAAAGTGGCATAGTAAATTGGTGACTTTCCAATATATGTCTCAAATTGCCTTGCCTAATTAATACAAATTCATAAGATTCATTACACGAAGGCAAATCTGAGGCTACAGTTTGGTACCTTATGATATGTACATTACATTCCAGTATAAAATAAACACAAGATGTTCAGCACATTAAAAACATACGGTAAATCACAATCCCTGGAGGGTCGTAACCATGTCATGCCTCCCCAGAAATTAAAAGACCATATCTCCAAATGAATAAATTCTTGCAGTTCTCATTTCAGTCTCCACGATTTCATGTCTATTTGTAGATTGTATAAACAAATGACGAATTCATCAATCATACACAGCATTTAATTAGGATGATAGGGCATTAGTTCCCTAAAAAGAATTGAAGCTGCGGATCATAGTTCAGCCCGTGTTCCACGCATTGCAAACGCATGATCCACGTGGCTTCCCTACGTCTCAGAGTGAGTTCTCTGTTGCCCCCCCTAATGTTTTGGGGGATTACATCAATGCCAAAGAAACGTACCTTCACTTCATCCTCAAGTGGTTGGCATGCCGCAACGTGCAGTGCAACCGGGTATTTGGGATCCCTTTTCTGAATCGCCCGTATATGCTCAGCTAGTCTCTCTTTAAGGGGTCTGATTGTACTGCCCACATAGATTTTTCCACAAAGGCATTCAATAATGTACACCACGTATCTGGTTAGACATGTGATGTTATGTCTGATAGTGTATAAAACACCGTCATGACCTCTGAACGTTTTGGTGGCATGTTTGGCCCAAACACACAAGGAACAGAAGCCACATTTAAAGAAACCCAGGCTATGAGTGGTGAGCCAATCCATGGCTGAGGTGTTGTGTGGGACCGTAGGACTAAGTTTGTTTTTCAGTGTACATCCCTTTCTGTATGTGATGGCGGGTCTCTCTGGTAGCCACTCTCTTAGGGTTGGATCCGAAGTGAGCAGTTTAAAATGTTTGTTGAAACTCTTGGAGACTGCCTGATGTAGCGCATTGTACTCAGTAATGAGTCTAATTTTTTGGGTGGAGGATTCACTGGCGGCACGTTTCTTTAGACAATCTGGTCTTGAGGCGCGACGAACCCTATTCTCTGCTGATCTCAGAGTTTGGAGGGGATAACCTCTGTTGAGAAATCTGTTTCTCATGTTGCTTAGACAATTATCAAATTCTCTAGGCTCACTGCAGTTACGTTTAGCTCTCAGGTATTCGCCATAGGGTATAGCCTGTATTTGGTGTGTAGGATGAGAGCTGCAAGCGTGGAGAACAGAGTTACAGGAGGTAGGTTTCCTATATAGTTTACTGTGAAGTTCATTGTCTTTAATGTAAAATTCCAAATCTAAGAATTCCATCTTTTCTTTGCTAGATTGCATAGTAAATTGTATGCCCCATGTGTTGTTATTCAGATGTTCATGGAAAGCAGTCAAAGAGTCTAAAGTGCCAGACCAAAGCAGAAAGCAATCATCAATGTAACGTCCCCAAAATAAAATGGAGTCGATATATGTTGAACCTTTGGGGCCCCAAATGAGGTCCGATTCAAGAGCCCCCATGAACAAATTGGCAAAGGAAGGGGAAAATTTCGAACCCATAGCTACCCCCTTTATTTGCCTAAACCATTTACGGTCAAAGATAAAGTAATTATTCTCAAGAATGATTTCCATCATGCGTAACAGCATCTTTGTGTGAGCCCACAGCGAAGCTGGACGATTGGAAAGAATTTTCTCCATTGCTTGCATTCCTAATTCAGGATTGATGCTGGTGTACAAAGACACCACATCCAATGTCACTATTGTGGTTCCAGGTTGCCACTCAATATCTGACATCATTCCCAAAATATGTTTAGAATCTTGTATATAAGATGGTAAATTCTTAACTAGAGGGCCTATGAATAAATCCACAAACTCCGCTAGTCTCTCTGTAGGACCCCCAATACCCGAAACGATGGGTCTGCCGGGCGGGAATGGAAGGTTTTTGTGTATTTTAGGTAGAGTATACAACCAAGGAAAAGTAGGTCTGAAAACCTTCAGATATAGGTATTCGTCATTGTCCAGAAGACCAGATTGTTTCCATTCAAGTAACAGTTTGTTGATAAGGATAGTTAAAGGACCCATAGGGTTTTGTAAAAGTGGTTCATAACAGGAAGTGTCACTCAGTTGTGTCAAAATCTCGTTATTGTAGTCCACGAGATCCATCACAACCACATTGCCCCCCTTGTCAGCCTCCCTGATAACGATGTTGGAATTATCACTGAGGATGGAGAGTGCAAGACGTTCGCCTTTAGTCAAGTTGTCCTTATATTTAAATTTATCCTTTAGGTTTTTCATGTTGACTTTGTTTATGTCATCCAAGACATGCCTATGAAAATTGTCTATGGCATTGCCCCCTGATAGAGTAGGGGTCCACCTAGATTTGTTTTTCAGACCACTGGTCTGCCCATAGTCTGTTTCGATGTCTAGTTCCTCTAAAAGCCTCTCCATGTCGTAAGGGCTGTCCTCTCTATCTGTCAAAGAAAGAAGCAGATGGGTTGCTTGAACATCTTTAATAGTCAAAACTTCTTTGTCACAGACAGTGGGAGAGGGTCTAGAATCACCAGTTACATTAGATTTACACGAAAAATGTTTTTTCAATTTTACATTCCGTATGAACTTGAAAATGTCAATTTTGCTCTGACAGATATCACCAGTGTTGTAAGGGTTAAAATTGAGACCTTTACCAAGTAGGGAAACCATGTCAGTGGTTAGGGGAAAGGAGGACAGATTAATTACTTGGACCGTATCCTCTGAGTCGGTTAGTTTCTCTGTGTCCCTGACCTGAGTTTCCTTCGGTATTCCTCGTTTGTGGCTGCGCCTCCCCCTGTGGGTTTTGGGTCTGCGGCGCCCCTGGTTGTGGTTGACCTGTTGCCCTTTCTGATGCGTTCCATTTCTAAAAAAAATGGCATGTTGATCAAATCTGTATTTAATGTTCTTTCATCCTCAGACTCTGTGAGTCCAGCGGAATTAAGTGAGGAGGTACTTGAAGTTACTGAGCTGGCTACAGTGGATCTACCTGTCTGGGAGCCTTGTCTAGATTTTGGAATCAAGGAGTCATACTTCTGTTCATAAGTATATACCCTCCCATTCTTGTAGTCAGCCTCATCCCTTCTAATCTGTCGGGCTTTCCTGGTCTTGATATCTGCCTGGTGTTTAAGGAGTATTTCGTCCAAAATTGTATAGTTTTTGACAGTAGATTCAGGTTTGTTGAGATCCTTGATCTCTTGCTCCAGAGTGGATATTTCTAATAAAAGTTTGGCAGACTTCCGTTCCGCACTCTCTATTAATATATCCATTAGAGTCATGGAATTCTGGTTTAAGGATTCCTCCCACTTGACCATTAGGTCAATGTCAAGATTGTCATATGTGGGAAAGGTCTGGGATCGTAAGCCTCTAGGGATTTGTTTGTTTCTTCTATAATACTTCAGGGTGGTCCCATCCCACCACCGAGAGTTTTCTTGTTTCTTTAGCCTTTCAAGTTTATAAAACTTGGCCCTGAGACCCTCCACAGGTGCAGGACCTGTAGTGGCAGAGGCCTGGTGTGTAGGCATTCCTTTTGCTAAATTGTCGAAGAGGTCTGCTGCTACCTTATCCCTATCCATAATAGGGAACACTGAGAACTGAAAATATAACTAGTGAAGGTAACGTGGAGGCAACCAATCTGAATAAATAACAGAAAAACAGCTGAATAGGGTTGAGAGAAAATTCAGATAATGGTGCTCTACCTGAAGTAAACGTTACAAACTGTAAGGAGAAGAGTTCAGATGCGTGGTGCGTTCAGAGCGAACGGAGACCCTAAAACCGTTCAAGACAATCAGGGATTCTCATAAACTTATAACAGCTAAGCTCTCGCAACCACAAAACAGTGTGACAATTAAGACAAAAGTGACCATAGAAGTAACAGAAAGCAGCAGATCTCTATGTTCGTGTTCTTTATCCAAAGGGATGTTTATTTGAATCCACAATCAGCCTCAATCAGCCGACACGTGTTTCATCGTGTTGAAGTGGAGTCAACACGACTCTTCAGGGCTGATGAAATAAAATGAACACATGTATAATACATTACACTGTAGCACATCTGGTACACTTGACAGTGAAAAAGACGTGCACGGAAGTGGAAAGTGACCGATCCTTACGTGCCTAGTGGCCGTTTAGTGATTATGTGCCGTGCACATCCACACTCACAAATTATTAATGGTGGTAAAGTGCGTGGGTGGCAATAGCACCATATCGGTTCATTCACTATTGGTGTTAACTCACAATCACAAGGTTTTTCATCTCACGCTCACGTGGATACTGCGTTTTGTGAAGGTTCAGGGTCTGAAAAGTGTTGCTTGAACCATTCTATTTGGCATGCAGTGAGAATGTCATGCTCAAAACCAGGGCCGGTCCATGTGCGAGAAACATTTTTTTTCATGCAACTAAATGAAACACAAAGTTTTTAACCTAATAGCCTACCTGGTAGAGAATTTTAGGTAAAGTTCCGTCGATGGGGAATTATTTTGAGCAAGTAGATCGATATATCTAAAAATATGACAGGTAAATAAAAATAAATAAAATTGAAAAGGGAGAACATAACTAAAAAGGCAAATGGAACAGACTACAGGGTGCAGTAAAGCCGTGTTAGCTGTCGCTTACCCTGAAAGAATGATTGACGGGTATGTCAAACTGTAATTGACATAGACAACCCTGGTAACGGGTATGAAGTCTAAGTAATCATGAAGTTGTATCGGACTGTCAACAATGCTGTTCGTTTATTCCAAAATGAGACTGCACAGGAAAAACAAAATAGTATTCAAAAATCAATTAGACCATCCAAAATGAATGAATTAATCACGTCTTCAAAATGCAGAGGTACTGCATCATATTGATAAGCCAAGGAGTACATACCTAAACACATGTATGTGTTTAGCCAAAACCGGGAGGGGATCCGAAAGTCTGATCGGTTGGAAGTTGTGTGCACTTCTCCGTAAGTGAAAGCGTACTAAAAGAGGAAACACAAAAGGGGGGCGATAATGTTTTAGCTCTATCAGCCATAAAGTGTCATATCGAAGTTACCCTGAGCGAAAGTAAGAATTGTGTTTTTCTTACCTGCCGCGCGGTATCCCTCCTCTGTGTGTTCCCGGTCGCCGTGTTCCAAGAACGGACACGTGACCGGGAACAGGAAAGGGGAGATATAGTCTTGCAAGGAGCCGGTCGGCTCAAGCGTCACACCAAGGCAGCCATCTTGGTAGTGGTAATGTTCGCTGTAAGTCACCTGAACAGCGGAACATACAGAGCAAGTCACTATTTGGTTGATGGTGAAAATCACCATGAGGACAATGTGTGTTCAGAGGAAACCAAAACCAGGAAGTATTACGAGGTGCTCAAGTATAAGCCTCTCGTTAGGTGTGTGTAATCGGTACATTTTATTAGAAAATCGATCTAAGTAAATCCATTAGCCATCTGTCTGGTACGTGGCTAGTACTAGTTAAAAAGTAAAGCGAAGAGCAATTAGCTCATCCAGTAGAGTCAATTGTTTACGATTTTCAAAATCCCTAAAAAGTAGGTTCAGAGTAGAAATGGCGAGCTAAGTATACTGGTAAAAGGCCAAAAGTGATGGCATACCAGTCCATACCTTAAATAGAGCCCTAAGTTAGTGATCACGTGAAAACGTGTATGGTGATCCCCAAAAAAATCATCAAAATGATTATGTTACCATAGAAAAACTCCCCTAAAGCACCCATACGTGAAAGGTAAAGTGGCATAGTAAATTGGTGACTTTCCAATATATGTCTCAAATTGCCTTGCCTAATTAATACAAATTCATAAGATTCATTACACGAAGGCAAATCTGAGGCTACAGTTTGGTACCTTATGATATGTACATTACATTCCAGTATAAAATAAACACAAGATGTTCAGCACATTAAAAACATACGGTAAATCACAATCCCTGGAGGGTCGTAACCATGTCATGCCTCCCCAGAAATTAAAAGACCATATCTCCAAATGAATAAATTCTTGCAGTTCTCATTTCAGTCTCCACGATTTCATGTCTATTTGTAGATTGTATAAACAAATGACGAATTCATCAATCATACACAGCATTTAATTAGGATGATAGGGCATTAGTTCCCTAAAAAGAATTGAAGCTCCGGATCATAGTTCAGCCCGTGTTCCACGCATTGCAAACGCATGATCCACGTGGCTTCCCTACGTCTCAGAGTGAGTTCTCTGTTGCCCCCCCTAATGTTTTGGGGGATTACATCAATGCCAAAGAAACGTACCTTCACTTCATCCTCAAGTGGTTGGCATGCCGCAACGTGCAGTGCAACCGGGTATTTGGGATCCCTTTTCTGAATCGCCCGTATATGCTCAGCTAGTCTCTCTTTAAGGGGTCTGATTGTACTGCCCACATAGATTTTTCCACAAAGGCATTCAATAATGTACACCACGTATCTGGTTAGACATGTGATGTTATGTCTGATAGTGTATAAAACACCGTCATGACCTCTGAACGTTTTGGTGGCATGTTTGGCCCAAACACACAAGGAACAGAAGCCACATTTAAAGAAACCCAGGCTATGAGTGGTGAGCCAATCCATGGCTGAGGTGTTGTGTGGGACCGTAGGACTAAGTTTGTTTTTCAGTGTACATCCCTTTCTGTATGTGATGGCGGGTCTCTCTGGTAGCCACTCTCTTAGGGTTGGATCCGAAGTGAGCAGTTTCCAATGTTTGTTGAAACTCTTGGAGACTGCCTGATGTAGCGCATTGTACTCAGTAATGAGTCTAATTTTTTGGGTGGAGGATTCACTGGCGGCACGTTTCTTTAGACAATCTGGTCTTGAGGCGCGACGAACCCTATTCTCTGCTGATCTCAGAGTTTGGAGGGGATAACCTCTGTTGAGAAATCTGTTTCTCATGTTGCTTAGACAATTATCAAATTGGTGTGACGCTTGAGCCGACCGGCTCCTTGCAAGACTATATCTCCCCTTTCCTGTTCCCGGTCACGTGTCCGTTCTTGGAACACGGCGACCGGGAACACACAGAGGAGGGATACCGCGCGGCAGGTAAGAAAAACACAATTCTTACTTTCGCTCAGGGTAACTTCGATATGACGCTTTATGGCTGATAGAGCTAAAACATTATCGCCCCCCTTTTGTGTTTCCTCTTTTAGTACGCTTTCACTTACGGAGAAGTGCACACAACTTCCAACCGATCAGACTTTCGGATCCCCTCCCGGTTTTGGCTAAACACATACATGTGTTTAGGTATGTACTCCTTGGCTTATCAATATGATGCAGTACCTCTGCATTTTGAAGACGTGATTAATTCATTCATTTTGGATGGTCTAATTGATTTTTGAATACTATTTTGTTTTTCCTGTGCAGTCTCATTTTGGAATAAACGAACAGCATTGTTGACAGTCCGATACAACTTCATGATTACTTAGACTTCATACCCGTTACCAGGGTTGTCTATGTCAATTACAGTTTGACATACCCGTCAATCATTCTTTCAGGGTAAGCGACAGCTAACACGGCTTTACTGCACCCTGTAGTCTGTTCCATTTGCCTTTTTAGTTATGTTCTCCCTTTTCAATTTTATTTATTTTTATTTACCTGTCATATTTTTAGATATATCGATCTACTTGCTCAAAATAATTCCCCATCGACGGAACTTTACCTAAAATTCTCTACCAGGTAGGCTATTAGGTTAAAAACTTTGTGTTTCATTTAGTTGCATGAAAAAAATTTTTTCTCGCACATGGACCGGCCCTGGTTTTGAGCATGACATTCTCACTGCATGCCAAATAGAATGGTTCAAGCAACACTTTTCAGACCCTGAACCTTCACAAAACGCAGTATCCACGTGAGCGTGAGATGAAAAACCTTGTGATTGTGAGTTAACACCAATAGTGAATGAACCGATATGGTGCTATTGCCACCCACGCACTTTACCACCATTAATAATTTGTGAGTGTGGATGTGCACGGCACATAATCACTAAACGGCCACTAGGCACGTAAGGATCGGTCACTTTCCACTTCCGTGCACGTCTTTTTCACTGTCAAGTGTACCAGATGTGCTACAGTGTAATGTATTATACATGTGTTCATTTTATTTCATCAGCCCTGAAGAGTCGTGTTGACTCCACTTCAACACGATGAAACACGTGTCGGCTGATTGAGGCTGATTGTGGATTCAAATAAACATCCCTTTGGATAAAGAACACGAACATAGAGATCTGCTGCTTTCTGTTACTTCTATGGTCACTTTTGTCTTAATTGTCACACTGTTTTGTGGTTGCGAGAGCTTAGATGTTTAATATGATAGAAGGGGTGGACGTAGTCCACGTGCTTTCAGCAGCTTGTAGTCGGGTCGAAATTTCAGGTATCAGATTTGTTACAAATCTATTCACAAATAATCGTATCCCCCCTCGCTAGCAAGGTCCTGACCACTAAAATCGATGAAAATTCCCTTGAATCTGGTAAAGAAATCGGAGACACTTTCATCCTTCTTTTGTTTGCAAGCAGTCAGTTTATCCCAGTCCACCTTTCGTGGAGGGATCAAAGTATGCATATAAGCTCTAATTTTTGCTGGCAGGGCAATTATTTCAGCCCTCGGCTTATCCCCCGGCTTACGGTCTTGATCCCAACCTTTCAGCTCATCCCAGGTACCCCCCAACTTGGCCGCGTGGGGAGTATCATGGACTTGCCGCCATATATCTACAGGAACCAATAACCCGAAAAATAATTCAATATCAGCTAAAGTCATGACAGCGGAGGACGCTGCCTCTGTTAATTCTTTATAATAGGCAGTGGGATTCTTTTGGGGGTCTGGAAGCTGAGCCTTTAGAGCCAACACTTTACTTCGCTTCCATGGCGTATACACCCATTGTTCCTGAAACCTGGCTTCTACTCCAGCCCGTGTTATCTCATTCTGATTATTGCGCAGTTCCGGTATCTCGGGATGATAAATGGGGTGCACCTCCCTCATGGGGTGTTGGTAACTTAATTCAGGGAACTGCAAAAAGAGTCTGCCTCGATAACCTACTAGAGTGTCAACATTCTGATATACTTCATTGGGACTTAATTGGAATTTATGGGCGCGATCCTTTATGTCATACAGAATTTGTGGGGCTAATCCCCATGTTCCAAAACTTTGTTCCCATATTTCGATGAGAAATCGGGACATGTGTTGTAGGGCGGTCTGTTGCATCACAGGTTCAAAGTCTTTCATGGTACTCCATATGTCAGTTAACGTATAGATGTCTTTGTACATCCATCTAACTGCTTGATCCGCTATCACTTCTTTCTCTCCATAACCCACAGCACCTCTCGTATACAGGCGCCTAACATGCGAGCCTTCTGAATCCCCAATCGGAGCCCGACCCCGGTATTCGGGTGTCGTGCTAGCTGACTGGGAAGTTCCTACCGGGCTACACAAGGGTGATAGCACTGGAGAGACACCCGTCGCCCCCAAGGGGTGGCGTGTGTCCAGGAGCAGGGTGGCTAAATTCCTAGGGACAGAAGCAACAGCGCCCGGTACATTGGTGGGAGCCCGGGTCGGGGCCTCCTCTTGAGCCAATGCCACAGGGGCGGTGGGCGCCGTTAAAGGCACTGCTGGATATATCCGTTGCGGAGCATACGGCGGAGGGGGGCGAACGTCCAGTAGATCCTCTATCTCATCTTCGGCTTCTTTTCGGACAACATAGGTCTTATCTACCTCCAACCGAAACTGTCTGTCTAGGTACTCGATATTCTGCTCGGTTTGGTTTTTGTCATGCGCAATTGCTTTCTGGGTAATGGTCTGTCCTTGCTTCATTTGTACTAATTTTTCGGCCCTCGTTCTTCTGCGAGTGGCCTCTTTCTGCCATGTTCTCAGGGTATCAAACATGGACTGTCTGCTGCGTTTCGCAAACAGACGCTCTTGTAAATAATTAATCTTTTTCTCATCGAAGGACCCTGTCAGAGGCCACTGCAGTTCTACATTATCCTTGTGCCATAGACAATTAAATATCAAGGGTCCAATCCCGTGCTTACAGTATAGATCATGGCTGGGAGTACCTTCCGGAGGGGCCGGCTGACTTTCGTCTAATCTAGTACTATTTGGGCTGGTACAGCCAAAACATAGTCGACTGAAGCATGGCATTGTTTTACTACTGCTCAAATTGTATCTGTATAAAAGGAAAAGGCAATTTATTATTCACTATACTTTCACACATGCATGGCCATGTTCATTTACTCATTCAATCACTTGTTCAGAACCAAAATTCATCTGATCATCCGGAATACAAATAAAACAAAACAGAACATAGACCAAAATACAGACAGTACAAACCAGTGAGAACAAATGCTAGCCCAAATCAAAAGACGGAGCCCGTCGACTCCAGTCTGTGGAGAACCGGTCTATTCCGAAGTCAAAGAACCAAAGGTCAAAACAGCCTCACCATAGGGGATGCCTAGAGATAGCTACACATGTTTTTCACTACCACAGACCGACCTACCGACCATCCGACCGCCCTCTTGGTTCACCTCCCGGACTATGCTGGCTTAGCCCGCTTTTTCAAGCACCGCTCCAGATCTGTCCGAGTGCTACCCAAGTATGACCATCAGCATTTCAGAGGGCGATCCGGCCAGGTATGAACGTTTTACGGTTCATACCTAGGCGTGTTAGTTATATCTCTATCAATACAAATTAGAGGTGTCCGCCCGTGCAGTTTCACTACTGCCCCGTCAGACCACCTCCCAAAATACCGCGATCTCCGTGGTCAAAGACCACCAAATTCCAAATCAATTACGGAAGGATATCCGACATGAGACGAGACAAACACTCACCTGGTGCACTCAGGTCCGGTTGCAGATTTCTCCACTGCCAATCGATTTATTCTTCCGGGTTTCACCCGCAGGACTCCGGCGTGGGGCCGCTAGCAGCTGAGGCTTCTCCCGATCGGAAGAGCGTAGCAACCCTTTTTCTTTGGTCAGTCCACCGCCCTGACCGAGTACACCCCTTTTAATGTCCCTTTCCTTTTCCGAATACGGAGGGACGACCCCAACGCGGAGTCCCGGCGGAGTCGCCAACTGAAGTACGGAAATTTACAGACCCCTAACGGATTATACTTACAATAACCAAATATCATTCATCAATAATCAGTCGATTGGGGATGTATGTCACTACCACGCACACTGTTACAACGCGTACCATTACCACGCGGTTGTAACAACGCAAGTCGTTACAACGACTTGCGTTGGGGGGGGGCGCAAATTTAAAAAATATAATTTACTATTCCAACACCAGTCCCCGTGGATAGTAGGGAAGGTGTTGGGATAGTAAATTAAATGATTTTTTATCCTTGAGCGCCCCCCAGCGCAATGCGTTGTAACAACTTTCGTTGTTATAACCGCGGGGTAATGGTACTTCGTTGTAACGCGCGCGTTGTAAACGTTGTATACCGTCGATTGGCAGTGTAGAAAGTTCAAGCGTTTATTAGACAAAACAATACTCTGCCAGAGGAGCTCCCAACGACCTCACACCCCGAGGACCGCAGAGAGACTGCTGGCACATTGTCAGGTCAACACATTTATACTATCACAATTTGCAACCGTTACCCAAAAATGGAAAAGTACAGGTTGGTACAGGAGGTGGCAAGGGGTATGCCCATATATGGCACACAAAGCATCTATCTGAGCTCCGTATAGCAAGGTCAGGCCGGTTGACTCCCTTCTGCTAGTTTCGGTGAGAGTCCGCACAGCGCCTGCAAGAATGTGCTTATCTGGCCGGCCCCATCCTATAACCTTGAGGGGGCCCAAAAGCAGAAACAGCTGCTTGCTACATGTGTCTGGCTATTTCTCATGAGAACGAGAAGATGCGAAAATGCTGAGACATGGAGAGTTTTACAGACAGCGCTACGAATTGGCCAAACAAAATGGCGCCGGTCCTGCTGACCGACGCTAACCTATTTACAAGGAGGGCAAAGAATATGATTACAAAGTATATATCGGATCAGAACAAAAAGGGTGTCTTATGCCATAGGGGCGTTCTTAGTATATTAATTAGTTGCATTACGCTGAACACTGACTTAGAAACCACGCTCTATTTCCTCGTGCGAGGCCTAATCTAATTCTTGTTCCTCAACGTCACACCGAAGCTTTAATGCGACACGTACCGTCAAAGCATATTCGTACGGTATGCGCGGGTACACGCTGAGTATGATAAGCAGTGCAAACTATGGTGCGATCACCCTCTCAGTGACAAATCAGAGCTCAGGGCGCGCTAAGAAGAATGATTAGCAGTGCTGACTCATTGCAGATTCGATTCTGGGCCTGCCTCTGCGTACAATATAACACCGCCCCCATCTCTCTCTGTTGTTAATGGTTAGTGCACACACTCATACTTGCACATGCCCGTTGCACGCCTGCCCACGCTACCCACATGCTACCACCTAGCATGCTTGCTATCATTTAGCCTGGAAACCAATACATTACCCAATGGCATGTCCCCCAGGGCCATAATTCTTGCAGACAGTGAAACCGCTACCAATGATGGCCCTGGGCTTGGTTTGGTCAGCCCCTGCGGTTCCCATATAATGCGGGCACACGTGAGCACGCTCTCTTTTGCCTGCCTGTGCTGTGGTGACAGACAGACTGCCAGACTCAGCGAAACCGCAGCCTTTCAAGACACGACAAAAGATGACAGAAGCAAAGGTAAGAGAAGACGTCACAACTTCAGCCTCCACTGTAAATTCTATATGCATAATACTATATTTTTATCCTTCATATGGCTTTCCTACCCCTCAATGGTTTTAAATGGTACTTACATAATTGAAATATTTCTTTATAAGTCACAAGGTCCTATACACCTCTAATCTTAAAAATTGTGCGTGCATACATTTCTGTGTCGTATTTCCGTACTACGCCACGTGCTTGAGGCTCTATTAATATTAATTGTGCGTCCATGATACTATTTTCTTTTCTGCGTCACAAGGCCGTCCCAGGCCTCTATTAACTTATTGATCTTCCTTTGTTTGCTGGAGCAGCAACAGTCTTAACTACGGAATATTAAGAACCCACATTAAAATTCACCAAACATCGTTCAGAAGCAACCACGGCCTATCGAACAAGAGCAATGGAATTCTCTGCAACTTATTGAATATACTTTGACGTATAGAGGCAGAGTTCAAGTCGAGTGGTGAACACAGGTGGCTGCACTCTTTATACAAGGTAAGCACAGCAGCCTAGATCTACAAAGCCTTCATAGCAAAGCATTAGAAATAAGTCGCCATAACGGGCGTCAGTAACGCAGTAGGCACTTCCATAAAGACACCACTTGAACGCGGCACTATAACAACTGAAATATACCAGGTACACTGCGCTCGTAAAACTGTACTGTTAGCTTTATTTGTGAAATGAGAGAGGGCCATATCATCAACCCTTGGCGACAAAATTATCGCCACTTTATCGGCCGCAAACTGCCGCTAAAGTGGCCATAATAGGTTTGATAATATGCTCTATGGAATTCCAATCGAAGCTCATGTTATATGTGAAGGACATCTGACATGAGCTTCGATTGGAATTCCATAGAGCATATTATCAAACGCATTATCGCCACTTTAGCGACACTTTCGTGCCGATAAAGTAGCAATAATTTTGTCGCCCAGGCTTGATATTATGGCCCAGAGTGCGTAGTGTACAGCAGCTTCTCTGTAAAATCTATAATTACCTCCGAGCAGTGACAACAGATAGGTTAAAACAGTCTGACAAACAGATCCATAACCTTATTACGCAACTTTTGAGTCACTTTTAACATGGGTAAAGTGATGCAAGGAGCTAGTAAATCTATGTCTGGTTCAACAAAAAATCTCAACTCCAGACTTTGCGACACAGTTTTAATGTTGTTTTCTCTCTCTCTCACTCTCTGCGACATCATTTCTCTTTCTCTCTTAAACTTAGACACTGCTGTCTGCTTGGACGTGTAGAAGATCTGCTCAACTTAAGTTGTCAACTCCACTTTCTAATGTGTTTGGCGCAAAGTTTACCCAACGCTAAGCACAGAGGTGTAGATCTACAAATCCTTCATAGGAATGCATTAGAAATAATTCGGCATAACGGGCGTCAGTAACGCAGAAGGCACTTCCATATAGACACCACTTGAACGTGGCACTATAACAAGTAAAATGTACCAGGTACACTGCACTCGTAAATCTGTATTGTTAGCTTTATTTGTGAAACGAGAGAGGGCCATATTATCAACCCTTGGCGACAAAATTATCGCCACTTTATCGGCAGCAAACTGCCGCTAAAGAGGCCATAATAGGTTTGATAATATGCTCTATGGAATCCCAATCGAAACTCATGTTACATGTGAAGGACATCTGACATGACCTTCGATTGAAATTCCATAGAGCATATTATCAAACTCATTGTCGCCACTTTAGCGACACTTTCCTGCCGATAAAGTGGTGATAATTTTGTCACCCAGGCTTGATATTATGGCCCAGAGTGCGTAGTGTACAGCAGCTTCTTTGTAAAATCTATAATTACCTCCGAGCAGTGACAACAGATAGGTTACAACAGTCTGACAAACAGATCCACAACCTTATGACGCCACTTTTGAGTCACTTTTAACATGGGTAAAGTGATGCAAGGAGCTAGTTAATCTTCTTCTGGTTCAACAAAAAATCTCAACTCCAGACTCTGCGACACAGTTTTAATGTTTTCTCTCTCTCTCACTCTCTGTGACATCATTTCTCTATCTCTCTTAAACTTAGACACTGATGTCTACTTGGACGTGTAGACGATCAGCCCACCTGAAGTTGTGCATCCAACTGGCTGCGGTGTTTGGCTGCAAGCTTTATACAACGGTAAGCACAGAGGCCTAGATCTACAAATCCTTCATAGGAATGCATTAGAAATAAGTCGCCAAAACGGGCGTCAGTAACGCAATAGGCACTTCCATATAGAAACCACTTGAACGCGGCACTATAACAGAACAGGAATATACGAGTCACACTGCACACGTAAAACTATAGAGTTACCACAACTTGTAATGCTTCAGCTCATTTACTCACATCTACATAATTCTAAACTCCAATTTTCTTTTTTCTTTTGCAGATTACCAATCGGATACCTTTTGGAATCCATTTCACAATTTCTTTATAACATTGTTTAAGTTATTTTGCCAGTTCTAATATAGTTATAATTGAGTTTTTATTGTTTAAGAAAAGTTAATTAAAAAAAACGACATACTTTTATTTTGTGGGGGAGGGGTATGACGGTCCACAATAAAAATAATGTTGAAATACTATAGTAAGATATTCAAGACTAGGATTGAAAACTACTGAGTTCTAACTAACTGATATAATAAATACAACGGTGAGAAACTACTAAAATGGCGGTGGACGGAGTATGTAATCGACGTTTGGCGCCTCAGCACTACCTTTCAAATAAATAAAATATGACTATTAATACTGTACAAAAGTACAGCAGCGGATGACACACACGAACCGGGAAAAGAAAGCGACAGATTTACTAACTGATATAAAGAAAGGTTTGCTTGTTGAACTTGAAGAAAAAGAAAACGTGAACTTCGAAACGACGCTGAGCATGCGAAGAGAGTACAACTGCTACACCAAAAAAAAGGAAAGCTTTACATACAAAAGGCGATACATTACCGCCGCTTTTATTGACAGAAAACTGCTGATAAAGCGGCGATAATGTGCTTGATAATAGGCCCTTGTAACTTCCCATAGCAGCCCAGGTTCTGATCCTAACCTAGGCTGCTATGGTTATTCACAAGTACATATTATCAAGCCCATTATCTCCGCTTTATCAGCAGTTTCCTGCCTATAAAAGCGACGATAATGTATCGCCTTTTGTTAATAATATGGCCCATTGCTCTTTTTTTTACCAGTAAACTTAGGTGCATATTATCAAGGACCGGTGTTAAAATTATCGCCGTTTTCTTGGCAAGAAACTGCCGATAAAACGGTGATAATGAGCTTGATAATACGGCCTTGTTATTTCCCATAGAACCCCATGTTAGCACCAGAACATAGGCTTCTATGGGAATTAACGAAGACGTATTATCAAGCCCACCCTCCCAACATTAATAAAAAACTCCAGACAATGCAGGTACCCGGAGCTGGACGGTCATTTTACATATTACTGCCCCAGAAAGGTGGTGTTCCCCGCGACGTGTAAGGGGAGAGAGAGAGGGAGAGCTCAAAACATATTTTTGTTTAAAAAAGTTAGTGCAGCACATACACCTCAGTAGATGTCAGTGCAGTAGATGGACCTCTGTAGACTATCGGTGCAGCAGATGCACCCCAGCAGCTGTCTTTGCTGAAGATGCAGCTATCAATGTACTGCATGCACCTCATATATGTCAGTGCAGTAGATGAACCTCAGTAGACTGTCAGGGCAACAGATGCACCCCAGCAGCTGCCAGTACAGTGCATGCACCTCAGCAGCTGTTAGTGCAGCAGATGAACCTCAGTGGGCTGTCAGTGCAGCAGTTGCATCCCAGCACCTGTCTGTGCAACAGATGCACGCCAGCAGCTGCCAGTGCAGTGCATATACCTCAGTAGCTTTTAGTGCAGCACATGCACCTCAGTAGATGTTAGTGCTGTTGATTAGTCTCAATGGACTGTCAGTGCAACAGTTGCACGCCAGCACCTGTGTGTGCAGCAGCTGCAACTCAGCAGCGGTCAGTGCAGTGCATGCACCTCAGCAGCTGTTAGTGCAGCACATGCACCTCAGTAAATGTCAGTGCAGTAGATGAATCTCAATAGGCTGTCAGTGCAGAAGTTGCACCTAGCACCTGTCTGTGCAGCAGATGCCCCGCAGCAGCCGCCAGTGCAGTACATGCACATCAGCAACTGTTAGTGCATCACATGCACCTCAGTAGATGTTGGTGCTGTAGATGAATCTCAATAGGCTGTCAGTGCAGCACATGCACCTTGGTAGATGTAATTGCAGTAGATGAAACTCAGCAGCTGCCAGTGCAGTGCATGCACCTCAGCATCTGGCAGTGCAGCACATGCACCTTGGTAGATGTAATTGCAGTAGATGAAACTCAGCAGCTGCCAGTGCAGTGCATGCACCTCAGCAGCTGCCAGTGCAGTGCATGCACCTCAGTACCTGCCAGTGCAGTGCATGCACCTCAGAAGCTGTCCGTGAAGCACATGCACCTTGATAGATGTCAATGCAGTAGCTGGACCTCAGCAGCTGCCAGTGCAGTGCATGCACCTCAGTAGCTGCCAGTGCAGTGCATGCACCTCAGAAGCTGTTAGTGCAGCGCATGCACCTCAGCAGCTGTCCGTGCAGCACATGCACCTTGGTAGATATCATTGCAGTAGATGGACCTCAGCAGCTGTTAGTGCAGCGCATGCACCTTGGTAGATATCATTGCAGTAGATGGACTTCAGCAGCTGTTAGTGCAGCGCATGCACCTTGGTAGATATCATTGCAGTAGATGGACCTCAGCAGCTGTTAGTGCAGCGCATGCACCTTGGTAGATGTCATTGCAGTAGATGGACCTCAGCAGTTGTTAGTGCAGCGCACGCACCTTGGTAGATATCATTGCAGTAGATGGACCTCAGCAGCTGTTAGTGCAGCGCATGCACCTTGGTAGATGTCATTGCAGTAGATGGACTTCAGCAGCTGTTAGTGCAGCGCATGCACCTTGGTAGATATCATTGCAGTAGATGGACCTCAGCAGCTGTTAGTGCAGCGCATGCACCTTGGTAGATGTCATTGCAGTAGATGGACCTCAGCAGTTGTTAGTGCAGCGCACGCACCTTGGTAGATATCATTGCAGTAGATGGACTTCAGCAGCTGTTAGTGCAGCGCATGCACCTTGGTAGATGTCATTGCAGTAGATGCACCTCAGCAGTTGTTAGTGCAGCGCATGCACCTCAGCAGCTGTTAGGGCAGCGCATGCACCTCAGCAGTTGTTAGTGCAGCGCACGCACCTCAGCAGCTGTTAGTGCAGCGCACGCACCTCAGCAGCTGTTAGGGCAGCGCACGCACCTCAGCAGTTGTTAGTGCAGCGCATGCACCTCAGCAGCTGTTAGGGCAGCGCACGCACCTCAGCAGTTGTTAGTGCAGCGCATGCACCTCAGCAGCTGTTAGTGCAGGGCATGCACCTCGGCAGCTGTTAGGGCAGCGCACGCACCTCAGCAGCTGTTAGGGCAGCGCATGCACCTCAGCAGTTGTTATTGCAGCGCACGCACCTCAGCAGCTGTTAGTGCAGCGCATGCACCTCAGCAGCTGTTAGGGCAGTGCATGCACCTCAGCAGCTGTTAGGGCAGTGCATGCACCTCAGCAGCTGTTAGGGCAGTGCATGCACCTCGGCAGCTGTTAGGGCAGCGCACGCACCTCAGCAGCTGTTAGGGCAGCGCATGCACCTCAGCAGTTGTTATTGCAGCGCACGCACCTCAGCAGCTGTTAGTGCAGCGCATGCACCTCAGCAGCTGTTAGGGCAGTGCATGCACCTCAGCAGCTGTTAGGGCAGTGCATGCACCTCAGCAGCTGTTAGGGCAGTGCATGCACCTCAGCAGCTGTTAGGGCAGCGCATGCACCTCAGCAGCTGTTAGGGCAGCGCATGCACCTCAGCAGTTGTTAGTGCAGCGCACGCACCTCAGCAGCTGTTAGTGCAGCGCATGCACCTCAGCAGTTGTTAGTGCAGCGCACGCACCTCAGCAGCTGTTAGTGCAGCGCACGCACCTCAGCAGTTGTTAGGGCAGCACATGCACCTCAGCAGTTGTTAGTGCAGCGCACGCACCTCAGCAGTTGCTAGTGCAGCGCATGCACCTCAGCAGTTGTTAGTGCAGCGCATGCACCTCAGCAGTTGTTAGTGCAGCGCATGCACCTCAGCAGTTGTTAGTGCAGTGCATGCACCTCAGCAGTTGTTAGTGCAGCGCACGCACCTCAGCAGTTGCTAGTGCAGCGCATGCACCTCAGTATGCTGCAAGTGCAGCGCATGCACTCCAGGTGCAGTTGTCATTGCACCCTCTGTCTACAATGATCACATCCACAGACTGCACTTCGAGAGCTCCCGTCGCTCAGGTCTGAGATGCTTGGAGGGGCTTCCTCGGCTAATGCTCTGCCATGAAAATACAATCGGGGCAGTGAACCCAGGCGGATGCTTTTTACGGATTAATTAAGCGATTGTCCCTGTGGATGGGCGGGCATCATCATATCATGGTGCCCTGCAGGTACAGTCATGAGTGACGTGTGCAGTGAGGAAGCTGGAGCATCATGGGATAGCAATGTATAAGCTGCAGGGCAGAATGCAATAAATATGGGAGTTCTTTTTATTTTAGTCGTGTTCTGGTTTGAGTGGGGAGACCTCAAATAAAGGCTTGTGTTAGTCCAAGGTTAACAAGTATTTGTTTATTCTTTTCTGCAATCAAACGTTGGAAACATCTAATAGCTGCTTTATGTGGCACTTAATTCCCCAGTTTTAAGATATCTGAGCCTTGTAAACAACCGGTGTTAATATTACTCAATTTAATGGTATTGAATTTGCTGACCTTCGAAGGATGAATGTTCAGCTGGCCTTGCAGGAGTTATCTTGCTAGTGTGACCCTCTATGATAAGCAGCAGATGCACTGGACACTCGGACGACTCCATCCTATGAGACCACCTTCATGGTCAGAGGGAGAGTCTCACACTGGCTTCTTCCCCAAGTAAACCCACTAGGGCGACTCAGTGGTGGCAGTGAGATGTCCGAAGTAGGGAATGCATGCAGGAAAACATTGCAGGGATTTACATTTCCAAACCTACTCTTTCTACTATGACAGTTACCCTAACAAAACAACCACAAGACAGCTCTTGTCTCCTGAATGTGCTGCTTGCGTTCCCGAAGAGAATAGTTGCCCTGGATGGCTTTTCATGGCCTCACAGATATGGTGTAGATTGATCACTGCAAGAATCCGGTGGATGCACACCACAGGGCTACTTGCCATCCACATCACTTCAAACCCTGCTCCACCTTCAGCCTGGCAAGCAGAATAAGATCTGAAGCAGTGAGGAAACACGTGGAACCCCAATACAGGAGCTCAGTAGACTATTGCACGTGAGAGGCACACCCACCAATAGCAGGTTTGCACAGCTTTAATGTAACTTGGGAAGTCACTTATTCAAAGTGCCAACAGTTGAAGCAAAAGTGACTGAATCCCATATGCGGTAGATTATTAGTAAGTCTCCCGGTTTTCTGTTTTTACTGATTTTTACAGATAAATATAGACAGAAAACAATGTGTTTCCTGACAGTATTTATTTTTAAAAGTGGAAAAATACTGAAAATTGTGCTTCTTGCACATGCTGCCTTTCATGAACTTCAGGCAAAACCTGGACAGATAGACAGCATGGAGAGTTAAGAAAAGTAGGATGAGATTTCCTTAAATGCACATATATGTTAACATACATTTGTAGTATAACGCTAATATGTACGTGTGGGTGTAGTATTATACTATATGTGGGTAGTTCATTTGCTAAAACGCGATAAGCATCCACGTATAAGGACATGTGTAAGAATTAAATAAATATAGAAATATACCTTTTTGCGACTCTATTTATTCTCAAAACACAAAATAAATACGGATAAATACCAATAAGAAGGCAAAAAAATAAATATGGATAAATACAGACGGAAATGTTAAAAAATATAAATACCATAAAACCTGGAGCCCTAATTATTATTAATCAATACCTAATTTGGAAAGCATCCTTCAACAAGCATTTCCCATATTGGTGAATTCAGAAAATACTGCAAAAGAGTTCCCTAAAGCCTCGGGTTCTTGCCAAATGTGAGGACATGTAAACCCCAATTACAAGTGGATTGGAATGTATTTACCATGTGGAATTCCATTATGTTCAATCATGATTCGGCTGTTATTTCTTTACCCGGATTTACCAGGTGCAGAAAGAAAGGACCTTATTTTAACAGCTGGAAAACCCAGCTGGTAAAATCACCTTGGGAATGGACTGCATTGAGCCCAGCTCTCTTCCTTGGCCCCCATCCCTTCAAGGCACACGGGGAATATGTAATGGCTGCCATGTAGTGTCCTCTCCCACGCTCTCCACAGCCTGCTCCACACCAGATCTGGGTGTCATCAGCATGCATCTGAAAATTCACCTGATGTTGCCCAGAATCTGAGGCAGAGTATGTATGCAGTCCTCAGAAACTTATTTTGTGGTTGGTGGGTCAAAAAGAGTGGATTCAGACAAAGACAGACCCCGAGATGCCTGCGCACTGTTCCAGCCTTTTCAGAAGAATTTGTTTGGTCCACCATATTGTAAGCAGCATCAAGTTCAAGGTGGGTTGAGGCAGTTTTTTGTCTTCATCATCAGAGAGAAATAGTTCTTCTCTAATGTTGGCCAATGCCGCTTTAGAGTTTAAATCTTGGCTGGTGCTCATGGAGGAGGTGGTTCCCTTCCACCTGTTCTTGAAGTTGTCCCATAACTGGGCTATCCATGGTTTGCTAGCTTCCAGTCAATTAGAACTAGATAAAAAATTTGCCAGGATCTCAATGGTTTGTCAAGACCAGTGAACGTGTCGCTGTGATGACTTTGACTTACCTGCTCGATTTGTGCCTGACAGTGATCTCCTCTGCTCAGAAGTCACCTACACTTTGAAGAGGCTGGAGATCTTGAGATTTCATGATCTCTTGATCAGGAATGGCCGGGAGATCACCTTTGCTGATATAACGCCCTCAGTTTGAGAAGACTGTATCGCTCCCTTATGGTCTGGAGTTGCACCGGTGAACTCCCACTGTTACTGGCTGTAGATTCAACAGATTCCTTGGGGTGGTGTTTGTAGTGCTGCTGAGCTCTGCTTCTAATCAGTGGGTGTGACAAGTGTTGTTTGACTCTCTTAGTCTTGGGAGCTACATGTCTATCATCATGTCCCCCTTGGTAACCAAAATAAGGAAAGGACAGGAATTCCAGAAGGAACAGAAATCCGTCCTTTCTTGGTTATCACAAAAAAGGAAGGACAAAGAACAACTGCAAACTGTGGAAGGACAACTTATCAGTAGATATCATTAAGAGAAGTAAAGGACACGGCCAAACCTCCCGGGGAACTAAAACGAGGAAACCCTTCTTCTTATGAAACTTAGGCCTGATTTAGATCTTGGTGAATGGGCTACTCCATCACAACGATGGCTATCCCATCTCATTGAAATATAAATCCCATTATATCCTATGCATTTATATTTGGCAGACGATAAATCCGTCACTGTTGTGACGGAGTAACCCATCATCCAAAATCTAAATCAGGCCCTAAATCTGGTTGTTTGCTCTTCCATTTTAAATGATTCTTTTATCAGGTCCCTTTTAATTAGGACAGGATTCCTAATCAAATCTATTTGATCCAGCCTGACCTGCTCTGCCATCTTTTTTTAATTGTTCTCATGTAGGCCCACTCTTATTATGTATGTATTCCTTTATCTAATCTACTTGATCCAGGCCTGGCCAAAACTAGTCTCCGGATGCTCCTCATATTATGCTAATATTTTATCCACGCCCTTGTTCCACTAGGACGTTACTGTTTTCTCCTTACCTTTCTACTATTCACTCTCCATCCTTACTGAGCCTTTATGCATCTTCCTGAATTGCAGTTCCAGTGAGAGACGCTTTCTCTCTTAGTGAACTATTCATTTAAGTCTCACCCTCTCCAGCCATCATCCCCTTACATGCATTTTATTCTCCTTTCTAGGCACCATGTGTCTTTGACCTGTGCCAAGGCTTATGCCCTCAATCAGACATCTAGCTCACCCCAAATCAGTCTTTTATAATAGGGTCTTCTCCACATACCTCATCCACATCAAGCAACTTCCATACTCTTCACCCTTTGCCCCGCAAAGCTTTTGGCACCATCATACACCAGACTTTCATGTATGATTGATAAACCCAAATCAGCGAATGCTCCTCACACCAATGTCTTGGCGCTTATCACCGCCAAAAAATATTGATCTTTGATACATTGCCGAATCCTTGCTCAATGATCCCTCAAGTCCCATTCTACGCACTTTAGTCCTCCAAAATAGGAGATCAGAAGGAAGGATAGACTTTCCAAACTTGTAGAGACACAGCAATCATCTTTAAAAAAAACCTCAACTGTTTACAGGTTCCAACTTTATCCTCATCTTTTAAATGCCTTAAGGGTGTGATTCAGATCAGCCCCTTCTTCATTCACTTTCTTCACATATACCGCTCACACAATCTCAAACCGACTCTGAGCAACAAATTGAGGATTATTTTACCATATCAAATGCTATCAGTGAACAACACATTTTTGGTGACTTCAGCATGGATTGGTGGAACAAACAATGCAAACTCCTCAACTTCCATAACCCAAAGCAACACTCCTCCCTCCCAACCCCCAAGAATGCCAGTGTCCTGAATCTCATCATCGCTAATCCCACTATAACTATCAAAATCGACCGAGATCGACTTAGACCATTATCCTATCATTTTTCTACTAATTCTCCCTCTACACTCCACTGTCCCCATGAACCAGCCCACCAAGGTCTGTAAGTGCTGTTTAAGGACTTCTCTTCCGAATCGCTGAAAGCTCTGACTACTCACAAACTACGTTATTCCTCCGAATGACAACACCAATACCATGGTTGACTCTTATAATACAACATCTCTCAAGGTTGCTCCTTTGAAGCTGGAGTGGCCATGATTCAGATACTCTATCATTGGTTTGCCCAGTCTTTAACACCTAATGACTCAAAATCCACCAGAGCAAAAGGGAATGGAGAGTCAATTCAGAATTCCCCTAATCCTGCTAGACCGCTCTTCCATTTCATTCACAAAAACATTTCCCCAACCATCAAATCCTACTGTGATGCCTCTCCTAATCAATGCAAAAAAGGCTAAAGAACGGTGATGGATTAAACCCAGATCTGTTGACTGGGTGTGAGTGTTTGATTGGTTCAGATGCTCCGTCCATCACCACCCCCTTTTGTACCGCTTTGTTCGCCATAAGTTGGCAGGGTATGCTCAGACGTGAGTCCCTTGCTCACTTTGCCACTGGATTCAAGCAAGCCTGGCTGATGACAGCTGGAATGCCAGAAACAGGTCCTGGGATGCTTGTTTCTGGTCCAGGGAAGACATGGCTTGGCAGTTCGGGCTGGACTGTTCCCATGAGGCACAGGGTCAGACTGATTTGCATATGGCCATGTCTGAACTGGGGTGGCGGAGTGGGCTAAAGAACGGTGATGGATTAAACCCAGATCTGTTGAATGGGTGTGAGTGTTTGATTGGTTCAGGTGCTCCGTCCATCACCACCCCCTTTTGTACCGCTTTGTTCACCATAAGTTGGCAGGGTATGCTTAGACGTGAGTCCCTTGCTCACTTTGCCACTGGATTCAAGCAAGCCTGGCTGATGATGGCTTGAATGCCAGAAACTGTTCCTAGGATGCTTGTTTCCGGTCCAGGGAAGACATGGCTTGGCAGTTCGGGCTGGAATGTTCCCATGAGGCACAGGGTCAGACTGATTTGCATATGGCCATGTTTGAACTGGGGTGGCAGAGTGGGCTAAAGAACGTTGATGGATTAAACCCAGATCTGTTGACTGGGTGTGAGTGTTTGATTGGTTCAGATGCTCCGTCCATCACACCCCCTTTTGTACCGCTATGTTCGCCATAAGTTGGCAGGGTATGCTCAGACATGAGTCCCTTGCTCACTTTGCTACTGGATTCAAGCAAGCCTGGCTGATGACGGCTGGAATCCCAGAAACCGGTCCTGGGATGCTTGTTTCCGGTCCAGGGAAGACATGGCTTGGCAGTTCGGGCTGGACTGTTCCCATGAGGCACAGGGTCAGATTGATTTGCATATGGCTATGTCTGAACTGGTGTGGCGGAGTGCGCTAAAGAACGGTGATGGATTAAACCCAGATCTGTTGACTGGGATTGGTTCAGATGCTCCGTCCATCACCACCCCCTTTTGTACCGCTTTGTTCGCCATAAGTTGGAAGGGTATGCTCAGACATGAGTCCCTTGCTCACTTTGCCACTGGATTCAAGCAAGCCTGGCTGATGACGGCTGGAATGCCAGAAACCGGTCCTGGGATGCTTGTTTCTGGTCCAGGGAAGACATGGCTTGGCAGTTCGGGCTAGGCTGTTCCCATGAGGCACAGGGTCAGATTGATTTGCATAGGGCCATGTCTGAACTGGGGTGGCGGAGTGGGCTAAAGAAGGGTGATGGATTAAACCCAGATCTGTTGACTGTGTGTGAGTGTTTGATTGATTCAGATGCTCTGTCCATCACCACCTGCTTTTGTACCGCTTTGTTCGCCATAAGTTGGCAGGGTATGCTCAGACGTGAGTTCCTTGCTCACTTTGCCACTGGATTCAAGCAAGCCTGGCTGATGACGGCTGGAATGCCACAACCCGGTCCTGGGATGCTTGTTTCCGGTCCAGGGAAGACATGGCTTGGCAGTTCGGGCTGGACTGTTCCCATGAGGCACAGGGTCAGACTGATTTGCATATGGCCATGTCTGAACTGGGGTGGCGGAGTGGGCTAAAGAACGGTGATGGATTAAACCCAGATCTGTTGACTGGGTGTGAGTGTTTGATTGGTTCAGATGCTCCGTCCATCACCACCCCCTTTTGTACCGCTTTGTTCACCATAAGTTGGCAGGGTATACTCAGACGTGAGTCCCTTGCTCACTTTGCCACTGGATTCAAGCAAGCCTGGCTGATGATGGCTGGAATGCCAGAAACCGGTCCTGGGATGCTTGTTTCCGGTCCAGGGAAAACATGGCTTGGCAGTACTGGCTGGACTGTTCCCATGAGGCACAGGGTCGGACTGATTTGCATATGGCCATGTCTGAACTGGTGTGGCGGAGTGCGCTAAAGAACGGTGATGGATTAAACCCAGATCTGTTGACTGGGTGTGAGTGTTTGATTGGTTCAGATGCTCCGTCCATCACCACCCCCTTTTGTACCGCTTTGTTCACCATAAGTTGGCAGGGTATGCTCAGACGTAAGTCCCTTGCTCACTTTGCCACTGGATTCAAGCAAGACTGGCTGATGATGGCTGGAATGCCAGAAACCGGTCCTGGGATGCTTGTTTCCGGTCCAGGGAAGACATGGCTTGGCAGTTCGGGCTGTACTGTTCCCATGAGGCACAGGGTCAGACTGATTTGCATATGGCCATGTCAGAACTGGGGTGGCGGAGTGAGCTAAAGAACGTTGATGGATTAAACCCAGATCGGTTGACTGGGTGTGTGTTTGATTGGTTCAGATGCTCCGTCCATCACCACCCCCTTTTGTACCGCTTTGTTCGCCATAAGTTGGCAGGGTATGCTCAGCCATGAGTCCCTTGCTCACTTTGCCACTGGATTCAAGCAAGCCTGGCTGATGACGGCTGGAATGCCAGAAACCGGTCCTGGGATGCTTGTTTCCGGTCCAGGGAAGACATGGCTTGGCTGTTCAGGTTGGACTGTTCCCATGAGGCACAGGGTCAGACTGATTTGCATATGGCCATGTCTGAACTGGGGTGGCGGAGTGGGCTAAAGAACGGTGATGGATTAAACCCAGATCTGTTGCCTGGGTGTGAGTGTTTGATTGGTTCAGATGCTCCGTCCATCACCACCCCCTTTTGTACTGCTTTCTCCTAATCAATGCTACATTTTCTTCGAAAATTTCTCCTTGTATTCCTTTCCAACTCCCAAGTGCCTTCCCTCTCAGATCACTATCAAACTTACAAATACACAGAATTCCGTGAGGCCTCATACATTGGACATCCTTCTCCTTACCATCAAAACCTTAAACAAACATCCTACTTCAATGATCTCCTACCTACATTTTTCAATAAGGGCTACTTTTCCTTCTCTGCTGAGGTCCGGTGCAAAATCATCAATGTATCCCTCAACCAAAGAGTCTTTCTAGACTCCTTAAAATGTAGGAAAAAAATCCCAACCCTGATCCAAATCTACCAGCAAACTACTGTCCCATTTCCAGCCTCTCCTTCTTGGACAAGACAACAGATAAATTGTGCCTCCACGCAACTTACAGAGCATAATCAATGGTAAATACCTACTAACAGCTCACCAATCGATGTTTAGAGTGCATCATGCAATCGAAACTACCTTGTTTAAAATAATTGATGACATCCATTGCTAGATGGTGGTGATTCCTGTCTCCTGTTGATCTTATCGCAGAGTCCGAAGCAATTGATCACAGTTGATTGCCTTCCCTCCTTGAACCGTGCTTTGGATTTAAGGACACTGGGGCATATTACCAACAACTAGCGATAATTATCGCTATGTTGGCTTAGCGGCAATATTTTTATCGCTGTGCTGCGGCGATTTTTATCGCTTAGGAACCTTGCTATTATCAAGGTTTATCTCCTAAGCGATAAAAATCGGCCGAAATGTATGAATAACGCTGAAAAGTCAGCGATATTCATGCATTACCGAGCTAATGCTCTTAGCCATGTTATCCACCTACCATTGGATAACATGGCTAAGAACTGCTCAGGGGCAGGTGTTCGCTTTTGGAGATATTTGCGCTTAGCGCGAATATCTCCAAAAGTTGGTAATAGGAGATAGCGATGTTAGCGACTGTTTCCAGCCGCTAACATCTTGGCACACCCACTTTGCATGTCATTAGTGATAAATTTCACTGACACGCAAAGCGGGGCCCAAGATGGTCGCTATCTCCTACTAGCTGTCACTAACTGGTGTTAGCGACAGCTAGGTAATAGGGAGATAATTTTATCTCCGCTTTCTTGGCTTTTAAAGGCAAAAAAGCAGAGATAAACCCCCTTGATAATATGCCTCACTGTTCTCAGCTGGTTCACCTCCTTTCTCTCCAATTGTTCTCAAACTGTTAAGAGGAAGGTCTCTGGTCTGACCGTGCTCCAATCATCTGTGGAGTTCCACGAGATTTGACCCTAGTCATGTCACTTTTCAACTTGTATGTGGAACCTCTCTCTGCTAGGTTCTGAGGATTAACTTTCACAGTGGTGTATATTTCTTTGAGCTGTTCCATGCTTATATTATTGTAGCGCATAGCTGGGATGTTTTTAACTTTTTCAGGATGCGAGGGGTGGGCCGATTACAAATGTTGATATCTAAAAGAGCAACTCAACAATGCCTGTGGCTGAATTGATTTATTGAAGGTACCAAGGTTGTGTTCGAAGACAAGGTCCACTGTGTGGTGGGCTTTATGATTTGAACTTTTATTATTTGAAGTCCAAGTCATTTGTATGTTACGGAGGTCCATTGCTGACTTATGGTCTGGTTTGTCGAACCACAAGTTGAAATAACCCATGATCATAATTTTCTTGGATAGAGTCTGCAGGTGAAGGACCAATTTGAGGAATACAACCAAAAATGCTCATGCTTGTTCTGTGCGTGGTGGATCATTGCAGCAAGGAATAAACTGCTGGGATTAACTGTGCGATGGGCAGCGATACAGCCAAAGGGCGGCCGAGCGACAGTGGGTAGTTTAGAGTAGGTTGGACCTGCTTATTATGAGTTAAGGAATGCGAGTTAAGGAATGCTGATGGGAAGACAAACGTGGTTACAATAAAAACGAACTATTTCAATATTTTAGTTTTAGAACATAAGCATTGTATGCATATACTTTTTTCACCCACAATGTTGTGCCAGATCCCAATTTCCACCCTTCCTGAATTTTATGAAGATTTAAATTTTTCTTGAAATTCCTCCAAACAAAACTTTTTCCTATATTTATGGTTTTACCAGGATACATTTTTCAGCAAACTGTCTAGTTGCTAAACCGGAAAGTGTCAAAAACTGTTTTCTGCTGAAACCAAATATGTGTCAATGTTTTCTTCTGATTTTACCATATAAATAATAGGCTTCTGTTGAAGGTTTCTCCCAACTTCACCCAATGAGAAACAGCTCAACTGAAAGCAGTTGTGCTTGTACAGTTTCTCTCAACTTTGCCACAGCGAAAATAGTTTCTTGTAGAAACTGAGGGGCATATTATCAACACGCAACAATATTTATTGCTAAACACGCATAACACGTTTTTTGCTATCGCCGGCTATCGCTGTATTTTATCGCCATGATAGCGCTGTATTAACAACACTTTGCGCATTGGCGACTTAAAATCCAGTGATAGCGGCAAAATGCTTGAATATCGCTTGGAAATCCAGCGATATAAACTCACCAATGGCGAAATTCTTGTTGATACGCCCTGGTGGACTCAGCCTGACAATTCACCATCCATTGGCAGGATGGCTAAGTCAGGTTTTCTTCAGGGGTTAAAATCCGGTGCAAAACGCAGTTAGCGCAGCTTTTGTGATCGCCTGACCCGCCACGATAATAGGGCGATGTTGTTTTTTTGACGGAATCCATACAGATTGGGTTGAGAACGCCTACTTTGCATGTCATTTGCGATGTATATCGCTGACATGCAAAGTAGGGTTAAAAAGGCACCTGACTCATGGAAACTCGCGCTAAAGCGTGATCGCGACTCCTTGTAAATAGTGAGTTGTAAAAATCGCCGCATAGTGCCAGAAAAACTGCGATTTTGCTCTTGATAACATGTCCCAAAGGGAGTGCCGAAGATCTGTCTCACGTTAATTGAAACTGGATGGTCTAAATAATTTTCTTTAAACTTTTTTTTTTTTTTAGAACCTCTACATTAGACAGAGTATTTCAAACATAAATACAATTTATAACTGCAGGACGCTGATTTTGATCTTTATTTAATTACCCTACATTTCTAGAAGGTTTGGTGAGCCCCAGTAACCGTAATCCCTGGACCCCAGCAGTGAGGGACTCATTAGAGATCACAGAACCGCACGCTGTGGGCGCAAGAGATGTTGTTCACTGAGTTTATTTAAGAAAGTAATGGGGACACTTCTGGCTGGATTGAATGAATGCATGAATGAATGAATGAATGAATGAATGAGAAAACTTCTACAGCCCGCGACTACTCAAGGGTATCTCAGCGCTATAACACAGTAGGTACAAACAGCCTTAATCTCAAGAAGATACTGATTTTCAAGAACTCACCAAGAAAACATAGGGGCCGATTCACAGAACTAACTTAAGACAAAATCCTAAACTTACTACTTTTGGTATTCACAGAAGACATTTAGTAGTAGTAAAGTTAGGATTTTGTCTTAAGATTGACTTAAGACAAACTTAGGACAAACTTAAGACAGACTTAGGACAGAGTTAAGACAGACTTAAGACAGACTTAAGACAAACTTAAGACAGACTTAAGACAAATTTAAGACAAAGTCCTAACTTAAATCTGTCTTAAGGCTGTTTTAAGTCTGTTTTAAGTCTGTCTTAAGTTTGTCCTAAGTTTGTCTTAAGACAGAGTTAAGACAGAATTAAGACAGACTTAAGACAAACTTAAGACAAAATCCTAACTTAAGTCTGTCTTAAGGCTGTTTTAAGTCTGTTTTAAGTCTGTCTTAAGTTTGTCTAAAGTTTGTCTTAAGACAGAGTTAAGACAGACTTAAGACAAACTTAAGACAAAATCCTAACTTAAGTCTGTCTTAAGGCTGTTTTAAGTCTGTTTTAAGTCTGTCTTAAGTTTGTCTTAAGTTTGTCTTAAGACAGACTTAAGACAGACTTAAGACAAACTTAAGACAAAATCCTAACTTAAGTTTGTCTTAAGGCTGTTTTAAGTCTGTTTTAAGTCTGTCTTAAGTTTGTCTTAAGTTTGTCTTAAGACAGACTTAAGACAAACTTAAGACAAAATCCTAACTTAAGTTTGTCTTAAGGCTGTTTTAAGTCTGTTTTAAGTCTGTCTTAAGTTTGTCTTAAGTTTGTCTTAAGACAGAGTTAAGACAGACTTAAGACAGACTTAAGACAAACTTAAGACAGACTTAAGACAAACTTAAGACAAAATCCTAACTTAAGTCTGTCTTAAGGCTGTTTTAAGTCTGTTTTAAGTCTGTCTTAAGTTTGTCTTAAGTTTGTCTTAAGTCTGTCTTAAGTCTGTCTTAGGTTTGTCTTAAGTCAAACTTAAGACAAAATCCTAACTTTACTACTACTAAATGCCTTCTGTAATTACCAAAAGTAGTTAGTTTAGGATTTTGTCTTAAGTTAGTTCTGTGAATCGGGCCCATACATATTATGTGTTACCTTCTTACCAAAAAACAGGGATGCAACCTTATTTAACCGATTCCTTGCTCCCTTAGTTTGAAATCTGCTCAAAGCCAAGGTTTTGTTTCATTCCCATTGGTGAGTGCAGGATAAATTGAGCATCTTTCCCAGTAAGACTAGTTCTTGTAGATTGTGTGGCTGTAAAGAAGAACCTATTTCACCTCTGATTTGTTTATGTCCTGAAGGGTTAGAGCAGGGCAGAGGGCTTCTACACCCTTACGATATGAAATATGCTTTCATTTTGATGTGATGCTTTTTTGTACAAAACTGACATTTAATGTATAGTTGCAAGGTTCATGTCACTTGTATATAAGAAGCTGGAGTCCCTGTTATTTCATGAGTGCTTTTGTTTGCAATACTTTGATGTTTGTGCTATTTGATTTTTATTTTTAAAATCAATAGATAAATTGTAGATTATCACTGCTAAGACCTAAGTTTGAAAGGATCTTCCACTTAAGTGTTCTAGTTTTCAGTTTTTACTGATTTTCACAGATAAATACAGCCAGAAAATCTATTTTCACCTCTGTATTTAATTTTAAATATGGAAAAATACAGAAAATAGGTTTTCTTGTTCATGATTTTCACTACTGTCAATCACGCAAATTCATAGCTGTGCAGATTAACAGGTAGCAGAGTTTAAAAAAAAAGGAAAAAAGATGTCCTAATGATGCTTAAATAACTGCAGCACTAAAGCTGTTTAAGCTGTTTTACAATGCAAATGATTTCAGATGACTGTTTTCTACATAAATGGCTAAAGCCCATTTGACATTCAAAGATGAGTAAACATTTGTCAGTTAAATAAATGCGGAAATATACCGATTGCACTACAGTAAGCACAACATTAATTTGGATAAATACACATGAATTGAGCAAAAAAACGAAAATATGAATAAATGCAGACACTAATATAAAAAAATAAATACCATAATACTGGGAGCCCTACTGCACTTACTGCAAAGAGCACACCAACTTTCTCCTCCCGGCCTGCCTTCTGTCTGGCTATTGATGATGTGGACATCTGTGGACTGATGGCAAAGCCTTACAGGGTCCAATGGGTACCCTTCCAAACTAGGTATGTCCTTGTTTGTCCTTGTGTAGTTCCCAGAATTTTTTTGATGAACTGATGGGGATGCTAGTGAAGTCTGTGGCCAACACCAATTCTATTTTTAGACTGTTGGCTGTCTTTGCTGTTGCTAAATAAGGAGAACTTTATTTATATTACATGTTTCTATAGCACCACTCTAACTGCAGGTGTCAGTGCACTTTACAGTTTAACAAAACAATGGAGGCCATTGTCTATAAATTACATTGAAACAGTGAAAGGAAAACAACAAATAGCTAATGAGTAGTTAGTATTGGAACATCATAAACATTGTGGAAGGAAGAAGCAAGGTCAGTAGAAGAGGTGTTGAATAGGGAGATGGTGAGGGCGATGGGAGAGTGTAGAGGGTGGAGAAGAGGGGTAGTAGTTGGTTTAAGGTAGAGAGAGGGCATGTGGAAGGTGGGGAGAGGAAAGAATGAAAGGGTAAGGTAAGTCAAGGAGGAGATAGAGAAGGGAGATGGTGTCAACCGGGGCAGGGTAAAATCATTACAGAAATTATTCAGAGAACAGTTGAATAGAAGGGTTTTTAGTTTCTTGCAGAAAGTTTGGATGTCTTTGTGGCATCTCAGTTCTGGAAGGAGAGAGTCCCGAGGGTTAAAGCTGCCCCAGAGGAGGGTTATGTGGTGGTAGAACAAGTTTTCACATTTTTGGATTCAAATCTTAAATATGTCTCTGCTTCTTAGATGTTTATTTCCTGTTGAGTGAGATTTGTTTATGATGAATGTGATGTGGGTGAGCCTAGTGAATTGCTGTATGTTGTGTTATAAACATTTATAAACATTTATAAAGCACCCAGCTACTCAGAAGAGTGTCTCAGCGCTGGCAGAGGGGGAATAGAGTCGCAGGAGAGTTTCTAGTTGTTAAAAAGGTGGGTTTTGAGCTTCTTCTTAAACCGGTCGAGGCTATCAGCCTCAGGTCGAGTGGGAGTCTGGTCCAAGAGAGAGGTCCTAGGTAGGAAAAGGATCTCCCACCCATTCTGAGACGATTAATTCGGGGCACCTTTGCCATGCGTGCCGAGGAAGAGTAGAGGGTGTGGGTGGAGGTGTAAGAACTAAGGGGCATACGTATGAAAATCCCTGTTTGCGATTCTCAAATAGCGATTTTTTGAGAATCGCTATTTGAGAATTGCAAAAAGGGATGTATGTAGAAAATCGCAATTTTTTTGCGATGTCTTAGTCTTCCTTAATTGCGATTCGCAAATTGTGAAATCGCAATTAAGGAATACTTTCCCATTCATTTCTAATAGGAATGAATGTGAAGTCATTCTCAATTTGCAATTCGCAATGTGAGAATCGCAAATTGAGAATAATTTCAAGGGGGCAAGGGTGGCATAAGGACACTCTGATGCACCCCTGAAATGAACATGTGTTCGCATATGGCGCACATACATGCCCCAAGGGCATGTATGTGCACCACATGGCTCCTTTACAAATGCAAAAAAGTGCATTTGTGAAAGAAATCGCAAATTACCACCAACTTGAAGTTGGTGGTAATTTGCGATTTCTTAAGGAGAAATCGCACAACTTGGGTGCTTGATACATAGCATTTAAGGAATCGCAATTTGCGATTCCTTAAATGCTTACGCAAAATTAAGAAATCACAAATTTTGCGAATCCTTAATGTTGTGATGCGATTTTAATCATATATTGCATTTTCCGAATTTTTTGTCGCAAATGCTGATTTTTTGCGAATTCCAGCATTTGCGACAAAAAAAAGATGGATGGTACATATGCCCCTAATTCTCTCTTTGCAATATGATGCCCTGTCCTATTCAAGGACTTATGCATGAGGACCATGGCTTTGAACGCTACCTTCTGTTTTATCCGGAACCAGTGGAGGGCCCTTAGGTGAGGAGTCATGTGGGACCTGGGAGGAAGTCTGAGCAACAGTCTTGCTGCAGAGTTCTGTACCACTTGAAGTCTATTGAGGAGGTAGTTAGGGAAGCCCAAGTATATTGCATTCCCATAGTCCAGTCTAGATGTAATCAGGGCCTGCAATATCTTTCTACCTGCCACCTCGGATAGGAGCAGAGAAATGTTTTCAGCATGCGATGCACACTGAAGCAAGACCCAGCCAGAGCTTGGATCTGCGGTAGGAAGGAGAGGACACTGTCAATTTTAATTCTGAGATTCTTGACTCAGTTTTGTGGGGGGCCTGGGTGTGGAAGATTATTCAGCCAGCCGTCTTCCACTAAGTTGTGAAGGGCAGCTCCAAAGGTTACAATCTCTGTTTTATCAGGGTTGCATCTCAGATGATGCAACTCCAGCCATTAAAAAACTTTGGTAAGACAACAAGAGATCATTCTTTTGTCTAAATCCATGCCTTTCTCGCATGTAAACAGCAGCTGCGTGTCATCTGCATACGAGATGCTCTTAGCGCCAAGAAACTCTGCGAGCGTGGCAAGGGGTGTCAAGTAAACATTGAACAGCGTAGGACTGAGAGCCGACCCCTGTAGAACTCCCACCAACAGGGGCCTGGCTTGAGCTGAGTGTGGTGGCAGCTAGACTACCTGCATCCGTCTGTCCCGGAAAGATGCTAGCCTGCTGAAGGCCTGGTGTCTGATCTCTAGCTCGTGTAGGCGCTCCAGCAGCTTGAGATGGGGTACAGTGTCAAATGCCGCTGTGAGGTCAAGCAGTATCAGCATTGCTTTGCCTTCCCTATCAAGGGTGTTTCGGATATGCTCAGTAGCTTTCAGAAGCACGGGCTCAGTGCTGAATTGGGGGGTGAAAGCCCGATTGCGTAGGATGGAGAATACCGTTGGATTCCAGAAACCTGGAAAGTTGGCGATTAACTTCTTTCTCCAGAATTTTGGAGAAATCGGGGAGAACGGAAATGGGCCTATAGTTTACTGATTGCTTAGGATCTGCTGCAGGTTTTTAGGCTGATTCAGAAAAGGGGGTGGTGATGAACAGAGTGTCTGAATTAAGCAGACCACTCTTACCCAGTCCAAAGATCAGGGCTTGATCCATCACCGTTATTTAGCTCACTGCCCCATCCCAGCTCAGAACCTGGCTATATGCAAATTAGTCTGTCCCTGGCCCAGTGCATCATGGGAACAGGGCAGACCAAACTACCAAGCCAATTCTTCACCAGAAAGGAGACAAGCTTCCGGGGACCGGTTTCTTCCATTTCAGGCGTCGTCGGCCCGGCTTGCTTGAATCCTGATGGAGCAGTGAGCAAGGGACTCATGTCTGAGTATACCCTTCCACGCTTATGGTGGACAAAATGATTCAGAAAAGGGGGTGGTGATGAACAGAGTGTCTGAATTAAGCAGACCACTCTTACCCAGTCCAAAGATCAGGGCTTGATCCATCACCGTTATTTAGCTCACTGCCCCATCCCAGCTCAGAACCTGGCTATATGCAAATTAGTCTGTCCCTGGCCCAGTGCATCATGGGAACAGGGCAGACCAAACTACCAAGCCAATTCTTCACCAGAAAGGAGACCAGCTTCCGGGGACCGGTTTCTGCCATTTCAGGTGTCGTCGGCCCGGCTTGCTTGAATCCTGATGAAGCAGTGAGCAAGGGACTCATGTCTGAGTATACCCTTCCACGCTTATGGTGGACAAAATGATTCAGAAAAGGGGGTGGTGATGAACAGAGTGTCTGATTTAAGCAGACCACTCTTACCCAGTCCAAAGATCAGGGCTTGATCCTTCACCGTTATTTAGCTCACTGCCCCATCCCAGCTCAGAACCTGGCTATATGCAAATTAGTCTGTCCCTGGCCCAGTGCATCATGGGAACAGGGCAGACCAAACTACCAAGCCAATTCTTCACCAGAAAGGAGACAAGCTTCCGGGGACCGGTTTCTGCCATTTCAGGCGTCGTCGGCCCGGCTTGCTTGAATCCTGATGGAGCAGTGAGCAAGGGACTCATGTCTGAGTATACCCTTCCACGCTTATGGTGGACAAAATGATTCAGAAAAGGGGGTGGTGATGAACAGAGTGTCTGAATTAAGCAGACCACTCTTACCCAGTCCAAAGATCAGGGCTTGATCCATGACCGTTATTTAGCTCACTGCTTCATCCCAGCTCAGAACCTGGCTATATGCAAATTAGTCTGTCCCTGGCCCAGTGCATCATGGGAACAGGGCAGACCAAACTACCAAGCCAATTCTTCACCAGAAAGGAGACAAGCTTCCGGGGACCGGTTTCTGCCATTTCAGGCGTCGTCGGCCCGGCTTGCTTAAATCCTGATGGAGCAGTGAGCAAGGGACTCATGTCTGAGTATACCCTTCCACGCTTATGGTGGACAAAATGATTCAGAAAAGGGGGTGGTGATGAACAGAGTGTCTGAATTAAGCAGACCACTCTTACCCAGTCCAAAGATCAGGGCTTGATCCATCACCGTTATTTAGCTCACTGCCCCATCCCAGCTCAGAACCTGGCTATATGCAAATTAGTCTGTCCCTGGCCCAGTGCATCATGGGAACAGGGCAGACCAAACTACCAAGCCAATTCTTCACCAGAAAGGAGACAAGCTTCCGGGGACCGGTTTCTGCCATTTCAGGCGTCGTCGGCCCGGCTTGCTTGAATCCTGATGGAGCAGTGAGCAAGGGACTCATGTCTGAGTATACCCTTCCACGCTTATGGTGGACAAAATGATTCAGAAAAGGGGGTGGTGATGAACAGAGTGTCTGATTTAAGCAGACCACTCTTACCCAGTCCAAAGATAAGGGCTTGATCCATCACCGTTATTTCCATCACCACCCCTTGTTGTTAAATATTTTGTCCACCCTTAGCGTGGAAGGGTATACTCAGATGTGAGTCCCTTGCTTATTGCACCATCAGGATTCAAGCAAGCCGGGCCGACGACGGCTGAAATGCCAGAAACCGGTCCCCGGAAGCTTGTTTCCTTCCCAGTGTAAGAATTGGCTTGGTAGTTTGGTTTGCCCTGTTCCCATCATGCACTGGGACAGGAACAGACTAATTTGCATATAGCCAGGTTCTGAACTGGGATGGTGCAGTGAGCTAAAAAACGGTGTTGGATCTAGCCCTGATCTCTTGACTGGGTGAGAGTATTCTGCTTAATTCAGAAACTCTGTCCATCACCACCCCTTGTTGTTAAATATTTTGTCCACCCTTAGCATGGAAGGGTATACTCAGATGTGAGTCCCTTGCTCATTGCACCAACAGGATTCAAGCAAGCCGGGCCGACGACGGCTGAAATGCCAGAAACCGGTCCCCGGAAGCTTGTTTCCTTCCCAGTGTAAGAATTGGCTTGGTGGTTTGGTTTGCCCTGTTCCCATCATGCACTGGGACAGGAACAGACTAATTTGCATATAGCCAGGTTCTGAACTGGGATGGTGCAGTGAGCTAAAAAACGGTGTTGGATCTAGCCCTGATCTCTTGACTGGGTGAGAGTATTCTGCTTAATTCAGAAACTCTGTCCATCACCACCCCTTGTTGTTAAATATTTTGTCCACCCTTAGCGTGGAAGGGTATACTCAGATGTGAGTCCCTTGCTCATTGCACCATCAGGATTCAAGAAAGCCGGGCCGACGACGGCTGAAATGCCAGAAACCGGTCCCCGGAAGCTTGTTTCCTTCCCAGTGTAAGAATTGGCTTGGTAGTTTGGTTTGCCCTGTTCCCATCATGCACTGGGACAGGAACAGACTAATTTGCATATAGCCAGGTTCTGAACTGGGATGGTGCAGTGAGCTAAAAAACGGTGTTGGATCTAGCCCTGATCTCTTGACTGGGTGAGAGTATTCTGCTTAATTCAGAAACTCTGTCCATCACCACCCCTTGTTGTTAAATATTTTGTCCACCCTTAGCGTGGAAGGGTATACTCAGATGTGAGTCCCTTGCTCATTGCACCATCAGGATTCAAGCAAGCCGGGCCGACGACGGCTGAAATGCCAGAAACCGGTCCCCGGAAGCTTGTTTCCTTCCCAGTGTAAGAATTGGCTTGGTGGTTTGGTTTGCCCTGTTCCCATCATGCACTGGGACAGGAACAGACTAATTTGCATATAGCCAGGTTCTGAACTGGGATGGTGCAGTGAGCTAAAAAACGGTGTTGGATCTAGCCCTGATCTCTTGACTGGGTGAGAGTATTCTGCTTAATTCAGAAACTCTGTCCATCACCACCCCTTGTTGTTAAATATTTTGTCCACCCTTAGCGTGGAAGGGTATACTCAGATGTGAGTCCCTTGCTCATTGCACCATCAGGATTCAAGAAAGCCGGGCCGACGACGGCTGAAATGCCAGAAACCGGTCCCCGGAAGCTTGTTTCCTTCCCAATGTAAGAATTGGCTTGGTAGTTTGGTTTGCCCTGTTCCCATCATGCACTGGGACAGGAACAGACTAATTTGCATATAGCCAGGTTCTGAACTGGGATGGTGCAGTGAGCTAAAAAACGGTGTTGGATCTAGCCCTGATCTCTTGACTGGGTGAGAGTATTCTGCTTAATTCAGAAACTCTGTCCATCACCACCCCTTGTTGTTAAATATTTTGTCCACCCTTAGCGTGGAAGGGTATACTCAGATGTGAGTCCCTTGCTCATTGCACCATCAGGATTCAAGCAAGCCGGGCCGACGACGGCTGAAATGCCAGAAACCGGTCCCCGGAAGCTTGTTTCCTTCCCAGTGTAAGAATTGGCTTGGTAGTTTGGTTTGCCCTGTTCCCATCATGCACTGGGACAGGAACAGACTAATTTGCATATAGCCAGGTTCTGAACTGGGATGGTGCAGTGAGCTAAAAAACGGTGTTGGATCTAGCCCTGATCTCTTGACTGGGTGAGAGTATTCTGCTTAATTCAGAAACTCTGTCCATCACCACCCCTTGTTGTTAAATATTTTGTCCACCCTTAGCGTGGAAGGGTATACTCAGATGTGAGTCCCTTGCTCATTGCACCATCAGGATTCAAGCAAGCCGGGCCGACGACGGCTGAAATGCCAGAAACCGGTCCCCGGAAGCTTGTTTCCTTCCCAGTGTAAGAATTGGCTTGGTAGTTTGGTTTGCCCTGTTCCCATCATGCACTGGGACAGGAACAGACTAATTTGCATATAGCCAGGTTCTGAACTGGGATGGTGCAGTGAGCTAAAAAACAGTGTTGGATCTAGCCCTGATCTCTTGACTGGGTGAGAGTATTCTGCTTAATTCAGAAACTCTGTCCATCACCACCCCTTGCTGTTAAATATTTTGTCCACCCTTAGCGTGAAAGGGTATACTCAGATGTGAGTCCCTTGCTCATTGCACCATCAGGATTCAAGCAAGCCGGGCCGACGACGGCTGAAATGCCAGAAACCGGTCCCCGGAAGCTTGTTTCCTTCCCAGTGTAAGAATTGGCTTGGTAGTTTGGTTTGCCCTGTTCCCATCATGCACTGGGACATGAACAGACTAATTTGCATATAGCCAGGTTCTGAACTGGGATGGTGCAGTGAGCTAAAAAACGGTGTTGGATCTAGCCCTGATCTCTTGACTGGGTGAGAGTATTCGGCTTAATTCAGAAACTCTGTCCATCACCACCCCTTGTTGTTAAATATTTTGTCCACCCTTAGCGTGGAAGGGTATACTCAGATGTGAGTCCCTTGCTCATTTCACCATCAGGATTCAAGCAAGCCGGGCCGACGACGGCTGAAATGCCAGAAACCGGTCCCCGGAAGCTTGTTTCCTTCCCAGTGTAAGAATTGGCTTGGTAGTTTGGTTTGCCCTGTTCCCATCATGCACTGGGACAGGAACAGACTAATTTGCATATAGCCAGGTTCTGAACTGGGATGGTGCAGTGAGCTAAAAAACGGTGTTGGATCTAGCCCTGATCTCTTGACTGGGTGAGAGTATTCTGCTTAATTCAGAAACTCTGTCCATCACCACCCCTTGTTGTTAAATATTTTGTCCACCCTTAGCGTGGAAGGGTATACTCAGATGTGAGTCCATTGCTCATTGCACCATCAGGATTCAAGCAAGCCGGGCCGACGACGGCTGAAATGCCAGAAACCGGTCCCCGGAAGCTTGTTTCCTTCCCAGTGTAAGAATTGGCTTGGTAGTTTGGTTTGCCCTGTTCCCATCATGCACTGGGACAGGAACAGACTAATTTGCATATAGCCAGGTTCTGAACTGGGATGGTGCAGTGAGCTAAAAAACGGTGTTGGATCTAGCCCTGATCTCTTGACTGGGTGAGAGTATGCTGCTTAATTCAGAAACTCTGTCCATCACCACCCCTTGTTGTTAAATATTTTGTCCACCCTTAGCGTGGAAGGGTATACTCAGATGTGAGTCCCTTGCTCATTGCACCATCAGGATTCAAGCAAGCCGGGCCGACGACGGCTGAAATTCCAGAAACCGGTCCCCGGAAGCTTGTTTCTTTCCCAGTGTAAGAATTGGCTTGGTAGTTTGGTTTGCCCTGTTCCCATCATGCACTGGGACAGGAACAGAATAATTTGCATATAGCCAGGTTCTGAACTGGGATGGTGCAGTGAGCTAAAAAACGGTGTTGGATCTAGCCCTGATCTCTTGACTGGGTGAGAGTATTCTGCTTAATTCAGAAACTCTGTCCATCACCACCCCTTGTTATTAAATATTTTGTCCACCCTTAGCGTGAAAGGGTATACTCAGATGTGAGTCCCTTGCTCATTGCACCATCAGGATTCAAGCAAGCCGGGCCGACGACGGCTGAAATGCCAGAAACCGGTCCCCGGAAGCTTGTTTCCTTCCCAGTGTAAGAATTGGCTTGGTAGTTTGGTTTGCCCTGTTCCCATCATGCACTGGGACATGAACAGACTAATTTGCATATAGCCAGGTTCTGAACTGGGATGGTGCAGTGAGCTAAAAAACGGTGTTGGATCTAGCCCTGATCTCTTGACTGGGTGAGAGTATTTTGCTTAATTCAGAAACTCTGTCCATCACCACCCCTTGTTGTTAAATATTTTGTCCACCCTTAGCGTGGAAGGGTATACTCAGATGTGAGTACCTTGCTCATTTCACCATCAGGATTCAAGCAAGCCGGGCCGACGACGGCTGAAATGCCAGAAACCGGTCCCCGGAAGCTTGTTTCCTTCCCAGTGTAAGAATTGGCTTGGTAGTTTGGTTTGCCCTGTTCCCATCATGCACTGGGACAGGAACAGACTAATTTGCATATAGCCAGGTTCTGAACTGGGATGGTGCAGTGAGCTAAAAAACGGTGTTGGATCTAGCCCTGATCTCTTGACTGGGTGAGAGTATTCTGCTTAATTCAGAAACTCTGTCCATCACCACCCCTTGTTGTTAAATATTTTGTCCACCCTTAGCGTGGAAGGGTATACTCAGATGTGAGTCCCTTGCTCATTGCACCATCAGGATTCAAGCAAGCCGGGCCGACGACGGCTGAAATGCCAGAAACCGGTCCCCGGAAGCTTGTTTCCTTCCCAGTGTAAGAATTGGCTTGGTAGTTTGGTTTGCCCTGTTCCCATCATGCACTGGGACAGGAACAGACTAATTTGCATATAGCCAGGTTCTGAACTGGGATGGTGCAGTGAGCTAAAAAACGGTGTTGGATCTAGCCCTGATCTCTTGACTGGGTGAGAGTATTCTGCTTAATTCAGAAACTCTGTCCATCACCACCCCTTGTTGTTAAATATTTTGTCCACCCTTAGCGTGGAAGGGTATACTCAGATGTGAGTCCCTTGCTCATTGCACCATCAGGATTCAAGAAAGCCGGGCCGACGACGGCTGAAATGCCAGAAACCGGTCCCCGGAAGCTTGTTTCCTTCCCAATGTAAGAATTGGCTTGGTAGTTTGGTTTGCCCTGTTCCCATCATGCACTGGGACAGGAACAGACTAATTTGCATATAGCCAGGTTCTGAACTGGGATGGTGCAGTGAGCTAAAAAACGGTGTTGGATCTAGCCCTGATCTCTTGACTGGGTGAGAGTATTCTGCTTAATTCAGAAACTCTGTCCATCACCACCCCTTGTTGTTAAATATTTTGTCCACCCTTAGCGTGGAAGGGTATACTCAGATGTGAGTCCCTTGCTCATTGCACCATCAGGATTCAAGCAAGCCGGGCCGACGACGGCTGAAATGCCAGAAACCGGTCCCCGGAAGCTTGTTTCCTTCCCAGTGTAAGAATTGGCTTGGTAGTTTGGTTTGCCCTGTTCCCATCATGCACTGGGACAGGAACAGACTAATTTGCATATAGCCAGGTTCTGAACTGGGATGGTGCAGTGAGCTAAAAAACGGTGTTGGATCTAGCCCTGATCTCTTGACTGGGTGAGAGTATTCGGCTTAATTCAGAAACTCTGTCCATCACCACCCCTTGTTGTTAAATATTTTGTCCACCCTTAGCGTGGAAGGGTATACTCAGATGTGAGTCCCTTGCTCATTTCACCATCAGGATTCAAGCAAGCCGGGCCGACGACGGCTGAAATGCCAGAAACCGGTCCCCGGAAGCTTGTTTCCTTCCCAGTGTAAGAATTGGCTTGGTAGTTTGGTTTGCCCTGTTCCCATCATGCACTGGGACAGGAACAGACTAATTTGCATATAGCCAGGTTCTGAACTGGGATGGTGCAGTGAGCTAAAAAACGGTGTTGGATCTAGCCCTGATCTCTTGACTGGGTGAGAGTATTCTGCTTAATTCAGAAACTCTGTCCATCACCACCCCTTGTTGTTAAATATTTTGTCCACCCTTAGCGTGGAAGGGTATACTCAGATGTGAGTCCATTGCTCATTGCACCATCAGGATTCAAGCAAGCCGGGCCGACGACGGCTGAAATGCCAGAAACCGGTCCCCGGAAGCTTGTTTCCTTCCCAGTGTAAGAATTGGCTTGGTAGTTTGGTTTGCCCTGTTCCCATCATGCACTGGGACAGGAACAGACTAATTTGCATATAGCCAGGTTCTGAACTGGGATGGTGCAGTGAGCTAAAAAACGGTGTTGGATCTAGCCCTGATCTCTTGACTGGGTGAGAGTATGCTGCTTAATTCAGAAACTCTGTCCATCACCACCCCTTGTTGTTAAATATTTTGTCCACCCTTAGCGTGGAAGGGTATACTCAGATGTGAGTCCCTTGCTCATTGCACCATCAGGATTCAAGCAAGCCGGGCCGACGACGGCTGAAATGCCAGAAACCGGTCCCCGGAAGCTTGTTTCTTTCCCAGTGTAAGAATTGGCTTGGTAGTTTGGTTTGCCCTGTTCCCATCATGCACTGGGACAGGAACAGACTAATTTGCATATAGCCAGGTTCTGAACTGGGATGGTGCAGTGAGCTAAAAAACGGTGTTGGATCTAGCCCTGATCTCTTGACTGGGTGAGAGTATTCTGCTTAATTCAGAAACTCTGTCCATCACCACCCCTTGTTATTAAATATTTTGTCCACCCTTAGCGTGAAAGGGTATACTCAGATGTGAGTCCCTTGCTCATTGCACCATCAGGATTCAAGCAAGCCGGGCCGACGACGGCTGAAATGCCAGAAACCGGTCCCCGGAAGCTTGTTTCCTTCCCAGTGTAAGAATTGGCTTGGTAGTTTGGTTTGCCCTGTTCCCATCATGCACTGGGACATGAACAGACTAATTTGCATATAGCCAGGTTCTGAACTGGGATGGTGCAGTGAGCTAAAAAACGGTGTTGGATCTAGCCCTGATCTCTTGACTGGGTGAGAGTATTTTGCTTAATTCAGAAACTCTGTCCATCACCACCCCTTGTTGTTAAATATTTTGTCCACCCTTAGCGTGGAAGGGTATACTCAGATGTGAGTACCTTGCTCATTTCACCATCAGGATTCAAGCAAGCCGGGCCGACGACGGCTGAAATGCCAGAAACCGGTCCCCGGAAGCTTGTTTCCTTCCCAGTGTAAGAATTGGCTTGGTAGTTTGGTTTGCCCTGTTCCCATCATGCACTGGGACAGGAACAGACTAATTTGCATATAGCCAGGTTCTGAACTGGGATGGTGCAGTGAGCTAAAAAACGGTGTTGGATCTAGCCCTGATCTCTTGACTGGGTGAGAGTATTCTGCTTAATTCAGAAACTCTGTCCATCACCACCCCTTGTTGTTAAATATTTTGTCCACCCTTAGCGTGGAAGGGTATACTCAGATGTGAGTCCATTGCTCATTGCACCATCAGGATTCAAGCAAGCCGGGCCGACGACGGCTGAAATGCCAGAAACCGGTCCCCGGAAGCTTGTTTCCTTCCCAGTGTAAGAATTGGCTTGGTAGTTTGGTTTGCCCTGTTCCCATCATGCACTGGGACAGGAACAGACTAATTTGCATATAGCCAGGTTCTGAACTGGGATGGTGCAGTGAGCTAAAAAACGGTGTTGGATCTAGCCCTGATCTCTTGACTGGGTGAGAGTATTCTGCTTAATTCAGAAACTTTGTCCATCACCACCCCTTGTTGTTAAATATTTTGTCCACCCTTAGCGTGGAAGGGTATACTCAGATGTGAGTCCCTTGCTCATTGCACCAACAGGATTCAAGCAAGCCGGGCCGACGACGGCTGAAATGCCAGAAACCGGTCCCCGGAAGCTTGTTTCCTTCCCAGTGTAAGAATTGGCTTGGTAGTTTGGTTTGCCCTGTTCCCATCATGCACTGGGACAGGAACAGACTAATTTGGATATAGCCAGGTTCTGAACTGGGATGGTGCAGTGAGCTAAAAAACGGTGTTGGATCTAGCCCTGATCTCTTGACTGGGTGAGAGTATTCTGCTTAATTCAGAAACTCTGTCCATCACCACCCCTTGTTGTTAAATATTTTGTCCACCCTTAGCGTGGAAGGGTATACTCAGATGTGAGTCACTTGCTCATTGCACCATCAGGATTCAAGCAAGCCGGGCCGACGACGGCTGAAATGCCAGAAACCGGTCCCCGGAAGCTTGTTTCCTTCCCAGTGTAAGAATTGGCTTGGTAGTTTGGTTTGCCCTGTTCCCATCATGCACTGGGACAGGAACAGACTAATTTGCATATAGCCAGGTTCTGAACTGGGATGGTGCAGTGAGCTAAAAAACGGTGTTGGATCTAGCCCTGATCTCTTGACTGGGTGAGAGTATTCTGCTTAATTCAGAAACTTTGTCCATCACCACCCCTTGTTGTTAAATATTTTGTCCACCCTTAGCGTGGAAGGGTATACTCAGATGTGAGTCCCTTGCTCATTGCACCAACAGGATTCAAGCAAGCCGGGCCGACGACGGCTGAAATGCCAGAAACCGGTCCCCGGAAGCTTGTTTCCTTCCCAGTGTAAGAATTGGCTTGGTAGTTTGGTTTGCCCTGTTCCCATCATGCACTGGGACAGGAACAGACTAATTTGGATATAGCCAGGTTCTGAACTGGGATGGTGCAGTGAGCTAAAAAACGGTGTTGGATCTAGCCCTGATCTCTTGACTGGGTGAGAGTATTCTGCTTAATTCAGAAACTCTGTCCATCACCACCCCTTGTTGTTAAATATTTTGTCCACCCTTAGCGTGGAAGGGTATACTCAGATGTGAGTCACTTGCTCATTGCACCATCAGGATTCAAGCAAGCCGGGCCGACGACGGCTGAAAGGCCAGAAACCGGTCCCCGGAAGCTTGTTTCCTTCCCAGTGTAAGAATTGGCTTGGTAGTTTGGTTTGCCCTGTTCCCATCATGCACTGGGACAGGAACAGACTAATTTGCATATAGCCAGGTTCTGAACTGGGATGGTGCAGTGAGCTAAAAAACGGTGTTGGATCTAGCCCTGATCTCTTGACTGGGTGAGAGTATTCTGCTTAATTCAGAAACTCTGTCCATCACCACCCCTTGTTGTTAAATATTTTGTCCACCCTTAGCGTGGAAGGGTATACTCAGATGTGAGTCCCTTGCTCATTGCACCATCAGGATTCAAGCAAGCCGGGCCGACGACGGCTGAAATGCCAGAAACCGGTCCCCGGAAGCTTGTTTCCTTCCCAGTGTAAGAATTGGCTTGGTAGTTTGGTTTGCCCTGTTCCCATCATGCACTGGGACAGGAACAGACTAATTTGCATATAGCCAGGTTCTGAACTGGGATGGTGCAGTGAGCTAAAAAACAGTGTTGGATCTAGCCCTGATCTCTTGACTGGGTGAGAGTATTCTGCTTAATTCAGAAACTCTGTCCATCACCACCCCTTGTTGTTAAATATTTTGTCCACCCTTAGCGTGGAAGGGTATACTCAGATGTGAGTCTCTTGCTCATTGCACCATCAGGATTCAAGCAAGCCGGGCCGACGACGGCTGAAATGCCAGAAACCGGTCCCCGGAAGCTTGTTTCCTTCCCAGTGTAAGAATTGGCTTGGTAGTTTGGTTTGCCCTGTTCCCATCATGCACTGGGACAGGAACAGACTAATTTGCATATAGCCAGGTTCTGAACTGGGATGGTGCAGTGAGCTAAAAAACGGTGTTGGATCTAGCCCCGTTCTCTTGACTGGGTGAGAGTATTCTGCTTAATTCAGAAACTCTGTCCATCACCACCCCTTGTTGTTAAATAGAAGGTTTTTAGGCAGCAGCAAAACGTTGGCCTTTTTCCACATGGAAGGAACCTCGCCTGTAACAAATGAGGTGTTAAAAATGTGGTTTACAGAGGGATTAATTGCTAGGGCCATCTTGTTTAGCACCATGATATGACAGGGATCAAAGGGGGAGCCGGATTTGAGGCTTTTACTGCTGCTAGAGACTGAGCGAGGGAGATGGCAGTGAAGGCGTCTATGTGTCATACGTGGGAGAGGAAGGGGCTAGCATCGGTCGTTGACTCTGTGGGGAGGGTGCTGGTTTCAAGAAGCTTCTTTGAATAGACATCATTTTTGCATAGAAAAACAGGTTGAGTTCTTTGCAACGTTCCGCTGTTGGGGTGCAGGAAGGAATCCACAAATTTAAAGATTTCCTTTGCTTTGTTGTCCACTTCCATAATCCTAGTGTCGAAAAAGCTTTTTTTGGCGAGGTGCAATTTCCCCTGATACACTTTTAGTGCAATTTTGTAAGCATCTTTGTCATCTATGAGGTAATTTCGTCTCCATATTCCCCCTATCTTCCTGCATTGGCCTTTACAACAGCTAAGCTCAGCATTATACCATGGGGCAGTCGGGCAAGATCTCACCTGAAAGATCTTTTTAATAGGTGCTAGTGAGTTAACCGTCTCACTAATCCAGCTATCAAGGTGGGCGGAGTCACATTCTACATTACCTGTCAAGGCTGGGGAGGTGGAAGTCAGGACGTGGTTGATGACCTCCGGCTGTAGGTTGTGATATGCCCGATAGTTGGAGGAAGCCCTACCTTTCGTGGGCGGCTTACTGCAAGTCTGAGACCAAGTAAATGAGATGAGATAGTGATCCGTCCAAGGTTGAGGAGTAGGCTGTACAGTTGTTAAGTTCAAATTGGAAAAAACCTGGTCGAAAGTATGTCCCGCCAGGTGGGCGGGCCCAAAGACCTTTGTTTGAGCATACGAGGGTTCATAATTTCATGTAGGGCGTTGGTTTTTGGCCCTGTGGTGTTGTCTATGTGAATATTAAAATCTTTGAGCACCATAAAGTTTGCATACCTCATTGCCCACTGTAGCAATGTGCTTTCCAAAGAGCGCAGGCACTTGCTGGCAGGGCCGGGTGGTCGGTACACAAGGACCCCTGCCATGGACTGATGCAGAGAGCGGGAAAGGCAGAAACCTAAGTCTTCGATCTCATGGAGGCCTGCCAGCTCGAAAGATGCGCAATCATAATCTTTTTTAAATATGATTACCGTCCCACCTCCTCTGCCCGAGACGAGGTCCTTCATAAGAATTCTGTAGTTTGCAGGGATGGTTGATGCTAGTGTGGGGTTGGCTGTGGCCGACAGACATGTCTCTGTGAGGAAGAGTACACCCAGGTCCTCATCCCTGAGTAAATCAAATATTTGGACTTTGTATTTCTGAACCGATCTAGTGATCACATTGCACTTAATTCTAGTCCCACTTGGGATCCAGTGCTGTCCTCTTACTACTAGGTTGAGGTGGTTGTATTTTTGAGTGCCGGAGACCAGGCGGGCAGATGCCTTTATGAAAGCCTTGAAAGGGGAAAGTGTAAATTTAGGGAATCTGATTTGCATCCCATTAACATAATCAATTCAGGAGATGACCATGGTTTGGACCACAAGGCGTAAATTTGTTGGTGATGAGAAGAGCTTGAGTTCTAAGGAGAGAAGAGACAGTCTGGCAGGGTTTGCTGTGTGGTTGACCTCATTAGTAGGGTGTGGTCAATCCAGACGCCCAAGCACTTTATTTCAGATGAAAGAGAGGGTTGAAACCATTGGATTGTAGCTACTCTTTGTTGTATTTATGGCAGTGTTGTCCTGTAGGAGAATGTGAATTCTGCCTTACTATATTTAGAAATACTGGGGACTTCCTACTTTACTACTGCTATTACTGTAGAGTTTTAACCCCTTCACTGCGGGGGTAATTCCCCCACAGTGCAGGGTGTGAGGAAGGGGCGAGCACGGCGCCGCGGTGCTCGTGACGAGACCAGCTCGTCATAAGTCACAGTGGAGCTGTACTCATGACGAGCTGGGCTCGTCACGATTCCGCCCACTGATTAATTTGCCCGCACAGGCGGGGAATCAATCGCGCGTGGACGGAGCGCAGCCGTTATGACGAGACCAACTCATCATGAGCACAGCTCCACTGTGACTCATGACGAGCTGATCTCTTCATGAGCAGCGAAGGTGTTAAGAGGGTGGGGGGACATACTGAGTAGGATCTTTTACCGGTACTTTTTCACATTTCTGATCATATTTTGATATTGGTGATATGCGTATGATAGCTTGTAAATTGATGGGTTAACAGACTCACTCTGAACCGTCCGGCAGGGACTCCCTCTGCCCCATTGTTGAAGGAGCTGCACTGGCTACCGGTGAAGAGACGGTCCTTTTTCAAAATCTGTTGCCTCTCATGTAATGCTCTGAGAGGCAAAGGTCATTCTACCTTAAAAAAAATGTACAGTTTACAGACCATCCCGAAATCTCAGATCCAGCTCGCAGGCTCTTCTGTATGTGCCTCGTATACGCCCAACGCGCACCGGGGGCAAGGCTTTCTCTTAAATGGCCCCAGGATACTGGAATAAATTACCCATCACTCTTCGTGAGATCCCCAACTATAATATTTTTAGGAAACAACTGAAAGCTTATTTGTATTAATTACTTTGGTTGTCCCCCTGCTCAGATGTTCCTCTACAGCTCCGAGATGCCCCCGGGTGCTTGGTGCGCTATAAAAGTGGCAATAACATAACATAACATAACTGCAAGGTTTATCTACATTTTATTTTGCATTGGGTGGTATGAATCTTAGGTCTGCTCTCGAGCCTGTCCTTGGTTCTGTTATGTGTTTACTATTGGTGATCTGGGTCTGGTGGGCTTTGGAAAGAAAGATTTGCTTGCAGGTGTAGCCTCAATGTTCTGGTCATTTGTGTTGTGGTTTTGGTGTTGTGTGGCAGGCAAGATGATTGTATCTCCTGTGTTTACCCTCCTTACGTAGGAATGTGTATCTGTGGATGTTTATGAATCTGGGAGGATGTGGAAGGGACGCGTTGCTTTCAGAAGTATCATAATGTATATGGAATCGATGCTGTGGGTGGTATGAATTTGATATTATAAGTGCAGAAGAGTCGTGTTGTGTGGGAAGAGGTGTGACATCATTATTCTTCATTACTCTTTGATCCTCTCTAAGAAGGTGTGTCTCTTAGAGGAACAAACCTGCACTCCTAGGTGTGGCATCTCTAGAAGGATGCCTTAAGGGCTTAACCGGGCTATTAAGGCCTTGGGCATTGTAAGAGGCTTACTTTAATAACACTGTATCATGTGTTCATCTTGTTGTCAAGAATGTCCTATCTGGTTTGCGGTTATCCTGGCTTCTACAATTCAGTTCCCACTGCAGATTTTCAGATAGTTCATGGTTTTCCAACTTCCCCATCCCAAATCTAGAAAAAACCTCATAGGAAATTTACTGAATATCCCAGAACGAATAGCAAACTCCTGTCTACCAAGCTGAACATTCCCACGACCGTGGGATAGCCTTCGCTTAAGCACCCACAACACAGATGTCACAGCCTCCCAGTTTTGAACCTTCAACACGATCCAAGTAACAAAGAATTCACGGGTTTTAGGCCCTGTTAGTCCTCTTTGATCCCACCACCCGCCGAGCCCCCACTCAAATGCCTCCACACAATATTCATTAGGTTAACTCTTTACTTGACTTAATCAATCGACTGATGAAGTTTGTTCATCATTCTCGTCATCACTAATGGCGTTATGCATGTGTGGGGGAATTCACTCTTTGTACGTGTTGATCTCGCCAAAGCCAGGACATCTTTGGTTCGTCGCCCTGAGACTCTGCCATTTTTCAATGGTAGGGTAGTTACTTGGTCCCAGGTGCATCGAGCTTCCATATCGTCCTTGAGCTCTCGATGCAGAAGTATCAGAGCTTCTTTCAGAGAGGATACAGCGTGTTCTTGGTCCTCTCATTGAATGATCACTCTAAGTGACTCCATCCGCATTCGATCCCTTTGGATCTCACGATCTCTATGACTGGCTTCAACATCGCTTAGAGTCACCCAGAAAAGATCCTGGAAGACATACAAGTGAGCTCCATTAGAACAGATCGACCCTCCCTTTTCTTGCTTTCTTCATGATTATGTCTTTGTCAGAGAAGAAGTGAATCCTCCCAGGACTTTGGCAGGGCACTTTGTTTGCCCCCTAACAAAAACACTTTATGTGCTTTATCTGTACAGATTGGGTCCTCACTCTTTCGCTCCAGGATTGTGTCAAACATGTCAGAGACATATTTGTGGATGCTTTCACCGTTTATCTCCTGGGGGATGACTTGGATGCAAGTATTATTAATCCAGAATGATTTTACAGGTTCTTGAACTTGCTATGAAAAATGACGTGCCTTGAAAGTGTGGGTGAGGAGTTTGAATTGTGTTTGTTTGTTATTTGTTATCCAGTGAAGCTCCTCCAGGTGCGGTGTGATGTGAGGTCGAGAGGGATTTTGGCTGCCGAAATCTGCTCAGTTTGCCAAACTAATATTCCCAAAGCTAAGCATTTGCCTGGGTAACTTGTTATCTATTTTTCAGCCTCTTTGAGTTTGCACATAGCTACAATCATTCTCCACCTACCTGCAGGTCTATCGTTCGGTCCATCCATTTGTCATTGATGGGTCCACCCATCCATCCATCCATTTGGTCTGTCTACATGTCCATCCAGGATCAGTCTAAGACAAAACGTAGACCTGGACAACAAAATAAAAGCAGACCCAATTAGCGAATCAGATTGCCAAAAAAGTGGGCCAAATTTGCAAATCGGGGTAATTTTGAACTTGTAAAGGCAAGCTGTATAGGTGTTTTGAGAGGTGTGCACAACTATTTGCATTGCATTGCTTGCATTGTTTGCTACATGCATTGTTGCAGGCAATACATGTGGCAGTGTCATGGAAATCAACAGTAAAAACAGGCCCACCAGACCATAAAACAGGCCGATACACAGCCAAAAAATGGCCTACAAACTGACTTGTCAGATCAGCCCTTCTGGCAGTCACTTACATCTACCTGTCTAGCTGTTTATAGATCAAGCTACATGTCTATTGTTAACTCGGGAGCACTCATTAAAGACCTTGGAAACCTGGGCCTTAGCCAACGAGTATATGGGCCTACCCATGTTGCCGGACACCCCCTAGACCCTATATTTACCAACTTCAGCAACATCTGAGTCAGTGACTCCACACCAATCCCCTAGACAAACCACACCCCTGTCAAGTTCAGCCTCCCTGTCCTGGTCCAATGCACATGCGCCCCCACAATATCAGCCTGCTGAAACTGGAACAGCATCACTGCCAAGGACTGGAGCACTGCTCTCAACACCCACTGACCTGAACACAGCAACACACTCCCCTAACCATCAAGAATTTCGACATATGGATCACCTCCTGCACTGACTCCCTCCCACCCTTCCCCCCAAACACAGCACTATAACAAGATCTAGACCCCAGGCCAGTCGGTATACGGAGGAACTCAGACTGATGAAACACCACTGCAAACACTGGAGTGCAAATGAAGAGTGAGCAAGGACACTGCAGGCAGGAGCATGTTCAATTCTGCCCTAAGATGCTACCACCAAATGATCTGGACCACCAAACGTGCTGCTCTGGCAGACCGCATTGAAGCCAGCACCAACTGAAGCAAAGATATCTTTGCCATTGTGAAAGATTTCACATCGCCATCAGCCGCTTCCCACTCGATCACCCCCTTGCAGGGCCTCTGGAATGATCTCTCTTAAGTCTTCAGCAACAAAATCACTGTCATTTACAGCAACTTCAGCCCACAACAGCACCCAACAGACCTCGCCAAATGCCTCCTGATCTTATCCAAAGAACTAATGCTAACCACTTGGCCAATCTTCACCCCAGGAGAAACCGCACCACCATGAAGTCCATCCACTCAGGTGCCCCATCGAATGCCTGCCAACACCACATTTACTCCAGAGCACTATAACCATCAGCGCCATGCTCACACCCATTCTGAATGCCTCCACCTCTTGCCAGATGCATGGAAACACATGACTGTCCTCCCATTGCTTAGGAAACCCTCTACAGACCCATCAATGCTCGCCAACTACAGACGGATCCCTCTTCTAGCATTTCAAGCCAAAGTCTTATAGAAAATCATCAACAGACACCACATCAAATATCACAATGAGAGCCTACTACTTGACACCACTCACTCTAGTTTCAGACCCAACCACAGCATGAACACTGCTCTCATTTCTGCCGCAGATGACATCTGCATGACTCTGGACAGAGGAGACATGGTGGCCCTCATCCTCCTGGACCTCTCTGCAGCATTTGACACAGTCACCCCATCCTCGTCCAATGCCTACAGTCTCCCGTCTCATCCTCATCTACTGCCTACACGACATCAGACTTCAAGGACAAGCACCCCGATGGATATGCTCCTTCCTGACCCGAAGTACTCAGTCAGTCTTGCACTGTACACCTCAGATGGCCGAGCCTTTATCAGCGGAGTTCTGTAAGGATCCTCCCTATGCCTGACCATCTTCAACGCATACTTGATCCCTCTAGCCAGCATCCTTAGCACTCATGCTATCAATGTCCTCTCCTATGCCAATGGCACCCAACTCATTTATCTCCCTCGTGGACAAAAATCCCAGTGACCTGATCAAGTTCAATACCGCATGACTGAATTCTCCCATTGGATTTTATTTTGTTTATTTGCAAAGTTTTATATAGCGCTGGCTAGACCTGGAGGTATCAGAGCGCTTTACATCAGGATCAGCGAATTACAGGATACATAGTTATATCAGTTGAATCAGTGAGTTATAAGTTACATAGTTACATCAATTTGAATCAAAGAATCACAGGGGGAGGAGGAGGGGGAGGGAGGGAGACACAAACGGGGAGACAAGGAAAAACAATATCAGATGACCGGCTGGGTAGGTGACGGCCAAGGGGCCAGAACTCCTCTATAGCTGTATAGGACAGCTCCACTGGGCATCGGCCAAAGTTACTCGGGCTCTGGGGTAGGTAAAAACAGTTTTGGGGTCCTCGAAGGGGTGAGGGAAAGAGATACAAGTGGGGAGACAAGGAAAGACAATGTCAGATGACCGGCTGGGTAGGTGACGGCCAAGGGGCCAGACTCCTCTATAGCTGCATAGGACAGCTCCACCGGGCATCGGCCAAGGTTGCTCGGTCTCCGCGGAGGGTACAAACAGTTTTGGTATCCACCCAAGGGGCGTCGTCATCGTTGCATCGAAGGGGAAGAGAAGGAGACACAAATGTGGAGACGAGGAAAAACAATGTCAGATAACCGACTGGGTAGGTGACGGCCAAGGGGCCAGACTCCTCTATAGCTGCATAGGACAGCTCCACCGGGCATCGGCCAAGGTTGCTCAGGCTCCGTGGTAGGTAAAAACAGTTTTGTTATCTACATCAGTTGAATCAGCGAGTTACGGGTTACATAGTAATATCAGTATGAATCAAAGAGTCACAGAGGGAGGCAGAGGGCGAGGGAAGGAGACACAAACGGGGAGACAAGGAAAAACAATGACAGATGACCGGCTGGGTAGGTGACGGCCAAGGGGCCAGACTCCTCTATAGCTGTATAGGACGGCTCCACCGGGCATCGGCCAAGGTTGCTCGGGCTCCGCAGTAACTAAAAACAGTTTTGGGGTCCGCCCAGGGGGCGTCATCATAGTTCCATCAAAAGCATCCAGTGTTTCTGACTGCTCGGTAGGAGTCTGAGATGGATGGTGGGAGCTTAGACCGATCCACAAAGAGGCCTGTTTTGCTGCACCCAATGCTTAGGCGCCATCATAGAAACAGCTTACAGTAATGGATGTATGACGTTACAACGCATACTTTTACCACGCCTACCATTACCACGCAATTTTTACAACGCAGGATCCATTACAACGAAGTACCATTACCACGCATGTATTTACAACGCATATACCTTTACAACGCATACAATTACAACGTAAGTATTGGTAAGTATATAATATTTTTTTTAATTTAATTTAATTAAAATTAATATAATGTAATTTAATTTAATTTAATTTAATTAATTTAATTTAATTTAATTTAATTTAATTTAATTTAATTAATTCAATTTAATTTAATCAATTTAATTTAATTTAATTTAAATTTAATTATATTTAATTTTTACCCTGTACCCTTTTACCCAAAAACCCAAAACTGACCCTTAATCTTAAAAATATCCCTTTACCCAAAAACCCAAAACTGACCCTAAACCCTAAAAATATCACTTTACCCAAAAACCCAAAACTGACCCTGAACCCTAAAAATACCCCTTTACCCAAAAACTCAAAACTGACCCTAAACCCTAAAAATACCCCTTTACCCAAAAACCCAAAACTGACCCTGAACCCTAAAAATACCCCTTTATCCAAAAACTGAAAACTGACCCTGAACCCTAAAAATACCCCTTTACCCAAAAACTGAAAACTGACCCTGAACCCTAAAAATACCCCTTTACCCAAAAACTGAAAACTGACCCTGAACCCTAAAAATACCCCTTTACCCAAAAACTGAAAACTGACCCTAAACCCTTAAAATACCCCTTTACCCAAAAACTGAAAACTGACCCTGAACCCTAAAAATACCCCTTTACCCAAAAACTGAAAACTGACCCCGAACCCTAAAAATACCCCTTTACCCAAAAACTGAAAACTGACCCTAAACCCTAAAAATACCCCTTTACCCAAAAACTGAAAACTGACCCTGAACCCTAAAAATACCCCTTTACCCAAAAACTGAAAACTGACCCTGAACCCTAAAAATACCCCTTTACCCAAAAACCCAAAACTGAGCCTGAACCCTAAAAATACCCCTTTACCAAAAAACCCAAAACTGACCCTGAACCCTAAAAATACCCCTTTACCCAAAAACCCAAATAATATTTTTAATAAAATAATATACTTACCAATACTTACGTTGTAATGGTATGCGTTGTAAAAGTACCTGCGTTGTAAATACATGCGTGGTAATGGTATGCGTTGTAATAGATCCTGCGTTGTAAAAAATGCGTGGTAATGGTAGGTCGTGGTAAAAGTTGCGTTGTAAAGGTTGTATACCTACAGTAATACCAAAACGGCTTTTTTGGTGGCATATATGCAGCTCAGTGAGTTCTCTTTGTTGGGCAGTGTACTCCCTCTCCGGTATGCGGCTACTTTGTGTAGATGAGGCACGTAATGGTGACTAGCTGGTATGTAGAGGCCAAGTCAGTAGCACATTGCATTGTGAACCACGGCGGCCATCTAAAAGTCAGGCATTGATTGTGGCTCTGTGTATCATTTCACTGCAGTCTGTGCTCTTGCTGGTGAGTGGGGGAGGTCAGAGTGTCTTCACTAGCCCCTTAATCGGTCACAGGGCCTGTATCTCAAGACCCGTAGCCCTAAGTCTTTCAGGCTCTCTCCCTATGGGCGCCATTTTGGAGTCAGGCAGATAGTCTCACCCCCATGAAAGATCTAGGCCTCTAGCCTCATAGTAATCTACACGGGGGTCATCCTCCTGAGCCCCCCAGTGCCGTACTCCACTGCTCTCGCTGTTCCCCCTTACCTCCGCTTCCTCAAGGTGCCAGGTAGGTTCTTCCCACGCCAGTCACAAGTGAACCAAACCCCTCCTCAGGGCCCAGACAGGAGCATTTCTATGGGCAAGAGATAAACAGGCAGTATCAAGGAGCCAGCAATGCATGGAGACTGCTGCAAGAGAGAATGCCTCCATATGTTGTTGGGGCCCTCGTAGCACCGTGGGGTCTCAGCAGCTCACCGCATGAACCGCAGGAGTCATTGGCGCCGTCCACTGGTGCCCGCCACCATCTTAGGGTCAGGCATGACGGCCTCGCAGTATTGCCATCAGGAGGAAAATTGCCTCAGGAAGCCGCAATTTCCTGGTAGCGCTCGCGCCAGCAGTCCGCTCACATGTGGCGTAAGAGCGAGCGCAAGGGGGCTCAAACTCGCAGGCAGCGTCGGGTCGCGATTGCTGCAGGCTCCGGCGCTCAGAAGTGGCTGGCAGGCGCCATTTTAAGTGCCGCTCCCAGGATCGCTCAAGGCCGCCTTGCCGCTTCACTTGCAGGTATAGCTGTTGAAGGGTGCCCTATTCAGGAGCGCTACATGTTCTGCCGCTAAAATCCACTGCTTGTGTCCCCCGGGGCTCCGGGGAACCCGCGATATTGGCTCCTGAAGTGCGCGCAGACCGGGAGCAGTGGGGCGATGCTCCTGCGCGCGCAGGAATGCTCGCTTCTGGATGAAGACCAGCTGTCTAAAGCTGAACACCGACAAGACCGAAACGGTGCTCTTCTGGAAAAGCACATCACTGTGGGACTCCACTTGGTGACCAACAGAGCTGGGACTGACGCCTACCCCCACCACCCATGCCACGAACCTTGGGACCCTCAAAAACAGCAAACTCTACATTACCGCCCACGGTAATGCCGTCATCACCTCATGCTTCCATATTCTGTTGAAGCTGAGAAAGATTTTCAAATGGCTCCCAGTCAGCACCCGCAAAAACGTCATGCATACCCTGGTCACAAAACAAGCTGGCCTATGGGAATGTCCTCTATGCTGAGAACATCAAAACACTCACCAAAAGGCTGAGTACCATTCAGAACTCGGCGGCCAGAATCACTCTCAACTTCATACACCACACTCACATCACACCACACCCGGAGGAGCTTCACAGAACCCCCATTCACAAACAAGACCAATTCAAACTCCTCACCCACACCTTCAAGGCACTACGTAACACTGGCCAGCATACCTCAACAATCGCATCTGCGTTCACAAACTTTCCAGACACCCCCGCCCGCCTGGACTCCTACATGTGCCAATCCCGGCAGTAGAGCCTTCTCCTACATCGCTCGTAAAGCACGGACCGACCCCCGCTACTCATAGGAGTCTCCGCCACACTTCTTGAATTCCACAAAAAGCTGAAGACCTGGCCTTTTGAGTAGTCCCACTAGGCCCTAGGTGTGCCTAGAGCAGCGGTCTTCAAACTGTGGGGCGCGCCCCCCTGCAGGGCCGTGGATGTGTTCCCAGGGGGGCGCTAATGGGTCTGCAATTACATGTAAATGAAGATAGCCTGGAAGCGCCAAAGGCTCGTTTATAGGCTGTCTCTATTTACATGCAGCATGTAAAGTCCATAAGAAAGTGTGAGGACCGTAGTACTGAGCATGGGGCAGGTTCAGGGAGTGTGGAGACTTGGTTAGACATAGCAAAAAATAAAAAATAAAACATCTGCATTTTTTCCACCTTCGGGTAACTGCATATTAAAAACACGCACACACTGCAAAACAAAAATAAATGCAAGTTAAACGAACCAAAGGGAAACAGACTCTTACCTTTTGAAATCTCGGTTAGCCAAAGTGATCACTGCTAATTTCTTTGTGAGTGACCAGAAAGTCACAGAATAAAATCCTTAATGGTGCAGTGAGGAATAGTGGCTTGTTTATTAACAGTGGTACAGGGACCACGTGTGTGACGGAAAGCACCGTGAATGTCATTATTTTAAAACAGAATGTTTACGATAAAACAAGTGCTTTAAACATATATAATTTAGTGAGAAGCAATCAGATTATATGTAGTGTAAATATTTGATATGTGTCAATTAAAAGGGTGCACTCTTTTTAATGGACACATATTAGCTCTCAAAATAAATTTGTCACTGTGAAGCTACAAGTGACTATTAACTAAAACCTACACTTGCTCCAAAGCAGCCTTTATATTTGGGGATTAATCAGTTCCACACATTTATATTTCCTTCAGGAAGGGGGCATCCTGGTGGTAAGGTATATTTTTTTCTTTAACAGTTCTCTATTCCTCTTTGTGCTTCACAGGAGTACCCCTCCCCTGCCTGCATGTTCTTTGAGTGGTCACTGGACCCCAGTTATGTCAGTTTTATGATGCAAAGGAACGTTGGGGGTTAGCATTCGGGCACACTTCACCATTTCTGAGCATTGAACAGGGGGTGGTCTAAATGTACTTTTTTAGTTGTTCTTTTACACAAAGCGGCGGAAAGCATGATTTGGGCATCCGGCTTATAAGTGATGGCCCTGTTCAGTTGGCAAAGTAGACAGTCTGCTTTGTAGTTCTGCATGTATCATTGGTGCTACAGCTCCTTTAGAGCCCCAGGGCCTACTTGCTGTGCCAGTGTTAACTTGGTCCTCAGAGCAATGGAAAAAGGGAAGGGAAAATTGAAGCATAAGAGACAACTAGATTTGGGCATCAGATAGATGAGGGGTGGATGATGAGAGATCAGAGGGAAAGGGATGAAGTGAGATGGGAGCCCATGTTGTTAACAAAGGTCAGAGGCGACAACAAGTTAATAGCTATCATTAGTGAAGCAGGTGTAGTGATGCTTTTGCCCAGGGACCCATTGCACCACAATTATGATTGTTTTACTATAAAAAAGTGGGCATGAGGACTCATTTTTCTTGCTAGTATTAGGGAAGATGGCACCCTTGGGGTAAAAAGGGGGGCAGCATAGAGAAGCTCATTCTTTTCAGAAAGAGACTGAGCTTGTTTTGAGATTGACGTGATGGTCAGACATGGTGGGGAATGAGTGAATGAAGGCGATAGCCAGATTCTCTGGGCTACAGCCATCATTAGTGCAGCAGGTGGAGTTGCATTGGGGCCCACAGCACCCTTATTACGGGGAGTAGTGTGCTGCTCAATTCTGTTCTTGCTTGTATGCTGTTGCTTTTTTTGTAAGCTCCACATTTAGGGGACGATTATGATGGCGGACGGACCTGAGTCCGTCCGCCACCATTGAGTAGGAGGGAACCACCGCATTGCCTGCGGAGTTCCCTCCTGTGCAATTAGGATGTGACCGCCACCCTGGCGGTCACATCCTCAATCTTTAACATTGCGGCGGGTGCAGCTTCAAGCTGCACCCGCCGCAATGTTAAAAATGCATGCACGGCATTTGTGTGCACAAAGCAGCAGGCACCGCGCGGTGCCTGCCGCTTTGTCCACGCAAATGCAGGGGGTTACCATAGGTACCCCCCATGTGCACCCCCCACCCCCCCCTTCACCCAGGGGGCCCGCAACGGGACCCCGAAGTGAAGGTCTGTATGCTTTTCCACGGCGGAAAAGCCGCCGTGGAAAAGCATACTTTCTACGCGATCATAATATGGCTGGCGGTGTCTGATAGACACCGCCAGCCATGTTATAGCTTTTCCGCCTCGGTTGTAAGCCAACCGCGGCGGAAAAGCTGCAGACGGAAACCAGGACCCACCAGCCATCCTAATGTGGCGGTGGGTCTTTGGTGGGTCCGCTGCGGTTTTTCCGCATCCTCCGGGCCGGCGGTGGCTTCCGCCGGCCCGGAGGATGCGGAAAAACCACAATCATAATAGGCCCCACAGTCCGGAGTACAAGCTACAGAAGAGCGCATCTAAAATGATCTCATGATCCCTCTCTCCCCCTCCTATCATTTCTACCCCTTTCCAAATTCTTGCCAAATAGTTTTGGAGGGGGGCCCCAACTTCAAAACATTTTGCTTAGGGGGGCTCAGAGCGAAAAACTTTGAAGACCTCTGGCCTAGAGTCACACCTGCTTGTGTGAGTATACCCTCCCGGGCAGGCACGCAACGCCCATTGGGCTCAAAGGGCTTCAGCCCCCCCCATCGTGTGTGACAGCCCGGGCTGAGACATCTTCCCGGGCACACACACAGCCGCACCTGAGTACTTCACAGGTCTTTAAAAGACCATTTGCTTGTAAATGAGGTTCTGCTGTTTTTCACTCCTTTTTAGAGCCCCTGCATCCCCAGTCTGTCCATTGCTGGAAAAATTAACACCCCCCCTCCCCCCCCCCCCAAATAAAAATTGGCTCTAGTTGCACCTCTGCTCCCAGGTGATAGTGCGCCCTCAAATCTGCATAACATCTGTCTATAGTATATGCCTGCCTGTCTGTCTCTCTGTTTTTTCTGTCTATCTAGCTAGCTGTCTTTATAAAAAAAGTTTTTTGTTTTTTTTACCTGTCTGAATGCGTGGCTCACCTTGTCTACCTCTGCCCCTACCCACCTGTGACATCTTGTTAAAAGTGCTCATTCTTAGGTACAGTGGGATGAAAAACTTGGCATTAAAACTAGCTGCAGAAATGGAAACTTTTCTTTAATGCAGACGAATCTGCTTTCCTGTGGGAAACTCTGAGCTGTGGCAGAGGCTCAGGAACTGCTGTCTTCATTTCACCCCTTGGCCTACATGGCAACGGCCTTGCAGCAGAATTGGGGGATAATTTCCTTTTCAGCCCTAACCCCGTGGAAGTGGCGTGCTGTCGAGTCGCCTAGAAATCCCCTCTGCCTTTGAAAAAATGTCACTGCTGAGGTAGGGGGCTGGCACCCCAAAGGCCGGGGCACAGTGTGGGCTGATACGCATTGTCAGCTAGAATTTGGGTGAGAGACACTGACTTTTGTCTGTGCGGGGGGCGTCCGTCCCCCCCTCCAAAAAAAAGAAGATGGAAGAGGCGAAATTGCAATTTCCCCCAACTGCGGCTAATGCGGCCTGGCCAACTGAATAATGTATTAGGAGATGTCCCCGCGTAATGTCCCACTTACTCATCTCGCGGCCATAAACTCAGATATTCGCATTAATGGCTAGGTATTATTTTTCTTCTCTGAAATTAAGTGAGTGACATCGGCGGCCATAAAGGGGGACATTCATCAATGTGCAGGCGGCCGGGGCGGCGGATTAGGGGGGCTGCTCCTGTTGGGGGGGGGGAGCAGGGATTCCCAGCGCGCGGGAAGGGGCCGCGGCCACGCATTCCAGGAGCGTCCATCTGCCAAAGGACAAAAAAAAGACTCCCACGCATTGGACGCGGGGCCGCGCCCGGCCACCTAATAGGATTAAGAATAATTTTCTACAAATTTAGAAGGAAAAAAAAAAAAGCGAATCACGTGGCGAGGCTTAGAATTTGCCAATAATTTCTCCATAGTTAGGAGATCAAAGGGAATCCCGCGGTCTGGGGCCGGGGCAAGAGTTTGACCCGGGTCAGGCTTTCTTAATGAAAGGGTTAATCTTCTCAGGGGTGACCATAGAAGGGTAAGCGGTGTGACCAAAGGCAGCTTTAGTTCTCTTTAGAAGACGCAGAAAAGGTGGAGCACAATTGGGGAGGGAGGAAAGTGGGCCTCTTGGCTGCTCGAGACTGTGGCTCGCGCCTCCTGAAGACGCGCGCTCAGGCCGCCCCTGGCCGCTTGAGGCCCAGCTCACATCTGCTGAAGTCACGCACCCCGGCCATGTCTGCTGAGGATGCACAAGGCCAGGCCTCTGTCCTTCCTGCTCCAGACCTATCTCATGTCTGCTGAGGATGCACAAGGTCAGGCCTCTGTCCTGCCTGCTCCAGACCTAGCTCATGTCTGCTCAGTATGCACAAGGCCAGGCCTCCGTCCTGCCTGCTCCAGGCCTAGCTCATGTCTGCTCAGTATGCACAAGGTCAGGCCTCTGTCCTGCCTGCTCCAGACCTAGCTCATGTCTGCTCAGTATGCACAAGGCCAGGCCTCCGTCCTGCCTGCTCCAGACCTAGCTCATGTCTGCTGAAGAGGCACAAGGCCAGGCCTCCGTCCTGCCTGCTCCAGACCTAGCTCATGTCTGCTCAGTATGCACAAGGCCAGGCCTCTGTCCTGCCTGCTCCAGACCTAGCTCATGTCTGCTCAGTATACACAAGGCCAGGCCTCCGTCCTGCCTGCTCCAGGCCTAGCTCATGTCTGCTCAGTATGCACAAGGCCAGGCCTCCGTCCTGCCTGCTCCAGACCTAGCTCATGTCTGCTGAAGAGGCACAAGGCCAGGCCTCTGTCCTGCCTGCTTAAGACCGAGCTCATGTCTGCTGAGGATGCACAAGGCCAGGCCTCTGTCCTGCCTGCTTCAGGCCTAGCTCATGTCTGCTCAGTATGCACAAGGCCAGGCCTCCGTCCTGCCTGCTTGAGACCTAGCTCATGTCTGCTCAGTATACACAAGGCCAGGCCTCTGTCCTGCCTGCTTTAGAACTATCTCATGTCTTCTGAACATGCACACCCAGGCCTATACTGCCTGCTTAAGACCTAGCTCATGTCTGCGAGGATGCACAAAGTCAGGCTTCTGTCCTGCCTGCTCCAGACCTAGCTCATGTCTGCTCATGATGCACAAGACCAGGCCCGTCCTGCCTGCTCGAGACCTATCTCACATCTGAAGTCATGCACCCAGGCCTCCACCGGCCCGCTTGAGGCCCAGCTAACATCTGCTGAAGTCACGCACCCCGGCCATGTCTGCTGAGGATGCACAAGGCCAGGCCTCTGTCCTGCCTGCTCCAGACCTAGCTCATGTCTGCTGAGGATGCACACCCTGGCCTCCATCCTGCCTGCTTGGACGTAGTTCACATCTGCTGAAGTAAAGCACCCCGGCCTTGTCTGCTGAAGATGCACAAGGCACATGCAACGTAACTGGTCCTATTATACAGCGCTCTGACACCTTCGGGTAATGTATAAAAATGCACTAAATGACATAAATAAATAAACAAATAAATAAATAAATAAATAAATAAATAAAAGGTCAGGCCCAGCTTCCCTGCTCCAGACCTAGCTGATGCCTGCTGAAGAGGCACAAGGCCAGGCCCATCCTGCCTGCTTGAGGCCGAGCTCACATCTGCTGAAGTCACACACACTGGCCTTGTCTGCGGAAGATGCACAAGGCCAGGCTCATCCTGCCTGCTTGAGAACTAGCTCATGTCTGCTGACGAGGCACAAGGCCAGGCCCGCCTTGCCTGCTCGAGACCTAGCTCACATCTGAAGTCATGCACCCAGGCCTCACCCTTGCCCTCTTGAAACTAGCTCATGTCTGCAGAAGATGCACACCCATGCACATCCTAGCTCGCATCTACTGAAAGCACGCACCCAGGTCTCTCACCTGCTCAAGTGAAACCTAGTTTATGTCTTCTGGACATGCATAACCAGGACAATACTGCCTACTTGAGACCTAACTCACGTCTGCTGAAGTCACGCACCCAGGTCTCTCTCCTGCCTGCTTCAGAACTAGCTCACATCAGCTGAAAATGCACACCCAGCCTCCATTCTGCCTGCTTCAGAACTAGGTCACATCAGCTGAAAATGCACACCCAGCCTCCATTCTGCCTGCTTCAGAACTAGCTCACATCAGCTGAAAATGCACACCCAGCCTCCATTCTGCCTGCTTCAGAACTAGCTCACTTCAGCTGAAAATGCACACCCAGCCTCCATTCTGCCTGCTTCAGAACTAGGTCACATCAGCTGAAAATGAACACCCAGCCTCCATTCTGCCTGCTTCAGAACTAGCTCACATCAGCTGAAAATGCACACCCAGCCTCCATTCTGCCTGCTTCAGAACTAGCTCACATCAGCTGAAAATGCACACCCAGCCTCCATTTTGCCTGCTTCAGAACTAGCTCACATCAGCTGAAAATGCACACCCAGCCTCCATTCTGCCTGCTTCAGAACTAGGTCACATCAGCTGAAAATGCACACCCAGCCTCCATTCTGCCTGCTTCAGAACTAGGTCACATCAGCTGAAAATGCACACCCAGCCTCCATTCTGCCTGCTTCAGAACTAGCTCACTTCAGCTGAAAATGCACACCCAGCCTCCATTCTGCCTGCTTCAGAACTAGGTCACATCTGCTGAAGATGCACACCCAGGCCTCCATTCTGCCTGCTTCAGAACTAGCTCACATCAGCTGAAAATGCACACCCAGCCTCCATTCTGCCTGCTTCAGAACTAGCTCACATCAGCTGAAGATGCACACCCAGCCTCCATTCTGCCTGCTTCAGAACTAGCTCACATCTGCTGAAGATGCACACCCAGCCTCCATTCTGCCTGCTTCAGAACTAGCTCACATCAGCTGAAGATGCACACCCAGCCTCCATTTTGCCTGCTTCAGAACTAGCTCACATCAGCTGAAGATGCACACCCAGCCTCCATTCTGCCTGCTTCAGAACTAGCTCACATCAGCTGAAGATGCACACCCAGCCTCCATTCTGCCTGCTTCAGAACTAGCTCACATCAGCTGAAGATGCACACCCAGCCTCCATTCTGCCTGCTTCAGAACTAGCTCACATCAGCTGAAAATGCACACCCAGCCTCCATTCTGCCTGCTTCAGAACTAGCTCACATCAGCTGAAGATGCACACCCAGCCTCCATTCTGCCTGCTTCAGAACTAGCTCACATCAGCTGAAAATGCACACCCAGCCTCCATTTTGCCTGCTTCAGAACTAGCTCACATCAGCTGAAAATGCACACCCAGCCTCCATTCTGCCTGCTTCAGAACTAGCTCACATCTGCTGAAGATGCACACCCAGGCCTCCATTCTGCCTGCTTCAGAACTAGCTCACATCAGCTGAAGATGCACACCCAGCCTCCATTCTGCCTGCTTCAGAACTAGCTCACATCAGCTGAAGATGCACACCCAGCCTCCATTCTGCCTGCTTCAGAACTAGCTCACATCAGCTGAAGATGCACACCCAGCCTCCATTCTGCCTGCTTCAGAACTAGCTCACATCAGCTGAAGATGCACACCCAGCCTCCATTCTGCCTGCTTCAGAACTAGCTCACATCAGCTGAAGATGCACACCCAGCCTCCATTCTGCCTGCTTCAGAACTAGCTCACATCTGCTGAAGATGCACACCCAGCCTCCATTCTGCCTGCTTCAGAACTAGCTCACATCAGCTGAAGATGCACACCCAGCCTCCATTCTGCCTGCTTCAGAACTAGCTCACATCGGCTAAAAATGCACACCCAGCCTCCATTTTGCCTGCTTCAGAACTAGCTCACATCGGCTGAAAATGCACACCCAGCCTCCATTTTGCCTGCTTCAGAACTAGCTCACATCGGCTGAAAATGCACACCCAGCCTCCATTTTGCCTGCTTCAGAACTAGGTCACATCGGCTGAAAATGCACACCCAGCCTCCATTCTGCCTGCTTCAGAACTAGCTCACATCTGCTGAAGATGCACACCCAGGCCTCCATTCTGCCTGCTTCAGAACTAGCTCACATCAGCTGAAAATGCACACCCAGCCTCCATTCTGCCTGCTTCAGAACTAGCTCACATCAGCTGAAGATGCACACCCAGCCTCCATTCTGCCTGCTTCAGAACTAGCTCACATCTGCTGAAGATGCACACCCAGCCTCCATTCTGCCTGCTTCAGAACTAGCTCACATCAGCTGAAGATGCACACCCAGGCCTCCATTCTGCCTGCTTCAGAACTAGCTCACATCAGCTGAAGATGCACACCCAGCCTCCATTCTGCCTGCTTCAGAACTAGCTCACATCAGCTGAAGATGCACACCCAAGCCTTCATTCTGCCTGCTTCAGAACTAGCTCACATCAGCTGAAGATGCACACCCAGCCTCCATTCTGCCTGCTTCAGAACTAGCTCACATCAGCTGAAGATGCACACCCAGCCTCCATTCTGCCTGCTTCAGAACTAGCTCACATCAGCTGAAAATGCACACCCAGCCTCCATTCTGCCTGCTTCAGAACTAGCTCACATCTGCTGAAGATGCACACCCAGGCCTCCATTCTGCCTGCTTCAGAACTAGCTCACATCAGCTGAAGATGCACACCCAGCCTCCATTCTGCCTGCTTCAGAACTAGCTCACATCAGCTGAAGATGCACACCCAAGCCTTCATGCTTCCTGTTTGACACTCCAGCTCCCACCTGATGAAGGTGCGCACATGCACTTCCTTGTTGCCTGTTTGAGACCCTCCTGGTCACCAGAGCCTCCACTCTGCGTACTTTAGACTCTATCTCAGGCCTGCCCACTCCAGACCTAAGATCATGTCTGCTGATCACATGGGGGCTCCTGCCTGCCTTTGTCAGACCTTAATGCATGTCTACTGATGGCATGCACCTGGGGCTCCTGCCCATCTCAGACCCCAGCTCATGTCTGATGACGGTGTGCACCTGGGGCTCCTGCCTGCCTATTCAGACCATCACGCATGTCTGCTGATGACGTCCACCAGAGGCTCCTCCCTGCCCACTCCAGACCCTAGCTCTTGTCTGCTGATCACCAGGGGCTCCTGCCTACTTAGGTCAGACCCTAGTCATGTCTGCTAATGACACGCGTCTGGGGTTTCTGCATATCCATGTTGGCCCCTAGCCCATGTCTACTGATGGCATGCACCTGGGGCTCCTGCCGACCCCTGTCATACCTTAGCTCATGTATGCTCATGACGTGCACCTGGGGCTTCTGCCTGCCTAAGTCAGACCCTAGCCCATGTCTGCTGATTGCCTGCACCTCCAACTCCTGCCTGCCCACTTCAGACCTTAGATCATGTCTGCTGATCAGGGGCCCCTTCGGGCTCCTGTCTGGCTAGGTCAGAACTTAGCTCATGTTTGCTGTAGACGTGCACCTCGGACTCATGCATGCTGACTTTTGACCCTGGCCCATCTCTGCTTATGGCGTGCACCTGCAGCTACTGCATACCAACTTCTGACCTTAGCCCATGTGTAGGAAGCTGGCTCTTTATTTGATATATCACTAATCTGATATATCATGTAAAGAGTCCCAGGGTTCTCTTCCTAGTGGACAGGGCTTCCTATGCAATCCCAAAGTGCTCTATAAGAGGGCAGTGTGGCTGAACAGCCTTAGGCTTAACACAGAGGAGTGTTAGACATTTACAAATACACACAATTTTAATAAATGACATCATGCCTCAAGAAGGAGAGCTACACCAATTTATGAAAATATCAAGTATCTTTATATATATTTTTAGGCATCAGAGAAAATCCATTTAGGTTAGTATGTTTTCAAATAGAGATTCTTTTCACTTTAAAAAGCAAACACTACAACTTCTGAGTTCTGCAATGTTATCCTACGGAAGGACAAAAATTTCTGCAACCAGGTACAGTACATTTACTTGTAGGACTAATCTCCAGGGATTAAGGGGAGTGGTGGGCAAGGTCCAAGGCAGAACCAACAGTCCAACACCAGTGGCATGTGGGCGGCCGGGTGCAGGGAGCAAATCCGCATCTGGAGCCCAATGTATTTCAATGGGGAATGGTCTCTTTAAAAAGAGGCTGCAGGTTCTGGCTTGGAAGCTAGTCGAACTGAACCAGCAAGTGGGCTCAGGCCTATGATGCTCGGGTACGGGGGACACCTTTGGTCCTCTTTTCCAAGGCCCAGGGGTACCGGGTGCAGAGGTGACTTTGTGTTTCGCTTTTCTTACCAGAGCAGTGGCAGTCAAGGGGGGCTGTGTGCAGAGGCTGCAGGCATTGTTGGAGAGTCCAGGAGGGGTGAAAGGATGATGGACTAGGGATCTGGAGAGCTGGGGAACCTTTTTGGCACCATTGACCCACTTCAGCTTGGGCCAGAGGCGTCGGGTGCAGTGGATGCTTCAGGTGCCGGGTTTTGGCAGTTCCGGAGGCCTGAGAGTCTCTTCTTTGGAGTTTCTTCTTAAACAGGTCCGGTGCTCATAGTAGGTCAGGTGTCTTTTTTGAAGGCAGGCAGGCCTCCTAAATTTCTAGAGTCGTAACTGCAGGACGAGTGGACTTTGGTGCAGTTTTTGATGAGGGCTGCAGATACACCAACAGGGCTGTGGCTACGTTAGGTGCTCCCTTCAGTTTTCTGCTTTTGGGGCTCTTTGGTAGCCTCACTCTTATTATGTCAATTAGAATCTGCTCCTTGGGTGCCAGGTGTGGTGTTTACCACTTTAAAATAAATAAACAGGAAACATCAGGAACAGGTAAGTGGGTATTTAACCTCATCCACGAAGTCAAACGATCAACTGACCTCCAGGGAAGTCTACATTCTAAGCAAGAACCTCTTAACAGGATTCCAATAATTAAAGGTACAACACATATTATAATACAACTCCATGTTATCACACATCTCCCTTTCTAATAAAACAAAAAAAACAAAATAAGAAAGACAGAAAGAAAGCTTAAACATAATCTTTTAAGTACGAAGGAGGTCTACGTACTCTTTGACCCAACCTAGAAGAAGAAGAAGACAAACTCGGAGACCCAGGAGAACAGTAACGGGAATTGCCTGAATTGCTCCCAACAGGATGAGAACTTTCAATAACAGGCAACCTTGAACCAACCAAAACCACACGACTGTTATTCCATATCCTTCCATCATCCGTTTTGACAGCATTTCTGAAGATTTTCACCACAGAGCGAACCTCAGTGAACTTTGACCAAGGCCTACACCCAACAGGAGCTCTGATGCGAACAAGATCACCAAGTTTGAACTTTTGAAATAATACAGACTTTCTGCTATCAAAATATTCTTTCCTAGCAACTTGTTTGTCTAATTCCTTACATCTCCATTCACCAACACTATTATCAACTAAACCTTTGTTCAGCTTCATCCAACCAGGACACCACAAGGTATTAGGAACTCTTCCCTTAAACAACTCAAAAGGAGATCTTCCAGTAGTTGAATGGGGGGCTATGCAATAACTATTAATTCTATCCTTAAGAGACACCTTCCAATCTAAGCCAGAAGACCTTGCCAACTGAATAGCTTCTTTAAGAGTCTTGTTAACCCTCTCAACAGCACCATTCGACTCAGGATGATATAAAGAACATCTCTTATGAGTCACACCACACCTCTTTAAATAATCCTCAAACAACTTCGAGCAAAACTGAGGTCCATTATCTGAAAGTAAACTATTGGGAAAACTCTCTTTTAAAAAAATACCATCCAAGAATTTGATGACAGCATCTGAAGTAATGTCTCTTACAGCAGAAACCTCAATCCATCTTGAATACAGGTCTATTAAAACAATTAAATATGGAGTATCAGAAACTCCAGACAAAGGACCAACAATGTCGATTGCAACCTCATCCCAAGGATGATTAGGTAAAATCCTTTTTACCATGGGCATGTGTCTAGTCTTCAAAACACTCAGGACAATCTCTCACCATTCTCTCTATTTCTAGATCCATGCCAGGCCACCAAAACTGCAAACGAAGAATTTCCTTAGTCTTGACAATGCCTAGATGACCGCAATGAGCATGGGATAATAATCTTTTTCTAATACCAACCGGTGGAATTAACTTCGTCCCACGAGTGAGAAGACCATCATCAGTAATAGAAAGTTCATCTGAAACCAACAGCCATGGTTTTTCTAATCGACTATGGTTTTTCAAAGAAGAAATAAGCTTGGAAATCTCTTCATCTTTTCCTAACTCAGTCCTCCATTCACATTCCTCAACTGCGCCTTCAGTAACTTCACAAACTCTGATACTGTCATCTGTATCATAAATATCTTCTTCTTGAACATTCTCAACAGAAACTAGTCTTGATAAGCAATCCGCTGACTTATTGGCTACTCCAGGAATGTAATCCACCTCAAAATCAAACTCCTGTAAAGAGATTTTCCACTTCCTAATTCTTGAAGAGATGGCATCCAAACCCTTCTTAGAAAATACCTCTCTTAAGGGTTTATGATCCGATAAAACACACACCTTTGAGCCCCAGATCAAATTCCTGAATTTCCTCAAAGCCCAGAAAATGGCAAGAGACTCCTTCTCTATTACGGAGTAATTTATCTCCGCACCCTTAAGGCACCTTGATGAACAACAAATCAAGAAATCTCGCCCATCTTTTCTTTGTATCAAAATAGCTCCAAGACCTTTATCACTGGCATCAGTGAACATAAAAGTCGGAAGACCAGGAACAAAAGCATGCAAAGATGGAGCCTTATTTAATTCTATTTTTATACCTTCAAATTCTTTTCTGCAGTCATCAGACCAATCAAAAACAGCATTTTTAGCAGTCAACTTCCTCAAGCTATGTGTCTTTTCTGCAAAATTAGTGATAAACTTTCCATAGAACTCAACCATTCCCAAAAAAGAAAGTAATTCATCCTTATTTACAGGTTCATTTATCTTTGAAATAGTCTCCATTAGTTCTTTTTTTGGAAAAACACCCTCACCAGTAATTCTATGTCCAAGATAATTTACTTCTTGTACACCGAATTTGCACTTACTTTTCTTCAGGGACATACCAGCTTCACCCAAACGTCTAAGAACAAGACACACATGTTCATTATGTTCACGCAAATTATTCCCAAATATCAACAAATCATCCTGATAACACTTGACACCAGACAAACCTCTCAAAATCTTAGCCATGATTCTTTGAAATACAGAAGCTGCCGAAACAAGACCAAATGGCATTCTTTTGTATTTAAAAGTTCCCATAGGAGTGATGAAAGCCGTTAGCTCTTGGGAAGACTCATCCAGTTCTACCTGGTGGTAGGCAGATGCTAGATCAAGAGTGGTGAAGTATTTTGCTCCACCCAACGTGCCAACCAGCTCATCAATGTTTGGTAACGGAAACCTATCCACTACTACTTCCTTATTTAGGGATCTCAAATGAATGCAAAGACGAATTTCGCCAGTTGGTTTCTTCACAATAACAATAGGAGCCAACCACTCTGTTGCCTCAACTGGCTCAATTATCCCATTATTAATCAGTTTGTGAATTTCTTCTTGAACTTTCGTTTGTTCTACCAAAGGAATTCTCCTCACTTTTGCTACAATAGGAATAGCATTCTCTTTCAGTTTGATATGGTGTTTATAACCACGTAAACATCCCAACTTTTCTTTAAAAACATCAGGAAATGTTTCTGAGAAAACTTTACATAAATCATCACTCACGCAACTTTCAACACTCTCATGCACTTCCTGAATTTGAACTTGGGGAGAGGAATTGGGATCAAGTGTCACACCAAGTTCTCTTTGATGAAACCACCCCAATAAGGCATCACCTTTCTTTGCTACATATATTTTTCCAATAGTTATTCGACTGCCCAATTCTATCTCACCCAAGAAATACCCTAGGATTTTTATTGGTTTATCACTATAACCTAGAGGTAATATATCAGATCTCATTAGTTTAGGATTGTTTGGAAAAGTATCCTTAAATAATTTCTCATCAATTAAGGTAATACGAGAACAAGAATCAAACTTAAAATTTATCATTCTATTCTCAACTTTCACCAAATGGGAAGGATGATCAATCTCATCACATTTTATCTCAAAACTCACGGTTCTAACTTGAGGTTGAGACCATTTTTTTTTTATAACATCACCTTTTAACATTTTTGTTCTACAAAACTTTGCATAATGCCCTCTATTTCCACATAAGTTACACACAATCTTTAATGCAGGGCAAATTGGAGAATTTGCTAAATGTGAATTTTGACCACATCTGAAACACGAAAACTTACTAGATTGAGAAGAATACAAAGCACTAGACATGTTAGGATTCATTACATTTGCCATGGCACCCTGTTTTTCTTGACCGTAACCACCCTCTTGCTTTTTTATTTGACATACAACATCTTCCACCTTAGTTTCTTCTTTAGTTTCAGGTTTCTCCTTTTCTTTTTTTAATTCACCTACACATTTTGTCATATGTTCCACTTGTTTTGCGATAACTAAAACTTCTTCAAGTGGAGGTTCATCTTTCAACCATAACTCTTTCCTGATGTCATCATGTGCACATCTTAAAACAAATTGATCACGTATTCTTTCGTCAAGCGTTTGTCCAAAGTTGCACGAAGAAGCTAATTTTCTTAGTGAAGATACATATTCCTCGACTGTCTCATCTTTCTTTTGTTCCCTCAAACCGAAATGATACAGTTCGATTATAGTGCTTAATTTTGGTAAGTAATGACGATCTAATTGTAATATAGCAATCTCGTATTCATTCAAATTTCTTTGCTCTGCCGCAGATAAATCTGGTAGATGTTCCAAAACATCTTGTCCTTCACCGCCGAGACAATGTAGAAGAAGAGCCAGTTTCCTTTCTGCACTAAGATTCGTACCACATACTCTGGCATAATTCGCAAAAAATTTCTTCCACTTTTTCCATTTTACATTTGGTTCTCCAGGACTTACTAGAAAAAATGCTGGTTGAGTAACATTCTGCATTTTTTTATTTTTTTTTATTGCACTTTCCTCTTTAAAATACTTAAAAATACTTAAATGTTCACTTGTTTTATATATGAATGTCTATTTTACACAAGTTCTTTTCTTTTCACTTTTATTCAATTCAAAGTACATATCCTTTTTTTTTTTTTATTGTCTTTAAGTTTAAGCTGGAGAAAGAGTAATTGTTTCAATCTTGCTGGAAAATAACAATTAACAATGCTTTGGAACAGTGAAATTGTGACGAGACAAAATGCAAATGCTGAAACTGGAACACCGTGATATTATGACAAAAAGAATGTGTTGATCACTGAAGATGGAACGCACAGATGAAACGCATAGCGCTGTTCACTGAGGATGGAACGCACAGATGAAGCGCATGGTGATTGAGCGTAGCATATTCTTCAGTTCGTGCTTACGTCAGCACTCAGCACACATTCCCTTTCACCTCGCGCAGCTCGCGCTTGTCACAGCTCGCGCTCTTCACGTTCTCTTCCACCTCAAACAGCTCGCGCTCGTTGGTTTTAAATAAAAGTTAACTTCTAGATTGAAAATGAATTTAAATATTTCCGCCGAGTTTAACAGCCCACCGCTCTCCTCACTATTTGATTACACAGATGAACATCGTGTTAAACGAACCGCCGCAGGGAAGTCACCGCTTCCTTTCCTTTTACACTGCCGCTGGAGGAGGGGTGTAGAAAAAATCTTCTTGTTCTCCGTGTTGAGGTTTCCCATCCTCGTCGCCAAATTATTGTGGTGTTTACCACTTTAAAATAAATAAACAGGAAACATCAGGAACAGGTAAGTGGGTATTTAATAACCTCATCCACGAAGTCAAACGATCAACTGACCTCCAGGGAAGTCTACATTCTAAGCAAGAACCTCTTAACAGGATTCCAATAATTAAAGGTACAACACATATTATAATACAACTCCATGTTATCACACCAGGCACTCCCCTAAATTCTAAACTTAGGGGCATTAGGGGAGTGTAGGGCAGTAGCCAATGGGCTCCTGACCCTTGGGGTCACTATGCCCCCTATGTGACCACTTACTGCAGGAAGTGGGCAAACCATGTCACAGAATTCTTAAGTATGCCATCACAAAGATAGCTACTTCTGAAATTTTGTGTTCACCTTGCAGTTAGGGGTGGTACTAGCCTGGGGGTCGTACACCTACCTGACTAGCTAATTTTCTCACCTGTCCAGCAGCAGAGTGGGCTCGGACGGGGGGGTGGCTTCATCTCCTGTGAGGGGAGCCAGATTCACATTCCAAAGGCAACGGCTTCTTTGAAACTTGCCAGCCCAAGGAAGCTAATCCTGGACAGGCTTTTGTTCCTGTCTTCCTGAGAGAAAAAGGTCCTCACCCTAGGAGGTCAGAAACCTGTCTCGGGTGGCAGGCTGGCAGAATCCAGTCATCAAGCACACCAGAGGCTGGTAGGTTTTTAGGGGGCAGCTCTGAGGTGCCCTCTGAGTGCATGTTGTGATAAATCCAAAACTGGCATCAGTGTGGAGTTATCAAGATAAGAAGTTTTACAACAAACTGCACTATTTTTACTGAAGCCATCGTGTACCCGGGGATCTCGTTTTCACCAGTGTCCAGTACATGGTTTAAAATGGCTTCCCTGGTCATTGCAGTGGTAGCAATAGTGCTGACCAGGACAGGGGCATATCTACTCATGCAGATATTACCCTCACATATAATATTAAGCACACTGCCTTAGGGCTGTCAGGCCTGCTGTAGAGGGGATTTACAAATATTATATGCAGTGGTAAAGGACATGGCACACAGGGATGTGTGACATGTCATGTTTTTACTTTTGTCTACACCAAGATATGCAGCCTGCAATGGCAGTCATGCATGTGCTTGGTGAGGGGACCCTTAGGGTGGCACGATTCATGCTGCAGCCCGTAGGGGCCTTCTGTAGTAACTGAGGCCCTAGGTATGAGGCTACCATTTACAAGGGACTTACAGAGGGTGCTAAAGGTTTTGCTAATTGGGGGAACAATTGTACAGTTTTGGGAAATAGCACTGGTACTGGGGACTTGGTTAGCAGGATCCAGTACCCTTCAGTCAAAGTTTCATCAAATACCATGCAAAAAGTGGTGGGTACTGAAACAAAAACCCAGTTTCCAACACCATGCTTGCTGATGATATGCATCTCCAACTCCTGCCTGCTCACGTTAATCCTAGCTCATGTCTGCTGATCATGTGTACCTGGGGGTTCTGCGTACCCACTTCAGACCCTAGCCCATGTCTGCTGATGACTTGCACCTGGCGCTCCTGCCTACTCGCTAGAGACCCTAGCCCATGTCTGCTTATGACTTGCACCTGGGGCTCCTGCCTACTCATTAGAGACCCTAGTACATGTCTGCTGATGACAAGGTCCTGCCTGCCCAATTCAGACCCTAGCCCATGTCTGCTGATGATGTGCAACTGGGGCACCTGCCTGCCCACTTCAGACCCTATCCCATGTCTGCTGATGATGTGCACCTGGGGCTCCTGCCTGCCCACTTCAGACCCTAGCCCATGTCTGCTGATGATGTGCACCTTCGGGCTCCTGCAGGCCCATGTCTGACCCTAGTCCATGTCTGATGATGACGTGCACCTGGGAAACCTGCCTGCCTAGTTAGACCTCAGATCATGTCTGCTGGTAATTTGAACCGGGCCTCCTGCTGCACACTTCTGACCTTAGCTCATGTCTGCAGATGAGGGGCCCCTTCGGGCTCCTGTCTGCCGATGTCAGACCCTAGCCCATGCCTGATGATGGTGTGCACCTAGGGAACATCCTTGTCTATGTCAGACCTCAGCTCATGTCTGCTGATATTGTGCACCTAGGGAACCTGCCTTCTCACTTCAGACCCTAGCCCATGTCTGCTGATGATGTGCACCAGGGGCTCCTGCCTTCACATGTGGTGAAGACAGGCACATAGGTTTCCTTTCAGTAAACATGGAACCACAGCTTAGGTATGCTGAAAAGGCACACCAGGGAGCCCCCCACCACTTCAGAGGTAGCTCACGTAGGGTGGAGATGCACGCTGCACATGCTCCAATGAAACTAGATGAGGCACATCAGATGGACCTATGGGCGCCTGCTTGGCTAGCAGCCCCACAAAGCTCTGGCCACAGTAGTTAGGTGGTAGACTCACCAATGGAACAATGACAGCTGAAGGTAAGTTCTGACCTGGTCAAAACTTGGAGCTATTTACAGTATAACATCAGGTCAATTCTGACCAGATGTCATCTCAGAAAATGTTTAAAACTAAATGTACAAATCCAATGACTCTAGACCACCATGACTCTAGTCCACCATGTCTCCAGATCACCATCACCCCAGTTCACAATGACTCCAGCCCACCATGACTCCAGACCCCCATGACTCCAGACCACACTGACTCCAGGCCAAAATGACTCCAGACCACCATGACTCCAGACCATCATGACTCCAGTCCACCATGACTCCAGACCACCATAACTCCAGACCATCATGACTCCAGACCACCATGACTCCAGTCCACCATGACCTCCAGACCACCATAACTCCAGACCATCATGACTCCAGACCACCATGACTTCAGTCCGCCATGACTCCAGACCACCATGACTCCAGACCACCATGATTCCAGTTCATCACGAGTCCACTTCACCATGACTCTAGAACACCATGACTCCAGAGCACCATGTCTCCAGTCCACCATTACTCTAGGCCACCATAACTCCAGACCACCATGTCTTCAGTCCACCATGACTCCAGGCCACCATGACTCTAGACCACCACGACTCCAGAGCACTATGACTACAGACCACCATGATTCCAGTCCATCACAAGTCCACTTCACCATGACTCTAGAACACCAAGATTCCAGACCATCAAGACTCCAGAGCACCATGAAATCAATCTACCATGACTCCAGACCACCATGAACCCAGTTAACCATGACTCCAGACCACCATGACTCCAGACCACCATGGCTCCAGATCACCATGACCCTAGTCCACCACGAATCCAGAGCACCGTGACTCCAGTCCACCATGTCTCCAGAGCACAGTGACTCCAGACCAACGTGACTCCAGTCTAACATGACTCCAGCCTACCATGACTCCAGACCACCATGACTCCAGATCACCATGATGCCAGTCCACCAGTCCACCAGTCCACCAGTCCACCAGTCCACCATGATGCCAGACCACCAAGAATCCCATCCACCACGACTCCAGTCAGTGTGAAATCTCAGAACAGAACGTATGGGGCACCCAGATTTCTAACGGGCTACTCAGCATGTAACGGGCAGGGCTGGTACCATGCAAGATAGTACCTTACTAAACCATACTTAGGCTTTCCTGTTTTCAGTTTCTATTTTTGGTAAACTCTGGTGGGGATTTTTGTGCATTTTCAAGTGAAAAAAACAGTGGTTATAAGTGATTACACAATTTCGAGCCATTAAAAACAACAGAAACTGTGTTTTTCCGGTGTTTATGGAACTTTTTGCTTTTATTATTGCTTGCTTTCTGCAGTGATAGTGCATGGTATATAGACAGTGTACCTACAGTGTAAATGAGGTCCACATACATTTTTATAAATCAAACTTATCGTAGTACACCATACAATGCATATTCATTGAGCCTTTGGTCATGCACGCTTGCTCTTTCCTTCCCATGTAAACTTTTATCTGTGAAAAGGCCCTCTCAACATTGGCACTTGAGACAGGCAACGCCAAAATAGCCAGCATACAATTTTCTAACTCTGGCCACTGACATAGCTTTCCATGCCAAAACTGGTGCACCTGAAGATTGTGATGCTCTGCAACAGGTTCTGCAACATATGCGTTGAACTGGGTGCATATGCCCTCAGAGTTATTGAAGCTGTCAAAAATGAGGCAGCACTTTTGAAACACTGGAAAAGGTTTCCCTTTACAGAAGGGATCTAACTTGTGCAAAGTACAATTGTAAAATAAAATTTCCTGAATTGCTCCTCAATATTTCTTTGCTTACCAAGTGGCAAGCACTCTAACATGGAATATGTTGCTGTGCCAAACTCAATAAAAGTGTCGCCCAGCCTACTCTTGAGGAGATGATTCGCATCTACACCAATCATGCTGGACACTTGGTAGACAAGGGTGTTTTTAAACTCTAGATTTTTTATTCTGTCCACTACTGCAGTCATGCTTTCCTGGAAAAATCTAAGAATGAAGTAGACTGTAGTTTTTTTCAAATCAATATCAATTTCAATATGTGACCAAAGATTAACCCTGGGCAAAGCACTACGCTACGCTTGCGTAGTTTGCGAAGTTTACGCTACTTCACACCACGCGAACTGCACGTAGCACAGTGCAAACACGCGTAGCGTAGTGCAGCGGTCATTTTTTGCTTGCTCGCGGTCCTCAGCGTCAAGTTGGCAACCGCAAGCAAGCAAAATGACATCCCGGCGAGACTTTTTCCTCGTTAGCGATCAGCAACATCAAGTTGCCGATCGCGAGCATGGAAAATAAACCTCTCGGCGAAATTCTCAACGCAGGGAGGTCAGGTTTCTCATTGCGAGTGGTCGCGTATGCTGACGATCGCTCGCGATGAGAAACTACCAGTCGGCGTTGAAAAAGCTGCCGCTCGAGTAAAAATCTACTCGAACGGCAGAAAACTACAGCTCTCACTGTGCAAGATGCCGTTTTCAATGATTGCACAGTGCCGGATGCTTGTCCGCACTGTGCAATCATTGAAAACGGCATCTCGCACAGTGCGAACAGGGTACTACACAGTTCTCGTAGTGCGAAGTACACTTCGCGTAGCTACGCATAGCGCTACTTCGCGAACTACTCCCAGCCCTTCCAAAGATCCTCACATTTCTTACTTTTGGCATCATCACTCAGCAAAAGTCCTGTAAACTGTTGCCACGTGGATAATATAGCATTCATGACCTCTAGGACTGAGAACCACCACCTAAGTGACACTGTTGGGATGAGTCTTTCGTTGATGCCACACAAAGCACAACATGAGAAATATTTGTGTTTTAGGGCCAGATGTAGGTAGCCCAATACCGGTCGGAAACGGCCGAAAATACCGATTTTCGGCCTTTCCGACCGGTATTGGGCTATGGAGATGTAGGGGCTCAAAATACATACAGATTCAGTAATTTTACCGAATCGGTAATTTTACCGAATCAGTAAAATTACAGAATCGGTAAATTTACCGATTCTGTAAATTTTACCGATTCGGTAAATTTACCACTCGGTAAAATTACCGAATCTGTAATTTCAGATGTAGGTAGCACTTTGAACAGTGCTTCAGGTCTTTCAGGATTCGGTATTTACCATGTAATACAATTGCATGGTAAATACCGAATCCCTGTGTACATGCACATCTGTGCATGTACACCTGTGCCATGTGGCACACAGACATGCCCTAAGGGCATGTCTGTGTGCCGCATGGCGCACAAGAGAGTTACAGGGGTGCAACAGGGTGTCAAAGTGACACCCTGTCCCCCTTGGCAATTCGGTATTTTTACCGATTCGGTAAATACCGAATCGGTATTTGCTATTGAATCCTATGGGCTTCAAGGCCCATAGGAATCAATGGCAAATACCGATTCTGTAATTACAGAATCGGTAAATACCGAATCTTACCGAATCGGTAAAAATTACCGATTTTTTATCTACATCTAATTTACCGATTCATAAATACCGAATCGGTAAAATTTGGTATTTATGAATCGGTAAATTAGATTTACCTACATCTGGCCCATAGTTTCCGTGCATAACAAATCAGTGCACCAGAATGGACTAAAAAGTCAATAGCATTCTTCATTAACTCTGAAGATTGTAAACATGCTTTCAGCATACCATGTAATAAGTGGCAAGGATCTCTTACAGGGAAGCACTTCAGCTCAGGTATTAATTTTGACAGGTCGTCATACAATGTTTTCATATACATAGCTGAATCACTGCAAATACAAACAAAATCACTCCAATCTTTGTTGAACTTGGTAAGAACTTTTTGCAGCAGCATTCCAAGTGACACTGCGTTTCATGTTTTCCAAAAGTCTGGTGTCATGTTTTCACCAGTATCCCAGATGCTTTGTGACTGCACTCTTTTCACAAATATACCTGTCACTATACCTTGCATTGAATGTTTAAAGCCTGGGGTGTTTGGCAATTGACCTACTAGCAATACAGACTCACTAGAAAAGGGGGCTGATGTATCAAGCGTTTTTACCCATTCTCTGTGGGTAAATGTGATGGTACATATTGGGAAAGATTCTTATGAAACCTATATTTTTCCTATCAGTGACTCAAACGTAGCCAAAAAATCGAACATGATTTTGATATTTCCTGATTCTCTACAGTTTATAAAATAAATAAACAACACCTAAAAAATGTTTCTAACCCCTGTATCCTTAGACCAAAGAACACAAAACCTAAAAAAGGAAGAAACAATAGTTTAGTGACATCCTTAAACAACAAAACTCAAGCAGAATGATGTTAGCCCAGTCTAACAAAGTTACATTGCATTGGACCCTTCAGGAAGAAATAAAAATGACTCTTTCAATCTCCTTTTCTTTTCTTTGAATGGCATTTAGTTTGTGGTTGTCCAGTTTTTTTTTTAGTATTTATATGTGTACACTGGTGAGGGCTATTTCCCTTCCTGTGAGGTTTTATCAGTTATTATAGTTTTTTTTTTTTTTGGTAATCCTCATATACCATTGTTGGAAGTCTTGATGGGAGACTGGTAACCTTGAAGCTATTTGGTCGTCCTGATCCGGCCCTTGTTGTTATAATCGGCCAATAGCGGGGTAGGTAAGCCTGATCCCTCAAGTAGCCACTGCTTTCCCAATCATACTCAAAGTCAAAGTCAAAATATAGCTTTATTCGATTTTGACATAGGAAAATCATAAAAGCACGATTTAATACAGTATAATCAATAAATTCAGTATAACATATATCAGTATGTATAACAAGACATAAAGAAAAACTATCATAAAATCAGTTCATAGATGCTCTACACCTCACTGCATATTTCAGGAATCTGGCAGCAGTAGTAATCGTAAGTTCGTCTTCCAGCATGTATAATTTAAGTAGAGCTGGTCTGCATTGTCTTAGACCCCATAACTTCATGAGTGGGAGTAGGTGTTTCTTTCTTCCCCAGTCATAAAATTTGCAGAACATGACAAGATGAATGTTAGATTGTTTAGAAACATCATCACACGGACAGACCGCCAAGTCCGCGGACCAGTCATTTATACTGGGGAAGGATAACAGACGATAAAGACAGTCCGTCCTCATCCTGGTTAGCAGCATTCTCGTGTAGACCGAAAGGGACTGTGTGAGATAAAAAGGGATGCCGGCATCATGTAACAGGAGGTAATGGTGGGCAATCGTTGGTTTGTTTCCTTCTAGATAGGAACGCCTGTCCTCCAGCAGGCCTAAACAGCGAGCCTTAAGGTCCTTTTTCGAGATTTGTGAACATAAGGTAGGATTGTCATATAGTTCAGCAAGGCCCAAAGAAGTCAGGAATTTCTTGACGTAGAAAAGCCAGGGTATTTTCTTTGAGTCAGTTAGGGCCATGCAATCCTTAATCACATCACGATTAAAAGCAGTTTTTTCCGAAAACCATATTTTGTGCCATAGCAAAATCGGAGTGGTCTTGATTATGTCTGAGATGTAGACCCTAGCAAGCTCGTTATGGCAAACTGTGGTAGAGGTAGAACGTGGAACTGCCAGCAGATATCTCAAAAATGCGTTCTCACTAATTTGTATCTCGCGGCAATCAGCCATGCCCCAGATGCCGGCACCATATATTGCTGTGGAGACGCATTTTGCTGCATAGATGGTAAGCAAAATTTCAACCGGTTTTCCGCCCAGTTTTTTGGCAAACTTCTTTAGGGCTCCAATTTGTCTGGAAAAAGCCAGATTACGAGTGTGGACGGCTGCGTTCCATGACCCTTTGTTGTTAAAAAGAACACCCAGATAACTAAACGTTTTTGTTACATTTATCTTCGTTGAGTTTAAAAATATGTTACATGGGATATTCTTTTTATTACTGCAACACATAGTAAAAGTTTTGCTCACATTGATCTTAAGGCCTCTTGAGCCCATGAATATGGAGAAGGCTGACAGTGCTTTTTGTAAACCTAGCTGTGTTCTGGACATAATAACGGCGTCGTCCGCATATAAAAGAATTGGGACTGCATGGCCATTTATTTTAGGATAATCAACGTCTAATTTGGCCAGGCTGTCTGCGACACTGTTTATATAAATGTTGAAAAGAAACGGGGCAAGGATGCAGCCCTGCCTGACCCCTTTTTTGATGGGGAATTTTTGTGTACAAGAACCATCCTTTCCATAACGAACCTTGGCCCCAGCTCCGCGGTATAGTTCCTGGATAAAAACAAGAACATTTGGATCGACTCCCAGATCTGAAAGTGTAGCCCAAAGTATGGTGTGGTTGAGACAGTCAAAAGCGGAGCTTAAATCAACAAAAGTCATAAATAAATTACTTCTCTTAGCCATTAGGTATTTGTCCGTAATCAGGGCTAGGTTAAGACATTGCTCCACTGTCCCAAGGCCGGAAACGAAACCATATTGGAATTTGGAAAGAACATCGTTATCCAGGGCCCATGCTTGTAGTTGGTTTAACAAGACTCTCCCGGCCACCTTCATCATAGAGTCCAGAAGGGAAATCGGTCTGTAGCACTTTGGGTCCATTCTTTCTCCCTTTTTAAAGATAGGTATTATTATGGCTTCTTGCCATGTTGCAGGAAACCCTTCGAGAGCATAGGAATTGAGTACATTTGTAACTATTGGCACCCAAAGATGAATATTGTCTTTAAAAACATCGATGGGAATTCCATCAGGACCTGGTGCTTTAGCATTGGAGCTTTCAAGTATCGCCAATTCCACCTCTTTGAAATTAAAGTGAGTCAAAAGGGGAAATAACTCTAACTGGGTTGTGAACGAGTCTTTATCCTCTACTAACAGTACCTCATGATTCGGTGGTTCAATCTGCTCATCCAGTTTATAGAGCTGAGTAAAATAGTTTATCCAGACTTCTTCGGTGATAGCAATTTCTACGAGGTCTGACGTCCTGTCCCTGAAGAAGGGGGCATTAACCTCTCTCCAGAAGGCCGTATTGTCTCTTAGGGTACTTGCTTTGATTAATGCCTCCCATGCAGCGTCTTTTATTTCCCTTTTCCTGTTTTTGATTGCCTGTTTGTAAGCAGAGCGTGCAGATCTTATCTCGGATAGATTTTTGGGGGATTTTTTCAATGTGTCCTTAAGAATATTGTGTGTTTTTGAGCATTCGGAATTGAACCAGCCTGGGCTCTTGGTCGCAGTACATTCTTTTTGTTTCCTAGTTAGATTTTTCCTGATTTGTACTGCGATTTTTTGAAAGGCAGATTTAATTGCTTGTGGATTAGGAGGATGTTCAAGGCATGTCTGAAAGAGGGCAGGGTCAGACAATATCAGTTTTTCCAAGAATTTCATCGTATCAACTTTAGACCATTTTATGGTATAACCATTTGTAGATGACAGGGATATGGAATGAGAGTAGATATTTTCTAGTGTACCCCCAGATTGAACCCTACTTGAGGGAGAGAATATGTTTGCGCTAATCGGATAGTGATCGCTCAGGACTATGTCTTCTCTCCTGGTTTCTAGAGCATCGCCATGAAAACTGTTGGACATCAGAATGAAGTCAATTGTCGTGAGTGACCCCCTTCCATGAAATGTAGGTAGGAATTCGGTCGTGGGAACAGTTAGGTCGTTGAAGAAGCCCAGATCCCATTCATGTAATAGATCATTCAGTCTGTTCCCGACAGGTGTGTGCTCAAAATGGGTAACGTGTTCGCCATTTAGGGCTCTTACGTCACAGACCCTTGTTCCGCTAAATGGACATAGGTGGCAGTTGAAATCACCTAGGATAACAATACGGCTGTCATATCTGTCCCCTCCCGCACCCTTCTTCAGAAGCTTGGCCAGGTGATCTATCAGTTCAGGTTGATCGTTCCTCGATGCGTTGTTATATAAATTAATTATGAGGGAGCTAACAACCTCTTTCCCTGTCATTCGGAAGGCCTGTAAGGAGAGACCGGTTTTATGATTATTGGTATTATGTAGTGGCAAGTCCACCCTCTCTAACAGGATGTTAGCCCTATTTGAGGCATATAAGCAGAGACCACCCGAACATCTACCTTTGTTTGACTGAATGGCTGGGGTAAAATTTGTACTAAAACCATCTAGATTAGTGGGGGTCAGATCCCAGCATTCCTGCAATGCTATTATATGGAAAGAGTTTATGAAGTCCAGGAAAATTGGGTCATTTGCTTTTTTTGATAGGCCAGCAATATTCCAGGTTAGAAAAGACATGTTTTGGTTGGTAACTAGACTGTTAGGTGAATAATTAGTCTGTATTGACCCAGGAACTGGGTTCAGAGGGAGAGCTGAGGATCCTTCAGGTGGTGCATATGTACACAGTGGTGTAGACATGTCGGAGGAGGCCAGAGAAATAGCTTCTACATTATTTCCGTTACCTTGTATTCGAGACACCCCTGGGATTTGGGGTGATAAGAGGTTTACTAGTTCATGCTTAGGAGAAGTTTGATTGTTTAGTGGTCAGTCCACCATTTCTCGAGCTGAAAAGCGGTTACTGGTAGGAGCCCCTCTCCACCCCTCTGTGTAAGGTTGCTCTCTCCTGGGATTCCAGGGGCAGGGTTCCCATTCCCGTCCCCTACTACGTGTCTCTGTTTGGGACCATCCCCACCCAGGCGATTGATTCCAAAAAGGGGGGAGATCTTGTTCATAGGAGAACCTTGGGGGGTAAAAGAAGGACAGACGGTTAGCATCTATCCCTCCATTTTTCTCCAGGGCTGTCCAAGAGCAAATATGCCTTACCGTACCTGGGTCATCAAAATGTATGATGACACAATCCCCCTGTGTTCTTTTTCTTGTTTCCCCAATCCAAGAGACCCTGCGTACCATGGAAAATCTACTATTGCAGTTTGGGGGAAGAGGTCTATTAATGGTAAGCCATTGCTTTACTTTATTCGTTAAGGACCAATTAGATTCTCTCGAATTTTCCCCTAATTCCGGAACCCCTGTAAGAATCACAGTGTAGGGGCTTGCCTCGGGGGGAAGATGTATGGGCCTCTTTGGTCTTGCTGGTTTTTTGGTGGAATCCCCTCCCTGTTGCGTAACTGGGGTTTTGGGAGGGAAAAACTTGGTTTTGGTTTTATTTTGATCACTGGGTGCTCTAGTCGTCCCCTGTGCTTGTTGTGTATTACCCTTAGCCTCTTTTACATTGATTTGAGGGTTGGTAGGAATCGTAGGTGTTATAGATGTTGATAGCGGGGCTGGAGGTTTCTGTATGCTAGGTGCCTTGTTCGTATTCACCTTAGAAGGGGCTAGTGTGTTTAACGTAACAGTGCTATTAGGGTGATTTGAGTGGTTTGTTTGGTTGATAAGCTTGGCAATTTGTTTCTCGATGTTGATTAAGGATCGTTCAATAGGGAGTAAATGAGTCTTTATTAGATCCTTAATAGTGGCCAATAGTTGCCCATTTAAGTCAGAGTTATTTGTGTTGCTGGAATTATTAATAATACTAGAAGCAGCCCCCCTATCCTCAGTATCCATGGGTGCATCTACTATAGGGAGATCATCTGTATCCACTACTGAGGTAATTAAATCATTGTTTTCTAGAGAAGTAGGGGGAGATTTTCTGGGTTTAGTTTGTTGTACAAAGCAGTGTTGTTTGGGTTTTGCTAATAGCCTAGCCCCATTTTGTTTAGGGATAGCTCCCTCCCTGATCCCCTGTTCCATTGTATTCGAAAGATCTGCTAGGGTTTGCGGGACCTGTTGGGTGGGACTAATAACCATAACCGGTGATTTCTCCAAATCTTCCGTGTTATCTGCATCCAGTGAAAGGCGAGTGACAGAAAGGTCAACATTCATTGGGATGGAATGCATGTCGACGCGGGCTTCAAGTAATAGCGGAGCATTTGCACCCGTCTGCTTAGGGGTTGTGGCTTGAGCCAGAAGGCCCATTGATGATCTTCGTGCAGCCGCAAGGTCTTGCGAGACGCGTCTTTCTAGCAGAACAATCCCCTGGTTAATAGCTTCATTAGCTTTTGTAATGAATTGATCAATTGGTCCCGTGATCTGACCCAGCCCCTGAGCCGTTTTACTCCTGCTCCCCCTCGTTGACATGGTATGGGCTAATACAGCTGTTCAAAACACAGACTATTAAATATCCGATGACAGCAGCTAAAATACGAAGGGGTGTAAGGAAGCGAAAGTAAGAGAATGAGCCCAGTCCAGTCTTGCTCAGTCTTGAACGGGCTTAAACGGGCCCGCCCTTTGCCCGGGCTTCGCCCCGCGCGCGTCCCGCGATGCGCGTTGTTGGCCTCGCTTAAGACTCTGTAGAGTAGGAGGGGGCGTGGCACTGGGATGGGGCGCGGCGCAGGAAACAGCTGGTGGTATTGAACGCTGTACCTCGCAGTCCCGGGGCCGCGCCTCTCGCCTCCTCTGCGGCCTCACAGATGATTTTCTCCTCCCTCCGTGGCACAAAGAGCTGGGAAACTGATAAGCTACTCCTGTAGCGCTGGGCAGAGTAGAACGCTGAAAACCTCAAGGCGAGCGGCTCCCGCGAAGCGGGGGCCGCGAGAGGTTATGAACACCTTGGTGGGGGCGGGCACTGGGAGGGGGCGCCGCTCACGCGGGAAGAGGAAACAGCTGGTGGTATTGAACGCTGTACCTCGCAGTCCCGGGGCCGCGCCTCTCGCCTCCTCTGCGGCCTCGCAGATGATTTTCTCCTCCCTCCGTGGCACAAAGAGCTGGGAAACTAATAAGCTACTCCTGTAGCGCTGGGCAGAGTAGAACGCTGAAAACCTCAAGGCGAGCGGCCCCGCAAAGCGGGGGCCGCGAGAGGTTATGAACACCTTGGTGGGGGCGGGCACTGGGAGGGGGCGCGGCTCACGCGGGAAGAGGAAACAGCTGGTGGTATTGAACGCTGTACCTCGCAGTCCCGGGGCCGCGCCTCTCGCCTCCTCTGCGGCCTCGCAGGTGATTTTCTCCTCCCTCCGTGGCACAAAGAGCTATGAAACTGATAAGCTACTCCTGTAGCGCTGGGCAGAGTAGAACGCTGAAAACCTCAAGGCGAGCGGCACCCCCTCAAGGCGAGCGGCACCCAATCATACTCCGTTTTGCAACACTATTGGCGCCCCGTGCTACTTTGGAGTCAAGGGAACCGGCAAGGCCCCAGATAAATCATTGGAAATCCAATCATCCGCATTGCCATGCCTCAAGGGCCGCCCAAACTTTAACCAAACTTGTGGGATCACATGCCATGTCAGACTTGCTGGTGAAAATGATTTGTCGTAGGCAGCACGGGGAAAGTAGGGGGGATTGGGTCCTTCCAGGCTCTACATATTTCGCGCCTTGCAAGGAGAATAACATTAAAGACGAATTTTGTAGAGGGGTCATTTACATTATAACCCACACTTAGCCCCGACAGGATGGTGGTTGTGGTTATTGCCGTGGGCACAGAAAGAACCTCACCCAAAAAGTCGCTGATCTTTCCCCAATAGCCTTTTAGTTTGGGACAGTCCACGAACATGTGAACATCATCGGCTTCGGGATAGCTACATCTCGGGCAAGAATGTTCTAAATTGGTGATCTTCGCTAGTTTCTTTGGGGTTATATATACCCTGTACATGGTATAAAGGTGATTTCTCTCTAGCGTCGCAGGTTTGACTACTGATTGTAAAATAGCGAAGGAGTCAAGCCACAAGTCTCTAAGATTAACGCTATCCATGGTTAAATTGTTATTCCAAAGTTTTTTTAGCTCAGATTCGTTCACATCATCTTCCTCGAGCAGCGATGTATACCAATATGCGATTTGACTCTTCCACCTTCCTCTTCTGGTCACTGCGTCAAATTTGGAATTTGGGATTTTATTGCCCACGATTCTAGTTGACCACCAACCAGATAGCTGGTAATATTTAAACCTGGTGAGTGTTCCCCCTGTCAGATTAGAGAGCGTATCCCAGGTTAAAAGCTGTGCTCCTTCCTGTAGGTTCCCCCAGTGATCCAGTCCTGCCAACTTCAATGGTCGAGACAGTTGGTCATCAAGACAAGCTGGTGTCCCAGGAGAGTCCCATATCGGGGTCTATGTTGCGTAGTAGGGGATATTAAGCTTCTTCCTAACAAATGCCCAGTTTCTAACAGCAGTACCCAAAATCTTAAGCCTAACCTTCTTAAAGAACTTTGGGTCCCCGAACTTAAACAAAAAAGAATCCTGTCTCTGGGGGATATCCTGCAATAGTGCTAAAAATAATACACCCATGGATGATTGGTCAATTTTACCAGCCATTAGTCTAAAATGTTTAAAGTGGAAGGTGTGGCAATAGACGGATAGGTCTGGGAAAGCTAGCCCTCCAGTTTTTAAACTTCTTCTAAGCTTTTTCCAAGTTATTCGTGGAGCTTTTGTGTTCCAGATAAAGGATCCCAATTTCCCTTGTAGCTTTTTAATTGCTGTCAATGGAAAGGATAAGGGTATTGAATTAAATAGGAAGGTGATCTTGGGGAGGATAATCATCTTAAGTAAGTTCACCCGCCCAAAGATGTTTAAGGGGAGAGATGACCAACGATGGAGAAGGGCCGTGATATCTTTTATAACCCTATCTAGATTAGTTTTTGGAATGTCCTCGATCTTTTTAACTAAATGTACTCCCAGATATCTCATTTTTGTTCTACATCCTGCCGTCCCAACCCCCTGGTTCCATTCCTTAATCTCTGTTTTATCCTTATTGATTGTATACCCAGAGATCTCTCCAAAACTTTCTGCTAGGTGTATTAGTCTAGGTAGGGCTACTTCCGGATTTGAGGTGTACATCAGCAGGTCGTCCGCGTATAGTGCAAATTTTAATTCTAGAGTGCAAATTTTAATTCTAAATCAGCAATCTTAAATGGTTTAATAAGGGGGTCCGACCTGAGTAAGCAAATAAAAGGCTCGATATACAAATCAAATAAAAGGGGTGATAGGGGGCAGCCCTGTCTAGTTCCTCGGGCAATAGATATCTGGTCTGTGAGAGAGCCGTTGACTAGGATTTTAGCTATCGGTGCACAATATGACAAGGTAGTATTACCAGCATTTACCAGCGCTGTTGTACGAGCGTCCTGCATTTAATCTCCCGTTTTCTCATCTCTGTTAATTTTACTTTTATTTTTCCCTGGTTTTAATTGTGTGCTCACACGCCCCCCTGCCCACTTACTTGCATAATAATATTGGTGGAAACCACTGCCGTTTGAGCGGGTCCAGTTCCGGGGAGCTTCAATCTCGCTCGCCATCTTGGGAGCGAAGGGGTCATTCTTGGGGGCCATTTTAGAGCGGTCTAGCGCTCTGGCGAAGCGTGATACGCCTACTTAAGGTGCACTACTCTGAGTGCAGCGGTGACGCGCAGCGGGTGCGCCTTCCCTGTGCCTGAGTCGTGCCAAAGTCCTGCCCGTCTGCGCCCGTCAGCGCTAAGGAGGCGCGGGCGTGGCAGAACCCTTAGTTTTAGTCTCTCGGATCATGTCGCCTACTATTATATATCGAAGAGAGGAACTGCTGGCCATTAGGAGTCGGGTTACTAATTGCGATCATACTCCTGTTGGCCCTTTATGTGGCCCGTACCGGTGCATGTGTGGTGGCTGGTCCTTGGATTCTCCTGTCCCTATTCGAGCGGCGGAGACGCTTCGTTCTCACAAGAGCTCAATAGGATTGCGTGAACTCACCATCTGGAACCTAAATGTGAGATCATTGGTCAAACATCACCAGGAAATATATGATCTTATCAAGGATGAGTCCCCTGATCTGTTCTTTTTGACAGAAACTTGGCTGCAGGATACGGACACTTCTATCCTGAATCTGGCCTTTCCCCCAGGTTATTCTATCTACACGCTGAATCGTGCTACTAGAGGGGGAGGGATTGCGCTGGCCATCAAGTCGTGCTATCCGTGTGAATGGAAAGTTATAAAAATACCGGGCTGTGAGAGCGCTCTTTTTAAAGCTTCGATTAGTAATCACTTCACCTTTTCTGGTATTTTGATCTATCGCCCTCCGGGTTGTGACTCTGCTTTCAGGGCCGCGCTCCCTGATTTAATTAGCACTGTGGCATTAGGATGCTCTAACTTTAATATTATCGGGGATCTAAATCTCCATTTTGACTGTCCGACTGCCCCTTCTATCAGTAACATTTTGGCCAATTTAGAGGCCCTGCAACTTACCCAGTTGGTCACATCGCCTACGCATATGGGAGGGCATATCCTTGACCCTTTTTTTACCAACTTAGAGGGGGTTAGAGCTCTATGCCCTATTCAGATCGCCTGGACAGACCATATGTTGGTGAAAATGCTTTGTTCCATTCATGAGTCTCCTTTTAAAACGCAGGAAAGAACAGTGTTTAGGCAACACTGGAACAAACTGAGATTGGAGGATCTCTATCATCTTCTGGAAGAGACTCCATTGGGCCCCTTAACAGAGGTGGAGCGTGGTTATGATCGCTTCTGTGAGTGGATTACCCACGCTCTTGACTCACTGATCCCTATGGTCTGGTCTAGGTGTCGCACAAAAGAGCCCAGCCCTTGGTATGACAGCTCTCTAGCGCTTCTTAAAAAAGCCTGTAGACAGGCTGAGAGAGAGTGGCGAAAATTGTATGATCCGAGGAAAAAGGCATGCTACCTCGCCAAAATTAAAATATACCATAGGGCAGTGTGCAGAACACGTGCAACCTTTTATGCCCAAGAATTCCAGAACAGTTCTAATCCATCGAAACACATCTTTAAGGTGCTAAAGGACCTGATGGCCAAAAGAGCAACGGTGGCGGAAATCTGTTCGGATTCTCACTGTGAGGACCTGGCTTCCTTTTTCCTCGAGAAAGTTCAAGCCATCTATCGAACTTTCCCGAAGGGTACTGACATCTTGGAGCCGGTCAGTTGTAGTCTGGGTGGAGGTGAGTTTCTCACGACTCTGCCCGCCTTACCTACTGAGGCCTTTAACATCTTGAGCCTCAAAATTAAATCGGGTTCCCCCGCAGATCCGATGAAACCGGCTCAGTTCAGGAATATGTCCCTGTTATGCCGTGCTCCTGTGCTCTCCTTGATTAATCTGTCTCTATCTTCAGGTGTAGTTCCCACTAGGTGGAAACAGGCCGTAGTTACACCGATCCTGAAGAAGACGACCTTAGACCCCCTTAAACCTGAGAACTACCGCCCTGTTTCCCTTCTACCTTGGGCTGCGAAAGTAACTGAGGCCCATGTGAACGGAATTCTTTCTGACCATCTCACTAGGGCTAACATCCTTGACCCCACCCAGAACGGGTTCCGTGCGGGCCACAGCACGGAGACGGCCCTACTTTTTATGGTTGAACATCTGCGTTCTGTGCTTGATGAGGGTTGGACGGCGGCACTATTATTATTAGATCTAAGTGCCGCGTTCGACACGATCTCGCACAGGATTTTGCTCCAGCGCCTGGAAGAAGTAGGTGTCATGGGTTCTGCCCTATGTTGGTTTCGTTCATTTCTTGCCGATCGGTCCTTCAAGGTTGCGATTCCGCTCTGCCAGTCTAAATCTTATCCATTGGAACTGGGTGTCCAGCAGGTTCTTCGCTAAGCCCCACTCTATTCAACCTCTACGTGAGGCCGCTGGCAGCGGTCGTCAAGCAATGGGGCCTGACGATGGTCTCATACGCAGACGACACGCAACTGGCGGTCTCGTTGAGTGGAGACCCTGACATGGAGGCTCCCAGGTTCCGTGGCGGACTTCTAGCAGTGGCCAACTGGATGACGTCCAACTGTCTCCAGTTAAACGCTAAAAAGACCGAGGTCATGGTGGTCGGCAAGCAGGCAGAGTTATGGGGGGACAGGTGGTGGCCTCCTGAACTGGGTGTGACCCCTTCTCCAGTATCGGAGATAAAAAATCTTGGGGTTTGGCTGGATCCGACGCTCAGTTTCATTTGCCATACTAGGAAGGTGGCGTCTATCTGTTACGGTATCATCAGAGGTCTAAGACCTATCATGATATTTTTTGACGCCCCCACTAGGCAGCTAGTGGTCCAAGTGTCAGTGTTGTCCCGGCTGGATTATGCTAGCTCGCTTATGGTGGGGATTAATCAGTCGGAACTCACCCGGCTGCAGCGAGTGCAAAACGCTGCAGCCAGAGTGGTGATTGGTCTGCCAAGGTACTGTTTGGTCTCTAATGCATTGCGCTCTCTCCACTGGCTTCTGGTGAACCAGAGGATCAAATTCAAGGTGTTATGCCTTGCTTTCAAAATCCTCAAGGGCTCATCTCCCCAAATATTGGAGAATTTGGTGAGGCCATATGTACCCTCACGGGCCCTTAGATCCCTGGGCCAAAACCTGGCAGCGGTTACGCGCTTCAGACTGAGCAGAGTCGGTGGTCGCTCTTTCCGGGTGTTAGCGGCGAAGCTCTGGAATGCTCTCCCCCCTCACATCCGGGCCCTTGAAGATCTCTTGTTGTTTAGATGGGCTATCAAGTCTATTTTATTTGTCTAGTTCTTCTTTACCTGATCCTTTTGTTTATCCGTTTTCTCTAGCTTTTTAACAGTGTTGTGTTTTGGGTGCCTTGCAATGCGCCGGGACTCCCCTTTGCTGGGGCAGCTGAGCGCGGTATAAGTTAAGATAACATAACATAACATAACAATATAGGGATTTAACCGCTGTTATAAAGTTAATAGGGAGGCCAAAATTTGCCAAGGCCAACCATAAATATTCCCATTCCACCTGGTCGAACGCCTTGGCGGCATCGACTGCTAAATAGTCTGGGGCAGCTTTTTCTCAATAGCGACATCTATTGCAGCAATAACTTGGAAAGTTAGTTCGTTAAGTTGCCGCTCAGGAATAAAACCCCTCTGATCACAATGGACAATAGATTTAATTGCCTTGGCCAATCTTGTCGCTAATACTCCCGCAAAGATCTTGTAATCTACGTTCAGTAGAGAAATCAGTCTATACAACTCTACCTTACACAGATCTTTGTTCTGTTTCAATATTAGTGTGACTGTGGCCTCTGCCCATGACTTTGGAGCCTGCTCCCCCCATAGTAGGATTTCATTAAATAATATCGTTAAATTTGTAACGACTTGGTCCATAACAACCCTATATAATTCCACCGGGAGCCCGTTGGGGCCTGCCGCTTTGCCATTGACTATCTTTGAGATCTGAACCCTCTCCTCTCCTTCCCTTATCTCAGAGCTGAGGAAAGATCTTTCTGCCTCTGACAATACGGGGAGCTGCACTTTACTTAGCCAGTTTCCAGCCTGCTGTCCACTCTGGGGTGGAGTAGTTCTATACAGGGATTGCATATAGGTTTTGGCTTCTTCTCTAATGAGATCGTCGTCGTATGTAATTTCCCCTGTACTAGCCAGGGATAGACTGTCAATCTGGTTCCTAGTTTTATCTGCTCGGGCTTTCCAAGCAAGGAGGCGACCACATTTCTCCCCGTATGAGAAAGATTGAAGCTTGCTCACATCCCACCTGTCTTTCAAGACTTTATCGAGCACTGCTTGGTATTCTGCCCGCAGGATATCGAGTTCCTTTTGTAGAGTAGGTCTAGTCTCTAACTGGTCTAAGGAAGCCTTCTGGAGTTCCTGTTCCTTTAATTTAAGTCTCAGGAGGAGTCGATCTTCCTTCTTCTCCCTCGACAGCTTATTCCTCCTTATCATCAGAGTGCTCAGCAAGCCTCTTATGGTGGCTTTGAATGTTTCCCATACTATCTGTTTGCTTGCTGACCCAATATTGATCCTAAAGAACTCTTCTGACTGAGTTACTAAATCCTGCCTGACCCCCTCTTCCAGAAGGAGTGTTCTGTCTAAAGTCCACATCCTCTGCTGTTTACGCTGAATTACCATCTCGACAACAGAGTGATCGGACAGGATAGCCGGGATGTAGGATATGGTGTCCACTACTGAGAAAAGGGTTTTATCAAGTAGAAAGAAGTCTATTCTTGAGTGGTGCCCGTATCTTCTACTGTAGAAGGAATAGTCCCTTTTCCCTGTATTTTTAAGTCTCCAGATATCTATAAGATTGAAGTCCCTCATAATATTCTTGAGTTCCAATCTGGACTTTTGGGGAGGAGTGAATCTTACTTTAGAGGTACGGTCCAGATCTTCATCGAAGATCAAATTAAAATCACCCCCCAATATTACAGGTCCGTTGGTCTCTACTAGACTGGTTTTAAGTTTTGTGAGGGCCCCTGGAGCATCCTGATTGGGACCATAATACACTGCACAAGTGAGGGGAGTTTGCCCGGCTGTAAAGGAAACCACCAGCCATCTCCCAGAATGGTCTGTTTCACACTTCAAGAGCCTAATCCCTGCATTAGCTCTAATTAATATGGCCACCCCTCTCGTACTGCCGCTTTGTTCAGAGCAGAGAGTATCCTGAATCCACCTACATCTTTTAAACACAGCCTTACATTCCACTTTCTCTAGATGTGTCTCCTCCAACAGACAGATGTGCGCTCCTGAATTATATAGATAATCTATTACCCTGTGTACCTTTCTCCTATCCCTTAATCCATTCACGTTCCAACAAATACATTTTATCTTATGTGTCATATTGGCCATATAGACCGTTTTCTGAAAAAAAAGGCTCATTATCCAGCACCCAACGAAAGTATGGTGTGCCTTTTTGTGTACATGAGGATTCTTTTTTCCATTTTTTATCCTTACCACCCACCAGCCACCCGCCCACCCCCCCTGAGGAACCCCCCCATGCCTGTTTTGGCGATCTTGTCGCCGGATGAGAGCTCTCCAAATCCAATCGGGTATCCCCTCCGATAAAACGAGAGGTAGGCACCAAAACGTGAGTTCTAATTTATGTATATGTGTATGTATATAAATTGGACTTTCCCTTTTTGTGCGATTTTTTTTTTTTATCCTACTCCTAATGTGTATAAGGTTTTTTTTTTTTATATATGTGTATTTTTTTTTCTTCTCCCTCACAGGGGGACTTAGACTATTCCAAAAAAATAAAATAAAGGCAAAGCCACATTTATATAAGCTATAAAAAAGGCCTTATAACATTCGATCCCTGCCCTCTGTTTCCTTATGCTTTTATCTTTTTCCTGTGCATACTCTTAGGTAGTGAGAGCATATTACATTTATACCGGCTTTAAACAGTCCTCGGGTATCCCTGGTATACCTAATGAGAGCTATCTCGCATTAGAGTTAAGAAGGTGTCAACTTCTTGGGGTGAAGTGAAGTTATGCGTTTTATTTCTCCATACCACCCTCAAGAAGGCCGGGAATTTTATTTGCACCTGCGCGCCCATGCTTCTTAAATCTGGCATCCGATTGCCCAATTCCCATTGCCGTTGGGTCGTAACCCTCCCAACATCAGAGCGAATAAGGTAGTGGGCTGAGCCTATTTGAAGGGTTTTATCAGACAATGCCTTACTCAGGATCAGCTCTTTTACAGTAAATGTGTGAAAGTTGACCAAGGTTTTCCTCGGGCGGTCCTGTCAGCGTGGCGCCTAAAGGGATCTCTGTGTGCCCTCTGTATCTCTGCCTCTAGGTCTATCTCAGGGCTATCTTTGAGAACTCCCTCTCTAAGAAGCTTACATACAAGGCCCTTGACGTCGCCATTCTCTGCGCCTTCTGGGATCTTTGAAAACTTCAGATTGTTTCTCCTAGAGTGGATTTCAAGCCTTTCAACGTCCATCTGGAGTGCCCTATTCTGTGTTCTAAGAGTCTCGATATCCCTATCATGCCTTTTTGAGGCCTCTGTGAGCAGGGTGACTTCCTCCTCCAGGATGTCGGTCCGTTTACAGACATCGTCTAGCTTGGCCTCCAAATTAGAACACTGTTCTTGTATGCTTTTTTAGTTTGCTTCTGAGATGTCAAACTTGGACAGTAGGTCACCTCTAAGATTGAAAAGGAGCGACTCTACCTGTGAGAGGCCGCCATCTGAGATCTTAACATCAATTGTCCCTTCAACTGAACCCTGGGCTTCCACCACTGGCACCCCCCCTTGGATGGTCGCTGAGACAGACACCGCTTTAGTTACCTGAGTTGCTTGTGTACCTTGCGGGCAAATTAAGTCTAGAGAGACTTCTTCAGTTTCCGTCTGATCCACTATATCCTCTATGTCCGCTAATACGGTGTACCTATTTCCTGGCTGAGACCCATTAGACTGGGTAGCGGGTTGGATGTTTGAGATGCCAACCATATTGTCAGGGATGGAAGAGATTTTTTCCCCTTAAGGTCTACAACTTGCTCCATAATTCTGAAGTAGGACTCAAGAGAGGGTGTGGGTTTCGGCAGGGACGTACCAGGCAGTTTTCTTTTCTTGGGTTCGCCTGCTCTTCCGGGTTTGTCTCTTTTCTCTTTTTTCCCTTTTTTTGGGGTAAGTAGTGTTACCCCCGCCTTAGAGGCACTCAGGTGCCCTGCCCTGGATTTTTGTCGCTCTAAATTGGACCTAAGCTGGTATCTTTTCCTGGCAGGTACCACCTGGGCTACCAATGCAGGGGGTGTATGTGGTTGAGCGTTATTCTTTTCTCCCACTATATTGCCTGTTGTTTCTGCTTCAGCTTGAGGGCGAGGGCAAGGGGGGTATAATTGTGCTAAAATAGAAATTGCGCCCAGGTCCATCCCCTCGTGCTGCGCCGAGTTCAAAGTGGCAGTGGTAATATCTGCACTATCCGCAAGATTAACACCCCCAGGCACTCCAGGTATCTCCCAAAGGGAATTGACCTTTACCAGGTTAGCAGCGCCTCCTACAGCTAAGAGTTCAGATCCCCACTTATACCCCCGTGTCCCCTTCACTGACCGTTTACTATTGTGAGAATTCCGGCAAAGAGAAGCACTAAAAAACCATCCTTAAGAGGAAGACTGACTATTTTTCAGGCATAATTCTGAAATCTCAGAATCAAACTAAAGACATCTTTAGAATAGTGAACGATCTCTGCAATGACGAGCGTACGTCACTACCTATTGTACAATCTCAAGCCTTATGTGATGACTTGAATAATTTTTTTATAGAAAAAATCATCACAATTAAACAAAGTATACCATCACACCCTGCCAGTAACATCACTGAGGACACATACATGAACCCAGAGATCTTAGACCACATCCCCCTGATTGATTCCAAACAATTGTCGGAACTTCTTCAAAGGATCAAATCAGGGTCACCTAATGACATCTGTCCCCCTTCAATCTTCAGAGAAGTAGGCCTATCCCTTCCACAGGCATTCCTGCCTATCCTCAATGAATCCCTCAGACAAGGCAGAGTCCCCACAGATTTCAAAAAAGCTCTCCTTATACCTTTGGTAAAAAAACAAGGGAAGGATCCTCTGGATCTTACAAATTATAGACCTATTTCCCTGCTGCCCTACCTCTCAAAGGTACTGGAGGCTCATGTCTCTAAGAGTGTCTCCAATTTTATCGAGACCACTAACTACTTGGAGCCTAATCAAGCGGGGTTTCGCCCTGGTCATTCAACAGAGGCGGTGATTCTAGCGGTTCAGGACAACCTTAGAGCCAATGCGGATATCGATACACACCAAGCTCTGGTGCTGCTTGACCTCTCGGCGGCGTTCGACACGGTTGACTATGACATCTTGCTCAACCGTGTCGAACAGGCCGGCCTGAGAGGACCGGCGTTGAGCTGGATTACATCCTTTATCGAGGGCCGGACTCAGGCAACTCAACTGGGCAGCTTTACAGGTACTAGGCACATGTCCACCTGTGGAGTCCCGCAGGGGTCGTCATTGTCCCCCTTATTATTTAATCTTTACCTCCGCCCTCTTCTTTATTCCCTTAAAAAGTTTAATGTCACAGTGTTCAACTATGCGGACGATTTACAGCTAATATTTCATCTGAACATCCCTGATGCTGTGTCCGAATTTCAGAACACTATGAAACACATCCAATGCTGGATGAACGAAAATCATCTAAAACTCAACCCGGGCAAAACAGAACTACTTTTGCCCGGGAACAGTTTATCCAGCTGGAGTGATAACTTCTGGCCAGTAGACCTGGGCATCCCTCCCGTAAGGTCCATTGCTGTAAAGAGCTTAGGCATCACGCTCCACTCGGACCTGTCCTTAAAAACCCAGGTGGGCGCTGTGGTCTCAGCAAGTTTTTTCCAAATGAGGAAAATAAAAAAGATTGCTCATCTTTTCACCCAGTCTGCCTTAATCCAGGTTACTATTGCTCTGGTTATGTCCCGCCTGGACTATTCCAACAGCGTCTATTTGGGACTTCCAGTGGGCCTGTCGAAGAGACTTCAACTTGTCCAGAATCAGGCGGCGAGACTCATCCTACAACAGCCAAAATGGTCTTCTATTAAACCTGGACTAGAAAAGCTACACTGGCTTCCGATCTCCCAGCGCATAGCCTTTAAAGCAGGGTGTATCACCTTCAAGGCCATACAAGATAAAGGCCCTGCCTTTATTCGTTGCCTGATCTCTAAATATATACCCACCAGAAGCTTGCGCTCTGCGCAAAAATCCCTACTGGAGGTGTCTCGCTTCAAAAGGAAGCGACAGGGAGGCTGCTGTTTTCGCCATCTAGCAGCCTCACTTTGGAACTCCATTCCCTTATCGATTAGGCAGAGTGAGGATTTACTTACCTTTCGTAAGGGATTAAAGACCTGGTTGTTCGCCCAAGCCTACCATTAGCTATTGTCAGCTCAGTGTTATGTTGGACGGATTCTTCACCTTTCCTATAGCGCCATGAAGCCCATGGGCGTACGAGCGCTCTACAAATTGATTTTAACATAACATAACATAACTAAAGCTGACTCGGGTCAAAAACCGCCTCGACTTTTGCCAGATACACGTCCGGTCTCCTCGATCTCCTCGGTCTCCTAGAAGTTGCTCTCGCTCGCCGCCGGCACTGCAAGCCTCACCCAGTTCGACCTTCGGCCCGTCCACCACTAGAATCCGGGTCGGGAGAAAGACGGCTCCAATCAAACAAGCGGGTCTTGCTTGCTCACGATTCCAGACCGTGGTCGGCGGTGTCCGCAGGGTCCTAATGCAGGTTAGGTATGGAATCGGGCACACCCGCCTCAGCAAACTCGGCACATTTCCTTGGGAAAAAACGAACAAAGGGAAAAGATATATGCATTACCGCTAGACCGCTAAAAAGAGCGCAGTCTCATATTCCTCCTCACCGTCTTGGCACCATCAATTCAGCCTGACACACGGGAGAAAATCCTCTTGGACTCTGAGCTCTCGCAACAGGCGTCAGCCTGCCGCCATGTTCTTCCTCTGTCCAGTTATTATAGGTTTAAACCGAAAACCGGACAGCCTAACCATACCATACCAGTCCATACCATAACATATTATACTGTAATGTACCATACTATACAATACCATAGCATACCGTATCATACCATACCATACCATACCCTACTGTGCCATATCATACCATATCATCCCGTACCGTGCCATATCATATCATACCATACAATATTATACCGTACTAGACCATATCATACCATACATTATCATACTGTACTGTACCATATCATACCATACAATGCCATACAATACCATACCCTACTGCACCGTACCGTATAATAAAGGCCCTAAAGCCAAAGGAGAATAACCAACAACCAAAATGATTAAGAAATCTTTGATCGTATTTTGCTGTTCAGACACTCTTGAGTGAGCAACTCTCACTAGAGAGGGAAAAATGTACCCTGAAAATCCATCAGGTAGGGCTTCACATAGCGCGAGGGCTAACATGTAATGGTTCCAGGCATTCATGTTTTCCCCACTATATGAAGACTTGTACATTTAAACATGACTGCCATGCTTTTCAATTTATATCATCAACAGTTTTCACCATGGCTCCACGTACAGGAGCAGCACTACTCAACAGACCTGCCGTACCTTTAGTAGAATAACGCCAGCACTTCTCAGAAAGACATCTGCACTTGTAACAGTGATTGTAAGCACTTCGTAAGAAGCATGCTACTTATGGGAAAGAGCTCACCAGAGAAACTCAGGACGACTAATACCCCTAAATCTCTTAATGATAATTAGCATTTATAGAGCACATATCTGCTGCAGAGGAAAGATCAGGACAGGTGGATAAGAGTAGGCCCCGGCGGAATTTTTGTTACATCAGAGTAATCAGATTCATTTTGGTAATTCCACGTTACTCTATGATGCAGGATTACCAATAAAAATTTGATTACTCCTGCTCGCATAATTAAGAGTAACGTGAGGCCATTTTTGTGCCAAGAAATAGTGCAAAACACAGTATTCATCTTTTGCGTAATTATGCATATTCTTGCGGAATTTCTGGCGGTGACAGGCATTGAAAATCAGCTGTATGTCTCCCCATCTAAATTAGGTGGACATACATATATCCAAACCTCCAACAGCCCTTACACCATCCAGCCAACGGAGAAGTTTGACCACGGTGGAGACAGAATAGTCTCTGCCGTCGTCAAACTATGGTACAAATGCATTTAAATTAGCAGGCCATAGTTTTGGTGGGGAAGGAACTCTGTCGCTGTTGTAATTGAGTTCTCTACCCGCCACATTATAAATCAGGCTCCTAGCCTCTGAAATGAAAGTAAACATCCTTAGTGGAGGGGGGAATGGTCGGACGCCTAAGATGGCGGTCAGACAGATCTAGAGCTCAGCCAATACCCCGATAAATCCTTCAGAATCCTGGACATCGCGGCTGCCCCCGGGGTCATAGGGGCCCTGTCTCTTTCCTGGTGCTGGAGTCAATAATGGTGGTAGTGGGGCAGCACTATGGCGAGCTAATCGGTGCCACTGGTTGTGTAGCTAGGTTGCCGTCTGCTGCCGGAGGCTTGAGCGACATGTGCACATCGAGAAGCCAGCGGTGTCTGGGCTTCAGCTTAGGTTTGGGGCCAGGCAGTGGAGCAGATGGCAGCTTCCCCTGCCCAGCCCTGAGTGTGATACAGGACACCCTTGGAAGGTGGTGGACCCCCCATGGGGGCAGAAGAGGCCTGTAGAGGAGCAGTGTGGGGATGCAGGGAGTGGCGTCGGCCCACCGAGTGCCCTCTGCTTGCGGAAATATTGGGCCAGTAGGAATGAATGGTGAACTGCTGGACTACTGGTGGAGCGAGTGTGGCCCAACAGAGACTCCTGCTTGCCCTAGGGCATGTACCATAGGTATTGGGCACAGCCCAGCCAGGCTTCCGCTTCAGCCCAATATGAGGGACAAGTGAAAGAGACTGAGATCAGCATTGCCACAGGAGTTAGCAATTTGATGGACAGCCTGGCTGGATGAGCGGGTGTTGCTCCTGGCTGTAGGACATTTGTGGGCCCTGTGCTTTGCCTTGAGGACCACAGTGGAAGGGCCCCCCACCTTTTTGCATTCTCGACCGGCATGGGAACCAAGATGGGTCTATATACCAAGGGGGACCTTGAGTTTGCAGCAGTGCTCAGCTGGTGTTTATCGACTCCTCCTACCACTGCCATCACGGGCAAGGACAAGAACTCAAGCTCTGCAACTAAGTGTAAAATAGACAAATATTCACTAGGGGCCCGATGCTCATGCTGGGGTGGCTTCTGCTTAGGCTTCTTGACAAATCCCGCTGGCATATGAGGCCTCCTTGGCAACTATCCTTCAGCCCATCAGGGAGTCCAGAGAGGCACTAGAAAGGCAGATTGAAGGAGTGGGCACAGAGGTCTCCCAGTTGCGGAATGACATGCGGAAGCTAGCAGACCATACGACTGAGGTTTGGATCTCAAGTGTGTAGGACAATGTCCAATCTTTGGCCAAGGAGATGAGGCACCTCCGAGTGGTGTCAGCAGTGGAGTGGTGGACTGAGGATTTGGAGGGCCGCTCATGGCATAATAAATTTCATCTGGTTGCGGTCCCAGAAGATGCAGAGAATCTCAAGCCAGAACAATTTTTCATGATAGTTCAGGTCCTGGATTCTGGAGGCCAAGTCCTCTAATTGTTTCATCCGGGAAAGGGCCAACAAAGCCTGGATCCCCAAATCTTCTCCCAGGGCCCCTCCCCGCCCTGTAATACTGCTGGTCCTGAACTACTTAGACTGAGACGTCATACTGAGAACAGCAAGGCAGATCCCAGATCTTAAGTGGGATAACAACATGGTCCTGATATTCCCCAACTAAACTGCAAAAGTGCAGCAGCAGTGTAAATCCTTTGAAGAGGCAAGCAAAAATTGAGGGCGATGGAGCTCAAATGTATGCTGCTGTTCCCGGCCAAGCTGAAGGTGTTGCATGGGGGTAAAGCCTTCTTCTATGAGGCCCCTGAAAACACGTGGCAGTAGGTAGAGGAGACTACTTGCTGCCAGGGCAAAACTGAGTGTGGATGCCAGGGGAGGGCCCTTGGTCCGACATCCGATACTCCCTTTCCCCGGTACCAGGGGGAGGAGATGCAGTATGGCCTGATCGCGGAATAAAAATTTAAGACTTTTAACGGGTGGATCCTATTCTGGCAGTGATGACATAGCATCCCCACGGAGACCTTAGGCTCTGGCCTGAGCATTCGTTTCTCTCCTCACATTTCCTGATCCTCCTACATACTTAGAGACTTATTTACAAGTCCCTTGTGCTGGCTATGCGTCACTTTTTATGATGCTCTGGTGTCACAGAGTGCAGGCCCATATCTACGAGGCCACGCAAAAGCACTTTGCAAAAGCACTTTGCGTGGCTTTTCATGGCCTCATAGATATGTTGCAGTGCAACGCGGCGCAAGCCTTACGCTGCATCAGGGGGGGGGGGGCATTAAATGGGCGTTGTAATGGGTATTCCCCATCGACATCCATGGGTTTTCACACATTCCCAGATTTACAAGGATCTGTAAACCTGAGTATGCGTCAAAACTGTAAGCCTCGGCAGAACAGGCGTAAAGAGGAGAAATATCTTTATTTCTGCCTGTTTTCCCTCTTTCTAAGTGTGCTGCATTCTGTAGCACTCATAGAACGAGGAAACACCTCCATGGATTGTTTTGTCCACAAAAACAATCCTACCAACAATGCAGACATCATGGTGCAAGGATGGTTGCATTGGCTCCAGGCACCAAATTGTCATCAGGCTTCTTTGTAGGGAAGGCTTTCTGCTGTGCTTGTGAAGTCTCTGCTGCAATTGCTGTCTTGCTAGTACAAGCTGTACTAAATGTTCTGAGCCCTTAAGGCTTATACCAGCCTTCAGCCTAGTCTCTTCACCAGATTCAAAGCCTAACACAAATATATTGTCTCTGTGTAAAATCCAGAGTGAAGTAAAGTCCCTAAGGCCAGTCTCAGTCTTGAGTAGGTCAATTCTCCATTTTCTCTATTTTTGACTGAGCATCATCAGCATGTCTGCCTTGGATGTAGATGTCGGCTGTCCTTGTCTTTCCAAGAAGTTGTGAGTGTCAACTCATTCAGACAATGACAGTGATAAGACACCTAATGTGACATCAGTCTGGCACAAGTGCCTTATTATCTCTATTTCATGGTTAGATAAGAATAATAACATAAACAATGTACTCTGAATTGACGTGTTCTTACCTTATTTGTTTATCAATCAATCAATCAATCATGGTATTTGTAAAGCGCGCTACTCACCTGTGAGGGTCTCAAGGCGCTGAGAGGGGGGTTTTCGCTTCTGCTCGAAGAGCCAGGTCTTGAGGAGTCTTCTGACAATGCATCTAGACTAGCATATTGATGCACGCTGGTAATGTCAGACAATCCTTAAGTTATGTCAGAAATTCCACATATCAGATAAGTCATAATATAGAAGGCCACTGGCAGAAGAGTTCCTCTGCCCCAGATTTTTGTTCAAGATACCATCAGAAGATAGCGACATAGACTGCCACACTGTGTACCGCCACAGCATCCTGTTCTGCTCTGAAAGCTGACACTGAGCCATGTCCGAGGAGAAGGGAATTGATGCTGATGCATGTTTTTCTTTCGAGTGAACTCTCTCTCCAGGCTACTGATACTTACAGGCCCTTGTTGTAAACAGGTATGCAGTGCATTGATTCTTCCTAAGAAACTTTAGATGCAAGTTACACTGCTCCATGCTCTCATTCTATAGCCAGGGACATCTTAAGGATTTTGGGGGCCCTGGGCCAAACATGTTTTGGGGGCCCCTGTTCAGAACAGCTCTGAATTTATGATCCAATTTGAGCCCCTGTTTCCCCACGCCATTTCCGCTTCCTCAGCTGCGTTAGTGATCCAGTTTGCATCATAGGCATTAGCCTATATATGGCTGATGTAAACGGACGAGCGCAGCTGACAGCGGTAGGATTTAGTGTTTCCTGCCTTCCAACTAGGTTTTTAATACTTTTTAAATTGTATATGTGTGGCTGAATTACTCCGTGATTTTTTAACATTTTCTCCTACCTACGCACACGTGCACTTTACTTTATTCTGCTTGCCTACACCTCCTTAGCTGCTCCGATGCGCATCTCGCTTTTCTTCAGGTCCTGGTCCGCCAGGGCTGATACACTGATTGTGCGGAGGGCTGGGGCTACTATCAGGCTCCTCACTTCCACCCAGTTTCCGCTTCCTCAGCTGGGTTAGCGATCCAGTTTGTATCATAAGCATTAGCCTATATATTCCCGATGCAAACAGACGTGCACAGCGGGCACGCCACTGCCGTGCCAAAAGCAAGCCCATCTGTGCCCCTCAGCGTCCCGGAGGCGTACGGCACCGGCCATGCTGCCCAGTTCCCCTTCAGTGAGTTTCTTAACTGCTTAGCCTTAGACGGCTACCATTAGGTCAGTGTACTGAGGCTGATCCGAGCTTGGAGGTAGACTTTCGATGCAATAAGTGGATGTACGTTGTTACAACGCATGCTTTTACCACACATGCTGTAACAACGCAAGTTTTAAAACGCATTCCATTACAACGCATTACACTGGGGGGTGTCGGATAGTGAATAGTTTAATTTACTATTCCAACACCAGTCCCCGTGGACACTAGGGAAGGTGTTGGATAGTAAATTAAAACTATTCCCTATCCTAGAGCGCCCCCCAGTGTAATGCGTTGTAATGGTTTTTGTTTTAAAGTCTGCGTTGTAATAGCACTGCATGCTAAAAGTTGCATTATAAAGGTTGTTCCCCCAATAAGTGCAACTGGTATCTCCTCCAGCCCAGGAAACTCGCACCCAAGATCCTCCCACACAACAATAAGTGTAAAAGGAATAAGAAAACAGAGGACTTAAAGACCACCCTTTTAAATTGTCGCTCTATGCAAAAGCATGAACCACACATTTATGATCTTCTTTTAGACGAACAGCCTGATCTTTTATTTCTCACTGAGACCTGGCTGTCTGAAGCCTCCAACCCTTCTATCACCTCGGCCATCCCTACGGGTTATAAAATCCTTAGGAGGGACTGACCTAGTGGGAAGGGGGGGCGGGGTCGCCATCATTTACCATCAAAACCTAGACTGCTCTCCCATCCCCATGAAAAACATTGAGGGCGCAGAGTCCTTAGGCTTCTACTGTACTTTATCCCCCATCATAGCATAGCTGTTTTTCTGATTTACAGACCGCCCGGTGAAATTGGAAATGTTATTACTACGCTTAATACAGCCACCACCTCCTTGGCCTTAAAAAACAACAACTGCCTTATTCTGGGAGATTTCAATATATATATGGATAGTTGAAAAGATCCTCAAACAATTTCCTTGTTGGAGACGCTGCAGGCCTGCAACATGTTTCCATCTATTTCTTCAGCCATCCATGAGAAGGCCATACCCTAGAACAAATCTTTCACAACTTTGACATATCAGTAAGCCTACCTCTTTCCAGTACCTGGTCTGACCACATCCTATTAATATTCGTCATTCCCAACTCTGCCACAGCCGCTCGTGCTAATGGCGGGCAGAGGGTCCCTAATTACAGAACGTTCCATAAAATATCCATCCCGATGTTAGCAGATGCCCTCGGTCATTCCTCACCAGAGCTGTCTGGCTGCCCCAAATCGGGTGCCCTCTCAATTGATTCATGGCACCGACTCACCATTGGTGCAGTGGTACCGGTTCTTACCCGCTTCTCAAAGAGGTCGGCCCCACCATCTCCATGGTTTAACAATTCCCTCAGATCTATCAAAAGAAATTGTAGAAGAATGGAGGGTAAATGGCGTAAATCCTTTCTACCTGAGGACAAGAAGGTGTATAAAGACACCTTAAAAGCTCATTACATTCTCGTGAAGGCAGCCAAGAAAAACTTATTTCAAACCAAGACAGAAAATGCCCAAAATCAGAGTAAGGCAATCTTCAGCATAGTTAAATCCTTTACCACCCCGAAAGCCGGCACAAAGGAAGGGTCATGCACGGAAGAATGAGCTAAGCAAGTAGCTCAATTCTTCCACAAAAAGATCTCCATGATCCAACAAGTCTTCAATAACATCTCAGAGGAAGAACTGACCTTCTACCTTAGTTCTAATAGCAAATTTCAACCTCTTGGATCCTCCATCTTTACCAGTTTTCCCTGAGTTTCAGCTTGCAGAGTTACTGACCGTTCTCCCAAGCATTAAGTCTGGCTCTCCTACCGTCTCATGTCCAGCGAATATCCTGAACCTATTAGCTCCCACCATAAACCCCACGGTAAACAGCTCTTTAATGCTTCCCTCTCCTCAGGCAACATGCCGAAATTATGGAAGAATGCTAAGATTCTTCCACTGATACAAAAGGCTAACGCCAAACCGATGGACCTTGCTAACTACAGGCCAAGCTCCCTTCTTCTGGCCCTCACCAAAGTATTAGAGAAGCATGTAAACAAGGCCCTCCAAAAACACATTGAAGATGGGAAGCTACTTCATGAGTCCCAATACGGTTTTAGGGCTAACTACAGTCCGGAGTCCGCTCTGCTGGAAGTGACTGAATTTCTCAAGAGTAAGCTGGCTCAGGGAGGCAAGGCTGTTCTGATACTGCTCAATCTGTCGGCAGCCTTCGATACGGTCCCACATGTGAGGCTCCTGGAGAGACTTGCTAACATCGGCCTGGGGGGACCGCCTTAACATGGATGTCATCCTTCTTGGCAAATAGATCTCAGGACATCTGTCTCCCCCCTTTCTCATCCCCGGTTCCGGCCATGAATATAGGTGTCCCTCAGGGCTCCATTCTCAGTCCTACCCTTTTTAATATATATCTATCCCCCCTTGCATCTCTGGTAGAGGAAGAGGGCATCAAAATTGGTTCCTATTCTGATGTCACTCAGCTGATTTTTACATGTGAAAAAGGAACTGACTTTGACGGGGCAATGATTAGGTCATGCCTCAGAAAGGTTTTTAACTGGCTTACGATCAATCAGCTGAAGTACAATCCTGACAAAACGGAAGTTGTTGTCTTTGGTAATCCAGAAACGCCTGACTGGAGCTTTTGGTGGCCAAAAGATCTGCCGCCCCAGCCCGCGGAAAAGGAGAAAGTAAAAAACTTAGGAATTGTCATAGACAAGACACTCTCCATGCACTTTCAAATCCAAAATCTATCTGGCGCTTGCTTTGGCTTACTCCGGATGCAAAAAAAAATCCTGCCACTGTTACCGCTTGAGAGCAGAAAGTTCGTGGCGCAGGCTCTGGTGACATCAAAGCTTGACTATGTCAACAGCTTGTACCTCGGTCTTCCCAAATCCCTTATCCAGCACCTACAAGTGGTACAAAACACAGCGGCCAGAGCCATCCTGAGACCTATACCCAGATCTAGTATGACCATTATTCTTAAGTCTCTACACTGGCCCTGCATAAAAGAAAGGATCGACTTCAAAGCGATGACCATCTTCTTTAAAGTTTTCCATGGCTTAGGAACCGACTACCTAAATAAGCGCGTTACTCGCTACACAACATCTAGACCCCTAAGATCTTCCAATGCCAACCTAGCCATCATCCCTAAAATATTCTGTGCCCACACTGGAGGCAGATCCCTCAGCTTTCTAGGTGCAAATTTGTGGAATAGACTCCCTGAGTCTCTGAGACTAACCGCAGACCTACTCTCTTTCAGTAAGAACTTAAAAACCTGGCTTTTTAATAACTGATGGGACTTTTACGCATGTCTTCCTCCCGCTATCACGCACCAGGACACCCTAGTCTGAGTAGCTGCGCGCTTTATTAAATTCACTATTTCATTAGGTCCCTGACAGTGCAAAGGAAGAACTTATTTATGAGGCCTTGCTTCACTTTTATGCCGCCGGTGTGCCACTTTTTGTGACGCACCGGCAGCGTAAAACATGTGCCATGTTGCGCCCTATTTACAATGTGATGCATCTAGACAGATGCGTCACTTTGTAAACCCCTGCACCAGGTATAATGTATGCAGGGTGGGTGTTCCCCCGCAAAAAGCCTTGCAGAAGGGGCGCATTGAAATCTATGAGAACTCAGTGCGCCACTTCTAGGATGCCATTGCATCAATATCTTACACCTGCAACACAGCAGGCGTGAGACTGATGTACGCCCTTTCACATGGTGCTTTCCCCATGTGAAAAAACACATTGCTGGAGTTGCGTCTATTTTCAGACACACCCCAGCAATGTATCACTTTTGCGCCTACAGATACATCAGAAACACTGATGTATCTATAACTCCTTGCTACATGATGCGTTATACAGTAAATATGACACATCCATCATGCTGCAAGGAGGGAACCCCCCCCCCGCCCACGCCCGCATCTCGCTCAGCGTCTCTGAACTTAAGTAAACTCTTAGTTTACTTAAGTTCAGAAACGCATGGGGGAACTGACAAGTATGCAGTCAGCATGACGTCGGACCGGGTGGGTGGTCCGACGTCATGTTGACTGACATGCATTGTCAGTCAGACCGTCACCAGGGTGCAGCAGCACAATGCACAAGTGCGCATGAGTGGGGACGTAGGGCGAATTTTAGCGCCGTGCCCATTCATGCGCACTTGTGGCTGCACATGCTGACGCATGCCCATTAAGAGAGCGAGGGATGATCAGAGGCTCAAACCTCGGTCTCCTAATGGGCAGGCGGGCAGAGAGTAACCGTGCCAGGATTGGCTGAGAGGGGTTGCACCCACTTGCCAGCAGTCAGTGATGCGGCTGTTCCATCCCATAGGCGCCAATGGACCCGAGGCGGAGTGGACCTGGTCAGGTAAGATTTAAATTTTATTTTAAAACTCCCCCCCGGCCCCCACCCCCGCACGACACCCCCCGCGACACACCCTCCCCCCGCAACCCTCCCGCGAGCCGCGACTGAGTTACAACTCGATAATATTATGTCAACAGTGATATCATATATAATTTGGCATGTTGTCTGGCATAATGTGTAAGGTCCTGAACAGTTGCTTTGGGAATGCGGTGGTTGTGTAATTTCTGTGAATTGTGTGGATTTGGAATATAACAATGTCTTGTCAACTTTTTTATTAATAGAACGAATATATGCCAACCTAACGAATACACATGCTGGAGATCGGGAAAAAGAGGGAATGCAATTTCATGCATTTCGCATTGAAGTGGGGAAGGTTTAGTCTTGATTTGAAAAGGGGGATACAATTAAGATATTTTTGGCTTAAAAAGTATCCCATCTAGATCGGAAGTGTGAAAATGTAGGAACGGGTAGAGAACAAGCACTGACAAAAGCGGCGACGGTCCGAGGGAGTTACAGGAGATACTTAGCTAGCCCATTTTTTCCCCAGTTAATTCGACCTGAAATTGCAAAACTGTACTGGAGCCACCTTGCAACAAAACACAAGCGCATTAACAAACAAAAACGCGAAGTTAAACAAATGGGGCACATCTAAAGAAGAAAGACACTAGGCAGAGTGCTGAACTAATTCAGGTCAGTGTCACAAGTTCCATTGAGATAGTGTAAATTTACTTCAGGAATCTAGATGCATTACTGCACTGAAGCATGAGGACTACGAACGATAATATTTGGGAGCATTTTGAGTCCCTAATTTCTAAAGGGCAAGGCAAATGGGAACGAGAAGCAATGAGAAAGCATTTATTGTCAGGTAATGAGAAAGTATGTATGTCAGGCTAGACAGACGTTATTTTTGTGCTTACATATTAGTCACTGTCATCATGTCTGGCCTCAGTTTTACATTCTGGGCTCACATCAGTACATAAAAAGTGTTCTTGCATTTTGAAGGGCCTTCAAGCCCCTCCCAGGTTTGTCATTTTCCAGCTTATGAGAAAGTTCTTGGTTGGTAACAATAACATACCTTACAAACAGACCTTCAAACCACACTGCCATTTAGAAAACATTTCACATAATATCTAATATTACTGCCAAGCTTAAAGATATTCCATTTCGATGGAAGGATTTGCTGTTATTCAAACTATTGGCCTGTAGCTCACCAGATGTCACCAGCCAGCATTTAACTCAATTGATCAGCTTCACACCATTTTGTTTACCAGTACTTAGGATGTAACTGGAGTGCAGTAAATATATGGCATAAGAATTTGAAACACAATTGCATTTTTTTGCAGCGGCTATTACAGCAAGATACTAAAGTGTGTGGTTTGGTTCAGACATTTTCTATATTCCAATTTACATTTCTTTATCATCCCCCTGCACTGATGGTGGTCTGGTTAAATGTGGTCTGTATTTGTATTTTGCAACCCATCAGCATACAATCCAAGGCAACATAGTGGTACTGATAATGTGTGCTGATCAAGTACCATAAGAGAGAGGGGATACTACAAAAAGCCACAAGTGACAGGGAGGAGAGAGAGTTACAAGTGGTAGGAAGTGTTTCGTTTGTAAAGGTATATTAATAAGTAAGGAAATCAATATAAAGTTCTGAAGTTATATGGAATAAACAACTACCTATGTCATGATCATATGAAATATCTTTATTAATGTAATAACTGCACTTTCACAATGACCCCATTAACCTTCTTGCTTTCTCAAATGTGTTTGAAAATGCACCATTTGCTCACACTATTTTCAGAATTTTCCTGGGGGATAACCCCTCTGAACTCCTTTTATGGCAGTCCAACTCGCTCGACCACTACAGGTCACCGATCCCAAACTTTTCCGCCCAGCACTTTAAAATGTCACTAGCCGCCACTGCACAGCGTTACATTACTTCTCATAAATAAGGCCTAAATGTGTTCACATCTAATATTCAGGGATAGTTATGTGTGTTTTCAATATCGTAACACAGCAGCAGCTCACCAATATTACTGCAAATAATCTCTGTGACATCCTCCCATTTCTTATATGTTAGGCCTTGTTTTGATTTAAAAGAAACTTTTTTATGTATATTGCATGAAACATAAACACAACATTTCTCTGCAAAGGGGCTGTACTAGACTCTCACAAATCAGGTGCATAAAAAATAAGTAAAATGAAAGCAGTATTTAAAACAATCTGTTTAAGAAATATTCAAGGTCATTAGGGCAAAACTCTGGAATACGGAATTGACTCTGTCAGGGGGCCCCCTGAAAGGCTGGGGCCCTGGGCCACAGCCCACTTGGCCCATGCATTAAAATGTCTCTGTCTATAGCGTGTAAAAGGGTGCTATGTTGTTTGCTGGAATACATTCTCACTACGGTAGAAATGCTCATACAATTTCCATTGTTCGCAATATGCATTAATGCTGTTTTAATTATATTTTGTGTGGTTGTTTACATGTACTAAGCAACAGGATGAGCCTCTTGAAATTAACACTTTTAAGGATAAAGTATATTTTCTTCGTTACAGTGTGTGTGATATTCTAAAGATCGAAATAGTTCTTTTCAAAATTAACACTGTCTCACTAATCATTGTTTAGGGACTGGTAGTAACCTAGAAAGCATGGACACCACATTATCTAAGTATTGATTGTGGTTGTTTGGGGCTAAAACAAGCTGTTTTTTGTACATTTATTTCTTGGTGCACTGTACTAAGTTCATTTGTGACACTCATGGGTGTGAAAGCAAACCTTTGCAGTGCTAAGCCACTGCCTTAATTTATGCAACAGTAGTTCTGAGCTGGACTTGTTCTGAAGCAAACACTTGAATATCACACTTTTCTCTCACACTAAAACAAATGTCTTATGATAAGCAAACCTTTAAAGAATAGACATTGTGCTACGTGCCAGAAATGTAAATATGCTTTGGATGTCTCTCAGCATTATACATGCAATCACAATAATGGGTTCCTAAGTGTGTGTCAATCAACCTGCCACTCGTCCAAAATAAATACATCTGCTTATCAGTCTCATATATGTATTGTTCTCTTGTTGTGTGATTACTTTTGGACTCCTTTCTTTGTACACATTTTCTCCAGACTCTGACTCTTTTTATCCAATCAATTTCATCTGAGCTCTGAGAGCTAGTATGTAGCTTGCAACATCTTGTGGGGGCTTTATGGGAGCTTGCTCCCATTCCTCCTTCTGAGAGATCCTTGTTCATTCTGTGGCAAAGCCGTGTAGGCAAAGAGCAGGCATGGTGGTATGTTATTCCACCTACCTCTCAGGGGCACTAACAGACCCAATATCATACCTTTCAGGGTCTTGTTGAATCTTTCAACAAGCCCATTTGTTTGCAGATGGTAGGGTGTTGAGAACTTTTAGGTTACCCCACACACATCCCACATGACAATTATGTAGGCACACATGATGTTCGTGTCCCTGTCAGACACAACCTTCTTGGAGAAACTCATGCAGGTGAAGGTCCCCATCAATGCCCTGGCCACCACAGGTGCAATCACTAAGCTCAGAAGTATGACTTCAGGGTGAAAGGCGGCATGGCCCATCAAGACCAGGATAAACCTGTTCCCTAAGGCCTTCTTAGGGTCCAGAGGCTCAACAATATCTATATTTACCCACCATTACAGGGGGCCATACGCTGTTCACCTAACTTACTACTAGAGTGGCAGGTGATACTGGACCTTCAGAATGCATCTGATTTAGACCTCATCTGGGGCCAATAAAAGTCAGTGACTAGGTTGTGGCCTGCCCAAGTTGTCCTACCAGGGGGACCTTATGAGCCAACTCCAGTAGAAAGGTACTGTAGCACAGAAGGACCGCCAACACTTTCCTGTGCCAGGCTGAGGGACCTTAGATTTACTATAAAGGACCAATCTCCCAATACATGTGGTTATCAGTAGAGGTGTCACCCTTTGCCAGGTCCTCAAACTGCCATGGTGGGGCACCATTTCTGAACTTTGCCTGAGACGGTCCTTTTGCCACTTTCCACCCAGCTTCCTGGCAGTTTCCAGGACCTGTGACTCCTCTGCCAGGCTGCCATTGACCATGTGTCCATAAGCATCCGCTCAGGCAATTCCAATATCTCCAGATGAGACCTTTGCTCCATCTCCTTCCTGATGGTGGGCTCAAATTAATTCCTAAACAAGCAGTCTACAGGGTTTGCTAAACTCGATTCTACTCTAAGAGACACAGAGACCCCACCCCCCTCTTGGGGAATCAAACGCACAGGATAGTGGCCTACATGGTTGTCTGCTGTCACAATCAGGTGGACTGCATCAGGGACAACCCACTCTGGAGACACCGGATGACACTTAACATGATGACTTCTGTGTCTATCAGAGCCTCCAGCTCAGCCCATTAATGGTGATCCACTGGCTGTATTTCTTAGTGTTGTCAGGCATGTGAGCTTTATACACTGTCGCTGTGTAACCCAGGGAAACTAGGGTAACTTCTACACTGCCCCCAAACTAACAGGGGCCACCTTCCGCAGCACTACACTCACAATACCTGGTATGGGCCCGCCAGTGGGGAGTTGCTTCTTGATGGTTGGGCCCCAGCGCCACTTGCACCTGATGAACTTTTGATAGCTACACTTTAGTGAACGGAGTCTGAACTCTCTTCTTATATAGAAAACAGACAAGTCTCAAAATGTACTCCAGTCCCTCGAAGTGAGCCTTACCTGCTGCAGAGATTAGTCTTTCCCCAAATCTGGTCTCTGCTCTTCAACAGAGTTCAGTACGTCATCCGCAAGAATTAACCACAGGTGCATTACATTACAAATGTATAACACACAATAACGGTTCACTGTAGACTTATCTCTGAAAAATAGCAGTTGCGTAAATACATGTGGATGTAGACATTCTCTACAATTAGTATATTGTTCACCAATAATACATCATTTAAAAAAACTTTTGTCTCTGACCTTCACGATTTATGACCTCAAGTTAAAAAACAACCATGACTAATTATACCTAATTCCATTTATTTACAAAGTCAATAAAGACCAACTACAATCATGTTGATTTAAGTGATCAAAATTGTGCACAGGTGCCGTGTGAATAAATCATAAAAAGGTGCATTAGAATAAAGAAACATTTATGACAATTGATTCCTCAATGGATTTTGATAAATGGGGTAAAAATAGAAGTCTATATTGTGTCTTAAGGTCTACGGCATTTAAACCTCAAAGCATTTAAGGTCATCATCAGGACGGGGTGGAGCACAAATGTTTGAATAAAAGTAAAAATAAAAATAATAAAATCAGTATAATTAGAGGATGCTATAAATCAGGTCATCCCAAGATATAAGAATATGTATGTTAACTTACATGAGTTTATACTCCTGCTGAGTAGGAGTGGAGACTTATTTGGACAAAGTAGCGGACAAAGAGGCAATCAAGACTGTGGAAAAATAAGAAACCACAGTCAAAACTGGAATAAGAGTAGGAAGGATGGGTTAAAGGTGGGTAAGGACTTGGGGGGAGGTAGTCGAGGGGAAGTAAAGGTCTTACCATAAGAAGTAGGGCGGTGGTCCTAATCAATAGGTGCTGGCTGGAAGAACAGGAAGTAATAAATACCACTCAATAATTACGGAGTAAGGGCTTACCTCCCGACAAAATGAGTTCCCTCCTAGATGACAGCAATTCAATATTAGTAGCCACTGTGTAATTAGTTAATAGCGGTTGGGAAGGGCCAATGTGGCCTGGGATTACATCTCCACCAAATGACAGGGATTCAGAAGAGTGCAGTTATCACTTATTGCATGCTCCCACTAGGACTCTCAGAAGCTAATTGTGTAACGCAATGGAAACACTACAAGACCGATTCTGGGTATGCATCAACGCATCAAACGCACGGAACAGTACAATGCATGCGGTTGCATTGGAACTGTCAACAGAGGACCTCAAGCAAGGGAAAATAATAAAGACGGGCAACTCAGATATAAGTGGTCCACATGGGAGTGCTAATATGGGAATTGATGCATAAATTGATGAAATGAAATATCTCCTTTATAACAAAATCGCACGTTGTGAACACTACATCAATCTCGACTCGCAAATATGTAGTTAAGCAGGCCCTAAGACTTAGGCCCGAGGATTGCTGATTGATAGGTCACAGACGGGAGGGTGTGTAGCTGACAGGCAAATACTTGTGCAGGAAACTCTTGATCAATCCCACAGATAGGCCCAGCAACATAACAATGGTCAAGGGAGATTGCCCTAATAAAGCACACGTGGCAAGCCTAATCCATAATAACAAGAAATACATATATATCAAAACAGATAATACTTCAGAATACCATATATATGACAAGAATGAAAGAAATCATAAACATAAATGTAATTAATAAAAGACATATGCATGTTATGGCAAGGAAGCTTCCATTAAGTTAGTGAAAATGATATATTACATAAATCGTATAATGGTTAGCCAGACCTAAAAACAAACAAATGCCAGAATACAAACATATATAAATTAGAGAAAAATCAGAGTCTAATAGGTCTATGATACACAGCATGAACTTATATGAAAAAAATACAATATTGTCACTATGGCAGTGATTGAAGCAGGGGCCTCCAACCTTTTCTGCAGTGAGAGCTACTTCTGATCAGTGAAAATTCTTGTGAGCTCCTGAAGGCCAAGCGTCTCGCGCACTGTTACCAAGCACCCCCGCCCATCTTCATTGACTTTAAGCCTAATATCCACAGAGCCAAATATTATGGTTTGAACAAAATATGGCAGGGCTATGACAGGGCTGCCATGTGTGCCAGTGAGCGGGTGGTCTTTGGGGATGTATGAACGTGTGTACGTGTGAATGGGACCTGTGTGTATGGGTTACTCGGAACTTGTGTGGTATGTTCTTGTGGCACAGGACATACCTTTCACCATATGTGACACTGTTACATGTTTAACGCAAACATATAACCATTTTTGGAAACAAGAGAAATTAAAACTATAAAAAAATGTTGAGCAAAAAAGTTCAAAGAGGGAACATTATTCTGCCCTTTACAGTTCTTGCGCTTAAAATAATGGGTTTATTTTTCAGTTATAAATATGGTACCTTGTCTATCAGCCATTGGGGTGCAAGTGCCTGTTGTCTGTAAAGGGGACACTTTGAAATGGGAGACTATTAAACCGAAGAGTTAACTTTATGTTTATATGGGTTCCATAAAACTCTTCATTTAAATGTTCTCCCATTTCCAAGTGCCACATTTACAAACAGCAGGCATCTTGCTCCAAGTGGCCTGTAGGCACGGTGCCATATTTATAACAGAACAATGAAATCATTTGTTTAAATGGGAGAAATTTAAAGTGACGAAACAGGCTTCATAAAACATTAAAATGTAATTAGCTGAATTGATAGTGGAGAAAAAACATTCGGGGCCTTATCCATAGTACCGCCGAACCTGTAGTGGCGGTCCCACCACGGCAACACAGCGAGACCGCCCGCAGTATTATAACTCTGATGGTCAGAACACCAAAAGACAAACTGGCACCGCTGGGATAAAGGATTCCACTGGGCCGGGGGCCTTTAAATGGCAGGAATATGCTTGTGGGGCCGCAGCCGGCACTGCCAAGCATATTCCGAGTTGCCTTTTCACCGCCATTTTCAAGGCGGTGAATCTGCCATGAAAAGGGTGATGGAATGGCAACAAGTAACAGTATTTGGACCAGGAGGTGCATGTGGGGTGCACATTTAGTTCCCCCATTGATTTGCACCCCCCTCCTTCATGGTGTGGCATGTATGTTCACCGTGGAGGCAGGTGGTGTCGTCGCTCTGACTGTGGCAGTCTGCATGATAAGCTCTTCTATGAGCCTAACAGACTGCCGCTGTCAGACTTCTGCAGGACCGCTCACCAGACCAGGATTTAACTACTAATTTGGCGGGCGGTGACTTCACGGCTTTGGTGTTCCTACAGTGTAGGACCGCCAAAGTTGTAATAAGGCCTTAGAACGTATGTTTAATGGAAATATTTTTCTTCACTTTAAATGTATCCCATTTCGATATTACTATATTTTTCAGTTATAAATATGGCACAGCATCTACTGGCCAATGGGAACAAGAATCCTGCTGTTTGCAAATGAAACACTTTTAAATGATAGAGAATTAAAATGAAGAACTTAATCATTAAGGTATCTTTTAATTTTAATTTTCTCCCATTTAAAAGCATTCACAAACATCATTTTGTTCTCACTCTCCAATATTGCGTTACAATGACTTTTATTTAAAAGTTAAATACTTCAGTGCTTCACTTCTTCACCTCTGTAACCCAGCCTGGGTCACAAACCTGACTGAGCACTGCACATTATCAGGCCCTGCCATCTTCAGCCTGATGACAATAATGTAAAATAATCACAGCCTTCCTGTAAATTAAAAGGAATATGCGACCCTGTGCTTATTTAAAAATTAACTCAATACTGTGAGTTAGTCTGAATGTGTCTACAAGCTACTGGTGGCTTGTGATTGACTGGATGGAGACACCTGGAAGTATTTCATTCCATTCTTCTATTGTGTTCAGGCCATTGGTTATGGATTGACATCAGAAAATCAGCATTGGGTCTATATCCGCACTCTGGGGTTTCCTTTTTTACCATGTTAATGACCTGCCAAAAAATGTCATTCTCACTGTGTTTGGCACTTTTGAAGTGATCACCTAAGGGAGCATTCATCACTTTACACCACATGTTGCTCCTATGTTGTCCAATGCATGCTTTTACCTTCTGCAAGGACTGGCTTTTATAAGTTAAATTGCAAGGGCATTGGATGCAGTAAATCACATTATTGTCAGAGATCAGCTCTCCCGCAGCTCCGCCCGACTGCGCTCGCCTTCGGTCCCAACTAAGGCAGGGTTCAAGACTTCTCCCTGCTGGGTACTGCACTATTGACTCTTGGCTTGTTTTTCTCCCTGCTTTCCCCCGTAGCCCATAACGCTGATTCTGTGTTATTTTTATTTATTTATTTTCTCCCACCGCATCCCGCCCAGCTCCCTCCTCCCAACCGCACGTCCTTTCCCCCTCCCCTACGTAAATGGCGACCGCTGTGCGGTCGCGCGCAGCGAGCGCGCTGCTGGTGTGCCAAAGGCGCGCCTAAGGCAAACCCGTTTTCGCCCATACGTGCCTGGACCGCGCCCAGGTCCTCGCGAGAGCCACGACTTCCGACAACGCTACGACTCCAGCTTTCTCCACGAAGTCAACACCAGCCGATCATCAAACTGCTTCCAGGCCAGCTCAAAACTCACCCACGGACCCTTCACCTGCTGTAGATGCAACTTTACTAGCCGCCGAACACCTGCACGTCCTACCCCACCCATCAGAGCAGAACGCAACCACTTCAGATGCATATTACTCATCACCCGCTCCGTCCACAAGCACGCCATCGAACTCTGGGACCTACTCGACTCAGCCTCCCTGGACGTCGCCTTCTTAACAGAGATCCGGATGAACCCCTCCTTGGCACCCGACATTGCTATAGCCATACCAAATGGATACAAGATCACCAGAAGGGACCGCACCAACAGACCAGGAAGAGGAATTGCCATTGTCTACAGGAATACCCTCAGAGTCTTGACCTGCACAACAGACACCTCCAGCACCGCCGAACACCTGCATTTCCAGATCCACACCAACCCCAACACCACTCTCAGAGGAACACTCATTTACAGACCCGCTGGACCCCGACCACAGTTCATCAACGCCATCTCCGACATCGTCAGCATGCACGCTCTTGCGTCCACAGAATACATCCTCCTCAGATACCTTAATTTCCACCTCGAGAACGCCGATGGCAGCAACTCCGTCGCTCTGCTTGATAACCTCGCCAACCTTGGACTCAAACAGCTCGTCACGACTCACACCCACACCGCTGGACACACGCTCGACCCCATCCTCTCTGCCAGCAACCACGTCAGCTTCAGCCACACCACCGAACTCCATTTGACTGACCACTGCTGCGTCCACTTCACCTTCAAGAAACCCACCACGAACCACCACCCACAACAGATCCACTACCGCAGCTGGAACAAGGTCTCGGAAGACCAGCTCATCACCGCCCTCGCCCGAGACCCACCGACAGACACCACAGACACCGACACAGCAGCCAGCAACCTCAGGCAATGGATCGACGACTGCGCCAACACTCTCGCCCGATCAAAAAGCCCTCAAACAGACACACTGAGAGAAAGGCCAGCTGGTTTCTCCACTGTCCTCCAGGAATCCAAGCGGACCTGCCGAAGGCTCAAGAACAAGTGGCGCCACGAAAAGACACCGGACAACCATGCAGCCCTAAAGAACGCCAGCCACAAGCACCACCAACTCATCCGAGCCACCAAAAGGACCTCCTTCAAGCAACGCATCAACAACAATGCACACAACAGCAAAGAGCTCTACAACATCGTGAAGGAACTCTCCAACCCCAGCTCCATCTCCAACGACATCCCGCCATCGCAGGACCTATGCGACTCCCTAGCCACCTTCTTTCACCGCAAGATCGTAGACATCCACGACAGCTTCAACACCCAGACCCTCCCTACAGTCATCAACACTGCAGACTCACTGCCCCCCAGCCTCACCAACCGCCTGCTCTCCTGGAACCACGTCAATGACGACGACACAGCCAAGACCATGTACACCATCTACTCCGGCTCCCCATCCAACCCCTGCCCTCACCATATCTTCAACAAAGCAAACCGAATCATCGCACCCCAAATCTGGAAGATCATCGACAGCTCTTTCGAGGCCGCTACCTTCCCGGAAAGCTGGAATCACACCGAGATCAAAGCCCTACTCAAAAAACACTCACAGCGGACTAAAAGGACCTCAAGAACTTCCGGCCCATCTCCCTTCTTCCATTCCCAGCGAAAGTCATCGAAAAGATCGTCAATAGGCAACTGACCCACCTCCACGAATAGAACAACATCCTGAACCCATCCCAATCGGGACTCCGCAGCAATCACAGCACCGAAAACGCCCTCATCGATGCCACAGACGACATCAGGACCCTACTGGACAATGGCGAAACTGCGACCCTCATCCTCCTGGACCTCTTGGCCGCTTTCAACACCATCTGCCACCACATCCTACGCACACGCCTACATGAAGCAGGAATACGCGACAAAGCCCTGGACTGGACCACCTCCTTCCTCACTGACAGAACCCAGAGGGTCTGCCTCCCCCTTTCCATTCTGAAGCCACCAAGATCATCTGCGGCATGCCCCAAGGATCATCCCTCAGCCCTACCCTTTTCAACGTCTACATGGCACCGCTCGCCAACATCGTCCGCTCGTACAACCTCAACATCGTCTCCTGTGCCGACGACACTCAACTGATCCTCTCACTCACCAAAAACCCTGCCACTGCCAAAACCAACCTCCCCGAAGGAATGGAGGCCATCGCCAGCTGGATGCAGACCAGCCGCCTGAAACTTAACTCGGATAGCACAGAGGTCCTCATCCTCGGATCCACTCCCTCCGCCTGAGACGACTCTTGGTGGCCTGCCGCTCTGGGAGCCGCTCCCACACCCACCGAACACGCACGCAACTTGGGGTTCATCCTGGAGTCATTGCGCTCAATGACCCAGCAAGTCAACGCCATCTCCTCCTCCTGCTTCAACACCCTCTGCATGCTCCGCAAGATATACAGATGGATCCACACTGGAACCAGAAGAACAGTCACAGAGGCCCTCGTCAGCAACAGACTGGACTACGGCAACACCTTCTACGCAGGAACGACGGCGAAACTCTAGAAGAGACTGCAACGCACACAGAATGCCTCCACACGCCTCATCCTCGACATACACCGCCAAGCCCACATCACTGCCCATCTGAAAGACCTGTTGCACTGGCTCCCAGTCAACAAGAGGATCATCTTCGAGCTCCTCACCCATGCCCACAAAGCACTACACGATGCCGGACCAGCATACCTCAACAAACGTCTCACCTTCTACTACCCGAACCGCCAGCTTCGCTCCGCTGACCTCACCCTAGCCACCGTCCCACGCATCCACAGGACCTCCACGGTCGGCAGATCCTTCTCTAGCCACCAAGACATGGAACACCCTCCCCACACAGCTGTGGCAGTACCAGGACCTGCTGACCTTCAGGAGACTTCTCAAGACCTGGCTGTTCGAGCAGTAGCTGCAACCCCACACCCCCGCTCAGCGCCTTGAGTACCTCATGGGTGATTAGTGCGCTCTACAAATAACTGATTGATTGATTGAACAGTTGCATAAAAATTCCAGATCATGTTTTATTTGAGGTAAAGCTTTCCTGTTGGTAGTGTAATTGCAAACAACACAATTACTACATTTGTAATACACCTTTGCAGGTGGTAAATTGCAAAGTGATCGAATTTTATTAGGAATCGTCTTAGGTTTATATGCTTGGGAAGGTGATCCTTTAGGTTAGGGCCCCGTTTGAAGGAGAAAAGCAGGACCTCTAGAGATGATTCCCCTGAACATAGTACATCCCAGTGTTTTTTTATTACTTTTCACTATTTTTCAGTACATGGGCATTAATTTGTGACACAAGTAGTTTTGTCAAGTGGTGTCTTGATTGAGTTGAAGTAGAATATACCTGTGAGAGTACCGAGCTCTTTTCAAAGAGCATCTCGCCCTTTTTTTTACTATCCCTTTTCGGTTTATTTATAACGCAGGACATTGGCTTCTCTGAAAAAAAATCAGTCTTAAATATTCATTTTCTGCGGATACGCAAAGATTGCCCAAATATAAGGCCACCTCATAGGGCACGTGGAGGAAAACTATTATATTGCAATAAAGTGTTCCTTTCCATAGGTTTCTTGAAAAGAGATGTGTAAAGGTTGACAATACACATGGTCATGGGATTGCTATTTTGCTGCCTTTTTAGGTCTGGATTTTGACAGCACAACTGTGAAACTGACCTGTTGCTTACAGTGTACAAAGAGTGGGATTTAAAATTCTGCAAATCCTGAAGTACACAAATGAGTGCAAGATCTTCTGTACGTGCACCCATCAGAGAAAGCATGAATTGGATAAAAACACTGAGTAAAGATTTGTGGATCTTCAATCTGGATATAGACTTGCATATAATTGAAGCAGAATGTACGAAAAGGGCTATTCTGATGGTAGATTGATTGATATGAGTATGAGCACATATGCTACTTTTGTTTTGGTTTTTCAGTTGTCTTGCCTCGATCTCTGTACTTTTATGGCTCTAACAAGTATATTCATATATTATACCTGTGCTAATTTTTTATTTTAAATGTGATTTGGGTCCATTCCTTTTAACCATTATTTTTCTTCAACCAGCCTCTTTCAGCCATTGGCTTGAGACTTTGTCAATCATGTCTTGACTCAGCCCGGTGGAGAAATCATCGTTCTCACCTAAAAGTTTGGCTGTTTTTGTGCATCCCTCTGCCTCCACTTGAGTCCATGCATTGATTTGCATGAAGGACTGCTTTACAGATACAGCCTCTTCTGTCAACTACTGCTTGCTCCTTCCTGCATGTCTGGTTCTAATGTGCTATTGATGCATGCATTAGCACACTAAACCCAAACTCATTGGCTTTGACAGTGCTTGTTTTCTCTGGCAGTGGTCACTGCAGTTTTGATTGAAATCCCATTTCCGTCATGAGGTGTTCCTTGACTTTCACAGTTTTCCCCTTTGCACAATTGTGTTGTTTCCTGTTCCCCTTTATTGGAGCTGGTCGAGCCACTGAAAGCTTGAGCCAGACTTGAGCCAGTTCCAGGCTCTGGCTCAGCTCAAGGTCCTCTTGGAACCTTGAGTCCAAAACGAGTCAAGCTTTCCTGTTGCTTCTGCCCGCCACCGATGCTCGGATAAAGAATTAATATCGAAGCTTTAACATTTGAGGTAATAAGGAGAAATAAATAGATACCTATTTAGTGACTGATTGGTACAAAGAGAAACCTTAGATCATTCCTGGATCCTCATTTAACCAAACTGTTTGATCTTAGGCAAATATTTTATTTCACCGATCCTCCATTTACTTTATTATCACATATGAGTGTACTGTCTACAAAGTGAGTTCAGAATAAGAGATGTACAAAAAATAAAATCTATTGTGTTTGATTTATTAGACTATAATGTTGCTCAGTCTACAAGAATCTGGGCACATATAGGGTTGATATGAAAACTGAATCGTTTCGTAGGTCACTGAATAGACCTGATTCAGTCGGGAGACTCCTAATTTTTTAAGCCAAAAATGGCTCTATTTAGGCTGTCTCACGCCTGAAATTACTTCTGCTTCAATAGTAGTCAACGGTTGAAATACAATCTCACAAGTTTTTTTTTTAATCTCTCACTTTCTTCTTCTAAAATGTTGGCACGTAAGGCCACTAATGGCATTTGTCACCAGGACAGAGGTGGGATAGATTGGTTCTAAGTTCATGTTTAAAAACTTTGACTTTTAATAAGTACCTGCCTCAGTCCAGTGGTATAATGTGGCTTATTAAGGTCAAAGCGTCTGCATCTCAAAGAATACACTTCTTTGCAAATGGAGGACACTTTGTCATATTTTAGTTGCTATTTGCTGCATGATTTACACAGAAACCATGTAGAGGGTTTGGCGCGTGCATGGACTCTGATAACCAAAGTAGATGCTTAGCTCTTACTGTTAATTTGTTGAGTCGACCCACCGGTACCCTTTATCATGCTTGTTTTTGTTTATTTTTTTTAGGTCGAGCCTGGGCAGCGCATGCGCTGCTCTGCTAGCCATGCTGTATTTGTGGAATTTTAGTTCGTGTATTGAACATCATCTACGCCATCTTGCAGACTCACGTATGAACATAGACGACAGCCATTTTAGGTACCATGGTCTCCTTGTTCACGATCACCCGTCAGCACACTTCCCTGACCCTGCAAGCATCCCCCATGCACCCTGACCGCCCTCGCTCTCACATGCACAAGTCATGAACCCTTCTCCTTCTGCATGACGCTTTCATGAATGAATCACACCCCGCGCCTGACCAGCACCTCCTCTCCTTCCATGAATACCCCTCTGTGGATAAACCCTTCCACCACGCTCGATTGTCCACACCGATCCTTCCTTTCATGACTATCTCTCCTTTGATGACCCCTTCCTCTGAGCCCGATTGTCTGTACGAACCGATGGTCATCCCTTAGCCTGAGGATACAGTTTATTGCCCACTACTGTATGCACTCGCCTCTCTTGAAAGGAGCCACTATTGATCATGACCTCCCCAGCCCTGAGATTCGATCAGGCGCACACATTCCAAAGGAATCGGCAGAACACTTAGCTGCGTGATAGCCCCCTCCCATGGTATGAGGGGTAAGGGCCTCTACTGTTGTCATGTGTTGAAATGGGCCGGAACTGGGGGGGGTGCCAGGGATGTTATCCTCATGCTTCACAATGTCTTTGTTGTAATAAAGCACGTCCACATGTCTTAAACCAGTGTATAAAAGACCAGGCCCCAGAAAGGCTGGGAGAGCACCTCGAGACGATACCTTGTTGTCCGATCTGATGTGTTCTACTCCGTCGGAATAAAACTTGTTTCCTGCCTTCCTGTCTCCAGCGCCTGCCTCTTTATTGGATAACTTCGTATGGTATTAGAGGCGTCTAACGCCGGGCAAATTTAACTTAGGAAACATCAACAGAATAGCCTGACCATTTTGAATTGATCTTTATCAATTGGCGTCCCAAACGCGGGGCCCATCAGCGACACGTGGATCCAGTGGGAGAGGTCCCGACGACAGAGTGAACGACTGCAACGATCGGGAGAGCTCCTGTCCGATAGACCCTCGTCTGACAGCCGATCATCTGAACTTCACTGATTCCGAGCAGACCTCTCCCGAGTGATCTACGGTCCTGACTGGGAACCACCAGGAGTGCCGCGATAGCAACAGAGAATAGAGGACGATCGGGTGCTGGAAGCGGAAGACGAGAAACGGTCCGTGCGGTCCGGGTAAGGTCGTGACACACGACAAATTGCGAAATTGATTGTTTGATTGTTTGAAAATACTAGTATTACTCGTCTTATTGTCTCTGAGAGATTCTCTATTTGCAAACAAGCACAGAGTCGCCATACTCTGTTTAGTCTTTGCAGATAGTGAAGGATAGGTAACGCGGACTTTTGTCCCCCATTGTAATCTGCCGTGCCTATTTTTCTCCCCATTGATTGATTGTTTGATCGAGCATTGAATTGTTCGAAGTTGGTTCTCTTAAGGATCTTCTCTGCCTACAAACGGGGAAGAGTAGGAATATTCTCTCTCCCTTTGCAGATAGTGAAGGGTAGGTAACGCAAGCTTTTAACCCGTCGTACCTATTTCATTCCTCATTGATTGATTGTTTATCCAAGCATTGACTGTTTGGAATTGGTTCCTTCTGGAGGTATTCTCTGTTTGCAAACAGCGTAGAATAGAATACTCTGTCCAGTTTTTTTGCAAGTAGTGAAAAGATAGGTAGTGCAGGCTTTTGCCCCCCATTGTAATCCGTCATGCCTATCTTCTCCCCATTGGTTAGTAGTTGGGTCAACCCGGACCGCTTATTAGAGATGAACCATCCAGCTCCACTGGAAGGCACCCCTAATAAGGACATGTTTACTAAGCAAGGACTAGTCGCTATAGCTTATAGTAAGTTATGGCATAAATACACAAAAAAGGATCCTGAAAGTCAGTGGCCACTGATAGGTTCTTTTGATGAAAATAAAATAAAAACACTAGAAGCAGCTGTAAAAATAAATAAGGCAACGCCCACTATGCTCGATAGTATTGGCATGTGGCGCAAAGAAGCAGAACAGCGAAGGAAAAGAGAAGAAGCAAAAATAGTGAAAGGGTTACGAAAAGCAGCCCATCTGGCCGCAAAAGAACTAGATGAAGAAATAAGAAGAAAAGAGGAAGTTAAACAAACACAAGAATCAGGACTGGCAGGCCAATGCCCTGTCAGGACCCCCCCTACGCTCTACCCGGAGATGCCCTCCAAACAGCGGGCAAATGACGAGTTACTGCTCGGCCCTCCAATTATCTACATGCCCCCTCCTTATGCTCCCTGCCAGCCTCTAGCACAACACTCACCAGTTCAAAGTGCAGGCGTGGGTGACCCTAGCGCTAGTTCCCCCGGCTCTTACGGCCTTCGCACCAAGCCGCATTGGTAACAACAGCAGATGAACATGAGACTAGCAGGCAGCTAACAGCCAGGCCAAATAGGTTGAGCAAAGATGAGCGGGATGGAATCGACCAGATAGCAAAGACCCTGGTAGAACGGAAAGAGAGCGAAGAATATACGATGAATATGCACAATTCACATGCCGGTAGTCACGAACGGCATTTCATTTTACGGTTCAGCTACCACACCCTGAACGCCTATGAGGATAGGTACCAGAATAAGGGTCCTGCTAAACTGACGGCTCTATATAGAAGGGTCGATGTTGGAGATGGGACTGAGAGCGATGTGACGGACCTCTTCATGCAAACGCTTGAGGTTTTCCGCCACCTCGCGGAACAGAAACCAGAGGTCAAGATCAAAGTCCCTGAGACGATTGAACCCCCATTAGAAGCAGCCAACACTATGATGCCTATCAGAGAAGCCGCCCCCTACTGGGTTCCCCCAAGAGGTCAGGGAACAAACGATGATATCAACCACGCAGATGCAAAAGGGAGGGTTGTGTATAATTGGGTTTACCAACCATGGGATCGGCAAGATATTTTAACCTTTAGGCAAACCCTGCCCGATTTAAGAAAGAACCCGACAGCATTTTATACCGAACTAAGTACAGCCCTGGGCTCAACCATAATGACTCTAGCGGACATTGATTTATTTTTTGGGTTATGTCTGCCGGCTGACGTGTGGAAGCAAATCCGGAAGGCCAACCACACAGATCTGTTTGGACATACCTGGAATCAACTCGGTGAACTAGATAGGCAGCGAGAGCCCGGTAAGAAACCTGTAAAGGACATACTGGAACTCCCGGACAAAATAGTGCAGAAATTAAAGACATTGATCCCAGAGAGAAAGGTAGACTGGTCGGTAGTCACGGCTTGCCGTCAGAAACCCCAGGAAGACGTATCAGAATATTTCTCCCGATTTGAAACGGTGTTCTCCGACTACAGTGGCCAAGACATGACCACCGCAACCGGACAACACCTATTCGTGCAAAACTACGTAAAAGGGCTATCGCAAGAGGTCTCCCAAAAGTTACAGACGAGTGAGAGTAGTTGGGGAGCCTCCAAACCTGCAGCTATCCTTCAGATGGCTCAGTATTACGAACACCAAAAGAACGAGAACGAGAGGGCGACTGAGAGAAAGAAAAAGGACTTAAAGGAACGAGTGATGATTCCTCAATTGCAGGGAGTGACTACAGGAAGGGAACGGTATAGGGGAAACAACCAGTCGAATGCCCCTAGGAATTCGCCCCCTAGAGACCGCAACCCCACACCTGGCGCTCCACGAACCGACCTTGATGAGAACCAGTGTGCATTTTGCAAGGAATTTGGACATTGGAAGTCTCAATGCCTGGCCCTTCGGGAAATGATTAAAAATAAAGAGACAAGGGACATGACAAATGGCCCAAAAACTGGAGGGCAGGGGCGAGGGCAGACCTACGACACCACCAATGACAGACCTGGCAGACCAAACACATTTGACCGACCCCGCCAAAATCAGTGCCAACAGTCCGACTGCAACAATGCTCACGACTCTGCATAGGACTGCCAGGGGCAAGGGAGGGATCCAGTCGAGCTCTGTGTTGACCAGCAAGGTCCTTACGTCACTGCTAAGGTCCTGGGTACAAAGTCTCCATTCTTGGTAGACACTGGAGCGACACGTAGTGTATTATCAAAGCGACTGATTCCAAGGGCACCCTTGTCTGGCTCACACATTACATCGATAGGTTTCGATGGAACGCCCTCCACTAATCCCCTGTCTGTACCTATCTCCTTTGACCTAGGAAACAATCCCACTGACACAACATTTCTGCTCTCCTCCAACTCCCCTGACGCCATTATGGGTATTGATTTACTGAAACATTTCCGAGCTACTATTAGGTGTTCCCCGGATGGAGTCCGAGTCATCCTGTACGACAACCCGAGCATGTCCAGACCCTACCCCGCACGACATATGTACACCATAACAGATGCTGACCTATCCTTGCTCGATACCCTACCCCTGTATCTATGGGCCAGAAACGACTCGGATGTAGGACGAATGAAGATCGATCCTGTACACATAACTGTTCGACCAGATGCAATACTCCCGAAACTCCCACAGTACCGGATATCGCCCGAAGGCGAGAAGGCATTGGTAGCGATTATTCAGTCCTTGGTAGATGCAGGAGTGGTAGAGGAAGTGGTTAGTAATGTCTGCAATAGCCCTATCCTACCCATTGTTAAGAAGCAAGGTGAGGGAGATGAGAAAGCGTACCGCTTCATCATCGACCTGCGAGAAGTCAACAAAGTGGTGGTGCCACAGTACCCCGTAGTCTCAGACATCGCCACCATTCTGACTCTCATCCCGTCCACTGCCACCACCTTCACCGTTATTGATCTTAAAAATGCATTTTTCTCTATCCCCATCCATCCAGACAGCCGTTATCTCTTCGGCTTCACTTTAAAAAAACTTTCATACCGATTTTGTAGAGCTCCCCAGGGCTACACTGAAAGTCCCAGCATTTACAGCCAGGCCCTCAAAAGACAGCTGGACGCCGTCCAGCTACCAGATGGAGTGGTGTTGATCCAATATGTCGATGATATGATATCCTTTTGGCGGCCGACACCACTCCACTTGCAATCACAGCCACTATCCAACTCTTGCACTTTCTTGCGGAGAATGGCCACAAAGTCTCCAAAAAGAAACTGCAGTTCTGCCAGCCCCAAGTGACATACCTAGGCCATCTCCTGTCCAAAGAAGGGAGGAAACTTACGCCCGACCGAATCCAAACCATCCTAGACACCCCCATTCCAAAAACACAGAAGCAAGTCCGTTCATTAGTGGGCCTTACCTCTTTCTGCCGACAATGGTTACCGAATTTCAGTCTCATCATAAAACCCCTACTTTCCCTGTTGACCAAAGATGTCCCTTTCCCACTCCCTTGGACTCCCGAATGCCAAGCATCCTTTAAGGAGTTGCGGGATGCCCTTTGCTCGGCACCCAATCTAGGAACACCAGATTACTCCAAGCCCTTCTCCCTTTTCACTCACGAAAGGGAGGGATGCGCATTGTCTGTTCTAACTCAGCCCATCGGCGCCAAACAGCGCCCTTGTGCCTACTTCTCTGCCACTCTTGATCCAGTCGCCAGAGCTCTACCTGCCTGCCTTCGAGCAGTAGCCGCTGCTGCTGTCTCTATCCGCCAGAGTGAGGGAATTGTACTTTCGAACTCTCTCACGGTGTTAGTACCCCATGCAGTCGACACCCTTTTGAACCAGACCAAGACTCAACACCTGACTAGTGCACGACTGACAGGGTACGAATTGACTCTACTTGCACCCCACATCACCCTGAAGAGATGCACGACATTGAATCCTGCTACACTGCTGCCCTTGCCTGAAAATGACCCCGATGTGCCCCCTATACACGACTGTGTGACCCTCACGGACGAACAGACCAGGAGTAGAATTGACCTCCGAGACATTGTTTTACAGATCCTGATGGAGAACTATGGGTAGATGGCTCGTGTATCAAACTCCCAGACGGCACCACTTCAGCGGCCTATGCGGTGACTACAGCCCGAACAGTAGTTGAAACAGCTCGCATCACACAACGATCCGCACAGGCGGCCGAACTAATTGCCCTCACACGAGCATGTATCATAGCAGCAGGAACCACGGCGAACATTTACACGGACAGCCAGTATGCCTTCGGGGTGGTTCATCATTTTGGGCTCTTGTGGAGGGAAAGGGGATTCCTGACGTCCCACGGCACGCCCATCCTTCATGGAGATCTAGTCTCCGCCCTAATTGAAGCAGTTCTTCTCCCCAAACAATTAGCAGTGATCAAGTGCCAGGCACACAAGAAGGTGACAGATTTAGTCGGACAGGGAAACGCACTAGCCGACATCACTGCCCGAACCACAGCTGAGAATAGGACAACGACACGCATGTATGTGACCAGGTCACAAGCAGAAAAATGGACCGACGCTAGGGAAACAATCAGGGACATCCAATCGGCCAGCACGCCACACGAACTGACTGAGTGGGCGCGGGTGGGTCTAAGGGACGATGAAGGCTGCTGGCGGACAAAAGACACGAACAAATGGTTTCTGCCTGATGCATACTTGATCCCCATACTGACAATGGCACACTCCCCTGCACACATAGGCTCTGCCCCCATGATTGAACTCATTTCCAAAGTCTGGCACAACAACAAAATCCCCGACTCGGCCAAACGCCTAGTCCAGCAGTGCCTTATCTGCTTACAACACAACCCCGGGAAAGGAACTGTGGTACCCCGGGGAGGGTTTGGGATCCCCGACCACCCCTTTGAGGTCCTCCAGATGGATTACATCCAGTTAGAGAGGTGCCAAGGCTTGAAGTACGTATTAGTCATTGTATGTGCCTTCAGCAAATGGGTGGAAGCCTATCCGACCCGAGATAACACTGCCATGACTACTGCCAAAGTACTACTGAAAGAGTTTTTCCCTCGCTACGGCCTTTGTCGAATTTTATGGAGCGACAATGGCCCCCACTTCATAGCTGAAGTTATCCAACTGATTCTGAAGGGGTTGGGGGTAAAACAGAGATTCCATGCAGTCTTCCACCCCCAATCCGCTGGCCTGGTTGAGCGACACAACGCTACACTGAAACTGAAACTGTCAAAGATAGTGTCCACCACAGGACTTAAGTGGCCAGATGCCCTCCCACTGGCATTACTATCGATGCGCTCCACTCCCACTAAGCACCACCTGACCCCCTACGAGGTTGTGTTTGGGCGACCAATGAACCTCTGGACTGCCCCCAAGCCGACCTCCATTCACGACGTCCCCGACGTCCTGCTGTCAGATTATTTATACAAGTTGACTAAAACATTGTCTGTCATTCATCAACAGGTGCAGCAGGCCATCCCCGATGCTTCCAGGGGTCCCGGTCACGATATCCAACCGGGAGAGTACGTCCTAGTCCGGAATTTTCAACGGGCGAAGAGTCTGGAACCCCGGTGGACGGGCCCCTGGCAAGTACTGATCACCACTCGGACGGCTCTTCGAGTGGAGGGGAAGAAGCACTGGCTGCACGCACACCACTGCAAGAAGGTTTCCTCGACCCTGGCCACGACAGACAACGTCAGCACCCAAGAGGAGCTCCTGAACAAAGACCGACCATCACTGAACTGTTATCCTGATACCGAGGCACTTGAACTTGCAAAACACTCTGATCCCACTGTGCCATCCCGAGAAGGGTATTTCCTGCGTCGAAAGGAGGGAGCTTCGGCTAAGTAGGCCACTGACTAAGTTAAAAATCTCAGAACGGTGACCCAAAGCAACCAAGGGTTATCCGGAGAGAAGCTAAACAAAGTCTGTGGTTCTGCCCACTACCGAGCACCTTGAAGATGAAGATGATGGAAGCGCCAGATAAGAAGATGATGGAAGCGCCAGATAAGAAGACGTCGGAAGCAACAGGAAATACCCACTACAGGAACCCAAAGACTGATAATTTGCACAAATCAAAGACAATCGCTATCTTCATTGTCTTCCTCTTTTGCCTCCTCCTCATGACTTCCTTCTGGATCTTGGAGGACAGCACACCCGCTCACCAGACATTGCTGGCCACTGTACAGCCAATCACCGTGAAAGAGCATCATTTGATCACCCTTTCACCTCAGCTCCGAGAAAGGCGTAAGGAGTTCTGGAACAATTCCTTCGTGCAACTGCTGCACCAGCACAACCTTGCTACAAATGCCACGAACTGCTGGATCTGCGGGTTGCTCCCGCATGCCACTGAACACTCTATACCTTTCATCCCTTCTCCTTTCTCAGTTCATGGCTCCTGCCTCGCCTGGTTGATCCTCTTGCAGGAGAGCAACAAGGACAACGCCGCTTCTGGTCAGACAGTGTCACACTTCTACTATGATTCAGAAAAGGGGGTGGTGATGAACAGAGTGTCTGAATTAAGCAGACCACTCTTACCCAGTCCAAAGATCAGGGCTTGATCCATCACCGTTATTTATCTCACTGCCCCATCCCAGTTCAGAACCTGGCTATATGCAAATTAGTCTGTCCCTGGCCCAGTGCATCATGGGAACAGGGCAGACCAAACTACCAAGCCAATTCTTCACCAGAAAGGAGACAAGCTACCGGGGACCGGTTTCTGGCATTTCAGCCTCTTCGGCCCGGCTTGCTTGAATCCTGATGGAGCAGTGAGAAAGGGACTCATGTCTGAGTATACCCTGCCACACCTATAGTGGCCAAAAACGATTCAGAAAAGGGGGTGGTGATGAACAGAGTGTCTGAATTAAGCAGACCACTCTTACCCAGTCCAAAGATCAGGGCTTGATCCATCACCGTTATTTATCTCACTGCCCCATCCCAGTTCAGAACCTGGCTATATGCAAATTAGTCTGTCCCTGGCCCAGTGCATCATGGGAACAGGGCAGACCAAACTACCAAGCCAATTCTTCACCAGAAAGGAGACAAGCTACCGGGGACCGGTTTCTGGCATTTCAGCCTCTTCGGCCCGGCTTGCTTGAATCCTGATGGAGCAGTGAGAAAGGGACTCATGTCTGAGTATACCCTGCCACACCTATAGTGGCCAAAAACGATTCAGAAAAGGGGGTGGTGATGAACAGAGTGTTTGAATTAAGCAGACCACTCTTACCCAGTCCAAAGATCAGGGCTTGATCCATCACCGTTATTTATCTCACTGCCTCATCCCAGTTCAGAACCTGGCTATATGCAAATTAGTCTGTCCCTGGCCCAGTGCATCATGGGAACAGGGCAGACCAAACTACCAAGCCAATTCTTCACCAGAAAGGAGACAAGCTACCGGGGACCGGTTTCTGGCATTTCAGCCTCTTCGGCCCGGCTTGCTTGAATCCTGATGGAGCAGTGAGAAAGGGACTCATGTCTGAGTTTACCCTGCCACACCTATAGTGGCCAAAAACGATTCAGAAAAGGGGGTGGTGATGAACAGAGTGTCTGAATTAAGCAGACCACTCTTACCCAGTCCAAAGATCAGGGCTTGATCCATCACCGTTATTTATCTCACTGCCCCATCCCAGTTCAGAACCTGGCTATATGCAAATTAGTCTGTCCCTGGCCCAGTGCATCATGGGAACAGGGCAGACCAAACTACCAAGCCAATTCTTCACCAGAAAGGAGACAAGCTACCGGGGACCGGTTTCTGGCATTTCAGCCTCTTCGGCCCTTAAATCCCTTGCTCATTGCACCATCAGGATTCAAGCAAGCCGGGCCGACGACGCCTGAAATGGCAGAAACCGGTCCCCGGAAGCTTGTTTCCTTCCCAGTATAAGAATTGGCTTGGTAGTTTGGTTTGCCCTGTTCCCATCATGCACTGGGACAGGAACAGACTAATTTGCATATAGCCAAGTTCTGAGCTGGGATGGTGTAGTGAGCTAAAAAACGGTGATGGATCAAGCCCTGATCTTTGGACTGGGTAAGAGTGGTCTGCTTAATTCAGGCACTCTGTTCATCACCACCCCCTTTTCTGAATCATTTTGTCCACCATAAGCGTGGAAGGGTATACTCAGATGTGAGTCCCTTGCTCATTGCACCATCAGGATTCAAGCAAGCCGGGCCGACGACGCCTGAAATGGCAGAAACCGGTCCCCGGAAGCTTGTTTCCTTCCCAGTATAAGAATTGGCTTGGTAGTTTGGTTTGCCCTGTTCCCATCATGCACTGGGACAGGAACAGACTAATTTGCATATAGCCAAGTTCTGAGCTGGGATGGTGCAGTGAGCTAAAAAACGGTGATGGATCAAGCCCTGATCTTTGGACTGGGTAAGAGTGGTCTGCTTAATTCAGGCACTCTGTTCATCACCACCCCCTTTTCTGAATCATTTTGTCCACCATAAGCGTGGAAGGGTATACTCAGATGTGAGTCCCTTGCTCATTGCACCATCAGGATTCAAGCAAGCCGGGCCGACGACGCCTGAAATGGCAGAAACCAGTCCCCGGAAGCTTGTTTCCTTCCCAGTATAAGAATTGGCTTGGTAGTTTGGTTTGCCCTGTTCCCATCATGCACTGGGACAGGAACAGACTAATTTGCATATAGCCAAGTTCTGAGCTGGGATGGTGCAGTGAGCTAAAAAACGGTGATGGATCAAGCCCTGATCTTTGGACTGGGTAAGAGTGGTCTGCTTAATTCAGGCACTCTGTTCATCACCACCCCCTTTTCTGAATCATTTTGTCCACCACTAGCGTGGAAGGGTATACTCAGATGTGAGTCCCTTGCTCATTGCACCATCAGGATTCAAGCAAGCCGGGCCGACGACGCCTGAAATGGCAGAAACCGGTCCCCGGAAGCTTGTTTCCTTCCCAGTATAAGAATTGGCTTGGTAGTTTGGTTTGCCCTGTTCCCATCATGCACTGGGACAGGAACAGACTAATTTGCACATAGCCAAGTTCTGAGCTGGGATGGTGCAGTGAGCTAAAAAACGGTGATGGATCAAGCCCTGATCTTTGGACTGGGTAAGAGTGGTCTGCTTAATTCAGGCACTCTGTTCATCACCACCCCCTTTTCTGAATCATTTTGTCCACCATAAGCGTGGAAGGGTATACTCAGATGTGAGTCCCTTGCTCATTGCACCATCAGGATTCAAGCAAGCCGGGCCGACGACGCCTGAAATGGCAGAAACCGGTCCCCGGAAGCTTGTTTCCTTCCCAGTATAAGAATTGGCTTGGTAGTTTGGTTTGCCCTGTTCCCATCATGCACTGGGACAGGAACAGACTAATTTGCATATAGCCAAGTTCTGAGCTGGGATGGTGCAGTGAGCTAAAAAACGGTGATGGATCAAGCCCTGATCTTTGGACTGGGTAAGAGTGGTCTGCTTAATTCAGGCACTCTCTTCATCACCACCCCCTTTACTGAATCATTTTGTCCACCATAAGCGTGGAAAGGTATACTCAGATGTGAGTCCCTTGCTCATTGCACCATCAGGATTCAAGCAAGCCGGGCCGACGACGCCTGAAATGGCAGAAACCGGTCCCCGGAAGCTTGTTTCCTTCCCAGTAAAAGAATTGGCTTGGTAGTTTGGTTTGCCCTGTTCCCATCATGCACTGGGACAGGAACAGACTAATTTGCATATAGCCAAGTTCTGAGCTGGGATGGTGCAGTGAGCTAAAAAACGGTGATGGATCAAGCCCTGATCTTTGGACTGGGTAAGAGTGGTCTGCTTAATTCAGGTACTCTGTTCATCACCACCCCCTTTTCTGAATCATTTTGTCCACCATAAGCGTGGAAGGGTATACTCAGATGTGAGTCCCTTGCTCATTGCACCATCAGGATTCAAGCAAGCCGGGCCGACGACGCCTGAAATGGCAGAAACCGGTCCCCGGAAGCTTGTTTCCTTCCCAGTATAAGAATTGGCTTGGTAGTTTGGTTTGCCCTGTTCCCATCATGCACTGGGACAGGAACAGACTAATTTGCATATAGCCATGTTCTGAGCTGGGATGGTGCAGTGAGCTAAAAAACGGTGATGGATCAAGCCCTGATCTTTGGACTGGGTAAGAGTGGTCTGCTTAATTCAGGCACTCTGTTCATCACCACCCCCTTTTCTGAATCATTTTGTCCACCATAAGCGTGGAAGGGTATACTCAGATGTGAGTCCCTTGCTCATTGCACCATCAGGATTCAAGCAAGCCGGGCCGACGACGCCTGAAATGGCAGAAACCGGTCCCCGGAAGCTTGTTTCCTTCCCAGTATAAGAATTGGCTTGGTAGTTTGGTTTGCCCTGTTCCCATCATGCACTGGGACAGGAACAGACTAATTTGCATATAGCCAAGTTCTGAGCTGGGATGGTGCAGTGAGCTAAAAAACGATGATGGATCAAGCCCTGATCTTTGGACTGGGTAAGAGTGGTCTGCTTAATTCAGGCACTCTGTTCATCACCATCCCCTTTTCTGAATCATTTTGTCCACCATAAGCGTGGAAGGGTATACTCAGATGTGAGTCCCTTGCTCATTGCACCATCAGGATTCAAGCAAGCCGGGCCGACGACGCCTGAAATGGCAGAAACCGGTCCCCGGAAGCTTGTTTCCTTCCCAGTATAAGAATTGGCTTGGTAGTTTGGTTTGCCCTGTTCCCATCATGCACTGGGACAGGAACAGACTAATTTGCATATAGCCAAGTTCTGAGCTGGGATGGTGCAGTGAGCTAAAAAACGGTGATGGATCAAGCCGTGATCTTTGGACTGGGTAAGAGTGGTCTGCTTAATTCAGGCACTCTGTTCATCACCACCCCCTTTTCTGAATCATTTTGTCCACCATGAGCGTGGAAGGGTATACTCAGATGTGAGTCCCTTGCTCATTGCACCATCAGGATTCAAGCAAGCTGGGCCGACGATGCCTGAAATGGCAGAAACCAGTCCCCGGAAGCTTGTTTCCTTCCCAGTATAAGAATTGGCTTGGTAGTTTGGTTTGCCCTGTTCCCATCATGCACTGGGACAGGAACAGACTAATTTGCATATAGCCAAGTTCTGAGCTGGGATGGTGCAGTGAGCTAAAAAACGGTGATGGATCAAGCCCTGATCTTTGGACTGGGTAAGAGTGGTCTGCTTAATTCAGGCACTCTGTTCATCACCACCCCCTTTTCTGAAACACTTCTACTATGGGTTCTGGCTGAACAAAACAGGAAGAACGTCTGCCCCCATTTGTCCTGCGGTCTCAGGTTCCGCCTTCCTTATGAACATTCCTGCTAAAGAAAGAGTCGAAATGCAAATACTCCACAATACAGCCAGACCCACCTTCTCCCACCTGCGGAAGCAAACAGCTGCCACCCTGACCGTGGCTCTGTCTGTCATCAATGTCACAGGACTTGTGTGTCTTGAAGGCCAGGGAACGCAGCTGGTGGGTCACAGCTCCTGCCGCATCACCAGAACATTGGTCTCAGTTGATCCTCCTTCCTTTGTTGCTTCTCCGAATATGTACTTTGTTTGTGGCACCAAAGCTTACACCTGGCTCCCGAAAGGTTGGAGAGGTACGTGCTACATCGCCTTCATTCTTCCTCCCACGTATGTGGCCTCAGCCTACCACCACCGGCAAAAGCGCGCCGGAGATGTTGAACAAGCCGACTCCACCGGAGCACAGTTCCTGGATGCAGCAAAGGGACTTGTTCCTCTGTGGGGACCAATGGCAAACAGCCGTGCTATCCGACACCTAACTCAGGCAGTAGAAACAACCATTAACATCACGGCTGTCATCCTTGCTAACAACACGGCTGAGCTTCAGGCAGTCCGCCTGGTGGCTCTCCAAAACCGCCTTGTTCTAGATGTTGTTCTGGCCGACCGTGGAGGTGCATGCCGCATCATCGGCTCCAGCTGTTGCACCTACGTGCCAGATAACTCACCTTCAGTCTACAAAGCAATCGAGCACCTCCACAGACTGTCCTCGGAGGTTCACCAGGAGCAGGAAGGATGGTCGCTTGGAGGCTGGTTCTGGGACACTTTAAAGGACTGGGGATGGAGATTGTTTACGTTTATATTAATACCAATCATGATGCTATGTGGGTGTTGCTTGGGTATTCAATGTTTGCCACCTCTGTGTTCACTCGTTTCCAACTGTATGTGCCCTAAGACTTTGGACTTTAAAAGTGAGCACATGAGTCCCCTATACGAGATAGAGGTGCGAGGTCTCATGGGGATCGATCGAACTGACAAGCTGGCGAGACATGTTAAAAGGGAGGACTGTGGAATTTTAGTTCGTGTATTGAACATCATCTACGCCATCTTGCAGACTCACGTATGAACATACACGACAGCCATTTTAGGTACCATGGTCTCCCTGTTCACGATCACCCGTCAGCACACTTCCCTGACCCTGCAAGCATCCCCCATGCACCCTGACCGCCCTCGCTCTCACATGCACAAGTCATGAACCCTTCTCCTTCTGCATGACGCTTTCATGAATGAATCACACCCCGCGCCTGACCAGCACCTCCTCTCCTTCCATGAATACCCCTCTGTGGATAAACCCTTCCACCACGCTCGATTGTCCACACCGATCCTTCCTTTCATGACTATCTCTCCTTTGATGACCCCTTCCTCTGAGCCCGATTGTCTGTACGAACCGATGGTCATCCCTTAGCCTGAGGATACAGTTTATTGCCCACTACTGTATGCACTCGCCTCTCTTGAAAGGAGCCACTATTGATCATGACCTCCCCAGCCCTGAGATTCGATCAGGCGCACACATTCCAAAGGAATCGGCAGAACACTCAGCTGCGTGATAGCCCCCTCCCATGGTATGAGGGGTAAGGGCCTCTACTGTTGTCATGTGTTGAAATGGGCCGGAACTGGGGGGGTGCCGGGGATGTCATCCTCATGCTTCACAATGTCTTTGTTGTAATAAAGCACGTCCACATGTCTTAAACCAGTGTATAAAAGACCAGGCCCCAGAAAGGCTGGGAGAGCACCTCGAGACGATACCTTGTTGTCCGATCTGATGTGTTCTACTCCGTCGGAATAAAACTTGTTTCCTGCCTTCCTGTCTCCAGCGCCTGCCTCTTTATTGGATAACTTCGTATGGTATTAGAGGCGTCTAACGCCGGGCAAATTTAACTTAGGAAACATCAACAGAATAGCCTGACCATTTTGAATTGATCTTTATCATATTGAAGTATGGAATAGAAGCCCCGCCCACTCTCCGCCAAGATTTTTCATTGGCTTGTGTCATTGTCCCTTGTAAATGCTGGCTTCTGATTCGTTAAAAGGCTTGTTAGTCCCTCCTTCGTACCGCCTTGTCTTCATTCATAATCTCCCATAAGGACTGGTCCTTTTACATCAGTTGTTACACAGTAGGTCTTTTTTCTAATAATCTGTAAGCACTATTTTCTTTAAATAGTTTCTCCTACTGCAGGCACGACATGCTTTCCGGTAACATTCAGCGTCCCATGCGCGCTCTCACTTTCTAAGCAGCCTGGGACAATGGTGGCTGATTCTTTGAATAGGTCTCGTATTTACAAGAGTTTCAGAGTTTCAGCTATTGGCATTGTATATGGTAATGCCTTTTATTTATGTTAGTTATCAAAACATATAAACAGGGCACGAGTCGGGGGTACACACGGGTGGAAGGCGTCCATCGACTTTTTTTACAGGGGCAAGAAGTTGGGCCCCACTGATAAAGATGCTGAATTCGTCCCGGTGTAATATCCAAACACCAGGACACTTTCAGCTGCGCCTGCACGTTGTTATCTGCTTTCGATCGGCAACAACCTGCAGGCAGGGACTGGGCTCTCCTATTTCTAACTGCCTCCTTCTATTCTAGTCTCTTGGCCTGCAGCAGTCCGGAGCCCCACATCCAAAAGCAAATGCAGCAGAGGAGAAGCAGAGGAGAAGCAAAGGCTCACACCTTGTTATCACTTCACACATACTTAAGAGAAGCAGCTTTTCACTTTCTACAGGTTCTGTTTATGAGATTTGCATGCACTGTAAGAAGATGTGTTGGTCTTTCCCAGTATTTGCACAAAATAAATAGCATTTATATAGTGCTTACTATCCCTGAGGAGGCGTTGTAATAATTTAAATAGAACTATTTTTTCTCCTAAAGCACTATGGCTAGAGGAAGCTTTACGCTGACAAAAGGGCAACATTGTTTTATGTAGAGCGTACAAAAGTGTGAATCTTCTCCCTAATTTGGGAGAGTTAACAAGTATACTCGAAATGTGCTCCAATGTACTCATGAAACACCTGCTAAATATGTATGTGATGGCTTAAGATCTGATGTTACTTCTTGTGATGCCACTTCTTGTGATGTCATGCATGTCACACGGCATGATGTCACGTGGCGTGATCCCACTTGCTTACTGGTTAACTAGGTTAGTCCCCTCCACTTCTTATTTTAGGACTTGTGCCCTCCATATAAATAAAAGGCATTGTCATTTCCAATGCCAATAGCTTAAACTGTCACAAATGCTAGACCTATTGCATTGCAAATGCTTGTTTTTTCCTGCACTGGTGTCTGACGTATTATTTATTCATTGTACAGTGGTTAGGTAGAAAAGATACATAAATAAAATATTATGAAAATGAAAGGCATAATCCCGTTTCTTAATTTGTCCATGTAATACGGGCTTTGAAATTAATGAAAACGAAATGTGTATAGCGCTCCAATACCCTGGGGTGTCTAGGCGCTGAGCTCACCACGAGCTCTGTCCTATTCCGATGACCTCTGTGTTAAAAATAAATAAAAAGACAGCTCTTCCGCTGTGATGGGCCAGATTAAAAATTCACGGTACATTCCAAGTCGGTGTTCTCGCGTGCCCCGTCGCGTGGCAGCGGGAGGGCGCAGGGCCCCCACGTCTCACCTCCGCACGTGTGAAAGGTGCCGGCTTCCACACCGACAAGGCCCCCTGGGCTACGCTCGCTAAAAGTTTAAAAATGCAATTTTTCCTTTTCTTTTTTTTTGTCAGGGAAAGGTCATTTTGTGCTAAAATGTCAAATAAATTATTTAGATTACTGAATTAGAAAAGTGAGCGGCTGACAGGTGAATGTTTTATGCACATTAGGCGCAGCCGGGGTCTCGGGATGGCCGAGTGTACGCGGCTTCCAGCCTCGCATCGGATAACCATTTGCGCGGTGACAGGGCCGCTAATGGGCCGGGAGAGCGGCGGCCGGGATGCGGGGTGCGCCTTTTGTTAGGTTAGGTTATGCTACGTCACGTTTTTAGTATAGCGCCGCGTTTGGCCTTCTTGGCGTTGTCTTAGAGGCGTGTCTTCAAGGGGCTGTGTCATTGATGGCCTGATCTTGCCATCTTCCCAACACCCGTGTGTGTTCCGTGGCTCTGGTGTTTCAGTTGTAATGTGTGTCTCAGTTCCAGTGTGAGCTTTATCGCCTTCCTCTGCAATACATGTCGGTGTGTGCGTTTGTGTGTGTGCGTCTCTCTGTCCAAGTGGGTACGTCACTCTTTCATACATTCCCACTATCCATGTCAGTATCACACAGTGGTTCATTTGTAAACATGCACCAGCGCTCAAGGAAATACTGAAGATGGAACACCCCACATTACTTCAAACTTTAAAGTTTTGTCTTTTTTTTTAGCATATATTAAATAGTGTAATACTTCATATATGAATGTTGCATAAAAATACACGCACAGCGCCACCAGGCGGTAGTTTCTCATAAATAAGGGCAGTGTTTACAAATAAGTGCTGGTGCCGAGCACCAGAAAACACAGGCACAAATTAAGCACTGTCTCTGGCCCTGCATCAGTGCTTTCTTGTCCCAGTGTTGGTGTCAGTCTCTTAGACATAGTTGGAGGCACACTGTCTAAACTAGATGCCTCTAGTAGCAAATTAAACTTCCCGAATTACCACGGGTCCTTTCTCCATCCAGACGCCTTGTGCAATTCATGCAACCCGTCTGCACGACCAATAGACTTGACCCTTAGTGACGCTCCCGCCTTCGAGTTTCACCCATTGCCCGGGCATCCTGAGCACTCCAACACTTTACCCACAAATTCTATCTGCTCACACGTTCTCGTCCTGATGAAGATCTCAATATTTTGAGATCGAAACGCTGTCGACCTCTCCAAAAAAAACTCCATTATTACACTCAATTTACTTCTGAGTTTTGATAATTATTGTAGTTGTTTTTCAAATGAAATGTAATTTTTAAATGTCACCAGCACTTCCCCACTTCACGCAATTCCACTTTTGGTGTGAGCACTAGAACTACTGTTTAAGTTTATGGTATTCCATTTATGCAGATAATAAATGTGTTGTCATTTGAAAAAAAACCTTGAGTCCAAATATATATTAAGTATCAAAGTCCCACCTGGACTCCCTTGTACTAGTTGATCTAATTAAATAGTGTTCTGAAATCATTAGTAGCCCAGGCTACCTGAGGAACCTTTTGGCCTCTACTAGACCTTTGTTCTACATATCAACCCTATTTTTAGCCCTAGACTGTCTCTGGCCCTGATGTTTCACCATCACTATTGCGCAGTGAACAGCACCGCCTACGTAGCACCAATGGATAGACTTAGAGGTGCCTCTGCACAGATGAGGCACAGTGTGATTATAAGGACTCCCCATGACCTGAAGCGAGGAGAGGCCTGGCCAGTCCACTTTCAAAATTCATTTAGAGATGAGTCTGGTAACCACTGCGAGGCGTGGGCAAAAATCTAATGTTCACATTCTAGGATCACTGCACAATATTGGGGCTGGAACAGTTTTGAGAGTAGGCGTGCTGCCATCAAGGTGTGGCAGGGTATGCTCAGATGTGAGTCCCTTGCTCACTTGGCCACTGGATTCAAGATAGCCTGGCTGATGAGGATAATGAATCCGAAACCGGTCCCAGGATGCTTGTTTCCGGTCCATGGAAGACATGGCTTGACAGTTCGGGCTGGGCTGTTCCCATGAGGCACAGGGTCAGACTGATTTGCATAATGGCCATGTCTGAACTGGGGTGGCTGAGTGGGCTAAAGAATGGTGATGGATTAAACCCAGATCAGTTGACTGGGGGTGAGTGTTTGATTTGCTCAAACGCTCCGTCCATCATCCCCTTTTGTATCGCTTTGTTCGCCCTAAGTGTGGCAGGGTATGCTCAGATGTGAGTCCCTTGCTCACTTGGCCACTGGATTCAAGATAGCCTGGCTGATGAGGATTATGAATCCGAAACCGGTCTCAGGATGCTTGTTTCCGGTCCATGGAAGACATGGCTTGGCAGTTCGGGCTGGACTGTTCCCATGAGGCACAGGGTCAGACTGATTTGCATACGGCCATGTCTGAACTGGGGTGGCTGAGTGAGCTAAAGAATGATGATGGATTAAACCCAGATCAGTTGACTGGGGGTGAGTGTTTGATTTTCTCAAACGCTCCGTCCATCATCCCCTTTTGTATCACCATCAATGTTACATCACTGAAGTCATGTTGACATTATGCTTGTCTTTGATCCCATACAGATATCTGCTGCCTTTTGGCTAAGTTTGTGCTATAGAAATTCCAGATACTTACATACACATCTGCATGGGCCTTCCCACTGAGCCAACGCTTTAGATTTGGAAAAAGAAGCCACAGATCTGTTTGATCTCCACATGTCTTCCAGTCAAGCACAGATCTGGGAGGACTTCAGTAACAATCTCTGCCAGTAAAGGCACAATTTCTTCAATATGTTTATTGAGGTTGGCCTGCTGATCTGGTCAAAGAGTTTTGTACAAAGATATAAGGATTCTTTACATATTGAAGACCTGTGTGTGACAAGAACCCAACAATGACCCCAAAGTCACAGCTTTGCAAAATCTCAGGTCAGCTTCATTCCAGGCTGATTGGGATGACTTTGCTTGAAATGCACAATACAACGTGTATTTGTGATGATTGTTAGGTGGGAAAAGGACAGGGATATTTGGTTACCACAATCCACAAGCCAGACTAACCTGAAAGCCTAAGGTTGTTCCTAATTCGGTTGCATAAAATCAGGCAACCTTGGAGGTTTCTAGAATTATACAATTGAATATTTGCTGCATACAGTATGCACATGTCCTGCCCTGGAGCTAGAACACAGAATTTGGCATAAATCCAAAAATAACTCAATCCATCAACATTAGTTAGACAAGGAAAGAGAAAAACAAATTGGTCAAGGATACTCAAACAAAAGCATGCAGGAATCACAGATGGTACAACACTAGAAAAATAGACAACACTACTATCAAATAGTCAATTAGGAAATATAATGCAGATCTGTAGAGTGTACTATCAACTACGAGGGTATCCTTGCGCTGTGCTGGTGTGAGTTTAGCCAAACCTATTTGAAAATCCAGGGCTTCAGCTTCTTGGGGAATTCAAGAAGTGTAGAGGGGATATATGACGTTACCACGCGTTCTTTTACCACGCAGACCATTACCACGCATTTTTTACAATGCAGGACCCTTTACCACGCATACCATTACAACGCTGGTATTTACAACGCAGGTACTATTACAACGCATACCATTACAACGTAAGTATAGGTAAGTAAATAATATGGTAAAATAATGTAATTATTAATAATATGTTTTTAAATTAATACATTATTATTTTAATATTTAATATTTTAATTATTTATATTAATATTTATTTATTAATTTTTAAATATATATGTTAAAAACACCCCTGTACCCCAAAACCCAAACCCAGCCCTAAAACCTAAAAATACCCCTGAACCTCAAAACCCAAACCCAGCCCTGAACCCTAAAAATACCCCTGTACCCCAAAAACTGAAAACTGACCCTGAACCCTAAAAATACCCCTATACCCCAAAAACTGAAAACTGACCCTGAACCCTAAAAATACCCCTGTACCCCAAAAACTGAAAACTGACCCTGAACCCTAAAAATACCCATTTACCCAAAACCCAAACCTAAAATATTTTAAATAAAATGATATACTTACCAATACTTACGTTGTAATGGTATGCGTTGTAAAGGTACCTGCGTTGTAAATACCAGCGTTGTAATGGTATGCGTGGTAAAGGGTCCTGCGCTGTAAAAGTTGCGTGGTAAAGGTAGGTCGTGGTAAAAGTTGCGTGGTAAAGGTTGTATACCGTGTAGAGGGGGCGCTTATGTGTAGCAACAGGCCGTTCCATGCTTTAGGAGCAATGCCAGTGAAGTCCCAACTGCTACATCCGGTTTTCCGTATGCATAGGATGTGTTCAAGTAGGAGTGGAGGTGACTGGAAGGTTCGTGAAAGCAGATGTTATTGTTGAGGTATGCTGGGCCACTGTTATTTAGTGCATTGAAAATGAGGGTGAGAAGTTTGTATTGTGCTTGTTTGTATACTGGGAGCTGGTGGAGCTCTTTCAGGTGTGGTGTGATGTGAGTACGGTGTGAGAGGTACAGAATGAATCTGACTGCCGAGTTATTAACCCGTTCTGTGCTCATGACGAGCTCAGCTCGTCATGAGGCACAGTGCTCAGGTGCTCATGACTGAGCTCGTCATGGCCCGTGGAACGCTCACACGCGGGGATAATTCCCCTGCTGTGCGGAAAGTTCCACCAAAACGGGTGCGGCCGTGACGAGCTCAGCTTGTCATGAACACCTGAGCACTGTGCCTCATGACGAGCTGAGCTCGTCATGAGCATGGGGGTGCTGTGCGCGCCCCCTGCCCCCAGCACAGCAGGGGGAATTACCCCCACATGCAAGGGGTTAACTTGATTGAAAGAGAACAGTAAAGATTTCTGTATATTTGAAAGAGAAAAGAAAGAAAACTGGAAAAGATGAAGAATAATAGGTGAAGGTGCAGAAGGAGTGGTTGATAGAAATAGTTATAACTAACCTGAAAAAAACATGTAAATGCACAATCTGTTATACATTAAATATACCCATTTAAATCTTACTATTAACTTTCAATTTAGAAATGTAACATAATATGGTAACAAAAGCATGTTGGAGAACATAAATGTAATTAAAGAGGTACAAAAAACTCAGCAACTCTTGTACCTTATATTCAGATTTTGATAAATAGGAAACCAATGGCTTCCAAAACGAATCAGAATGTGGATATGTTTGGTCTGTGGATATGGCAAACTATATTCCACCATATTTTGAAGAGATGTTCTCTCTGTTTTTTCAGTTAATTGTAATAGCCTATAAAGAAACATCACTCAAAAGGTCTACAAATCTACTACTTGAATGACAAGCAGACCATATGTCACAAATTCCTCAAAGGAAAATACTTAAGTTGTTTGAAGGGTAAATTAGCAGAGCACATTTAGTTCATCTTGTCCCACATTTATATACAGATTACTTTAGAACAGTCCCATAATGTATAACATGTCACTATTTTGTTTACTGCAGGACCCGCATTAACTATTACTGAAAGTTTAATTTTATAAAAGGATTTGGGGGGGTCATGAAAAATCTGACATAGAAATAAAATAAGGTTTTAGTCATGCAATCTGAATGGGGTGACAAGTGAATCGTGGACCAAATTTTGTCTCAAGTCAATGTAGGAATGTTGTGTTCTAGGACCTCTTCCCAGAATAATTCTACTCAGGTTTTGCATCTGTTTATGCTTGAGATATATGTAGGAAGCTTTGATTTTCAAAGGGAAGTTGTGGGTTTTAACTTAATTTGCTTTGCTCTGTACATTACGAACTGCGGGTCATCCAAAGATTGACAAATAGAAAATATTGGTGAATTATACTGATAACCTAAAGAGCCTTAGATATCAAAATGATATTGCAATTGATAAAATGAAAGAAATCAGTTAGTTGAAATGTATTGATTAACGAAATGGTTACATTTTTCATCCAATCATGCCAGATTAACATTTTATTATTAATTTGTATAAGGAAAAGGTCAAAATCTTAAATTACAGGGTATGGTTTCTTAACAAACAGTTTGGCTAAAAAATAGCAATGCTTAATTGTATCAGAGAAAAAAACCATGTTTTTTTTTAACATAGATGCCGTTAGGTAAATGGTTGAAGCAAATATTGCTCTAATTTTTGGCATATATTCAAGTTATCAGTGTTATCTTCTGATATGGAGGACTATATTTGTTTGAGAGTGAAAGCAGAGTGATATTCAATAAAATCAGGAAAGTGAACGTCCACGTTATTTTTAGGATGTTTAAGTTTATGAAATATGTGCCTTCCTTCTGTTCTGTAAGCATTTTGACAACAAACTAGCTATTGATTTGAAAAATATTGGTATAATTTAACAGAAAGTATAGATAGATAAAAAATATAGCTGCTGAGATCCATCATCATCTTAATCATGTTAAGTCATCTCCACCAAAATAAGTCTAATTGTTTCCTTTATAGACATATTACATACACTTTTAATTTTAAAAATAAATTCAAAGTCTTTAAACCTTTCTTTCAAGCAATATTTATTAGGTGACATCACTTCAGATTTATCAGTATTAATTTAAAACCATTGAAAAACAATATAATCCCTCAAATAATGACTGGAGGGATGAGCGAGCTGTGGTTAAAGTTATGTAATAGCAGATTGTAAGTGGTTAGACTTTTTGCAAGCATTCCTCCTATCATCCTTTGTGAGTTTAAGAAAAATCTGGTGCACTTGCCAAAATTAGATTTTTCCTTCTCTAAACCTATAACCTGTCATATTGTTAGATTCGTAAATTTTCTCACTAAAAGAGAGCGCTACATACCTTAAGATTTTGGGCCTAATACCATGCCACTGTATGCCTTCATCATGAACTCCCAACTATTTGATCAAAGGTCTTCTTGTTATTGATTATCCATAATATGCCTGTGTGCTTCAATACACCATCAATTATATTAAGCAAAGATTTTGAATTGTCATTAATGTATTTGCTAATTTTGCAAACATTTTACAATCAATGTTAATGAGTGAGATTGGCCTGTAATTCTTACAAAATGATAAGATGTAATCTTTTTTGGTATTAGCACAGTATTGCTTCTAAAATGGAACCATGTGCTCCATGATCTAAACTTAAATGTTGGAAAAATGAAATAGTTTCTGGACCAGAATCCTAGAAAATGGTATGCAAAACTATACAAAAAAGCCATCCAGACCTTGTGCTTTGTATTTATGTAGCTTAGCCATAGCTGCGTACATTTAACATCTTTTCTAAAGAAGCAAGATCAATCATATTTTGTGCATTTTTAGTTATGGATATGAAACAATCATTCTAAGATGCAAATGGCAGAACAGCTTTAGGGGAGTATAGATTAATATAATAATCAAAAAAACATTTTAGGACTTCAGGTTTTTCATACTGTTTTTATCATAAGCATCAGTAATATCTCTGATATTTGATTTCAGTTTATTAATTTTTAGATAAGTTGTCAGCGGTTTCCAAGCTTTATTTTGCCAGCCCTGATATATGGCATGAATTTCAATAATGTTCCACATTCCTCCTGAACAGCGTTTATTAATCTTGAAGAATTTAGTAGGAAAATGTTCAATTCCTCGCTGCTATGGACTTACCATGTAAAACAACATTTTTGAAATCCCATCTGTTTGAATATGCCCTTCTGGGCTAAATATCTTTACACACAAATGCAGTGGCATGACCAAAAAGTAAAAAGGAGCCAATCGTGGCATTTATTAGGGATCAGATAAGAATTTTACTATGAAAAATGCACTCTATTCTGGACTTAGAGTGGTGAACGGGAGAATAAAAAGCATATTCTATGAGATCTGGATTAAAACGTCTCCATGTTTCGATTAATCCCTTAGCAGAAAATGATATTTTAAATGCCTTCTGTATTATATTAGAGATATAGTTTGTTGTTGACCTTCTATCAAAAATTGTTTGCATTAATAGATTGCAGTCTCCTCCAACTATAACATCATAAACTTTTCATTGAGGAAATACATTATTTTAATGTGTATAAAGTGAATGAGTTGTAAATCGACTCCATTGGGATCATATACATTTAGAATAGTACTGGGGCCTCAAACCTTTTCGGTAATTGGAGCTACTTAGGCTCAATGAAAATCATCCCAAGCTACTAATAGTTTTAGTGTTGTAACAGTGACTGCATCAGACACGATTACATTTGTGGCTATCCGTTGCAACATTACCAGCAGTGATCAGCTCAAACCTTCGAGCAGGGTTGCTACATTTTACGTCAAAAAGGCTATGTTAATTTGGAATGCCTCTACCTGGGTAATACATAAAGGCTACAGCTACAACACCTCTAGCAGGCACCCAGGTAACAATATGAGTAATGAGCCTACTCCATGCTGCAAGATTTATCACTCGAATGCTTTAAATATATTTTGGTGATTCAACTTCTATCCCCAAACATTAGCATATGAGTTCTCAAAATACACACATTTGTATCTCGTATGCACACTTTTCAATTTTGGTAAACATATATTAATTAAAACAAGCAAAAACATGTAATTGCTCACAGGAGAGCTATGTACAGGTAGCTGGAGTGCTACTAGCAACTCATGAGCTGTTCGCTGGAGAAGCCTGGAGTAGAAAATAAAAAGCCACTAATCTTTAGAACTAAGCATCTCAGTCCTCCCTTATCATCCACCTCTCCAGACATAATATCCACAACCAAGGCTTTATGAAATAAAATATTTACCTCATTATTGATTTTTGTTGCTTGAGAACAATAAATGTGTACTACCTAGTTTTTTTCCGAAGAGTTAATAGCATTTAATGTACATGAGTTTCTTGAAACAACGCAATCTGACATTTCATTTTTGGCAAATGAGTAAGAACTTTTAGTTTCTTTTTTCCATAGTTGCTTATTCATTTTTATAAGACATCATTACACAATGCTTCAGGACCATTTGTTAACAACTATAAGCAGTCCCTATGTCAAACCGCCTCAGCACCCACAACAGGTAGGGGCAGCTGAGGGTTTCAAAGACCTTTTCAATATCCAGCGTGGCCACCCTCTGGTTTTCTTGGTGTTGTCTGGTCCAGTCCATGATCCCAAACAAGAAGCAAAGGTTTAGCAAGGTATTCCAGCCCAGTATAAAACATTCTGATCAGTGTGGGTCAGCGTCTGGTGTCAAAGTCTTGATTTTGGTGAACGAGCTCCTCGGCATCAGTACAATGCTCAGATATGATCAACCCCTCAATTCCCTCAATTCGGCATACCTCAAAGGCACAGAAGGCTGGAGTGATTGAGTGAGGCAAAGGGTATTGGGAAAAGGAACTGCAAGGAAGGCAACCTGCAAGAAAAATAAAGAAAGTTATTGTCTCAAATCCCACCTTTTTGTAAGATAATTTAGGGGCATATTAGCAACAAATAGCGATAATTATCGCTAAATGAGCTTAGCGATTTTTTTTATCACCGCGCATCGTCGGATTTTATCGCAGAGATAACGTGCTATTAGTAACGTTTATCTCAAATGCGTTAAAATATCCGGCGATAGCGGCTCAATGCGTGAATATCGCTAGAAATCCAGCGATATTCAGGCATCATCGCCAATAGGGTCTTAACCTGAATATCCACCTCCCATTGGACATACAGGTTAAGAAGTGGTCTGAGCAGGCGTTAGGTTTTGGTGATATTCGCGCTTAGCGCACATTTTTTTATTGCTTCGCCTGCGTTGATAATAGGCGATAGCGATGTTAGCGACTGATTTTTAAGTTGCTAACAGGTTGTGTACGCCCACTTTGCATGTCATTAGCGATAAATATCGCTGACATGCAAAGCGTGTCCCAAACCGGTCGCTATCACCTACAAGCTGTCGCTTACTGCTGTTAGTGACAGCTTGCTAATAGGGTGATAAAATTATCGCCGCTTTCGCAGGAAAAAGTCCCGCGAAAGCGACGATAATCCCCTTGATAATATGCCTCGGTGTATTTTGTAGGGCCTATGGCATCTCTTCTGCACAGGGTATAGTCTCAGACATTCTTCCCTATGGAAAACACGAAGCATTACTGAAATGTAACCAAACAACAGGTCAGCACATCTATTCATACACACTAATTTTTGAGGCACTATTATGATTAACCCTGGGCAAAGTACTATGCTAGGCTCGCGTAGTTTGCATAGTTTGCGCTACTTCGCACTGCCAAATTGCAGGTAGCACAGTGCAAACACGCGTAGCAGTCATTTTTTGCTTGGCTCTTGGTCCTCAACGTCAAGGTGGCGACCGCGTAGCTCGCGTAGTGCTACTACGCAAACTACGCCCTGCGTTAATTATAATGCATGCAATGTATTCTGGAGGAAAGCATACATACCATTAACCATATGATTGTCAGAAATAATCGTGAATGATTAAATGGCTCATAGACAAATAAGGTGCCACCAAAGTACGATATGAAATACATTCTCCAATCCTTGGAGAAATAGATGGTACTGCAGTGGGTGGACCAAGTTATGGAAAACACCAAACTCTGGTCAAAGTCTTTGCACACTAATAGCCATCAAAGTTCTTATTTATATCCTTTGTTGAATATCACAAAGCAATGTCCCTTCCTTTTCATATAGTCATAAAACGAGCAAAGAAAACAAGAAGAAAATGAATTACGTGTGGGGCTTCTGTTATGTTATGTTATGTTAGCTCCATTTCTTAAGCGCACAGCTGCCCCAGCTAAGAGGCGTCCCGGCGCCTTCTCAGCCAAACAATATCATTATAGTCAAAGAAAAGTGTCTAGCGAGAAATGCGCATGCGTGGGCGTCCACGTATGCACAGTTTTCACGAAGAAGTCACAATGGCGGAAGAGGGCAGCCCGGGGCGCCGCTGATAATTTAAGGAGTTTTCATAGGGCCCGATTCACAGAACTAATTTAAGACAAAATCCTAAACTTACTACTTTTGGTATTCACAAAATCCTAAACTTACCACTTTTGGTATTCACAGAAAGCATTTAGTAGTAGTAAAGTTAGGATTTTGTCTTACATCTGTCTAACGTCTGTCTTAAGTCTGTCCTAAGTTTGTCTTAAGTCGGTCTTAAGTCTGTCTTAAGTCTGTCCTAGTTTGTCTTAAGTTTGTCTTAAGTTTATCTTAAGCGTCCCCTAAGACTTTCTTAAGTCAAACTTATGACAAAAATCCTAACTTTACTACTACTAAATGCCTTCTGTGAATACCAAAAGTAGTAGGACAGACTTAAGACAGACTTCAGACAGACTTAAGACAAACTTAAGACAAACTTAGAACAGACTTAAGACAGACTTAAGGCAGTCTTAAGACACACTTAAGACAGACTTAAGACAGACTTAAGATGTAAATGTAAATGTAAATGTGTTGTATTTGTATAGCGCGAACAGTAACCCGGAGGCATCCCGGCGCTTGTACTCCTACCACAAGGGAACCCCTCCTGGCTTTTCCTTGTGAGGTGTCCACTCCTGGGCATCCCATGGTGAAACCAGGCATCCCTTGTGCATCGGGGGCCGTTGTGGAGACTAAGCAAGCTATTGCCCAGAGTTGCAGCGTGGGGCCCATGCTTAGATTCGGCACTGAGGCGAGAATATCCGGTCAGAGGAATTTAAGCCCGACCCCGCCGAGGCGGGAATCGAACCCTGGTCCCTGGCCAGCATTCTGCATCAAGGTCTGCCGCTCTAACCATTGAGCCACACTTCTCCACTCACAGACAGACTTAAGACAGACTTAAGACAAACTTAGGACAGACTTAAGACAAAATCCTAACTTTACTATTACTAAATGCCTTCTGTGAATACCAAAAGTAGTAAGTTTAGGATTTTGTCTGACAGCTCATTGATGTGCACCTGCCAGCGGCTAAGGAGCTGGGATTCTCCCTTATTTCCCAACTACGTATCGGGGGGGCCTTGTTAGTTGACCGCTTATCACTGCACTGTCATGTTCATGCACCAGGCTGCGCTGGTTCTCCGATGGCTCACCGTATGTCCTTCGGCCCATTGGGTAGGCGAACATGCATAAGGACGACCTCTAACCCGCTAGGATGCCCACTGATGCCACTCACCAGTGTGGGGGTGGAATGCCCCCTGTCACAGCTCAGTATTTCCTCAGAATGAAGCTTTGCCCTTCATCATGGACACCCTGGCTTACAGTCAGGGTCACAGTAAGGAGGTAGGGACCCTTGTGCATGCATTGAGGGAAAGGAAACTGCTGTCACACCCAGGTCCAGCGACCCCCGATGATCACTGCTGCTCGATCAGGCCCATGTCACCGGGGCCAAGTGCTGTTGTCTTCTGTGGCCCTGGCCCAACTAGGCCACGCTGGACAAAGAAGCTCCACAGCACTCCCCCCAGAGGCCCAGTAAGGCAGGCAAGGTGGTCATTTCTCCACCGCCACCCCGAGGTAGTTGAGTGTGACCAGGAAGCCACATGCTGGCCAGGCAACAAAGGTTGGAGCTGCAGTCCCAGTGAGCAAACGTTTGATTCTACTGACACAGGGCCCTTTGTGCCCCACCTGACGTCCCAGTCTCCGTGTATCAAGGCAGTCAAGTCTCTGAGAAAGTGGCCAGCTGACTGTCAGCAGTTCCCATGATCTCCCGCTTTTACAAATGACACAATGCTTCAGGTCCATTTGCTAACAACTATAAGCAGTCCCTATGCCGAAGTGCCTCAGCACCCGCAACGGGTAGGGGCAGCTGAGGGTATCAAAGAACTGTTCAATGTCCAGCGTGGCCACCCTATGGTTTTCGTGGTGTTGTCTGGTCCAGTCCATGATCCCAAGTAAGTGGCAAAGGTTTAGAAAGGTATTACAGCCCAGTATAAAACGATTCTGATCAGTGTGGGTCAGCGTCTGGTGTCAAAGTCTTGATTTTGGTGACGAGCTCCTCGGCATCAGTGCAATGCTCAGATTTGGTCCACCCCTCAATACCCTCATTTCTGTACACCTTAAAGGCTCAGAAGGTTGGAGAGATAGAGTGAGGGAAAGGAACTGCAAGGAAGGAGATTTGCAAGAAAAATAACCAGTTATTGTCTCTAATCCTACCTTTTGTAAGATAACTACATGGTGTGTTCGCTCTGGAATGTACCTATCACGCTGTGTATTTTGTAGGGCCTATGGCATCTCTTCTGCACAGTGTATAGTCTCAATCAATCAATCAATCAATCAATCAATCAATCAATCAATCAATCAGGGAATTGCAAGCACGCTACGCACCCATGAGAGTCTCAAGGCGCTGAGGGGTGTGGGGGTCCGCAGACATTCTTCCTTGCGGAAAACACTAAGTATTACTGCAATGTAACCAAACAACAGGTCAGCACATCTATTCACACACACTCATTTTTGGTACACTACTATAATGCATGCATTGTATTCTAGAGGAAAGCATACATACCATTAACCATATGAATGTCAGGAATAATCGTCAATGATTAAAAGGCTCCTAGACAAATAAAGTGCCACCAAAGTAGGATTCAGAATGTATGCTCCAATCCTTGGAGAAATAGATGGTACTGTAGCGGATGGACCAAGTTATGGAACACACCAAACTCTGGTCTAAGTCTTTGCAGACTAATAGCCATCAAAGTGCTTATTTTTTAATACTTTGTTGAATATCACAAAGCAATGTCCCCTTTCTTTTCATATAGTCATAAAATGAGCAAAGAAAACAAGAAGAAAATGTATTACTGATGGGTTTCTCAGCAAAACAATATCATTATAGGAGCCGTGTATGGGGCAGTCAGGCAGCAGTGTCTCCTAGACTTTCGTAGCGAATCTGCACATGCACCCCAACGTTCCTGAGGCTCATGAGGCATTGGATTTGACCCATATCAGTCGACATTCTGCGACTATTGAATCATCTAGTAGGTACATATCACAACCTGCACTAGATTTCACTTTTGTAAATAACTACATGTTTTAACAAGAGATACGTGAGTAAGGTGGGGATTTGTGTACTCTATCCTGAAGAAGGAGCTTAGTCTCCGAAACATGTTGACACACACACATGGGAGGTAGTGCACATAGTCTTGCATAATACACCTCCATTTTTCTGCACGTTTTTAATAGCGCCAGCCCGGGGGCAGATTAAAATTGTTTTTTACCCCACGAGCCAGGCCCTTTTTAAACATCACTCGTCATATAACCTCACCACTCACGCACATAGATACCTTCAAACACACCACACATAGTCTAAACAAGTGCTCCCGCGTAGTCGCCGGTCGAAGCACGCCGCATCCCGTAGAGGGGTGCGAAGACCCCAATGATTAAGCATGACACCAAGGGTCCTTTTGGTGTGTGATGGGTATTTTACAACACAGGGTTATCCCCACCTGAGTAGGGAAACCCTTCCTTAGTGGATTCCTCATGTTTATTTACTACTGACTAGGGAGAACGAATCCATCTATATACTCTCTCTCCCCTCCTTGTTAATTTTGTCAATTTTTGTAAATACAATAACCCTGAAGTATGGGCTGTTCAGGGTCTATCCTAGGGATGACTATATGTATTAAAAGGGGAGTTTTAGGCTTGGCTTAAGGTTATTTTGCCAAGTCAAACTGGCAATTTTAAAACTGCATTTAGGTTGCAATAGCAAACCTGAGAAATGTTTAAAAAGGCTACTTTATTTTATTTTTTCTATTTATTTATTTCATTTATAAAGTTTTATAAAGCGCAAACTTAATCCCGAAGGATATCAGAGCGCTTTACACTTGAGTGAGTGAGGTAACATAACAGTACAAGAGTCAAATTAGGAATATACAAAAGCAATACAATGGTGCACATAGAAGACTCAAGATAGACCTTGGCTAGGAGTATAATGCGCTATGCAATGAAACATAATTACCAAGGGGAGCCAGTCCAATAGTAAAGAGCCAGAATGATGTCCTTTCTTGAAGTGTGATGAATGCGCTAATAGATGATCTTCGCTCCTCTTATGAAGATAAGAACTTGTTCATGAGGAATCGTTTTGCTTCCCATTTGAATGCAGCCTTGGAGGAGATTCTCCTGATTTCCAGTGGGAGTGAATTCCAAATTTTTGGCGCAGAACATGAGAAGGCTTGTTGACAAGTTCTCTTTTTGCAGAAGCTCTTGGGTTCCAGGAGGAGGGAGTTAGCACTCCTCGACGGTCTACCCCCGCTGGATAGTATTAACTTTTGGCCAGGTAATTGGGGGTTTTGAAGTGGATGGCCTTGTGCGCTAGGCATGCGATCTTTAGTTGAATTCTAGCTTCGTAGGGCAGCCAGTATAGAGATTTTAGGACCGGGGAGATGTGTGCATTTCGCTTGGTGCCCGTAATGAGTCTGGCCGCAGCATTCAATGAAGCCTTTAAAGGAGCCAAAGTGTATTTGGGAAGGCCGCATAGTGTAGCACTGCCATAATCAAGCCTTGGTAGAAAAAGCGCTTGGACCACCTGTTTGAAATCGGCTTGAGGTAGGAAAGGTCTAAGATTCCTGAGAGTTCTCAGAAGGTGGTTAATTCCCTTGCTTACATTACTGATCTTGGTCTTCATATTCAAATGTTTGTCTAGTGTGATTCCTAAAGATTTAGCCGAGTCAATAGTGTGTGGGGAGCAGTTGAAGGCAGTGAGTTGGTTCATCCAGAGGACAATATTAGGAGTGTGTTTCGGGGGAGAGATGAGGAGGAATTCTGTTTTGGTGGTGTTTAGCAGGAGGTGGTTTATAGTTAGCCAGTTTTGGGTAGTTAGTAAGGTGGAGTTGAGTGAAGAGATGTTGTCTGGGGAGGAGATTTTCAGGTAGAGTTGGGTGTCGTCAGCATACATATGGAAATTAATGTCCATGGAGTTTAGAACATTGGCTAGTGGTTCCAGAAACAAATTGAATAGAATGGGAGATAAGGAGGATCCTTGGGGAACCCCCATGGTGACAGGGGATGGCTGCGATAAAGAATGGTTCCCCTTAACTCTTTGTGATCTATGATGGAGGAAGGACGAGAACCACTTCAGCACCTGTCCAGAGAGGCCCATCCTTTGCTCCAAAATATCTAGTAGGTTGTCGTGATTGACAGTGTCAAAAGCTGAGGAGAGGTCCAGTAGGATAAGAAGGCACGATTCATTTCTGTCAAGCATTCTTAGGATGTCATCCATTACATGAGTGAGAGCCGATTCAGTGCTATGCCCACTACGAAAGCCCGATTGGTGTTGGTCCAGGAGGTGGAAACTTTCAATGTGAGCACATAATTGAGACTGGACACATTTTTCCAGGAGTTTGGCTAGAGTGGGGATGCTGGAGATGGGGCGGAAGTTGTTAAGATCTGAACTGTCTGCTGTAGTTTATTTTAGAATAGGTGTTACCTGGGCCTCTTTTAAGCAGTCTGGTATCGTACCCTGTGCGAGAGAAGCATTGACGATCTTTGTCCAGAAGGCAGAGATAGAATCTTTAATTGATTTGAAGATGATTGGTGGAATAGGGTCACTGAAGTGGTTAGATGGGTTGACATTCCGAAGGACCACATTGATGTCGTTTTCCGTTAGGATGGTAAAGGTGTCCCAAGAAGCGTTGTGTTTGATACACCTGCTAAGGGTGGTGACCTTGTCTGGTGCGACCTGTGGGGGTACCGGGCCGCATGATGTTATAAGAGATCTCCTGGATTCTAGATCAATGCTAATAAGTCTTATTTTCTCCGTAAAAAAGGCTGCTAAGTCAGAACAAGAGGGGGGACTGACCTCTGAGGCTGAACGGTTGGGGGCTTTGACAGATTGTTGTTTGATCAGTTCTAACAGTTTCTTGAGTCGATTGGCCGCTTGGTTAAGTTGGGATCGGAAATATTCTGCCTTAGTTGTCTTGTTTTGTTTATTATGAGAGCTTCTAGCTGATCTGAGGTTTTTCAGATGGTCCACAGAAGGAAAGGATCTCCAGGAGCGCTCGAATGCCCTTAGATTACGACGTTCCGAATTTAGGTTGCTATCGAACCATGGTTTAGATATTTTTGAGGGTGCATTTTTATGTTGGAGTGGAGCAATGTCGTTCATGATGCTGGAAATAGAAGAGTTATAGAAGTCTGCGAGTGCATGTACTTCAACTAAGTCTCTTTGAGGAGAGAGGGCACGCTTGCACTGGGTTGCTAATTCAACTGCATTTATGTTTCTGAGGTCACGTCTCCAGATCTTTGATTTTGTAGGTTGAGAATTACACAGAGAAAGCTCAAAGTTGATTTGGAAGGTAATAACGTGATGGTCTGACCAATCACAGGATATGATGGAGTCCAGAGTGATTGAGTGTCCTTTGGAGATAATAAGGTCAAGAGTTTCCCCTTTACTGTGGGTGGGCTGGTCACAATGTTGAACCAAATCGTGATCCTTCATGAAGGAATTGAGGCATGCTACCGCTGGATCATTAGGGTTTGACCAATGAAGGTTAAAGTCTCCAAGGTAGATGTGGGGCTGCACTGAATCCGCATTGTCTGCTATGATCTCCATTAATTGTTCAATGAACAGTAGATTGTCTCCCGGAGGGTGATAGTATATATGAAGTTTGCAAACCATCTGTTTGTTACTGGAGATGTTGAGGGAAAGATATTCGCAGGTTGATGGGGAAGAGGATTCTGGGAGGGATTCTGAAGAGGATTCTGAAAGGGAGATTGCAAGTGTATTTCGATGTATACAGGCTAGGATGCCTCCCACCTTCTTAATTCTGTCCAGACGAATTCTGTCATGGGAGGGGGGCACCAAGAGGTCTAAAATCGGAGTGGACGAGGGGGTGAGCCAGGTTTCTGTGAGTATTATAATGAATAAATATTTATGTTGTATGAGGTCAAAGATCTCAGAGGCGTGTTTGTTGGCAGACCTACTGTTGAGTAATATGCATTTGAGTGTAGCCTGAGTATGGGGAGGAGGAGTCTGAATGATGTTAACTCTCCTGAGGTTGTCATAATTTATGACTCAGCGGTTATGGTGAGCTTCTCTGTTCGGGTTAGAGTGAATTCTTTGAATTATTCCCTTTGTATTTGAGTTGGTGTCTGTATTTGAAGAAAAGGTCTTGAGTAGGTTATCAGATTCGTTGGGTGCAGGCCCTGACAATGAGCGTCTGGGGAGAGAGGCTGTGTTAAGAAGAGGGACGACAGAAGGGGAGGAGGAATGGTCATGGGAATCTTTATCTGTGACACTTGCGGTGGTTCTGGGCCAGTTTGGATGAGAGAGGAGGGGACTTAACAAAGGGAGATATTCCAGTGAAAGTGCTTTCAGGACCTGGAATTAATTGGAGAGAAGGTGCAATTGGTGGGAGATATCATCCAAATGTGCCAGCACATCTGGGTGGTGGGAGATGGGCAGAAGTTGAAGGAAGAGATCCGGAGAGGGGGGAGGGAGTATAGGTGTGTTAGAGAGATCAGTGGCGCTGAGGGCGTATTCGAATGGAGACGGTTGGTCATTGCGTGTGAGCGGAGTTGCAGAAAGCCTAGACCGGTATGAAGATTGGGTGTGAGGATCTAGAGAGGGGGAAGGATGTCTATGTGGGATAGGGAGGACATAGTTGTTAGCAGGGGATTCCTGCGTAGTAGGTTGTTCATCGAGTCTTAACAATGTTCTTGAGCGTGATGTCTCGGGGATTGGTAGTGGTGAGAAAGCTAAAGGCCTCGTGTTACGAGGTTCAGGCAGAACCGTGATCGGCAGGGGCAAGGGATGGGAATTGGGTGAGGGGGGAGGTAAATCTGTGGATGGGATGAGGCTAGGGCTATGGAAAGTGCTTGCTGTGGTTAGATCTAGATCTTGTCGGGCAGAAGGTGAATTGTTCGCCATAGACCTTTTAATTCTCAGAAAGAGCTTGTCAAATTGCTCTAGGTTTCGATTGGAAGGTTGAATGACAACAATCCCTTTATTATAGAAATGGTGAGATCTATTTTATAAATAGGAGAGGATGAAGTGGACAGACTAAAACCATGGGGAGTTCTCTTTATTTGTTTGCACTGGAAGAAGGATAGGAGAGATTTCCTCCATTGGGACCTTTTGGTTGTGAAGAAGATTAGGGCCGACATGATATCTCCATTAGAGATGCTGAAATAAGTATCTGAGATAAGTGTTTCTGGGTTTCCTTTGATTAAGATATGTTTGAATATTTTAGATGCGTTTTTAGAGAGGTGTAAAGGATAGGTGATCTTATAGGCACCATGGCCCACTAGAGAGAGTAAGCCTTCGGTCGGACTAGTTGTGTTGGCCTCCATCGCGAACACCAGTCACGGCTAGTTAGGGAGGAACTGATCACACCGCTTTGTCCGGTGAAGGGGGAAAAAAAAACATGGGTGGCGCAATAAGTGCTGCAGGCTGACAAGTAACATTTAATTTAAAGGCCCTGGGTACATGTCGTACCACTTTACTAGGGACTTATAAATAATAAGCAATTGGATGTAAGCTAATTTTAGCATGTTTTAGGGAGTGAGCGCGGGCACTTTAGCAAGTCCACAGAGTCCAACAACCTGTATACAACTTATCTAAAAAGGGAACAAGAAAAAAACTTATGCTTGAACTGCAAGATGTATGAAAATAGACTTTGATCACAGGTAAGTCCATGTTGAGAACAGATCAGTAGCTATATATTTCATTCATATTATTCCTTTTCTTTTAAACAACCTTTCTGACTTAGTCACCTCAACTTCATTCAAGTTCCGAGGCAGTTTGGGCTGGACTTTTGCCAATGGAGTAGGATCAAGACTAATTACATATGGCTGCGTCTGAACTCAGGTGGCATCGTGTTCAAAATAACAATAGAGTGGGATGCGGCCAGAGTAATTACCAGTGGCTGAGATTATTTCAAGCATTCATTCTATCACTTTTTTGTATACTTTAGTACATTGCTCTAAATGGGTGGGGTATGTCCAATGTGGGCCCGTGCACATTGTGTCAGTGGAACCAAGCTATACCTTGCTGATGGGCTCTAACTAGGGTTGAACCAGTCTTGGATTGCTTGTGTTCTGGTTCTGGCCTGGTAGTTCAGGCAGAACTGTTCCCATTGGAGCAGGGTCAAGACTGATTTGTATAAGCCTAGGTCCAAACTGAGGTGGCATGGTGTGCAAAATACTGATGAAGTGGGATACGGTCCTGAGTAATTACCAGTGGCTGAGATAAATTCAAGCATTGAATTCTTCACTTTTGTATGTCTTGAGTGTCGCCCTAAGTGGGAGGGGTATGCCTAGACGTGGTTCCCGTGCACACTGTGTCATTGGAACCAAGCTGTACCTGGCTGATGAGTCATAACTAGGGCTAAACCAGTCCTTTTGCTTGTTTTCTGGTTCAGGGAGGGCCTGGCCTGGCGGTTCGGGCTGGACTGTTCCCATTGGAGCAGGGTCAAGATTGATTTGCATATGGCTGGGTACAAACTGAGGGGGCATGGTGTGTAAAATAGTGATGGAGTGGGATGCAGCCCGAGTGATTACCATTGAATGAGATTAGTTCAAGCATTCCTTCCATCACTTTTTGTCAACTTCATTCAAGGCACATGCAGCTGTTTCTTAAATTCTCGTTAGAAGTTCCCTTTCTCTACTTCGAGAGGTCCTGCGCAGGGCTTCCGAGGGATGGAATGGGGGATAACATGGTAATGTAATGACAGTTTTAAGGAAATATTCCCCATGAAAGAGAGCACTTACATAGATGGTATTCTGTTTTACTTATTCAAACTACCAAATCGCCATAAGTAATGTACTCTTCTATTTCAATTCAAAACTTATGCACAAAATAGTTTCTAACATCAGTTTTTCAAGCTTTTTGGGTTAAAAGGCAGATCGCTTCATAATGATCATAAACATTTTAACCCCTTTCCCTGTGGGGCTAGTTCCCCTGCTGTGCTGGCGGAGGAGGGGCGCACGCAGCGCCGCGGTGCTTATGACGAGCTCGGCTCGCCATGCAGCACGGTGGTGCTGTGCTCATGACGAGTTCCAATGGAATGCCCAGCCCAGCAGGAAAATTATCCCCACGTGGGCGCGGCGCAACGGGCATGACGAGCTCAGCTCGTCATGAGCACAGCGCAACCGTGCCTCATGACGAGCTGATCTCGTCATGAACACGGAACGGGTTAAATCTGTATGATAAACATACATTACATCATTTTATTTATTGGTATTTTTGGTTTACTAAATTATATCAACATTCATGCACTATTCTAATTTCTCAATTCTCTCAAACCTCAGTAATAAAGCTTCACGTTACCATTGTCCTCATAATGTGAAATGATATATTATATTCTATTCTGTTCCCTTCACCAGAATTCCTCCCTGACACAATTTGTGGTATTCTCTCTTCTTTTTCTGCTCTCCATCCTAAGTTTGTCTCGCCCTTTCATATTTCTTAGCGCCTTACATAGAAAGCATGAATTATCAAATATTTTGTAAAGGCCGAATAGGCTCAAGGACCTAGAACAGATATCCACCAACTTTCTCTGAGTAACTGATATGCGTTCCATATAGAAGTCACCTCTTCCACGTTTCATTTACTTGAAAAACCATTTGTGCTGCAGTCTGATTATTCTCAACAAAACATTTCACCAAGATTAACTGCAAATATACTTTATTCCCATGGTTGATTTTTGTACACTCATTATTATTTTTAGTCTCTGAGTTTTTGCCACCATTTATTTTTCCACATGAACTTTATATTGATGTGCAGCATTAATGGAATTATGCGCTTTTCTATGGTATTTTAGAATAGGACCCTTAACAAAATTGTTACAGTTAGTGCTCTCAAAACAAGACAACATCCTCTTGTTTACAGATGTTTATGTCGTCTGCTAAAAACCTTCGTCTTGATCACAACAGATTGTCCTAGCATATCACACTTGATCTTGCCTTTTCCTACTTTCTTTCATTCCTCCTTTCCTCTCTCACTACCTTCCTTCCTTTCCTTTCTTCTTCCCTCCCTCCTTCCCTTTACAAGAAGGCAATATTACAATGAGTGCTGCTGTTCTTCGGTTTTACACTGAACCTGTGCTGTTTGACTGTGCAAATATGTTTACAATGGATCTTGGCATAGGTTTGTAAGCAAGGCTTATTTTCTGGAAGAAACCAGGTGACTTCCAGGTGATATTTCTTTAAGGTCACTATGGAAGGTTCTTAGGGGCAGTGTCAGCAGAATATAAAGGGTTCAGTTCTCTTTACATCTTTGCAAGTGGTAGGTCAGATATTGGGAGGTACAGACTTTCATATTCTTGGTGTGTTCCGGGAGAAGGTTTGACCTAGAGTCCTCTTTTTAGGCCGAGCCTGGGCAGCGTATGCGCTGCTCTGCGAGGCATGCTGTATTCAGTTAGGGATTTGAAGCTCCGCCCACTCTCCACCCATATTTTCCATTGGCTTGTCTCACTGTCCTCTATAAAAGTTGGCTTCTGATTCCTTATTCGGCTTGTTAGTCCCTCCTTAGTACTGCCTTTTCTTCATTTGAATCCTCCCATGAGGACTGGCCCTTTTACTTCTGTTGCTATACAGTATGTTTTATTTCGTCTGTAAGCACTATTTTCTTTAATGTGTTTTTCCCTACTTCAGGCACGACGTGCTGTCCTTACATTCACCGTGCCATGTGTGCTTTCACTTTCTAAGCAGCGGGTACAATGGCAGCCGCTTCTTTGCAACGCCATAGGTCTTGCATTTAGGAGCGTTTGAGGGATGTATGACGTTACAACGCATACTTTTACCACGCCTACCATTACCACGCAATTTTTACAACGTAGAATCCATTACAACGAAGTACCATTACCACGCATGTATTTACAACGCATTTACCTTTACAACGCATACAATTACAACGTAGGTATTGGTAAGTATATAATATTTTTTAAAATTTAATTTAATTAAAATTAATATAATGTAATTTAATTTAATTTAATTAATTTAATTTAATTTAATTTAATTTAATTTAATCAATTTAATTTAATGTAATTTAAATTTAATTATATTCAATTTTTACCCTGTACCCTTTTACCCAAAAACCCAAAACTGACCCTGAACCCTAAAAATACCCCTTTACCCAAAAACCCAAAACTGACCCTGAACCCTAAAAATACCCCTTTACCCAAAAACCCAAAACTGACCCTGAACCCTAAAAATACCCCTTTACCCAAAAACTGAAAACTGACCCTGAACCCTAAAAATACCCCTTTACCCAAAAACTGAAAACTGACCCTGAACCCTAAAAATACCCCTTTACCCAAAAACTGAAAACTGACCCTGAACCCTAAAAATACCCCTTTACCCAAAAACTGAAAACTGACCCTGAACCCTAAAAATACCCCTTTACCCAAAAACTGAAAACTGACCATGAACCCTAAAAATACCCCTTTACCAAAAAACCCAAAACTGACCCTGAACCCTAAAAATACCCCTTTACCCAAAAACCCAAATAATATTTTTAATAAAATAATATACTTACCAATACTTACGTTGTAATGGTATGCGTTGTAAAAGTACCTGCGTTGTAAATACATGCGTGGTAATGGTATGCGTTGTAATGGATCCTGCGTTGTAAAAAATGCGTGGTAATGGTAGGTCGTTGTAAAAGTTGCGTTGTAAAGGTTGTATACCGCGTTTGAGCTGTTGGCATTGTAAATGCCAATAGCTTAAACTCTCTCAAATGCAAGACCTATTGCATTGAAAATATTTTTTGTTGCTGTCAAAGCTCCCATTCTGCACTTTCATGTGCATGAAGCCCGCGCCCCTGTCTTTAGAAGAGCCGTGTCTAAGGAAAGGTGCGCGGCCACTATTAAAGTGAAACCGCGGCATGGGGGATTTTATTTAAAAAAAGCATTTGTTTGGCAAGTGTTCAAGGTTGATGTATTTGCCATTGTTTAGTAAAGTAATGCAATGTCACCTCCACTTGTAAGTAGGTTAACCCCTTGCCTGCTTATGACAAGCCCAGCTTGTCATGAGGCACAGTGGAGCTGTGCTCATGAAGAGCTGGGCTCGTCATAACGGCCGTGCCACTCTCCCCCGTGGCGAATTCCACGCCTGTGCGAACGTTCTACGGGAGTGGGCGGAGTCATGACGAGCCCAGCTTGTCACGAGCACAGCTCCACTGTGCCTCATGACGAGCTGGGCTCGTCATGAGCACCGTGGCGCCTTGTGCGGCCTCCCCCCCCGCACCGCGGGGGAATTACCCCCACGGCGAAGGGGTTAAAGGCTTTCCTTCATTGATTTGTGGATGATTTCTAGAGTGAGCTTGTTTTACTTAATGAAACTTCCTGAATTCCTTAATGAAATGAGTTATTAGTTGAGAGGGGTAGGTACCTACTACAGTTCATAACCACAAATGTTGTCAGGGTGAACCCTTTAAGTCACAAAATTAACGTGAGCTCAACCTCTGGTAGTTATGGCGAGGAGAGAGGCTTAACTTACAGGTAATATGTAAAGTATTTATGAAGTACTAACACAATAATATAGTCAACATGCAAAACAATAAATGCCCCACATCAAACTAGAAAAATAGAGTGGAGTACACATAATGACATCAAAATGACAATCTTCCTCCTTTTACATGTGTCTCATATGTTATATGAAAACCCCCAGCAGACATGTCAAGCAGGTTTTGACACTCCAGAATGATCCGGCCCTGAAATGTAAAGAAGAGGTCCACTGTGATGGATGCTGGTCTGGATGGAGTGACGGGGTGGATAAAAGAAAGGGGGCAGGCCTGGGTGCTAGTTACATCAGCTAGTGCCACTGTAGGCCACTTTGAGGTGTACCAAGGGGCTGGCTTAGCCACAGGTCATGTTCTCAAGAGGAGAACAGCACCCCCGAAACCCAATGTTCATTGTCCCTGTTCTGGGAGCAGGTCACAGCTCACACTGGTGGAGCCATCAGCAACAAGGTAACAGATGGAAGTCACAGAAAGGCCTTAGAGGCTTAGGCAGGGATCAGGTAACTTTTCTAAAGTACCTTTTCTTTAACATTTAGACAAAAGTTGACTTTACTATTACATTCTTTTTTTTAACTTTTAGAATGAGTCCTTAAAACATTTTTTGAACTGCTACTAACCTGAAATTATCATTGTAAAGCATACATTCCAGTGCTTTTATATGAAATAAGCCATCCATTCCATAGTGAAAATAGCAATTAGGTATTTTCACTATAAGGGCAGGAGGAACATTAAACTTTTACACGTTCTACTTTTAAATACCATTCAGCCTGCTTTAAGAGCCACTTAGGAGAGATTGATTAATATTAAAACACAAGGTTTAGGCCTGTCATATAGGGGTTATTTTCACAAGTGGAAGAGGTGTGGCGCCGCGGCCAGGGCGACTGACGCTGGAATCTGGGGACCACGGTTCGATCCCCGGCTCCGGCGGCAGGTCAGCCCAGCACCATGTGACTCTGGGCAATAGCTCGCTTAATCTTCCCGACGGCCCCCAGCGCCTAGAGACCCTTACGGGTGATTGTGCGCTTTACAAATGTGGACTTTACTTTACTTTACAGGTCTAATATGCCATTTAAAACTGCACAGCCAGGCTACAATGGTAGGCCTGTAGACATCCTTCACAGTGCTGCTGCGGTGGATGGCAAAATAAATGCTGCAGTGTACAGGTAGCATTTAATTTACAGGCCCTAGGCACACTTGGTACCATATACTTTTGACATAGAGGAAAATTAAGTAAAGCTATCAAGTGTATATTAATTTTACCATGTTGAAAGGAGGAGCAGCAGCAATGTACTAGTGGTTAGCAGGGGTAACGTGCACAGAGTTCTATATCCAGCAAAAATAGAGTTCAGAAAAAAGGCATAGTAATTCGGGGTAACCCTGCAAAGACTGCAAATTTTCAACAACTTCTGAGTAATGATTGGCTTTTATTAATACAGCATTAAGATTACGACCCATGGTGCCACTTCACATCATGCATATAGCCTGATTCTCTGCCCTGGAAATACTATCAGAACTGTTGCATTTGGGATGTTTCCTAGAAAATTTACCATATACTAGAAGAGTTGTCTCCATGTTAGACGATTATTTTATCTCGTATTTAAAAATTCTGATGATTTTCCCCTTACTCATAGAAACAGATCCATGTCAAACTGTTGTTTGATTTTATACGTAGAATATGGGAGGGTTAAATTTATGTTAGCCTTCCATGGATGTGAATTGTTTATCTAACAATTTGCCTCATTGCCGTCTGTATTGATTCTTAATTTTAAATAAAGCTATATGATTTACCCCTTGGAGTCTTGCCCTAAGTGGGTTTTCTTTTGTAGCCTTTCTTTGTGATTTCTCCTTATGATTAGGACTCTCGCCCTTTGGGTCTCACACATAGCCCGATCTGTCCAATTGGCTCTTTAATGACAAAAAGCGCTGACAATTTATTGTGCCTCTGACAAGTAACATGACCAAGCTACATATCTACATGTGAGTAATTATTGTATGTACAATGCATTGGCTTTTCCTGATAATATACCGGCATTATTCTAATAGAGTTGAAAAAACTCAATAAAGAAATTAAAAATAAGCTTCTGACAGGTAAAATAGGATCAGCAGACAAGAGCTGTCTAAATCAAGAATTTGCAGTGCGTTGTTCATGGTTTTCCATACTGCTGTTTCCGCCCTGCATCCCCAGGTGAACCCTGATTGGTGGTTGCTGAGGTCTCGTCAATGAATTCTGTTAGTTGGGCCTCAACACATGATTCCAGAATTTCACAAAGAAAGATTAGGCTGGATGCTGAGTGGAAGTATTAAGGTAGTCTGAGTCAGTACTAAGGTGTCTATTAGGTTGGCTGGCAGATGGGCGCCGCTGGTCCGGTGGTGGCAACCGCCTTACCGGCGGCGACCATCCGCCCGCGATCGAAACCTGGAAAACCGCGGGTCCGATTAGGATCGCGATCGTGACCACGACGGTGTGATTTTCCACCCACCACTTTTCCGCCGGTTGCAGTCCACCCGCTTGCCTGGCGGGCAGAGCAGGACCGCTACAATTGTGGTGGATCAGGGCCAAGCACCACTGGCACGAATATGATGCCGGCGGTAGCCAGCCTTTCCGCTGTGGTGGAACCGCCATGGAAAGGGTGGCAGAGACATGTTCCGGGGGCCCATTGCGTGACCCCAATGTGTTGGGGGATGTGGGTGCACTGGGGGGTACCCATGGTACCCCCCTACAGTTCCCTGTGCCAGGTGGCAGGCACTGTGCAGTGCCTGCCATGCAGTGCAGGGAGATGCCAGACATGCTCCTCTTAACATCGCGGCAGTGCTGCTGGCAGCAGCGACCGCCGCAATGTTAATTGCCAGAATCCAACTGCTGCCGTCGGATTTCCACTGTAGAGCATCCTAATTGGACCTGCGGTTATGAAGCGGGCCTTGCAGGCGGTCTTTTTCCACTACCATGGCGGTTGGGAAGGTTTTCTGACCGCCATCCTAATAGACCCCTAAGATTTTTAGTAGGGGATTACATGACCAATTTTTACTACATCAAGGACCATACCAGCAGCAGAGAAGTGAAGAGTGAGGAAATTGCTGTGTTAATCTTTTTGGAGAAGGAGGTTATGATGGGGCCATTGGAGAGCATCAGTTTGCTGAACTGTGACCTGGTCGTATCCGATTTTAAGGTGGTTGTAAAGTGGGTTTGCTCCCATTGTGTTTTTTTTGTTCGTCTTCAAGATTCTAGAAACTTTTCATCGTTTTGGATGAGTTGGCTACATTTGGGACAATTGTTGGTTTGGTGGTATGTCTCACTATTTCAAAATGTCCTTTGTGACATTTCTCTGCTAGGCTTATCTCTACTTTTACAAACAAGGCTTCATCTCCAAAGATCAATGTTTTGTAATTCTTGTGTTCATTGCGTAGGGTTTCCAGGTTATTTGTTGAAAAGTTGTGTCTCTGTAATTTTATTAGTTCTTCTCAAACATTTTAGAGCCATGCCTCAATTCTTGGAATGCCAAACTTTCACGACCCACCTAGCTTTAGTGTACATGAGGCGGGCGATATTTTAATGAAACTAAACAAAAGGGTGGTACCACACTGTCATTTACAGACAGCATATTTTCCACTGAAATGAGCACTACATTTGCACAGACATACAGTCTTATTGATAAAACTATATTGCACGCAAATGATGATATTTGGACATTTGGTTTTAGTGAATATTTATCATTTGTCCATCACCAAGTAAAAAGTGTCTCGATTTGTTTCGATTCTATTAAAATCTTTGTTTCCATCACACTTCAGTATTACAAAAAAAGTACTTCATTTTTGCTTTGCTAACGGCTGAACATGTCCAGTTCATTTACAGGCATTTACATTTTTTTGTGTGTTGTCAAAAACCGACACCCTACAGCCTTTTCTTTCAAAACTCCTGGTACCCCAGCAAGATTATCACATAATTCACTATATTCCAATTTCTCTGACTGCAAAGTGAGGAGTTTCTAAACAACAGTCCCCATATTACAAAAATAAGAAGCAGTTTGTCAGAAGACATAGCCTGATATTTGACCTCTGTGTTTGAAATGCAGCAAATGTGACAAGTTAAATTCAGAATTTAAAGGCAACTTAATGTATTGCTTGGACTTTCCCGATCTGCCAAATGCTTGCAACCTGCAGTTTGAGAAACACTAATTTAACTATTTCTGAGTGATTCCCTTGCTTCATTCAGTTCCTTGGAGAATCATTGAGCCAACATCTTTGATTTCCGCCTTTTCAATTTCGGTAATGCTAGAGCATCCATGATCTCCAGCATTGAAGATGAGTAGAAGATAGTGAGAGATGTTGTCTCTTGGTTAAAATTTACAAGACAAAAGTTGTAGGAGACTTTATTTTCAAGAGTGTTTGGACTGATATCTTTGACAAATCTCAACCAGATCTTGGTTATTCTCTTTTGTTTGATGATGCTCAAGTTGGCAGCTGTGAATGTGAATTGTAGCAGAAGGTGACCAGGTCAGTGTACTGGGATGGGAGGTCTGGTCTTCTGTATAAGTCTCAACTAAATGAAATGACCAAGGATGGATTCTTTCTAAAGAGTGGGCATGGAGCAGTGTTGAGTGAGGTCATTATTGGTGCAGGTCAGGGATAGGAAAGAGGCAAGTGGGTGCCAAGCATCACCTTAGTGCACCTTAAATATCTCCAAGCAATGCGTATGCTAAATACGCTATTTTTTGTCGGTTGTGGGTGCTATGGTTTGGTCGATAAATAACTGGCTGTCCCAATCATGTGGAATTTAGTTGGGATTTTTTCTAAGCATTCCAGTTTAAGTATGGGTGAAATGTGCGAATTCGCAATACGCGAATTCGTGCGAAAACAAATTTGCAATCCGCATAATCTGCGAATTCGTGAGAATTTGCGGATTTTTTTTTGCGTGTTCGCAGGGTTTTTTGCGTATTCGGGGACCGCTTGCAGCGCACCGACCGCGAAGTTGCCCATGCGGTCATACATGGGCGTGGCCATCTTGTGCGCGTTGCGTATTTCTGTTTCCGGGCGCTATTGGCAATCTCGCGTTGTGTGCATCACGCTATTACGAGTTTGCGCGTGTTTTTGCGTGCTCGCGGGGGAAATATTGCGCAAACTTACCCACGTGGTCCTCAATGGGCGCGGCCATCTTGTTTTTCATTCATTGCTATGGTTCTGGGCCTGGCTTTTCTATCCTCTTGTAATCTTTCCAATCCTTTGTTTCTTTGAACTTTTTTTTGCTCTTTTTTGCTGATTATCTATCTCTCCATTTGTCTAGATCTATATTTTATGTTTTCTATAACTTTTTGTTACTTTAATAACTACTTTTTTGTTTAGCTCTCTCTTTTATTTTATTTATTTCTTTCCTCCTATTCTTTTTTTCTTTCGGCCAGGACCATGGCAAAGGGAGCCGGCAAATCAAAGGGGAAGGGTCCCGCACCCCGTAGCCGGCTCCCTTGCGGGCGTTTGAGGGGAGTGGATGTAGTGGCCAGGGAGGTTTTTACCGCAGTGGAGGTGGCCGCCCTGATATTTTTTGTTCTGCGCCACCTCCCTAAGACCGTGGCAGCAGGGGCAGGCCCGGTCAAGGGTATGGTCTTCGGGAGCGTCGCCAGCAGTGGGATAAGGTGTGCCGGGCCATGTGGAGGGAGTCGGGGGTCCGGCGCACCTACGACCAAGCGACGCACCGGTGGGCCGACGTCCTCGACTGGGAGCAGGACCTGCTCCACCTGCTAGGTGTGGAGATCCCTGGCCTTGGTGAGTAACTATTTAATAACTACTTTCTATTATTCTGCTCTGTGTTATATTGCTAATATATGTTTTTCCCAAAGAGCAAGAATGCTGCCTATTCGATTACATTGCAGGTAAAATAGTGTTTAAATAGCTTCTGTGATTGCAGGTGTTCGCCTCCTCAGTGGCGTTGCTACTATGCTTACTTGTTTGCAACTTTGTGCTCATTTGGCCTGAGAATATGTATCAGTGTAGTACTTTACAGAACTGCGTAATGCTAGAGAGAGTAGAGACTCAAGTCTAGTCCTTCCTTTGTACTCCTGCTGCTCCTAAGAAGAAGAGATAGTGATGGATTGATAGGTTTAGTATATTATGACTTGTTATTAGTAGTAGTAGGAAATTTTTTAGTGCTTTGCAAACATGATGACGGACTGTGTCTGACACGTCGCGTGCTGCTGAGTGCTGGCAGTCGTAGTAGAACCTTTTTGTTGTTGGTTTAGGTAGAGATTTACATAACTTTCCAAGTAGACGGTCTGCGAATCCAGCAATACTGTACTAGTAGTATCCTCCTAGTTGGCCAGATCAGATAGGTCAATACACGTAGTGCAATTGTTGCTAATTTGTTTCCCGGAGATAATTTTAGATTGTGGTAAAAGAAATCAAATATTTAAAAAAAACAATCATCCATGTTGTGTTTCTTTATTTCATGATCATCAGCACCTCCCAGGGGCAAGGCGACTAGCACCATTGAGACTCCGGTGGAAGAAGGTGGACAGTCACAGGATCGGTCCCTTGCAGGTTCTTCTGCTGGCCCCAGTAAGTTTTTCTATTGTTATATTAATACTTCTACTTCCCTAACTTTTACAGCTCCTATTCATTACAAACGGTTTCCTAATTCTATTTTTTACAAAATAGTCTTTGATCTTCTTCAAATCTAGACTTCTTTCTACATTCTTATCCTGCCTCTACCATCACTCTCTTTGCTACTACTATTTACGATTATGAGTCGGTCTGTGTAGGTAGCTAAGCTTGCCCAGTCGGCAAACGGTGTTAAACAAAACTCTGATCCAGCAATAGCTCTAGGCACTGAGTTCAGTCATCTGGGTTGCCCTTGCTGTCTATTCCAGTCTTCTTAATGTAAGTGCTTTGACAATTTCCAACAATAAAATGTCAATGTTTACACCAAGAAAAAGGTAGCAGTTGCCTTTTTGATTTGCTAGGAGCACATACCACACCGCTAGTGTTTCAGGGACTATTCTGCACATAAAGAAGTATGGACAAGAGAAATAGGACATTATTGATGATAGGTGCAGTTCGACTTTCCACATACCTCAGTCCGAACAGAAGTTGAACCCCCAATCCCCTGACCGACTATCTAGTGTGTCTGACCAATGATTTGACGACCCAGAAGAACAGAAGAAGACTACCGCCGAATCCCGGCCTATCTGAGTCACTGAAACATGACTGCCAAGTACAGTAGTTCAAACCCTTCCGCTCACTCACTCGAGAACAAAAAACACACAGTGTTTGTTAGTTTAAAAGTTTTATTTTCAATTAAGAAATGAAAAAATGATTTCTTTATTTTTAATAGCGTAGTATTCGGAGCGAGCACTGCTGATAGATGACGTTAAAGTTTGACGTAATAGTTAACAGACACATGAAATTATTAGAATAACAGTGCGGGAGCCCCCACCTTCTTTAAAGTACTTAAAGTACTGCTGGTGATGACTTACTAGTAGTTGGTGAATCGTCCTGTTGGCAGAAGGGCAATGTAATCTTTTTTCTGTAATTAGAAAAATGGTGCACGTTAAGCAAGCATTCATCAGTTGTCCTAAGAAGTGTAGCATTTAATGGAATAAGCATATAAAAAGTTAACACCCTCCCCAAAACCTTTACTTTTTTTCAATCCCAGTAATAAAAAATGTATTATGTAACATTTTCTTCCATTACGAGACGAAATAGGGGGTTGTGTGTGGTATCTGAAAATATGACATGTTTTTTCTAGACGTCACAACATCTGATGCAGCACAGATGACCACCAGTGCCGGGGCCAGCAGTGCGGAGAGCTCCACTCTAGGGGCGGATGCGACAGCGCCACCAGGAGGAGCTGGGGGGAAGGCTCAGCGGCGGCGGATGGTGGTAAGTTATTATACTCATTACTTATTGAAATTTTTGAGTAGGCTCGCAAAGCAGTGTATGATGTACTGTACAGTACACAGTACACTAGTACAAGTACACTGTACTGTTAAGAATAGTTACTAATTTAGAACCACTTTTTTGGCTATCACGGAGAAGACAGTCAACCTTGACTTGTAATAGCATTAGCGGCGGTACTTCTCGGGTAAGCAATGGCCCCCTCTATTTGACTTCAACTCAGCTGGCAAACTTTTATCGTGAAGCCAAGTCATATCAGATGTACTTTAGGGATGTGAAGAACGAAAAGTGAAAGAAGGGTGAAACGAAGGATGAGCGAGTCTTAACATTTATGACTGTAAAGAATGGTGTTTTTGAATGCAAGTCAAGAGAAGAAGAAGGTGGTTTCCAAAATATAATGAAAAAGGTGTTAGTTGGTTGTTGAGAAAAAGAAAACTTGGTACATTTGAGACATAAAGAAGAATGATAGACGTACTTTGGAAGCCTGGATGTTATCTTCTTTTTCCTCATCAATAGCAGAGGTGTATGATGTAGTAGAGCAGATGCTGAGTGGATGAAGATTGTTACTTTGAACAGCATGTCCGTGCCAGAGTAGCAAAGCTGAGGAAATCCAAATACTAGAATTTGTGTTTGTTCACAAATACTCCCTGCCTTGACTAACAGTACAGTACTTTACTTTGCAAGCACAGCATCTATTGTGTATGGATTGTATAGTTGACAACATTATATCAAGTCAAGTCCCTTCCTGCGCCAATTATGGGTCCAACACTCACTCCCTATGTTAATAATTTTATTTCAGCTGTGTCATGGGTGGACTATCGCTGTAGTCTACTCAATCTATCAAAACAAAGCACCTAAAGGCATCCATCATATAACCAAAGATCATGTGATCGGCAGGATAATCATATATGATCAGAATTGAATAATCTTCATTCTTCTTTTGTAGTAGTCAAGGCAGTGCGAAAGATATCATTACATTGAGCAGTAGCCCTTGATGTAACCGAGTATGGCCAGTGGCAGAGCCAGCCCTATAGAAAAGTAAGAGCTTCTTATCCCCACCTGCATGTACTGCTTAAAGTACTGCGAGTCTGTGTAATCATGGCTTGTGTCTGTTTTTCTTGGGTGCAAGCTGAGTGAAAAAAACAGAAGACTTTTTTTAGTACTCTCTGACTATGTATGTATTAGTGAGTCCATCCCTAGTCCTGCTAGTGGAATTCCTGAAACTCCCAGTAATGTCACAGGCCTACAAAGACGACGGAAAGATACATGCCAAAATGTTATACTGTGTTTGCTACTTTCTGGTGTTACTGAGAGTCAACTTTCCGTTGAATTATTTTGACTTTATGTTAAAGACTATTGGCTACAGTATTTGTCTTTCTTTCTTCATATAGATGCTACTCCGAAAAAACTCACCCGAAAGGAGATAGCTGTCCGGGCCAGGGCCCGTAAGCTGGAGGCTATTTGTGCCGAGTATCGGCGGCTGTGGGCTCGGGAGCAGGAGGAGGAGACAGCAACCACTGCATCCTCCTCCAGTGCCCCTGGGTCCACCAGCCAGAAGCCTCCAACCAAATGGAGCCGTGGCCCGACAGCCTCCCGCCGCCGCCGCACAGCAGCAACACAATCAGCTGCCCCCCCCCAGAGCCTGGATGGTACATCAGCTCCGCCTCCGTAAAAGAGTGGAGTACCTGGAGCAGTTGGCCGAAAAACATCAGCGCCAGCTCCGGGACCTCCGCAAAGAGCTGCGGGACGTGCAGCAACAGCTGTCCACACTACGCCACCGGAGGAAGTGACTGTCCCTTGCCCCTTTGTTAAAGACTGTTGGGGGGGTGGGAATTGGGTGTTTGGGAAAGGGGACTTTTGGACTTTTGGACATTGGTTGGGGTTAGGTAGGGGGGTGAGTTGGGTTAATTTATTTTATTTTTTGACTACATGAATATATTTCTTAATAATTATTTTTCATACCAAAACATAGTATACGCATTCATATTATTTTGTATGGGGGTGGGCGGTGGTTACTGGAGGTTTGGTTTCTCCCAACTTACCAGCATGAATGAAACATCTAGTCCTGAAATGTACCAAAGTGCCAGTAACCGAGTTAGTGAATTCAGTAGCCCTACTAGTACTTTACTAGTAGTACTGGCAGTCTCTGCTCTCCTCCCAGTCCTAGCCCATTATTCTACCTCTCCAAAATGCTTATCTTACCTGTGATTCGTGTTTAAGAATAGGGGTAGCCACAGGGCTGCCTGCATGGAAAATGGCGATTATGGTTGGTTGTTGACATGAATCCTCGACAGATGAAATATCATTGTTGTGCTGGTAGTAGTAGTGGTACACACTGGCAGTAGCAGCATATGAAAAAAAAAGGAAATGAAACATTGAGTGGCCTGAGCGTAGCATTAGAAACAGTACGATAGATAGTACGCTACAGAACAGTGCCATAAATTGTAGCCTAAGCAGTGCTAAAGTTTTCTAAATATAAGTACTAGCTTCGTGAACTATGGCTACTATAAGAAATATTATGAAGGCAAAGGATACTTAAACATAAGAATGCACCATTTGATTCGTCATGTGTACGAGCATGATGTTTGATGCTCAATTCACGATGTTGCACATGAAATTCCATTTTCCAACATTTTTCTGGTGCTTAGACCTTATCCTCCCCTGCAAGTGTGTGAAATTTCTTGTTGTCATAGTCATACCTCAATGAAAAACCACACAGCCCGGGGGAAGAGGGGTAGGGTTTTTGAAGATTGGATGGGAATGGGTTTTTTTGGGAAAAGTTTTGTGGAGAGAAGAAAAAAAACCACTGCATGGACAAACAACAAATGAAGAGAAACAAAATTTTGGATTCAAAGATATCCATAAATCTTTTAAGGGACATAAAGGTAGTGCACTACTGCATGCATGATGTTGTTTGCTAAACGGATGGTTAGGTTACTGAAAAGTTGTACTTACTACATCTTATTATTAAGTATGAGGAAACAATTTGACATTGACACTAGTACAGGGCTGCATTAATTAAGCAATTTCACTTGCCTTTCTGCCCTCATAGAGAATAAACACTTATTATTTGTACATTAAGTTAGTTATAAAAATAGCAAAGAAACGTATGAAATAGCTGGAGAGATGACTTTGAAGCAGAGAACAAGAAACGCACCTAGTCACATTCGTAAAAGTTCAGGTTTTTTACAACAATAACATTTAAAAGACAAGGAGAAGTTAAGAGAGAATACTGTAACTTTATGTTGTAGTTGTCCTGTTGAATTGGTGAAGTTGCATGCATCCAGCCATTCCTCTTATTCGCGTTGTACTCCTCCATTCCATCTTACGCTCCGTCGATCAATATTGGTGACCAGACACACTGTCCACTGGCTGCCTGATGAGTAATTGCGGATTGCGTCTGAGTTCAGCGTTTGTTCCATGGCACATGGTAAAAGCCGTCCTGTAATTTTTGATGGGAAAAAACAGGAAGTGAACCAGTTAAAAAAATCTAAGGTACGCTGTGTAGTGCAAAAATAACACTTTCAGTTTTCAGAGCTGACATTATTATTATATACAATCATCACTTCAAAAGTGCGTAACCTGGTTCTCCTTTACAAGGATAGTAATAGTAACTATGGTTGAATTCTGCGGATCCACCATGGATTGCCTTAAAGAAAATTGCAAACAAAATTAGACATTCCCAGGAGTGCTCCCAGACCCCTGAACCCAGTCGGCAAAATGTAGAACACCCCCAAGTAGCCCCCTAAAAACATGCGATACTGCTACCAGGTTGAACCCTAACTTCAAAACGTGCCAAAACGCACTCTGCAAGTAGGCCCAAACCCCCCTTTTCCACCGGGGATTTTCTTCAAAACACTTGCAATCAAAATTAGACATTCCCAGGAGTGTCCCTAGACCCCGGCGCAAAACTGTAGAACCCCCCCCAAGTAGCCCCCCAAAAACATGCAATACTGCGACGGGGATAAGGCCTAGTTGAAAATCAAGCAGAAAGCGCACTTTGAAATTAGGCCCAAAAGACCCCTTCTCCCACATGGATTTTCTTCAAACCACTTGCAATCACAATTACACACTCCCAGGAGTGCTCCCAGACCACTGAACCCAGTCGCAAAAATGTAGAACACCCCCAAGTAGCCCCCAGAAAAAATGCGAAAGTGCTAACCCTAACTCGAAATCGTGCCAAAACGCACTCTGCAACTAGGCCCAAACCCCCCTTTTCCACCATGGATTTTCTTAAAAACACTTGCATTCAAAATTAGACATTACCAGTAGTGCTCCCGGACCCCTGAACCCATTCGCAGAAATCTAGAACACCCCCAAGTAGCCCCCTAAAAACATGCGATACTGCTACCAGGTTGAACCCTAACTCCAATTCGTGCCAAAACGCACTCTGCAGCTAGGCCCTAACTCCCCTTTCCCACCATGTATTTTCTTCAAACCACTTGCAATCAAAATTAGACTGTGCCAGCAGTGCTCCCAGACCCCCAGACCCACCCTCAAAAACCTAGAAGCCCCCCAAACAGCCCCCCAAAAACAGGCAAGTGAGCAAAAACGGAAAAACTTTTCCACCATGGATTTTATCCAAACCACTTGCGTGCGATATAAGACCTTCCCAGCAATTCCCCCAGACCCGTCAACCCACCCGCAAAAAAGTAGAACTCCCCCAAACAGGGCAAAAGCAAAAATGGAAAATGTGACACTTAGAACATTTTCAGCCTACCAGTCAACATCGGTCCAAACGCGCTCTGCAGTTAGGCCCTAACTCCCCTTTCCCACCATGGATTTTCTTCAAACCACTTGCAATCAAAATTAGACTATCCCAGCAGTGCTCCCAGATCCCCAGACCTACCCCCAAAAACCTAGAACCCACCCAAACAGCCCCCCAAAAACAAGCAAGTGAGCAAAAACGCAAAAACTTTTTCACCATGGATTTTATCCAAACCACTTGCGCCCGATATTAGACCTTCAAAGCAATGCCCCCAGACCCGTCAACCCACCCGCAAAAAAGTAGAACACCCCCAAACAGGCCAAAAGCAAAAATGCAAAAACTCACACTTAGAAAATGTAGGGCCTACCTGGCTTCAATTCAGTCCAAATGCGCTCTGCAGCTAGGCCCTAACTCCCCTTTCCCACCATGGATTTTCTTCAAACCACTCGCAATCACAATTAGACTATCCCACCAGTGCTCCCAGACCCCCAGACCCCCCCACAAATATAGAACACCCCCAAAGAGCCCCCCAAAAACACGCAATACTGCTAGGCCTTAGTTTAAATTGTGCCAAAACGCTGTCTGCAACTAGGCCCAAATCCCCCTTTTCCACCATGGATTTTCTTCAAACCACTCACAATCAAAATTAGACTATCCAGCAGAGGTTCCAGACCCCCAGACCCCCCCCCCACAAATCTAGAACACCCCCAAACAGCCCCCCAAAAACACGCAATACTGCTAGGCCTCAGTTTAAATTGTGCCAAAACGCTGTCTGCAACTAGGCCCAAGACCCCCTTTTCCACCATGGATTTTCTTCAGACCACTTGCAATCAAAATTAGGCCTTCCCAGCAGTGCTCCAGAACCCCCTGACCTACCCCCACAAATCTAGAACACCCCCAAACAGCCCCTCAAAAACATGCAATACTGGTATATTCAAAACATGGCAAATTGTGCTGTTCACCAAAAATTGCTGTTCAACTTTTCAGCACTTCTACTACTTCGATCCTCTTGAAACTTACCTGGACACTTGTTCCAGCGATTCCCAAGAATCTCAGCAAGGCAGAACAAAATCGAACCACTGCGCTCTTTGAAGAAGAAGAAGAAGAAGAAGAAGGTCTACGACTAGTTTTCACTTAGTTTTCACACAAACACACGCGCCCGCAAAACATAAAAAAAAGCCAACATTCTGCCAATTCTGGACCAAAGAACGCCAAACCCCCCTAAAACCTTGCCAACATCATTATGAAGGAGCCTGCATCGGACCCTGAGCCCTAGACTCAGCGGGAACCCTACCAACTAATACCCAAAAACCCTAGTAAATCGCACTGAACCCTAAACCCTAGATATGCTTTGTCTGTCTGTGTCAAAGAGCCTAGGTATGCTACATCAGGATGCTTCACTCAGTGGAGCCTGCCTTGACCGTCTGCATGGCCCTGCTGCAAGCATGGGCCAAAAATCCGTTCCGCCCAAGAATTTGCGATTTGTCGGTAATTTCGCGAGAATTGCCGAAAAACCGAAAAACAGCAAATTTCGCAAACATAACAGATGTTTGGCCCAAGCTTGACGCAGTGCCATGCAGACGGTCAAGGTAGGCACCACTGAATAAAGCAACCTGATGTAGCATACCTAGGCTCTTTGTCAGACAGACAAAGCATATCTAATTGTATGCAGCAAGCCACATAGCCCCAATTTTACATGAAATGCTGTCTGGAGTGGACTCTGCCTGGCATAATACAACAACAGTACACTGCCTCGCCCTCGACCACTACATATCACGAATAGACAGACATGTACTTCTGCTGTAGTAGTTGTTGTAGACTGGTTTACCTGTTTGCCACTCACGAATTGGCCATAGTTCTTCCGTAAACCGAAACTAATGATCCATCCATCCCAGTGAGTGACTGTAAAGAAAAAAGATATATTACTTAATCAATTATCATGGTATATTGGCAAGTGAGTCCACTCCAAGGACATTTTGCATATTGTAAAATGCAACATAGTGACCCCTGAATTTGAAGTACAATTTGAATTAAACAAGTTAAAAAAGAACAGAGTAGTTGACATGAGTTACAATTACTGTGTAAAAGATTAAATAAAAACTAAGACAAGACATATGATTCATTTCATGCACAAAAAACAAACAGCAATTGGTTTCATCAGAGCCAGACAGCCATTGCTGTCCACTGCATGCCATCTTCTCAATTATTCATTACCTGTTCTACTTTTTGTCCGCATCTTCTTCGGAAAGTGAGGACCCACAGGGCAGCCTCTCCTGTCAATATCAGAAGTAACTCTGTCAGCAATCAGCAAGCATGTAGTCAGTCAGTAATTTCAGTCCCACTTGAGGGGACTTGTCTACGAAGACAAAGTTTCTTTATTCTTTGTAATCCATCCATCTGCCTTGAGGGAAATGGGTAGGGGGAATCTGGAGGAGGAGGATAGAGGAGCATGATTGAGTTGTGAACTTGTGAACCTCATGAATGCAGACTGCGGCAACTTCAAATCAATAAGGAAAATAAGATGAAGACAGTGCTGCTGATGGACTTGTTGTGATTAGGTGATTAGAGTTTTGTTGTGGTAAAAGTTGCAAAACAAAGAAAGACACACAGGAATAAAAGTGAATAAGGACGAAAAAAGGAAGTCATTTTCAGGCCTCGGTGTCAGGGAAGTAGAGCTCGTTCTCAAACTCTATGAATTGAGACGGGAGTAGGTCAGCTAACATAGAAGAACTTCCGTCACCTAAGTCGGTGTCCTCTTCTTCCTGCGTGCATTCACGTATTTTGTAATCTGGTGGTATGAAGTGCTGATTCATCTTGATCAATGTTAACCTCTCCACATTTTTGGGCGAGAGGCGGGTCCTTTTTGAAGTTACAATGGCACCAGCAGCAATGAAAACACGTTCAGAAGACACGCTTGCGAGTGGGCAAGACAAATAATTTAGAGCCAGGTTGGTGATCAGTGGCCATAGAGGCCTTTTCCTAGACCAATACAGCAATGGGTTCTGATTAACAAAGACCTCTGTTGGGTCATCCAGATAGGCCTGCACCATCGACTCAAGATTCTCCACGGTTGCTCCACTTTGCGTACCATCTGTGGCCTTTGCAGCACTGTAACGAGCAAACCCTTGATGAGTTAGCCAATCCTCTTCCGACAATATTTTGGCTCGGCCTGGTGCAGGTGAGGGTGATGATACGGTTGCTGCTGGTGTCGTTAACGGCTGTGAGGGAAAGTGACTCCCTTCGGCCACAGATTCAGAAGTGGAACTTGACGCCGGATGGCCTGCTGATTCAGTTGTACTTCTGCCGGCTCCTTGAATTTTCTGCCGCTCTTTTTCTAACCGAGTGGCTGACACAGCTAGCCAATGTTTGTACTTTGAAACATCTGCTTCATCAAAAGGAATGAATGCTTTGCTGGATCCAGAATAGTGGCACAAATGTAATGTTGTTTTGTATGTATGTTTTTAAGCCTTTCATTGTCAACTAGGCGGCTTAATAACCTCTCCACCAACTGATATGCGTTTTGCTTTTCAGCATCAAATCGGAACGTTGAAGACACCGCCTTCAGTTGGTGCTCTAGCATGCGCAACAATGGGATGGCTTTGCCCAAAGAACAGTCCTCCCTGCTGACTTCACGCGTGAAGAGCTCAAAAGGACGAAGCATGTCTGTCAGGCTTGCAATTAGCTTCCATTCCTCCAACTCTAGCCTCATGTCTTTCATAGTAGAACCCATTTATTACCCCCCACTGCTAAGACAGATGCTCAAGCATGTAAAAGATTGAGTTCCAACGTGTTGCCACCTCCTGGATGAGTCCTTTGACTGGTAGTCTACGTTCATGTTGAATGCTCCTCAGCTGCTTCTGGGCCTTAAAAGAATGGCTGAAATGTGTGCAGAGTCTTCGGCAGGTGGTCAGTAACTTGATGACTGTGTTTTCTCTTTTCAAGAAATCTTGCACCACAATGTTAATACTGTGCGCCAAACACGGCACTCTGAAATAGCCACCTTGATGCATGGCCTTAACTATATTACTGCCATTATCCGTGGAAACATAACCAACTGTGTGAGTTCTTGGATTCAGCCATTCAGAGACCTTCCTATCAAACTCGTCAAAAAGGTTGGGTGCAGTATGAGTTTTCTCCATGGCAAACATGGCTAATGTTGCATGTTTCCGAGTAGCTTGAAAAACTGTGTCCGGGTCAACACCTGTATTTGTCTTGTCTCTAACCCCTGCAAAAGAGACCCAGTGTGCAGTGATGCACATGTAATCAAGGGCTTGGCAACTGGTCCACATGTCTGTTGTCAAGTGGATAGTGTGAACAGCACTCTTCTGCAAAGCTGGCCCAATCACCTCCAGCACATCTTGATGTAGTGCTGGAACCGCAACTCTGGCAAAATAGGACCGGCTAGGAACCTTCCATTTAGGGCAGACTGTTGCCACAAATTCTAGAAAACCCACCCCTTCCACGAAAGAAAAAGGGAGAAGGTCCAGGGCTAGCATTTTAGCCAGCTTTGGGAAGTTGCGTTTAAATGGCGCCTCCCACCAAAACATGCTTCTAATGGTGGGCTGGACCGTTTTACGTGATGATGATGATGATGATGATGCAGACTTTAAACCAGTTAGGCTCATTGATGTACTTTTTTGCATTGGTGTCTGTCCCAGACTCTTAGTGTGCCTCATACATGTTGCAGGGGTAGAGGGTGTGGGCGCTACCACTGCAGTGCTGCTGCCAGCTGGTGGTGGAGGTGCTACTTTGACTTTCAATGCCAGATGAAGTGGAGGATGGGCGTGGCTGAATTCGTTTCTGTTGTTCACTTACAGCACCACTACTTGAGGTAATGGAGGTCGAGCTGGATGGAGGTCCCTGCCGGCCCTTCTGACTAAAAAAGATGGAAGCTGTAGGTCGTGTTGGTGTTGTAGTTAACTGCGTTGGTGGTTGTACCAGTGCCACGCCGCCCACATCCCGCTCAGCAGCCATTCGGGATAGGGTGAAAGGGTCAGTCTGCTGCATGCCCGCTGGGGCTGGAGTGACGTCTGTGATGACTGGGTCATCGTCAGACTGTTCATCAGCAGCAGAAGACACCACTTCTTGTTCCTCGTCATCACACATAAGTCGAAGCCTTGCGGGAACCTTCCTTTTAGGCTTAGCTACCTTTGTCGGCTCATGGCGTGCCTCACTCTGAGACTGCAATTGTGGGTTCCAATCAGGATCAAGGTCATCAGAATGAAGGGGGCTTGAAGAAGAACTTGTAGTAGTAGTAGCCCTCCTTGACCTTTTTCTTGCAGGGGATCTTGAAAACAATGGATCATCCTCAGGAGGAGTGGCTTCCTCAGATGATACCTCCGCTTGAATATCAATTTCCTGATGTGCCCCTACTTCTGGAGGAACAAGCGTTGTAGGCAGTTGTGCCGCTCTATGAACCACTAGTTGCACCTCTCCATGCACCTCTCCATGCTCCTCTCCATGCGCCTCTCCTTGCGCCTCTGCTTGCGCCTCTCCTTGCGTCTCTCCCTGCGCCTCTGCTTGCGCCTCTCCTTGTGCCTCTCCTTGCGCCTCTCCTTGCCCATGTACTTGCGCTTGTACTAGTTGCACCTGTGGTTGTCGTTGCGGCTGTGGTTGTTGAACACTCTTCAGCTGAGTTACACCCGGCGTTGATTGGATGGTACTTTCTTGTGAAGAGCCAACATCACTGGTCGATGGTGATTGAACAACCAAAGTGGCTGCCGCAGCAGCTCTCATGGTCTTGGACCTAACTTGGTGTGGTGGAACTGAGCCCAATGAAGTGGAGGTGCTGCTTCCAGCTTTGTCCCCGGCGGACACCGCTGCTGCTGCAGGCGTAGTTTTTTTTCCCCCAAAAAGGTGTTGGTGGGCACACCAGTCTCCTTGGTAGGTGGTGCCACTTGCTTCTTCTGCTCCTTCTTACTGGCAGTGGCACTGGCAACTTTTTTCGCTGAGGCTACGACCGCCTTTCTTTGGGCCCATCTTCTTCAGATTTCAGAAGAACAGCAGGCCGCAGTTGCACTAGTTGCAGAGTTGTCTTGTCTGTGGCCACACGTGACATCACGTGACATTGTGTTGCACACACCGCTGCAGGACTTCTTCCTGGCACTGGTGGTTCTCTTGTACACCTAAAAGCAATGGAAGCCAGAGCAACATCAGTTAAACACCCCAAAAAGTAAAAAAAAACACAAAAATCACCACAATCCAATGCCATCCATGCCCTCAATGATATTTAAATTCAAGAAACCCCACAGAAAGACTTGGTCCATGCACCACTCACTACACCTGGGCCTAATGGAAGAAAGCAAGGCAAACTGGGTGCAGGCCTGAGCACACTGCCTGGCTTCAAAATGGGTCCTTGACCCCCACCACATGGCCAGACCCGGCCAGGCCCCAACACCAACCAAAAAAGTCGAAAAACACACACAAATCACCACAATCCAATGCCATCCATGCCCTCAATGATGTTTAAATTCAAGACACCCCACAGAAAGACTTGGTACATGCACCACTCACTACCCCTGGGCATAATGGGTGAAAGCAGGGCAGGCTGGGTGCAGGCCCATGGCTCAAAGCACACCGCCTGGCTTCAAAATGGCCCCTTGTCCCCCAGTCACATGGCCAGGCCCTGCCTGGACCAGGCCTCAAAATGGCCCCCACCCACATGGCCAGGCCCCAACACCACCACAAAAAGTTGAAAAACACACAAAAATCACCACCTTCGTCAGGCACGGGAAAACATGGCGGCCGCTAGCTAGGGCGGTGCGCTCGTCTTTGACGAAGCTCCTGCTGACATGCCCCAGAAGGTGAAGTAACGGCACCGGTATTCTTTTGACTGTGGATCATGCGAGTGGTGAGACGGTAAGGCGATAATATCGCGGAAAAAGTTGAATTGGTAGCCGGTTTTTCAAGTTGAGATGGAGGAGACAGAGGAGACGGATGAGAGAGCGAGTAAGCAGGCGGAGCTCTGAAAAGTCAGCGGTGTGGTGTAGGGCGGTTACCTGAGCCGCTCTGAGAGGCGGCGGCGTGCATCAAACAGCGAGCGGGCTTAGGCTTAGCCTCCGGAGCAGTATGAGAGCGGGCGGGGAGTTCCGCTACTCCGCAGTGTGATGCTGGCTGCCGAGTCGCTCTGAGAGACGGCGTGTAGCAAACAGAGAGTAGACTTGGTCTCAGGATCAGGGGGAGAGTGAGAGCGAGCGGGCGGGCGGAGCTCCGTCAGTCCGCGGCGTGTTGCAGTCTGCTGAGCCGCTTTGAGCCGCTTTAAGAAGCCGAGTGGAGATATCTAAAAACAGACCCCTCGAAACTTACGGAACAGGAACAGGCAACAAGAGCAGCCGGTATCTTCAAATAATATCAACAATAACATTGAGACATTGAGACCCTGATTGAAAAAGACTGGAAAAAGACTGAAAAGATTGAAAGCTTGGTAGTGCTTGGTAATGTGAGAACAGCCTGGGCACTTCAGAAAGTAACAGTGCTGTATCGGTGCTGAATTAATATAAAGGTGGACAGAGCTGCCAATGTGTTGGGGGCAGGTTCTTCTTCCCGCACCTTACCGCTGGGGTGACGCAGCCGTGGAGCTTCGTAAAAGTAGAAGGGCTGCAGTTTATAGCATCGCTGCAAAAAGAGGGGTAACATCTATTTGGTGCGGTAAGGGGGACTGGCATAGGGGGAGGCTGTTGAGTTCTTTGGGAGGGGAGGTTCAGCCTGTTGATAGCCAGGACCTTATAGATACACAGAGCTGTCACTCCTCGCAAAATTTAGCTCCTGCCCCCAGACTCTTTACATTTAATGCACAATCTCAAACCTCTTGTCAGGTATCGAGTGAGACTTCATATTCAACTACAGCCAGAACCCTGGGGAAGCGGAAGGCTAAGGGGAAAGGGAAAGGCAGCAATAAAGACAAGGAATTAGCCGCCCCTACTGGCCCCAATGACACAGGCCAGGCACAAGTAGCAGAAAAAGGTCCAGGGGAGCAGTCTTTCATAGAGTCTGAGCCAGAATTTGAGCGTGAGGCAGGAGTTGATACATTACAACCCCCAGTCTTAAGAGTATCGAAAAGGGGAAAGGAACATCAGCTACGGTATACCGCTCCGAAGGAGCTACCGCATAAGGCCAGCTTGAGCAAAGGGGGGTCAAAAACAAAAACTAGCAAAACCTCCCGAATCACACCCTCGTTTAAGTCTTATTTTAAGGTCCTCCCCCAGATCTTAAACATAAATCAAGAGCCCCAAAAGTCTCATTGTACTCAACTTGCACCTGCATCAGTGGAAGGTATCGGTGCTATAATCACTTCTACTTCTACATCTTCTACATCTTCTACATCTTCTACATCTGTATTTGGTAATCTGGAAGGAAAGGAAGGAGAAGTAGTAGGGGCAGGAGAGATGGGGGACCCAGTTGAACGAGTCACTAATGTAACTTCTCCGCCAGACCAGCAAGTCTTGACCGCAGGAACAGCAAGCGAGATAAAAGACGTGGATCAATGCAGCGGGGGTTGCGAAGCAAATGGTAGTGACGATACTATTCAAGCCATACTTCTCAGCATGAGGGAAGAGATTAGAAATGGGTTTGAGGAGTCAAAGAGATGTTTTGAGGAGTCCAGACATACTCAATCAGAGATCCACACAATGTGTGAAAACCTAGAGTCTAAGGTAGATGGTCTCTCACTAAGAACTGGAGGTCTAGAGAATTGTGTTGAAGAGCTCAAGGCTAAACTGGAGTCTGACGAGGTGAAGATTCAGACATTAAGACGGGAAGGCGACACAGTCAAAGAGAGAGTTGAGTCCCTCGAAAATTTCTCCAGAAGGAATAACTTGAGACTCTTAAAAATACCGGAGGGAAAAGAAGGAGGAGGCTTAAAAAAGTTTGTTGCAACTTTACTAAAAGAATCTCTAAACTTGGATGAAACTTTGTCTGAGATAGAAATAGATATTCAGAGGGTGCACCGGGATCCATTCCGTCTTAAATCGGGCAGGGATAAACCAAGGAAGATCCTAGTGAACTTCTTAACATATTCCTTGAAAGAGAAGATCTTGACCGCAGCTTTGAAAGCCAAGACTTTGAAAGCCTCTGATTTCACTTTTGAAGTGAGATCGGACCTGTCGAGAACAACGCTGGACAGGCAGTGGGAATTAGGTCAACGGATGGAGAAGTTCAGAAGCCTAGGAGCCACCGTGCAATTGAGATTTCCTGCCTTTTTAAGGATAATGTACAATAAGACCCCGGGGTTATATAGCGCTATATAAATCGAAATAAATAAATAAATAAATAAATAAATAATAAAATGTACAATGTCAAGTCTCCCTTGGAAGCCGATGAGCTACTTGCCACTATTAGTGTACACGCAAACCCTCCGGACCGTGGGTGAAATTCTTGTAAATTCTTGTAAATGAGTTAAAGGGGAAAAAAAAAAAATTTTTTTTTAAAAAGGGGATTATGTGGGGAAATAAATTTAAAAAAGAAGAAAAAAAGGAAAAGGAAAGAGAAGGGGGGAAAGGGAAGGAAAAAGGAAAAAAAAAGAAAAAAAAAGGGGGAAAAGGAAAGGAATAAAAAAGAATATAAAGAATATATAAAAAAAAAAAAGATCTATAAAACAAAACAAAAAAAAAATGTAAACATGGTAAAATGGAGAAGGGAAAAAAAAAACAACACTCGAAACTATTAACACTTGGGTGAGGATACACAACTTTGTCATTAAAAACACCATCGGGTGATATATTATAAAAAATTACCAATTGGGAATTTCACTATAGATTTCCACCCCAGTATACTCACGTCAAAATTTCTGAGCTAATAGGCTGCAACGATGCCTATCTTTGGATTCCCTACACTATTGCCCAAATCTATCCTTGGCTATTAGAGTACCATAAATAGCAATAATATGTTATAGAATCGCCATTAGATAAGGGATCTATAATTCTGTTTTATGAATCACCACTGCTTATATTTTAAGCATTGTGACCGGTAAAATGATTGATAATATAGATACTAGGGTATGGAGCGGGAACATGTCAGAGACGACAAGCTGGCAATCCATCATGCCAGAGTAAGTTGGGGGGGGGTTTCTAGGGGAGGTGTGGAAAAGTAAATTTTGCCATGTTCTGTGTCCCTACGTGTCCTCCATCTTATGTTATGTGTGCATGATTAATATGCACATGTATTCCCCATGTTTGATTAAAGACGCAATTATAGTTGTGTCCATCTCTAGTATGCCAGTTTCCAGTTCTCGTGAAAGCTACGAGTATTAGGCCTATGTAAAGTTACGTTGCCACGTTTCTCAGTGTGCACGTTATTTCATTGAAAAGTCCCCGTTTCTAGGCCTCAAAAGGGCCTGGACACCAGATTCAGCTCCTGTCTCCTGAATCCTCGCTGAGGAGCGATACAGCCCCCACCTGTATCCTCGACCCTTCACTTACTTCCTGCCTCACAGTGCCCGGCTCAGCCTGGCTCTGCCTCTGAGTCTGCCAAGAGTATGTTATGATTCTAGTTATCAGTCCAGCCCTCCTTCTCTGCATTCCTAAGCTACTGAATCGCATCAATAGTTTCCGTCATTGTCTAGCCTTTACGTCTCCATGTAAGAGAAATACTGCATTTAATGGTCATTTCATATTCTTCATCACGCACTACATGTAGAATAATGCATGCTCCAGTCTTAGAGTCTGTTAGCCTTTACCCCGATAACTTTTAGTTTATATCAACATGTTCTCTAAACATCAGATACTAGATAGTGTTTAGGTACATGTCGCCCTGACTCTCCAGACTTCAGTCTCTACTCCTAGCACAGAGTTCATAGCCCCCAGCTTCTCCTAGTAACACGTCATTGTCAGTTTGCGCGCACCATTAGGTCAGAGGTCCCGGCTCCTTAGGTAGCCCCCTCCATGTTTCCGCCCCATTTATGACATATTCTGTTACGTTTACATCACATGTCTATGTACACGCCTCTTGTTACACCTACTTTCACCCTTATCTTTCGCGACTGCTATTGACCACACCCACTGCTCCGCCTATCATATGTATTGTAATGCAACTGTTTTAATATATATGCTTGTGCACTGCTATTAAATGTTACCCATTCCCTTACGCCGATCCTGATCCTGCCCCCGGCGGCGCTGCCATCCCATTCCTGTGCAGGTTGTCCTGTTCCTGTCCTTTATGCTGTATTAAACCTGCAAACTCCTACTACCTCGAATCTTGACTCTTATTTATTGAGCTATCTGTTATTACTATGTCCAGTAAAACCTAGATCCGGTATTATTTATTTATATACCACATAATGGCGCCCGAACAGGGACTTGCCCTTTCCCCACGCGCCGGTGAAGCCACGCCGGCCCCCTGACCATCTGCAGCCGTGACGGAACCATACCGTGCACGTGCAGATATTTCTACTTCAAGTATCCCTCAGGCCCACGGAGGAGACGGAGGTGGCGGTCCAGCATCCAGACGAGGCGATGGAGGAACGCGGCGAGTCCCGACCAGAGCCCAAGCCGAGAGTCCAAGGTCCGAGGTATCCGGAGGCCCACCCGTAACAGAAGTCCGAAGTTCGTCCGTCCGGCGTCGAAGCAGTCCAGTCCAGTCCGAGGCCTTCCGTTCTTGCTGCCCGGTGAGTACCATTGCTGGGGTAGTATCTAGACAGGGTCAATCTAAATTGACTCTGGTCCGTGGGTTGGTGGTACACAGACCCAAAACCGAAGTGTCCACTTCGGTGGATGCGGGTCCTAACGTGTCTCTTTATGAGACCGGTAAGTTTCGTACTGTTTTAGCAGTACATCTAGTTTCTGTTCTAGTCAGTTCTGTTCTCGAGAAATTCATGTATTCTGTTTTCAGTATTCCAGGTAGTATTCTGTTCGAACTGATATTTTAAATGTTCTTCATGTATTTTAATGTCGTGGTATGAATGTGGAGTAATTATCGTGTTCATTGTGTATTGTATTGTGTCTAGATCAACAGTTCAGTCATGCCGTTATTTTCCAGACTACGTCAGTTAAGAACTAGAAAAGGTCTGTTAGAAGAAGCAGTTCCTGTCCCGCCTAGGGACAGTCCAGGTCATTTTATGTATCAGAAGCATGGCATAAGTGCCATATTATATCTAGATTTATGGGTAGAGTATACCAAACAGTTAGAAGAAAAGTATAGATGGCCCGTATCGGGTACATGGGATGCCGAGTGCATCATGCGAGTAGAAGAAGCATTATGGAAAAAGAAAGCCAGACAGTCACAGAAAGATGCCATCGAGTTATGGCGCAAAGAATCTCATAAAAGAACCGAAAAAGAAATCAGAAAGTCAGAATTAAGTAGAGAATCTTTAGAACGAGCCCAAGAAAGGGAACTAATCGAGATAGGTGAACGAGTCAAAACTGAACAGTCAGATAGACAGAGACATGCCCTCATTAAGGGTATGTATCCTCTTCTTGCCGAGGGCTTGCCAAAAGCGACCCCGGAGGCATCCAGTAATTTTCCGCCACCATTAGTTCCGACCAAGCTACGTCACAAACCGACCGCAGCTGATATTTTTATCTCGTCCTATTTGGACGACACAGTCCCAGAATATGCAAATCCTGTTCCGCCAGTCCCTGTAAATCATGCCATTCCTGCTCCTCCAGACACCGGAGTACCTGCTACGGTACCCCCGGTCCAGCCTACATTACAACTTCCCACTCTGCCAGCACGAAGAGTATCAGTCGACGATTCCAGCATAGGGGCCGCAGGAGGAGGTCCTCCTGGTACCCCGCCACCACACCAACGTAGAACGTTGGCCGAGTTACATGAATGTGCGTTACAACGTACGCCCAAATTTAAGTCCGTTGCAGATATCCGACGAGCTCTTACTGAATGCCGCTATGATCCAGTCGCAGGTGATGATAGTACAGTAATATATTCCATCCGTGTAAGACGGGTGACCGGGTATTTAGACACCCTACCAGATATGAAAGGAGATCTAGACAGAATATATCGTTTCATCCGTACAGGGGATGATCCAGAAAGTATTGGTGAAGCCATGTCCCAAAGGAAAGCTGAGATCCAGCTCATGATATTAAAGTTTCTGATTAATTGTCTAATAAGAGAACAAGACTACCCGACTAAAGATCCGGCCGAAATGAGAATCCTGACAAGGTGGAGTGATAATATAGCCGAGGGTAAGCACAAGACTGTCAGTAGTATAGAGAGTATGTACAAGAGAATTCGTAAGGAAATAATAAAGTTACATGAACAACGTAAAGCAGCACAAGTAAGCGAGAAAGAGAATGACTCTTCTACTGAAGAGGTAGACGACGAGAATCCCACTAGAATAGCGTATGTAGGAAAATCTAGATTTCCAGACCGACATTCACGTCCAGACTACAAGAAAACTGTTCATCATCCGGCACCAGAACAAGGTTCTCTAGAACAAGTATTTCAAGCTACCGATCACATTTTGAAGTCACGAATCGGTTACAGTGAGTTAAGTACTATGCATGAACAAGAACTAGTCCGATCAGCAGTCCGATGGATTACTGATTCTACCACTTTTCCAGACGAAATAGTGGCACAAATGTTTCTGAAATTGCCCCCAGCCGAGCAGCGACTGGTGGGTATGTATATGATCCAGCACCTCATTACATTGTATGAGGGTCAACATTCTGATCCAGGTCCGTTACACGATGTCCTAAACGAGTTACTCCAGTATAGATGGAAAGGTTTAGGTACCGATTTAATTAGTGTCATTCTAGAACAGCGCCACAAATATAGAACGTTTCTGAACCCGCATTTTGTTCATGTCTCACCCCCAGAAAGTAAACCCTTTTACCTAGACAGACAGAATCCGTTACGAGAAGTACACCCAGTTAGGACAACAGATGGTGAAATGCAACGAGTGTTTGTTTACACTCCGATTACAAAGATGGAACTCTTAGAGATGAAGAAATTAATTCCCTGTCATGACAAAGATCCAGCAGGGTTCCACCGAGAATTAAAGGACATGCTCCGTATGGGAGAATACACGTATCCAGATATAATTAAAATGCTAAAAGTCCTGTTGCCCGCAGGGGTATATGAAAAACTCAAGCAAAAAGAATGGGAGGTGGGAGAGAAAAAGATCGATTGGGCAGTTCTAGAAGCTGAAGATAAGATACGAGTACCAGGTACCGGTCTTGGAGAGAAATGTAAAGAATTACCAGAACTGTTAATACAAGTTTTGCCCAGATTATTAGCAACTAAAAAGGAAGACTGGGATGCAATCTCAGCCTGTAAACAGAAACAAGATGAAGACACTAGTGATTTTTATTCTAGATTTGAAAAATGTTTTATTATAAACAGTGGCCTCAAGACAAGTAGCGAGTCATACCCTCATCTTTTTGTTACTAAATTAGTCGAGAATTCAAGTCCACAAGTTAAGAATCGAGTTTTGAAAGTCGAAAGTACCTGGCAAGCTAATACCCCGTCCCAAATGTTACAGATGCTTCAGTATCACCAGAATAGAATCAGAGAAGAGCAAGATCACGAGAGAAAACGTATGAAAGACACGAAAATGAAAGTACTAGTTGCACAATCTGTTCCACAAGACAGTCAGAAGAGGGGTCCGAATCAAGCCAGTCATCCTACAGCTCCCGTTAAAGGGACATGCAATTATTGTAAACAGCCAGGTCATTTCATAAACGAGTGTGCAGTTCTAAAACACAATATAGCTACTGGTAAGACTAAAGAAAGACCACGTCCGCCTAGACAAGAACAAGTTTCACAGACTTCTCAGTCACAGAATGCACAACAGACAGTTACAGCACCGCAGCCTATTGCTGCAACACAGCATGTTACACAGCAGATGTACCAGTATGCACAATCTGAGTATCCAGAGTATCAGCCATATTCATGAAACAGCCTAGAGAGGGAGGTAGGCTTGCCTCTCATCGAGATTCCTGTAGATCAAGAGGGTCCCTATGTTCATAGTCAAGTACTAGGGAAAGACAGAAAGTTTCTGATTGATACAGGGGCAAGTAGGACCACCATTAGTCACGCCGAAGTTCCAGGGGCTCCGCTCTCAGGCTCTAGAAATGTTTCCCTTGGATTTTCAGGAAAGCCTATTGTAAACGAGATATTTAAGCCAGTTACTCTAGAAGTAGGTCCATTGTCCCGCACTACTGATCTATTACTTACAAAGTCATGTCCAGAAAATCTGTTAGGTATTAAAACACTGAAAGAATTAGGTGCAGTTATTTGCTGCTCCCCAGAGGGAATACGACTGTTCTTACGTAACTTCAAGGGTCACTATGTATTACGAGATTTTGATCCGAGATTGTCTAATGTTCCGCAGCATCTATGGGCGCAAGGTCCAACTGATGTAGGTTATATGCAAATCACACCCCATCGTGTGACTCTCAAGCCAGGTGTAGTGTTACCACGAATCAGACAGTACAGACTGCCACCTGAGGCTGTAGCAGCCTTATCCAAAATTATTGACGAGCTCATCGCTCAAGGAGTAGTTGTAGAAACTGACTCCAATGTATGTAATTCTCCGATCATTCCAGTCATGAAACGTACTGATCCAAATGCACCCCCAGTATATCGATTAGTGATTGACCTCCGGGAACTTAACAAATGTATTATTCCCCAGTACCCAGTCGTCCCAGATATCTCTTCCCTATTGACAGCCATTGATTCCGAAGCCTCATTTTTTTCAGTCATAGACCTCAAGAACGCATTTTTTAGTGTCCCCATTCATCCAGACAGCCAGTTCCTTTTCGGATTTTGTTTAAATGGAAGGAGCTATATGTTCACACGCGCTCCTCAAGGTTTCACAGAAAGTCCTAGTATTTACAGTCAAGCACTTAAGAGACAACTAGACAATATTCACATGCCAACTGACACTGCCCTGCTCCAGTATGTCGATGATCTACTGATCACAGCCCGTTCTGAACGTGCTTGCGAGCGAGCATCACTTACAGTCTTGTATTTTCTCGCCGAGATGGGGCACAAGGTGTCCCCTTCTAAGCTTCAATTCTGTGTCCAGCAAGTGATCTACTTAGGCCACTTACTGTCCAAGAGGGGTAGGCAGTTGACACCCGACCGTATCCAGTTAATAGCGAGTCTTCCTCAGCCCAAGACCCAGAAGGAGGTACGTGCTTTTATCGGCCTTACTTCTTACTGCAGACAATGGATTCCTCAGTATGCATTTCTAGCTAAACCACTGATACAGTTAACAACGCAGGAGGCAGCCGTATCGACTGTCCTCCCTTGGACATCTGAACATACACTTAGTTTCAATGAGTTAAAGAAAGCTTTATGCCAAGCTCCTGTTCTAGCTACACCGAACTACAGTAAGCCTTTTACACTTTTCGTCACAGAACGGGAAGGTACAGCATTATCTGTTCTCACACAAGATCAAGCAGGACAATACAAGCCCTGTGCTTATTTTTCGAGCACACTAGATCCTGTAGCCCAGGCTCTGCCTGCGTGCCTCAAGTCAGTTGCAGCCACAGCACTAGCTATCAGACAAAGTGATTCCATAGTATTAGGACATTCCTTGACAGTACAAGTTCCACACTCCGTGGAAGTTCTTTTAAACCGAACCCAGACTCAGCACTTGACAATTGCACGTTTAACAGGTTATGAATTGACACTGTTCCAGCCACACATAGAAATCAGACGCTGCAACGTTCTAAATCCTGCTACACTGTTACCATCAGTTAATTCGAATCCTGCCACACACGACTGTGTGGAAGTAGTTAATATTATGACTAAGCCAAGACAAGATCTGACAGATATTCCATTACCAGATCCCGACCTGACACTTTATGTGGATGGTTCATGTATGAGAACAAGTACAGGAGAACTAGTAGCCGCGTATGCAGTGACTACTGACACTGAAGTTATAGAAACACACCGTATTGACACCCTGTCTGCTCAAGCAGCAGAGCTAGTTGCTCTGACACAAGCCTGCATACACGCTAAGAACCTGAAAGTTAATGTTTACACAGATTCACGCTACGCATTTGGAGTTGTACACGACTTTGGAGTGCTCTGGCAGGAGAGAGGTTTCATGACTTCTCATGGAACCAAGATTCAGCATGGTCTCCTTATTCAAGCTCTGTTAGATGCCATACACTTACCGACATCTATTGCTATCATGAAGTGCAAAGCACATACGAAAGTTACTGACATTATTTCCCAAGGTAATGATCTAGCAGATCGCACAGCCAAGCTTACAGCACAGACTCCAGACATTCCAGTTAATCCGACACAGACACATACTCCAGATCTGACTACCTGTATGACAGTTAAGGACCCTACTCAAGATGTCATAGATATTCAGTTACATGCTACTCCCGATGAAATCAAGAAATGGTCCGAACAAGGAGGGGTCCAGACAGATCAGGGATGGGTAACGAAGGGTAAAGCCACATGGTTTCTCCCCGACTCCATGGTTCAAGTCATTATCAATACCGCACATAGTCCAGCACATTTAGGAGAAAAAGCTATGTTAGACAGTATCCAGAACATTTGGTTCAACAAGCATTTACGAGCTGCAGCCAAGCAGAAAGTCCGTACCTGTATGATATGTTGCCAGTTTAATCCAGGTAAAAGTGTCCCGGTGGAACAAGGTGGTTTCCAGCCCCCTGACCACCCTTTTGAAGTCCTCCAGATGGATTATATTCAGATGGAGCGATGTCGAGGTTTCAAGTATGTCCTTGTAGTTGTATGCGCTTTGTCCAGGTGGACAGAAGCATATCCAGTACCAGATTACACAGCCGCGACCACTGCCAAGCAGTTGGTTCGTGAATTCTTCCCCCGCTACGGACTCCCTAGAGTCGTATATTCTGATAACGGCCAGCCATTCTCATCCGAGCTTATGAAACATATTTCCCTGTTGTTAGGGTACCAGTGGAAGTTCCATTGTGTACGCCATCCAGAAGCAGCCGGTCTCGTAGAGAGACATAATCAGACCCTGAAAATCCGAATTGCAAAAGTATGTAAAGAGAAAGGTGTGGACTGGCTAGTAGCTCTGCCAGTCGCTTTATTTTATATGCGCATGGTCGCACACTCCAGATCAGGTCTGTCCCCGTATGAAGTCGTATTCGGCCGCCCCCCTAACATGTGGGGTACACCTAGACCTCGAAGTATTACCGATGTTTCAAGTAATATGCTGACAGATTACCTAGCTTCCTTGATGTCTGCCCTCAACTCTTGTCGTTCACAGGTTGCTGCCGCATTTCCAGACAATACCGAGGTGGCACCGCATGACATCGTTCCCGGATGCATGGTTCTTGTCCGGAACTTTGATCGTTCAAGTCCGCTGGAGCCTCGCTGGAAGGAACCCCGACAGGTCCTCCTGGCCACCCGTACTGCCGTCAAGCTGGAAGGCAGGAAGGGCTGGGTCCACCTGTCACATGTGAAAAGATTTTTTGGATTGAAGCCTGTTTTAAAGAACATTTCTGAGGATCTTAAGGACTGCCAAAGTACTATTCTTAAGGACTGTCCCGCAAAAGACAATGATATTGAACCCTCCCTGTTAGAGAAAACTCTGCAACAGGAGTATAAGCTCAAATTAAGGTCTAGTAAAATAAGTCAGCCAGTTTGATTGTCTAAGTCCTCCCCTAGGTGAAACGGTTAGACCGGTTTCTGACATGTATATAATAGACCCCCATAGTGAGAGAGTTAGTCAAAACTCAATCCGATGTATCGTTTTTCTAAGTTTCATATTGTTTTTCAGCCTCATGATTACCTGCACCAGTAATGCTTTTTATTTGTGTTTTCCAGTTTCTCATGTAAATAAGTCTTCTAATGCTACAGTAGAGCACACGTTTAGTGATCTGCCTCCTCATGAACTCTCTTATCGTCTCGCTATGCGAAATAATTCTTTTATCCGCATGTTACATTATTCACACCAGACCAGCAATGCCACAAATTGTTGGGTGTGTGGTCGACTCCCCCCTTTCCAGACACCGAAGGGAGTTCTGCCACTCTTTCCTTATCCATTTTCACATAATGGTTCGTGTGGAGCATGGTCCACGTTAACGTCATCCTCAACAGATATGTCTTTTCTTAACAGTACATGTTTTCCAGACAAGCAAGGTCTTCCCCACAGAACAGGGTTAGATCTAGAAAATGAAGTTTATAATTTGGGTAATTATTCTTCGAATTTTATGGTCCTGAATGTTCAGTCTGATACTACTCCAGACTTACCTGCTATGTCAGTACTACCAGTTAAAGGTGAATTATGTGTCCGAAAGAATGGTTCCGTACATGTAGGCCATAGTGATTGTACTACTATCGTCAAGTATAGTGACAGTGGGAAATCTATTTTCAAAGCTTCACGTCATTCTTATTTTGTTTGTGGCCAAACCGCATATGTTCGTCTGCCCCTCGATTGGGAGGGAACCTGTTACATTGCCTTCCTACTGCCACCAGTTTTTCTAGCCCCACCTGACTACCATAGGAATTCCCACCTAGTACATACTAGACACAAAAGAGACCTCCCGATTGTCGATTATACTGAAACTGCTCTAGAACAATACATAGATATCAATAAAGGTGTCTTCCCCTATTTAGGTACTGTTGTAAATAGTAAACTGATACGTAGATTAACCAGAACACTTGAAGCAGTAGTGATTGAGACTACTTCTGCTCTAGGTAACTTAACCGAAGAGCAATCCTTTATGAGAATTGTCGTGCTCCAGAATCGTCTCGTCCTTGACGTCATACTGGCCGATAGGGGCGGGGCATGTAGAGTCATCGGATCTAGTTGCTGCATTTTCATTCCTAATAACGCGCCGTCTGTTTATTCAGCTATAACCAGACTCCATAAAATTGCCCATATGTTACACCAAGATCCAGGCACCTGGACATGGTCCGGTTGGTTCTGGAATATAATTTCCGCCTGGGGATGGAAAGTATTGTCATTTCTGGGTATTGCAGTAGCGATCATATTCAGTTGCTGCCTCTGTTTACAATGTGGCCCTGCGATTTGCGGCATTTGTGCTACATCTTGTATTCCTAGTCCCAAGTCCCGTCCTAAATCCCGTTCCAAGAAAATTCGAGACGAGCAAATGATACTATATGAAATGATAGATGGTATCATGAATATTGATGTTTCCTGATGGAAACGTAGTGACAAGGAGGGAATGTGGAAAAGTAAATTTTGCCATGTTCTGTGTCCCTACGTGTCCTCCATCTTATGTTATGTGTGCATGATTAATATGCACATGTATTCCCCATGTTTGATTAAAGACGCAATTATAGTTGTGTCCATCTCTAGTATGCCAGTTTCCAGTTCTCGTGAAAGCTACGAGTATTAGGCCTATGTAAAGTTACGTTGCCACGTTTCTCAGTGTGCACGTTATTTCATTGAAAAGTCCCCGTTTCTAGGCCTCAAAAGGGCCTTGACACCAGATTCAGCTCCTGTCTCCTGAATCCTCGCTGAGGAGCGATACAGCCCCCACCTGTATCCTCGACCCTTCACTTACTTCCTGCCTCACAGTGCCCGGCTCAGCCTGGCTCTGCCTCTGAGTCTGCCAAGAGTATGTTATGATTCTAGTTATCAGTCCAGCCCTCCTTCTCTGCATTCCTAAGCTACTGAATCGCATCAATAGTTTCCGTCATTGTCTAGCCTTTACGTCTCCATGTAAGAGAAATACTGCATTTAATGGTCATTTCATATTCTTCATCACGCACTACATGTAGAATAATGCATGCTCCAGTCTTAGAGTCTGTTAGCCTTTACCCCGATAACTTTTAGTTTATATCAACATGTTCTCTAAACATCAGATACTAGATAGTGTTTAGGTACATGTCGCCCTGACTCTCCAGACTTCAGTCTCTACTCCTAGCACAGAGTTCATAGCCCCCAGCTTCTCCTAGTAACACGTCATTGTCAGTTTGCGCGCACCATTAGGTCAGAGGTCCCGGCTCCTTAGGTAGCCCCCTCCATGTTTCCGCCCCATTTATGACATATTCTGTTACGTTTACATCACATGTCTATGTACACGCCTCTTGTTACACCTACTTTCACCCTTATCTTTCGCGACTGCTATTGACCACACCCACTGCTCCGCCTATCATATGTATTGTAATGCAACTGTTTTAATATATATGCTTGTGCACTGCTATTAAATGTTACCCATTCCCTTACGCCGATCCTGATCCTGCCCCCGGCGGCGCTGCCATCCCATTCCTGTGCAGGTTGTCCTGTTCCTGTCCTTTATGCTGTATTAAACCTGCAAACTCCTACTACCTCGAATCTTGACTCTTATTTATTGAGCTATCTGTTATTACTATGTCTAGTAAAACCTAGATCCGGTATTATTTATTTATATACCACAGAAAGAGGGGGGGGAGGGAAAGGCAAAATACGAAAGTCCTCATAAACCGAATTCTATAATAACGAATAATATGGATCCAATTGTGTCTCAAAGTGACTGCTTGGCTAAAACAGAAAGAGATATAGCTAATGATAGGTGGTCTCCCCCAAAAATTATTAGAGTACAGGGCGGGGAAACAGCGCTAAAGAGCTTTAAAATCAATGTCAGACATTAAATTCTTATCCTGGAACGTAAATGGTCTGCGTGTTAGGGCTAGAAGAAATAGAATCTTACAATACTTACGAGACTCACCCGCGCAGATCATTGCGATCCAGGAAACACATTTGAATAAACAGGAGATTACTGATATACTTAAAAAGCTCAAATGGGTCGATAAATTTATAACTACGGACCACAATGCTAGTATTCGTGGCATCGCCATCATTTTTAAAAAATCAGCAAAGGCCCAGATCATGGGTTGGAAAACAGATGCTAGCAGTAGATGGCTGATAGTCAATGCTCAATTATACTCAAAGGATGTTACCATCATCAGTTATTATGGGCCTAACCAGGATGACCCTTCTTATTTAAACATTCTGCAAAATCAGCTGGTTTCTTGCTCTGACCCCATAATATGGGTCGGAGACTTTAATCTTGTCATAGATCCAAAATTAGACAAATCTGCAACCTCTAGGGCCGTAGTACACAGCAATATGAGGGATACACTGCTTAGATGTATGTGGAATCTTGGTTTAATTGATCTATGGAGACAAAGAGCTGGGAACACCATGGGAGTCTCATACCATAATTATAAATACAGACATAAATCACGTATTGATTATGCCCTATTTAGTCTTTCAATTAAGGATCAGGTCAAAAGCATAACATATCTGCCTCTACATTTGTCAGATCATTCTGCTATTTTCTTCTCGATAAAATTAGAGCAGAAATCTACTCACCTATCTTGGTCTTTTGACCGAACAATTCTATTGGAGGACGAGTAGAAAGAATATTTGATGCAGGAAACTGTCTTCTTTTTAGAGCAAAACTTAGGTTCTGCCTCTCTGGTCATCGTATGGGAGGCTTAGAAGGCCTTCATCAGGGGCTGTATTACAGGTCGGGCCTCATTCAGGAGAAAGAAATATGAAGAAGCAATTCGACATATAGAGCAAGAATTAACCCATCCAGAATCATCAGACCAGCTCCCTTCTGATAATCAAGAGGAGAAATTAGAACTAAAGGCCAAGCTAGATACACTATTGCAGGAAAGGATAAATAAAAGATGGCAGGCAAGCAAACTTGCCCACTTCGAATATGGTGAATCTGCTGGAAAATTGCTGGCTTGGAAAATTAAAGCTGATCAGTCCAGAAACTTTATTAAGGAAGTGAGGGTCGCTGGGGAAGCCAATAGTAGGTCAACAGATATAGCCATTGGGGAAGCCTTTAATGAGTTCTTCCAGAATATTTACACTGAGGAACTTAATGCTAATTTAAATGAAAGGAACGAATGGTTGAATAATATAACTCTCCCAGAATTGGAAAGTCACCAAACTGAAAATATAGATAAAGCTATAACAGAGTTGGAAGTTTCCAACACTATTAAACAACTAGCACAGGGCAAAGCCGCGGGACCAGACGGTCTCCCAGGAGAGTTATACAGGGTACTTAATTCTACTCTTACCCCAGTCCTTACGAACCTTTTTAATAACATAATGATTAGAGGGGAGACACCACCAAGCTCTTGGGGGGAAGCCAATATAGCTTTAATATTAAAAACAGGCAAGGACCCAGCCGAGTGTGGATCATATCGCCCAATCTCGCTTCTCAACAATGATTACAAAATTTTAACCTCAATCTTGGCTGCGAGATTGGGAAGCGAGATTGCGTCAATTATTCACCCTGATCAAAAGGGGTTTATTAGAGGCCGGCAATTGGCCGACTTAACCTACGATTTGGTGGGAGCCGCGGATATTGCTTCAACTTTCGGCCTACCCCTGGCCATCATGACCCTTGACGCTACAAAAGCGTTCGATAGGGTAAACTGGGTATACTTAAATTTAATAATGAAAAAATACCATCTGGGTCCCAAATTTTGTAGGGCCATAGCCTTACTTTATAATAACCCTAGAGCATCCCTATTAATAAATGGTACGCAAACAACTCCTTTCAAAATTAGTCGAGGAACAAGGCAGGGCTGTCCCTTATCCCCCCTTCTCTTTAATTTATATGTAGAACCGTTTGCACAGTCTATTAGGGAGGATACTAACATTCCACATTTTACTTTTTCGGGCTGGGAAAAGAAGATCGGTCTTTATGCCGACGATATAATCATATACACAACTGATCCCGCGTTGGCATTTCCAATTATTATAAAGAAAGCGGAGGATTTTGGAAAATTTTCGGGATATGAAATCAACGCAGGGAAAACCGAAATTATGGTTTGGAATATTCATAAATCTTCACTGAGGTACCTGGGAATTACAATCACTAAAGATCTAGAACACCTGGCTCAAAACAATTTAGCCCGTATTTCCCGAGAATCCCAAACCTTGATGAAAGCTTGGTCCTTCCTCCCGCTCACCATCTATGGGAGAACTAGCTTGATAAAAATGAGTATCCTCCCGAAATTTACTTTTATTTTTAACTCCATCCCGTTAGTATTTGATACCAAACAGCTCGTAAAATGTCAGCAAAACATTAATTCATTTGTCTGGGGGTATAAATCCAGCAGATTAGCCTGGAAAAAATTGAGAAGGAGAAGAGAAAAAGGGGGGCTCGCATTGCCAGATTTGGAATACTATGCCTGGGCATTCCATTTGACCCACTCAAGGATGTTACTTAAGATCCCTTGGGAAAATGCAAATGGCCTTATGTACAAGGCAATGCTAATGGGTTCGGACCTTCCAGTGAATGGCTTTCTTTTTAAGTTCGGACACCAGAAGTTCTTTAAAAAAATTAGATTAAAGTCACTATCGGGTACTTTAAAAGAATGGTCTCAAATAAAATCTAAGGCCGGGATAGGATACCTGTCTAAATACGCCCCGATTTGGGACTTACCGGGATTAACATCACAAGAAGCCAACACATTATTATTATTATTATTATTATTCTGAGTTTTGTATAGCGCCTGGTTACCAAATAGGCATCCCAGCGCTCGCCAGATAATAACGCTACCAAAGAATAATGCAGGGTTAAACAGAAAACAGGAACGTCTTTAAAAGTTTGCGGAACCGGAGAAGACTAGCTTCCGAGCGAAGTTGTAGGGGCAGTGAATTCCACACAGTGGCCACATTTATCGAAAACCTTCTGCCACCGGTTCTAGCCCTCTTCACCCTCCCGACCTGAAGAAGATGTTGATGGTCGGAGCGAAGAGAGCGAGAGGCCTTGTAAGGCTGAACCATCTCCCCCAGAATAGGTGGGCCTACCCCATGCAGAACTTTATGGGCTATACAGAGTGATTTGAATTTCACCCTGTCCCTAATAGGGAGCCAATGCAGAGCCCTCAGTGCCGGGCGAGCAGACTGGCGCCTGGGGAGACCCGTCAAGAGCCTGGCGGCCGCATTCTGCACTTGCTGCAGTTTGTTCAGGGTAGATTCAGGTGCACCCAGGAATAACGCGTTGCTGAAATCCAGCCGCGAGATGATCAATCCCTGGATGAGGAGCCTCCTAGTGGGCGCTGGGAGCAAAGGTAAGATCTTCCGGGCTGAGCGGAGCAGGCCAAAACACACGCCAGCAGTCTTTTTAGCATGAGTTTTAAACGAGAGGCTCTGCTCCAGCCACACCCCCAAGCTCTTGATCTCCTGCTTGGGGGTGGGTACCGGGCCCAGACAGTCAGGCCAGCTGCTGGGGGACAAAGATGGAGAGGAGTTCCCCAGCAGCATGAGTTCCGTCTTGGAGCCATTTAACTTTAGCGCTGAGCTGCACATCCACGTGTAGATCTTCTGCAGACACGAGTGCAGCCGGTCGGGATGATGCGCCGACTGGGAAAGGCCAACCACCAGCTGAGTATCATCAGCATAGCTGATGATTTTAATACCCAGCGGCAGTACCACACTCTCCAGGGGGGCCATGTAGATGTTGAATAAGGTAGGGCTCAATGAAGAGCCCTGTGGCACCCCACACTGGAGAGGGACTGTAGATGATTTTTCATGGCCTTCCCACACCTCAAATGTCCGACCTTCCAAGAAGGAAGCAAACCATTTGAGAGCCACACCAGTGACCCCCACCCCCGACAGCCGTTGGAGAAGCACCTGATGGTCTACGGTATCAAAAGCAGCACTGAGGTCCAGGAGGATCACTGCCACTGATCCCCCCGAATCCAGAATGCTCCTTGCATTCTCCACGACCGCCAGCAGGGCGGTGTCAGTCCCCTGACCGGGACGAAAACCCGTTTGGGAATCGCCCAGGAGGGAGTTAGCTTCCAGGAATTCCGACAGGCGACTGTTTACCAACTTCTCAGCCACCTTACTAATACCCGGCAGCAAGGAGATCGGCCTAAAGTTGGCGAGGTCGGCGGGGTCCAGGTTAGGCTTTTTCAGAAGAGCCTTAACCACCGCCCCTTTCCAACTGGGGGGGACTATCCCTTGAGTGAGGGACAAGTTAACAAGGTCCGTCACTGGGCCGCCGATGGTAGAAGCCACCTGTTTAAGATATTTAATAGGTGCTGGGTCTTTCGGGGAGCCACTCTTCATGGTCCTCAAAACCGAAAGAACTTCCTCCATCGTGACCGGACCAAGAGAGGCCAGCTCCACTGATCGCATCCTAAGTTGGGAACTGAAGTTGTCCTCCAAGGAAGAAACCTCCCCCTGGCGGGGAAGGGAAGCCAGTATGTTGTCGATTTTAGTTTTAAAAAAGGAGGCCAATTCAATGCATTTTTTGCGTGGGTCCTCATGGATGACCTGAGGTTCGGGGATGTTCAGTAGTTCCTTTATGACCCTGAACGACTCTTTAGAAGAGTTGGCCGCAGAGCCTATTCTCTCTTCAAAGAATCCCGCTTTTGCCACCCGAATAGCAGATTTATAGCTGCTCAGAGCCGCACGATATTGTCTCCGGCTCGATTCACTCCAGTCTCTCCTCCAGGACCGCTCTAGCCTCTTGCATCCCTTCCTCAGGGTCCTCAATTCAGACGAATACCAAGGCGCCGAACCCACTCTCTTCCCCCTCGTAAGTTGTTTCTTTTTTGGAAGGAGGGTATCCAGCGAGTCCGAGAGCCAGGTGCAAAGATTGGCATCAGCAATGATCGGGTTAACTCCCTGAGGGGGTAGTGTAGCCTCCAGGTGTGCCGCCCAGGTATCAACTGCGAGCCTCGACCAGGCTCTTTCCAAGATGTGAACCCTTGGGGCCACCGCCACTGGACTATCAAATTGCCACCTTGCGGACACCAAAAAATGGTCTGTCCAAGGCAGGGCCAAAGCCGGAGATGAATTGAGATAGTCCAGATTTGAAAGTATGGGATCAAGCAAGTGGCCCTTCTCATGGGTCGCACCCGAGTTGGCCAAATTGATTCCAAAAGATTTGAGATCCTCGAGTAGATCTACACCCACGACGTTAGTGGGGTCATCTAGATGGATATTGAAATCTCCGAGAAGGACAAAGTTGGCAGTTGAGGAAGCAAGAAGTGCGGTGGTTTCTAGGAGAGAGTTAGGGAAATTTCCCAAGGGTCCGGGAGGGCGATAAATCAACAAGCCTACCAAGGACACTGTGGGTGAAAGACGAAGGGAAAACTGACAGCTCTCGCAATCAGTCACCCCTCCGATCTGAATCTTACAAGCCAACGTGTCTCTGAAAAGGATAGCAATGCCTCCTCCCCTCCCTATAGGTCTGTCAAGATGGGATATAAGAAAACCTGGAGGGAGTGCTCTGACCATATCAGGGCCGGAGTTGGTTGAAAGCCAAGTCTCGGTAAGAAACAACACATCGAGCTCGTGATCCAAGATGAGTGAATTAATTTCAATGGCGTGACTCGGCAAGGACCGGCAGTTCAATAGGGCCATGGAAAGGGCGGTTTTCCCCGCCACTGAATTCTGGCCGGACAGACAGGCTCTACACGGTAAAAAAGGAAAGGTTCCCTCCTGTGAAAAACAACAGATGGTAGGGTGGGGCGGACGATAGGAGATAAGAACATCCCTCCCATATCGTAACCTATTTGTAGGCGGCGCCAGAGGAGCGGGCATGATGACAGGCCCTAGGCCCGTCTGGGCCCGGACGGGCACAGACGGGCTGATCTCTGGCGTAACTCCGGCGTCAATTCGGCGTCCCCGCTGCGCGTGACCGCTGCGCGTTGGCATGGCTACCTATATACTGAACCAGCAAGGTAGAGAAAGGACTGATGCACGCTGCTCCCACTCACCAAAGATGGCCGCCTCGAAACAGGGCGAAGGACCCGCAAAGAGCGGTGAGTTGTACCAATTAGGGTGCAAGTAGAGATGACAGAGATGAGGGTATGCGGGCCAGGCAATTTTAAAATCAAGGAATAAGTGCCCAAATTTAAAATAAACAAAAATACAAAAACGGGAGAGTTAAAACGAACAGACTGCTACTGCACACGCACTACTAGTAAATAGCGCCACACGCTGGTCAAGGAACGCGCTGACCGAGGTGCCTACCTATATACTCAACCAGCAAGGTAGAGAAAGGACTGATGCACGCTGCTCCCACTCACCAAAGATGGCCGCCTCGAAACAGGGCGAAGGACCCGCAAAGAGCGGTGAGTTGTACCAATTAGGGTGCAAGTAGAGATGACAGAGATGAGGGTATGCGGGCCAGGCAATTTTAAAATCAAGGAATAAGTGCCCAAATTTAAAATAAACAAAAATACAAAAACGGGAGAGTTAAAACGAACAGACTGCTACTGCACACGCACTACTAGTAAATAGCGCCACACGCTGGTCAAGCCACACAGTTAAAAGAGTCTTGCTAGATGCAGGTTTCACACAGTGGGGCGATCTCCTGGTGGAAGGATCAATCATTGATTGGGATATTTTTAAACTTAAGGTAACATCACCACTCTCTTGGTTAGTATACTTGCAATTAAGCAGCTGGCTTCGGGTTCAAACTAAGAAGAAAGCAATGATGGGAGAGGAGAGTTCGTTAGAAAATATCCTAGTTGAAAGACCTGCCGGGAAAAAGGAAGTAGCACTCTTTTACTGGCACATCATAGTGGATGGAGAGAGGGATCTCAATCTCCCGGAAAAACTCTGGAGTGCGGAGGGACAACTACATATGGAGGACATATGGGAGGAATCTTTTACCCTTCTCTATAAAATCATCAAGCCAGCATGGCTGAGGCACAACCATTTTTTCACACTTCACAGAGCGTATTATTCTCCCAAACGCCTGTCGAAATTCCAACCCGGGAAGTGTTGTTTCAAATGTTCTTTTCCAGCAGCCTCAGATCTGCACATGTTCTGTGAGTGCCCGAACATTGTCACCTTCTGGAACGAAGTCAGAACAACACTCGAATCTATTCTCGGTTTATCTATCCCGTGCTCATGGCTTTTAATCATTTTTGGAATAAACGACAATATCAAGGGATTAAAGAGAGAATTTTTGTTTTACGCCATTTTACTGGCAAGAAGAGAAATCTGCAAAAACTGGGCCAACATAAACCCCCCAACACATGCAGAGTGGCTGTCTTCATTGTATGCAACATCAGTGCAGGATCTATCCAGAACATGTAGTCCTCGATCTCTGAGATTTTGGGACCTCTTGAACAATTGGAGAAGGGATAGCTAGCCAACCCGGGTTTTTTTTTTTTCCCCCGGGTCCGATGATTAGGCCTAAAATCTCTCTGTCCAAAGGGAGGCACCGTATAGCTATTGGACAACTGGCCGATCTGGTCCGAAGGGAGAATGTTCGTCCAAGCTCTGCTGGCGACATTGGGACTGACTCTCTGAGTACCTGGAGCCTATTATTGGGCTTCTTGGTGCTATAGGGGGGTCTGGCCTCATGTCTGTGCGGATAGGAGCACAGTTGGATCGACTCAATGGCTAATGAGGACATAAAAAAAAAAAAAAAATCACCACAATCCAATGCCATCCATGCCCTCAATGATGTTTAAATTCAAGACACCCCACAGAAAGACTTGGTCCATGCACCACTCACTACCCCTGGGCCTAATGGAAGAAAGCAATGCAAACTGGGTGCAGGCCTGAGCACACTGCCTGGCTTCAAAATGGGCCCTTGACCCCCACCACATGGCAAGGCCCTGCCTGGACCAGGCCTCAAAATGGCCCCCACCGACATGGTCAGGCCCCAACACCACCCCAAAAAGTCAAAAAACACACAAGAATCACCACAATCCAATGCCATCCATGCCCTCAATGATGTTTAAATTCAAGACACCCCACAGAAAGACTAGGTCCATGCACCACTGACAACCCCTGGGCATAATGGTTGAAAGCAAGGCAAACTAGGTGCAGGCCTGAGCACACTGCCTGGCTTCAAAATGGCCCCTTGACCCCCACCACATGGCCAGGCCCTGCCTGTACCAGGCCTCAAAATGGCCCGCACCCACATGGCCAGGCCCCAACACCACCCCAAAAAGTCGAAAAACACACAAAAATCACCACAATACAATGCCATCCATGCCCTCAATGATGTTTAAATTCAAGACACCCCACAGAAAGACTAGGTCCATGCACCACTGACTACCCCCGGGCATAATGGTTGAAAGCAAGGCAAACTGGGTGCAGGCCTGAGCACACTGCCTGGCTTCAAAATGGCCCCTTGACCCCCACCACATGGCCAGGCCCTGCCTGTACCAGGCCTCAAAATGCCCCCCACCCACATGGCCAGGCCCCAACACCACCCCAAAAAGTCACAAAACACACAAAAATCACCTTAATCCAATGCCATCCATGCCCTCAATGATGTTTAAATTCAAGACACCCCACAGAAAGACTAGGTCCATGCACCACTGACTACCCCTAGGCATAATGGTTGAAAGCAAGGCAAACTGGGTGCAGGCCTGAGCACACTGCCTGGCTTCAAAATGGCGACTTGACCCCCACAACATGGCCAGGCCCTGCCTGTGCCAGGCCACAAAATGGCTCCCACCCACATGGCCAGGCCCCAACACCACCCCAAAAAGTTGAAAAACACACCAAAATCACCACAACCCAATGCCATCCCTTCCCTCAAGGATGTTTAAATTCAAAACACCCCACAGGAAGACTTGGTCCATGCACCACTCACTGCCCCATGGCCTACTGGCTAGTGTGGCTTTACAGGCACCCCCCAAAAAAAAAAATCCACATATAGTGAGCTAAAATTCAATGACGTAAATGAGATTTAAGTTCAACAAAACTCACAGAAACAGTTGTATCATGCACCCATGACTAACCCTGGGCCTACTGGATACTGTGGTTACCCACAAAATAATTTTTTTAAAGTTGTGAAAAAGTTTTAAATTGTAGTTGCAGCAACTGCAATGCCCCAAACAAACAAAACCAACTTACTTGTAAAATCTCAAGTCCAAAAGTGATCCAAACTCCAAAGTCCAAAAAGTCCACAAATACAAATATCCAGCAGCAGCCACAAAAAGTAATCCTTCCAGCTCCAGATCCAAATCAAAAGTGACCAGGACATGGACAAAGCACTGGGAGGAGCCTACTGGACAGGAACAGGAAGTTGGAGACTCTGGGGCACTTCCTCCCCCCCCCCCAAAAATGGACTCCTTGCACCAAAAAGTGCAGCCAAATGTCAATCTGTGGAGTTATTCTGATCAAAATCATCATTTTCAGAAGGTTTATGCTTCCTGCGGTGGATATCTTGTGCAGAATTGCAATTTTGGGAAAGCGAGCTGTTCAAATCTCCCGCCGGAAGTCAGCTGCGCGCCGCATCTACGTGTTCGGCATTGTTACTCCTGCAATGCGTAATCGTGGGCCCTTATGACGTACTCGCGTTGTCAAACTCTCGCTGTGCAAGATGGCAAGCCGCGATGACGTATTTGCATTCGAAAAACTCTCGCCCGATCACGCAGCAAGATCCAAAATGGCGCAGCACACGCAAACCGGGAGAAAAACAACTCGGCGGACTCAGAATCAAGGTAAGTCAACGCCGCGCGTGCGATATTATATTTTTCAAGCGCGACCAAGCAAAAAAATCCACAGCTTGCGAATTTGCGGATTTTTGGGCAAATTCGTGCGATTCGTGGACTGCGAATTTGCCAAAAATCCGCAAATTCCGCGAATGAAACGGATTTTACGCCCACGCTTATTCCAGTTTGATCGAAAGACATTGGAAGGAGGAAGTTTGGCTGTTTTAGTTTCTTTCATTTTATGTATGATTTCCATTAATTTAACTTCATTAATTATTTGCATGCCGCTGGTAGTTTACTGCCACAAATTTGCATGGTTGCCATAATGTCCAAGGATGTTCCAGAATTTATTCACAATTCTCATAATGTTTTGTGCTTGTCTACTGTATTGTAAAAGATTTGTATGAGGACGTTGTTACGATTCATAAGGTTGGCTTTTATGTTTCTTCCTGTGATGTGCTGTTTATATAGTATTGTGCCTTCGTTAACAACTGTGATGTATAACCGTGTGCCTAATTTTTCTTGATTTTACTGATATCTGCCTTCATCAGAGACTATTGAGTAAAGTAAAATGTATGCTATTAATAAATGGCTCTGGATGCAAACTTCATGCCAGACATACACTCTTTTCATCTACTTGACAAAGAAGTCAGTGTAGAGTCCTTTATTTTGCAACAGAAGAATACGGTAAAAGAATATTGCAACAGAATAAAGTATACTTGGGTCTCCTTTTTATAGACTAATTTCATATAGTAATGAGCCGTCAATAAATATTCCATAAAGTCTTCTAGCTCGCTCTCTGTGCCTAACCATACGTCTAATGTGTTTGTGTGGCTAGTAATTTTGAGCCCCATTGTTTATGCTGTAATACCATATGGTGTCCCTCATGCCAAGCTACAAAAGTTGGCATGTAGAGGTTTTCCTCTTTCTTATATTTGCTTACTACCCGAAAAGATTTGTGCATGATAAAAGTGCCTGGTGAGTGTGAAGTTACTACACTACGTATAGTAGTGCCTGGATACCCTCACGGGTGATTAGCCGCGCTCTACAAATTCACATAACATAACAGTGATTTAGTGCCAGTGCCCATTAGCAGCAAAGTTGGCACAATTATGGCTGTTGTGGGATGAAAACCGGTGCAACATGGAGTTTCACATGTACAAGCAGTGCATGTATCAACATTCTGTTAGCACACATCTTCCCTGCCTTGTCGGTCCTCTTATTAATGGGGGGGCAGCATATGTGTCAGCATTGTCTTTATTTATTTTAATTCTTGCCATAGCACATCAACATTTTGGGCACATGGTAGCACAACCCTTTACAAAAATAGCACAGTTATACAGAATACAGGTGGAAATTACGCACATTACATTTTCAACCGGATTTATACCATATGTGGAAGAGACATTCACTGTATACTTATGTATAGTCAGATGATTTAAGAAAGTGCTGTTTGAGGCCCTGCTTGAAGATGGAGCTGTATGGGGCCTGTCTGGTATTTACTGAGGTACTGGTGTGTTTTCAGGGGAGGACTGTTTGAAAGAAATCTGGTCATGTCCTGCCTCAGCAAAGTTTGATTCTGTTTATGCCAGAGATCTGGAGCTATTTCAACAGGAACTCGTGTTTCTTCAGGTGGGTCGCCTCATAGATAGTACATTCCGTCTTAACGAGTATTGTTAAAGGGAAGCCTCCCAAGGGATGTAAGAACTTTGCTAATGTGCTGAATTATTTTTGAGTGAAAGACCAAGGGCCTGATTCCCAAAGGTAAATGTACACTTTTGTGCAAGTTTACGATTCTTTGCTAGTCACAAAGGTATTTTACGAGTAGTATCTTTACGACTGCGAAGTCTCCGCACATAAAAAGATAGGACTCTCCTATGTTTTTATATGTGGAGATTCCGCACTCGTAAAGATACTAGATCATACTCCTAAATCCCTTTGTGAATACCAAACAATCAGAAACGTACCGAAAAGAGTACGTTTAATTTGTGAATCAGACCCTAAGTGAGCTGCCATGCGGCGAACCACCCTAGAGTGTTACAAGGTGACCTGTAGGCAGGACAGCAGTTGAGCATTTCAAAAGTCGATGCTTGGAATGACTAACGCTTGGAAAGCTAACATCAGGTTTGCTTTTGGATGGAAGGGATGAATCTACACAGAAGTTTTAACTGGAGTCTTGAAAAGTCAGAGACATCCATACCTCACTGCACACCAGTGAACCTCCAGAATCTGAGATTCTACTGAGCAAGGCACTTCATTTGTGGTCTTCTTTCTCCCCCATTTCCAAACGAGACCTACAGCGAACAATCTCCAAAGTTAAACCCTCTAACTACCTTCAGGATGCCTTTCCAGGGTCTATCAGCACATCTCTTGCCACACAGATACTCCCCCTATGGACCAACATGGTCAACTCATTTCTTTAACAGGGCCTATTTCCAGAACATCTAAAAGTGGGTCAAGTCTCTCCTCTTGAAAAAACTATCTCTCAACCCAGAGAACATGAACAACTACCGCCCAGTCTCCACACTTCCATTTTTAGGCAAAGTCATTGAAAGTTGCATTGCTTTCCAGCTCACATCACAAATTCGAATAATCAACCTCCTTGACCCTCTCCAATCAGGTTTCCGCCAGGGCCACATTACAGAAACTGCAATCCTACAAATAGTCGACAACTCACTTGACTCTGTGAACTTCTGCAGCTTGGTCCTCCTGGACTTGTCCGCTGCATTTGACACTCTCAACCATCTGGACCTCCTTGGCCCTCTTGAACAACGCATGGGCTGTGGAGGTACAGTCCTCAATTGGTTCTCCTCTCCTCTTACCTAACCAACCGCTCCCAAATTGTCTAATTGAGCAACACGCGCTTGAGACCAGTTAATGTACATCAAAGGGTCCCTCAAGACTTGATCCTCTTCCCAACCCTCTTTAACCTGTGTATAGATCCACTTTGTGTGATTATCAAAAACGCTGGGATTCTCTTCCACCTCTATGCTGATGACACTCAAATATACATGAAAATCCCTTCCCCTGCCCTCCTTTCAATCATGTCCCTAAAGATTAAAAACTGGATGTCTAACCATCATCTAAAACTCAACCTAACTAAAACACAATTTCTTTTGATCTCACCTCTGAAAGCAAAAACCCTAGTTCAGTAATGGATGGCCAACTTTCTTATCCTTGTTGGCTGCCCTGTCATTGTCCAGAGTGCTCGATACCTTGGTATCACCCTTGACAATCATCTAAATTTTCACAGCCACTTCACAGCCATGGCCAAAAGCACGCGACACCAACTCAGGCAGCTGTGGGGTGTCAGACAACTGATCCCGGAAACAGGCCTCAAAACAGTGGTGCAGTCTCTCGTCCTCTCCAGACTAGATTACGGAATTGCCTTTCTCTCAGGCATTCCCAAAGGTCACCTAGGCCCACTGAGAGCAACTCTACACGCAGCAGCATGCTTCCTATTAGGTCTCAAGAATTGCTACCACATTTCCCCAGCGCTGCTAACCCTCCGATGGCTTCCCATTGAAGCTCGGAGGCAATCCAAAACAGCCTGCATTACCCACAGAGGGCTGCACTCCTCCTCACCCTCCTATCTAAGTGATAAACTGAAAATCTCTGGAGCAAATAGGGGTTCCAGAAATGCCCATATCCCTACTCCTGGAACCCCCACCTTCAGTCGAGAACGGTACATGAACCAGTCATTCTCTGGTAGTATCACAAGAATCTGGAACTCCTTACCTCCCTCCCTTCACCTAACAACCTGCATAGTCACCTTCGAAAAGGACCAAAAGCTCCTCCTATTTGACAGACACCTGGGTTAATCACCCTCGACCATACCCAAGAACTCTATCCATGAGACGCACTCCCTTCACTGTTTGTCCCCTCCATTTTAATCGATGCTTGAACTGTGTACGTCCCTCTCCAGCGGCTGCTTTTGTCCTGGTCGTAGCTACCAATGCAATATGTCGGAACGTAATTATTGTAACTGTAACTTGCTGTACCCCTGTATCATTCATGCTACTGTTGTAAAGCGCTCTGATGCCTTCGGGCTATGTCTGCGCTGTAGAAAATTGAAAAAATAAAAGAGATATATACATTTCTGGCCATCTCTTTTGTGCAAAGTAAACACAAGGAAATGATGGACGGAGCGCTGAAACTTTTCAGACACAAATCAGCCTTGACCCTGTGCCTCATGGGAACAGTCCAGCCCGAATTGCCAAGCCATGTCTTCCCTGGACCGGAAACAAGCATCCTGGGACCGGTTTCTGGCAAACAGCCCTCATCAGCCAGGCTAGCTTGAATCCAGTGGCAAAGTGAGCAAGGGACCCATGTCTGGGCATATCCATCCAACTTAGGTCGAACAAAGCAAACACAAGGAAATTCAAGAGAGGTTGTTTGAAATCCAGAGATGTCGCTGAGGTGATCGATTTAAACTTAAGGCTCGTGTTCAGACATTGGGCAGTTCCTGGCCGTCGCCGGGGCAGAGACTGAGAACTTTTATCTTCCCTGGGTTGAGTTGTAGCTTCATATTAGCCACCTAGTTCTTCTCCTGCCAGCCATCTTTCCATGACCCAAACAGCACGTGTCAGTGTCAGCCTCCCCTGGCACCGCCCATACTTCCAAGCCAGTGCCCTTTAGAGAGCACAATCAGAGTGTGCCGTGTTTCACTTCCTTGCACAAGCATGAACACCAAGTAGGGTTGGCAAGTCTTACCCTTACTTTGCTTCCCTTTGACACACTTAGCAGTTCCCTAGACTCAAAGGTCATGAAGTCAGGAACAAAAATGTAACCAAGCCCTCAGAGTCTTGATAATTTTTGGAGTTTGTGCTCTCTGCTCATCCCCGAGCACATGAGCAGCCAATAGGAGGCTGCACAGACCCTGGGGCATCCCTGTGATGTCACCAATGATCGAAGGATATGTGCTATTACTTCCGGTACACATAGCCTTTTGGTGGCTCAACATCCTTGCGTCTTTGCTGCTGGTACTGGTCCTGAACCCCACGCCCTGTTCTCCTTTCCCTCCTTGGAGAGGATGTGGGCATCGTATTCTCTTGGCCTCTGGGTCTCACACGGTCCCCTTCAAGTGCCCCCCCTGCTCCCCCGCTCCCGATGGACATTTGTTCGTCAATACGGAGGGATTTAGAGCTCGGCTCCTGCATTGACGTTCTTGTTTTCCTGGCGCGCGGCGCCTCCTCATCTGACAGGGTAAATCCCTCAGAAAGTGCCCGGCGTCCCCGGCGCGTGACTCTGTAAAGGACAGAGCCCTCAGGGCGGGTGTTCCTGGTGTCAGCGGAGGTGTTTGATGGAATAAGAAGAAGGCGCAATTTAAAAGAAAATGACAAAGATGTTGGCCGCTCGCAGGGCCTCTAACCGGTTCCAGACAGACTCCGGTGCGTGAGGCTGTCCCTGTCTGTGGCCTGAAATGTTCAGGCACTGAACAAGAGGCCGCATTTATATCCTGTCCCTCGGCGATGTGTGCCACGCCACATCGACCAGCTGCACACATGAAGGGGGTGCTGATGGGGGGGCCGGCCGGTCTCTGCAAACAATGGGGCAGGTTTACAAGAAAGTGACGCATCTGTGAAGATGCGTCACTTTCCCTGCGCCACTGTGAGAAACCCTTGCATCACCACGGATGTGCCGGGGCATATTTACAATAAGTGGCGCATCCCTGCATATCAGCAGGGATGCGCCACTTATTGTGCGCTATGCCTCCGCCACAATGGATGCGCCGCATGTACAATGTGGCGCACCATGAGGCAAAAACGGCACAGATGCGTCACGCATCTGTGCCGTAAAAGCGGCGCATTGCTGGAGTTGCGTCGCAAGCGTGACGCAGCTCCAGCAGTGCTCTGGGGGGCCCTATCTGTCCAATGCTGCGTCAATCCTTACGCCTGCTTCAAGCAGGCGCAGGGTTTTGACGCAGCATTGGCCTAAAAGTGACTGATTAGGTCAAAAGGAAATCCCTGGGTATGCACTATAGCTACTACTTGTTATATTGCTATATAGATTCTAACCATTCATACGGTCATTCATTCTAGCCTTCTAACACGGGCAGAATACTCCAGCGAAAGTGAACATTGGGTAAAGAGTTCCACACTAAAAAGTGAACGTTCACAGTCTGTTTATTTTCAATAGGTTAAAAGCCTCTGGTTACACAAAATTACACAAAGTTTTTGGTTAAAAATTCAAAGATAATTCTTTGAACAGGTACAGTAAAATAAATCACAGTTCATTACACAAAGAAAACAATATCGCAGTCAATTAAATCACAATTCTTTACACAAGGAAAATAAAATCACAGTCAATAAAATTGTATAGCACTTTCGCTATAGTGCATACCCAGGGATTTCCTTTTGACCTAGTTGTCTTTGTACCCTGTTCCCTGGTGACAGTGGGGTACTCTCTCTCTTATTTACTAAAAGTGACTGAGTCAAATCTTGTAGATTTCACTCGGCCACTTTTAGGAGGCCTTCCTGCGCAGGAACGCCCCCCCCCTGCGCAGGAACGCCTCCTTCTGGCGCAGGGCTTTACAACGTGACGCATCTCCCAGATGCGTCACGTTGTTAATACCCCGCACCATGGTGCATCTTTTGCGCCGCCGCTGCATCACAAAAGTGACGCAACGGTGGCGCAAAAGAGGCGCAAGGGGCTTGTAAATCTGCCCGCCGTATTTTCAATATGGCGCACCATGGCGCAAGGATTGACAGATGCGTCAGAAATTCTGACGCATCTGTTGACGCAAAAGTCGCGCATTGCTAGAGTCGTGTCGCAAGCACGATGCAACTTCAGCAATGCAGGGGGAGGCCTATCCTCATTGTGCTGCGTCACTCCTTACTCCTGCTTCAAGCAGGCGTAAGAATTTGACGCAGTGGCGTCCTAGAAGTGGCGCAGTGAATTCTTGTAGATTTCACGGCATCACTTCTACGAGGCTTTTTTGTGTTGGAACGCCCACCCTGCATACATTATACCCGACACAGGTATAATGTGACGCAGGGCTTTGCAACGTGCGTCACGTTGTAAATGGGCTGCATTTTTACGCTGCTGCTGCTCACAAAAAGTGATGCAACTGCGACACAAAAATAACGCAAGGGGCTTGTAAATCTGCCCTAATGTGCACATGGCCCCTTCTGCATGCGCAGATGACCGGCGCAAACCTTGCAGGATGGCGCAGCGAGTTATTCCCTCACTCAGGGCTTCAAGTGGGCCTGGTCTTGCCGGTACTCAGCACAGACAGTTCTATAAAGCCGGTGCCAAACCAGGTCTCTATCGGGCTCTCCATTTTTGCCCTCAGAGTGAAAAAAAAAATCTTACCTCTGCAGCAGTGCCACCCTTTACTGCTTTTGAAGTAATGTCAGAGACTCGCTATAGTACTTTCAAACTCTCATCATTTCAGAACTACAGCATTTTCAATATTCTATATAACAAAGCCATAGTTGTTGCTGGTATATCATACACAAACAACAACCATGGGCAAAGCCAATAGCCCTGGCTTTTTGTAGGTGTAATCTTACTTGTTGCATCAGTATTATATAGCTGTATCCAATGTCAGAAGCAGCAAAATACTAGTTGTGGGCAGGCCATGCTAAGCACAGATTTTCACTTGCACATATTTAATCCACGCTCTTAATTACACCGGCCACGCCCCTTTGAGAGACCTCTTAGTGTTTTCATTCCACTTAAAGCCCTGCCCTCGCTGCTGGCGTCATATGTGATTTGCAGGTGACGAGTTCTATTCTCAGCAAAACCATCTGAGCCTTTCATCCTTTCCGAGTCCAATGAATGGAATACCTTAAAACTGTATTAGAACATTGGAATGTTGGGAGCTCCATTAAAGACAATGGAGTGCTCCGTGCTTCTACGGGCCGGTAAAGGCCCGCAAAGCAACATTCCAATGTTGTTTTCAGAAAGGCCTGTAGGAGCCCGAGGGGATTTAAACCCAGTCGGGCTCCGAGAGGCCTTTGTTTTGTTTGTTAGAACATTCTGCCCTCTAGTGGCAGACTGTTGTAATCGCCTTATAGCCCTTCGTAGCTGGGCTATACCGGCTATTAAAGTCCCGCTCCCTTGTTAAAGGCTCTTGCTTTCTGCTTGGGCCTTTATCGCTGGAGTGGGCCTTTAATAGCTGTGGTCTATAAGGCTATAATAGTTACCGCGCTCAGAAATGACAAAGGATTCCGGGCCTTATTAAATGTCGGCGGATGAAATTCTCCGTCACAAACGTGACAGATATCCAGTCCTCTGTATTACGATCTCCATACGATATAATCAGGCCCTGTGTTGTATGTTTCATTTATGTAGCGCTTCGTACTCCCGATGTGGTGCCGAGGTGCCTTGAGTGATGCTGCTCTGTGGGCAGACTTGGATGGAAGAGTGTGTGCCTCTGGTTTGGTCTATGTCAGGTGTGTTTTGGTGCTTAGCAGACCCCTGCTTGTCATTATAGTAATTTTATGACTGCGCCACGGTGTGTGTTGAAGCAAAAGCAATCAGCAAGAGGACCCAAAGGTTTTCAATGATTGTGCTGTCTTCTTACTTGATACTGCATTGGGATATTGCAGAGGTATCTCTTAGTGGAATGAGATGTAGGGCCTTTTTATGACTTTGGTGATCCTGGAGCGAGGCCGCCATGCTGCCACACTGCTCCAAGACCACCAAAGCCATAAGAAACCACCTGCCAGATTACAACTTTTTTTAGTCTCTGTTGGGTGGTTTCTTTGGTAGTCCCCCGGCAGTGCCTCTGAAAAAGACATAGCTACGCGAGTGTCAAAGGCAATTCCTGCAGGGCATGGACTGCCATGTCAAGGGGCGTAACCTCAGCCATACTAGGACATCCACACATCGAAGAGGGCACAATCAGTGAATAGGAGGTATGTAAATGCTTCTAAGCGCTAGATGTGGAACCCACTGGTGAAGCAAACCACACTGGAGAGATGAGGGTTTATCATCATGAATGAGTACATGAATGTTTGGTGATGCCATAAGAGGGTTAAGGTGTTCTTCAAGGGGTTTCGTACTTCTTGAACTTTTATGTCTGTTTACAGAGAGCATACAACAGTCCTTTATTCTCCTTCACTCCTTCTTTAGTGTGTTACCAACCTATGAGGTGCTTGTCCTGTCAGAGTGAGAACATAATGGGCTGTTTCCCCTGCTACCCCCACATGCCCTTCACTCATTCTTTGTTTTAAGGAAGATTTGACTGCTTCTGTCCTGGCTGTACTTTTATTGTGAATCTCCTTTAATTACCTTATAATGTGCTGTAATGGCATGCGTTGTAATGGTATGCGTTGTAATGGCATTCCATGCAATGGTATGCATTGTAATGGCATGCGCTGTAGTGGCAAACGTTGTAATGGCATGCGTTGTAATGGCATGTGATGTAAATGCAGTTGCGTTGTAACAGTTGCATTGTAAAGGTAGGTCATTCAAAGAGCAGTAATTGCAGGTTGGCCTCCTGTGGGTGCAGACAATTGACCAGAGAAATTAAATGGAAGGAAGGGTTGAGCAGGAGCGGCCCGTGGTGGGAGTGCTGCTGGGTGCTGACGTGGGGCGCGGGAGGGGCAGGGCGGGGGTAGTAAACTACAAATCACGGCCGATTAGAGGTAAGTAAACATATAAATAAATAAAACAAATTTTGTTGCTCGCGCTGCATCGCCAAATGCAAAAGTAAAGTGGTTGAAGAAGGTGTGGGTAGGTGTACACAGGTGGGTGGGTGTGGGTAGGTGTAAACGGGTGGATGGGTGTGGCCAGGTGTAAACGGGTGGATGGGTGAATGGATGGATTCAGCACCGTGATACCCTTGGGTGAGCGTGTGCTTTAGAAATATATTCTATATGTTTGCTTGACTTACACAGATGTGTCCATAAAACGGATTTTTTTGTCCTAAATTGTGACCATTTGTCTTGAATTTCTACAGGCCCGCCCAGAGTTTGGGTCTGTGGCAAGGGGGTCGCCCTGCTTGGAGCACCCTCCCTTCCGCTGGACCTGAAGGCACACACTGACCAGGCATGCTGAGGCTGTATGCCCTGAAGGTGTATTGAAACGCTCTCTCGCGTTTGTACTCCCTGGCTGGCCTGCTGCTGCTGTGCCTGCCCGCCGGGCAGCGCCCCACCCAGCCCATGTACTGCGGCACGCACCGAGGGTCGACACTCATTCTCTACACGCGCACGCTTCACACTTGAGGAAATCACATTTGCGAGTGCCAATTAACATTGTTTGTTTCTGCCCCATAGTCTATCACCAGATTAGCAGCAATTAACGAGGCCTGTTATGTTCATGTTTTGAGTTTTCAGTGACCACAGGTGTACTCCTCAACCCACGGGGTGGTAAAACTGTGTGCCGTCGAGGTGCAGCAGGAGGTGTGAGAAGTGGTGGCTGGTATCTACGGGGAGGGGAGCAGGCGCGTGTGTAAAATAATATAGCAAAATAAAATAAAACTTAATGAACTCGGCGACGTCCTCACTCCAGACCTGTTCTTTCGCTGACACAGGAATAGGATGCTGGATCTCCCTTGGCCAATCCTGGCGCTGATCTCACCAGCATGAAAGCAGCGCTAGGATTGGTCAGAGCGGCCTCACTCTGCGCTCCAGAGTGCTCAGGAGGCTTTGGCTTGTTCTAACCCAGATGTCTTAAAACTGCTGGGTTAGAGATGTTTAAAGTGCGCATGTGTGGCTGGCCACATCAAGATGGTCATCTAGAAAGATATGCAATACCGGCCTACCCTCCTCTCTGCCGCTGTCACTTCGCAGCGCCCCATCACTGTCCTGATGCTCAGGACGGGAGAGGAAAAATAAAATGGTAATTCATTTTATTTTTCATTTTTGGGGCTTTACGGAGATATTTAAGTGGGGGACGCTCCTCTGTTCAAACAAAGGAGCTTCCTCTGGGTGTGAGCTGCCCCAAAGGAAACATGACTGCCCTCCACAACCAATCAGGCGCCCACTATTGTAGAGGCAACTCTCCGTATTGCTAAAGAGTCAAGAAAAACAAATGGACAGCCACGTGCACTGCATCACCAAATGCGATGCAGTGCGTGCAACAAAATTTGTTTTATTTATTTATATGTTTACTTACCTGTTAAAGTCCGTAATCCATATATTACTACCCCTCACCCTGTCCCTCCGCCTCCCCACGTCACCGCCCGGCAGGTACTCCCACCACCGGCTGCGGCTGCAAATGGACATCAAGGGGAAGTGAAAGTGACATCACATATTCTTTCACCTTCTGCAACATCACCAGATTGCCCCTTGGCCACCCTCTGCCTTGTATTTGCTGTTATGGGCCTAGAGGAAGGGCAACGAGTGGAGAAAACAGGGTATAAGCATGAGTCTAAAAAATAGTGTGCTGGTATGCGAGGCAGTGTGCTCCAGACCCCTATTGTGAGTGGCTCCTTGTTGAGTTGTTGGGCTGACAAGCTCTGGGTTGCACCTGCTCTCTGGAAGAGGTACAGAAACTTGAGCAGACTGTGAGCAGCATTGCCAGCACCCCCACTCTTCACTTTTTATGCTTTCCTGAAGAAGGACAACAATCCTGAAACACGTATCTAGAGACATACAGAAATGTTTGCATCAACAACAGTGAATACTTAAGACTTTCAGCATAAAGTGAGTGTTATCATGCACTGAATTTACCACAATGTATCTGGGCTAATTATGTGCTGGTATGCCAGGCAGTGTGCTCCATCCACATCAGCGTGTAGCAGTACCAGCTTGAAAGGCGATCTGGGGTTCACCCAAGTCAATAATCCCCTAGCATGTGAGGTGAAGCCCGCCGAGTTAATGTTCCCCTGCAGTCCCCTGCTTCAAAGCATAGGGGTCAATGGTGGTAGGTGAGTCTCTTGTAGCAGGGCCACATCCACATTCTGCCTCTTAAGGTAACTTAGCACCTTCCGCAATTTGCGGTGGTCATTGAGACCTCTAACATTCCATGACATGGCTTGCAGGGAGTCTATCGGATTACGATTGTTGCCTGTGTCATGCGCCATCCACACCAATGCCTGTCTGGTGTCTGTGTCACGCGGCGTTGCAAGTACATGTGTGGTGCTTCAACAATCCCATAGGAACCCCGCCCCCTCTCCCCCCAACATCCCAGTCCACCTACTGTCCCCTCCAGCATCCTCTCCCCCCACCCACAGCTGACCACCCCAACTCTGTCGCATGAAACTCCAGAATCCCCGCCCTCACACCCCCTCGCCACCCCCCCCAGACCCTACCCCAAAGTAAACCAGTGTGTCAGACACTCGTGGGCAGAGGTAGCTCTGTCTGTCACACTGTAGCACTTAACTATGCAAAAATTGCCTAGCCCCTACCAGCAAATGCCGTAAAAAATAGTAAACAGAATCCCCCCAGTGTGCCGTGCTCAGTCTTGTGGTCACCCCGCTCCCAGGAACCTAAGGATAATCCCTCCAACACAACATTACCTAAATTCTAGGAACCCCTGCCTCCCAGTGGCATTGATCAGAAACACAAACATGTCAAATATACAGACTGGTCCCGTCCCGATGTTCCATCACTCCGAGACAGTAACCCCTCAGCAGGCACCGGGATCTCCAACCCAAAAGTGTGAGTCAGGGAGCAGCGCGTGTGGACCTTCCACCACATTTTCCCGTCCCACCCCAGCCAGCTCAAGCCCTCATACTCATCGTGCACACATAGTCAATGCAGGTCAGTCCTGATCATCCAGCGTGCCACCAGCCGACTCCTCACGTTGAGACCTCTCCGGGCTGCTGCGGAGCCCCTCAGCCCAGGATTTAATCACCTGCTGCAACACTTTGGGGTCCGCGAAGATGTCCGAACGACCCTGTCTGTTAACCCTCAATTTTGCAGGGTAAAGCATGGCGTAATCAACGCCGAGTGTCTGCGCTCCTCCTGGACGCGAGCGGTGAAATCCAGGTACAGAGATAGTTTGGATTCCTCATATCTCAGGACTTTCTTTTCACGGGCCATGCGAAGCCCTGCATCCCTATCACAATAGTTCAGTAGCTTCGCGATGAACGGCCTCGGTGGGCCCCCAACCGGCGGTCATGGTCCCAGGGAGCTGTGCGCCCTCTCCACCACAAACATCGTGGAAAACACTCCGTCCCCCAGCAATGTTACCAACAGCTTCTCGACAAACTGCTGCATATTACCTGTGGCGGTCATCTCCGGCAATCCCGTGATTCGAAGGTTGCATCTGCATGAGCACGCTTCGAGGTCCTCAGTCTTCTCCTGTAGTACTCGTAGCACCTTCCCCAGCTGCTTGTGTTCCGAGTCGAGGGAGGTGTGTGCTTCCTCAACCTTCGTAAGGCGTCTTTCTGACATGTCGAGTCTTTAAGCATGCTTATCGAGACGCTCCGCCATTCTGTCCATCCTGTATGTCAGGCCGTCCCAGTGCCCAGTGACGCAATGCCATTCTGTAGCGATCTCTCCATAGATTTAAATATAGACCGTATGTCTGTGTCCGATTCTTCATTCAGAGGAGGAGGTGGCCGGGAGGCCTCGCCAGACGTGGCATCATGCGATTTAGATCTTTTCTGGTCAAATGAGAGTTTGGGTTGGGTTTTGTCCCCTCTGCCCATGGTCGCTGAGTCTTGGCACCACTCGTAGCCGGGTCTCCAGGGGGGTCTTCCGCACACCAAGCAAGGCTTACGCAAACTATATGTAGTAGGCCGCTTCACAGTCACTATGTCCACAAGCGCTATTTAGATCATGCCGTTGCTCGCCTCGCGTATATTCCTCTGGCCCAGGTGATGCATTGCTCCAGTGCTTGCTCTTATGCGGGTGGTGCCCACGCGACTCAGCAGGCCCCGCTGATCTACTCTCACTAGGTCCTGCACCAGTGGAGGATCATCGTGGCCATGCACCTCAGCGCCGGGCGGTCAAGTGCTCCTGCTCATGCCTGCTCCCTGACGTGCCCACTCCTGCAGGGGTGATTTGCTCGTGCGACGCGAGCCGTCTTCTGCCTCCAGACACCGCCTTGCAATCCACGGCCCGGCACCTTAGTGGTGTGCAGAATGGCGTTACCCCTGCGTCCAGCGTGCTGATCCTAGTACGGTGGCTATTGGGTCCACAAGAAAGTGCACCCGTAGTTGGGGGTCTCTGTCCCTCTGTTCTCTTCCCACTATTCACCACCAGCCTCTCAGGAATACCATTTCCCTGGCACTCTCTGCGTGTCCTGTCTTAGCACGGCTGTTTCTTTCTCCCAGTCCCGGCCAGCACGAGTAGTCCCAGCAGCAGGGGGCCTCACCCCCGGGGAATCAAGGAGACTCCACCAGGCCCCAAGGGCATCACCCTCGCAGCCGCAGCAATTCCGGTCCTCGCCGGGCACGCTGGGGCTCCGCACCCTCCCGCAGCGGCTCCCGGCCGGGAAGCCACACGCAGAGCGACATCGTCCCGCCGTAGTCGGCACCCGAGCCCGGTGCTTTGCGGTCCTCAAGGCTCCCGGTCTCACTGCGCCACAGCAACCCTCACCGGTGATGGACCTCCGTATGGAATGGTTCCACTGTGTCTGGGCTCCTCCCGGTGGCACCTTCCAACTCGAGGGGTATGTATCTTTAGAGATACTGCAGGATACTGGCAGGATAGTTTGTCGGCATTGCGGAGAGCTAAGCTCAAGCGGCCATCGTAGTCGCGAGCTAGCTCCGCCCCCGATTATTATTAATGTTATTATTTGTTATTTGTAATGCGCATGAATCATCCCCAAAGGGATATCTCGGCGCAGCAGAGCAAAAACACCGTCAATGGCCTTAGATACTACAACAGTTTGGTTTTCAATAGTTTTCTAAAATGATGGATGGTACATTCTCACAAGTGTATGGGAAGTTTGTTCCAATGAAATGGAGCTAGAAATTAGAATGCACTGCCTCCGGAGCGAGTTTTCATGATTCGTAGTACAATGAGTAGTGATTTGTTCGTAGATCTTAGAGACCTTACTGGTCGAAAGGGAATGAGTTTTTCCCTCAAGTTAAATGGGTCCCTTGCCATTAAGCACTTTGTGCACTAGACAGCAGATTTTGAAGATAATTCTGTCTCTCACTGGCAGCCATTGTAGCACACACAGTAAAGGAAATGAGGCAGAGCTTCCTTGTAGATTATGAAATAGGTGAGCTGCTGTATTCTGAACCAGCATTCAGGCGCGCAACACCCATTGGGCTCACGGGGCTTCACCCCCCCGTCGTGCCTGTCAGCCCGGGCTGGCACAGCTTCGCGGGCTGCCGAACATGTAATTGCAGCCACACCTGAGTACTTAACAGGTCTTTAAAAGACCATTTAGTTGTAAATGAGGCTTTTGTTGTGTGGTCACCCTTCTCGTAGCCACTTTGTCCGTGGTTGGAAGAATTAGCCCCCCGACGAAATATTTTCAGCCCCCCCCCCGAAATTTGGCTCTAGTTGCCCGCCTGCCAGCATTACTATAGTCTAGGTGACTAATCACCAGCACCTGGACTAGGGTCTTGCGCAAGTGATGGTTGATTTGAGTTAGCTCTAAGTCTTGTCTAGGAAAAAGACATATACCTAGGGCATGGGATCTGTGGAAGGGCTATTGAGCTGTATTTACTATGTGCTGAAGAGTGCCAGTATAGTGTTTGATATTGATGAGTTAGTACTTGCAAATCCTCTCCGGTGGTGTGAGTGGATTTGACATTACTAATGTGGAAATACCACTTCGGAAAGTGGGCATTTCTGTGCTCATGGTTCTGTGTGCCTGTAAGCTTGTCTACAATCCACATCTGGATGCTGGGAGGGACAGCTACATCTGTGCATTCCTGACAGAAGGCCATAAATTAGGGGCTCAAGGAAAACTGCAGACCTCTGACTCTGAGGGGCCTTCCTGGGATGGATACGTGGGGATGGAATTGGCACCTCCATTCCAAGGGGCACGGTCTTGGCCCCACTAATGATATTGATCAAGCATTGTGGGGTAGCACAACATTTAGGGGGGCCCGTGCATTTCAAAGGTGGACTCTTAAACTAATATTGTTTTCAAGGGCAATTGTGGGCATAACTACTGGGGCTCTTCCCTGAGGAGTTAGAGAGGTTTTTGTGATTGGAACCATACTGCGCTGCTTTGGTGGTGGAACATCAACAAATGGAACGATTGGGGTAGGAGGGACTACAACTGGATCATCCGCAGACTTGTGGTTGCCTGGGGTTTGTCGTGGTCCAGGAAGGGGACTATCACTTGATGGATTTTGCCTGGATGTTGATGGCCCGCAGGTAATTGCCAACTGTTGCGGCCTTGGTCTCTAAGAACTGTCCAAAGGCAGATTGGCTGGCATCCTAGGGAAGCGATCCCAGGGACAGAAAGATTCATAAGATCACGAGGACCATTGCAGGGTGCGGCATAAATGGGTGGAAGTAATGGTTGGTTGGGACAAGGACCGCCCTGAGGTATGCCGAAATCACACTGTGCAGAGGATTCTGCTGTTAAGATCAGTGGCCACCTGGAGTGCCATACCGTGAGGAGTTCGAGGAGTGCGGGAAAGTTTGACGAGTACGAGGGACCCATTACTTACAACCAGAAACCTGTGCTAGATTGCACTATGTAGCGTGTAGTGTCAGAGGGCTTTTGGGGGCGTCTGCCGTGTCCATGGGACCTGAGCTGGAAAACTAGACTGTATCTGACCTCCAGATCAGGAGGACAATAGTGTCTGACATCACGGTTGCTGGTTCCCTCTCCCCGGACCCACAGAATATTGTGTCTGGACCCGAGGGGTCTTGTTGTGCCTTGTGGGCACCAACAGCTGGCTTCCTGGAGCAACTGCATCTCGCACCTTCCCCGGAGGGGAACATTTCTCCAATTGGGAAGCACATCAGCTTCTGGTGTTACAATCTTTTGCCTATGGGGGGCATAGTGATATCGCACTTGTGAAGGTGCCGCTGGCTGCCTGAAGGCCTAATCTGGATGGCCGCCGCCCAGTAACTGTTTCCTTCCGCTTTAGGTGGTCCCGTTAATCCAATCAAAGTGTCGCCATCAGGGGCAACATGTATAGTTGGCTGGTGCCGTTTGAGTGACTGAGGAGCTGGGTCTCGAGGCATAGTCGAAACCTGTGATTTCTTGGCCATTGCCACTGTATGGGGTAAGCAATATTAGGAATGTTGTGTTTTATGAAAACATATGAAGAGTGCATGTATGTTCATGCTGTTTCTCTGCTAATGGGAGAGTTGTTTCCCTTTGGTTGCCACTCTAGTTTGGAAAAGTTTTTTGTGTTTGCAATATTCATGTCTAAGTTGGGAGACCCACCGGAGGTGCCTGCAGTAGTAGAGTTTGAGCAGAATAAGTAGAAAACCTATAAGGTAGCCCAGCTCAAAGGGTTCTACAGAGACCTGAAATGTTCTTTTAAAGACCTCAGTAGAAAGGAAGAGCTGCAAAAGACAGTGAGGGCCCGGCTGGTGGCAGAGACACAGCTGAGGATTCCAGGGAAGGGTGATGAAGTGGATGCTGAGTATCAGGAGCTGCAGAAGGGCAGTGTTGTACCCTCCAGGTCAGGCAGTAGTGGTTCCTCTAGTGGTCTGCCCCTAGAAGAGCTGGAGAACAGGCGGGAGAAAGCTCCAGGGGGAGCAAGGCAAACTTAAGTGGGAAAGTGAGAAGGCCAAAGTGGCAATGGCAGGAAAGAAAATGATGTTGGCTTAAGAGAGGAGCATGAGAGAGCTGGACTGGTGGCATCATTTTATCCATGTACTCAGAAAAAAGAGTCCACATACCAATGGGTCAGGTTCCTGATTATAGAATTGGAGTTACATAGACCTGTGGTTTGGGGCCTATTAAATAGCTTTACAAATGCACAGGATCCATCAATGGGATTGGAGGGCGAATTTGTGAAATCATGTTCCACATGAGGGGAGGGACACCTTGTTGGCCCTTGAGGAGGGTGACCTGGGGAAGTATTCTACCCTGAAGGAGGCCATGGTCAGGAATTATGGGCTAACCCCTGAGAAGTACAGGCAGAAGTTTAGGGCCAGTGTGAAAGTGCCCCCCGCCCCCTAACAGGGTAGATTGTCTGGATTCATTTTGCAAAGCATTGGATGGTTGGGTGAAGGGCAGCAAGGTGGTGGACTACAAGGGGCTGTATAATTTGATTGCACAGGAGCACATCCTTAGCCTTTGTTCTACCAAGCTGCACCTTGCACTTGATTGATAAGAAGCTTTCTGATCACAGAGCTTGCTGTGGAGGTGGACCGCTGGGTCAACACCGGGGTCCACAAGAAGGTGTCTGGGGGAGATCCCACCAAGTGTGGACGAGGTCCCCGCAGAAGAAGGAGGTGGGAGACAGAAGTAAGGAGTTCTCACACGCACCTCAACTAATTCTCTGGGTAAGGATTACGAACTCCCTGGGGATAAGAAGAAACGGTTCCCTGTAGGAAATCCCACTTTGTTATGCTTGTCTGCAAGAAAGGCACTACCCAGGGGAACCCAAGTGTCCTAGGCAGTCATTATCCCCCACCGGTGGGTGGCAGGGTTGCATTTAGGGAGGAATTGCTTCCAGTTGATGGTGGGGAGTCATCTGGGATAACCGTAGTGTCTCTGGGTGACAGTAAAGAGGTCTAGGGAACCCTCATGTCTGATAATGCTAGGATGTACAGACAGTGGGTGACCATTAATGGGCATAGGGTGCAGCCTCTGCAAGACACAGGGTAAGGTTGCTGCACTTCAATAATTTCAAACACCACTTCGAGAGATACAAGGTAACCATGTTTCTGGTCACAAATGATAGAGTGGAGTAGGAGAGTGAACCTCTCCCCGACCTCCTTTCTTCCAAGGAGCAGGATGGGTCAGCGGAGGGTGTCAGCTTCTGCCCTACCCTGACACTAGATCAATAGTTGTTGGGGCAGTTTGTCTCACTCTTCTTCCTTACCCCAGGACTCACTATATGGTGTACCCATGATATTGATACAGGGGACAGTATGCCAGTGAAGAGTAAAATCTATAGGCTGTCTAACAAGGTGAGAGCCCGCAAAAAGGAGGAAGTCTCCAAAATGTTAGACTTAGGGGCTCATTGAGACCTCAACCAGTCCTTGGTCCAGCCCAGTGGTGTTGGTCCCCAAAGCTGCTACTCCATGTTCCACCTCCGAACTATGTTTCTGTATGGATTACCCGGGGTTCAATGCAGTCACCGAGACTGACGCATACCCCATCTCCCAAGCTGATGAGCTCACAGATCAACTGGTAGCTAATTTGATTTGACGTCTGAGTATTGGCAAATAGCCTTAACGGAGTGGGCAAAAGAGAGGTAAGCATTCTGTGCCCCAAAAGGGCACTCCCAGTTCCAGTAATGCCCTTTGGGTTGAAGAACACCCATGCCACCATTCAGAGGTTGGCCAACCAGGTCTGACTGGGTTTGAAATGTCAGTGCCACCTATCTAGACAACATTGCGCTCTTTTGTTTAGATGGAAGCACCACCTCTGCCACATCAGGGAACTACTTCAGGCTATGTAGAGGTGTAGGCCTGACTATCGAGGCCAGTAAGCACCAAACGGGGCAGGTTTCAATGGTCTACTATGCTCACAAAGAGGGAGGAGGCAAGGTACAGCCCCTCTAAGCCAAAATCTAGATTATTCAGGCCTGGGCACCCCCAGACAGAATTGAGAGCCTTCTGAGACTTCACCTGTTATTACAGGAGATTTTTCAAGGGATATGGCACCAATGTTGCACCCTTGACAGAACTGACTTCTAGGAGCAGCCGAGTCAGGTGATCTGGACGGAAGCGTAACATAACACTTTTGACACTCAGAAGCACACCATGTGCACAGCACCTGTGAGCAAGGCCCTTGACTTCTCTAAGAAGTTCATTGTACAGAAAGATGCCTCAGAGCATGGCAAAATGGCTGTGCTCTCACAGCTAAATGAAAAGGGCTTAGATCAACCTGTAGCCTTCATCAGTAATAGGTTACTTCCCCTGTAACAGAGATGCAGTGCAATAGAAAGGGAAGCCTTAGAAGTGGTCTGGGCACTGAAAAAGTGGAGATCATACCTGTTTGGTGATCACTTCCGGGTTCAGACACACCACAGAACCCCCAGTTGGCTAATGGAGAAAAGAGATTGCAAACTGTTGAGGTGGTCCATATCCCTACAGGAGTTCTTCCCCTGAGCTGGAGCCTTCTAAATTGGCTTTATATGCTTAAAATGATTGCCTTCTGCATTTTTGACCTGGCCTTTCCTCCGCGGGACCTGTGTGCATGCAACAAGTTCCTTCTATATTTCTGCACTTCCTGAATGGGCCCTCCTGGCTCAAGATGAGTTCCTCTGTATGCTTGTGCTGGCACTTTCTGCATTGACCTATTCAACTCAAGATTTGTTTGTTCTGTAATTCTGAGCTGGCACTTCCTCCATTGACCCTGTTCGCTTGATGCGTTCCTACTATATTCCTGAGCTAGTGCTTCCTGCATTGGTCCGATCCTACTCAAGATGAGCTCTTTCTGTATTTCAGAGATGGCACTCCCTGCTTTGTCCTTGTCCCCTTGAAATGAGTTTTCTGTACTTCCAAGTTGGAATTGCTGCTCCATGAGTTCCTTCTGTATTCCTGAGCTGGCACTTCATGCATTGGCCCGATCCACTTTAGATGAGTTATTTCTGTATTTCTGACCTGGAATGCATCACTTCTGCATGAAGTATCACCATCTTTTCTATGTACAGTGACTGATAATTATACACACGCACCCACACACGGACGACCCCAGGATTCATCTTTCTGTGTTTCAATAGTGCTTTCAGATCCATAAGAAGATGTTACCTGCAGTTTAGTATTTTTCTTCAGTTATATTGTAAGGCTACTGAAGAGACCCCCCTGGGTTGAAAATTAGAGGCTTTGTGATTCCTGGTTTATATTCATGACAGCAGAATAACAAGCCAATGAAAAGGGATCTATATGGTAAATTTAAAACAAACTAATATTAGTGTTTAGTTTGTGCTATGATTGAAAGTGCTACGGCAACAAATGAAGGATGGACTGCTGAATGAATCACACTTTCACCCCCAGTCAAGAGATCTGGGTTAATTCATTTGTTCTTTTGCTATCTACGCCACCCCCGTTTGGATCCAGCCATATGCAAATCAGTCTTGACCCTGCTCCTCATGTGAACAGTCCAGCCCAAATTGCCAAGCCGGGTCTTTTCTGGACTGGAAACAAGCGTACTAGGGTCAGTTTCGGGGTAACACCCCTCATCAGCCAGGCCAGCTTGAAATCAGTGGCACAGCTAGCAAGGGACCCACGTCGCGGCATACCCATCCCACTTAGGGCAAAAAAGTGCTGCAGCAACACATTATGGATGGAATGCTGAACAAAGCAAACATTCACCTCCAGTCAAGAGATCTGGGTTAAGTCCATCGTTCATTTGCTCTCCACGCCACCCCAATTTGGACCCATCCAACTGCAAATCAGCCTTGACCCTACCCCTCATGTAAACAGTCCATCCCAAACAGCCAAGCCATGTCCTAATGATGGCAGCAATCTGGGAAGAAAATATTTTCTTAAAGTGTTAGAAAATCAGTTCAAAGATGGCTGATGCAAATGTGCAGGCATCCATGGTGGCCATTTTGAATGGATTTTCTGAAGCATATAAAAAATTTTATAAAAAAATGACAGCCCTGTATGCACAAGCGTCTGCCAAGGCCAACTTTTAATGCATTTTCTTATCCTCAAAAAATCAATTTAAAGGTGGCTGCAGTGTATGTGCATGCATACTCAGAGGCCATCTTTTTACTTTAGTTAAATTTACCACCCCAAGATGGCGGATGGCCATCTTGCAACTTTGAAGTGAAAAACTAAACTATGTAAGGGATGACACACAGTGATTGAAAAGAAGCATGCAACTGCAGATCCTGAAGAAAAATAAACTATGTATTAAAAAACTGGGGCGCTTGAGTGGAAGTAGGGGGCAGTTGTGAAAAGCAAGTGACTCTGAGCAGTGTGAAGCTGCTGTGTCATAACAAAGCATAATGTGAAAAAAGAGGGAGAGGAGGATCTCAAGATGATGGCCTGGTGGGTAGAGGTTCAAAAGCAAATGGAACAGAAGCATACATGCCAACCCTCCCAATTCAGGTGGGAGACTACCGACATCAAGGCTAGCCTCCCACACCTGATTCCTGCATGCAGAAACCAGATTCCTCGCCAGCTTCAGATGGCAGGGCCTGGCTCGGATTATGCACTGACAGAAGTGGCTTAGCAAGTGAGGGGCAGGGGGTGGTTCACCCAGGGTGGCACGAGTTTTGGGGGCAGCGGCCTCGCCCCACTCTTACCTGCGGCTGTCGCAGTAATCACCAGCACCTCCTCCGCTCTTTCATGTGGCCGCCGGGCTGCAAATGCAGTGCCAGCACCTGGGTAGCACATCGTCTAGCTACGTCACTGACCAAGAGAAACCTGCTCCTGCTTGTATGTGCACAACATTTTTGTCACACTTCCTCTGAATGCCACAGCGATTTCTCTGTGCTCATGACAGGTTTGGAAAAAACGTATATTTTATTTTCTGATATCCAAGCTTGCAGCAGCCACTTACAAGTCCAACACATGCCGATAGACCGGATGCAGGCCGCAACAGAAGTCAGTGGCAGAAATACATTCTCCCAATTATTTTTTAACAATCCCCCACTTTCCTCTCCCACATTTTGGCATGTATGGAGAAGCAATGTACAACAGCCAAACCCTCACCAAAACTAAAATATTCTAAGGGCCACATGTATGAAACTTTGGTTTTGCAATTCTCAAATAACAAGTTTTTGCGAATCGTTATTTGAGAATCGCAAAACACCATGTATATAGGATTTGCAAATAATTTTGCGAATCCTACATATTCCTTAATTGCGAATTGCAAATTGCGGTTCGCAATTAAGGCTTACCTCCCCATTCATTCCTATGGGCCTAGAGGCCTTTGAAAAATGCACGTTTTGCATTTTTTTAAGTGCCATGTGGCGCACATACATGCCCTCAGGGCATGTATGTGTGCCACATGCACATTTCAGGGATGCAACAGGGTGTTCTTTTGACACCCTGGCACCATTGAAATTGCATTCTCAATTTGCGATTCTCTAATTGAGAATCACAAATTGAGAATGTCTTCCCATTCCTTCCTATGGGCCTCTAGGCCCATAGGAATGAATGGGGCGGTGTTCCTTAATTGCAAATCGCAATTTGCAATTCGCAATTAAGGAATATGTAGGATTCGCAAAATTATTTTCAAATCCTACATACATAGCGTTTTGCGATTCTCAAATAGCGATTCGCAAAAAATTGCTATTTGAGAATCGCAAAACCAAAGTTTGATTCATATGGCCCCTAGTTTCCATTTTGCTAATAACTTTGGCGCCATTTAATGAACCTTCACTAAATTTACAAAACTATTTTTCTACTCACTTCGGCTGCTGTCTGGAAAGTTTCAGAGTGATTCGCCTAGCAGGGGCTGAGAAAAAAGGGGTGCCCCAAAGTGTGTTTTCCCCATACAATTTCCCATAGGGATTTTAGACTTAACTACAGCCCGAACTGCTGAATGGAATTACATCAAATTTGGCAGAAAGCTAGATCTTGGTTCAGAAAGATCTCTTTTTGTGATTTGGTGTAAATCTGTTCAGTAGTATTTGAGTTAATAAAGAAAAAAGATTTATGTATATCTCGAGGCGGGGAGGGTCCGGGAATCTGACAGATCTCAAAATGAGATCTGATTGGTTGCCACTACTTAAACCAGGAAGTGTTGGCAGCCATCTTGGGACTCGCACTGGGCAAAGTAAAAACATAAAGGGGGCAGGGTATGAATACCCCGACCCCCTAAGCCTGGTGGTGGTACCCGGTCGGGACCCAAAACGTTTTTAAATTAAAAAATCCTGCAAATCCACAGAAGATCTGCAGGAAAAGAAAAAGAAAAACAAGCACAGTTTTGCATGCTTGTTTTCATTAGCCCCCAGATTGGCCAGGTCCTAGGGAGAATTATATTATTAATAAATGGGGAGGAGGCACAGGTGGCCGCCCTTTAGCCCTGGGAATCTCATCGCCAGGGCCGCGGATGTCAAAATGAAAGGGGGATTTGGGCCACTCAGCCCCCGCTTTCAAGATGAAATTAACCCTGGGGACCCCAACCCCTGGGGTCTGGCCGATGTACAAAACGGGCAAAGTGACCACACAGCCCCCCTCTCGGGTTGTTTTCAGCCCCAGGGACCCCATCCACTGGGACCCGGACTTAGTTAAATACAGGGAGGGGCCCCGTTTGGCCCCAGGGACACCATTCTCCAGGGCCCAGCCATGCTTTAAACAGTGAGGAGGGGTCATGTAGCTCCATTTCTGGAGGCGTTAATGGCCCTGGGTACCACATCCCCTAGTGCTGGCTCCTGCTATGTACTGAGGTGCCCATGCCTGGGACATAGCGGTTTCCCTGCCCGCACTGGCATGGGCAGAGAATCCTGTGTTTGCACTCGTTTGACGGGAGCTTTTTCAAAGCTCCCAGCAGGCGGGGGCATAAAAAATTATCCCGCCCAATGGGAGTGGACTTTTCATCTGTATCCCTGCCCGCAGTGGTGTGGGTAGGGAAACAGATGAAAATATTGCTTCCGCCCGCAGGAAGCAGCATTTTTAGCTCCTCCCAGTGGGTGGGAGCACAGCGGTCTCCCGCTCGAGGCAGCCCCCAACAAGGATGCAGTGGGGGCCTCAGATGGGCTACAAGCCACCCACCCTTTATTGGCCAAGTTCTGCGGGATGGGGTTCTCAGGGCTGAAATCAACCTGAGAGGGCCACACTGTTTCCCTCCCCATTAATAATTTGCTAGGCCCCTGCAGATGGGGTTCCTGTGGCTGATATTGGCCCGGGGAGGTGCCTGCATGCCTCTTACTTATTAAAAAAAGTGGAGGGCCCTGGGGGATGGGATCCTCATGGCCAAATTAGCCCAGGGAGAGGGGGCTATGTGCTCCCCTTCCCCTTTATAATATGGCTGTATGCTTGGAGATGCAGTCCACTGGGGCCTCAATAAGCAAAGGGACTTTATCCCTCTACTAGTAGTGCACCAGGAGGTGCTGTTTGCAGAGTGGTGGAGAAAGGGGGTGTGGCCTTCGACAACCTCTCAGCAATCCTGCTGTGTGGGACTTACTGGAGGCATAAGGAGGGGTAGTTGGCCCCCAAGGGTGTCATTGGGGGCCAAATACCCCTCTTGTTACCTCCATTTAGTCCCACACAGCAGGATTACTAAGAGGTCTTCGGAGGCCACGCCTCCTTTCTACACCACTCTGCAAATGCACTACTGGTTGTGGAATTAAGTCCACTTTAATCCCGAGGGGCCTTGGGAGCCAAGAAGCCCTCCGGTGCCTCCAGTAAGTCCTACACAGTGGGATTCCTGAGAAATGGTCAGAGGTCCAGCCCCCTTTCTCCACCACTCTGCAAACGTGACTACTACTTAAAAACCATAGAAATTCACTGAAAAAAACCAATGGTCACAGGGACGTCATATTTAGGAAATGGAATTTAAAAAACCTTACAAAGTCTCTAAAAAACCAAAGGTTACAAGGACGTTATAGTTAGGCTAAAGTTTCACTCGTACAAAACCAGAGAAATTCAGCAGTTATAGTTAGATGAGCTAACTTTAACTTGCGCCACCGCAATGCACTGCTTATGACCTCACACATTACATCACTCAATGATGTCATTTGGGATGTCATCAGTGATGTCACTTACCATGTCATGAGTGATGTAATATGTGAGGTCATAAGCAGTGCACTGCGGGGGCGCAAGATATAGTTAGCTCAGCTAACTCTAACTGCAGAATTTCTCTGGTTTTGTACGAGTGAAAATTTAGCCTAACTATAACTTCCTAGTAACCTTTGTTTTTATGTGTGAATTTGTAAGGTTTTCTTAAATTCCATTTCCTAACTATGATGTCCTTGTAACCTTAGTTTTTTTAGTGAATATATATTCACAGTGTTGTCATCAATTTTGTCATTTCAGATGTTGCAGTTAAGTTAAAGAATGATGTCATAGAACATATCATGAGTGATGTAATATTTGAGATCATGGCAGTGCATGGCGAAGGCACGAGTTATGTTTACTTTAGGGCCCGCGTTATAGTGACTTGAAATAACTATAACTGGTGAATTTCAGTGGCTTTGTTTATTTAAAATGTCAGTTTTATCTGACATATTTACCTAAGTATAAGGTCACTCTAACCTTTGGCTTTTATAGTGAATTTGTCAGTTTTTTTTGTGTAAGAGTCAGTTACCACCTATATGGTTATATATGTATTTGAGGGTGATAAATTCACTATGAAGTTCATAGATATGCAAAGTAAGATATTATTACCATACCTAACCATTTATCGTTTATCGGAGGTGCAGATCCTCTGTGGATTTATAACTCGATTAAAAAATTGCCTTTTTTAGCCCCCCTCACACGAGGCCTAGGGGCACAGGGTATCTCTACCCTGCCCCTGTATCTTGTTTGAACTTACATCTAGGACAGGGGGTTGAGTATTTGAGTCCTAATACGGCTGCTGACACGTTTTACTTGATGTTGTGGCATCCAATCACATCTCATCTTAATATCTGTCAGCTCCGCGCTCCTCTGAGTTGTGAAATATATAATGTTTTGAGCTTTAACTTCTCCAAAACTAGTGAACGTATTAACACTAAATCACAAAAAGCACGCTTTCTGGACCAGGATCTAACTTTCTGCCAAATCTGGTTTAATTCCTTTTAGTGGTTTTGGCTGTAGCTATGTGCAATTTTCCCATGGAATAATGATTGCCCTCCCCCTTTTCTAGGACCTGGCTTGACGAATCACTCCAAACCCTTCCAGGAAGGAGCTGAAGTGGATGAGACCTTTTTTTGGAAAGTTTTGTGAAGATTCATCAAACTGCGCCAAAGTTATTAGCAAACTAAAAAAGGCATTATATAGAAGTTGTTTTTTTTCTACATGTGTTTCCTTTGCCAAATTCCTTTTTTACATTGATATTTGTATACTTAAACTCTAAACTTTGTTTTAACTTTAATATTTTACCAACTGATATTAGTCTACTATTTTAAACTGTTTTACATATTTTTGTAATGGAACAAATATTTAAATAACCCTACCTTTTCCCTGTGTTTGTCATTTACATGTGTTGCAACTTCCCATGTCTGTGAAAATTTCAAGAACTAGAAGATGGGAAGCTACTCTCCTATTAGCCAGTCACGATTTGTTCATTTAAATTTACATTTGGAAAATGGTCTTGCTGTTGTGGCACAGAGACAGATAAAATAATATGCAAGCACTGAATGATCCCTAAGAGCTTTGCATCTCTTCCTATCTCCCCTTGGACTGTATTTTGACCCACTTGGAGCTCCCTTGTCCAATGAAAGACACCTGGTGGGATCCATTGAGAGCTCAACTGTGGGGCTTCACTCCCATGTCAACAAGCGGTACATTCGTGCTGGTCATACAAAGGCTGTGCAAGGTCTCATGTACTGCAACGGTACTCTGGCGCTGCATGTCAGATATGTTTCACACACATGGCATGGAATTTAGGACTTTTGATTAGATTTCTCTCAAATTAAATCAGGTGTCGCCCAAACCAATAAGGTCGTGGAATATCTCAGAGTTGAATTTTCTGGGGGCCCTCTCAGAGCTTATGGTTTTTGAGCAAATTAAATGAAAATTGGGCTGTGCTGTGCACTATTTTACTCATTTGTTTAATAAAAATGTGCTTGGGTCAGTATTTCTCACACACAAAACATCCTTGATAAAGGTGGGTTCCAAAATTGTCCACACAAGCAGCTGGCGGTGCCATTTCTGAGGTTGGACTGGGCGGTACCATCAGTGGAAGGGGGTGGTACCAGAAATTAAGGGTGGGGAGGGTTTTCCAAGAGAATATGTAGGCATCTACACTTATTTTTGTTACGCTTCTGTTTTTTTTTTTTTTACAAAATACAATACAATAATACATTTGTAAAGCGCGCTACATACCCGTGAGGGTCTCAAGGCGCTGGAGGGGGAGGGTGCTGCTACTGATCGAAGAGCCAGGTCTTGAGAAGTCTTCTGAAGGTCGGTAGGTCCTGGGTCTGTCGTAGGTGGGTGGGGAGAGAGTCCTAAAAAAGCCTACCTGACGATGAGGGCTGCTTGCTGAAGTGTGAGCGAGCCTTCAAATCTTAATTTAAAAATGAGTATGGACCAAAATGTATGTATGTATGTATATATGTATTCAAGCATGTATATGTATATATGTATGTTGTACTTATTATGTATGTATGCATGTATATATGCATGTATGTATGTGTATATGTATGCAAGCATGTATGTATGCATGCATGTATGTATGTATGTCTGTATGTCTGTATGTATGCATGTGTGCATGTATGTATGTATGTTTATATGTACGCATGCATGCATCCATGTATGTATGTATGCATGTATTTATGTAAGTCTGTATGTATGTGTGAATGCATGTATGTATGTATGTTAAATGTATGCAGCCATGCATGTATGTATGTATGCATGTATATATGCATGAATGTATGTATGTGCATTTATGAAGTGCAAACCTAGCTGATAGGCAACAGAACAGTCACATGCTAGCAAGCATAGAAGCTGTGCACTTGAGATGTTTCAGGACACCCTCTTGCACTGAGTCAGAAGAGCCAGTGAGAGCCCAGGCACTTAGAGGGCTTTGTCATGAAACAAAAGCCCTCGTGCCCCTTGTTAGCGCGCGCCTTTGACTGCAGCATCTGCTAATGACAGAGCTGCTCCTGGAGCTGCGCTGCTGGGATCTATTTTTAGAGCTGTGTTCATTCCCTTTAATTACCTAAATATCAGGCACTGTAATATTAGGCAAGCTTTAATTCACATCATTTTCCTAACAACAAAGGAGATGAGCTTCATAAAACAGAACAATGTTATGGTAGAAAAATATGGAATTTTGAACAATGGAAAGGATGTGACACGAGCAGGGGCTGCTTCCAATCAGTTCAGCAGGTTGAATAGGAAACCTGACATCTTAAATTGCAATTTTTGGGGGTCTGCTGTGATCAGGCAAGGCACGTTTAGGGGGGAGATGGACAGGTGAATTCAGAGAGTACTTGTGCATTTAAAAGATGTTGTAGATTAATTACCTGGGAGCTTTGGAATCAAATGACAAGAAATTGCTCTCTGCTTCCAAGAGGACTGTCATAGCTGGGTATTCGGATGCCCGGATTCCTCCTTTCATATTGTGGCCCTCGTTACAAGTGGCCACTTCATTCAAATGGGGCTCGTAAGGGCGGTTACCGAGCCCATCAAAATTATGAGATCGGAGGGAACGCTATAGGGCCTGATTACGATCTTGGCGGATACGATACTCGGTCACAGACGGGTCGTATATCCTGTCTGCCATATTACAAGTTCCATTGTATCCTATGAAACCAGAGGCAGCTCCTCCGCTATGGTAGAGGTGCACCCCCCCTCACCTTAAAGCACGGCAAAATGAGGAAAATAAAATTATAATAATGAGATGTTATTATCATGTTATTTTTCTGTGCTGGGGCAGTTTTGTGAGGCGAGGCTAGGCTGCGCAGGAGCAAGCCGTGGTGATACCCTCCTAAATGCGCATGGATGTTTGGTCGGCCTTCTGGGGCCTGTCAGACATTCATGCACACTTTGCATGTTCTGCATTACAGCCTGGGTGGAGAACATGCCCAGGCTTCAATTCCCCAATGAGCGCCGAACTATGGCACTCAGACCAATCACAACAATGCATTGCAGCGGTGCGATTGCCTTTAGGGAGCCTATCCTGCTTCCTGCTCCAACAGGGAGCAGACAGAGAATGGAAGAGAGGTGGTGGCCGGCCAGTAGGCCGGCTACCAGGTAAGTTTTTTTTTTTCCTCACCCATTCCACGGTACCACCCACCCTCCCTGCCCCACTTCTGAAGGTCGTAATCAGGCCCATAGATCGGTTTACTTCCACCAAGAGATAGCGTCTGATGAAAGCAGATGAAATGTCTTTTTCAAAGTCCAGGGCGAAATGAGGAATTACCTAGGGAACTAGGCCGGAAATTACTGATGTCCCCGTTTATTCCTCATTTCCTAATAAACGGGGGCCAACTCATAATGGGCTTGATTTTCCTACCTCCCAGAGTTACTCGTATCGCTGTATTGGCTTATGGAAATATGGGCCCATTTCTATAACCGCTCATTTACATTTAATGAGTATAAGTGCATGAAACCCACGCACACCTCTCTTCAGTCCCATTTCATTTTTATTTATTGTTTTCTATGGCGCAAACCCCACCCATCATTATGATCCCTATGAGCTTTACACTCGGTTCCAATATTTCTGCTGTCCCTAGTAAGCTCCTGAACAGGGCCGGACTGGCCGTTGCGGGCACCGGGCAATCCCCCGGTCGGCAGCAAGGGTGGGGGCCAGTTGTGGGCCGCGGGGGCCCGTTTTTGTTACAGGGCCATTTTGCTGCAAAACCGGCCCTGTAACAAAATCGGCCGAAAACCAGTCTTGGCAAAGAGCTTGGTCGCACCTCCAACACCCCCCCTGCTCCCCAGGCCAGGTTTGGTTCCCAGTCCGGCCTTGCTCCTGAGACATTGAAGGTTATAGACACTAGACACTTCCAAGTAGTATGATATGAATGAAAGAATGAATGAATAAATGATCAAATAGAACCATTTATGAATTAATTCATTATTTAGGCATTGTTGAGAGCACATTGTTAACCAACCACAGTGTTCTGGCACTAGAATTTATATTTTGCTTAGCAGATTACTGGTTATAGGTAGTGCCTTGGGGCACTGGCAGTTGTGTAACAAAAGTTGAGGGCCACCCTGCAAGGTAGACCGAGCTCTCAGACGTCAGTACTGTGCGAAGGGGCCCCCAGCAGCTCTGGGCACCATCCACACCGCGGCAGCTACGGGGGCCTGTGTTACACCCCTGAGCTTTGGGGATGCTTGTAAGGGATTCTCCCTGTAACAAAACAGGAGTTCATATAAAAACGAAGCTGGCTCACAGCATCACACATCCAACACAAACCATGTTCCATGAACAAAAAAGGGAATTATCACATATGGGACTCTGCCATTTCCAAAACACATGGATGTGCTGTATTATCAACAATATGGCGCACCCCTGTGTTTTGCCTAGCACTGATACTAAAAATAGCTACCTAGCGCCAACACAGACACCCTTGCCCCATAGTGCAAGGGTGCCTGTGCTGCAGGGAATGGTTGTTTATGTGCTGGAAGGTGTACCTCTCTTCACATAAATCAGCAATAATAGCAATTTGTTACTTCTATGTCTGCTGCATTCTGTAGAACACATAGAAGTAGTAAAGTGTCATAATTTATTCATTAATGGCGTTTTGCTCTTTCTGTGCAGTAGAATGCAGCACACATAGAAAAAGCATAAACAAGGAGAAATAAAAGTATTTCTCCTGGTTGCGCATTCTAACGCCTGCTACTGCATGGCATTAGTTTTTGGCCCTGGCTCGGATTCACAGATCCTTGTAAATCTGGGGCAGCATCAAAAAGCAGTGGGTGTTGGGTTGGGACGCCCACAGCAACACCCATTGAACACGCCTTTCAAGTTGATTCCTGCGTGGAAGGGTACGTTCTTTACAAAGTGGCGTGAATATGGGGCAGGTCATTGTGCCACTGGAATGTTGGTAAAAGTGACACTCCGGTGGCTCAATCCCCTTGTAAATATGCCCCATGGTTCTGGAAGATATCTTGAATTTAAAAGTCCACGCAGGATATTTTTGAGTGGCAGCTGCAAGTTAAATAAGCACCTGAACTGGCACTAGACTAAATAAACTTGTATTTAATCATCAATAATACAGTCAACTGGCTCCAAGTAAAGTTGTTGTTTTCATATGCAAGAGAAACATAGTAATTACCGCCTGCCTAGACCACACATTCATTGTCCAATGCAAGGTACCCCACTTCCTTGTTGAGCTAGGGAGGGGTCGCTGGTCCAAAACACGCTTGTTGTGTCTATAAAGAAACTGGCTCCATCTTGGTTTTAAAGGGACATTTAATCTTAAAGTAACCCGCGTGGTCTATCCACACAGAGCTCCAAAGTTTGCCACCGTCGCCATGCGCAATCCATGATTCCGTTCCAGCAGGGAAGCTTTATTGAAGCTTCATCTCATTGCAGTACCGACTAGGGCTGGGAGACCATCGCTTTAACCTGGTGGCCCATTGGTGGATGAGCAGTCAGGTAAAGAGTTTTTGATAGTAGAAGCAGCTGATTTTAGGGACTCATACATGAATTCAGCAAAAATAATCCACCTGCTCCAATCATCCTGGTATTGGGGTAGACAAACATTTCAGATGCTGCTTTATGGCTTGATTCATTCGTTCTGTTTGGCCAATAGACTGAAGATGATAAGTTTGATAACTACTCAGTTTATGTAATTTTACTTCATGCATTAATGTGGACCAAAATTTACAAGCAAAGTGTGTCTACCTGTCTGACACAATAGCCCTCGAAGGCCATTGTGAAAACAAATGTATGATCTGTCGGTATTTCGTTTATATATTTCGATTTTGAGTGCTCACTTCGAAGCCACATATGTAATGCGGAATGTAGCAACTATTTAATCATGTATGTATGTAATTCTGTATTTGCCTGAAGCTTCCTGTGACATTGTATACACTTGCAAACCGTCATGGCTCCAGTAGGTCCAGAAGCCGTAGAACTCAGTGTTGTACCATAAACATTTTCTGAACAGCGTAACCTAGTTTTCATACCTGGCAATGGAAACAGGATTTAGTGAGACTAATGGGGCTAGTATAGTTTGAATGAAGGATATTTTCTGCAGTGGGCAGTAAATTCTGCTCCTCCAGTGGAATTCACAGAGTTTTGCCCACTCTGCGCTCCACTCAGAGTTCAGAGTTTTGGAAAATCCCAGCCAACTGCCGTGTGGCAGAGATTTTTCTCATGTGAGTCTGGCCAGTGGTAAGTTAACAAGCGCGAGCTACAAAATCAAGAACTAGACCAACTCCCGGCAAGATTTCTCAACGCCAGCGGTCGCAGCAGGTCGCTACTACTCGTGTTGAGAAAGCTGCAGCCTGCGGTGCGAAATCTGTTGCTAAAGTAGAAAATCTACTCGAGTGGCAGATAGTAACAGTGCCCTCTGCCGACTAGTGTGGTGCAAGTTGGGATGATTTTATAGCGTGGGAGAAGGTCCCCGAACTAAAAATCAGCACGAGCAGAGGAACGGAACGCAACTTGCCGCATTTTTGGGTAACTCAGTATTTCTGAAAATGTGAAATGTATGATACCAAATCTTGAGAACCTTGCTGTAATGGTAATGACCATAAATGTACCTCTTGCTTAGTCTGTCAACTTTGAAAGACTCCAGAAAAATAAGTTTAAAAACTCTTATAATTTGATTAAAATGTATTATTCGTTATTATCAATGTGGTTGCCCAATTTAAGGTATCTTTGGATAAATAAGGCAACATACAGGAAACACCTGTAGTAAACTGTGGCGCGATTACCATAAAATGAAACTGACATAGAAAGGATGAAAATTGTTTTGAGTTTCCCCATACTTTTCAGGAGATGCTAGTTGTATTTCTGAAACACTGGATGCTGGAGGTGGATTATATTTAAAGGACCGGCATGTTATGTTGTGTTGTGTTATGTTATGTTATGTTATGTTATGTTATGTTATGTTTAGGGCTCTCGGTTTTATGGTATTTTAAAAAAAGATATATTTCCATCTGTATTTATACATATTTATTTGTGGGATATTTTGTCTGTATTTATCCATATTTATGTTGTGTTTTATGTTTTATGTATTAATGAAGTTGTAAATTTGTACATTTCCATATTTATTTAACTGATAGACAGACACTCATACTTTGATGTCTGTCGTGAGTTAGCTATTTAAGCTGCCAAAAATGACGTAACAATGCATCCACCAGATATTAGCATTATACCACAAATGTATGTTGACATATGCCATTATTTAAAGAAATGTCATCCTGTTTTTTAATTTTCAATGCTGTCCATCTGCTCAGCTGTTGGGCTACAATTCATGAAAGACAGCACAGAAAGTCACTTAGAAGAAGCACAATTTTCTGTACTTATCCACTTTTAAAAATAAATGCAGACAGACAACACATTGTTTTTATCTGTATTTATCTGTACATATCAGTAAAAATAGAAAACAGGGAGCCTTAGTTATGGTATATTTATTCGTAAAGTGCACTATCACCCACAAGGGTATTCTGGTGCAGAGCAGGAGTGTGTGCCTAGCCTTACCTGTGCTCGGCTGGTTAATTGAAAAGCCAGGTCTTCAGCTTCTTGCGGAATTCAAGAAGACAGGCTGAGCCTCTGATGTAGAGTGGGAGGTTGTTCCACGCTTTAACAGTGATGTAAAAGAATGTCCATCCTCCTGACCTTGTTCAATCATTGGTTATGTGGGAGGCATCAGAGTACCAAATGGAATGTTCATTGTTGCAGGAGAAGCCATAGGAATTGACAGTGCAACTCATTTAATCTGCTCAACAAATATCCCTTTTGTCTTTGCAGTTCTAAGTTCTATCTGTATGTTCGCTATTGCTTGCGTCCCAGCACCCCTCGGTGCTGCCTTTTGGATCCATCTATCGCCTGGCAAACTGTCATGGCCAAGGCTATAACTGAAATCCATGCAGATAGGCCCAAGCCTCCCTGAAGCTTAAGGTCCTCTTAGACTTTAGAAATAACCCAAGCATTTGGATTCAGGCCCTTGAAAAACAGGGGGAAGGTGAACAGTAACGGAGAAAGACTAGAGTGCCAACTGTGTGAAGCCCCTTTGACCATCACTTGGGGGCTATGGGACATCTTTGCCCACATGTTAAAGCCAGAGATTCCAGGACAAAAGGAGCTGAATGAGAAAGAGTGAGAGGTAAGTAGCAACAGCACAGCGATTCCTGCCTAGCGAAGCTACCCGCGGGAACGCGAGAAAATGACAAGCATGCAAATGGGAGGAGAGCTGGGTGCAAACTGGAATGAGGAGCGAATAAGGCACCAACAGGCACAGTTTTCAGGCAAAAACTGATTGAGAATGCAGCCCTTAAATACAGCTGTGCCTGTTGTGACCTCAAAGGGAAGCATGAGGCCTGAGTTTTATTCGCCTGTCCTCTAGCAGGGCGATGGAGTAAATTGCTCTGTCTCCCTGAAGTAGGTGCCACCCACCAAATCATGAAATGTCCGAAGGCCCAGCAGATATTTCAATCATTGACACGAACCGTCATCATGGTAGTATTTGTCAATGCATTGTAACTTTGCCAAATGTCTCTGTCAAACATGAAAGAGCCTTGCATCAAAAATAAAAAAAAAATTCATAAAGGCAATTCCAAAAGCCGGATCATCTTTTTGAAAATAAAAAAATAACGTGCACTTCACATAGGAGTTCTTTTCAGTGCCATTTACCACCAGCTTTTTCCTGGCATTGAAGGGCATTGAAAAATGGCTATGTGTCCACCCATTTAGATTAGGAGGGGAAACGTATAGCCAGACCTCCGATGGATCTTACTCTATCGGGCTGTTGTAGAAGGTTGACCACAGCGGGGACGGAGTAGTCTTTGCTGACATCAAACTATGGTCTACCCGAATTTAAATCAGGCGGACGGACAATAGTCTTGATGGGGAGGGATCTGTTGACATTGTGACAGAGCTCCTTTTCTGACAAGCTATAAAGGGACTTGGACGCCATATTGCTTTGGTCTAACCCCTATTCCCTACGCCAGGAACCTCCGCAATTTTGGAAAGAGTAGGATGACAACACTTTCGTTCATGACACCACAGCCTCTATCTCCCTGGCAGCCACAAGTGCCATTCCTGACACTTTTGTGGACCCAGAACCCCCTGAAACCTGCTCCAGAGCAAGTCTGACACCATCTTGGAAACGCTCCATCTTGTTGAAAATGCATATGAAATAGCTACAGTTCCTCACAATGGCATTAACTTTCAGAGAAAAGTGAGAGTCCAAGAAAATGCTAAGTTATTTATCTTTGTACAAAAATCAAATAGCAGACCACTGCACATCCAAGATTTCAGACTGACTAGCTTGTAGTCAGCTTCAGGTTTTATTTTCCAAGCCTCAAGCAGTCCATATGTTACAGTCTTGATCACATGTAGTTCTTTTATTATCAAGTTTGTTGACACGTAGAAAATACAGCCAAACAGCCGACACGTATTTCGTCGCTTGATGCGACTTTTTCAAGGCTCTAACTCAAAAGTCAATGGTCTTCAGTAATTCCATATTATCCACATAGTAGGGGTCCAAAAAAAGTAAGAGCATAACTGAAAAGACTACTCCATCTTTTCTATAGTCAAGGAAGTAAAAATTGAACAGCAAGTCTCTAAAGAATATATCTAGAAGCCGAAAGAGTTCAGGACCCGTTTACTAAGTAGGGCCACGGTACCCGGCCCTCTGGAAGTCTGATAATCATCCCTCCAAAGTCCGACGCCTGTAACTCTCTGCCTAAAAGTAAAAACTTGTGGTATGCGGGGAATAATACATATAAGATACGAAAGGCCTGAACGCTGTTATCTCATTTTCAAGTGCATGGTTTGAACCAATAATCATCAATTCAGTTTTGTTTGCAGTTAAGGCTAATTTATACCTGGCCTGGGGACTGAAACGACACTGACAATCTTCATAGAGATTCTCCCATACTTATTAGATGCCAAACAATCCGAAGCACTCATTCTCTTAGATTTATCAGCGGCATCTGATACACTTATTCATGATAAACTACAAAGACTAGTAACATGGGCAGGCATTCCCAGTTCAGCACTTCTTTGGATCAAATCCGACAAAATCATACTGATGAAGTTCCATTTTTGGACTATTTTGATAATAATAAAATGACTATTCTAGGAAAATCCACTGTTTTTGATTGAAAAATATACGAAGCCCTTATTGGAATCCCATGTGTATTGTATTGTATTGCATTTATATAGTGCTTACTACCCATGATGAGGCGTTGCATTAGCATAATGAAAATATGAAAGTAATTTGAGTGGTGGATATGTTAGTCAGTTATTTGGATTGAAAAGGATAGTAGAGAGATAGAAGAGGGAAAAAGGTTTGCATTTATATGGTGCTTGCTATCCCTGATGGGGTGTTGAAGCGCTTTTTTGGTGAGTAGTACGCTACTTCGGAACCCATAAAGGATTAGTGGTGAATTAGTATAGTAAAAATATGAAGGTAATTTGAGTGGTGAATATGTTAGTCAGTTATTTGGATTGAGAGGAATAGTGGAGGGACAGAGAAGGTAAATTCAAAAACTTAAACACATTTTACAATTCCTAAAGTTAGTAATTGTAAGAGATTTTAAAAAAATAAGGTAGAAAAATGTTAAAGAAAAAAGTGTTTGTGGTAGTCTTTTTTCTAGGTCGACTTTTTTCAGCATTCCATCTATCAATTGTTCTCTTTGCGTTTCTCTACCCGAGTGGGACGAGTATGCCCAGACGTGGGTCCCGTGATGGCCATGCCACTGGAGTAAAGCTAGCCTTGCTGATGAGGGGTGATACCCCAGATTCAAAACTGGCCTCATGTTGCTGGTTTTCAGTCCACGGAGGGCCTGGCCTGGCAGATTAGGCTGGACTGTTCACATGGGGAACAGGGTCAAGGCTGATTGAATCCAGTGGCGCAGTGAGCACAGGACCCACGTCTGGGTGTATCCTTCCCACTTAGAATGGCAAAAGGAACAATTGATAGACAGAATGCTGAACAATGCAATCATTCACCCCCAGTCACAAAGAACTGGGTTTAATCCATTGTTCTTTTTCTCACCACACCACCCCAGTTTGGACCCAGCCATATGCAAAACAGTCTTGACCCTGTTCCTCATTGGAACAGTCCAGACTGAACTGCCAAGCCAGGTCCTCCCTGGACCAGAAAGAAGCATCCTGGGACAGGTTTCGGGTCATCACCCCTCATCAGCCAGGCTATCTTGAATCCACGTCTGGGCATATCTGTTCCACTTGGGGTGACACATGCAAAAAAATACAAATGATGGACTGAATGCTGAACAATGCATACATTCACCCCCCCAGTCACAATGGGGCTTTGCGGGGGGTGGCCGACCGGAGGGAGGCTCGCCCCCCCGGGGAATTTGGGGCTCCGGGAGGAAGGGGAGGGGAAGCATTTTAAGAGGACACAGGAAGGGAATGGTTAGTTGGGCTGGTCGGCGGGTTTGGGCTGCTTTTGGGCTGGGTGGGGATAAAACCGGCCATTTTGGGTCACTGGTCACCATTTTGATGGGACAGTGACCCAGCAGCCGGGGCGGTGAAGGGGTTTTTTGTTGTGGAGACTTTAGTATTAGTGCTTACTTGGAGGGCGATTGTTTTCTGTCAGGCGTTTCAGGCGTTTCAGGACAGCGGCGGTGTGTGGAGTGGTGCGGGTGGTTTCCGGTCTGGTTTCCTGTCGGTTGTCAGCAAGGGCCGGGCTGTGGTGCGAGGAGGCGGCGGTTTGAAGAGAGATCCCTGTCATGGCGGCGGACGCGTTCGGTGATCCCAGGGTGCAGGAGGCGCTGCGCTTACTGGAGGAGGCGGGCAGGACCGACCTACTGTGCAGCGGAGTGCGGGTAAGGCCACCGCGGCGCGCTGCTGATGGCGCCGCGGCGGCTGTGATTGCATGTGACCCGCCGAGGTCGCGTGCGCGCAAGGGGGAGGGGGCGGGAGCAGGGAAGAGGGCGGCGCGCGGTAGCGGCCCACAAGCGGCTGGTGCGCCGAAGCGCAGGAAAGCTCCGGGGAAGAGGCGCGGGCCAGGCAAGAAGGCGCCCCTGGTGTTTGTGGGGGATGTCGTGGGGCTGGGGGAGGCTGGGCATGTCGGGGGGGCGGGGGGGGAGGGCCCAGGAGGATCGGTTGTACACACGGAGGATGTGAATGTGGGGGTGGGGGGAGGGCACGAGGGGGGAGGGGCCGGGGGGTTGGGACAGACGGTGGTGCAGGCAGGGGGGGGGTTGGAGGGGGAAGGGGGCGAGGGGCTTCTGGAGGGGGCGCAAGGGGGACCAGGGGGGGCAGTGCAGGGGGGTGTGGAAGGGGCTGGGGGGGTGTCACCACTGTTGATTGAGGATACTGAGGGGGAGGAGGAGGAGGAGGGGGGGTTGGGGGGGGAGCGGGCAGGAGGCGGAGGAATCGGAGGAGGAGCAATATGACCCGGCAGGCGGTAGGAGTTCACCGCGGGGTGGGGGAGGGGGGTGATGGGGGGAGGGAGTGCACAAGGGGGCAGGAGGGTGCAGGTTGGGGGTTGGGGGATGCGACGGGGGGCGGGGGTGGACGGAGGTGGGGGGAGGTTCCTGGAGGGACCCAGCGGAGAGGAGGGTAGTTTTGAGGGTGCGGGGGGGAGCAGGGGGGGGGAGTTGCGTGGTTGGGGTGGGTGGGGGGGTATGGGTGGGGGCGCGTGGGGCGGTTCGGGCGGGGTTGGAGGCTGGGGGTGGGGAGAAGAGGGGTGGGGGGGTCGACCGGCGTGGCGGGGAGGACATTCTGCGGCGGGGGGGAGAGGCGGTTGGGGGGGTAGTGGAGATGGTTTTGCCCCGGCTTGCTGGACTTCCCCGTTTTTCTCTTGGCAGGAGCAGTGGGGGAGGGGCTCGGGTGAGCAGCATGCGGCTCCACCCCGCCGAGTGGATGGGCCGGCTCTGCCTAGTACGGGCGGTCGCGCTCCAACGAGGGACCTGGGGTGGTCCGAAAGAAGATGGATGGACAGTAGCTCTCCAGCGCCCCCCTCCCGATGGGTCGATCCGGCCGCCGGGGGACGGGGATGGAGCAACGAGGCAGCGTTTTCTTCTTACCAACATGAGGGTAGACGGAGAGTGAGTGTGGACCTAGGAGCCTTGATGACGGAGTGTAGGGCCAGAGCAGGGTTGAGTAGGGTATCTACGAGTCAGATTGTGGGGGCAGGGGCAGGGAGTGCAGAGCTGGAGTCGGAGGAAGAGGGGGAGTTGCGGGAGGCAGGGGAGGTTTGTAATGTTGTTGCCAGTGTTTTGCAGGATTGCCCCCGGCAAGTGGTGCCGCGAGTGACGGCCCCCCCTGAGGATCTGGTTAGGCGGCGGGATCCGGTGAGGACGCCAGCCTTGACGCCAGGTAAGACCAGTACGGGGTCGGGGAGTGGCTTGGGCACGCCTCGAGGAGGCAAGGCGGGAGGTGGTGGTGTTGGAGGACACCACGTGTCGGTTGGGACGGATGCGGAGGGTGGGGATACAGTGAGACTGGTGAAAGGTAGGTATGTGATGGATGCCGGTGTGTGTACTGAGGCGGTTTGCGGGTCGGCGGGGAGTGCGAGGTCGAGCGGGTCCGCTGGTGAGTTAGTGGCGGCGAGTGTCGGAGCGAAAGGGAGCGGCGAGGGTCTGGCTGCGAGCGCGGCAGTGGGGACCGCTGGGACGGACGGGGCGTTAGGTGGTGCGGCTGCGTCGAGTTCCGGGGCGAAAGAGAGCTGCGACGTTCCGGTTAAAAAACTGCCGTACATGGGTGTAGCGAAGCCGTTGGGGGCTCATTTGTCATTGGCGACCAGGGAGAAAATATGGAAATGGGAGTATGTCGAGATCTTTAGGTTGCTTCACCGGGAGTTGATGGCCAAGGAAGGGTCTAAGGAGGAGGAACAGGAATTGGCACGGCGGCCGAGGGTGCCAGTTACTATTGAGAACTGGTCGGCGGCGTTCTTAATCTATGCGAGCGTATACTGCGAGAAGTACCCAGACAGGGCAGTCGCGCTGTTCAAGTACATGGACGTAGTGCGGAGGGCGCAAGTGACTTACGGTGGCAATGCGTGGTCACATTACGATGAGGAGTTTAGGGCGCGTATGGCGTCGGATCCGGAGGCTAAGTGGGGGGAGTTGGACGCGGACCTTTATCAACAAACAATGAGTGGGGCGAAATTTGGCCGCACTATTTACACGGCCAGTGGTTTGCCACTGGCTTCCACACCCTTTTCGGCTCGCCCCACCCGTGGGGGGGTGGGTCCGGGGGGTGCCGGGAGCGTCCAGAGTGGGGGGGCCTGCTGGGATTTTAACAGGGGTTCCTGTCTCCGGCAGACGTGCAAATTTAGGCACGAGTGCTGCTCTTGTGGGAAACGACATCCAGAATCGCGTTGCTGGGGGCTTTGGGGAGGCCCCTCACAGGGTCAATTCCAGGCTCCCGGGCCCGGTAGGGGTAGAGGGGGGGGAAGGGTGGGTGCGAGTACCTTGGGAAAAGGCTCGTACTCCGGTTAGGCTGGATCGGTTGGAACCTCTCTTGGAGGTTTATCCGCGGGCGGATGATGCGTCGGTGCTGCGTCGGGGTTTCAGGGAGGGTTTTCGGTTGGGGTACGAGGGTCCGCGGATTGCTCGTTGGGCGGAGAACCTGAAGTCTGTGAACGCACACAAGGGCATCGTCCGGGAGAAGCTTTTCAAAGAAGTAAGAGAGGGGAGGATGGTGGGACCTTTTGCGGTGGCACCTTTGGAGGATCTGATCATTTCACCCATTGGTGTGGTCCCGAAGAAAGAGCAGGGTCAATTTCGCTTGATTCAACATCTTTCGTGGCCGGAGGGCGCGTCGGTGAACGATTTTATATCGGCAGACTTGGCGTCGGTGTCCTACTCGTCCGTGGACGTTGCGAGAAAATTGGTGACGACGGCGGGGCGAGGGGCGCTCATGGCAAAATCCGATGTGAAATCGGCATTCAGGTTACTACCGGTTCATCCAGAGGATCATCAGTTGCTGGGAATACAGCTGGACGGGTTGATTTTTGTTGACAGAGCGCTTCCGATGGGGTGCTCTGTGTCATGTGCCTTGTTTGAGCGATTCAGTTCTTTCTTGCAGTGGGCCTTTTCCTGGCGCACAGGCTCTGAGGCGATTACGCATTATCTGGACGACTTCTTCCTGGTAGGTAGCCCCGGTTCAACGGACTGCCAGCAACAGCTGAGTAGTTTTATGGACCTAATGAATTACCTGGGGGTGCCTTTGGCGCCAGAGAAGACACAAGGGCCCAGCACGGTGCTGTCGTTCCTCGGGATAGAGCTCGACTCAGCGGCCATGGAAGCACGCCTGCCGGAGGACAAGAGGTCGGCGATGGTGGTTCTGGTGAGGGACATGTTGGCAAAAAGGAAGGTGTTGGTGCGAGAGGTACAGGTGTTGCTGGGGCACTTGAATTTCGCGTGCCGAGTGGTGCGGGCGGGTCGGACTTTTTGTCGACGGTTGGGATTGGCTTTGTCTGGGCTGTCCATGCCTCATCACCACGTTCGGTTGCCGGCGGGCGCGAGAGAAGATCTGTGCATGTGGTTGGCTTTCTTGGAGAGATTCAACGGTGTTCCCATGGCGCCGCCGGAGGAGTGGGAGTGGGACGTGACCATGTCATCGGATGCGGCGGGAGTCGGCGGTTTTGGACTCTACTGGGCGGGCCGGTGGTGCGCGGAACAGTGGCCGGAGCAGTGGCAGGCGGGGGGGAGAAGCATTGCTTTCTTGGAGTTGTTCCCGCTGGTGGTGGCTGTGACTGTGTGGGCGCGTGAGTTGGCGCACAGGCGCGTGTTGTTCAGGGTGGACAATATGTCGGTGGTACAGGTGGTGAATCGGCAGTCTGCGCGGGAACCTCAGGTGCTGAAGCTGATGCGCGTGTTTGTGTTGAGGTGCCTGGACAACAATATCTTGTTTCGGGCACAACATGTGCCGGGAGTGGACAATGACATTGCGGATGCTTTGTCTCGTCAACAGTGGCAGAGATTCCATGGGCTAGCCACGGAGGCGGAGGCGGTCAAGACGGAGGTGCCGGAGGAGATGTGGTTGGTGGGAGAGCGCGGGTCGTTCGATTGGTGAGGTCGTCCGTGGCGGTGTCCACATGGAAGAGTTACGAACAGGCTTGGCTGGAGTTTCTGCGTTTTGGAGCGGTAAGGCAGCGGGACAGGTGGCGACGGGAGGAACAGGTGGTGCAATTCATGTTGGGGTTGATGGACAGAGGTCTGGCGAGAGTGACCATTGCGGGTAAGCTGGCGGGTGTGGCGTTTATGGGCAAGCTTTGGTGGGGCTATGCTCCCTCGGCGGGGGAATTGGGAGGGCGTCTCCTGGAGGGTTGGGAGAGAGAAAAGGGGGCCCGGATACGGCAGAGGCGGCCCATTACGGAGGCAATGTTGGAGGGGTTGTTGAGTCGGTTGCCGGGGGTGTGTAGAGATCAGGAGGAGGCGGTGCGGTTCTCTGCTTTGATGTCGTGGTTGTATTTCGGGGCCTTTCGGGTGTCAGAGTTGGTGGGTTTGAAAGGACAGGCGGGTTTGCTGTGGGGGGACGTGGAGTTTCGGGGAAGGGAGGTCGCGGTGCGGCTCCGACGTTCCAAGACCGACCAGCGGGAGAGGGGCACGTGGGTGGTACTGGGTTCGGGGGCCAAGGAGGCGGTGTGTCCGGTGGAGTGGGGGAGGCGGTTGGCGGCCGGTGGAGCGCTGGCGGGTGCGGAAGTTTTTGACAGGGGAGAGGCGGGACGTGTGACGGCCGCGCAGTTGTTATGGGTCCTGCGGCATGCCCTGCGGTCTATGGGTGAGGATCCAAAAGACTTCGGGACGCATTCTTTCCGCATAGGGGCGGCGACGGAGGCGGCGCGCCGGGGTTGGGGGAAGGAGGACATAAAGCGGTTGGGGCGCTGGAAATCGGATTGTTTTAAGACATACGTCAGGTTGAGAGAGGTAGTGGTGGAATGAGAAGGTGTGGACTTGTTGCTTACATGTGTCTCTTTTCAGGTGCAGTGGCAGGGCCTACGGCGGCGGCGGTGTCCATTTATGTGGTGGGACATTCTTTTGTTAAAAGAGCAGAAAAGGCCGAATGGGAGAAATGCAGGAGCCTTAACCTGGAATTAGATGAACAGTTGTTTAAATGCCATTGGAGAGGAAAGGGGGGAATGCGTTGGCACGAGTTGGTGCCGGTTTTAAATAATGTTGTTCGGGGAGGGGTGTGCCCGGATGTTTTGGTAGTTCATCTGGGTGAAAACGACCTGGTGCAATGTAAGGGTTTGGCCCTGGTAAAGCAAATGCGGAGGGATATATTGGAGATTAAGAGGCAGTGGGCAGGGTGTTACATTATCTGGTCTGAGTTCGTTCCGAGGAGATGCTGGAGGGGGGCGGTGAGGCCGGGGGCGATTGACAGAACCAGGAGGAAGATCAACAGGGAAATGAGGGCCTTTTGTGAGAAGGAAGGGGTGGGCAGGATGGAACACCCGGAGCTGACGTATGGAGCTATATATTTTTTCTTGGAAGATGGTGTCCATTTGTCTAGATACGGGATGGAACTGTATGTGGTGCAGTTGAAGGAGGCGTTGGACAGGGCGATAGGGGTGAAGCGGTATCCGAAAGTGCAGAGGTCCTAGGGGGGGGGGTCGAAAGCGGTAAAGGCTTTCGAGTAGCGCTTTTCCCTAGTATAAGGGGGGGTAGGATAGGAGGAAGGAGATTTACTGGTTGGAAGGGAAGGAGGGTACAGAGGGCAGAGATAAAAACATTGAGCCAGGAGTTTGTGTAAATGGCAAGGAGTTTTATGAGGTTGTTGGGGAACTGTTTAGGGGTGGGGGTGGGGGGATTGACAGTTATGTGCATATTTAGTTAGGCCTAGTTTTGTGCGGCAAAGGCCAAGGTTGGGGTATGTTCAGGATGCACCTGTTTCCAATAAAAGCGGCCTTTAACACACTATATACGTGTGTCCGGTCGGTTCTTCCCCTCCCCGTCTCCCGATGGGCCCCAATGGGGCTTTGCGGGGGGTGGCCGACCGGAGGGAGGCTCGCCCCCCCGGGGAATTTGGGGCTCCGGGAGGAAGGGGAGGGGAAGCATTTTAAGAGGACACAGGAAGGGAATGGTTAGTTGGGCTGGTCGGCGGGTTTGGGCTGCTTTTGGGCTGGGTGGGGATAAAACCGGCCATTTTGGGTCACTGGTCACCATTTTGATGGGACAGTGACCCAGCAGCCGGGGCGGTGAAGGGTTTTTTTGTCCCACCCTCCCTCCCTGTTTTATACTAGATAGGGTTGGGGGGGGATACAGTAAGGGTTTTTGTTGGTTTCAGGTGCTTTCTGTGGTAGGGTTGTCGAGTGTGTCGCTAGGAGCAGGTGCGGGGGTGGTTTTCTTTGGGTTGGCGCTTTTCCCTAGTATAAGGGGGGGGGTAGGATAGGAGGAAGGAGATTTACTGGTTGGAAGGGAAGGAGGGTACAGAGGGCAGAGATAAAAACATTGAGCCAGGAGTTTGTGTAAATGGCAAGGAGTTTTATGAGGTTGTTGGGGAACTGTTTAGGGGTGGGGGTGGGGGGATTGACAGTTATGTGCATATTTAGTTAGGCCTAGTTTTGTGCGGCAAAGGCCAAGGTTGGGGTATGTTCAGGATGCACCTGTTTCCAATAAAAGCGGCCTTTAACACACTATATACCTGTGTCCGGTCGGTTCTTCCCCTCCCCGTCTCCCGATGGGCCCCAAAGATCTGGGTTTAATCCATCGTTCTTTTGCTGAATGCTGGCTCAGGGCTTGACTGGACTTAAGGTCGACCCGGAAGTAAAACCTTAGTGTGCCAATCGTGTCAATGTTGACTGACCTTGGAACGCACATGTTTCTACTGCCACAGACTATTCAGACCTGCTTTCCCCTCACTTCCAAGCTTCATTTCAGCATGGGCAGTCCCTCCCCGGGCTGATTGAAGGGCAGCAGGGCCCAAAACTATTTGGGAGGAGAGTTGGAATAAAATCTGTTTTCTCTGGTAATTTTTCCTATGTATGTCTTAAAGACAGTCCCTCCAAGGAAAAGCAGCCAGTCCCCTTAAATAATACTTTTAGCCAATAATTTTCCAGTTCTGCGATTGGCCCTTACCACCGACCGACCAATCACCGTCAGAGCGCAATCCTTTGCTAATTTCCCTGGAACACACAAATGTCCCATCTTCAAGGTGACCTCGGAGAATGGCGATGTGCTCTCGCTGCCGGCCCCTCCCCCCTCTCACGCCCCCCTACCAAATATGTATATATACAAGCGCGGGCCTGAGGCGTGGGGCGCTGAGAAGCCGCGCGCCCCGAGAGCACTGGCGGCGCCTGGGCCTCGTGCAGTTCACAACTTCACACATCACTGGAGCAGATAACATTGTTTTTGTTCCTTAGCCCGTGAACAGGCTCTTAAGGAGAGCGCCCGGAAAATTGTTCTATTGCCGACTATTAGGAATCTGCAATTCAATGCAGCGCTGGGCCCAAGCGTGTCATCAAAAATGTCCGCACAGCTGGCTGGGTGCGCAGAGTGGCCCGGCGGTCGGCGGCTCGCGGCGCGCGGGGCACGGCAATTTAGACCGCGTGCGGCGGGAAGTTGTAATTTTATTAGAGACACAAAGATGCAGAATAAAGTGCTTTGATGCGGCAAACAGCGGGTTCACGCGGGTTATTCAAGACTCAGTGGAATTGTGGAACAATTTAACTACCTTTGCATTTCGAGCTTGGCGAGGGAGGGTTGGTGCAGCAAAGAAAGCTGTGCGTGCTCACTGGAGAGAAACGAAAGGACGGCCTCCTTGCAGGATGGGGGGCTTCCGAGACTCCCACAGACCACATACATTCACATTCCTGAGGTTGTTGGGGTCCCCGTTTACTGCTGGGGCTGCAGGGGGCTGTGTTACTGTCCTGTGTGTGTGGTGGTTGGGACAAATTCGGGTGTGTTGGACGGAGCTGCCTTTCTGCATGGGTACCACTGCAGTAAGGAAGCTGATGCCCTGTGGCAAGCTCTTGCCATCAGTGGAGTTACTGGCACTGGTATGCTTGTTACCAGGGCTTTTTGTGGGATGGAAAACCTGGGGGGTCCCTCAAAGGGGCGTGGTCAATGTAATTAAGGGCGTGGCTTAAAACACATAAGCTAAAAATCTGTGCTTAGCATAGTGTGCCGCCCGATCTGCATTTTGCGGTTTCTGTCATTGCATCCAGCTATAGGATACAGCAAGTAACTTCATACCTACAACAAGGCAGGACTGTTGGCTTTGTCAATGGTTGTTAGTTGCATAAGATAAATAAGCAGCAACTATGGCTTGTTGTATATAATATTGAAAAAGCTTCTACTTAAAGCCCTGGTGACACCACAATGTTGCTGCTCCCGAGTTTTAAAAAGAGAAGAGAAATCCAGAGAGAAAATGACTAAAGGAATTTCCATTCCCCTACAACGCTCACCTGGCATGACGTCATGCCGTAACTTCTCCACTAGTGAGAAGTGAGCAGTGTAAGCAGCGCACATCATGAGGCTGCTGTCACCGCAGTCCGGAAAAAAACCTACTGCCTCTGTCTGGGCACAAAACAGAGCCTGATAGAGACCCGTTTCGAGGCCCTTAAAAAAAACTGCCAGTGCTCAGACCCGGTGAGACCCGGCCCACTTAAAGCCCTGTTTGTTACCCTTGAGATTGGGAGAGGGCTCGCCGACCTGTCACTTATGCAGTGGAGAGGTGTGGTGCAGCGGCCAGGGCAGCTGACTTCGGAGAACAGGGTTCACTGTTCGATCCCCGGCTCCGCGGCAGCTCAGCACCATGTGACTCTGGGCAATAGCTCACTTAATTTCCACGACGGCCCCCGGCGTCTTGAGACCCATAAGGGTGAGTAGGACGCGCTTTACAAATACAGTGGTGCACATGGAAGTGTAAAGATGGAGACCACAGTTGGTTCTGCACTGAGGGCCACTAAAAATGTGCCCTCTGCACAGGAAAGCCCTGGCCACCTGGCCCACTTACCCTCATGGGTGATTCTGGCAGACGGCCTTCCATGGTGGGCCATGGGCACAACCTCATTTGAGGATGCCACTGCACTCTGCTCCTTGACTCCACATCCACTCGGGCTCTCCCTCCTTGGAGACCACAACTTGTGCCGGACAGAGACTTGAGGAGAAGAGGGCAATGAAAGCAAGAATACCTTTATGGTCTCAGAGTGGAGGAAAAGTTTTTTTAGACTTTAATCAGCAGCATGTGTAAGTGAAAGATTGGTGTTAACATAAACGCTGAGGTTATGTATGGCTGTGCTTAGGTGAGCTGACGGGCCATTTGTGTCTGGCCTTAGGGTTCAATTTCATGTGGTGGTGGCTTATGGAGGTATTAAAAGCACTGTGTTCAGGGCGGTAAGTTTTCAAATGTACTTAGCCACCTACCAGCAGGATGATGAAAGATAGTTCTGCGCAGTAGAGGCATGTGTGGTTTAGCCATGCGTGTCTCTGTCATACAACACAGCATAACAGAATCCGCGCTGCCCAACTTGGTATGTTGGAGGAGAAAATGAACAGGTGATTCTGTGTGTTTCTCTGTGTTTTTGCATGTAGGTGTAAAATGTATGTCTGTACGTTTGTGCTGTGTCTGTGCATGTATGATTGAGGGTGAGTGTATAAATGTTACCATCTTTAAATGTTTAGGAGTCGAACATTAAGGACCAAAGCTGTCTCAGAGGTACTTTAGAGTCGGGTATAATGTAATGCAGAAAATAAACTCAAATGTGCTACAAGGAAGTCACTTTCTTTGGGTTACAATTAATACAGACTGTATGTGCGCAGATAAACATCAATTTATATTTTAGATACACAGGACAAGTTTGGGGTGGTTCTCCTTTCTAGTGTCCTCTCCAGGCTGCTCTCCAACTACAGCTTTTGTTTAGAGTGCTACTCCTCACAGTAGGGTAGATTCCAGCCTGGAGCACCCACAAAAGAGGCACAACAAGGTGTGGGTTTTCTGCATCTAGCTGTCATCAGCTGCAGAAGGATGATCAGAGGAAAGATAAAGGGCATGCCCAACCTCATAGATCTCTTTGACATTCAACAGCAAAAACTGCAGTCTCATCCTTCCGGCCCCCATCTACCAATTGACAGTGCAACAGAACGGCTAATCAGCAGCTCCTCTCAGCAAAAGGTCGATTTGAATTTCTAAAGTAACCTTGCTCCCACTTCAGTGTCTAGGGGCTAGATGTAGGTAATTCGAAAATACAGATTCTAAAATACCGAATTTTACCGATTCGGCATTTCAGAATCGGTATTTGGGATGTAGATAATAATTCGGTAAAAAATACCGAATCTGTAAGATTCGGTATTTACCGAATGGGTAATTACCGATTCGGTATTTGCCATTCATTCCTATGGGCCTGGAGGCCCATAGGAATGAATGTCAATTACCGAATCGGTTATTACCGATTCGGTAAATACCGAAAAAGTCAAGGGTGGCAGGGTGGCACTTTGACACCCTGTTGCACCCCTGATTAGTGCTTGTTTGCCTTAGGGCATGTATGTCTGCCACATGGCACAGGTTTAAATGCAAATATTTGCATTTACATAGGAATTCGTTATTTACCACCAACTAATAGTTGGTGGAAAATAACAAATACTTAAAGCCCTGTAGCACTGTTTACAGTGCTACCTACATTTCAAAATACAGATTCGGTAAATTTACTGATTCGGTAAATTTACAGATTCGGTAAAATTACCGAATCTGTATTTTTTAATGCCCTACATCTCTGTATCCAAATACCGGTAGGTAACGGTGGAAAATCGGTATTTTCGGCCATTACCAACCGGTCTTTGGATACCTACATCTGGCCCTAGGTCTCCTCCAGGCTCAGGTGAAATTTGTGTTATGTTAGAGTGAGTAGATTACTTTCACTCATTTTACATTATTCTTGTTTCATTCAATCCCTGAAGGTATGCTGTTATGCCACATTATAATTGTGTCCTGCCTGCAGTAAAAATGTATTATTTGCGGTAAAGATTTGATGCAAACAAATACAGCCTCAAATGCCAGCATCACATTTTGCATAAATACTTTTAATTTTGCATAATTTTGCTGACATTTCGTGTAATTCCGCAAAAGTATATTTCACACACACCTAGTCTCCTTTCTCCACCTTATGGAATGTCTACACTACAACCTCACCTCCATCTTGTGTACAAAGCCATCCAAAACGGACCTCACAGGCCTCCGTTGCTCTGGCTCACTCATACACAGAGTACATATACTATGCAGAACCTATACACAAACGCACAGCATACACGGGAGATGTGAGTTCGTTTCCGGTCTGCGGTTGCTCTGCTCTGCTGTAGAAATAACCTAGAATGGGATTAGGTACCATGAAAAACAAATAACAATGTGATGGCAAGATGCTCTCAGCCAGTGCCAAATCTTATAGCGCAGTGTTATTAGAATAGCAAGGGGAAAATATTAACCCCTCCCATGCTGGTGACGGAACCGCTCCGTCACCAGCCACGGACGTGCTGTGCTGATGACGGAGCAGTTCCTTCACGGCCCGCTCGGCGCGTCTGCGCTGGACGTTCTGTTGAGCGGGCGGGGCTGTGACGGAACCGCTCTGTCATCAGCACAGAGCACCCGAAGCTCGTGACGGAGTGGTTCTGTCATGAGCATGGGAGCGCCGCGCGGCCCCCCCACCCCCTTAGCGCTGTGGCGGAATTGTCACCGCAGCGAAGGGGTTAAACTAAACTTTTGCTAACAAAGGAGTCTACATCACCTTCCCTTTTGAAGTATACAGACCCTGTACAAAGCTTGGCACAGTCCAGGCTGTGTTTAAAGGGCCTGCCTTAGGGATAGCTCATAGCACGGTCAGGCTCATAATGTTTAAATGACAAGCGCAAACAGACTCATTTGTTTAAGTAATCTACCTTGTAAATAGATCGCTATATAATGTTGTTTCTTTCTACAGCTTTACACCCTCAGATTGCATGCTGTTTCAGAAAGTTATGTCTCATTGTATTCCTAAAACCATGATGAAACAGTGACATTGAATTCCAGCTCTTAATTGAGTCATCTCCTTTCTTTCTTCAGAGTGACTCTTTCCTTACCTTCCATTATTTGCATGTTGCTTCTCTCTGAGTAAAGCCTCCACAGGACCGGCGTACTCGCTTGGCGGTCCGACCACCGCCACCCTGTGGGCCCTCCTGTAGTATTACGAGTGGAACCATCGGACCTCCAGAGGACCACTGCATCCAGGATCCTTTGGCGGTAAAGCAGCAGTTAGGAGCAGGAATATGCTGGTGGTCCCGCTGCGTCTGAGTTTCCTGTCCACTGCCCTTTTCATGGTGGTGAGCCCGCCATGAAAAGGCTGGTGGAGAGGCAACTAAGAGGGCCCTAACATGGCCTCAGAGCCGCTCCGAGGGGTGCATACAGGGGAATTGCACCCCTTTTACACCATGCACGAACGTGCCGCAGGCAGTGTCACGGCAGCAGGCTGCATGGTAGGCTCTCCTATGAGCCTAACAGCCCACTGCCATGAGACCTCCACAGCACCACAAGCCCGACCAAGATTAAACTCCTAATCCGGCGGGCACACCATGGATTTGGCAGCCCTCCAGTTGACGGCAAGGTGGCGGTGCCGCTGGATGACTGCCAAAATCATAATAAGGCCCTTAATCTCCACCAGGCCATCTTTTCATCACTCTGACCCTTTGCATTAATGCCCATAGTCCATACCAATGACGATGCCTTACTCTTAGTGATTTAGTCTACCCAAAAGAAACTGGAGTAAATGCATGAAATGTTTTTTTTGTTTCCTTTAGAGCATATGACTAATCCCAATAACCAAAAATAGCCACTGGACTAACCATTAACCATGGGTTCCGGAGTAAAGTACATCAGCGTCTCACTAGGTGTGTAAACCGATCTATAACTACACTTACCATATGTATATGTATATGTATGTATATATATATATATATACATATATATATATATATATATATATATATACATGCTCCCTTTCACACCAAGGAAAAACGAGTCACTCTTGTTAGCGGGTGCTTTCGACCGCGTTGGTGTCCGCGGTAAAATAGAAAAGCTCCAAATATCCCAACAGATACCCAGCCGGGTTGTTTAGGACAGAAAAGCACTCCCAAGCACAACAGTTGCTTAAGCAGGGGTGGGTTTATTTCGCTAGACGCGTTTCAGGAGATAACACTCCCTTCGTCAGTATTACAACAATGCGACCAAAACTGAGGAAAGTCAGGAGTGTTTCCCGATCTAGTCTTTTCATTAAGAAACCAGTCTCCAGCACGGAGGGCAAATTCCGCATGATCACCTCTTACTCTGCGGACTCCCACAAATTGCGTGAGACATTGGCCAAACATTGGCATATTTTGACATCAGACCCAATTATTGGCTCTGATATGCCTAATATGCCACTAATCACATACAGGAAGGCGAGATCACTGCGTGACCAAGTAGTCCACAGTTATCTACGACCTATCGAGAAACGACAGGGCACACTGAAGGAAGCCCAGGGCTTTTTTCCATGTGGGAAGTGCAAGGCCTGCTCTGCAAGTAAAAGAACTTTGAACTATGAGGTCCCGGGACAGAGCAGAGGGAAAAAGATTAACAAATTTATGTCCTGCCATTCTGACCATGCGGTCTATTGCCTAGTATGTCCTTGCATGTTGAGATATGTGGGAAGCACTATCAATCCTGTCAAATTGAGGATATTGGAGCACATGCGTGCGATAGCCAATAAGGATTTTACTTATCCTGTGGCACGCCACTTCTCGATTAAACACAATAGTGACAGGAATCTTTTGAGATATTTTTGTCTGGATAGGGTAGAAGTAAATCCTAGAGGGGGCAACAGATTGCTTGCCTTAAGGAGACTCGAGTCCCGTTATATCATAGACCTAGAAACAAAAGCACCTAAGGGATTGAACATGGGAGAGGAATTGGCCTCACATTTGGGTTGACTGGCATGTGAATTGTGAAATATGAACTGAATCTGTATTAATATTGTCTTGATGATGATTTATTTGTATATCTTTTGATGGTTTTTAAAAACAAGTCGAGGCTTGGGGTGTATGATGCCACTATTATTAACTTTTTCTTAATATCTGTATAATGCATAGCTTGAAACTTAGTTCCACCCTAAGTGGGCAGTCCTTTTGGGCTGCCAAGGCCGATCCACGGCGAGATTTCCCTGATGTTTCTATCAATGATTAATGATATGATATACAGGCTGAATTTTGTAGTCATCTAAGCCCTGCAATTCAGATACTAATAGGTTGTCTGTTTTTAAATTATGCGGGTAATGACCTGGATGACGAATTTGCCGATACACGGCTTAAATTGTGGTGTGACATATGTACTAGCAATGTTTGACTATCTGATGTATTTGCACATTACAAGATGGCGCTTATGAGGGGCTTGTTTAGTCCCTTGTTTATGCCCATGATCTAAGGGTAAACATAGATAAGGACTCAGTTTTGGTCGCATTGTTGTAATACTGACGAAGGGAGTGTTATCTCCTGAAACGCGTCTAGCGAAATAAACCTACCCCTGCTTAAGCAACTGTTGTGCTTGGGAGTGCTTTTCTGTCCTAAACAACCCGGCTGGGTATCTGTTGGGATATTTGGAGCTTTTCTATATATATATATATATATATATACATACATATACATATACATATGGTAAGTGTAGTTATAGATCGGTTTACACACCTAGTGAGACGCTGATGTACTTTACTCCGGAACCCATGGTTAATGGTTAGTCCAGTGGCTATTTTATATATATATATATATATGTATATGTATATATGCATATATATATATATCTATATATATATATATATGTATATATATATCCAAAGAATTAGGGTCCTTCCGAGATCATTCCTCCCGTCGTCAGGTGGCGTAAACAACGGCGAACCCAAGCCGTTACTTGTAATTTTCCAAAGTTGCTCTATGTCAGCAAATACGCACTGAGAGACAGATCCTGATGAAAGTATTTATTCCCAAATTACGTAATTTGGGAATAAATACTTTCATCAGGATCTGTCTCTGAGTGCGTATTTGCTGACATAGAGCAACTTTGGAAAATATGTATATATATATATATATATATTGTACACAAAAACCTCCCTTGACGGCGAGGAATAATGGGACGAACTCCCGTTCTCACTTTCTTTTGCTGTTTTTATTATTTTTAAGCCTTCAATTAAACATTTATGCAGATAAGCACAGATCTACGCGTTTCGGGAGCACCTCTCCCTTGCTCACGATCAACTGGTTCACAGGAAGTTAGTCCTTTTAAAGTCACATTTTCTCTCATTTCCTGTTTAGTGTGTTCCTTGGCTCAAAGCATTCTGGAGGCTGTAGTTTTTATTAAAAACCATAAGTATAACTTATGCTGAATTTCATCATATTTGATGTAAGCTGGTCCCAATTTTGACAACAATACTATTCTTTGGCATGGTATATGTGACGCAATTAAATTCATTTTATTTATTGGTATCGCATTTTGTTTCAAAAAGACTCATTTATGTATGATTCATTGTTGCCCTCTAGTGGGCTGTATCATTAAATGTCTTTCTTGATTGGAAATATTATTTCTTGAATTATTATGGTGTTCCTTCATACATTTTTCTTTTTTTTCTTTTTGTCTTTATTTCTTTCTTTCTTGTTTTTTTTTTTTGTTGTAGATGTCGAATCAAATCAGCTTACAAATTTCTTGAAGTTTCACGGAGTGTTTCCTATCCTCAATTTCTCTTATAAATGTATATAGAGTTCTTCCGATTGGTTGAGGCCATGTGGGTTCATTGTCCTCAGCTTGATGATGTACCTCGATTCTTTTCGACGAAGTTCTCTCTCTCTGTCACCGCCTCTCTTCATTTGTGGCACTGTGTCTATTCCAAAGAATCTTAGTTTCGTCCAGTCACCTTGATGATGCGATTCCATATGTTTCGCGATGGCATTTGCTCGATCTTTATGCACCGTCGCTCTGACATGTTCCAGGATTTGTTTTTTTAATTCGCAGATTGTGCTGCCAACATATTGTAGGGGGCATGGGCATTCCACTATGTACACCACATATTGTGTTTTACAAGTTATAAGTTGTCTAATTTCCCATGACTTGTTATTGTTCAATTTCAGTATTTTGGTCTGTTTAGCAATCTGACACACCTTACACATGTGGCATTTCACGAATCCCTTAGTTTTAAGCTAATCATCTTCCTTCTTTTTGGGTTTAAAATGGCTGTGGATTAGGTGATCCTTAAGATTTCTTGGTCTACGGTATGTCACTACCGGATGGGTCCCCATCACTTCTTTAACTGTGCTGTCCAATTGTAAAATTTTCCAATTCCTTCTCAGGATACTTATCACTTGTTTGCTTTCAACTGAAAAATCAGTTATGAATCTTATTAGTTCCTTGTTGGTAACGTTTATCTTTGGTTTGGGCTTTAAGCACTCCTCCCTTTGCTTTTTGTTCGCTTTTTCCCAGCTTTTCAGGACTATTTTGTTATTGTACTTTCTTCTTTTGAAGCGTTCTGCTGTCTGTTGACCATGTTTCTGCCATTCTTGTTCCTCACTGCAGATTCTCCAAATTCTGAGGAATTCCCCATATGGGATACTGGCTTTCAATGTTTCTTGATGGAAACTGGTTGCTTCCAAAGTTGAGTTCGTAGATGTACTTTTACGATGCAGCGTGGTGTGGATCTGGTTTTCTCTGATGTAGATCTCTGTGTCCAGAAATATTACACGGTCCTTACTGGATTCGAACGTGAATTTCAATTGGGTGGTGCTGTTATTTAAAATTTCGAAGTATTCTCGAAACTCGTCACATGTTCCATCCCAAATTATAAAAAGATCATCTATGAATCTTTTCCAAGAGATGATCTTATTCAGATAGACATCATTTTACGCTTTCCACGCCACTTCCTTTTCCCAGTATCCCATCGTGAGACAGGCGTAGTTTGGACTAAAGGAAAAGCCCATTGCTGTCCCATTACTTTGCCTGTATAGTTCTTCACCAAAGAGAAAAATGTTTTTGTTCAGGCAGATTGTGATCATCTGTCTCAGCATGGTATTGTGATCTTGATACATTATATTTCTCTCTTGTAAGAAAAAACTACATGCTTCAATTCCAAAGTCATTGTCTATTGTTGTATATAACGATACAACGTCCATCGTTACCAACAAGTAAGATTCCTGCCAAGGTGTGTTCTGTAGCATATTCAGTATATCTGTCGTATCCTGTATGTAGGAACTGAGTTGTTTCACATACGGTTGTAAAAAGTAATCAATGAAGTTAGCTAATGGTTCCAGCAGAGATCCCCCCGCTGATAGTATCGGTCGGCCTGGTGGCTTTTTTTGGTCCTTATGTAATTTAGGCAAGAAATAAATTGTTGCCAAAATTGGGTGATTCACAGTTAAGTATTTACACTCTTCCTCATTGATTAGATTTTTCCTAGTCCATTCCTGTAGTTTTACATCCAACATTTCTTTAATGTCCTTTGTTGGATTATTTTTTAGTTTTTCATAATACCTGCTGTCCCAAAGGTGTCTATGAGCTTCAATGACATATGCTGTTTTATCTTGGATTATGATGTTACCGCCTTTGTCAGCAATTTTAATTTCAATGTTGTCATCATTCATCAGATTTTTCAAGGCCTCTCTCTCCTCCTTGGTCAAGTTGTCTTTGTAAATTTGATTTTTTATTTTATACACATCTTCAATTACAGCTTCCTGAAATAAATCTACTTTATTTCCTGGTGCCAGCTGTGGATAGAATTTAGATTTGGGTTTTAGTCCACTCAAACCCCCTCCTTTTTGTTCCACCACTTCATTCAAATTTATTTCATCACCTTCAACTGCATCCAGGTTCATTAGTGTCAGATAGCTTTCAACATCTTTTGCTTGTAATCCACTACTAATTTCCTGTGGTTTGTTTCGTGTTGTTACATTTGCTTTTTCCGCAAAGAACTTTACTAATTTGATTTTACGAAAATAGAGGTACAGGTCTATTCTTACTTGTGCCAAGTCCATTCTTTTTGTTGGACAAAATTGTATTCCTTTTTTTAGTAGTAAAATCTCATTGTCTGTTATCTCACGGTTTGATAGGTTTACTATTTGTAGCTCATCCCTTATGTTTTCTTCAGGCGCATACTCCGGGTTTCTGGGCCTATTTTCTCCGTACTTTGTCCGGCACCTTTTGCCCCTTCTTGTGGGTTTCTTTGATACCTTTGCCTGCCACGTCCTCTTCTTCCTTGTTGATGGAATGTGGGATGAGATTGGTCCCATTGTCGCTGATGCAATACGAGGCGCATGTCCCCTAAAAAAGAATTCCTGCGTCTGTTCTCCTCACTATCTTCGTTCGATATCAGCGATGATGCACTGCTCGTGCAGATTGTCGCATAACTCCAGGACATAACAAAAAGCAAATATCACATACATATAGAATCAATGAATGAAAAAATCAAAAGAATGGGGAATAGAGAACAACTGAATGACTCAAAATTGATAATATCTGAACTGGCCAAGCCTATTATTGTTTATTGATAATGCTCTATTCCACCAAAGCTGCCAACGCGTTTCGAGACCAGGACAAGTGTCCCTGGGCTCTCATCAGGGCTTTTATTCTTTGTGTCAAGCTCTTTTTCTGGGAAGGAGAAGGCTTGTGGGACTTGTAGTCAGGGGAAAGGGGGGACCAAGCAATAAACAATAATAGGCTTGGCCAGTTCAGATATTATCAATTTTGAGTCATTCAGTTGTTGTTGTTGACTGGGGGTGAGTGTTTGATTTGTTCAAACGCTCCGTCCATCACCCCCTTTTGTATCGCTTTGTTCACCCTAAGTGTGGCAGGGTATACTCAGACGTGAGTCACTTGTTCACTTGGCCACTGGTTTCAAGATAGCCTGGCTGATGAGGATTATGAATCCGAAAACGGTCCCAGGATGCTTGTTTCCGGTCCAGGGAATACATGGCTTGGCAGTTCGGGCTGGACTGTTCCCATAAGGCACAGGGTCAGACTGATTTGCATATAGCCACGTCTGAACTGGGGTGGCTGAGTGAACTAAAGAATGGTGATGGATTAAACCCAGATCAGTTGACTGGGGGTGAGTGTTTGATTTGTTCAAACGCTCCGTCCATCACCCCCTTTTGTATCGCTTTGTTCACCCTAAGTGTGGCAGGGTATACTCAGACGTGAGTCACTTGTTCACTTGGCCACTGGTTTCAAGATAGCCTGGCTGATGAGGATTATGAATCCGAAAACGGTCCCAGGATGCTTGTTTCCGGTCCAGGGAAGACATGGCTTCGCAGTACGGGCTGGACTGTTCCCATAAGGCACAGGGTCAGACTGATTTGCATATAGCCACGTCTGAACAGGGGTGGCTGGGTGAACTAAGGAATGGTGATGGATTAAACCCAGATCAGTTGACTGGGGGTGAGTGTTTGATTTGTTCAAACGCTCCGTCCATCACCCCCTTTTGTATGGCTTTGTTCGCCCTAAGTGTGGCAGGGTATACTAAGACGTGAGTCCCTTGTTCACTTGGCCACTGGTTTCAAGATAGCCTGGTTGATGAGGATTATGAATCCGAAACCGGTCCCAGGATGCTTGTTTCCCGTCCAGGGAAGACATGGCTTGGCAGTTCGGGCTGGACTGTTCCCATAAGGCACAGGGTCAGACTGATTTGCATGTAGCCACGTCTGAACTGGGGTGGCTGAGTGAACTAAAGAATGGTGATGGATTAAACCCAGATCAGTTGACTGGGGGTGAGTGTTTGATTTGTTCAAACGCTCCGTCCATCACCCCCTTTTGTATCGCTTTGTTCGCCCTAAGTGTGGCAGGGTATACTCAGACGTGAGTCCCTTGTTCACTTGGCCACTGTTTTCAAGATAGCCTGGCTGATGAGGATTATGAATCCGAACCCGGTCCCAGGATGCTTGTTTCCGGTCCAGGGAAGACATGGCTTGGCAGTTCGGGCTGGACTGTTCCCATAAGGCACAGGGTCAAACTGATTTGCATATAGCCACGTCTGAACTGGGGTGGCTGAGTGAACTAAAGAATGGTGATGGATTAAACCCAGATCAGTTGACTAGGGGTGAGTGTTTGATTTGTTCAAACGCTCCATCCATCACCCCCTTTTGTATCGCTTTGGTCGCCCTAAGTGTGGCAGGGTATACTAAGACGTGAGTCCCTTGTTCACTTGGCCACTGGTTTCAAGATAGCCTGGCTGATGAGGATTATGAATCCGAAACCGGTCCCAGGATGCTTGTGTTCAGTCCAGGGAAGACATGGCTTGGCAGTTCGGGCTGGACTGTTCCCATAAGGCACAGGGTCAAACTGATTTGCATATAGCCACGTCTGAACTGGGGTGGCTGAGTGAACTAAAGAATGGTGATGGATTAAACCCAGATCAGTTGACTGGGGGTGGGTGTTTGATTTGTTCAAACGCTCCGTCCATCACCCCCTTTTGTATCGCTTTGTTCGCCCTAAGTGTAGCATGGTATACTCAGACATGAGTCCCTTGTTCACTTGGCCACTGGTTTCAAGATAGCATGGCTGATGAGGATTATGGATCTGAAACCGGTGCCAGGATGCTTGTTTCCGGTCCAGGGAAGACATGGCTTGGCAGTTAGGGCTGGACTGTTCTCATAAGGCACAGGGTCAAACTGATTTGCATACAGCCACGTCTGAACTGGGGTGGCTGAGTGAACTAAAGAATGGTGATGGATTAAACCCAGATCAGTTGACTGGGGGTGAGTGTTTGATTTGTTCAAACGCTCCGTCCATCACCCCCTTTTGTATCGCTTTGTTCGCCCTAAGTGTGGCAGGGTATACTAATACGTGAGTCCCTTGTTCACTTGGCCACTGGTTTCAAGATAGCCTGGCTGATGAGGATTATGAATCCGAAACCGGTCCCAGGATACTTGTTTCCGGTCCAGGGAAGACATGGCTTGGCAGTTCGGGCTGGACTGTTCCCATAAGGCACAGGGTCAGACTGATATGCATATAGCCACGTCTGAACTGGGGTGGCTGAGTGAACTAAAGAATGGTGATGGATTAAACCCAGATCAGTTGACTGGGGGTGAGTGTTTGATTTGTTCAAATGCTCCGTCCATCACCCCCTTTTGTATCGCTTTGTTCACCCTAAGTGTGGCAGGGTATACTCAGACGTGAGTCCCTTGTTCACTTGGCCACTGGTTTCAAGATAGCCTGGCTGATGAGGATTATGAATCCGAAACCGGTCCCAGGATGCTTGTTTCCGGTCCAGGGAAGACATGGCTTGGCAGTTCGGGCTGGACTGTTCCCAGAAGGCACAGGGTCAGACTGATTTGCATATAGCCACGTCTGAACTGGGGTGGCTGAGTGAACTAAAGAATGGTGATGGATTAAACCCAGATCAGTTGACTGGGGGTGAGTGTTTGATTTGTTCAAAAGCTCCGTCCATCACCCCCTTTTGTATCGCTTTGTTCGCCCTAAGTGTGGCAGGGTATACTCAGACGTGCGTCCCTTGTTCACTTGGCCACTGGTTTCAAGATAGCCTGGCTGATGAGGATTATGAATCCGAAACCGGTCCCAGGATGCTTGTTTCCAGTTCAGGGAAGACATGGCTTGGCAGTTCGGGCTGGACTGTTCCCATAAGGCACAGGGTCAGACTGATTTACACATAGCCACGTCTGAACTGGGGTGGCTGAGTGAACTAAAGAATGGTGATGGATTAAACCCAGATCAGTTGACTGGGGGTGAGTGTTTGATTTGTTCAAACGCTCCGTCCATCACCCCCTTTTGTATCGCTTTGTTCGCCCTAAGTGTGGCAGGGTACACTCAGACGTGAGTCCCTTGTTCACTTGGCCACTGGTTTCAAGATAGCATGGCTGATGAGGATTATGAATCTGAAACCGGTCCCAGGATGCTTGTTTCCGGTCCAGGGAAGACATGGCTCGGCAGTTCGGGCTGGACTGTTCCCATAAGGCACAGGGTCAGACTGATTTGCATATAGCCACGTCTGAACTGGGGTGGCTGAGTGAACTAAAGAATGGTGATGGATTAAACCCAGATCAGTTGACTGGGGGTGAGTGTTTGATTTGTTCAAACGCTCCGTCCATCACCCCCTTTTGTATCGCTTTGTTCGCCCTAAGTGTGGCAGGGTATACTCAGACGTGAGTCCCTTGTTCACTTGGCCACTGGTTTCAAGATAGCCTGGCTGATGAGGATTATGAATCCGAAACCGGTCCCAGGATGCTTGTTTCCGGTCCAGGGAAGAGATGGCTTGGCAGTACGGGCTGGACTGTTCCCATAAGGCACAGGGTCAGACTGATTTGCATATAGCCACGTCTGAACTGGGGTGGCTGAGTGAACTAAATAATGGTGATGGATTAAACCCAGATCAGTTGACTGGGGGTGAGTGTTTGATTTGTTCAAACGCTCCGTCCATCACCCCCTTTTGTATCGCTTTGTTCGCCCTAAGTGTGGCAGGGTATACTCAGACGTGAGTCCCTTGTTCACTTGGCCACTGGTTTCAAGATAGCCTGGCTGATGAGGATTATGAATCCGAAACCGGTCCCAGGATGCTTGTTTCCGGTCCAGGGAAGACATGGCTTCGCAGTACGGGCTGGACTGTTCCCATAAGGCACAGGGTCAGACTGATTTGCATATAGCCACGTCTGAACTGGGGTGGCTGAGTGAACTAAAGAATGGTGATGGATTAAACCCAGATCAGTTGACTGGGGGTGAGTGTTTGATTTGTTCAAACGCTCCGTCCATCACCCCCTTTTGTATCGCTTTGTTCGCCCTAAGTGTGGCAGGGTATACTCAGACGTGAGTCCCTTGTTCACTTGGCCACTGGTTTCAAGATAGCCTGGCTGATGAGGATTATGAATCCGAAACCGGTCCCAGGATGCTTGTTTCCGGTCCAGGGAAGACATGGCTTGGCAGTACGGGCTGGACTGTTCCCATAAGGCACAGGGTCAGACTGATTTGCATATAGCCACGTCTGAACTGGGGTGGCTGAGTGAACTAAATAATGGTGATGGATTAAACCCAGATCAGTTGACTGGGGGTGAGTATTTGATTTGTTCAAACGCTCCGTCCATCACCCCCTTTTGTATCGCTTCATTCAGTTGTTCTCTATTCCCCATTCTATTGATTTTTTCATTCATTGATTCTATATGTATGTGATATTTGCTTTTTGTTATGTAGTAATTTTTTTGTAGGATGTTGGATGTTCAAATATTATTTTGACACTGTTTTGTTTCTATGTGTATCAAACCATTTGTATATAAATTAAATGTAAAGTCCTTATTTCTGTCTATTGATGTTAAAATATATTTCTAAAATTTAAAAATAATTGGCATTGAATAAGCATGCCTGGTTGGGATGTAATAAATATTTTTCTAACCTGAAAACGTTTTTTCGTTCAAGTAAGAGTGGTTGAGGCAATTTCCATGCTGTATGCAAACATGCATGAGCATGGGACCAACAGGTAGCATATATTTATTAACACAATATGAAAGAATGGCATTTATGGACAAAATGTGTGTATTTACTGAAGACAGGAAACTTACAGTAGGGAGCACATTAATCTATTAACTAACAGTTGCAATTTGGAAACAAATGTGAATTTTCTAAAAGTGGCAAGCTGATGTTGGCGACACATTGGTGTTTATTGTCTAGGCCTCCTTGCAGTCTAACTTGTTCTCTAAGCCCCCTGCTGTCTCGGGCATCTCTCCTTAATTGAGAATCACTGTGGTATAAAAATACTTCTAACTTCTTAGGTGTCCTTACCCTCAAGGAACCCCTGGAGTGTAAGGCATTTGTGTTGTCTACGGGATATGTCTTGTCTAAGGCGCTCCAGCCATGCAAATGCTAGTGCCATCCATGGAACCACTTTAAGTCCAGAATTAACCTGTTTTCCATGGTCCACTAGATAAGCACAACTTCTGTGAAAGGCATGCCTGCTGATTAAGATATTTGGAGATCTAAACAACCGAATTGCCATGAATATTCCTAAAGCCCAATGCACAGAGCAGTCTGAGGAACTAGATGACTGTATTATTAACCATGGGCTGAAAATTCGTTCCGCTTGCGGAATTTGCAGATTTTTGGCAATTTCGCGGTCTGCGAAACGCGCGAAATTGCCAAACAATCCGCAATTCGTAAGTTTGTGAATTTTTTTGCTTTTTCGCACTTCAAAAATACAATCTCGCGCGCGCTGCGATGACTTACCTTGATTCTGAGTTTGCCTAGTTGTTTTCCTCCCGCGAACATGATGGCCACGCCCAAAAACGACCGCATGGGTACGTTCGTGGTAGCCGCGCTGAAAAAAAACCCTGCGAACACGCAAAAATAAAAAATCTGCAAGTTCGCACACATTCTCGGATTTTGCGGACCGCGAATTTGCTTTCGCGTGAATTCACGTACCGCGAATTCGCAAATTTCACCCATACTTATGTATTATAAATATGCTTCAAGGATGCACCATGCATTTGCTGTCACTTTTGCATCAGTGCAATCACAATGGGGTGGTGTGGCCCCATGCAACTGAGAGAAACCTTTGCCTTTGCACTCATGCAATGTTACAGATGTGGGTACAGGGACAAAGAAGCAGTTAGGAGGACCACTGAGGGTGTGCCACGTTGGTAGTTCACAGATAGCATGCCACCCAAGGGCATGCGTGGGTCGCAGAGACCACCCAGGAATCCCTTGCAGGCAGGTTCAGGTCTCACACACACCATGCTATTCACATTATTGACACAAGTTTGCTCCCGCACTTGGAAAAGTGCACTGTTCTGTTCTGTGGCAGGTACACCCACTTCAGCTTTTGCCATGGTGCAAATAAAGACAGTGTACCCAAACAGTAATTCAGGCCCTTGTCTGTGTGCCACCACCCCATGCTCATGCCCAATGCTCAAGGGTGGTCTGCTGCCTATGTTCTGCAGTTCACATCCGACTATATCAAGCCATTATTCGATCATCATGAGCAAATGTCTATATCTACATGAACATTTAATGAGGTTATTTTTACCAGTATCTTCCTTTTGTTAATACCATCAAGGGCACCCCTGCTGACCAAGGCACTTATGTACTGAATACTCTTGCTGTGTAAGGCATGCCTTCAGTCCAAGGACGCCCTGCCCTTCACTGCTACACTTTAAACAACCGTTTTGCCTGTGCTACCAATATGGTCTAAACAGATAAGGAATGTGTGAATTCTGAGACATGCAAACATTAGGGCTGGATGAAAATTCCACTCCGCTGGCTGAGTTCATGGAGTTTTGTCCAATCCATGTTCACCTTGGAGTGCAGAGTTGTGGCAAAACTCTGCCACCACCAAATGGTGGAGTTTCTTCTCACGCGTGGCTCACCAACGTTAAGTTGGCGAGCGAGAATTTGCATGCGTTAGATCAAATTTCAGGCACTAAAATGCCTCCCAGCAAGATTTCTCAACACGGGCAGTCACGGCTGGGCATGACCTATCACGTTGAGAAAATTGCTTCTTGTGTAGAAACTTGAGCGGCAAAATTAAGCAGTGCCCTCTGGCATGCCCGGTGGTGGCATTCATGCTAATTTTACAGCACAGAACATGCTCCCGGTGCTAAAAATCAGCATGAGCAGCATGACGTGCCGAATTTCTTGCGGAACTCCGCAGAAGCTCGTGAAGTTTTTATGAATCTCCACGGAAATAATCTGAGCGAATTCCGCCCACACCTACCAAACATTCTAAGGTACCAATTCCTTCTATGGTACCCTTCCAGTCCACAGTGTAAATGTATTTTAGGCCTCCTTATAATCTATGGTACCATTCATTCTAAGTCACCCTTGCAGCCTATGATGCCAATGCCTTTAAGTCTAAGGGCCTGATTTAGACCTTGGCAGATGGGTTGCTCCTTCACTATGGTGATGGATATCCGGTCCGCCAAAATTTAAATCCCATTATATCCTATGCATGCGCAGTTCTCAGAAGAAGATGCCATGGAGACGCAGGGAAGCCCGGGGACGCCGCTGATAAGGTAAGGTTATTTAAAATGTTAATTATAATGTTTTTTAAAGTGTTAACAGTGCAGCAGGAGGCGGGCGGGAGGCCAACTCCATTCCGCCCGTGTGTGCAGAGATTTGCCTTGTTTCTCCGCCTACATTGCGGAAGGCCTAAGGGGCAAATCTCCGCACATTCCGTGGATGGAACGGAGTTGTCCGCCCACCCCTAGTAATAACCTGGTTTAATGTTATGAACCTTGATGTCTTTCAACTGCAACTTCTGCCAAAGGTTTCACCCTGGAACCCGACCTCACCATCAAGAAACACATTGCCAAAAAAACAAAGATGGGCTGGTACCAACTCTCTTTTCTAAAGAAAGCCAAACCATTTCTCCCAGAAAACTACTTCGAGCTGCTGTTCAAGTCCTCCAAGTCTTGCATCTGAATGGTGGTAATGCCCTACCCCATGGCCTCCAAACCTCCACACTGACAACCATAAGGCTGCAGCAAATCTCAACCAGGGTCTGCAGAAATATGATCACTCTTCTGTCACCCTGATGGAACTCCATTGACTCCCCTGGCCGGCCTGTACCAACTTCCAAACCAATTACATAATTTACAAAGCTAATAAGACCAGCACCCTGCTTATCTTGCAGACAAGCTGATCATGTCTGGTGGTTTTTGGCACAACCACAGCTTAGACACCATCAGACTGATACTAAGAAGTGTACAAAAATAAAATAACAAGACAGCAAGCTTTTTCCATCCATGCACCCAGGATCTGGGACAACATTCCCTCATCCATAAGGTCCACCCCAATGCTGCTTCCGGTATACAGCCTTTACAACAAAACTTTTACAACAAACTACCATTACAACGCAACTTTTACAACGCAAACCATTACAACGCATAGCGCTGGGGGCGCTCTAGGATAGGGAATAGGTTTAATGTACTATTCAACACCTTCCCTACTATCCACGGGGACTGGAGTTGGAATAGTAAATTAAACTATTCACTATCCAGCGCCCAAAAGCATTATGCGTTGTAATGGTATGCGTTGTAAAACTTGCGATGTAAAGGTAGGCGTTGTAAAAGTATGCGTTGTAACGTCATACATCCCTGCTTCCATTTAGAAAAGAGTGATTAAATCACCACTTTTAAAGGACAATACATCTCCATGCCTTAACCGCCAACAACTAGGGATGAGCAGAACGTGCTCAGTTTGACTCCACAGAATTCCATGGAGCTGCCTAAGAACTCTGCAGAGCCATATTCTGCAAAATTCGGCAAGTGGGGAATGCTGATCCGTCACGCTGCTTGTGCGGATTTTTAGCACTGGGACCTTATTCCGGGGTGTAAAATCAATGGAAGCGGCACCACGCGCTGGACCAGAGGTCGCTGCTTCTTTCTGCTGCCCAAGTAGATTTTCTATTTGAGCAGCAGCTTTTGCAACGAGAGTGGCAACTTTCTCAACGCGACTAGTAGCGACCTGCTGCAACCGTATGTATTGTAAAATCTTGGTGGTAGGCTGTCTAGCGCTCGTATTTTCTTGCTCGCCAACTTATTGTTGGTGAGCCGTGCATGAGAAAAAACCAGCACGCCATGGACGTTAGCAGAGTTTTTGCTCAACTCCATGCTCTAAACTGAATGTGGAGTGTGCAAAACTCCCCTGGAGGAGCAGAGTTTACTGCCCGGCCGTACCTACAACCAGCCTCCGGTCCTGTTTCTCATTGATTTTGTGCTTGTCCTTGACCATGTACAGTGCTCTGCTGCCTTTTTGTAAGGTTTGTGCTACAGAAATACGATATACATACATAAACTGCTGAATCTGGACATGACAGTCACATCAATCCCCATGGTCACTCAAAATGAAAATATAGTCCAGTACTCTAAGTTATAAAAATACAAATTAATGTTTGTTGGTCGCTGCTTGTAATAAACTGTAAATTTGTTTTCATAAAGTGTGGTGGGTGGCAACAACTCTCACCTAACACTTAAAAATCGATGGAATCTTTGAATCGTAGATTAAAAATTCTTCTACGATTACCAAAATATTACTATTTTTAAACTAAGAAGGTATTAAGAGACAGAGAGGGTAGATGGTCGGAGGAAACAGACTAAATTGAAGAAAACGAGATCCTAGACTTAGGCAGAGAAATCCCTGATTAACTGGTGCTCATCAAAAGCGCTGGTGTTCATGATTAAGTGCAGGTGCTGAGCACTGGCAAGCACTGGCTCAAATTAAGCACTGGCTTTCCCCTTCCACCCAACTCTCTGTTCGTTCCAGAGCTCCTCAGACTAAATATAGCACCTAGAGAGAAAGATGTCTAATTGTAGATATTGTGTGAGGAGGGAAGGGCAAGCAAAGCAGAGAAAATCAATTTGTACCTTTTTACAACATGTATAATGTAGAAGGGAGGGAGAAAACGGTAGTTTCCCCCAAAACAAACAGAGAACTGCCTAAATTTGCTTTATTTTTGCCGTCTTTTCACAGTAAAACTTGGAGATTACATTCTCTCAAATTGTATATTGTATCAGACAGGACTATATTTTGGGGCAAAAACAGTTTTTTGCATTATTTCATTGCAGAAGTTTTAAAAACAATAGAAAATAAGTTTGCTAAATTTTTGTTTTGGTTTTGGTTATACATAGAGTCAGATTTATTTGTCAAAATCTCAGTTTGTCCTTTTGAATAATGCAAAACACGACTTGTGTTTAGATTCACAGCCTGTTTTGCCCATTTTCACCGTGGAGCAAAAAAAAAACGTTCTGCAGTAAAAATGGCACACGTGGATTCACCCAGTTTTTGACACCACCTCATTGTTTCTGTAATACGTTCCATCAAATCACACAATGCATCAAGCAGGGTGCCCGGGATCCAGCGTATTCCATACCGGTTAAAAAGGGCGCATAGACACTAGCGCTCATCCTTTTTAAATGGCCGTCTTGCTTTCTCACCTAATTTTTGGGAAAACATGAACTTTTCTTGCACAGCTGGAGGCGGAAGTCTCTGTCAAAGAAGCCAGGGCAGAAGGTGAAAGGGGGCTGTGGATGAGACCAACCACTGCGAGGGGGGGCGCCCTTTCATTGCCTTACTTTCTTGCAGACAGCTCTCCCCTCCAAGCCCTTTGTCTGAAACCACAGGGCCTGTGGTTTTGTTTAGCATGTGCCCCTAATAAAGAGCCCTCCACCTCATTGAAGCGATGCCCCCCTATTCAGAGGAGCTGCACTTGAGGCCAGGCGGAGAAGAGGGGGCGGCGGGGGGCCCCTCGGTGTCAAGTCGATTACAGCAGCACTTGCATTGTCAATCACGGTGCCCCGTCCGGTAAGTGCTGGCTGCCATTTGCATGAAATATCCAGACGCCGGCGCGCGGCTGCGCCCCTCTCTCGCGCGCTAACCATCACTTTGGAGTAGGGGGGGAGCTGCAATCATCTCGGTGAGAGAGGGGGCGGTCCGGGACGTGCTGTCCCTTTCAATGTCGGGGTCCCTCGCAGATAGAGGGCCCGGTAATGGGGCGACAGGCCGTGTTTGGGGCCAGCCGAGGTCTTCCTCGCGCCCCCCACGCACGTGACGCCTGCCTTCCCGCCAGGGCGATTCATTAGCTCAAAAAAAAGGCCATTCAAACCCAAAACAATACAAAGAAACAGCTTAGCTCAATACCTTGTGTTAATAATCCTACCTGGCCCTAGTTGAATAATTAGAAGCAGAGGTGCTTGGCGTTCTACGGAAGGTTAAATTATGAATAATTTGTGTTTCTGCTACATCTGTTATAAGGACTGGTAACAAAGACTTACATCTAAAAGGGAGTATTAAAATATATTCTTAAAACAGAAAATAACAGCAAACCTCTGTGCACTCTTTGGGGCAGATCTACAAGGAAGTGCCGCAGCGTGGCACCGCAAGCCCTTTGGCTGCGCCACGCTGCGGTACTACGCAAGCACAGGGATGCGACATATTTACAAGAATATGTCGCATCTCTGTGCTTCCCCCTGTGCTGGCGCACAAACTGCAGCTATGCGCCGGCGCAGGCACCCGTGCACCATGGTGCAAGGATGCCTGCGTCGTGGGGAGATTGTTTTCGTGCAGGAAGGGGCACCTTCCTGCACAAAAACAATCACTACAGGCATTTTCTCTTTCAATGCGTGCTGTAGAATGCAGCACACATTGAAAGAGGGAAAAACGAGGAGAAATGAAAACATTTCTCCTCGCTACAAAACCTCTAGGGTGACGTAGCATTCAGACGCATCTCCAGAATTACGATTTCTCGTAAATCTGGAGATGTGTCTTGTTCCATGGGTGTTGCGTGGGAACACCCACAGCAACACCCATGGATCGCCCCTTCCACTCAAAGTGCTACTGATGGAGCGAGATAGAAAATAAAATTTTATTTAAACTCGCGAAGTCACACTTCCATAATATAAATTAATAATATTAATGATTTGTGATGTTTTATTCGAACCCAACCTAGATTAAACTTTATACACGGGGACATTAACATGTGTGCTTATAAACGTGCATCATTGTTGCATCTTTTGTTCGTATAAAAATAATAAATTAATTTGTCGTTTTCGTTTTTGTCATTACTAACTGCTGCAGATTTTTAAATGGCATGTGCTTATTTTGCTTTCCTTGTCTATGTAATGTCATTTCTACTATTATAGGTGCATTTAAGATTTCATGGATTCTTGAAGACTGGTAGATATAAAATGCTGCTTTATTTGTTTGCTTCTTGCTAGGTAACATTTGACTAACAGGGTGGGTTAATGATTTAGTAAACAAAGGGTGGAAACAGAACAAAATAATATTTCTTACATTAATACTTTTCTTGTGTTTGTTTTATACTAGAAAAATAAGTTGCCTGCTTTTGGGCCTACTTTGCTCGAGTTTGCTAAAAAGATGAATTCAATTTCTGCTTGAAGCACGATGTCCACCAGAAAGCTTTTCCACGAAAGTTACATTCACATAACAAAGAAGATGTGTTGTCATTAATTTTGTCGGACGTGGCCAAGGTCAGAAACCGGCAGAAAGAAAGCCTGATAACTTGGCACTCGAGGAAGTAAAATGAAGTCAGCGAGAACTCTTGTTCAAATTGTTGCAAACTAAGGAAGCTTTGGAACACGTACAATAAAGACAATGGTCTCAAAGAATATGACAGAATGGAAGTTTGAAATATGGGGTGACATGTCACTTGTCACTTTCGGACCAATGGGACATCGACTTTTGCAGAAAATTTTCCTTTACTTAGATTAGCTAGCTTAGAAAGGTATAAAAAACCCTTGCCCTATGGTTAGGGCTGGCTGCTGCTTTTCAACTTTCGGATGAGGGTGTCATGCCGACAGACTTTGCGTGGAGCACGTAAGAGCCCTTAGAGACTTTACTTTATCTCCATTTATTAAGCTTAGCTAGGGACTTAGGATTTTAGAAATGCTAAATTTATATTTTCTTGCTTAAAACTGTATTTTCCTTTGATATTTTCAAACATGCTTACTATGATTCTAATAAAATTACATTCATAAAATTATATTCACAACAATCTATAATTAGTTAATAAAATCTTACTTATGAAAACAAGCTGGTCTTGGTTATTCAGAAGTGTGGGTTACTATTAGCTAGATGCCATCGCCATGGTGGTCATATAAATAGTTAGGTTTGTTTAAATAATGATTTCTTTTACCGCGGTTGTATATAAAATTGTAAATAAGTTGTATATAAGTTTAATTCTGACCACCTGATTCAGTAGGTCAAATATGTCATATTAGATTAATGGGTCCATGAGTTAGAGTAGTGTTTAATGATATAGGTAATTGAGTTAGGTATCGTTGCTTATGACATATTTCCTATAATTCTAATTCTTCTGGTAGCAGAGATTGATGGTTGCTAAAGGTAACCAAGTTTGTTATGGTATAGATATAGGATTAATGTTTAACACATATTGAGTTTGTTTTTTGTGCTATATGTGAGTAGTACCGGTACAGATTGTGTGATGAGAGGGCAGTCACACAGGGCATTTGATCTGTTTCAGAGTAGTGATATTGCCGTGTATCACAAGTGTTGTAGCCGTGCAACACATTTTTTTAGGGCTAGGTGTGAATCTTGTTTAGTGAGGATTATCTAAGAAATTTGAGCAGCATGAGTATAGGGACAAAGTGCCCGTTCTAAAACTCACTATGATTAAAGTATTAGTTATATTCGAGCTTGAGTGAAGGGTAAGACAACGTCGGTACATGATTACCTACAAACAGGTGAGAGTCCTGTAGGGTTACATGTTTTATATCTATAAACAGGTGAGAGTCCTGTACGGATAACGTCGTTATTCTACTAACGGTGCATGATTTCTATAAACAGGTGAGAGTCCTGTACGGATTTCATGTGTGTTTGAATTTAGGGACTTTTTCCGTGCGAAAGTGCGAGGTTGTTTTGTAAATTATGTTCAAGTTGAACTTTGAAATGTCACTTGATTGTGCATTCTGAGGGAGATGAGTTCATAATTACTTGCTTGAAGGGTAGAGTAAAAAGATTACTGTACTAGCAATTGTATATTCTATAGAATAGCGCCTTATATTCCGAGAATGAGAATACTTGAATGATTGCAATTCTATCACTTATTAGAGAAACAGACAGATGAGTCTTTCTTGTCATTGTTAAAGATTCATTTTCACTGAAAGAGCGTTTTAAAATGGCGCTGTGAAAAGATTTTGTGAAGGAGGGGTGAGCGCTGAGGGAGAGAGACGCGAGAAACCGCAGCTACTGTGTACGTCACAGAGCCGCGCTGTGATAGGGTGACATACGTCACTAACTGTGTTCTGATTGGTTCTTAAATCTCTGACAAGCTGAAAGCTGATTGGCTTTTTAGAAAAGCTTCACATCTATTGGTTGAGCAAATTAGTGACGTAACTCAACTCTCATTGGCTTGTTAGTGTGTTTCGCGCACGGATTGGTCGATTTTGCGGAACATCCCGTAAATATTTTACGAACAAAATTATTAATTGAATTTAACTTTTAAAAATGAGTTATCATTTTAAACACGTTGAGAAAAAGCCAACGTTGTTTCAGAAATTTAAATTTTTTATTTCACCTGACAAGAAAATTGAAACGCGAGGTGGTAAATTACTTCATAAGTATAAAACACCTGCAGCGTATATGGAAGGTGAATATGGTTATCATACAGTTTTGTGGTTTGATATTTGGAAACACTACACTAAAGATGATGGTGTTTTGTCTTGGCCTGATGATGGTTCGTTTAACGTAAAGGTTTTGAGGAATTTGAGAGAGAAAATGAATGCTCTTATTCCTAAACCTAGACCTACTCAATTCGAAGCTTTAGTCGAATGGGAGGATGAGATGTTTCAATTACAAAGAGAAGCGGGTGGAATTAAAAGACCTCCTAAAACTCCAAGTTATAGAAGGGAGACTCATGAAGACAGAATGCGAATGTGGAGACAAGGAAGTATGAGTGAGGGACTCTATTTAATTAGAGAAATGGTTTTAGGTTCTCCTGGTGAGAAAAGAACTGAAAAGAAAAATAATGTCTCTGCTGAGAGTGAGACTGAAGATACAGTTTTAGAAGAAATTTATACTTCTAATAAAAGGAATGAGCCTTTGAGACCTCCTAGGTCATGGTCTACTCCGATGACTTCTACAGAAGTTACTCCTAGTGCACCTCCAATTAATGATTCTTCTAAGATTTATCCAAATAATTCTGAATCTTTTGAAACTCCTAGTAAATTAGAAACTGATACAAATGCAGATGTCTGTATTGAAGGTAGACATTTTTCATTAATTCCAAGAGATAGGGAAGCTCCGAAAAATTATGTGAGAGAAGTCAGAAATGTGGAAGCTGTTAATTCTTCTGAGTATTTACGATCAAAAGAAGAATTAATTCGACAAATAACGAAAGGTATGGAAGCTGTGACAGTTCCAGTAACGATTGGTCCTGTTCAGCCTGTTTTTGAGCAAAGAGAAATTAATAAACCTGGTCTGACTATTCCTTTAAATGCGGAAATTCAAAAAGTTGCTGAAAGATTTTATACTGATATTTCTGAAATTAATTCTTCAAAATCGAGAATGCCTAATTTAACTTATAATGAGGATTCTTTTCCTAAATCACCAATGGGTGCAGAATCTGATACTGAGTATTCTGAAATCAGGGTGGCAAAACCTAAACTTGATGTTGCAAAATTAAAAGCAAATTTGGAGGAATTAATAATTGGTACAATAGGTCCTGACAGTTTAAAATTTTATCGAGATGATGAACTATTGTTCATTTGCAAAAGTGTTCAGTGGAAAACGAAAAATAAATATGATCAATTAGATGAACTGGCAGCAGAACTTGAAATTGATTTGAGCAGGCAAAAGAATTTTGCAAAACATTACAGATTAGAATTTTCAGAGAATGACATTGAGAATTTGAACTCAATGGGAAGAATAATGCATATAAAAGATTTGATAGTTTATATAAAAAAACTAGGAGAATTGAGTAAGTGGAGAGTTAAATGGACAAGAAAGAAGGAAGATGAAAAATTGGAAAAATTGTCAAAACAATTTCCAATGAGAGAAATTGCTATTGGAGGTTATGTTCATGTACCTTGGTCAAGACAGGACATTCTACTATTTACAAATGATTTTCCAAGACTGAGAGAAAAACCAGTTGAGTGGTATAGACAGGTAGACAGGTTCATAAAAGTCTCAAAAGTTCTGTGGATTGATCTGGATGGATTTTTTGATATTGTTGTACCATCAGATCTTTGGACAGAATGTAAAATATCCATAAGTTGGCCAAAAGCAGAACCTGATCGAATAAAAGAAACAGGTGCTCCTAATCCAATTGTAATGGATTTTTATGAAAAAGTGATTTACTGGTTAAAAGAAAAAATTCCGCCTAAAGAGGTTGATTGGGTTAAAATAGAAAGGACAAACCAGGAACCAAAGGAATCAGTTCATTCATTTTACGAAAGGCTGCTGTTGATTTTTAAACAATACAGTGGCTATGAAAAATTAGACGAAAAGGATATGAGTCATTTTGTCTACAGATTTGTTTGTGGTTTAAAACCAGAAATTGCTGATATGATCAGGAATAGTATTGTCGGATGGCAAGCACTTTCTGTTGATGACATTTTGAGAAAGGCTAAATACTGTAGTGATGAATTAGAAGTGAGACAGAAGAAGTTCAAGGAAAAAGCTATGTGGGCTCAAGTAAAAGTAGCAGAGCAACAAATTGCTAATATTGGAAATAAAAACACAAATTATGTTCAGACTTCAAATTCAAATTTTGGTCAAGGGAAATTTAAGAGTAATAACGTTGTTAGAAAATTTAATCCTAAAATTGAAGAGATGAAGCAGAAATTACCTTGTTTTAATTGTGGCGAGATTGGACATTGGAGAGACGAATGTAAGAAACCTCCAAGAAATTTAAAAAATCCATTGTTAAATCCACAGATGCAGAATGATGTTGATCTGCAGCGACAGCTACAGTTACAACAGAGCATTAATGAATTAAATCTTCAGCGACAGCTACAGCATCAGGTGAATCACCAACAGAATCAATTGCCACAGGCTCCTTTTCCTAATTGTGGGGGGACACAAAAATATAATTCTGGTGCGGGATTTCAAGGAGATGAACAGGTGATAAAACCCCAAAGGCAAACTGTGCAAAACGCTTCACAACAGTTTTTATTAACAGAAGGACAGGGAAGTGACTCTGATGATTATTTCTGACGGTGCCCGAGAGAGGGGGAAGAGTGTGTTATTGGAGCCACTCTTGAGGTTGACCAGTCTGGTCCTTTTGTAAATGGGAAAGTTAATGATGTAGACATCACTTTTCTAGTGGACACTGGTGCTACCCGTTCTACTGTTAGATCAGTAGAAATTGAAAACCTACCTCTCTCTGGGGAAACCATCCAAGTTGTCGGAGTAAGTAATCAACAAATCAGAACCGATTTAACTGATCCGGTACCGGTTGAAATTGGAAATTTTAAAGATAAACACAGGTTTGTAGTTTGTAATAGTAGTCCAGTAAATCTATTGGGTAGGGATATATTGTGCAAAATGAATTGCAGAATATATTGTTCTCCTGATGGAGTTGAATTGCAAACAATAGAAGAAGATGGCTTGTACAGAATGACAATGATGTTAATGGAATCAGAGGAATCTAAGTTATTTCCCACTTTTGAAAAAGAAATTTTGCCAGATGAACTAAAAAGTACAGTGAAATCTGAAATTTGGGATTTGACTGGAAATGAGATGGGTCTAATGAAACATGTCGATCCAGTCAAAATTACGTTGAAACAGGGAATAGAATTTCCTAACATTCCTCAATACAAGATGAAAGCAGAGACAATTGAGGGAGTTATACCTGTGATTGAAAAATTCATTAAACAAGGTGTTTTAAAGGAAATTGGAAGTAGTCCTTGTAATTCACCAATTATGGGAATTAAGAAATCGAAAAGAATGTACAGAATAGTTCAAGATTTGAGAAAAATTAATCAGATTGTAGTTCCATGTTGTCCTGTAGTTCCAAACCCTGCAGTTATTTTATATCAAATTCCACATGATGCTGAATGGTACACTGTCATTGATCTTTGCAATGCGTGCTTTACAGTTCCTTTACATCCAGAGAGTCAGGAAATTTTCGCTTTCAGATTCCAGAATAGGACCCTCGCATGGTGTAGAATCCCTCAAGGGTATACTGAGAGTCCTTCAATCTTTAATGAGCTGTTAAAAAGATCTTTGGAAGATTTAGATTTACCTGGAAGGTCAACTTTGGTGCAGTATATTGACGATTTGTTAATTGCTGCTAAAACAAGAGAAAATTGTGTGACAGATACCATAACACTTTTGAATCATCTTGCAGATGAGGGACATAAAGTTTCTCCAGCAAAATTACAATTTTGTAAACAAGAAGTGAAATATCTTGGTCACAGAATTGCTAAAGGAAAAAGACAGGTGACAGTAGAGAGAATAAAAATGATTCAAGCAATGCAACCTCCTAGAACACAGAGACAGGTTAGAATGTTTCTGGGAATGGTTGGATACTGTCGACAATGGATAAGTGGATTTTCTGTAATTGCAAAACCACTACAGAGACTTACTAAGTCTGATGTAAAAGATCCAATTACTCTTAATGAAGCTGAGTTGGAGTGTTTTGAGAATTTGAAAAAGAGTTTATGTCAAGCTCCTTAGGCATGCCAAATTATGAAAAAGGTTTTGAACTATATTGCAGTGAGAGAGAAGGATGTGCATTGTCTGTGTTAATTCAGAGACCTGGGAATTTGAAGAAACCCATTGCATATTTCTCTGCAGTTCTTGATCCTGTAGCAAAAGCCTTACCAGGTTGTTTGAAAGCAGTTGCAGCTACTAGTGTTAGTCTGGAACAAAGTGAAGGAATCATAATGGGATTTCCTGTGAAAGTTTTTGTGCCTCATTCAGTTGAAATATTACTGACAAGGGGTAAAACTCAACATTTAACTAGCAGCAGGTTGACGAAGTACGAGAAAATCATTCTAGGAGCAGATACTGTTTCCATTTCAAGATGCCTGAATTTAAATCCATCTACTTTATTACCTGATTCAGAAATCATTGATGAGAATGAAGTAGAACATGAGTGTTTGGATGTCATGGAATTTTGCACTAAACCGAGACAGGATATTAAAGATGTACCATTACCTGAATCAGATGTCGTCTACTTTGTGGATGGCTCCTGTTTGAGGACAGAAGGAGGTGTTTTGAAAGCAGCGTACTCAGTTTGTACAGTTGCAGATGTTGAAGAAGCATCATGTCTTGAAGGAATTCGTTCGGCACAGGTGGCTGAGTTGATTGCTTTGATTCGTGCATGTTAAGTATCAAAAGATAAAAGAGTTACCATCATTACTGATAGTCAATATGGGTACGGAGTTGTGCATGATTATGGACAGCTCTGGTCTCAGAGAGGCTATTTAACTTCAGCTGGGTCTCCAATTAAAAATGCAGTTTTTATTAAGAGATTAATTGACGCTATACAATTGCCAAGAGAGATTGCAATTGTAAAGTGTGCAGCTCATACTAAAGGAGTAGATTATATTTCGAAAGGCAATGCCTATGCTGATGAAACTGCTAAATACTGTGCGAAAAATTGTCGCTCATATAATCGGGGAAGAAGTGAAGAAAGTGATTCAAATTCATTGATGCTAACAACTACAGTAGAAACATGGCAGGAAATAAGGGATTTACAAAATGAAGCAGATGATGAGGAAAAAGATTTGTGGTTAAGAGCAGAATGTAGACCACGTGATGAGGATGGAGTGTGGACTTACAAAGATGGCAGAATAGTTTTACCAAATTGTTTGATTGCTGATATGGCCAGATTATATCATGGTCCAGCTCACCTTGGAAGAGATGCTATGAATAGACTTTTCCGAGAGACTTGGTTTAACACAAAATTCAGAACGATTGCTGAGTCTTTTTGTCAAAGGTGTTTGTCTTGCCAACAAATGAACCCCAACAGAAAATCAGTTGTAGGGACAGGAGTAATTGGTCAAGAGGGTGGTCCTTTTACCAGATTGCAAATGGATTTCATTGAAATGCATCTGCATAATTGTTTGAAATATGTTCTTGTGATTCTTTGTTTGTTTTCAAGATGGGTAGAAGCTTTTCCTACACGACATTGTGATTCAATTACAGTAGCAAAACTGCTGCTCAGAGAAATTATCCCAAGGTACGGTTTTCCAGTCACTATTGAAAGTGATGGTGGAAGCCATTTTGATAACAAACTTATGAAACTGATATGTGAGGCTATGAGCATTGAGCAGAAAATACATTGTGCATACAGACCAGAGGCATCTGGGGTGGTCGAGCAGATTAATGGGACAATAAAAAACAGAATTGGAAAAATGTGTCTAGAAACTGGTGTAAAGTGGACTGATGCTCTTCCACTTGTTTTAATGTCATTAAGAAGTACACCTGATAGAAAGACAGGTTTGAGTCCTCATGAAATTCTCATGGGCAGAGTCATGAGACAGGCTTTTGTTCCTGTAGGTAAATTGTTAAGCATAAATGACAGTGCTATTTTGGATTACTGTAAGAGGTTATCTGATTTAGTAACTTCTGTGTCTAATCAGGTGGGAACTGAAGCAGAATCAAATGAGAAAGTTCAGACTCATGATTTGAAACCTGGTGATTGGGTCAGAACAAAAGTACATCGAAGAAGAAATTGTTTGGTTCCTAGATGGCAGAAACCTAGACAGGTTATTCTGGTCACTACAAATGCAGTAAAGTGTAGAGGATTGAAAAGGTGGATTCATCCTAGTCATACTATTCCAGTGCCTACTCCTGAAAATTCTGATGATGAAAGTGATACTACGGAAGACTCTGATTCCGAAGTAGAAGGTGAAACTAATCCAGATTCTGAAGATCGACAGAGAAGTCGACATCTGGAACAGGTACCTGTGAATGAAGAGTTGCAAAGAAAAAACTTGGAGATTATTGAAATAGATTCTGGAAATGAAGAGAATCTATTAAAAGGAAAGACAACTGGAGATTCAGTTCAGAAGACAAATGGAGTAAATTCTGTTGAAAACAGAGAGGCTGAAACAATTGAAATTTCTGACCAGGAGAGTATCGAAAAGCAGAAATCAAACTCTGAAGTAAGGAACGGAAAACCAGAAACTGGGAAGTTGGAGGTAATTGAAGAAGAAGAGGAGGACGAATTACCTAGTACCAGTGATGGAAGACAAAGCATAGTTCCTGATAGAGTGAAACTGCCGATTAGAAAAGTTCCTGAGTCAATTATTGAAGTTTCAGACTATGATTCTGGAGAAAGTGATGTTGAAAGTGAAAGCAGAAGTTCAAAGAAAAGATCCTGGAAGTCAGAAGTAAATGTTTCTGAACCTAAAAGAAAATTCTTGAGAAAAACTGATTTCTGGCCAGGTGGTAGGCTGAGAGTCAGATTAATCAGAAAACCGAAGGAGCAGGTGGAAGAAATTAGTAGTCAAAAGGATGGTGAAAAGGAAGTTGGAGTTGGAAGAAAAATTGAAGTAGTGACGAGAAAGACAAGGAGGATTATAAAGCCAAATCAGAAATATAAATCTCCTGAGTGGTCTTATCTAGTGATTCCTCCAGTTCTTGATATTTACGATAGCAGTGAAGAAGAAGAAGAAATTGAAGAAATTAGTGACAATGATTGAAGTTTAGGGATGTTTATAGGGATTTTTGGTTTTTAATTTTGGCAAAAGGCTGAAGAAGTCTTGTTAGGTGACATAAGGTCGAAGAAAAACTGTTTAGCTGTGAAAATTTATTTGTGACATAAGGTCGAAGAAATACTGTTAGGGTTTGAAAAAAAAAAAATTTCTTTTAAAAAGGGGGGTGTATATATAAAATTAGTTAAATCATTTTTAAAATAATTTTTTGTTTTCTTTTAAGGCAAAGCTAACAGAAAGATGCCTTTTGTGAAAGAACAGAGTACTTCAAGGTGTTCTATTTTTAAGAGGTGTTGTAAGATGACTCTGATGTGTGTGCTCATTTTAATTCTGCTCTGGTTAATGTTAGCTGTTGTTATTCCTTTTAAAATTAACAAAGATTCTCACAAAGTAAACATGACAAGCAAAGCTTCAGTTAGTCAAAACAAACATAGTGCAATAGGCAAAGTTATCGATCATCAACCTGACATTCATCAGGACAAATCTATTAGTGATATTTCAAGCAATACATTTACAAGGCTTTTGTGTGAATATGTTAAAGTAATGAATGCAAAGGATTGCTATGTGTGTGTTAAATTGCCTGCTTCTGTTTCAGAGGGAGTGACATACAATATGCTTCCTCTTACATATGGTGTAACATGTAGCGTGTTAGCTAGTTTGTTCTATCAAACTGGACGCTTGGAATATTATTATTCGAATTATGATGAAATCTTTGGGAATTTAAAATTTGAGGGTGCTTTGAATAAGCATAAAAAGGCTAAACAGATGAGGGAATTTTTCCTTGTTACTAATGAACTCACTTATGAGTATGCTTACAAAAACAATCTAACCTGCAAATTAAGTGTTGAAGGAAAGAAATTTTTGAACCTAGTTGAGGAGAGGAGAGCAATTTACAAGAGAAATGAAATAGTCAAGCAGACTAAGTCTAGGTTCTGGCACATAGATAAACCAATTAGTGGTAAGCTTTACATTAGAAGGGACAATACACTTTTTGATAATTACTTTGTGGGTGCAAGCAATTGTGAGGATACATATCAGATTATGGGAGGTTGGGGATTCAAAGGTGGAAAAGATCCAATCTTTCCTGGGATATATTTTGTTTGTGGTGATAAAGCTTACTACAACCTTCCTGACCATTGGTATGGGACTTGTTATGTAGGGATTGTTTTTCCCAAATTTTTCCATGTTGACAGAAATACTGAAGGATTGTTCAAAATTAATAATTATGTAAATAGGGCTAAAAGAGAAACTTTTACAGAAATTTTGGGAGATATTTTTGAAGCAGTGATACCTTTAGTAGGTATAACCCTGAATTCAGGGAGAATTAGAAAATTGTCCACAATTGTTGATAGATTGTCAACAGATACAGCTGATGGTTTCCAATTAGTAAATGTCGAGGTCATTGCAATTAGATCTATGGTGATTCAAGATCGCCTTGCTTTAGACATACTCCTTGCAAAAGAGGGAGGAGTCTGCGGTATTTTACATGTGCAACATTGTTGCACCTACAATCCTGATGAGAGTAAGAATATTGAGATGTATATTAAGAATATTACAGAAATGCATTCCGAAATAATTCCATTAGAAGAAGAAGATTTTTCAGAAAAACTTTCAAAAAGATTTCAAACAATAAAAAACTGGTTCCATGATATTGGAAGTTCAATTCTTGGCAAGATTTTGGCACCTTTGATTGTAATAATATTCATATTTGTTTTGACAAAAATTGGTTGTTTGTTGCATAAGAGAAAGAGACAAATGAAAGAAAAGAGAAGAATTTATAAAATTCAGAAAGAAGAAGAAAGGGAAATTGAGTTACAAGAATTACACAGAGCACAGTATGACAATCGCAAGTATTTTTCAGAAACAAATTTCTAGAAATACTAACTTCAAAGAGTTTGAATCATTTTCTAAGAGGTCTAAATTTTCTCAAATGTTGGGTTATGGTGTGGTGATTTGTTAATCACCAGATGAGGGAGTTGATGGAGCGAGATAGAAAATAAAATTTTATTTAAACTCGCGAAGTCACACTTCCATAATATAAATTAATAATATTAATGATTTGTGATGTTTTAATCTAACCCAACCTAGATTAAACTTTATACACGGGGACATTAACATGTGTGCTCATAAACGTGCATCATTGTTGCATCTTTTGTTCGTGTAAAAATAATAAATTAATTTGTCGTTTTCGTTTTTGTCATTACTAACTGCTACAGATTTTTAAATGGCATGTGCTTATTTTGCTTTCCTTGTCTATGTAATGTCATTTCTACTATTATAGGTGCATTTAAGATTTCATGGATTCTTGAAGACTGGTAGATATAAAATGCTGCTTTATTTGTTTGCTTCTTGCTAGGTAACATTTGACTAACAGGGTGGGTTAATGATTTAGTAAACAAAGGGTGGAAACAGAACAAAATAATATTTCTTACATTAATACTTTTCTTGTGTTTGTTTTATACTAGAAAAATAAGTTGCCTGCTTTTGGGCCTAGTTTGCTCGAGTTTGCTAAAAAGATTAATTCAATTTCTGCTTGAAGCACGATGTCCACCAGAAAGCTTTTCCACGAAAGTTACATTCACATAACAAAGAAGATGTGTTGTCATTAATTTTGTCGGACGTGGCCAAGGTCAGAAACCGGCAGAAAGAAAGCCTGATAACTTGGCACTCGAGGAAGTAAAATGAAGTCAGCGAGAACTCTTGTTCAAATTGTTGCAAACTAAGGAAGCTTTGGAACACGTACAATAAAGACAATGGTCTCAAAGAATATGACAGAATGGAAGTTTTGAAATATGGGGTGACATGTCACTTGTCACCTTCGGACCAATGGGACATCGACTTTTGCAGAATATTTTCCTTTACTTAGATTAGCTAGCTTAGAAAGGTATAAAAAACCCTTGCCCTATGGTTAGGGCTGGCTGCTGCTTTTCTACTTTCGGATGAGGGTGTCATGCCGACAGACTTTGCGTGGAGCACGTAAGAGCCCTTAGAGACTTTACTTTATCTCCATTTATTAAGCTTAGCTAGGGACTTAGGATTTTAGAAATGCTAAATTTATATTTTCTTGCTTAAAACTGTATTTTCCTTTGATATTTTCAAACATGCTTACTATGATTCTAATAAAATTACATTCATAAAATTATATTCACAACAATCTATAATTAGTTAATAAAATCTTACTTATGAAAACAAGCTGGTCTTGGTTATTCAGAAGTGTGGGTTACTATTAGCTAGATGCCATCGCCATGGTGGTCATATAAATAGTTAGGTTTGTTTAAATAATGATTTCTTTTACCGCGGTTGTATATAAAATTGTAAATAAGTTGTACATAAGTTTAATTCTGACCACCTGATTCAGTAGGTCAAATATGTCATATTAGATTAATGGGTCCATGAGTTAGAGTAGTGTTTAATGATATAGGTAATTGAGTTAGGTAGCGTTGCTTATGACATATTTCCTATAGGCCGCTGGATCACTACGTGTGAAGGGGCCGTATTTACAAGGAGAGGAAAAGTCACGCAGGGTGGCCGTTCCTCTCCTTGTAAATATGGAGGAGCCTCCTACGCCACCAGTACGTCACAAAAAGTGACGTACTGGTGGCGTTGGGGGTTTGTAAATCTGCCCCCTTTGTATGAACGCAGGTTGGTGGTGGCCAGGGGTAACTTGTCCCCCTGGCACTGCCCTTCCAACCTACGTTGTTAAAGGTCATGCAGGCAACAGCATGAAGAGAAAGGAATTAGGGTTCAGGGGGCTCTGCCTACGTCCTGGAGTATCCACTCTTTCCCCAGCCCCTCAGGAGCGAATATGATCCTATTAAGTGGTTAATGGTGTGGCAAGGGTTTGACCCTGAAATGTCATGATGGGGTCAAAGGACGCGTGATGTCATTTCCAGCCAGTGGCGTAGCAAGGTCAAGTGGTACCCAGGTCAGAACATTTCTTGTCACCTCCGGCTTGACAAAATGGCAACAATATGTGTTTAAAACACTTATTTTTTCCATTTTGTCAACCCCCCTCAGTGATGACATCTGGGGCGGCCCGCACCCACCGCAACCCCCTTCTTACGCCACTGCTTCCAACACCCTTTGGTATTTTACTCAAAGAACGTCAAGGGGAAAAGGCCTGGGTGGTAAATTCTGTTCCGCTTGCAGAATTCGGGGAATTTCGCGTTCCGCGGAGAACGCGGAATAGCCCAAAAATTCCGCGATCCGCTGCATTCGCCGAATATTTTGCTTGTTCGCGCTTTCAAAATGAGCGTTTGCGAGATATTTCTCCCGAGCCCGCAAACAGCATTCCCGAACAGAAAAAAAGCATTGCAAACAGGCGGAACAAGCAATTCCGCGTGTTCACTGAACTTTTGCGTGCTCGTGGAGATTTCTTACTGTTTCACAAAGCTTTGCGTAGCGCAACTATACAAATTCCGCCCACCCCTAAAGGCAGTGCAACCTATCCGTGCCCGTCTCCTCACTGGTCTCAGACTGAGGCAGAGCTCCACACCTGTGGCGCTAACCTGCACCACAAGCAGGGCTTTAAGTGGGATGAAAAAACGGGGGGGGGGTCTCTCAAAGGGGCGTGGCCAATGTAATTAAGGGGCATGGCTTAAAACACGTAAGCTAAAAATCTGTGCTTAGCATAGTGTGCCGCCCGACTTGTATTTTGCTGTTTCTGTCATTACATCCAGATATATGATACAACAAGTAACATTACACCTACAGCAAGTCAGGACTATTGGCTTTGTCAATGGTTGTTAGTTGCATAAGATAAATAAGCAGCAACTATGCTTGTATATAATATTGAAAAAGCTTCCACTTCAAGTCCTGGTGACACCACGACAATGTTGCTGCTCCTAAGTTTCAAAAAGAGAAGGGAAATCCAGAGAGAAAACGACTCTCTTTTAAGGATTTCACCTGGCATGACGCCACTAGTGAGAAGAGCAGTGTGAGCACACGGACATCCATGTGACTGCTGTCACTGCCTTCAGAAAAAAACAGACCTCCTGTGCCAGGCACAAAACAGAGCCTGTTGGAGACCTGTTTCGAGGCCCCCTTTAAAACACTGCTGGTGCTCAGCACCGGCGAGAACCGGCCCACTTAAAGCCCTGACCATAATTATTTTGAATCTGCATGCTGTGTTTTATTTAAATGTGACTAGCCAGTGGGAAAGTGCTTTTTGTACTACTTCTGTAGTGTTACAGCTATAGGTAAATTGAAGTGACTATTCTGTATAGGTCCTTTTTGTTGTTTACTCTGCATTGGTTTATTTTCTTTGAAGGTGCTTTGGTTTTTCCCCCTCTTGGGTATCACCCAGTGCTTGAAATGGAAAAACAGAAGTGTAGGTACTCTGTACTAGGGTACCTGATTGTTTTTGAGAAGTGCAGGTACTCTCCAATTAAAATTATAGCATTTCTCTTGAGAAATAAAAAAGTGCCGGAACTCCATACCGGACAGTACCGGCCCATTTAAAGCACTGGTCTCACCGCTGCTCCCTCTAGTAGGACCTCTGTCTTTCCTTCATATTAGGCTGCTCAGTTCCTGGTGAGGAAAACGCGGTACAGTAATAATGCAGCTCATATGAAGCAGCTCCTCATCCCTGCATCATATCTTCTCAGCACAGCTGCAGGTTTTCCCCACTATGGCGACCTCCAGATCTCACCAAATTTCAGCAGACAGAGAACTCGCTTACTCGACCAGGCGAAAGCACCATGAGCCTTGTAAGGGAACTGAAAGCGCTACTTAAATGCCAATTCAATACAATGTCTACAGCGGTGGAATTACAGCCAATTTCTATTCTGGCTCCTCCGCCTCCTGGGAGAGTCAGTCGGTGTTCTCTAGATAGGCAGAAGCCAGTGGAATCTGAATATATATATTGACCTCCACCCCTTCTCGCGAGGGCTATATGTTCCATGGGGCTTGTAGGCTTATAGATAGGAGGCCCCAGCGGTAGCTGACAATTGACCCCGTGTTTAAGACATCCCTCCTTTTGTAAGTCACACTTGCAGTCTAAGAACCCCTTCTATATGAAGACATCTCCTGCTGTTGAATTGGGCACCTACATAGTGAAAAATACCATTACATTCTAAGGAACCGTGCGCTTTAAAAATCTACAGCAATGTGAATGTTGAGGGCACCACGACTTTCATCTTCAACCCACCCAGGTTTACAGCTAACTGAACTTTGTAAACTTGAACTTGTAACCAATATCATCAATGTGGAAACTGGTACTTCAAGTCCCAGAATTAGCCATGTGATCTTGGCTTGAAAAACAGAAAAGGCATCTAGGGCCTGGGAAGGGGGCAGGGGCACCATGCTTTAATGGTGTCCTCAGCAGCTTACTCCAAGGCTGAACACCTCTGCTCCAAAGATAGGCTCTGGGTAGGTCAGCTGCAGCGGAAACTTCATATTTTCAGCTCAATGGGGTTAGCAACTGCAAAGCAAAAGGGCAGGAAATGGAAAGGTCTAAATCATTCCATGTATTTTTTTTCTCCAGAATCAGACATTCAAACTAAAAAACAGGATGGCAATTGGTCTCTACAGCGGAACTGGACATGCCGATATTGGGCGACTGAGGCCAGGAGAGTGGAGCAGGTTAGATTTAATTTGGCCATCTCGTCAGATCAATAACTTGAGCAAGGCAAAATGCAGTTTATCAGTATAAAATGTACCTATGAATCTATGCATGGTATTTATAAGGAGTATATCTAGTTTTAAATCAATCGAACGCTGTAGAGGAATGGGGACTACAAGTGTAAATTAAAGATCAGGATGTGTCTTCATGATTTGTTTCGTAGCAGGATGCAGTCAGTCCCATGCTTCTGGACAAGATTGACCCTGGAGATCTATTTTTTCAGTTTCACATGGATGAGGTCTGATATTCCAGATAGGCCTGGGTGGTAAATTCCGTTCCGCTCACGGAATTTGGGTAATTTTGCGTTCTGCGGAGAACTCGAAATTGCCCAAAATTCTGCGATAGGCGGCTTAGCAGAATTTTTTGCTTGTTCGCGCTTTCAAAATGTGTGTTCGCAAGATATTCCCCCCCGAGCATGCTAACAGCGTTCGCGAACAGGAAAAAAGCATTTCGGAACAAGCAATTCTGCATGTTCGCGGAACTCTGTGTGCTTGCAGAGATTTTTGACTGTTTTGCGCAGCTTTGCGGAGCGCGACTACGCAAATTCCGCCCAGCCCTAATTCCAGATCCTGGGTGCCCAGCAGGAGATGGCCTGTTAACTTGTTTTTTCCTTCTTGCACTTTCTTCCATTTGGTCTGGTGATGCTGCTTTGGTGACCACAGAAGATCTCTGCTGTAAAGACCCTCAGGACGGGACTCCATTTTGAGCAGGCCAAGACTCCATTTTCTGCCTGATCATCATCACCTCTACCTTTGACTTAGATGCCGGATGCCCTTATCTTTGAAGGACCTGTTGAAGTGTCAAATTATCTGGACAATTACACAGATGAGACACCTAATACGGCGTCAGTCTGGGACAAGTGCCTTGTTATCTTTATTTCAAGATCAGATAGTGAAAATAACATAAAAAAATGTAGTCTGAATGTATGTTTTTTACGTAGTTGTTTATACTAAAGTGTCTTAAGATTAGCATATTGATGCATACAGGTTATGCCAAAAATGCCTCAAAACACCCCAAGCAAGATAAGATCGCTGGTCAACAGTATATAAGGCCCATCAAGTCATCACTTCGGTAGAGAGGTCCTTCACCCAGGTTATCGCATAAGATACTGCCAGAGGTTCTAACAGAGACCGCCATTTTATCGGACTGTCACAGCATCCTGCCCTACGCTGAGAGCTGATACTTAGCCAATGCTAAGAGGAGAGGAGCTGAGCCCTGATGTTTGTTTTCCTTTCGAGGGAATACTCTCTGCTGGCTATCAATAATTACAGCTTCTTGCTGTAAACAGGTATGCAATAGGGTGCCAGCTGCGGCCAGTAGTGGGAGTACCGGCCGGGCGGTGACGTGGGGAGGGGAACGGGCAGGGCGGGGGGTAGTAATGTATGGATTACGGACTTTAAAAGGTAAGGAACCATAAAAATAAATAAAACGAATTTCGTTGCACACACTGCTTCACCAAATGCGATGCAGTGTGTGCAACGAAATATGTTTTATTTATTTTTATGTTTACTTACCTTTTAAAGTCCGTAATCCATACATTACTACCCCCCCACCCTGCCCCTCCCCCCCCCTCCCCACGTCACCGCCGGCTGGTACTCCGACTACCGGACACGGCTGTAAGGTGCATCCTAAGAGTCTCTTAATGTAAGTTGAGCTACTTCAGGCTCTCATAGTATAGCGCATAGAAGTAGTGTTTAGTATTTTAGGTCATCAAATGTAATTTTGACCATGTTAGAAATGTTCATATTACTCTTGTGTTAGTAATGTGCATCAGCGCTCTTTTAATAACATTCTGTGTTGGTATTTTATATGTGCTATGCAATAGGATGAAGTTGTTGAAATAAAACACTTTTTCATATTAAGTGTTTTTTCTCTAAGAGCATAACTTGTGTGTAATATTCAAAATAACGAAACTGGGTTTGAATTCCCACAACGTCCCTGACCCCTTTTTTAAGGGACTGTCAGTAACCCAGAAAGCATGGACACCACATCAACTATGTAATGAGTGGGGGGGCTACAAAACCTGTACTTTCAGGCTCAAGAGTTAGTGCACTGAACTAGGTTCAGGCACACGTGGGTGGGAAAGTCAAACTTCGTAGAGCTAAGCCAAAGCCTTAGTTTACTTAACATCTTGATCTTGCTTTTGAGATATGGTGGAAGGTTAGTGTTTACCACCTTGAAAGTGATGCAGTTGGCTTTCAAAATAATGCTTGCCTGATTGAGGAAACCAGTGGAGTCCTCCAAAAGTATGGCTTAAATTCTTATATTTAATCTGTCACTTCTTTTTCTAGCCTAATGGAGTACCTTCAAAGTTTTTGTTTCTGTCTTTTCTCTTTTTCAGTGAAGGTTTATTCTTTTTGTAATGTACTGGTTTCCACAGATGGCTATTCAAGGGGACAATGTAAGGCCATGTGGTCCGGTTAGGCCCAAGCTCCAATCTCTTTTATTCTTAACATCCACTTAAATCCACTTGAAACAGAAGAATTCCTGCTGGGACCCATCAGAGCGGGCTTCAATTCAAATCAACCAGTATCATCCTAAATTAACCCCGATCACCCCAGTTCTTTCCAGCATGCATTTACGGACAATTAGAACTAGATGCAAATGTATGATTGGTGGGCAAATTTACAAGATTTGATGCAAAGCAACACAACAAGACAACTTGCTGTGTCAAATGGAAATGGCAGGAATATGCCGTATCTTCTATGATATTCCCTCTGCGCTGGTGCACTCAGTACAGCCTAGCACCAAAGCAGGCACCCTTCTATCATTATACAAGATGCCTGTGTTACAACCAGGGTTGTTTTTGTGCAGGAAGGGGCACATTCCTACACATAAACAATCCTCTGAGACATTTTCCACTTTCTAAGTGTACTGCAGAATGAAGCACTCATGGAAAGGGGAAAGGAGAAATAAAGATATTGGTCCTTGTTACAGCACACCTCGTAAGGCGTACCATTTTCATACACCATCCCTAGTGGTTTTCTAGTGAAATTAAATCGGGAAATGCGCCAAAATCGAAGGGTGGGTGTGTATGTGACTCCATGGAACGCCTTCCCAGCTCAGAGTAATGCAATGCAGCGACTAGCGCGATCTTGTGTTACTCCATATTTCCTATGTCACGCAGAGCCATGGAAGGTCGCTTACCGTGGCATAGCAAATCTGATTTAAGGGCTTGCGTTGCCTTGCATCACTTTGTGTTACACAAGGGCAATTGAAGCCCTTGATAAATCAGGCCCCAAAGTCTTGCTTACACACCTGTGCACCTGAATAAGCTTTTATGATTGGCTAATCTACTCTGCATCTCACACAAAGTCAGGAGTCTCTGAATTTAGAAGAACCTACATTCGGAAGTAGCCAAGATTTACAACAATCTTTTCTACAGCAACAATTACATTCTGGAACTCTCATCCTACAGCCCTAGAGCCAAAAGTTTTCTTTCGTCATACAGATGTTTCATAAAAGCCCAACTATCTTTCCTTACAGGCTTTCCCTGCCAACCATCTGCTACAATCCTAGCTAGCCACAAGTGCTGATGTGTGCATCCTGGTGTTCAAAGGACAATGCATTTTTAGTCAACAGTTGAATATTGGCACTAACAAAGTAAAAGGACTCTTTACAGTGCAACACTGGATACACCAGTTTTATGCAAGTTATGCAGGAACAACGTGGAAGAGGGAAGTCGACCAACTCTATCAGGTAAAGCTGGAAGAGGTGATCTTTTCAGTGTTGTCTGAAAAGTAAAGTGCTTAGTATGTTATTAGTGGTGAGATCCTATATAAAATAGTTCAACAAAAGTTAATAAATGGTGTACTTTGGTGATAGGCAGTCAAAAAGAGATATTTTCTCAGATATGCCCAGATTCTCAAGAAACCTTATTTATGTATTAGAGGGAGAGGAATTGAATTCCAGAATTTTGAGCTTTAATTGTCTCCCAAATCACTTATCTGTATGGTTGAGTGGCAAGCAGGTGCAGGGGTGCCAATGTTAAGTCTCTCATATTTCTGAAGACCATGGCTGTGTGAGTGTGGGACCTGTGGATGATGCACAGTGTTTTGACATTGACTTTGATTTTCTGTCTTTTATCGGCAGTCTTTGCACACCTTCAACATTACAGGAACATAGTTGGAGTGAAGCAATTTGAGTAAGAGGCTGGCATCTTAAGTCTGGGCCCTATGTAGTTTGCTAGTGTTTTTTTAATATATTTTGGGGGTTTTCTATAGCATGGACGTGACCCGTAGGCATCAGAGCACTTTACTAAAGAGAACAGTTACAAAACAATCACAGCAGTAGTAAATTAGAGATACAGCCTAGGAAGAATTAAAAACAGGTAATCGAGAGTAAGTGTGGAGATAACTTGTGCACATGTGTAGTGTTCAATCAATCAATACAGGAAGATATTTGTGATCCAATAACGTGAACATTAAGCCAACAATTTTGGAGAAGTGGAAGAGAAAGGAAATTAATTCAAGGGTCTTTCAAAGAGAGCAGCTTTTGAGATCTTTTTTGAAAGTTCTATGGCTTATGGTCATATGGAGGTGTGGAGTGAACGCGATTCAAATTCTTGTGGTGCTTCCCAGGAATGACTGGTTCATGGATCACTCTCGTCTGAAGGTAGAGGACCCCAGCAGAAAGGATTGAGCATTTTTTGAACCCCATTTTGTGCCTGAGATTTAAACGTTTTCAATTAGGTATGGCGTGAGAAGGGGTGCAGCGCCTTGCATGTGTGCAGGCAGTTTTAAATTGGGCGCTTGCCTCTACAGGGAGCCAGGCCATTGGGTAGATAGCAGGATAGCAGTGATGTGGTTACAATTCTTGTGAGTGATTGCAAAGTGGCACAGAGCAGGCGGAACTGCTCAGAGCAGATGTAAGTGAACTTTGGAAATGCCTGAGAAGGCAGAGACACTGTAGTCAGGTTTGGAAAGGACCATCACCTGTCCAACTGATTCTAGGTCCTGCTCTTGGATGAGATGCCTGTTCCCCCAGAGCAGCCTTAGATGGAGCTGGATGCTCTTGGCCAGCACTGTGATAAGTCTCTGGTGACCGAAGCCTCTGTCGAGAGCGATTATGAACAATGGAGGGTTGGCACCCAAAAGCAGGGAGGCTCTCCATCCAGTCTTGCACAGATAGATTAGGTTTCTTCAGAGATATAAAAAGGAATTCTGTTTTTGGTGGGTTTAGTTTGGGATGGTGATTTGACATTCATGATATAAAATCTTATGGCGGTGTGGGGTAGGAGGGTGATGTCCGAGCATGTGACGGTAAAGTAGACACAGGGGAGTCATACTTCCATTCAACTCTCCCCCATGAGACCCATTCCCCTTTTTATCCCAGAGCTGGATGGCCCTACGTTTTAATTCCATGTTGGGAAACCACTTGCTGTTTAAGGAAACAGCCCAGATTACACTAAGAGTCGCTCTCAGTCCACAGACGGATGCTGGAGCTGAAGTATCATTGCACTTAGTAGGGGGGTTTTGCCACCTCCTATAATCTGCTGTCCAGGAAATCTCAGGGCCATGTGATATCTACCCCTATGTGGCCCTTACTATGCATCCTGTCCGGCTTGGTTTGGAAATCTGTGTGTTCAGTTAGGATGTATAAAGTAGGCCTGGGCGGCAAATTCTGTTCCACTCGCGGAATTTGCAGAATTTGGGTAATTTTGCATTCCGCGGAGAACGCAAAATTGCCCAACATTCTGCGTTCCACGACTTTGCAAACTTTTTGCTTGTTCGCGTTCTCAAAATGCGTGTTCGTGAGATATTTCCCCCCGAGCGCGCAAACAGCGACTGCGAACAGTAAAAAAGCATCGCGAACAAGCAATTCCGCGTGTTCGCGGAATTTCTGCTTGTTCGCGGAGATTTTTTACCGTTTCGCGGGGATTTGCGTAACGCCATTACGTAAATTCCGCCCACCCCTAAAGCTGTGGGGTTGGTGTCATATCGGGTTATGTTTATAACTACTTTGTATGGTTCCTTCTTGTTGGGTTAGATCATGGCCCTATCCTACATAGATAGAGGTGTATAAGGCATTTTTGCTTTCTCGGGGGCTACTTCTTGGGACATGTAAAGTCTGTCTGTGCCTTGCGTCTACTGCATGTGGGATCAATGAACAGACATAACATGACCTGGCTGATGCTCGGGAGCCGGCTGTGGTCATGTGCTGATACCATGTGTTATGCCAAAGGGTGCTGTATAGTGCATGGGGGATAGTGGTCTTCTGTTTAGTGTAATTTCAGGTGACATATGAGAGATCTCTACGCAGGCGTTGTGGCGACCTTTTATCCAACTCCTCTGTACTCAGTAGTTCCTTGGTAGTGTCCAAGTGTGGGACTATCCACAATAGACAGATCATACATAGCAATACAAGTATACATAACTTTTGTGGTGAAACATCAGTTGTTGTAATGGATCCCCTGGGAATCGTCTACGCTCTTCTGGTGGCTGTGTTCCCTCTGAGCAGTCCGTAAAAGTTAGCGGGTTTTAGTTAATGGATGGTGGCATCATGGAGTGGCTAGACAGCATGCTGGAACATCGCACCCATGCACTTTTCCCCTCCCCTTTGAGGGTTGTGTGTGATAGGCAGGCACCTTGCAGTGGGCCTGGGGGCTTCCATTTGTGTATGCTCAGTACTTTTTCCTTTTTTTTGGATATTGGGTGTTGAAGACAAGTCGGCGTTTGTGCACTTTGTTGTCCTTGCTGCTACCTGTTTTGAATAAGACTGTTGTTTGTTGTTAATACAGTGAATTAAACATTTAGCTCCATTCTCAAAGGGTTTTTTGGAAAACCCGTAGTTTGCCATAGAGGTGTGATCCCATAAACCTATCAGTCACGATCTGGCGGGGTATTGAGAGATTACCTTTTATTGGGTGTGTTTTTCAGTACTTAGCGGAGTAAGGGTGTTTACTAAAAAAACTTTTTAAATGACAAATCCTATTATTATTATATGCTTTTGAGCCCCTCCCCCTTTCATCCTACTATGGCTCGGGGACTGATCAGTGTTGGATATTTTGGGGAGTAGGTGCCATGAGTTTAGGAAGGGATAGTCTTGTGGCTTTGGCCGGAGATCTTTGGGCTACATATCGGAAACAATGGTTCCAGTGGCACAACAAATGTATGACTAATAATCAATACAACCTGTGTTAATTAATAACAAATAAAGGGTTGAAGGAGGGTGTCCGAAAGAGAAACGACTCTACACCATAAGATTTTATACCATCATTGAAATTATAATTCTTTTTTTCTTTTTCAACAATCAATAAATATTTGTAGTGTTACAAAAATAAGTGCAAAAGTGACCCAAAGTGTAATGTGAGAACCTAGGAGGTACAGACAATTATACAAAACCAATAGGAACAGGAGTGACATACAAGGTTTCTAAAAGGAATAATGTACAAGAAAAAGAAAATAACCAGCAATTAATTAATAATGACAACAATGTATAACAATAGCTATCGAGAATCATAGACACTGTTTGTAGGGTTCATTTTCTGGGGGCGTCGACGGCGTTTCGACCCAAGCAGTATAATGGGTCTCGTCAGGACTGGGCAATATGGGACTTCTGTGAATTAGGAGTGAGAAAATAGGGTTGATCTATGGGCGGCACTAATTTTCTGAGAACCCCTCATCTGGTGCATGCATAAGAGTGTCGTCGTTGTGCGGCCCATGCCTGAGCCCATTTCCATGCTGGGACTACCTTTTATTCAAATTTAGCCCCAGCTGCATGTGCTGTGAGTTGCTTTGTGTGTACGCTACATGTGAATGGAAATGTGGGAAGAGGGGGCGTGTTGCTGTAGGTGTGGCTGGTGCTTGCAACATGCCCCTGGAACACTGTTTTAGTTTGTGCATCTCCCTCTTTACCGGCACGTGGTGTGTCACGAGGACCTTCCTCGTGGCATTAGTTGCACACCTTTGGCTGACCTTGGCCCTGCCTTTGTATCTGAAATCATCTTTTTGGGCTAACCTTTTTGGGTGGTTTCCTTTTAGTTTTGGGCGTTTCCCTGAGTTCTCGCATAATCCATTGTTCTCCCTTGCCCTGCACGGAGACGGTCATTGGCCGCTCTATGGTCCCCTTCACCCATCTATGTTGCTCCATGTGGCCCAAAGTTGGAGCCCTCTGTTTCCCCAGGAAGGTGCCTGCTCTGTTGGAGCACCATGAGCGACTATGCTTGAGCTGGAGGTGAGCAAACCCAGAGCCCTGCATTTCAACGGGAGCCTGAGTCAGGGCTTGGAATCCTCCATCCTGGGCACCCACCTCTCGCTCGGACCACCCCCTACTTCATATCAGCATTTCGGGTGGGCCGCTGTTCCTAGCTTTTGGGTGGAGTCTCTACAGTCATGTGTCACCTAAGAAAACTTGTGCATCTCTTGTCGACCTTCGAAGGGGTGAAAGGTAGGGAGACCAAATTTTGGAAACCAAAAATGGGGACGTTTCGCAAAAATAAATAGTTAAGAGCCGCACTAATTCAAAATGATCCGAGGGGCACACAACAACAACCAATCGGTGTAGAAACACGGAGGAGGCACTGGTACAAAACTGAAAAGTCGACTCTGGTGGAAATGTCATCCATGTACAAATGTCTCTTACATTGAGTTAAGTCCACTCACAAGAAACACCTGGACCGGACCCAAAATTGCAAAATTAGTGGGACAGCTTATGAGCAACTGGGACAGCGTCAGCAAATCCGGGACCCTGGTCACCCTAGAGAACCCCCTCTGGAGTCATCGTCATGCTCAGGGCTGGCCTGGGAACCACAACCGGCCCTGGCAAAGTGCTCCCCCCCCTCCGCACTTGGGGGGGGGGGGGTTTGGAGGTGCCGCCGAGCTCTTTGCTGAGGCCTGTTTTCGGCCGATTTTGGTACAGGCCGATTTTGCAGCCCCCACCTGTGCGGCGCATCGGGGATTGCCCGGTGCCCACTATGGCCAGTCCAGGGCTGGTCCTACTGACTTTGGCATGTGGCGGCTCTGGAGTTTTTGGCTCTACTGTTCCTGGTGCAAGAAGAACATTGTTCTCATCACAGAGGACGGCTTCGTTTTAGAACTAAAAGGGAGGCCTCCATTTTCAGTGGATTCTAGAGCATTTGTGGGCGCTGTTAGGACTACATGCCATGAAGGAGACCCCAAGAGTGAGCCTGATGCCCAAAAATGGGGTCCTTCTGGCATGGTGAATGGAAAGCGACCAAACAGACTTCGGCTGCGGGACCTGGATGTCTGCATTTTAAAATAATTTCCTATTTGGCTCCCTCGTCAGACAGCCCTGCCCCTGGGGTGTGGCCAGTGAACCCTGCCCTGGGGGATCAGCAGCAGAGTGGGGCCTAGTTACCGTGGGTGTTTTAGGCAAACTGATCATTCTGTGCTCCCATGGAGCCATTATTGATGCCAAATTTAGTTGAACACCCGATCGGCATAGCCCCCAGCCCCCCTCCTTCAGCTCCTCCCTCCTGCTGCTGTTCCCTCCCCGTGTTGCTTTCCCCCCTGCCTTCCTTCTTTTTTTTGGTCTTTTTTTTTTGTCCTCATATTCCACCAGGTTTCAAATATTACAGGTTGTTCAAGTACCATATGCTGACTCAGTGCGTGACTTGCAAGGGTTATAAACTGTTCCTATTTCGCAACCCTTCAGCATAGCAGGGGTACCTTAAGCCAGCGATCGGAAACCGTACAATTGTGGATGATACTGCCACAAAACCAGTAAAATAGAACCAGGTAAACACCCTCATATCCTCCTCCCAGTGTTCGTTGTTTCTGTATCCTGCTGACCATTGTGGCTTCGCCACCCATGCCCTCCTCTTGCTCTCTGTGCTTGATTTCTCATCACCCCACCTGCCCTCCTCCCACTGTCGGGTGCTCATTTACTAACCTCCGCCCTTCGTCCTCACCCTGTCTGTGCTTGAACTTCCCTTCCTCCACCCTTGTGTTGATGCTCGTCCTGCTGTGCAATATGTCTAAAAAAACATTGACAAAACGAATAGATGTTGCTTAGGTGAAAACTACTGGTTTTGCCAATGCTTGTTCTTCTGTTCCCGCCAATACCTTTCTGATCTCTGAGGCCAAGGGTTGCAAATGCAATTCCATTGCTCGCATGGAGGAAGCCAAGGGTTGCAGGTGTGACCCCTGGTCATCCATAAATGATGCAGATGCTAGAAATCATCTGTAGAGTCCACTCAGGAGAGACATAAGCCCAGTCCTGGTGGCTTGCAGAATCAATCACCGTGCCATCTGGACCCCACCTAGGAGTGGCATAAGTCAAGCCTCCTCTGCAGACTATGGAGTCCCAACTGGAGCTGTGAGTATCAAGTGCACATCAGATAGTTTGTGCTTGGCGACAACCTTTGTTATCAGTGGATTTAGGTTAAAGCTTGTGCAAAGATCCCTAACCTACAGGTCTACAGCACTTCTGCAACAGTGATTGGAGGTGTGGACATTAGTTGTTTGTTCCTTTTGTAATACCTGAAGACATCATAGGGTTGACCACTGCTCCACATTTACCCAGGGCTTTAAATGGGATGAAAAAACTGGGGGGTGTCTCTCAAAGGGGGCGTGACCAATGTAATTAAGGGTGTGGCTTAAGACCACATAGGTTAAAAACCTTTGCTTAGCATGGTGTGCCGCCCGACTAGCATTTTGCTGCTTCTGTCATTGGATCCAGATATATAATACAATAAGTAACATTCCACCTACAACAAGTCAGGACCAGTGGCTTTATCAATAGTTGTTGACTGCATAAGAAGAATAAGCAACAGCTATGGCTTTGTTGTATATAAGATTGAAAAATTTTCAGTTCTGAAATGATGAGACTGTGAAAGAACTATAACGAGTCTCTGTGAAGTTACATCACAGGCAGTGAAGGGTGTCACTGCTGCAGAGTTAAGGTGTTTTTTTTCACCCTGAGGGTGAGGGCAGAAATGGAGAGCCCGACAGGGACCCGTCTCAGCACCTTCTTGCTGGAATTGCCGGTGCTGAGCGTTGGCTTTCCTGCACCTGACCCGACTGATCTCTCTCTTCCTTTCTCTTCTCGCTCCTCCCTGCCTGAACACTTTCTCTCTACCTCACTCCTCCCTCTCTCTCCAAGCCTCCCGGTGCCTGTTATAAGTTTGAGAGACACCAGGAGTGGGGGCTTTCAAGGCCTCCAAGGGGGGAGGATGTGACTAATGGCCACAACTGCTGATTTTGAAACTAGGGAACCAGGTTTGAGTCTCGGCGTTAAATGAATATCCTGTGATTCTGGGCAAATCACTTAGGAGCAGATTAACAAGAAAGTGACGCATCTGTGAAGATGCGTCACTTTCCCTGCGCCACTTTGACAAACCCTTGCGCCACTATGGATGCGCCATATTTACAATACGGCGCACCATGGCGCAAGGATTGACAGATACGTCCGAAATTCTGACACATCTGTTGACGTAAAAGTCACGCATTGCTGGAGTCGTGTCACAAGCACGACGCAACTCCAGCAATGCAGGGGGACGCCTATCCTCATTTTGCTGCGTCACTCCTTGCTTACGCTTGCTTCAAGCAGGCGTAAGAATGTGACGCAGTGGCGTCCTAGAAGTGGCGCAGTGAAATCTTGTAGATTTCCCTGCGTCACTTCGACAAGGTTTTTATGCGTTGGTGCACCCACCCTACATACATTATACCTGACGCAGATATAATGTGACGTAGGGCTTTACAACGTAATGCATCTCCCTAGATGCGTCACATTGTAAATGGGCCTCATTTTTGCGCAGCTGCGGCACTAACAGTGACACACCTGCAACACAAAAACAACGCAAAGGGCTTGTAAATCTGCCCCTTAATCTCCCCGTGCATACCAAAAATGAATGTATCCTCGTGCACTGTAACTGGTGCTCATGTAAAGCGCTATGATACCTTCGGGTCGAGTTTGAGCTATATACATCTGCAAAAAAACAAAAAGGCTCCATCTCAGTGGGGAAATGCCCGGTGGAATAAAAGGCCTGTCCGGCCCTGGCTTTTCCTCGCTGACGTCCACAGACGTTCTCGTAAATATATGTTTTTAACTCTTTGAATCCGCCCCTCTGCTCCCCACTCTCCCTCCCGCCTACCCCGACGTTAGATCGCTTTATCCTGCGGCTTAGAGTCGACGAACACGTCTCGCCTCCATCTAGCTTTGGAAATAAGGCCAAAAGGGGCCTGTTCTATTTCAAACACACCCGTGCTAACACCGACGAATTACCACCGTTTATGCAATTTAACATTACGAATTCATACACCTGGCAAAAAAAGGGATTAGCGCGTTTTATTTCAGGTTCGGGGATGATCCTGTCATTAGCGGTCGATACTTTCATCATCTGTTAAACCTGCGGAATGCGCGCGGCGCGGAGGCGCTAAGGCGCTATCAGCGATGCGCAGCCGGCGCGTTATCGGCTCGGTGGCGCGCGGCTCACCGGCTGCGGGCGCGGGCCCAGCCACACTGGATTAGCCTGTCAATCACGCCCGGCCCCTCGCATTGTGTGATGATTTGGGGGAAATGTCACCGAGATCTGAGTCATTTCTCGGCTAATTGCGTCTTGTCTCCTCTTAATACCGCGCATGTAACGGTTTCATCACCGCACCTGACAATCACAGGGGGGCCGGCCGGCCCGGGATGGACCAGTTCGGCCCGGGATGGACCAGTTCGCCCCGGAGGGCCTTGGGAAGGAAGGTAGCAGGAAACAGTTTCGGCTTTTAGGGGCCTGTGTGATGCTGGCCCTCTGAGCGGGTCCCTGAAGCGGCACCTCGCTGGCATACCTTCTGCCCCTCCCTTCCTTGGCCCCTCAAGCGCCATGAGGCTAGATTCATCTTTTAATCTTACAGCTGACCACACCTTGCCAATCTTTGTATTTTTTGCTTTATCTGTTGTTTATGACACTAAATAAAGGCACTCTGTTCTCTTTGACGTAGTCCTTACAGCAGCTATACCCTGGACTTTTTGTATTCCTCTCAAACGAGTTTCACTTTTCCTGAAATCCATAGAATTATTGTTTCTTCGTAGACTTGAACTTTCTGATAGAGAGTCTTAGAGGCCATGGTTTTGAAAAGTTAATTTGTAATACAGTTCTTCCCAATCAGCACTGCTGTGTCCAGGGCTTTTATTATTGCTATATTAATTTGTCTCTTAATACATTTCGTAAATGTAAGCGTGGATATGCGAGAATGATTGTGAATCAAACAAGTGCACACGAAATTGAAATGTGAATATCGACAAGGGGGAATAAAGCCGATCACCGACGTGTGAAAATGAGAGCTGGAGGGTTGCACTAATAATTAATAATAATAGGAGCATGAGTGTGGCTGCAACAAGTGCTAGTGAGATCATGTGTGTGACATGACATGCTCAAAAGGGGCATGCGTGTGGCTCAAAGGAGTGCAAAGGAGAGTGTGGGTGTTGCACCAACACCTGCAAACAAGAGTCTTAGGGCCTAATTTATGAGGCCGTGCGTCACTTTTACGCCGCCGGTGCGTCACTTTTTGTGACGCACCAGCAGCGTAAAAAATGTGCCTTGTTGCACCATATTTACAAAGTGACGCATCTAGGTAGATGCGTCACTTTGTAAACCCCTGCGCTACATTATATCTACGCCAGGTATAATGTATGCAGGGGGCGTTCTGATACAAGAAAGAGTCATAGAAGTGACGCAGTGAAATCTATAAGATTTCATTGCGCCACTTCTAGGACACAAACGCGTCAATTTCTTACGCCTGCCTCACAGCAGGCGTAAGACTGACGCAGGCCCTTTCACATGGGGCTTGCCCCATGTGAAAGGCCACGTTGCGTCACATTTGTGACACACTCCAGCAATGCGTCACTTTTGCGCCATACAGATACGTCCGAAATTCTGACGTATCTGTAACTCCTTGCGCCATGATGCGTCATACTGTAAATATGACGCATCATTGGTGTCGCAAAGAGGGCGCAGTGAAAATTGACGCATCACTGTTTTCACACAGCGATGTGTCACTTTTCATAAATGAGGCCCTTAGTTTTGCACAAGTACATGCAACTGACAGCATGCACTTGGTGTAGATAAGTAGAAAGGAGTGCTAGGGTCAGGCGAGGTCTGCGCTGTGGAAGCAGCGCTGTTGCACAGTTGCTGTTTGTGTTTATGTGCAGCCACCCGTTTGGAGACATTCTCTTTAGTGACTGTTGTCCTTGAGTCCTGAAGAAGTTGCCATAAATACGTAGGTTACGAAACGTGTCCACCTTTTCCTACAATGGCTTCAACATGTTTTTTTTAATATGCACAGGGGTGAAAATCCATCTAAACTGCCCCCCACTTATTTTACCGGGAGCTCGATAACTGGAGCAAATGAAGCCACACATTCACTCTTTGGCCTCTCTGGGGCAAGATTTATTTAGTTATTTATTTATTTAGAAGTTTTGTATAGCGCTAGCTAGACCCGAGGGTATCATAGCGCTTCACAATAGGTACAATTATGAGAACTTTTTGGCAAAGACAAAATCTGCGACTTACAAACTTAAGAGCATTATAGACATAGTTACAATACAGATCTAAAGCTTGAGCAAGAGGGGTGAGGCTGAGGGGTTTCAAGAAGAGGAATTAGTTACACTTTCCAGAGTATCTTGTGGATTTCTCCTTACGTTCGAGAGTGCTCGAGGAAGAGGGCTTTGAGTAGGATCTTGAATTTCGGGAAGGAGGTGGTCATTCTGATGTGGGGGGGAATGGAGTTCCAGATCTTTGGTGCATTTCCCACAAAGGAATTATTTGTGGTTTTGTGTTTCCGCGATTTCAGTGGTATGAGTAGAAGCGTGTTGGAACTTCTTAGGTTCCTGGACTGGCCGGCCCTTTTGAGTTTGTCGGCCAGGTATTCTGGTTTACCTGTGTGCAGGGCTTTGTGCGTGAGACAGGCTGTACAGAAGCTGGTTCGTTGTTCAATAGGGAGCCACTTAAGTTCCTTTGAGTGCCGGAGATATGTGGTCGAAGTTTTTGGTTCCTGTGACCATTCTTGCTGCGGCATTGAAGGTAGTAATCAGGGGACCTAGGTGAGATTTTGCTGCCCCGGTCAGGGCTGCGATTCCATAATCAATTCTAGAGAGCACCAGCGTCTGGGTGGTCTGTAGAAGATCTTTCGGGGGGAGGAAGGGTTTTATTTTGTATAGAAGTTTCAGATTTAGGAACACTTTTTTTGGCAGATTTTGAGATGTGTTTTTTCATATTGGGCTCATTAAGAACGCTGCTCACGCGTGGGCTTCTCTGAAGCAATCGCATTTAAGAGGTGAGCGAGGGGAGGCAGTGAGTCTGATGGTGCAAGCCACCTTTCGTGACGTCACTTCATGTCGTGACGTCAGCGTCCCCCCACTTCTTTTTTTAGGACTTGTGCCCTGGTGACAAGGGACACTGAAGAGGATATTAATCATTAGGCATCTCCTGCTTGTGGAGTGAGCACCAATGATGAGAAGGCGTGGACAGCACCACCTGCTGCATCTGGGGACCCACATGCCATTCCCTTGCGGGGTCGCCTTGTGTTTTAATTGGACCAGGCCTTCCACGGTTGTGGCGATTTGTTGAATATTACATTTGGTGCCCAAGGCAAGGTCCAGCTTTTTAGAGCAGTCCTTCCAAAATGTTTAGAACCATGACCCATTTTTTAGTACGACAAACTTTCGTGACTCACCCAGCTTTCATGGCCGGGTGGCGGGGGATTTGTTAATGTATCTAAAGCGTCATATGGCAGCGCAATGTCATTTACAAACAGCACGGTTTCTATTGAAATTGAATTTGCACAGACATACAATTTTACAGATAAAACTAAATGCACACAAATGATGATGTGTGGAAATCGGGTTTCAGTGAATATAACTCGTGCATCACAAAGGAAAGCGTCTTGATTTGTTCTGATCCTACTAAAATCTTTGTTTCAAACACACTTCAGTATCATAAAAAACTGTGCTTCATTTATGCTTGCCTAACTGCTGAATGTATACAGCTCATTTAGAGGTATTTACATGTTGTTGTGTGTTATGAAAAAATTACATCCTACAGCTTTTTATTTCACACCCCTTGTACCTCAGCAACATAATCAACTTGGCTTTTCTTTTTCTGACTGCAAAGTGAGGGGAGTATGTAAACACCAGTCCCCACGTTAAAAAAATAAGAAGCAATTTATCAGAAAACCCAGCCTGACATTTGACCTCTGTGTTTGAAGTGCGGCAAATGTGACAAGATTAATACAGAATTTATGACATCTTTATTTATTGCTTGGATTTACCCAACCCACCAAAAAGTCAGCTCATGACCACCCTCAGTTTGGGAAATACTGTTCCAGGGTATAAGTAGACGTTGGCACAGATGAGAATTTAAGTCGCTTGACCTCTGACCTGTATGGTTTCCACCTCTTTATGATTATGGCTATTGCTATACTGGTGTTCTGAGGGGGAAGAGTGCTTCAATTGTTGCCTCTGTAAGCTCCCACTGTACAGATGCTTGAGTGTTGAACCATCAGTTGCAAAAAGGAGGATGAGTGTGCCACTGACAACTATACATGTGTGCATGAGTGTGGCATTAACAACTGCATATACATGCTTTAGTGTGGTACTAAAAGTAGCAAATGGAAGCAAGCCTGTGGCATCAATAAGTTCAAATATGAGCATTAGAGAGGCACTGACAAGTACAAATGAGAACATGAATGTGGCACACAAATGGGAGCTTGTGTGGCGCATGAAAGTGCAAACAAGAACATGAGTGTGGCAAAGAAATGGGAGCTTGTGTGGTGCATGAAAGTGCAAACAAGAACATGAGTGTGGCAAAGAAATGGGAGCTTGTGTGGTGCATGAAAGTGCAAACAAGAACATGAGTGTGGCAAAGAAATGGGAGCTTGTGTGGTGCATGAAAGTGCAAACGAGAACATGAATTTGGCACACAAATGGGAGCTTGTGTGGCGCATGAAAGTGCAAACCAGAACATGAGTGTGGCACACAAATGGGAGCTTGTGTGGTGCATGAAAGTGCAAATGAGAACATGAGTGTGGCACACAAATGGGAGCTTGTGTGGTGCTTGAAAATGCAAACCGGAACATGAGTGTGGCACACAAATGGGAGCTTGTTAGCTCTTGAAGCTAACCGTGAGTGTGCATGAACCAGTGCTTTCATTAGGCTCTTCATGAATGATTTTTAGTCCAGGCAATCCAGAAGGGCAAAGGCTTTAAGACAGTGTGTTTAAAACATTACTTTAAATCAGACTGTCTCCTTGAGTGTCTCCCTTGTGCATGGTCATTCTTCGGGGCACAACATTTTAAAAGAGAAGTGGAAGGATACTTCCCTTGCCCCATGTGCTGGCAACCTACGCTACGGCGCTGTCTGGGTGTGCCTTAACCCTGGGCAAAGTACTAAGCTACGCTCGCGAAGTTTGTGCTACTTCGCACTACGCAAATTGCACGTAGCACAGTGCAAACAGACGTAGTGCAGTGTAGCGGTCATTTTTTGCTTGCTCGCCGTCCTCAACATCAAGTTGGCAACCACGAGCGAGCAAAATGACTTCCCGGCGAGACTTTTTCCTTGTTCGCGATCAGCAACATCAAGTTGCCTATCGCGAGCGTGGAAAATAAACCTCCTGGTGAGATTCTCAACGTGGGGAGGTCAGGTTTCTCATTGCGAGTGGTCGCGTATGCTCGCGACCGCTCGCGATGAGAAACTACCAGTCCGCCTTGAGAAAGCGGCAGAAAATGACCGCTTGCACTGTGCAAGATGCGGTTTGCACTGATTGCACTGTGCGGACAAGCATCTGGCACTGTGCAACAGTGCGAACAGCATTTTGCACAGTGCACTATGCAGTTCAAGTAGGTACGCGTAGCTCGCATAGTGCAAAGTGCACTTCGCGTAGCTACACGTAGCGCTACTACACGAACTACGCATAGGGTTAGTGTGCCTTCCCATTATGGCCCCACATACAGGGAATGACTTTGAGGGGAGGACAGAGGAAAAGGGGAAGAGGGGTGTTGTGTTTTGACTAAAATGTTGCCTGGGGGAGGTGGACTGGGATGAGGAACGGTAATCAGAGTCATGCTGTTTACTGGTAACGAATCAGTGCATTATACGACAGTCATATCTAAATTGGGGGTTTCCAATGCTTGATTTTGCCAGCAAAGCTTTTTAAGATTCCACTTTTCAACTATTTTGAGAAGTTGTTGCTATTGCCCGTTTTATCTTGGCATGCAAAGTTAGAAGTGGAAGTTTTTTTTCCTGTGCAAATTGAGGACGTTTTCTTTTCCAACAAACCTGGGAAATACCTGCAGATTTTTTCTCTGGGTTTACCTCTTGCAAGGTTCTTCATATGCACAGTTATTGTGCAGGAAAAGTGCACTGTTTTCTGCAAAGTATGGCTTCTGCAGAACCATTTTGTTAAAGAATATATGTGCAACATATTGCGTTCTGATCTAACCAAAAGACTCCTATGAGCACTTTACAACACATCTAAATTAGTAAATAAGTACATTGTCTAGTAGTAATGATTTTAAGGCGGATGTGGCAAATGAAAAAACATTACAATCTTTGCAAAGCTTTTTATAGACCATTACAAAGGTTGCAATAAAAAGTTTGCAACTTTACACACACATTCCGAATAATACTGTGAAGGAACACAAAATTGTCACAAAAACTTGACTTCAAGTGCCTTTAAAGAGTAACCCCCAGATTCATCATTGTCCCGTTTTGCGAGTCTTTAATAGCGATTATTAAGGAATCGCTATTAAAGACCCGCAAAACGGGATTCCTGTAGAAATCGCAATTTTATTTGCGATTTCTACAGCTTCCTTATTTGCAATTAGCAAATAAGGATGTGATTTCAAGGGTGCCAGGGGTGTCCAAAGGATACCCTGAAGCACCCCTGAAATGTAAATGTAGACTGATGTTGCGCACACACATGTCCAAAGGACATGTGTGTGTGTAACATACCACTTAGAAAAATGCACTAAAGTGCATTTTTCTAAGTTTTCGCTATTTACCACGAAGTCAGACTTCGCGGTAAATAGCGGCCAAAAATAGCGATTTCACAATTCAAAAATGGTTAATGAATTGCATTTAAGGAATCTCAAATAGAGATTCCTTAAATGCAATTCCTTGCAATTTAGCGATTTCGTAATTTGCGATTTTTACATTTGGGATGATGAATCCCAAATGCAAAAATTGCGCTCGCAGAGGGCCAGATTCTGAGAATCTGGCCCTTTGCGAGCCTATTTTCCGTTCATGAATATGGCTGTTAGTCTTTGGGTTAGATCTACGACTGTTACACAATGCAGCACAGCACCCAAAGTTGTTGCACTGCCTGCCGAGAGGGAGAGAGGAGGAAAGCACCATACTTACAGAGATATGGCACACTCCTCCTAGCACCAATGCACAATCAGGCTGCCGAGCACCACGCACACACCTTTGCACCATAGTCTAGCATAGGTTTTGCACTGGAAAGTTACCAGGGCCAGACATGGAACTTAAAACAGCCATGGCAAATATTTTAAATGCAGCCCCCCTGTGCAGACATGCTAATGTGCGCTACAATGAGAGTAACTCTTTCAAGTTGCCTCCCGGATCACCCAATGTGCACCACCACTTCTGGAGGCCAAAACAAGCCTCCAAATGTCAAAAACGTCCTGTAGGGGTCCAGCCTCCCAGGGGATTGCCAGATTGCCCATCTGGCTAGTCCGTCCATAAAAGATTCTAAGTTTGCCTAGCCAAACTAAAACGTTTCCAACTTTGTATATGTGCTATACTGTGAAGCGCACATGCAATGTTGGAAAAGAAAGAAAAAATACAAGTATTTCTTCTTTAACTTCTGCTTCAAAGTGGTGTTATTTTTTTGGCACAAAACCCTCTCTACTATTGATAGTAAATAGGGTTTTGTGTTGAAATGTCCATGTATCACCCATGTAACGGCACTGTGACTACTTTGCATTACTGTTAGGCAACTTTCCAAAAAAGCCAACAAAAAATGTTTCGTGCTGGTTTGCATTACTTTTGTGACGCAAACCCAGCACAAAATATTTTAAATCTGGCCCTTCATATCTCTAAAAGCTGTTGAAAAAATGCACTAAAGGTAACAACGTACTGGCAGATGCATCAACGTAGCCTTTTGCTATTCCTAAATAGCGATTTTTATGGAATCGCTATTTAGGAATAGCAAAAGCCTATGCATGTAGGAATCGCTATTAAAATAGCGATTCCTAAACATTCCTTAATTGCTACTCGCTAATTGCTAGTCGCAATTAAAGAATGCTGTACCATTCATTCTCATAGGAATGAATTGGAGATTGCATGAGCAATTTGCGAGTACCAGTAGGTACTCGCAAATTGCTCATGCAATTTCAAGGGTGCAGGGGTGTCAAAATGACACCCTCAGGCATATGCATCAAAGTAAATACCGGGAGCAAAGTGGCAGATTCTCAGAATCTGCCCCTTTGCTCCCGGTATTTTTGCATTTGGGATGCATCATCCCAATGCAAAAATTGCAATTTAAGGAATCTCTAAATTGAGATTCCTTAAATTGCGATTGCATTTAAGGAATCCCAAATTGAGCTTCCTTAAATGCAATGCATGAAAGTCAAATAAATAGCGAATTCGCTAATAGGGGGAGCAAATTACCATGAAGTTGCACTTCATGGAAATTTGCTAAAACTTTGAAAAAAGCACTTTTGTGCATTTTCAAAGTTTCATGTTGTGCACACACATGCCCTTAGGGCATGTGTGTGTGCAACATGTGTGCAGATATCAATTTCAGGGGTGCAACAGGCCCCTAGATTCATCATTATCCCGTTTTGCGAGTACTTAATAGCGATTATTAAGGAATCGCTATTAAAGACTCGCAAAACGGGATTCATGTAGAAATCGCTAAATAAATTGCGATTCCTACAGCTTCCTTATTTGCGATTAGCAAATTGCTAATCACAAATAAGGAATAACTCCCCATTCAATCCTATAGGAATGAATGGGGAGTCAATCCTTATTTGCGATTAGCAATTTGCTAATCGCAAATAAGGAATAACTCCCCATTCAATCCTATGGAGGCCCATAGGAATGAATGGGGAGTCAATCCTTATTTGCGATTAGCAATTTGCTAATCGCTAATAAGGATGCGATTTCAAGGGTGCCAGGGGTGTCCAAAGGACACCCTGTAGCACCCCTGAAATGGAAATGTAGCCTGATGTTACGTACACACATGTCCAAAGGACATGTGTGTGTGTAACATACCACTTAGAAAAATGCACTAAAGTGCATTTTTCTATGTTTTCGCTATTTACCACGAAGTCAGACTTCGCAGTAAATAGCGGCCAAAAATTGCGAATTCGCAATTCTTAAATGGTTCATGAATTGCATTTAAGGAATCTCAAATAGAGATTCCTTAAATGCAATTCCTTGCAAAATAACGATTTCGCATTTTGCGATTTTTGCATTTGGGATGATGAATCCCAAATGCAAAAATTGCACTCGTAAAGGGCCAGATTCTGAGAATCTGGCCCTTTGCGAGCCGATTTTCCCTTGATGAATCTGGCTGATACTCACCATTTCTCTGCCAATTCTATTGCTGCTCTTTGGTCGTGAGATGGTCATTTTACAAATGTAGGGATATCAGAAGCTTAATATTCTAAGAAGCATAGACGTCTGCTTTAAAGCCTGAGACAATCTCATTTATAACTAGCTAGGGCTAGATTAGGAAAATTCCACAATTGATGAACTAGGAAAATTTTAGCCCAAGATTTAATTTTATTCTTTAGTATGCAGAGCAAGTTTCCCAGTATTGTCTGTATTTAGATACAGGATCGCTACATCCTTTGGCAATGTATAACACCGCGGAGAGGCGATAGGTAGCCCTTGTCTGCAAGATAATGCAGTCGCATTTGCTTGCACTCGCCGTCTTGTTCCCATCTTTCCATACCGTGCATTGACTTTATTCCTATGCCTTAATAGAAAAAAGATTAAAGGAGATATTAATCTGTCACTCATTTTCTGTGCTGCCTTTATCTGCGCACACACCCGTCCCTGGAGGGATGGAAGGAAACAAGAAAATATATGAGTTTTAATATTATACGTTTAGCCCAGACGGATTCATTTGAAGGAGAGCGCTTGATATGTTTGCTGAGGTTTTATTGTGATAAAAAGTGTTGGCGGCAGGAGGTTGCACTCCCTCATGAAGAGTTTTAGGCAACTGATTTAATTGCTGAAATATATTTTATTCAGGAACCCTGGTGTGTTATGGTACAGTACATTATCAGCATTATTATAGTGCCTATCTACCATTTGTATGGGTTCCTAGCACTATGGTCTGTTTGGGCAGGGGCGGCTCCTCCATGTGGGCGGAGGAGCGTCGCTCCACTGCTTTCTCGCAGTGCGAGAAGCAGAAACATAAAATGTTATTTTTAAATTCCATTTTATATTTCTGCTTCTCGCACTGTGAGAAAGCAGAAGGGTTTGGTTGTGGCGGGCGGGTGGGCGGACCTTCTCTAGAGCAGGGGAGTAGTGGCTTGCCCACTGCTGAGGGCGCTGACTGTTTGGTCAGCCCCCTTGGGCCGACCCAACCAGTCATGCGCACTCTGCCTCTTCTCCATGTAGGCTGCATACATGCAGGTTACATGGAGAAAATGGCCTTCCCGTAGATCCCTGTCTGGGCGGCATCCCGACCAATCACAACACTGCAATTGCAGCGTTGTGAATGGCTTAGGGGAGGGGAGGGAGGCTTCCTGCTGCCAGGAGAGGAGCAGACTTAAAAAAAATAAAACATATTTTCTTTAAATTAAACCTCCCCCTCCCCGCTGACCCCCCTGCCCCCTTCCACTCGCAAGTCATGCCGGCTGCGACTGTGTCTGGGAGGTATGTTTTTAAATGATTCCATAGTTTTCATCTTTGAGGAAAGTCAAAGAATCTAAGTTAGAGGTTCTAGGTAATGGAGAATCTACAGAAGATTCTCCGTTTGTGCCTCTGTTGGTTGGACCACCTCATTAGGACTTCCTTCGATGGGGGATATTCTGCCAATCTGTAAACCTCCACCTTGCCTGTAGAATCTGCCAGTGTCTGCTTGTAGCTTTGCTAAAGGTGGGGACGGTTCAAACACCATAGGCTTCATTTACTAGTTTTTAACCCTTTGCATGCTGATGACGGAACCGCTCTGTCATCAGCTGCGGTGGCGCTGTGCTGATGACGGAGCGGTTCCTTCATGGCCCTGCCGCCGCGCCTGCATGGCGCGGATTCCGCGCCTGCGCTGGGCGTTCTATTGAGCGGGTGGGGCCATGACGGAACCGCTCCGTCATCAGCACAGCTCAACCGCGGCTGGTGACGGAGCGGTTCCGTCACCAGCATGCGGCCGCCCCGCCCCCTTAGCACTGCGGCGGAATAGCCGCCGCAGTGAAGGGGTTAATGCAGGGCAGCTCAGCAAGTCACTTTGCTGTGCTGCCTTGCATCAAAAGAAAAGTGCAGGAATGCGACGTATCTATGAGATATGGTGCATTCCCGCCCTCTTCCACTGTGCTGGTGCACAATTGGCTGCCTTGCACCAATGCAGATACCCTTGCACCACGGTGCAAGGGCGCCTGCGTTCTAGGAATGATTATTTTTGTGCAGGAAGGGGCATCTTCACAATGCAGCACACATAGAAAGTGGAAAACACAAGGAGAAATAAAGATATTTCTTCTCAATACACCTCCCCTGCGGAGGCATAGGTTTTTGATGCATTCGCAGGTTTTTAACTCCTTGTATTTCTGGGAATGCACCAAAATCCATGCGTGGCCTTGGAACTCCTCTTTGACACAGAGCAAGACAGCACTGCGCTTCTTTGCCTCACTCCAGGGCTTAAATACAAGCCCCCTTGTGCCTCTAGAGCATCATTTTGATCACATAAAAAGTAATAACCTGGCAGCACCAGGGGCTTGTAAATAAGCCCCTCCATATCTATAAGGCCATGAAAAGCCACGCAAAGTGGCTTTGAGTGGCCTCATAAATATGGGTCTGCACTCTGCGCCGCCGGTGTGTCAAAAAAGTGACGGACCGCTGGTACAATGGGCTTGCAGAACATCAGCCACATGTTTTGTGGAGATGACAGACTTTTACAAAATAGCTAACTAGAGTGTCCCTCACATACTGAGAAGCACCACCAGCATTTTAAAGGGACAAGATATGTGGGCCTTACAAACAACACTTCTGTTTGGGTGTACATTTCTAGTGTCCACATCAGGGGGCATATTTACAAGAACTGACACATCAGCATCGTTGCATCAGATTTTTTGCACCTGCCGCTAATGCCCTCACGATACCAGAAATTATGACGCATCTTTTGGCGCTAAAGTGACACATTGCTGGAGTTGGTCATAAGACTGATGCAACTCCAGCAATGCGTCAGAACACAGAGGCGAACCCCATGTTAAAAGCCCAGCATCAGCCCGTACGCCTGGTTTGAGAAGGCGTAGGGATTTTGATGAAGTCAAGTCGTAGAGTGATGCTATGAAAAGTTGTAAATTTCACTGCATCAGTTCGACATGCCTTTAACGTGGGAACGCGTACCCTGCATACATTATACATGGCGCAGGTATACTGTGACACAGGCCTGTACAAGCTGACGCATTGGGCCCAATGTGTCAGTCTGTAAAAATGGAACAGTGTGGAGCACTGATTGCGCCCCTGCTGCATCAAGAAAAGTGGCACTTCGGCAGCGCTAGTTCCTTGCAAATATGCCGCTAGGCATATTTGTGGAATTTTTCCCACAGATTTTCCCCCTAAAGTTGGTCTTCCCATGTCAGAGGCACCACCTTGAATGATATATTTTCGCTGTGTTTGGTGCAAACCCAAAGGCAGCATATTTCCCTCCATCAGTGTTGTGGAGGGCATAGATCCAGCACAGCAGTGGACAGAAATTCCAGCATCAAAACTCTGAATAGACCCTGAGCCATCGTTTGATGATGTGAGTCAGGGAAGGTTTCTGGTCCATCCTTAGGTCTGTGTTGGTCCACAGTGTAATGTGAAGGTTGATCACAGTGTTCAGTTGCATGTTGGGCAAACACAGACTTCATTGACCAACATTTTGACTCTGTTTTGTTTTGCAGGACTTGGTTTGGCTGGAGGCTTTGTGGCAAACCCAGTACCACAAACGATGACTTCGGCTGGACAAATGACGAATTATGCTTTATTGAGGAGTTTGTGCCCAGAGAAAGAGGGCATGAATCCTTTTAACACAGACCTTCACGGATGGATGACCAGTGTAGAGGATTCTATTCAACCCCCTTCCCATCCATTTGAATGGCACCTACATAGCACATTTTGCAGTGTAATTACAGAGTCAATAGTACCTGGGATCTTACTGACAAAAATCAACTGGTGTGTGTGATTTAAAGCAATGAAATCAGGGGTCTTAAATTGACCACATGTACATGTTGCACATCCCTTTGTAAATGGGCACAGATGGCTTCTAAAAATCCTGTATCATCAAGGCATCAGCTTCATGTACAATCTCAGGATTTGGTTGCCATGTCACAATATATTCAGATCTTGGCGTCTAAGAGGTGAGGATCCCAGCTGGAGCCTCATAATGCTGTGCTCACTGTTAAGATTGTATTGTACTGTATTATAATTGCATTTATATAGCGCTCACTACCGCTGACGAGGAGTCAAAGCGCTTTTTCGGCGAGTAGGACGCTACTCCGGAACCCATAAAGGATTAGTGTTGAATTAGTATAGTGAAATATGAAGGTAATTTAAGTGGTTGCTAGGTTAATCAATTATTTGGATTCAGAAGGATAGCGGAAGGATAGAAGAGGGGAAAAAAAGGTTTGTATTTATATAGCGCTTGTGATCCCTGATGGCGGTGTTGAAGCACATTTTTTTGTCGAGTAGCAGGCTACTCCGGAAACCCATAAAGGATTCGTGGTGAATTAGTATAGTGAAATATGAAAGTGATTTGAGTGGTGGATATGAGTCCGTTATTTGGAGTGAGAAGGATAGCAGAGGTATAGGAGAGGGAAAAAGGTTTGCATTTGTATAGCGCTTGTTATCCCTGAAGGGGTGTTGAAGCGCTTTTTTGGCGAGTAGCACGCTACTCTGGAACCCATAAGGATTTCTACACGCCCACCCGCCAGCTGGGATCGACCAGCCGCGCCCTCGCCACCGTACCACGCATCCGCAGAGCCACAGCAGGAGGAAGATCCTTCTCCTACCTGGCGGCCAAGACATGGAACTCCCTCCCCATCCACCTACGGCTGACCCAGGACCATCTCTCCTTCAGGAAGCAACTCAAGACCTGGCTTTTCGAGCAGTAACGGACCCCGACTCCCCCCCCCCCCCAGCGCCTTGAGACCCTTCTGGGTGAGTAGCGCGCTTTACAAATTGTTCTGATTGATTGATTGATTGATTGAGTGTTAGTATAGTGAAATATGAAAGTAATTTGAGTGGCGGATATGTTAGTTAGTTATTTGGATTGAGAAGGGTTGGGGAGGGATAGAAAAGGGAAGAAGGTTTGCATTTATATAGTGCTGTTACCCCTGATGGGATGTTGAAGCGCTTTTTATGGTGAGTAGCAAATTAGTATAGTGAAATATGAAATTTGAGAAGTGAACATGTTAGTCTGTTATTTTGATTGGAAATGATAGTGGAGGTATAGAAGAGTGAAGGATTTAGACTTTGTTGTTTGTTTTGGAGGTCATAGCAGTAGGAGGAGGCTTGGGTTGAGTAAAAAGGGATGTGGAGGGGAAGAGTCAGAGGGAAGGGTTTAGAAAGGCTTGTTTTGGGGGATTGGTGTAGTAAAAGAGGTGTCAGATAATGCAAGGAGGGGCAGAGTAGGGAGAGTCTAGAAAGGGTTATTTTAGGGATCATATTAGTGGTATGGAATTTGGGATAGGTGAGATAGTGGATGTAGAGGATATATTGATAGAGGTATAGGGTGAGAAATAGGGTAGTGCATTGGAAAGAGTAGGAGAAAGAAGTTTGAGATGAGTGAGAAAATTGGGGTAGAAGAGATATTGATAGAGGTATAGGATGAGAAATAGGGTAGTGCATTGGATATGCTTTTTTAGGAAACAAGTAATAAATAAATAGATCCAAGTACAAGGACGGTATATAGATGCATAAAGGAAGTAAGTATAAGCAGATTAAAGATGCATTAGATAACTCTGGTTTTCAACTGTTATTGTACTTAAAAATTTATTTATTTTTTAACAACATAATTATTCTACATGTTTATACAAGCAATACACAGATATAGGTACATATCTATAGTAAAATTGAATGCTTATATACAGAGTGATATGCTGTAAATTTCTGTTTGCGTATGGTGCTTATGTGGGGTAGAGCCAATTCTTGAGTAGTTGTTTGAAGATAAGGTGGTTGTCCGTGGATCTTATGTTGGGGGTAAAGAGTTCCCTAGTTTGGCTGCTTGAACAGAGAAGGATGTGCCACCTATGGTTTTTTTCTTCTATCTTGGGATTTTTAGGCGAGGTGCCACTCTAGAGCTGAGGTTCCTTTGTTGAATGTGCTTGGTGATTTTATAGCGGTTCCATTCCATGTATTGCTTTGTGGGTGATACAAAGCATCTTGAACGTAGATCTTCTGGCAGCCGGTAACCAATGCAGGGCTTTCAAGGCAGGCGAGATGTGGTCTCGCCGTTTGATATGCAAGAGTAGTCTGGCAGCTGAGTTCTGCTGCGGATTAGTTTTAAGGATACTGAAGAGATCAGTCTTAGGGATACCGAAGACCTCAGTCTTCGGTATACTGCTGGGGAATCAGTCTTACAGATACTGATATGATCAGTCTTAGGGATATTGATTAGATCAGTCTTAGGGATGATGTTAAGATCACACTTAGGGATACTGATGAGATCAGTCTTAGTGACACAGCTGAGAGATCAGTCTTAGGGATACTGATGAGATCAGTCTTAGTGACACAGCTGGGAGATCAGTCTTAGGGATACTGATGAGATCAGTCTTAGGGATGCTGAGATCAGTCTTAGGGACACTGCTGGTGTATCAGTCTTAGGGATACTGTTGGGGGATCAGTATTAGGGATACTGTTGGGGATCAGTCTTAGAGAGACTGTTGGGGGATCAGTCTTAGGGATACTGTTGGGGGATCAGTCTTAGGGATACTGTTGAGATCAGTCTTAGGGATAATGATGAGATCAGTCTTAGGGATACTGAGAACAGTCTTAGGGACACAGCTGGGGGATCAGTCTTAGGGATACCGTTGGGGATCAGTCTTAGGGATACTGTTGGGGGATCAGTCTTAGGGATACTGTTGGGGGATCAGTCTTAGGGATACTGCTGGGGGGTCAGTCTTAGGGATATTGGTGAGATCAGTCTTAGGGATACTGATAAGATCATTCTTTGGCATACTGATGAGATCGGTCTTAGGGGTACTGCTAGGGGATCAGTTTTAGGGATAATGTTAAGATCAGACTTAGGGATACTGATGAGATCAGTCTTAGTGACACTGTTGGGGGATCAGTCTTAGGGATACTGTTGGGGATCAGTCTTAGGGATACTGATGAGATCAGTCTTAGGGATACTGTTGAGGATCAGTCTTAGGGATACCGTTGGCGATTAGTCTTAGGGATACTGTTTGGGGATCAGTCTTAGGGATACTGTTGGGGGATCAGTCTTAGGGATACTGCTGGGGGATCAGTCTTAGGGATACTGATGAGATCAGTCTTAAGGACACTGCTGGAGATCAGTCTTGAGGATACTGGTGAAATCAGTCTTAGATCAGTCTTAGAGACAGTGCTGGGAGATCAGTCTTAGGGATACTCCTGGGGGATCAGTCTTATGGATACTGCTGGGGGATCAGTCTTAGGGATACTGCTGGGGGATCAGTCTTAGGGATACTGCTGGGGGATCAGTCTTAGGGATACTGCTGGGAGATCAGTCTTAGGGATACTGCTGGGGGATCAGTCTTAGGGATACTGCTGGGAGATCAGTCTTAGGGATACTGCTGGGGGATCAGTCTTAGGGATACTGCTGGGGACCAATGTCAGCAATATTCTTGAAAACCACTCTTATAAATACTGCTAATGCCAGAATTAGTGATATTGCTACGGTCTGGTTTGTACAGTGCTATTGGGTCAGGGTTAGGGATACTGCAAGGGGTCACTCGGAGGGATACTGGCATGGGTCAGCCACTGGGTTATTGCTAGGCAATCAGTCTTGGGAGTTTTGCTAGAGCTCTGTTTGAAGAATACTGCTTATGGCCAGTCTTTAAGGTACTGATAAGTAACAGTCTTGGGCACTAATGGTCGACTTTAGTGATGTTGGTAGGGTCAGAATTAGGTATACTGTTAGAGAGGCAGTGTTGTGGATACTGCTGGGGCTCACTGCTAAAGACACTTCTCAGGAACAGTTTTTGGAGACTGATAAGGCCAGGATTAGAGCCGATGCTAAGGGAACAGCCTTAGGATACTGCTGGAGGTCAGTTTTATGCATACTTTTAGTGTTCAGCCTTCAGGATGCTCCTCAGGGTCCTTATTAGAAATACTAGTACAGATGTGTCAGGGATACTGTTGTGTGTGTGGCTTCTTGGCCACCTGGACACCCATGAACCATGCTAGTTTGGAGGGTCCTGCAGTTCTAGGGGCTCAGAACACATTGTATGAAGCCCACATCAGTGGGCTGGGAGAGTCTCCCACCTGGACTTGTTTCCTCTTGTGCTCCTTGGCTCCTGGCTGCTGCTCCTTCTCTCTTCAACTCCAAATGGCAATCCTCTACCTGGGGGTGGCAGCTGCCTTTTAGGTGAATCTGCATCCAGTCTACTTCAGGTATTCATTTCCCATCATGGCATATTATCAAGCACATCGTTAAAATTATCGCAGCTTTAGCGGCAGAAAACTGCTGCTAAAGCGGTGATAACGGGCTTGATAATATGCCCTTGAGAATTCCAATATAAACCCAGGTTAACACCAGAACATGAGTTTCTATTGGAATTCTCAAGGGCATATTATCAAGCCCATTATCGCCGCATTAGCGGCAGTTTTCTGACGCGAAAGCGGGGATAATTTTAACACCATTTCTTGAAAATATGCCCATGGTTTCATCCAAACTTCAGGATTCCTTTCTCATCATGGCTGTTCATCACTTGTTTTCTTTCCTGTTATGTGCCATTTAATGTAATTAAGTATGGGCGAATTTTGCGGATCTGCGGTCCGTGAATTCGCAAAAATATCTGCGAGTTCGCTGAAATATATTACTGGAGTATTTTCTACTGGCTAATCAGTAAGTCATACCTCGTTGGGTAAATGAATAGTGCTTTTCCTACACTACAGCTGCATAAAGTGCCAGAAGAGTTGTCTCCAGTGACCATGTGTGTGTTACAATGCCATCGCGACAAAGGGCGCAGGGGTCCCTTGAGTGAGCTGTCCATCATAGTGGGTAAATGGCGGGAAGACGGTGCACACAGCTAGTGTGTGGGCGGGGCCGAACGGGCGGGCCTTCTATGCGAGTTCACATGCCTCCTGTGTGAATAATGTGTATAATCTAGTGGAGTGGTGTGGCTCACTGGTTAGAGGCGGCAGACCTAGAAGCAGAAATCGGCCCGGGACCAGGGTTCGATTCCCGACGCGGCAGGGTCGTGGACTAGGGTCAGCGGACTCGATAATTCTCGCCTCAGTGCCTACTCTAACCAGGGGTCCCTCTGGGCATTAGCTTGCCTAATCTCCACAACGGCCCCATCAACGCCAGGGATGCCTGGCTCTACCTTGGGGATTCCCAGCAGGGACCATCCCACAGGGAAAGCCAGGACGGGTTCCCCAGCGGTATACAGTGCCAGGACCCTGACTGGCAACAGTGCGCTTTACAAGTATACACATTACATTTACCTTATAAAAGGTCAGAGACCGATCAGAGCAGCAGATGAGGAGAAAGAAGCTCCTGGTTACAAGAACTGCACGGGGATTGCGCTTGTGAAAGTCAAGGATGTAAAGGTCTCTATCCAGCATCACAGCTAATTTTTGACGGTAGATATGGGGAGAAAGCACACCTGCCCAGCCTCGACAAAGCTCATGATTGTTTTTGGGCTGATGAATGCGTTACTGAATTTGAGCTTCAACTCGGGCACCTGCTTTATTTATATCTGTAAGTGCTTCCTGTTGAGGTTTAATTTTTGTGACAGGAGCATCATGCCAGAATGAACCCTGCCCTTCATATTTATCCAAGAAGACGCCACCGTTTTGTGCGATACCTCTACTCAACTGGAGTACTTTCTACTGGATAATCAGTAAGTGCTACCTCGTTGGGTAAATGTATAGTGCTTTTCCTACACTACAGCTGCGTAAAGTGCCAGAAGAGTTGTCTCCAGTGACAATGTGTGTGTTACTATGCCATCGCGCCGAAGGGCGCCGGGGTCCCTTGAGTGAGCTGTCCATCATAGTGGGTAAATGGCGGGAAGACGGTGCACACCGTGAGTCTGTGGGCGGGGCCAAACGGGCGGGCCTTCTATGCGAGTTCACATGCCTCTTGTGTGTATAAAAGGTCAGAGACCGATCAGAGCAGCAGATGAGGAGAAAGAAGCTCCTGGTCACAGGAACTGCACGGGGATTGCGCTTGTGAAAGTCAAGGATGCAAAGGCCTCTATCCAGCATCACAGCTAATTTTCGATGGTAGATATGGGGAGAAAGCACACCTGCCCAGCCTTGACAAAGATCATGATTGTTTTTGGGCTGATGAATGCGTTACTGAATTTGAGCTTCAACTCGGGCACCTGCTTTATTTATATCTGTAAGTGCTTCCTGTTGAGGTTTAATTTTTGTGACAGGAGCATCATGCCAGAATGAACCCTGCCCTTCATATTTATCCAAGAAGACGCCACCGTTTTGTGCGATACCTCTACTCAACTGGAGTACTTTCTACTGGATAATCAGTAAGTGCTACCTCGTTGGGTAAATGTATAGTGCTTTTCCTACACTACAGCTGCGTAAAGTGCCAGAAGAGTTGTCTCCAGTGACAATGTGTGTGTTACTATGCCATCGCGCCGAAGGGCGCCGGGGTCCCTTGAGTGAGCTGTCCATCATAGTGGGTAAATGGCGGGAAGACGGTGCACACCGTGAGTCTGTGGGCGGGGCCAAACGGGCGGGCCTTCTATGCGAGTTCACATGCCTCTTGTGTGTATAAAAGGTCAGAGACCGATCAGAGCAGCAGATGAGGAGAAAGAAGCTCCTGGTCACAGGAACTGCACGGGGATTGCGCTTGTGAAAGTCAAGGATGCAAAGGCCTCTATCCAGCATCACAGCTAATTTTCGACGGTAGATATGGGGAGAAAGCACACCTGCCCTGCCTCGACAAAGCTCACAATTGTTTTTGGGCTGATGAATGTGTTACTGAATTTAAGCTTCAACTCGGGCATGACTAAGTTGTAACTATTTTCTGACCCTGCCTCGGGCACCCGGCTGTTTAGGGCCAGGACAGGGTCAGAGAATAGTTGCAACAAGTAAGCAACTTCAACTCTGGCAGCTTACCGGCGCCATTACCTGCCTTAAATCTGGAAGTGCTTCCTGTGGAGGTTTAATTTTGGTGACAGGAGAATCCTGCCAGAATGTAAATCTGCCCGCGAGCGGATTTGTGGATTTTTCGGCAATTTCGCGAGATTCGCGGATCGTGAAATTGCCGAAAATCCGCAAATTCCGCGAGCAGAATGGATTTTGCGCCCATACTTAGATGTAATGCCTTTTTCCTGTTCTTTTATTATGTAAAGAGTTGGTTATGGTTAAAGGGTGTGTTTCAATAAAGCTATGTTCCTTCTCTTGCTTCCTCGTTGCCTACACTAAGTGATCCAGACCTTTTGGTCTGAGGACTTCCTCGCCTGGATTCATGGTACCTGGTTTTCTCCAACTTGGTGAAGACTTCATTAAAAAGGAGGTTTTTACAAGTTTGTTTTTTTCCTCTTGAGTAGGTGGCAGCGTCTCAAGGGCATTTGCCTACCACATATTTCAGTGGGTGGTGGCATCGTAGTTTCCAGAAACAGTCATCTTACCTTGGACAGAATAAGATCCAAATCTGGAATAAGGTATCCCTCCAGCCCTGAACACATACTGCTAGAGGCAGGGTTAGGAATACGGAAGGATTCTATGTTAGGGATGCTGCTATGTTCAGAGTTAGGATCCTGCTAAGAGATTACTTTGAGGGTCACTGCTAGGGATTAGTTTAAGGGATACTGCTATGTTAAGCACTAGGGATCCTGCCAAGAGATTGCTTTGAGTGACACTGCTAGTGATTAGTTTATGGGCTCCTGCTGTGTTCAGCATTAGGGATCCTGCTAAGATATCACTTTGAGGGACACTGCTAGGGGTCAGTGTTAGGGATACTGCTGTGATCAGCATTAGGTAGCCTGCTAGGAGATCAGTTTTAGGGTCCTGCAAGGGTCAGTGTTAGTGATACCGCTATGATCAGCATTAGAGAGTATGCTCGGAGATCAGTTTGAGGGATACTGCAAGGCGTCAATTTTAGGATACCGTTATGATCAGCATTAGGGAGCCTGCTAAGAGGTCAGTTTGCTGGATACTGCTATGATTTTGTTTTAGGGATGCTGCTATGATAAGCATTAGGGAGCCTGCTAGGAGATCAGTTTGAGGGATACAGTTATGGGTTCGTTTTAGGGATGCTGCTATGATAAGCATTAGGGAGCCTGCTAGGAGATCAGTTTGAGAGACACTGCTAGGGGTTAGTTTTAAGGATACTGCTATGATAAGCGTTTAGGGTGCCTGCTAGGAGATCAGTTTGAGGGATACTGTTATGGATTCTTTTTAGGGATACTGCTATGATCAGCAATAGGGAGCCTGCTAGGAGATCAATTTAAGGAATCAGCTTTGACATCCTACTAAAGATCAGTCCTAGGGATATGATGTTTAAGGCATACTGCTAGAGGGACAGTGTTTGGGATGCTGCAGTGATTTAGTATTAGTGACCCTGCTAGGGTGGTCATTGTTAGGTGTACTGCAGGGTGGGTAGGATTGTGGATGCGGCTAAGGGATCAGTGTTAGAAATAGTGCCGGGGATCAGTGTTAGGGATCCTCTTGAGTCTAGTTTTATGGATACTTCTATGCAACAGTGTTAGGCTGCTGCTGGGATCATTCTCGGGGATACTGATGGAGATCAAACTTAGGAACACTGCTATAGTGAGGATTCCATTTACTGCTAAGTGCCAGGGTTATGGTCCTGCTAGGGGTGAGGGATGCAGCAAGGGGTCTGTGTTAGGGATTCTGCTACACTAGGGACACTTCTAGTAGATTAGTCTGAGGGCTACTGCTTGGAAGTTAGTCTTCATTATACTACTGAGGATCGGCATTGACATACTGGCTAAAGGTCAGTCTTAGAAATACTGCTGGGAATATGATTAGGCCGACTGCTAGAACAGCCTTCGGGATTCTGCAGGAAATAAGTAATACTCCTAGGAGTCCTTGCCTGCTGCACAGCAGGATGATCAGGATTAGTAATACAAGTAGAGGAACAATTTTAGAAATATTTTTTTTGTTTGTTTATTTACTTATGCAGTTTTTATTTATATAGTGTGGCTATTACCCAAAAGTGTTAGAGGTTTTTCAAAAGAACTAGAACATTCCAAGAGTAACAATGGCTTCGTCAATCATAAATTATGAACACACAGTACAAGATATGAAGAGGTGCAAGGCTTGGAGAGGATCATATAGTAGTGATGGAGTGTGGTGACCCATTTGTCAGGTGTAATAGAGGTTTAAGTCCATAGGGGTTGTGAGAAGATGAGCAACTAATTGAAATGTCTCTCAAACAGGAGGGCTTTCATTTCAGATATAAAGATCGACTTTGGGGTAGTGCCGCGTGTGCCCACACGTAATGAGTTTCAGACTCTGGTATCACTTCCTGGAAAGGACTGTGCCATTAATCCTTTCTTTTTCAAATTCAGGGGTTCTAGAAGCAGTACTTCAGCATAACTTGAGGATTTGCTCCTGCCAGTTTTCTTAAGCTTTGCAGCCAGGTATCAAGGACTGGTGATGGAGACGGCCTTAAGAGTGATGCAGCCGTCTTGTATACAGCTCATGCTTTAGTGGGATACCAGCAAAGGGTTAAAAATACCGGTGAGATGTGGCCACTCCTTTTTGGCCCCAGAGACAAGGCTGCAGCTGCATTTGGAACTGTTTTCAGTGGACTGAGGTGGACCTTGGTAAGACTGTTCGGGAGAGGATTACAGTAATTTGTAATTGCATAAGTACTGCTGGGATCAGTGTTAGTAATACTACTAGTGGTTACTCTTATTTACAGTGCTAGGCACACACTCTGCCAGCAGGATTGACGTCATAGCTGCTAGGGAATCAGTAGTAGGGACACTTACAAGTGACGTACATGGGAGACCACAGTAAAGGTTCTCTGTTATGATTTGCACAGCAAACTGATCATTGGTTACATTTTGTATGTGATGGTGTGCAAGAGAGTTATTCAATTTCCAGGCAGAGCGAACAATTCAAACAAACAAATTGGTTGGCGCTCTGATCTCATTCAGAGCTGGAAATTCTTGCAATTCTTTTATTTTTTATATATATTTGTTTTTATTGGCATTTCTATCATAACACCTTTCGGTACAATTTATAACATTTTATCGTAACTTTCCATAACTCTACTGTATTACCACCCTCCCCCTCCCACCTGGTCTGTGTACAATTCATACCAGTACTATAACATTAATCACTGTTCGGTGACATGTGGGGCTCCAGTGCCCTTAAATAGTCCATTAGGTATTGCCAGTAGTCTTTAGGTCGTGATCGTGCCGGTACCTCCTCTTCATATGTTTGTAAAGTATCTCTACAGTAGACTATATCCTGTAACCATTGGTTGCTCTTGGGTGCAAGTTTCCCATCCCAGCACATGGATATTCTGCGCTTGGCCATAAGAAGCGATATAATACACAATTTACGTTTTAAGGCTCGTACTCCTTGCACTAGGCCTAACAAGCATGTCTGAATACTGCAGTCGATCTGGCTGCCCACCATCTTCCCCAATAACTGTGTCACCATTTGCCAATATTCGGCTACAGCTCCACAGTGCCATGTTAGGTGTATAAACCCTGCCTCTTCCGTTCCACACCTATTACATCTAGAATCTGCACGCAGCCCATATTTGAACAGCCTCAGTGGGGTGTGATAGGTTTGGTGCAGGTACTTTATATGTATCATACGTAAGTTGCCATTTGGGGTCAGTAGGCCTGTAATAATACCTGCCCTGGACCATTCCTCTTCCGTTAATGGTGCATCTAGACAGTCATTCCATCTTTGCCCCAGTATTGGAACTTTCATAGATTCCCATGCTTTGTATCATTCCCCGTTGTCGGAATGGGAGCCTCGGTAGTATAAAAAACCATAGAAACAAAAGAGAAACTTAGGCCTAGGCCTCATCTCATTTTGTATCCTATCACCCTCTTTTTGTAAAAAGAGACCAAACTTTTGCCAGGACCAATCAGAGCAGCCTCACCCTCTGGAACCTTCCTGAGAGAGCTCAGAGCCTCAGATTTTTCTACCGCACGTTGTGCTAGGGAGTCTCCACTGAGCTCTGCTCAGCTTTTCATTCTACTTCTGGATTTCTTCAAGTTTCTACTGGAAAATCAACATGTCTGACAAGGAGAAGAAGGCCTTGTTCAGGGCCTGTGCCTCTTGTGGGAAAAAACGTCTTTTTGTGGAGGATAAGCATGACAATTGTATTTACTGCTTATATCCTGACCACAAGGCCACAGAGTGCAAGATCTGCAGAACCTTCTCCAACAAGACTCTTCGGGACAGGGAAGGTCGTCTGTTAACCTGGCTTCAAAAAATGAAGACTCGCAAGGAGGTGCTCTCTTCGGAGGAGGAAGATTCCACGTCTTGTGCTTCCTCTCACAGATCTAGGAAGAGGGGTAGGTCTCCTCCAGGAGCTTCTACATCTCAGCCCTCTCTTCAGGCCCCTCACAAGATCTCTGATAGGTCTGAGAGGGCTGGTCCCCTTCAATCTCCTCAGGGAAGTGAAAAGGAGAGGCAGGGACAGGCTGCTGGAGTGGGTGCAGCTTTAAAGGACATAAAGGAGGTTCCTCTGTCTCCCCCTCCGTCCAATAAGTCCAAATCTAGTGACAAACACTCTTCAGTCACTTCAGGATCTGGGCCGGAGAAGAAACAGCGCCCGTCGACGACGAAAACACCAGGTAGGTCGTCGACCGTTTCTTCAGTTAAGATTCCCGCCGTTTCTGTGGCTCCGTCGACGGGCTCGTCGACGGTAGCGCCCTCCACGATGACTTTGTCGTCATTCAAGGTCCCGAGTTCGTCGGCGCTGACATCTTCCACGTCGACGACGGCAAGCAAGGTACTGTCGACGGCAGCGGTGACGACGAGAACTACGTCGACGACGACAACAACCTCGACGTCGACGACGATGTTGATGACGACGAGTTCGTCTACGAAGCCGTCGACGATGGTTCCGTCGACGACGAGACCGGCGTCGACGAAAGCGATGGTGCCGTCAACCATTCCGTTGACATCTTCGTCGACGACTGCTACACCGTCGACGACGGCATCGTCGACGGGACCGTCGACGGGGCAAAAGATGCCTTTTTCCACGCAGAAGATGAGGATTACACCGGAGATGACTTCTCCGCGACGGGTCCCTTCACATCCACCTACTATGCTTCTGGACGATGAATCTGAGGAGGATGAAGTTGAAGTTGAGGACGATGATTATGGTCCTGCCTATAGTCCCTCTGACTTGAACGTCAAGATGCAGGAGACAGACACGGAGGAGTGTTACGAACATGCTGGTGGCCAGCAGTCGTATCCATATGTTCTGGAGGAGCGACACACTCCGAGTTTGGGCCAGGGCATGGTGGCCATGCCTTCTTCGCTCATATCTGATCTGCAGATGATGCTGCAGGATTATCGGAAGAGGTTTCCGTCGGAACCTCCTGGACAGTCTGCAGTTCCTACACAGTCACAAGTGCAGCAGGCTATTAGTCTTCCAGTGGCATCCCCCTCGCCACTACCGGTTGCACCTGCGGTCCGGGTCCGCACTCCGGATCCCACACCCATTCATGACGTCCAACAGGATACCTCTTCGGATGAGGAGGTGATACAGGTGGATCCCTTGGTTGATCCGTTGCAAGACCCAGATTTGGATCAAGGAGACAGTGGGCCACAAGATCCGGACGCTGCTGGTCGTGACACGTCCATCTCCCCTCCAGTGGATATAGGGGGTTTTCATCACCTGATGGAAAGGGCAGCTAAAAGATTTGGATTGCCAATTTCGAGAGAAGAATCGGAATGTTTCCTTTATGACTTTAAGGAACAACACAGGAGATCGGTCAAGTCTATTCCCATCATTGAACACGTATGGGAGGAAGGGATGAAAATTATGCAAAATCCGGCCACGGTGATTCCAGTCCTCCCGCGGCTGGAAAAGAAGTATAAGGCTCCGGACGGCAGTCCTGCTTGCCTTCTTGGTCAGCCGAAGCCTGATTCAGTCATCTCTCAGGCGGCTCAAAGCAAGTCCAAGAATCCATCCACACCTTTGACCACACCTCCGGATAAGGACGGTCGCCGCCTAGATAATGTGGGGAAGCGGTTTTCCTCAATGGCCAGCTTGCTCGTTAGAGCGTCAAATGCTCTTGCCATCCTCGGCCGATACGACCGACAGATGTGGTGCGACATGGCACCCTTTGTGGAGCAGTTACCAGAACCCACAAAGGAGGAAGCCAAGAAGGTGCTTATAGAGGGGGAAAAGTCTTCTGCTGAGGTTATAGACTGTGCAATGGATATTGCTTCCACAGCATTTCGAGCCTTAGCTGGCTCGGCAGTACTACAGCGCCAGGGCTGGTTGAGGGCCACCTGGTTTCGCCAGGAGGTCCAGAATAGAATCCTGGATCTACCATTCGATGGGGAGATGCTGTTTGGCAAGCATGTGGACGATGCTCTGCAAAATATCAAAAAGGACACGGACATTGCAAAGGCCTTAGGGTCCCTCGCCTACCGAAAAGTCCCCTTTAGGGGCGCACGAGGCAGAGGATTTACATCATACAGAGGGAACCAACAGAGATATTCCTCTCAGCCTTCTCAGTCCTATAAGCCCCAGTACTCCAATCAGCGCCAGGGACAATCGGCGTCTTTCTCTCGCCATCAGCTGCGGGGCCGTCAGACCCGGCAGGGACGTGACAACACCAAGCGTCAATAGCGGCTTTCCGGCTCTACCTACTGTTCCTTCCCTCCCAGTCACATCAGTGGGGGGCAGGATTTCTCTGTGTCTGGAGAGCTGGAGATCAATAACATCGGACCAATGGGTCCTCAAAATTGTAGAGAGTGGCCACGTGTTGGAGTTCCAAGACCTTCCTCCGACAAGAGCTCCGGGCTCCATCCGCACGGGACATTTGGGACAACTCCACCTCGAAGCCCATCAACTGTTCCTCAAGGGAGCGATAGAACCGGTGCCTCTGTCTCAGCGGGCCGGGGTTTCTATTCAAGGTTCTTCCTCGTGCGGAAGACGATAGACACTTGGCGCCCCATTCTAGACCTGCGGGAGCTCAACACCTATCTCGTCAAGCTCTCCTTCAGGATGGTCACTCTCCAGGAAATTCTTCCTCTCTTGAATCCAGGCGACTACTTGGCGTCGCTGGATTTAGAAGACGCGTATTTCCATATTCCAATACATCCAGCTCACAGACAATACCTACGCTTCACAGTGGGAAAGAGCCATTTTCAATTCAAGGTGCTTCCGTTCGGCCTTCGGTCGGCACCAAGAGTGTTCACCAAGGTTTTGGCACCGGTTGCAGCCTTTCTTCGGAAACAATCTTTAGAAGTTTTTTCTTACTTAGACGACTGGCTCGTCAAGGCACCATCTTTCGAGGAAACTTCTCAAGCAGTGGCAACTTGCATCCATTTGTTCCGTTGCCTGGGCCTTCAGCTGAACGGACGCAAGTCAGTCCTGCTGCCCTCCAGAACGGCCAGATTCCTGGGATCCGTGTTGGACACCACGCAATGTACAGCTCGTCCCTCGGAGGAACGACAACAGAAGTTGATGATTTCGGCTCGACTACTCTGCCGCAAACAATTCCTGTCGGTCCGCCAATACAAATCCCTTCTCGGGTCGATGTCATCCTGCATACCATTGGTACCACATTGCAGGCTGCGAATGCGTCCTCTGCAGGAGGAGCTAGACAAGCAATGGCGCCAGGCAGAGGGGTCATTCAACGACAAGGTGGTGGTGACAGCAGCGATGAGACAGGCGAGCGAATGGTGGCTTCTAAAAAGCAATATTGCCCAAGGTCTAACATTCAGGAGTTCACCTTCACCCATGGTACTGACCACAGACGCTTCACTGGAGGGCTGGGGTGCAGTTCTCCGAGAGCTTCAAGTCAGTGGCCACTGGAGTCCAGGACAGTGCCAGTGCCATATCAATTTCCTGGAACTGACGGCCATTCGGTTGGCCTTGCAAGCTTTTCTGCCCAGAGTTCGCAACCATTCAGTGCTGGTCCAAACGGACAATACGACGGCCATGCACTACGTCAACAAACAAGGAGGTACCAAATCGCTGACTCTGTCCGCAGAAGCTCAACGGATTTGGGATTTTGCGATTCTGAACAACATCACTCTGAAAGCCGAACACCTGGCGGGAACTCTCAATGTCAAGGCGGATGCCTTGAGTCGACAGACGGAGGTGACTCACGAGTGGGAGTTGAATCAATCCATTCTGGACAGGGTGTTCTCAGTCTGGGGGACACCAACCATCGACCTCTTTGCTTCACCGGAGAACGCCAAATGCCGGTTCTACGCAAGCAAAGTTCACCATCAGGGGTCCCTGGGGAACGCTCTTTCGATGGCTTGGTACAGCGCATTCTTTTACGCTTTTCCTCCAATTCCCCTCATTCCTCGAGTCCTCAGGAAATTGAAGGCGGAGCCCTGCAAGATGATTCTAATTGCTCCAGCATGGCCCAGACAATTCTGGTACACCGAGCTTCTGAGGCTCTCCCGAGCTCCTCCAATTCACTTCCAACCCATTCCGTCCCTGTTGTCCAGGAATCAGGGGCAGGTTTACCATCCGGATCCGACATCACTCCACTTGACAGCGTGGCTCCTGAACACAGAGAGTTCAGTCATCTAATGCTCTCGCAGGAATGCCGGGAGGTCTTAGCTCATGCCCGAGCACCAAGTACCAATAGGACTTACAAGGCGAAATGGAAAAGATTCTGCCTGTGGTGTCAACGTCAAGGTCTCCATCCTTACACTTCCCAACCCCATCAATTGTTGCCATATTTACTATCTCTGGCTAAGTCGGGGTTGGCACATTCATCTGTAAAGGTACATCTGGCGGCCATATCGAGGTATCGACGCAATTCTTCGGGTCCGTCCTTATGGTCCTCTAGGGTTGTCAAAAAATTCTTGAAGGGATTATTCCGGATTTATCCTCCAGTTCGTCCTCCTCCACCAGTGTGGCAGCTCAACCTGGTCTTGGCGCAACTCATGAAGGCTCCGTTTGAGCCTGTGCACAAAGCAGACTTAAAGTTCTTGTCTTGGAAGCTGGCCCTCCTGGTGGCTCTCACATCAGCGAGACGAGTGAGTGAGCTTTAAGCACTCTCCATAGTGCATCCATTTTTGCAATTTAAAAGGGAGGTTCTTATCCTTCGGACCAATCCAAAATTTATACCGAAGGTACCATCGGAGTTTCACTTGAATGAACCCTTGATTCTGAAATCTTTCTTTCCGCACCCTTCTACGCCTGCGGAACGCACGCTCCATTCTTTGGACGTTCAGAGATGCTTAAAGTTTTACTTGGAGCGCACACGTCCTTTTCGGAAGACGACTCAGTTGTTTGTGTCCTACAGTGCACCACGAAAGGGATTGCCTTTGGCAAAGAGTGGCATTTCCCGCTGGATCTCCAGTGCGATTCAGTTCTGTCATCAGGAAGCTGGCAAGCCACTGGATGGAAGAGTCAGGGCACATTCCACGAGATCAGTGGCATCATCAGTGGCTCTCTTTTCAGGAGTGGCCATTAAGGACATATGCAGGGCAGCAACGTGGAGCAGTACTCATACCTTCACGAAACACTACTGCCTGGAGTCTGCAGGACGAGACGACGTGGCTGTTGGTCAAGCAGTCCTGCGGAATCTTTTTCATTGAGAGGTGAGCTTTCCCTACGATCCCTCCAGCCTGGTGAGCACATTTTGTTTGTTTTGCTATGCTTTATGTATTGCTTATATGGTTATGTGATGCCATGTACGTACAAAATGTGTTCTTCGTAATTTACTGCTAGCAACTCTGATACAAAGCATGGGAATCTATGAAATTTCCAATACTGGGGAAAGAAAACAAGTTACTTACCTGTAACTTTGGTTCCCCAGTATTGGTAACTTTCATAGATTCCCATGCGCCCGCCCGCCTCCCCGGGGAAAGCTCAGCCTGGTTACAGAGTTAGTGGCGGTTTGCACAACGGCTACAAAAATCTGAGGCTCTGAGCTCTCTCAGGAAGGTTCCAGAGGGTGAGGCTGCTCTGATTAGTCCTGGCAAAAGTTTGGTCTCTTTTTACAAAAAGAGGGTGATAGGATACAAAACTTTTGTTTCTATGGTTTTTTATACTACCGAGGCTCCCATTCCGACGACGGGGAATGATACAAAGCATGGGAATCTATGAAAGTTACCAATACTGGGGAACCAAAGTTACAGGTAAGTAACTTATTTTCTTGTATAGCTTTATGTGCCGTGTTTCCTATTTCAGTCTGTATGGCCGTGTATAGCTTGGAGACTAAGTGTGAAGGTTCCGGAGTCGTGACCAATAGCTGCAGTGTGGACATGACTGGTGGTTCTAGCGGATGCGTGGGATATAATGCCCTCATCGCCGTTTGCAGCCTGTAATAGGTGAATTTAAACAGCATTGACTGATTTGCCACATACGTCAGATCTTCTAGTGTTTTAAATCGACCCTCGTGATAAAAATCCCCCAGATTGTCTATTCCTACTTGTCTTAATAGTTCCATCCCTACCTGTTCCTGAGTAACCGAGAGGTTTGGGTGATGGTGCAGTGGCAGTTCAGGTACATATATAGGGAGCTTTCGCGTTTTGGTTGCCATTATTCTCCAGGCTTCGTTGGTCGCGTCAATTGTGTTTATGTCTTGCCTGTGTAATGGGGTTCGCTTGTGTGTGATCACTGCATCTAGCGGAATAGGGAGAGCGTCACCTTCTTCAATCGCCACATGTGTGATAAAGGGCGTCTTATGATACCAGAAATGGGCATATTGCGCCTGGGCACATAAATAGTACAGCAGGAAGTCTGGTACCTTGAACCCTCCCTTCTCAAATGGTAAAGTCAGGGATTGTAAGTCTATACGCGCCGCCTTCCCCGCCCATATCAGTTTGAGGACCAGTGCTTTTATCCGTCGAAATACTTCTGCAGGTGGTTTGATTGGGATATTGTTAAATAAGTATAGTAATTTGGTCAAGAGTACCATTTTCACTATCGCTATTCTATCCGCTAATGTGAGTGGTAATTGAATCCATCGGTCTATTTTTGCGTCCAACGCTGCAACTACTCTGCCGTAATTTGTTCGGATCACCTCTTCTGGATCCCTGTGGAACCATACACCGAGGTACCTCACCGGGTCGGTCTGCCAGTCCAGTGGGTATTCCGTCCGGACCTGGTACGTGGCTTCCGTCAGCGGTAAGATGGACGATTTTGTCCAGTTTATCTTGAGTCCTGATTGTCTCTCAAATCTGACGTATTCCCTCAGTAATGGATTTAGGTTATTCTCCAGGTCCCTCACATACAACATCATGTCATCCGCATACATTGATATGTGCAGTGGTCGTTGAGGAAATTGTAGCGCCGAATAGTGGTGTCTCTGTCTAATTTTGCAAGCCAACGGTTCCAGTGCAAATGCAAATAGGAGGGGAGACAGGGGGCAGCCCTGTCTGGTACCCCTGCCTATATTGAATGATGTTGAGATGTATTTGTTAATTCGAATGCGGGCAGTGGGGGCGGTGTACAGCAGCCGGATCCACTGGAGAAATACCAGAGGAAAGCCCATCCTAGCTAGAATCATGTGCAAGTATGTCCAAGCTATGGTATCAAAAGCTTTGGCAGCGTCCAGTAAGACCGCTGCCGCTTTTGTGGTTGGGACAAGATAATGGGAGACGGCGAATAGGGTTGTCGTATTGTGTGCCGTTGAGCGGGTTGGAATAAAGCCTGATTGGTCTGGCAATATCAGTTTAGTCATCAAATGTTTAAGTCTGTTGGCTAATATCCTAGACAAGATTTTAGTGTCTGAATTCATTAGTGACAACGGTCTATACGATTCGCAAAGTTCTGGATCTTTGTCTGGTTTTAGAAATGCCAAAATTACTGCTTCTCGTAATGTTTGCGGTAACGTCTGTTTCTCATGGGCATCTCCCAGCATGGCCACAAAGTGTGGGGCCAGTAGGTCTACGAACGCCTTGTAGAACTCCCCCGTGAAGCCGTCTGGCCCGGGTGCCTTTCCGTTGGGTAGTGCCTGGATGACCTCAGTCACCTCTTCCACTGTCACTGGCATCGATAGGAAGTTCTTTTGTGCTTCCGATAGCCACGCAAGCGCTATGTCGGCACAGTATTCTGCGATTTCTGCTGCTGTCGCCGTATCTTCCGCTTCGTATAATTTCCCGAACGCGTGTACAAACGCCTGCAGTATTCCCTGTGTGTTGTGAGTTAGTTCTCCCTTCTCGTCCTTAACTGCTAGTACTACCGGGGCTGATTTCTGTGAGCAGATTTTAGACGCCAGCATTGCACCGGGTCTACCACCCTCCCCGTATTGCCTTGCCACTTGTCGTTTGTTGATAAATTTCAATTCCTCCTCCTCACTCTTGTTATATTCTGTAATGGCCGCCCTAATTTCAGCTAGTACTGAGGGATCTTGTGAATTGATGTAGTCACGTTCTAGGCTACGAATTGCGTTTTCTTTTAGAGTTATTTGTTGTCGTAGGTCACGGAGTATACCTGCATTAGTACTGATGCAGACACCCCTGATGGTGGCCTTAAAGGCTTCCCACAGCAGTCCTTGGTCGTCAGTCGTTGGCTCATTAATCTCGAAGTATTCTACTATGGCCTTTCGTATTGTGTTCGAGTATGTTGGGTCGAGTAATGCTTTCCCATTGAAGCGCCAGCTAAACGGCGGGGGTACATATCTGGGTAGTTTAAGTGTTAGGACCACCGGATTGTGGTCTGACAGAGTCCGGGGTAAATGTTCTAATTTATCCACCCACTGGGAGACAGCCGGGGACCCCAGCCAATAGTCTATTCTGGACCAGGTAGCATACGCCGCTGTTGTGTGTGTCGACTCTAGTTGAGTGGGATGTCGCAATCTCCATAGATCTATAAGGGACCTGTCTTGCATCATATCCTGCACCATTTTCCGCGCCCTTCTATGCGTCTCTACCGAGGATTTGGATCTATCTACTTCGTCGTCCAATGCTATGTTAAAGTCGCCTCCCCATATTGTAGGGACATTGGGCAGTTCTACGAGTTTCCGCCAGAGTGCATGAAAGTATTCCGGGGAGTCTGTGTTGGGTGCATATATGTTGAGTAAATTAATCCTCTGCCCCCTGATCGAGCATGTGATCGCAATGTACCGTCCTTCTGAGTCCGTATGAACTCGTTCCGTCTGAAAATGTAACCCTTTCTGGAACAGTATCAACACCCTCCTTGAATATGACGAGTAAGCTGCTCCATGAACAGATTCCGCCCACCGTTTCCCTATTTGTGATGTGGCCTGAGGGTCAATATGTGTCTCTTGTATCATTGCTATGTCAATATTTAGCCTCGTGAAGTAGGCAAGTATCAGGCGAATTTTTTGGGGTTGTTCAGACCTCTCACATTCCATGTGATCAATTTCAATTTATCTGACAGTCGTGTCTCAGCCATCCCCTAGTTGCGACATATGTGTGTATAGGCGTATGGGTCTAGGCCTATCTATACAAAACCAATATTTCGGGGCTACCATGGATATTTCGCACATTGACCATTCTAGGAGTCTAGCGGTGTGGTGTAAATACAGTAGTAGAAACTGAACAGTGCACGTCCCTCCTTCCCACCCCCCTCCCACTTTAGCATCCCAATCATGCCAAAGACATTCCCTGCTTAACTCAACCAATACAACAGAACTTTGATCGGGGAACTCCCTGAGGGGGGGTCCACTCAGGTCACATATTCTCATCCAACATAGTGGATGTGGCCAGGTAAGTAATCTATGAAAATTCACATGCCACCTTTCCAGTGCCACCTGGGGGCCCATATATTCCGCTAGTGTGAGGTATAATCACTGTAGCCCATAGACTCTTAATATTTTCTCGCGATATCTACCAATTACTATTAGTCCAAATAGACAGTCATCTTGAGTCTCCCTCCCGCTCATACCTCACTACACACCATATCATTGTGGTACTATGGAGTTCCGTATGTCCTGGGAGTACTGGTTACAAGGGAGCAAAAGTTCAAATTTCTTATCTAGTTCCGCTTGCCTCCCAATAGCCGAATCCATGTACCATGTTAATCTCTGTACTACACCCGTATACCTGTTTGAGCCAGTCATTAGGGTTCAGAGTTTCCCTGTTAGGTTGTACTCACGGATATAGATCCAAGTCGGGCTCCCAAATTTCGTGTTAAAGAGTCTCATGACCATTATTGCAGGGCTAGTCCATCTGTCCCGCAATAAGCCAGGTTTCGGGAGTCCCTAGATACCTAGACCTGTGACGCCGTGTGTCAGACCCTGTCTTTTGCTGGCCGGGTGTGGGCAGTTCTCTCATCTGGGTTCAATCCGAATCCTGTAGTTGGTCAGCTTTCCGTTGCTCACGCCGTCGCTTGCCGAGTTTTTTAATGAACTCCATCGCTTCTTTCGGTGTCTGACATATCAGAGTCTTGCCGTCTTGTGTTATTTTCAACCGGGCCGGGTAGAGCATGGAGTATTCTTTGCTGCTGTAAACTCTTTCCGGGCCATTTGCACATGCATTGTAAAGTCCGGGTAAAATTCCAATTTGTTACCCTGGTATTCAATTGTTTTCTTTTCTCTGGCTAGGCGCAATATTACATCTCTGTCTCTATAATTCAGTAGTCGCGCCACTATTGGGCGTGGGGGGGCTCCCGGCTTTGGTTTCGGAGCTAAGGTCCTGTGCGCCCTTTTGACTATGAATACCGTGGACAGGTGTTCAGTAAGCATGGGCGGATTTTGCGAATTGGCAATCCGCGAACTTGCGTATTTACGGATTCGCAATCCGCAAAATCCGCAAACTCTCGCGAATTTTCTTTTTTTTTGTGTTCGCAAGGATTTCTGCCAGTTCGCGAGGGTTCTGTGCCAGTTCGCAATTGCGAACTTACTTGTCGGCTCGCAACGGCCGCGACTATGTTGTTTCTACATCTGGTTCATCATCACAGGTTCACAACCCTCTGTTTCACCACTGCCACCCTCTGTTACACCCATGCCACCTCTGGTACATCAGTGCCACCCTCTGGTTGGTTTATCACTGTAGATTATGGGGGTGAAAAAAAGCAAGCACACCTGCCCTGCTTCAACTGACATGAATTAATTTGGGGTTGATTAATGTGTCACTGAATTTAAACTTCCAGTCTGGCTGGCACCTGCTTCCTTATCTGTAATTTGCTTTCTGGTGCAGTGCAATTTTTTTTTCACAGGACCTTTGTGGCCTATAGTTGCAAGTAGGCAACTGAACTCTGAAGGGGCCCCTCAGGAAGCACTACAGGGAATGGTTACTAATGATAAGATTGAACTTTGGACCTGCTGAGTGCCTTCAGTTTTGTCTGTAATTGCTTTCTGTTGCAGTGTAATTTTTTTAACAGGACCTTTGTTGTATACTTGTAGATATTCTCTGAGCCTGCTGTGAGGGTCAGAGCAGGGTCATAGAATAGTTGCAAGTAGGCAAATGAACTCTGAAGGGGCCCCTCAGGAAGCACTACAGGGAATGGTTACTAATGATAAGATTGAACTTTGCACCTGCTGAGTGCTTTCAGTTTTGCAAAAATCCAAATATCCAGCAGCATCCACAAAAAGTAATCCTTCCAGGTCAAGATCCAAATCAAAGTGACCAGCACATGAAGAAAGCACTGGGAGGAGCCTGGTGGACAGGAACAGGAAGTTGGAGACTGTGGGGCACTTCCTTCCTCCCACTCCCACCCCCCAAAATGGACTCCTTGCAAAGAAAAAGTGCAGGCAAATGTCAACCTGAGGAGTTATTCTGATAAAAATCATAATTTTCAAGGTTTATGCTGCCTGCTGGTGGATTTCTTGTGCGAAATTGCAAATTTTGCAATCTCGCAATTGCGAGATTGTCGCTGCCCGCCGCATCTACGTGTTCGCAAGTGTTTACTCCCGCGAAATTGTATAGTATTCTAGTTGGCAAGTGCGACCAAGCAAAAAATCCACTTCGCACGGATTTTACGAATTTTCGGCAAGTTCGCGTGAGTTCGCGGATTGCAAATTTACCGAAAATCCGCAAAATCCGCGGGGGCGAACGGATTTTACGCCCATGCTTAGTGTTCAGCCCCGAAAATGTTCTTCAGCATGTCTTCCACATATGTCTCCATTTTACCCACATTTGTTGACTCCGGAAGTCCCGCTATTCGGACCTTATTGCGGCGGGATCTTGCTTCCAAATGCCCCGACTTGTTGCTGATCAACTCCAGTAACCTGTCCATTTCGGAGCATTTCCGAGTCGTACTGTGCGACTCGTCCTCCACCACTGAGAGTCTGGTTTCTGCTTCCTCCAGGCGTTCTCCATGTTTGTCGAGCTTGGCCGACATGTTGTCGACTCTTTGCGTGATAGTATCTAGTTTGGCGTGGGCATCCTGCAGGCTCTTATGAATAGCTCTTAGAACTTTCTCCATAGCCGTGGAAGCTTCATTATCAGTGTCAGGTTCCGGTTCTGATTGCGAAAGCGCTCCTTTTGTCAGTTTTTTGGCATCGAAGGATAATTTGGTTTGCGTCTTCTCTGGTTTCCCCATGATGTCGTCGTATTGGGATCCGCGTGTGCGTTAGACTGTGCGATCCGTTTTTCAGGCCTTCAGGGTCGGGTGGCACGTGTAGCTAACGTCAACCTGAGGATTTATTACTCAACTTTACCGTGCAGGGTCTGTGTTGGATCATAGGCTGTATGGACGCTCTCCTATCTAGGCGCGCTCATCTGGCGTATTGGAGGAACCACGTTCTCGCCGCCGGGTGGGCACTGCTCAAAGTACCTCTGATTTTGGCCCCAGTGATCGTAGGTGATTGTGTCTCCTTTTGTAGGGCTATTCACCTGCGTGTACCTCCCTTAATGCACACAGGCTGCTTCGCGCCTTTTCTTGTCCCGTTTTTGCCCCGGGTGGCGCCGCCTCGGTGGAGATATTGGCTCTTGTCTATGGGCGTTAGGGGCCAATGGGTCTAGGGAGTCCTCGTATCTGTAGTAACCCTGGGCGTAGAACTACGTTCCGTTCGCGGAGTTTGCGAATTTTCGGCAACTTCGCACTTCGCTGTGAGCGCGAAGCTGTTGACTACTTCGCAATCTACAGCGTAGCGTAGTAGTTTTTCTTCCTCGCGCGCTCAATAGCATTCTCGCGTTCGCGGTAATGACTTACCGTGGTTCTGCATTCGCTTTCTCGCTTTTCTCTCCCGGTCGCGTTCGCTACGATGTTTGGAATCCGGCCGCACAATCCCATGCGACTTTGAGAACGCGATTACGTCATTCGGACGCGCGAACATGTCATTGGGACGTGCGATCCTCCTTGCAGTGCCATGTTGGTAAGATCGCGTTTCCGAACACGCAGAAACTGCAATCTGGCACAGAATATCTCCCGAGCATGTTAAAATCTTCTAAAAAATGTTCATTTAACCCCTCAGATTGTGATTTGGCTGTATTTATTTGGGCTAGGAGTCCTCTTTTTGTTTCTACTCTTTTTTTCAAGAGAAAGGAAGTGCCCCTGAGTCTCCAACTTCCTGTTCCTGTCCACCAGGCTCCTCCCAGTGCTTTGTCCATGTGGTGTTCACTTTCATTTGGAATTGGAGCTGGAAGGATCACTCTTTGTGTATGTCTGCTGCATCATAGCATTTGGATTTATTGAGGAATTTTGGATTTGAACTTTTCTTTTACAAGTAAGTTTGATAATTGAGAATTGGTGTACTGTAAATGTTTTTTTGGTTTGGGTTTTTTTTAACTACAGTTTTCTGTGCTTCTCAATCTTTCTTAAAAAATATTATTGAGGGAGGCCTGTACTTTCATGAGGGGCCAAGTTGTATGTGTTTGAAATGTCATCCAGTAGGCCTAGAGGTACCCAAGGGTCCACCCATGTTTCTGTTGTGTCTGTAAAACATCATGGATGGCATTGGATTTAATTGCATACTCTGTTGTAGTGGAATTATTTTTTTTGTGTAAAATTAGGTCACCCTAGTAGTTCATGTAGTTAGTGTAGGCCTGCTTGAGTTCATTTACTTTCTGTGGGTGGCTTGGCCAGGTGGTGGTGGCCATTTTATGTTTGTAGCCGCTGTGTTTTTGCCATAGGCCTCCAAGCTTGTGGCCTACTCTGCCAGTAGGCCCAAGGGTACTACTAGAGTCCTCGTCATGGGTGCATGAAAGTTGCTCAACTGATTTTGGGGTGTTTAAGTTGTAAGTGTAACATCATAGGTCATGGATGGCTTTGGATTGATTAGCAACATGTGTTTTTGGTGTTGAATTGCAAGTTTTGGGTGTGTGTTGAATAATATGGCTTTTTCTGCGCACTAGGTAACCCTAGAATTCAGCTCGCGTAGTTTTGGTAACTTTGCACAGTGCTACAACGCGACCTTACAGTTTTTGTCAGTTCGCGCTGCCGAACACGCCGAATTTGCATTCTCGCGAGCAATATCTCTAGAGTTGCCTAAAACCTTCCCGAAAATGTAGATGCTGTTCATTTTGCTAAAGAAACTCCTCAGGTTGTCATTTGCTTGTAGTTTTTGGAGCATGGACCACTTACTGTTTCTGTCCTCTTTGTACTTTGTTGTTTGAGGGTGGCCTGACCATGTGGGCGGCTTGGCGGCCATTTTGTGAAGCCAAGCAATGTCCTTTTGCCATAGGAATGTATTGTCTGTCTTCTCTTTCTTTTCATGTTTTTGGGGGTGGCCAGGCCATGTGGGGGCGGCCATTTTGTGTGACCTTCCATCGCGCTTTAGTTGCCGCAGGCCTACAAACTTGTGATTTTTTCTGCCAGTAGGCCTAGAGTCCCAGAGGTAGTCAGCGGGGATGCTTGATGTAGCGGTTTCCATTTTGTCTGTTGAATTTAAAATCATTTAGGGCATGGGTGGCAATGCATTGAATTTTCAAATGTGGTGTTTGGGGTGTGGTTAACTGTTTGGGTGTAAACTGTAAATGCCTTTGTTGTTTGTGTTGTTGTGTAACTTTCAAACCTTTTAGCCATGGGGATTTTCTTTTTTGCATTAAGCTGTGGTGTGTAACAGGCATCCTCCTTTTTCTGGCCATATAGGGAGGGATATAGGGCTGCTTGAGTTTATTGTTTTCTGGCCTTTACCCATGTACCTGTGATGAGAGTGCCCATGTGGAGCTGTGGTGGTAGTAGTAGTGTGCTGTTTTGTTTCTGACAAATTGGCCCATGTCTTGCTATTGTTCCTGTTGGCTTACTACTGTTCACATCCCCATTGCTATCTGCTGCAGGTCACTGATGCTGCATCCATCCGAAATGATGCACAAATTAAGGATAAACAAGTTCCACTTCCACTACATTTGCATTTTAGTTCTTCGCTATTCTTACTCTTACTGAGTGTACTAATACTTCTACTAGTAATTAAAATTAAAGCTAACAAAAATCCACATTTGACTGATGTTGTTCTGCCTTCTTTGCTTGTAGGTGCACAAAAGACTGAAGAGGAGGTGTCTGTCATCATTCATCGCCTGTTCTACTGCCAGACGGACGTCCTTCTGTACTACGTCACGTGTGGTGTGACTAACCTGACCAGACATCATTCTCAACAACTTGTGCAACTGAGTGCTGCTGCTGACATCTGAAGAAGATGGGCCCAAAGAAAGCAGGTACCAGGTCCTCCAAGACCAAGAAAGTTGCAGAGAAGAAGAAGGAAGAACAGAAGAAGGAAGTGACACTTAAGTCTGGTGTTCACCCGAAAACCTTTTTTGGGGAAAAAAAAGTACGCCTGCAGCAGCAGTGACCGGGGTCCAAGCTGGGGCCAGCACCTCTGCATCAGTGGGCCCAAGCCACCAACCCAGGCCCAAGCAGATGAGTGGGGAAAAGGTAGCCAGCCTAATGGTGGAAAGCAGTGATACTGAGCCTGACCTGAACTTATCGCTATCTCAAAGTAGTACACATTCCACGCAAGAGGGAACACAGCAGAAAAGTGGTGAACAACAACCACCGCCCGCAATAGTAGATGTTCAACCTCAGCAACCACCCGCAATACTAGTTGTTCAACAACCACCGCCCGCAATAGTAGATGCTCAACAAAAAGAACAACCACAACCACCACCTGCAATAGTAGTTGTTCCACAACCACCGCCCGCAATAGTAGATGTTCAACGAAAACAACAACCACAACCACCGCCTGCAATAGTTGCTGTTCAAGAACCACCACCGGCAATAGTAGTTGTTGTTCCTCCCGAAGTCGGGGCAGTTCAGGAAATTGAGCCTGAGGCAGAGTAAGAAGAGGCAGCACTTCATGCAGGAGATCTATTGTTTTCCAAATCCCCACCAAGAAAAAGAAAGGTTAGTCCATCGAGTTCTTCGCCAAGCATCCCTTCTGATGATCTTGATCTCAATTGGGAGCCACAACAATCTGAGCATGAGAGGGAGAGACATCCCAAGAAGACCAGGCTAAGGAAAAGGAAGGATCCAGGAAGCCTACCACTTATGGAGTGCGATGTTGAACAGCCGGATAATGATGGTGATGACGAGTCAGACCCAGTCATCACAAGCATTACTCCTGGCCCTGAGGACATGGAGACCAACATTTTTTTTTCAGAACAGATAGGAGACCAACATTTTAACCCTAGCGAGAATGGCTGCGACTAGGGATGTAGCACGCATACCACCAACACAGGCCACACCAAAACTACCTCCAGCTTCCATTTTTACATTTGCACAGAGCCGACAGCGTCCTACATCCAGCACAAGTCCCACCTCAGCAGAAGTAGATAGTGGTACTATTGCGCAGCCACATAGTGAAATTCAACACACAACCTCCAGTTCATGTGGCATTGGAAGTGGCACCTCTAGCAGGAGACAAAAGTTAAGCTCCCCAGTGTGGGACTTCTTTACAGTTAGCGCAAATGAGGAGAACATTGCTATATGCTCCATTTGTCATTCCTCTGTTAGTCGTGGTAAGCTTGGTACAAACTATGGTACCAGAGGCCAAATGACCCATATGAAAAAACACCACGCAATCAAGTGGGAGGACCACCTACGTCTCATAAAAGCAGGAACCATTAATGTTGGTGGGGAAGCAGTAGAAGGTCCATGGGTCGAACAGGAAGAAGAGGGAGACATTCTATCTGGTAGTGGTACACTAAGTACCCCAGCACTGCAGTGGTAGATCCCACATCCTCCGCATCAGCAACATCTCAGTGGCACCAGAGTAAGAGTAACCCGGAGACACCAAGGAGTACGGGTGAGAAGTCTGCGACGCGAAGTACTGCATCGGGCATAACTGAAAGAAATACCTAGCAGCGTACCATTGTTAGCATGTTTAGGCAGGAGGGAAAGTACGAGCGCAACCACCCAATAGCACGTTTGTACAATGCTAAGCTTGCCAAAATGTTAGCTCTGGACCTTCTCCTGTTTTCTTTTGTTGAAGGGGTGGGTTTCCTGGAATTTGTGACAACCCTCTGCCCAAAATGGAATGTTCCCAGCCGCTACTATTTTGCCGGAGTTGCTGTTCCAGTACTACACCACGACGTGCTGGAATTGCTTGGAAAAGCCTTGCAGCAGAGTGCTGTGCATAGTATCCACCTGACTACAGACATGTGGACCAGTTGCCAAGCAACTGATTACATGCGCATCACTGCACACTGGATCTCTTTTTCAGGTGTTAGAGACAAGATATCTACAGGCATTGACACTACTGAGATTTTTAATGATACTCGCAGACATGCTACTATATCCATGCTTGCTATGGAGAAATCGCATACTGCTGCAAACATTTTGGATGAGTTCAACAGCAAGGTCTTTGAATGGCTGCGACCAAGAGGCCTCAACATTGGTTTTGTTGCCACCGACAATGGCAGTAATGTAGTTAAGGCCATGGAAGATGGTGGCTATTTTAGGGCCCCGTGTTTGGCACACTGCATTAACATTGTGGTTCAAGACTTTCTGAAAAATGAAAGCAAAGTCAGCAGCTTACTGACCATTTGCAGAAGAGTCTGCACGCATTTCAATCATTCTTTTAAAGCCCGGAAGCAGCTACGGGTCATTCAACGTGAGTATAATATGCCAGTCAAAGCACTCATCCAGGAGGTACCAACACGTTGGAACTCTACTTATTAAATGCTTAATCGGCTGTTTGAGCAGTACATACCACTTAATGCTTATGTCATGACAAGAAGGTCAGGGGATCCAACTGGTGCTATTAAAGCCATGACAGTTGAGATGTCGCAATGGGACCTCGTTAAATGCCTGACAGAGATGCTACTTCCTTTTGAGGTCTTCACACGTGCAGTCAGCAGGGAGGACTGTACTATGAGCTAAGCTATCCCATTGTTGTACATGCTGGAGCAAGAGCTGAAGGAGGTGTCTGAAACATACAAAGGTGTTGAAGGAAAACTTGAAGCATGTAATTTGGCGAAGTCCTTAGCCGGCCACTTATCTGAGAATACAAGGATTCAAAATAAGATTGTGTTGCATCAACATTAGATTACTGCCACAATTTTGGATCCACGGTACAAATTATTTGTGAACAGTAATGCAGTAATTCCTTTTTCAGAAGGGGATGTTTCCAAGTACAAAACTGTAATAGCAGAGGAAGCCACTGATTTAGAAAACGAACAGCTCTCAATTAGAGGCCTGCCAGTGCCAGCCCAGGACAGTGCAAGTACTACTGAGCATCCTACAGAGTCAAGTTCTTCTTCACAGCTTGCGAGCAGTGCGTTTGCTTCCCAGCAGTCACCAACACAAACAATAACAACAACCGCACCAACAGGATCTGATTCATCAGACACAAGCAAAAAAATAGCTGCTTGGTTTCTACAGAAAGGGATGGGTAAGTCCGTTGCTGTCGCAAAGCAAATAGAGGACGAGCAAACCCGAGCACCAATGAACATTGAGCGGTTGGTCCAGGCCTATCTGGATGACACAACAGAGGTGTTCATGGAGCAAAGCCCATTGGTGTATTGGTATAGGACAAGAAGCCAATGACCACTGCTCAGCAGGCTGGCGATAAAGTATCTAGCTTGCCCTGTTGCAAGTGTCTCTTCTGAGCGTGTTTTCAGTGCTGCTGGTGCCATTGTGACTGTGAAAAGGACCAGTCTATTGCCCAAAAGCGTGGAGAGGTTAACCATGATCAAAATGAATCAACACTTGATACCACCAGACTACAAAGTATGTGAATCAGAGCTGGAAGAGGAGAGCGAGTCGGAAGAAATAATTAGTGGGTTACAGGACCTACTTCTGTCGGGAGAACCACCAGGGTTTGAGGACGAGCTCCTCTTCCCTGACAACTAGGCTTTGAAATTGTTACATTCTCCCTTCCTTTATTTCTCCCTTCCTTATTTGTGTGTATGTGTCTTTCTGACTCAAACTTCAACACCATCTTCCTTTCTCTTTTAATTACCTATTGGAGTTGCACATCTGAGCATTTACTGTGCACTCCACTCATCAGAGTCCTGCTCCATCTTCCTGACTCACCCTAAATACATTTCCATCTTGCCAATGTACATTGGATGGAGATGGACAATAGTGCAATAATGTAGCCTCTAACAGTCCCTCCATAACAAGTCAAACGTACGTGACTATAGCCATTCTGTTTTGTTTCCAATCTGAAATGCATCACTGTCTTTGTAAGGCTACACCTCTGTCTGCAGGCATACACAACTCTTCAATGTCAGAACTTGAGCAGGGCTCCAAAATTAAAGTAAACTTGTCATCACTTTCAGAAGACTCTGCTGCATCTGTGATCTGACAGCCACAAAGAAGAGAAAGACAGGTATATGAAATGAATGATGCCATACATTGCATTGGCTGCTTGCTGACTCAGAGCAAATGTGCATGAAGTAGAAATATACTAGTAGTTTAATATAATAACAAAGTACTTGTGTCTCAAGTGATGGTCAATGTTTCCATGTTGTTTAATAATATGTATCCAATTGTACTCCTAATACTGCAGGTGCAGTCTGACTCTGTACTTAATCGTAGTCACTCACAGACTGAGTTGCTGTTGGTGGTCTGTTGGAGAACACGTACACGTGCCACACCAGATGATGAATGATGATGAGCACCATACCATCTTTGCACGCTGTCAGTCAGTTTGATCAGAGATGATTGATGGAATATGTTCAGGAAGTGGAATACAAGGTAAACGCACAACCAATCAACAAGAACCACAGCAGACCTAGGCTACATGTGTGTGCAGTGGTGGAATAGAATAATGGTATAATTGACTGCCATTGGCGCATTGATTTAATCATTTGTTTTGAAAAATGCTAGGTTGATGTATATGCCTTTTGTCTGAAACTGTGAAAAATGTTGGTAACTGGAGTTTGGGCCACAGACTCACGGCCCAGTGTTGTGGTGTGGCCATGTAACTGTTCTGTGCTGGCTCCTATCTTGTTGTTCTTTTCGATGACTGCTGTGCAACTAGAAGAGTAGAGTTAATCAATGTATCCAAGCAGCCTCAGTCTGAAAATCTTCTCGCTCACGAGTCTTGTTTTTTTGCACTACACCGTAATTTACTTTTATGTTTTCTTTCAGTTAACTTATTTTGTAATACCCCATTTCTTCTTTCATCAACACTTACAGGCCGGCCTTTCACCCAGTGCTATTATACGTGGAGCAACAACTCACACTCACCTTACCAATCCATCCTCATCATCATCCAGCCAGAGGCGCCCAAGAATGATATAATCAGTCACAGTGTCCATGGAAGGGAGGACAAAGATGAATGACGAGATACAACTACACATTTGGCCCTGGATAACATAATACATTAACTTTAGTATCATTTTCGTAATTTTCTTTGATTCCTTTTTCCTCTTCATTTATTTTAGGCTTGTGTTTGGTAATTGGTTGTTCACTTAAACTATCTCTTAATTTTCTTTGCTAGCTTTCAGCCCGCTACATCAGGTATTACGGTTTCTCAGAGGGCATACAGCCTAGGCAAAAGTCATATTCATATCATGTATAAGAAATACTTCCTTTGAATTGTGTAGTAGTAGTTAAGTAAGTAACTTATTATTAACCATCAAGTTAATAATAAACCTTCATCATGCATCCATTTCGTTTTTCTTACTTGACTTTACATTTATTGGGTAGTAGTGGATCATCAATCATCGTCTTCATTGTTTTGCTTTTGTTGTCTCCATGCGTACTGTTTTTCTTTGTCAAACCTTTCCCCAAACCCCCGTTCCCATCCATTCATCAAACCCTAACCCTCTTCCCCCGGGCTGTGTGGTTTTATATTGAGGTGTGATGTTACTACATTAAATCTACGCCAACAATTGATCACACGCTTGCTGGGGCAGATGTGGTGAAAGCAACACTAATGAAATCAAATGTCAACGAGGCAGGGCAAGGATCCTCTTCTGCTTGCCCACCGAAGCTCACTGTATGTACTAGTGTACAAGGCAATAAATTTCCCAAAGTGACCCAACAAATACATCTAAATAATTGGTGGCATTGTTTGAATTTAATTTGACAGCATTTAAGTTTACGAATTGGATTGTGTTTTACTGACTCCTTCAACACAACTATATTTATCTTCTTGTACTTGGCAGTCCCTGACAACAATGATTTCTTTGAGTTTAGCACTAGCAGTTGCAATATTGTTTGTATTTTTTTGGGTCACTCTTATGTACTGTATTTTTCAACTTCTCCCACATTCTGTCTCAGGCAAATGACTGTCTCTTTGTTTTTGTTTTCCAATTCTAGTGCCAGTGTCTACTAGTCTACTACTACCATCACACAACCACGGCATATTCTCCGTTGTTTGGCTTACAGTGCCAAACTTAATCATCATCAATCACAGGTAAGAAGAGAAGTTTGCTAGGAGGTATAATGGAGGAGAACTTGGTAGTACAAATAGGACAAATATAACTCAGTGAGGGGTACCGCATCTATCTGTTGGCATGATGTTGTTACATGTGGTCAATTAATACATTATTTCAATAAAACACTGGCTGCTGCCCTGCATGTAGAGTAAACCTTGTGACGTACAACAGTAACCCCACCACAAAACAACATCATATGTGTACGTTGAAAATAAATAACATTTATTGATGTACATAAAAAAATATCCTCCTAGTCCTCTCCTATTCCACCCCTATCCCCACCCTAACCCCAACTAATGTCCAAGTCCAAAGAATGTCCCACAAAAGTAACCCCAACACCCAATTCCCACCCACCAACAAAAGTATTAAAAAAGGGGCAAATGAACAGGGTCCATCACAATCGGCGGGCCTTAAGGTGTTTGTCCACCAATATCTTCACACGCTCCTCTAATTGATTCTCCAACTTTGACACCCGGAGGAGAATCTTTTGCCGAAATGCACGGCACCTACATTTGCATGCATAATGTGGGGGGGCGGCAGATATTGTTAAATGCCGGCGGTTAGCGGCTGCCTGACCTCGGCGCCATACTCCTGAAGGTGGGGCCTGGCTGGGGCCTGGGGCATTGGTAGAGCAGCTGCTGCCTCTTCCTCCTCCTCCTCGGCCTCAGCCACCAGCCGGCGGTACTCCTCCACAATGGCCTGCAGTTTCCTTTGCCGGGCCCTGGCTCCCAACTCCTTCCTTGATGGGTTTTTTTGGGAAGGAGTATGAGTATCTATAAAAAAAAAGAAACACAATTGTAACTGAAACTCTTCCAAATTAATTTAACACATAGTGGCATAGTAGCACTACCAAGCGCAGTACATACAAATGGTGGCAACTTTTAGTATCTATCTAATCTATCCTCCTGCTTCCCCTGCCTGCTTTTGTTGATGTTTTTTCTGGTATTATACTGGCCCTAGTACTATGGGTGGGCTTGAGTACACAGAAGAACACCAGTATTTTTTGTATCTCCTTTTATATTTTCAAAGTAAGACTCTGCTTCCAGTGACAGTCTCCACCTATGATGAATACAATACATTTAGGGGGAAAACAACCAATAAAAATAAATGTCTATCATTCTTTATTATCGCCTTAGCTGGTTTCACTTTCACCAACAACCACCCATGCGTCCACTCCTTCCTTGCCTTGGGTTTCATTGTCACAAACTCCGCTCATGATTCTTGCTATCCACTATATCCATGCACCCATATTGTTTTGCCCAACCAGGCATGCATCTTCTCTTTCACCTTCCAGTTCTACCCATCCTTCAACAACCCATGCATCGGATTCATATCAGCAACGTGCATGAACCTTCCAAAGTATCCTTCTATGGTAGTCTTATTACATCTTTCGTCCTTCCTCCTTCCTCCCTAGTTCACTTCTTTCCCTTTTTGTTCAACACATCCCTCAAGGTCATCTGATCTGACTTTTAGTCTTCTCCATAACTTTCACAGCTGAGTTGGAGTCTGATAGAGGCCTTGTTTACTCAACTCACGCTGGTAATGCTGCAAAGGGTGTCTTCTTCAACCATTGTATATTGTCCAGTACAATTTCAAATTCATACTTTCTTAATAAGTCTCATAGCACAGTGAGGGAAATGTTCCCCTTCCACCTAGTAATGCAAATAAGTAATGAATATAACTTACCACCGCCCACCGCTGAAGTTTCCTCCCCCACTGTTGCTACTGCAGGTGCCGCAGCCACTGTCCCCTCCTGGATGGCATTAGTATCGCCGCTGGCCCCGTCGGCAGTGGCACTGATCGTTGGTAGTGATTGTGCACCTATAAAAGCAAGTACACCTTTTGAGATGCCTGCACAACTCCACCTATTTTACTAGTTGTACTTCACCATGAAGGAAGATTGAAAATACAGTTACCTACAACATAAAGCATTGTAAGTGTAACTAGTCCAAATTGCGTACTACTGTACAGCAGTCATTATTAGACAGAGTTTAGTTTTAATTTGTTAGATGGTCCCTAGGGTCATCTAATCTCTACTTCTACTCTAGTCTTTGGAACGTTAGCCTGAGCCATGTAACCACTTTCGAATGATTCGGGTCTACTGTTTTGCCCATGTTGTTACCTTGCAGCTTGTTGCACAGTATGAAAGACACCTTTGAGGCCACATGAGTGTTGCATACAACTAAATAGGTTGACTTACTTACTTACTTACAGTATTGTTAATCCCTTTTGTTTAATGTTACACTTTTTGGCATGACTGCTATAAACTGGCATAGTTGTATTCACTGTCTAACGTGCAACATTTTTCTCCTAGGCAGATGAGAAGATTGCCTTCTATGAACCAGAGATTAGCAGAGCTTTCGAAAGATGCATGTGTAACCAGTATACGTTCAACGGTGAGGGGTCTCCCACAATTCCCACAGTTCTCTATCGTGCACTAGTTGTACAAAAATGTAGAGTATTTAATCTTCTTTATTTTGCATGGTGGAGCTGGATGTTATTCATGGAACAACTTACGAGTGTCTGGTGTGTTGTGGACTTAAACGAGTGAGTGAGCGAAAGGGTGTTCTTCTGTTCTGGGTTGTGTAAGAAAATCATTGGGTATATCTAACTATCTTCTTGTGGGGGTCGGGAGTGGGACAAATGACTATGACTGAGACACTTAGGTAGGTAGACTGTCGTTGAATTGTGTGTTCTTCTGACTGAGTTCTGTGACTAAGGTGTAAGTAAGGTCCAAACTCCCTATCACCAACATCCTATTTTCTTGTGCATAGTTCTGTATGTGCCTGTGCAGAGAATAACCGCAACAGTAGTAGTAGTATAATAACCTAACAAAAATAATTAGGCAAACATCTGGTTGCGCATTTTTGGGGTGGGAATTGACAAAGACTAGAGATTACAGTGGACAACGCAAAAGACAGGAGTGGACCCAGTGGCTACAGCTATTCTATCACAGCTTTATCTTAACTAAAGAGTGGCCAACAGGGCAAGCTTGGCTAAAGACAGTCTAATAGTAGTAGCACAGAGAGTCATCAGGTACAGGCAGTTTGAAGGAATTTAAAGTCAGGGATGGCATTAGATACCAAAAATTTGGAAAACAAATTGAAGACCAAAGAACGTTTAGCTAACATTTAATTAGGAAGGAGGCTAATAGGTTTGAAACAATAAGGTGCGTTAAAAAGTTAGGGAAATATAATTAAGGGTGGGCGGGCAACTTTGCTACGCCCACGAAGTGGGCGTAGTGTTGCCTACTTCGCCCTTTGCAAAGTAGGCGAAGCAGGCAACACTACGCCCACTTTGTGGGCGTAGCGAAGTTGCCCGCCACCCGCCTCCCTCCCGGTGGCGCAATGACGAGCGGGAGCCCCGGGGACGCGGCAGGACAAGGTAAGTGGTTTTATAATTATTTCATAAATTATTGTAAGCATTTAGGGAGGGCGGGAGGGAGGCGGGTGGCGCGTAGTGGGGCTACGCGAAGTGCATCATTCAAAAATCCTCTCAAACATTTTAGGAAACAACAATTGCAATAAAATTTACTTCGAACTCTAAATGACTACTGGCTTGCAGGATCGCAGACCGTCTTCTTATAGAACACTAATCAAATGTTCCATAAACATTCAGATTACAGAATATACTAACGAAGCCAGTACCTCCTGACCTACACCACCTATTCCAGAATCCAGCCGGGCCAATTGTTCAGTAAGTCGGCATTTCCATTTTATTTTTGCCCGCAAACATGCATAGATGAGATGGAGGAGTAGGACACATGCATAAACTTGTGCATACACGAAATTGTTGGTTGCTTGCGTCATATGAACTGCTACTGACTGATGTGACAATGCTATTGCTGCTAAGCCTACCACTCAGTAAAGAAACTGCAAACCGGTTCTATGGAGGGGTGGGATAAATAAGAACTAACTAAGCATTCAGTGACAGAGGAGGCGCCGCGTCAAGCAGACCGTTAAGAAAATATGAACTAATACTATCCATCCACCACTATTTCACTAAAGGACAATGTAAGGACTAGACTCTAGCAATAGCATTAACTAACTTCAGTTCTCTAAAGTAAACTCTAACATCAATAATCACCAGCCCAAGCTAGCGCACAGTTATACAAACCAGTAAGAGAAGTGGCGAGCGAGCAGCACCTGTGTCATACGGTAACAGAAGATTTTGAGACAGAATTGATCTGCAATGTAACTAAGCGCACAAGTAATCGTGTTACTTATTCATCCAAGAATTATACACAATACTTATACTACTATATATACATATATTAATATTACTAGCTACTCACCAAGCCCCACGACCTCAACACCTAGCAGGTCCAACAGGTCCTGCTCCCTGTCGAGAATGTCTGCCCACCGGTGGGCCAGCTGCTGGTGGGTGCGCCGGATATCCGAGCGACGGTAGACTGCCCGGCGCACCTTCACCCACCGGCGGTGACGCTCCTCTGGGAGGTAACCAGAGCCTGGCCTGCCGCCCACTGCCAAGGTCAAGGGGAGGTGGCGCTGGATAAAAAAAACAAGGGCGGCCACCTCCGCCTCCCCGAAAAGATTCCGGCCTTCACCCCTGAAGGCCGCATTCTGCCGCAAGGCAGCCGGTTCTTGGGCGCAGGCGCCTTGCCCTTCGAGCCGGTTCTACTGCTCCCCTTTGCCATGGTTCCTGGGGTGGAGGTGGATAAGAAAAGCTAGAACAAAAGGAAAAAAAGTTAGGGGGAAGAAGTAGGAGTAAAATAAAAAAAATAGAAAAGTTTAAAAAAAGGTGGAAAAGTAGAAATAAAAGGCAAAATATAAACTTAGGGACAGAGAGAGATAGATGATAAGTAAAAAAAGTAAGAAAAACTGTGAAAATAGGTAAAGATTGCACAGATATAAGGTGGATAGAAAACTAGGCCCAGAACCATAGCATAGAGTGTGAAAAACAAGATGGCCGCGCCCATCGCGACCACGTGGGTAAGTTCGCGCGCGATTACACGCGAACACGCACTTTGGCAGCGTGAACAAGTAGTTGTGTTCCTGAACAAGACGTGCACCGCGCGAACACGTTATACGCGACCCGGAAGAGGAAATAGGGGACGCGGGCGGGACAATTGAAAAAACAAGATGGCCGCGCCCATAGCCCACCACATGGGTAAGGTCGCACGCTACAATCCCCCGAACATGCAGACAGCGCCCCGAACACGCACAACGCGCTCCCGAGCAAGAAAAACGGCTCGCGAACGGGACCAGCAAGCGACTACGCACGCTCGCGAAGCTCGCGTAGTGCGAGAACGTCTTTGCGTAGCTTTGCGTAGCGCGACTACGCATACTACGCCCAGGGTTAATCTGTAGCAGCTGGGGAATGGATCGCTCTGCACGCTGAGTCCCACTGCCAGCCCGGGAGTTTCAAACAGTGTCTAGCGCTCTTACAGTGGAAGCGCCAGTGTCCGATATTCACTCGGGGTTCGCCGCGCATCAAGCGCACAGATACCTGATGTGGTGCGGTAATCTCGAGCTCCATGCAGGACGTCTCTGCCACGGTTACCGCTCTTCGAGTCCCAGCACACTTGCCCCTCCGCCTGGACTAGTGTTCAGTATGCCCTTTTGCCTGACGTTGTCCTATGGGCGCCGCCATCTTGTGAGCCCGGTACGCTGTCGGTATTGCCTAGATCCCGGTCAGTTGATAGTTCGGTACTTGCATGTATCTTGTAACCATCAGTCTCTCATGGTATCCGTTGTCCGTGAGTGTAATAGCGTGCCGTGGTTATCAGTGCGGCAGCCTTAACAGCGTTTCTGCATTGATTGTTATCTGGCGCCCGCCATCTTAACTCGCCCTGTACTCCCGAGTCTCCGGACTTTCGCTGTGTTTTCCTCACGCAGTCCGCATCGGGTCGCCTTTATTATCGGTTCGACTGGTGCAGCTCAGCTTCCGACATCGTTCCCAGGTATTTTCCACCGTTGGCGTGTCGTTTACACGATGTTCTGCAGCGTTTGTGTTACCTGGCAGGCGGAGCTGTCTCACAGGGCAGCCTTTCTACTGTGCGCCCTCTAGCGCCCCCCAATTCTTGCAATTCTTAATAATGAACCTGTAGAAATGAGGGACATCACTTATAGCATTTTGGTATAGGGCACCACAGCAAGGCACTCTCTGCACTGCCCTACGCCAAAGTGAAAGGACAGGAATCAGGGCCGTACTGGGAACCAAAATCGGCCCTGGCAAAGTGCTTGGCCGCCCCCCAATCATCCTTCCCCCCGGGGGGTTTGGGGGTGCCGCTGAGCTCTTTGCCGGGGCAGGTTTTCGGCCAATTTTGTTACAGGGCCGATTTTGCAGCTATGCTGCAAAAACGGCCCCGTAACAAAATCGGCCCCCAGGAGCCCAAAACCGGCCCCCACCCTTGCGGCGCACCGGGGGATTGCCCGGTGCCCACTACGGCCAGTCCGGGCCTGGCAGGAATGCACTGTATTTATGCAATATGGTGCATTCCTGTCCTTTCTTACTGTGCAGGTGTCGTTTTGGCAGCCTGGCGCCAATGTGGGCACCCTTGCACCATGGTACAAAGGTGTCTCCATTGCAGGCAGAATTGTTTTTGTGTGCTTAGGGGCACTTTCCTGCACAAAAACAATCCTAGGAAGCACTTTCCTCTTTCTGTGCGTGCTGCCGAATGCAGCACAATATGGAAAGAGGAAAAAATGAGGAGAAATAAACATATTTCTCCTCGTTACCCCTAACCTCAGGAGGCATACGGACTTGACGCTTTCCAAGGTTTACATCAATTTATAAATCTGGGACAGGGTCAAATTCCATGGGTGCTGTGTGGGAAAACCAACCCAACACCCATGGAACGCCTCCCGACCGAAAGAGTAAGGTGGCGCAGCGAATTCCTGCTGCATCGCTTTCCTCTTGTTTTAAGACTTTGAATAGCTTCATCAGCCGCGGTCGGTAGGGGAGTACTTGCCGGGGCGGTGACGTGGGGAGGGGGAGGGGCACGGGTGGGGGTTAGTAATGTATGGATAATGGAGGTTTGCAGGTAAGTAAACATTTAAATAAATCAAATCAATTTCGTTGCGCGCACTGCATCCCCAAATACAATGCAGTGCGCGCATCGAAATTCGTTTGATTTATTTAAATCTTTACTTACCTGCAAACCTCCATTAATCATACATTACTAACCCCCACCCTGCCCCTCCCCCTCCCCACGTCACCGCCCCGGCAGTTACTCCCCTACTGACCGCGGCTGAGCTTCATACATCTTTATGGGAGCTCTGCGTCATGCATGCACCACTTTACGTGGTGCAAAAGTGGCGCAGGGCTCTCATAAATAAGCACCACGTGGTATATGAAATTTTAATAGGTCAGCGAAATTTGCAAACTTTGTGTTAAGTACAATTCTGTACATTTTGGTGGGGGTATAAAGTTTCATACAATTTTCCTCAGTAAGGGAAAAGCTCACATAGATAACGCATCATGGGAGAATGACTCGAGTATGACCTCACATTCAATTTTTACACAAGATTTCTCAAAATTACCTCTGCAAAATATTGCCTAATGGTGTGTGATTTACCGGGATTTTCGCACAAAAAATTGAATTTAGTACACCATAGAAATGTTTTTCATCTAATGTGGCTGCAAAATGTGGTATATTGCTAGCCCACAAATTCACTGATGTTTGCCCTAAATCATGCCTATTGAATGAGTAAAGCACTTGGAGCCAAAGTGCAGAACAAATTACCTTCTATTGAGTAACAGTTTTCAAAAACATTGTTTTGGGCTCTAGTGAATGCAACTCCCTTGAGGGAACCCTGAGGAAGAATCAGAAAACATGTACCAGAAGCACATCACAAAGGCTCTGTAAGGTAAACACGCACTGATGACACGGTTGGATGTCTAGGCACTAGTAAACTAGTAAGTAGTAATAACTTTTATTTACAGGGATTAGAAATGGAACAATTTGTGGTATCAAATGTTTTATAAAACTGATAGTATTATTAATATTGTTATTATTATTCACAATAATAAAAATATTAATATCAATAATATTAAACATAAAAATAAGAACACTAATACCATTATTATTAACAATAATAATAATAATAATAATAATAATAAAGATAGGATCCTGTAATCCCTGTTGCAGTGTCATGTAGTGTGACATCATAGATAATCTTACACATACATCTGTGTATTCATGCATGTGTATATGTAAGTATGTAGTTCCAGTTCCTGGAACTGGAACGCTGTAGCTCAATATTGTGGTCAGCGATTGCTTTGTCAGTTGCTGTCCTTAGTGTAAACTGGATAGTTTTCTCTGGTCGTATTTGTGTTATTTCACTCTGGATCCTGTGATCTACTGCTACACCAGTGCATAACTTGTAAAAAAAAAAAGTGCCAGGGCCACCCGTCAGCATGCACAACGCATTGCTCCTGCCAGCACTGCCAGTGATAGTATCAATACTACTAACCTCACACTCATACAAGTGACAATTCAGACTCTTCCAGGCCACCAAGAGCTAAAATAATGACTTGTCTAGCAGGTATTAGTCATTTTTAATGTATATTATATTATTAAACAACTGTTTTTGCACACATTTGAAATTTAGAAAAACAGTGCCACCATGTGGTGGCCTGTTATAAGTGCAGGTTTTGACAATCAAGTGCCAGTGCAGAGCACCGCAAACAACTGGCTCAAATTAGGCATGGCTGCTACCACATTTGCTGATGAGTTTTCCTCTAGCCCACCAACCCAGATGTACTTTGAAGCTGTACGCTGGGTATTTGCTGAGACTATGGATGGGTTTCTGTAATGGGTCTGCGGCTTGCTCTAGACCTGTAACAACTGTGACCTGCTTATGCTGTTTGGATATAGTGGAATCCTGCTGTTGATGTGTCTTAAAGACAGATTTTATTTTCAGTGGTTCTAGAGTGGCATTTCTTGATTCCCGTCAACTTGCGCGTGTCTCCTGCCCTCATGGCATCAATGCGTAAAGAGTGGTTGGCCAGAACGATTACAGGTTGAGCGGTCACACGCTTTACCACGCAGCACGTGATCACAGAGGAGACATTCTACAATTCTTGCTGTGTGCAATGCAGTCAGTTTTCTTCAGCAGGAGCGCAACCTCATGAGCCTCCCTGTTTGGAAGTCATGCATACGCTTGTATATTACAGAAAGCGCGGATATGACCCGCACTCTGGAGCGTGCTGACAATGCACAAGTTAACTCATGGACAGGCACTTACAGCTTTCCAAATTTGGTTTTTCAATGACAGTCTTGTGGGCCAAAAGTGAAAAGTAGTCTGATTGTTGATTTTTTGGACACGTTAAAAAACGAAACAAAACTTGTTTTGTACTTTAGATGAATTCTGAAGACTCTTCATAAATTTCTGTTATTTGTAGTTTTAAGATGGCAAATTCACAACAAACCATTCAGCCTCCTCCATTTGTGAAATTTCCTGGGAGACCTCCAATTAAATGGAAATTTGGGTTGTGCATATTTGAAAATCACCTGGTAGTAATTGATGCTATTAAGTATGATCCGTACAGAAATTTAGCCATTCTGTTCAGTCATTTAGGAAATGGAAATCAAGTTTCAATTATTGTATCAGAAATTGATGTACCCCAAGGACAATTTAATGGATGAACAAATATGTAGTGGGTACTGCAAGATTTCTTTTTAAAACAGTATTGAGAGGATCCAGGCAAAATTTTGGAGAGACACAATTATTTTGAAAAAGGAAACAACTCTTTTGAAAGTGTAGAAGAATTTATAGCTGCTTTAAGCACATGTTGCTGCACTACTGTACTTAGTTATTACTGTTGAGTTCTGAAAGCACAATGCCTGCTGCCAGAGCCAGGAGCAAGTGTAAAAGGCAGGTCATGAAGCATAATTGCAGCTGCAATTTAAACTAGGAAATCTGTAATTGGCTTTCTTCTGGTATTTTTTACTAAAATGAAAAGAGTTCTACAGACAACAGATATCTATGGCAATGTGATTTTTTATTCCATGCTATATATAATCACTTTGTGGGGGCCGAACCCCAGTAATTATTTGTACCAAATTAATTGATTACCACAAAATTGTCACCCAAAATAGATCAGCTCCGAACACTCCAGCATAAAACCCAAGTTAGGCATAATCTAAGCAAAAAATTCTAAACGTCAGATTCTTGAAGAGGACTGACTGCTTAGGGGGTCACTTACAAGGAAAATGGCAAAATAGTCTCACGAAACCCAGAAGCCCAGAGGTTTTATATGAAATTCTTAAAAGCTATTAATAAACTGCAAATTCAGCATAGTATGATCATGGTTAGGGCCGCACTTGGCAAATCAAAAAACAAACACAGTAATAACTTTACACTGCAATTATTTAGCACTAACCCATTTCTTGAGGTAAGATAAATCATCCGCTTACTTTTTAAGGCAACTTCACTCCAGAGATGTACAGTGCAAATTAAACATTTCTTAAACAATGGGTCATAGAACTAAAATGATCAGGTCGCCAGCGGAACATCTAGCGGAAGTCCGTGAAAGTCACGGTCGGACTGGGAACCACAACCGGCCCTGGCAAAGTGCTCGGCCGGCTCCCCCTCCCCACTCGGGGGGGGGGGGGAGGGGTTGGAGGTGACACCGAGCTCTTTGCCGGGGCCGGTTGTGGTTCCCAGTCCGACCGTGACCAGCCAATTTTGGTACAGGGACGATTTTGCAGCTATGATACGAAAACGGCCCCCAGGGGCCCAAAACCGTCCCCCACCCGTGCGGCGCACCGGGGGATTGCCCGGTGCCCGCTATGGCCAGTCCGGGCCTGGTGAAAGTGATACTTCGGGTACATTCTGGAAGCCTCATTCACAATGCACTCTTTCAAACAAATGTTGTGTATTGCTATTAGATTGATGTCATTCACTCAATACTCGGCGAAAAGTGGGGAGAGATGGCTTTGCAGCGGGACACTAATTGGGAAGGTGAAATTAGCAGGAAAAGTTAAACAGAACACTAGAAACTGCATCTATTTTATAATAATGGCATTCTACATGAAAATGTGGCATAACAATTCATAGTATTATTTACTCTTCTGAATAGGCTAGGGAATTAGTTTTACGAGCAATCTCATCAGTTATTCAGTTTCAGATCTATGCATCATTAAAAGTAAAACATTTTAAATATAATTTTCTCACAATATCTCCTCCTCGTAAGACCTGATTTTTCTAGTGCTTTTCTCCTTTAACATTGCTTTCTAAGGTGGAATAGCCATCATACACAGAAAATCCCTTCACTGCATGGCCGCTGCGGATGACACCACCCCTAGCATGGAACACCTCAACTCCCAACTCCACACAGATGGCAAGACAACCATCAGAGGCACCCTTGACTACACACCTCAAGGATCATGACCAGCCTTTTGTGAGGCCATCCCCAACTTCATTGCCCCACTGGCCATCAACTCCAAGAACTTCATCATCCTCAAGAACCTCAACTTTCACCTCGACTACCCCATCAACACCAACACAGCCAACCTCCTTGGGAGAATGAACAACTTCTGCCTCTCCTAACTAGTCACCGACTCCACACACATCACCGGGCACAAGCTCAACCCCATCTTTACAGCCAGCAACAGAGTCAGGTACAGCCATGTCACCAAACTCACCTGATTGGACCACTCAATCATCCATTTCAACATCACAGCAGCCACCACCACCTCCACAAAACTGCCCAGCATGACTTGCAGGAGCTGGAGCATGATACCCAAAAACCAATGGACCAACACCCTCAGATCCTCCCTTCTGTGCACCCCTTTCAACCTCGAAGAGGACGTCAAAAACATAAATGCCTGGATCACCAACTTTGCTGACAAAATCCCCCCCCATCAAATCCACCAAACCATGCAGACCCATCAAGAATACCAGCTGGTACACCCTGGAACTAAGAACCAGCAAACACAACTGTAAACAACTGGAAAGGATTTGGCACTCTAACAAGGAGCCAAATGACCGGACCACTAGCTGACCCCCTTCTTCAACATTGTCAACGAATTCTCCAACCCCTCAGCAGCTGAAAAGATTGTCACCCCTTCCCAAGATCTCTGCAACACCCTGCAGACTTCTTTCATAACAAGATCCCCAACATCACAATATCTGCATTGTTTGCATATTTTGAAAAATGCTTTAAGGAAATATAGTGGTCCCCAGAAAAAAAATAGTTGAAAGACAATAAATATAGACCCAATCAGTACTATATATTATAGAATTCAGTCCAGCCAGACAGATAATTCAATATTTACAAAGAGTAAACAAGAAGCAGTTTAAGTAGGACACAAGCCTGTATCCAACTTTAGCAAGAAAGACATACAACATAAAGTGAAGGGTTCAGGCAAGGGAACTGTTTGATTTCAGCACATTTCTCATAGAACATACAGAATATACAGTAGACACCATTACACAAAAATTAGGGGATTTTAAACAAGCATATATGCTGTACAAGGTGTTGACGGCGTTTCGATCCCTTAAGAAAATACTGGAATCATCTTCAGGACATTTTAATAATCATGCCTGTTTACATATGACTTAATTGCCTGGGTTAATGACCAAGCTGCCTTTGGAGGCAAGATAGAAAATGTTGGGCGTGGGACCATTTAAATAAAGGTCTGGGTTCAGGTACGAGGGATGACGTACCGGAAGGCTGAGACCGGGTAGCAGGGTTCCAAGATGACAATAGTTCAAGTTGCAGCAAGCCGCTTGTGTGGATTCAAGTTAGATTCCTGTGCCAGTGTGGTTGCTTTTTCCAGTGCTTTCTGCCACCTAAACTTTGTTTTCTCCCCTTATGATCTTTGCTTTTTCCTCCTTGTAACACTAGCTTTTTCCAGTGCTTTCCTCCTCCTAACATTGTTTTCTCCCCCTCATAATCTTCGATATTTCCTCCTCGTAAGACCTGATTTTTCTAGTGCTTTTCTCCTTTAACATTGCTTTCTAAGGTGGAATAGCCATCATACACAGATAATCCCTTCACTGCATGGCCGCTGCGGATGACACCACCCCTAGCATGGAACACCTCAACTCCTAACTCCACACAGATGGCAAGACAACCATCAGAGGCACCCTTGACTACACACCTCAAGGATCATGACCAGCCTTTTGTGAGGCCATCCCCAACTTCATTGCCCCACTGGCCATCAACTCCAAGAACTTCATCATCCTCAAGGACCTCAACTTTCACCTCGACTACCCCATCAACACCAACACAGCCAACCTCCTTGAGAGAATGAACAACTTCTGCCTCTCCTAACTAGTCACTGACTCCACCCACATCACCGGGCACAAGCTAAACCCCATCTTTACAGCCAGCAACAGAGTCAGCTACAGCCATGTCACCAAACTCACCTGATTGGACCACTCAATAATCCATTTCAATATCACAGCAGCCACCACCACCTCCACAAAACTGCCCAGCACGACTTGCAGGAGCTGGAGCATGATACCCAAAAACCAATGGACCAACACCCTCAGATCCTCCCTTCTGTGCACCCCTTTCAACCTCGAAGAGGACGTCAAAAACATAAATGCCTGGATCACCAACTTTTCGGACAAAATCCCCCCCCCATCAAATCCACCAAACCATGCAGACCCATCAAGAATACCAGCTGGTACACCCTGGAACTAAGAACCAGCAAACACAACTGTAAACAACTGGAAAGGATTTGGCACTCTAACAAGGAGCCAAATGACCGGACCACTAGCCGACCCCCTTCTTCAACATTGTCAACGAATTCTCCAACCCCTCAGCAACTGAAAAGATTGTCACCCCTTCCCAAGATCTCTGCAACACCCTGCAGACTTCTTTCATAACAAGATCCCCAACATCTACAAACACTTTGACCCACAACCCCCCGAGGTCAGCATCCTCAGCCTTCTCAGCCCCATCAACTCCCACCCGAACCTCTGATTCACCACATGGGGTCAACTCTCCATACAGACCACTTCTGCCATCTTGAGCTCCATCCACTCAGGAGCACTCAGGGACCCCTGTTCCCACCACATGTTCACCCTGGGGAACAATTCCATCAGCAAATAACTCACCACCATCTGCATCATTTCCATCACCTCAGCCACATTCCCAGAGGAATGGAAACACGCGGAAGTGAAACCACTTCTCAAAAAACCATCCTCAGGCCCTAATGATCTCAAGAACTATCGGCCCATCTCTCTGCGCCCTTGACTTGCCAAACTCCTGGAAAAGACCATGAACCACCAACTCATAAACTACCTGGAGAACAACGACCCCCTGGACCCATCCCAATCTAGATTCCGCTCGATCCACAGCACAGAAACCATCCTAATGACATCAGGACTCTCCTAGACCTGGGAGATGCAGCTTCCCTTATCACCCTCGACCTCTCAGCAGCCTTTGACACAGTGTTGCACTACGCCCTCATAAAAAGGGTCCATCAGATTGAATTTCAAGGGTATGCGCTCAATTGGATTGCATCCTTCCTCACCAGAAGAACCCAGAGCGTTCGCCTTCCACCCTACACCTTGAACCCCAAGAACATCATCTGCGGGGTCCCCCAAGGGTCCTCTCTTGGCCCCACCTAGTTCAATGCCTACATGACCCCTTTGGCCAACATTCTTAGAACCCATGGACTGAACATCAAATCATATACAAAAGACACCCAGTTCCTCCCCTCTCTATCTGCAGACACCTCCACCACCTAGGCCAGCTTCCACCGACACATGACCAGCATTGCCCACTGTATGCAAAACAACTGCCTCAAACTTAACACAGACAAAACTGAGGTCCTAATCTTTGGGAGCGACGCATTCCTGTGGAACAACTCCTAGCGGCCTGCAGAACTGGTACCCTAACCCACAAAACACACCAGGAACTTCCGAATCATACTAGACAGCAAGCTCATCATGAAAAAACAGATCAACAAAATATCCTCAGCTTGCTTCCTTACTCTCTGCATTCTCTGAAAAATCTTCAAGTGGCTCCCTCCTAGTATCAAATGTACCAGGACCTTGTCACCAGCCGCATGCACTACAGCAAAACACTTTTCTTAGGAAACACCCTGCAACTACTGAATAGACTACAGACCATACAGAACTCAGCCGCCAGACTCGCCCTCAATCTTCCAAGACGTACCCACGTCACCTTACACCTCGGGAAACTTCACTGGCTCCCTATCCACAAGAGGCGCCAATTCAAGATGCTTACCCACACCTACAAGACCCTGTACAATCCTAGACCAGCTTACATCAACCACCGTGTGAACTTCCACTAGTTCTCCAGACACCTGCACTCCGCCTCCGTCTCCCTCACCCAGACCCCCCGCATCAGCCAAAGCAAGAGCGGCTGATGCTCTTTCTCCTACCTGGCTGCCAAGACCTGAAACAGCCTCCCCCTTGACCTCCGAACTTCTACCTCCCTGCAGGAATTCAGGAAGGATCTGAAGACCTGGCTATCGAACGGATTCCACCCAAGAGCAGAACCCCCCAGCACCTGGATGCCCTCACGGGTGATTAGCAGCGCTCCATCTGCATGTCTGTGCATCTGCAATAACTGACCAGGAATATAAATTGAAGAGCCCCTCACCATGTGGGACCTCACCCCATTCAACACCACCCAGAATTACCCCATTCAGCAACATTCTTAGGGGCAGATTTATGATGACTGGCGCATCCCCAGGGATGCGCCAGTCATCCTGCGCCGCTGCTCCGCCACCCATGGTGCGCCGCATTTACAATGCGGCGCACCATGGGGCAAAAAAGGCACAGATGCGTGACGCATCTGTGCCGTAAAGGTGGCGCATTGCTGGAGCTGCGTCGCAAGCGCGACGCAGCTCCAGCAAGGCTCAGGGGTGCCCCATCTCCACAATGCTGCGTCAAGACCTACGCCTGCTTCAAGCAGGCGCAGGGTTTTGACGCAGCATTGTCCTGAAAGTGACTGAGTGAAATCTCATAGATTTCACTCAGCCACTTTTAGGAGGCGTTCCTGCGCAGGAACGCCCCCCCCTGCGCAGGAACGCCTCCTAATGGCGCAGGGCTTTACAACGTGACGCATCTCCTAGATGCGTCACGTTGTAAATAGGGCGCCTTATTTGTGCTGCCGTTGCGTCAAATAAAGTGACGCACCGGCGGCGCAAGTCCTTCATAAATCTGCCCCTTAGAGAGGAGGTGTGGGCTGACCATGCCACTTGGCCAGTGCTCTAGGAGGACCGCCACTCAGGCCAACTTGTCAATTGACAACCTGAGCAATAGGAGAATTCATACAGCGACTGTCTTTGCTGGCTGCCCAGGCACTTCCACCAAGTAGTAGCTATTGTTTCTATTACATTACGTTATATATCCCCATCTCAAGTCTCAGTTCTGAGACTTGAGGAGGGGGTACGTTCGTTCTGGAGGAGCTATCATACTTTTCTAAGACTTGGACTACTGGCGCACTAATGGCGATTGACCACTGCCCCCTTTACCCATTTTTGAAGACTTGAGCAACAAGCATTTGCAATGCAATAGGTCTCGCATTATGAAAGTTTGAGCTATTGGTCTTGTAAATGACAATTTTTTTATTTATGTGTTGATTTTGAAAATAGCTAAATTAATAGCTTTATCATTTTCAATGCCAATAGTTATAACTTTCGCACATGTGACGACTATAGCATTTGTAATGCAACATGTTTTGTATTTACGTGACTTAGATGTATTGATATTACAAATAGCAACGGCTTTTAATTTTTTTAAATAATTAATACTTAAATAAAAGTGATTGTAATTTATATTGGCAATAGCTTAAACTTTTGTAAATAACGTTTGTGAAGACTATGTTCAGTGTATTTTATTGTGATGAAAATCCAAGAACAGAAGTGAAATAACATCTTTTTGTGACATTTGTAATAAAGCTTGAAACATTGAGAGAACATAATTGAACCAGTTGTTGTTGAATGGTTGCACAGATTGATGCTGTGGTGGTGCTGAGTGATGCTGTGGTGGTGCTGAGTGATGCTGGGATTGCGCTGAGTGGTGCTGTGGTGGTGCTGAGTGATGCTGTGGTGGTGCTGAGTGATGCTGTGGTGGTGCTGAGTGATGCTGTGGTGGTGCTGAGTGATGCTGTGGTGGTGCTGCTGAGTTCTCTCTGCAACTGCACTCTGCAACTGCACTCTGAATCTGCACTCTGCACTCTGAATCTGCACTCTGAATCTGCACTCTGAATCTGCACTCTGCACTCTGAATCTGCACTCTGAATCTGCACTCTGCACTCTGAATCTGCACTCTGAATCTGCACTCTGAATCTGCACTCTGCACTCTGAATCTGCACTCTGCACTCTGAATCTGCACTCTGAATCTGCACTCTGAATCTGCACTCTGCACTCTGAATCTGCACTCTGCACTCTGAATCTGCACTCTGCACTCTGAATCTGCACTCTGAATCTGCACTCTGAATCTGCACTCTGAATCTGCACTCTGCACTCCGAATCTGCACTCTGCACTCTGAATCTGCACTCTGCACTCCGAATCTGCACTCTGCACTCTGCACTACGAATCTGCACTCTGCACTCTGCACTCTGCACTCACAATCTGCACTCTGCACTCACAATCTGCACTCTGCACTCACAATCTGCACTCTGCACTCTGAATCTGCACTCTGAATCTGCACTCTGCACTCTGAGTCTGCACTCTGAATCTGCACTCTGCACTCTGATTCTGCACTCTGAATCTGCACTCTGCACTCTGAATCTGCACTCTGAATCTACACTCTGAATCTGCACTCTGCACTCTGAATCTGCACTCTGCACTCTGAATCTGCACTCTGCACTCTGAATCTGCACTCTGAATCTGCACTCTGAATCTGCACTCTGCACTCTGAATCTGCACTCTGCACTCTGAATCTGCACTCTGCACTCTGAATCTGCACTCTGAATCTGCACTCTGAATCTGCACTCTGCACTCTGAATCTGCACTCTGAATCTGCACTCTGCACTCTGAATCTGCACTCTGCACTCTGCACTCTGAATCTGCACTCTGAATCTGCACTCTGAATCTGCACTCTGAATCTGCACTCTGAATCTGCACTCTGAATCTGCACTCACAATCTGCACTCACAATCTGCACTCTGCACACTGCACTCTGAATCTGCACTCTGCACTCTGAATCTGCACTCTGCACTCTGAATCTGCACTCTGAATCTGCACTCTGAATCTGCACTCTGCACTCTGAATCTGCACTCTGAATCTGCACTCTGCACTCTGAATCTGCACTCTGCACTCTGCACTCTGAATCTGCACTCTGAATCTGCACTCTGAATCTGCACTCTGAATCTGCACTCTGAATCTGCACTCTGAATCTGCACTCACAATCTGCACTCACAATCTGCACTCTGCACACTGCACTCTGAATCTGCATTCTGCACTCTACATATGGTATGTTATGCTTACATACGTTCCATATATTATCCATGTATATGCCACATTTAGTTAAGAATATATGTTCTGTTTAGTTACATTACTTTGTTTGTATACCCTTTTATGCTGCTCTAAAGTTATTTCAAAGGGTGAAATGCAGAGCCTGGGTAGCAGGAAGGAGAAGATAAGAGAGTGCATCGAGTGCGGACTTGTGAGCAAGCGCCTTAAGCCATCAGGATGCTACTTCAAGGCACGTAGACAGGGTCGTGTGAAGTGATAAGCCTTGAACGGCCTGCGGCCGTGTGAAGTGATAAGCCTTTGAAGTATGGGAGTGTGGGAGGAGTGCTGCTACGGCCTGGGGGAAGCTGGCTGGGGAGGGGGAGGAGAAATGAATGTAAGGCTGTGGGGAACAGAGTTTATGGCCCAAAAGCGCGTGCCTGTGGCCACGTGAACTTCAAGAAAACTGCAAGGAACGAAGCCCTTGGTTTGACGAGGATTTCGAGCACTTGAATTCTCGATCCCTCAATGCGCTTGCGCGCATTGTAGGTCACGAGACCTAAAAACCGGTTGAGTGTAGCGGACTATACTTGTGTTACACTTAGTGATTCTGGCACTATGAGGACGCCGCAAAGTGGGCTCTGCACTAGTTGCCTACTTTATTCATATCCACTTGTGTTCTCAGGCAGACACAAGTCATTGATGCCTTCTTACCTTAGGACGTCAAAATAGGGATTTGGACAATATTCATCCTTATTTTACTTGGTGAATCTATTGTGGTTCTCATACAAGAGACCCCTATATACGTAGAAGTCTTGAAAAAGTCACCAATGGCGACGAAACACGTGTCGGCTGTATCATTGCTGTACAAAAAAGTTTACCTACAGCGGCGAAGATCATTTGCAGGATACAGTGTTCTTATGTTCTATGTATTAAATATTTAATTCTGACAGGAGATAGTCAGCTATATACTTGTTGTGCTGTGCTCTGTCTTTATTTTGCGTGGTTCATATATAAGGAGGCTTCTATATATAGATATTAGCACTATGGGTGGCACTGTGCATAGACACAGAGCACGCCGTGAAACAAACTGTAGCCATATTAACTTATGTGCAAACACATCAGAGGTGCTGGCCGTTGCTGTAAATCCACTGCCATCATTTGCTTGTAGGATTCAAAGGGTGCCTGATAATACTTCTGAGATCCCTAAGATTTTTTGGGAGCACTGGTACCCAGGCGGAGGTGTCTGAATAATACAAATCCTTTGTCTTCTATGAATCCGAAAGATGCGCAAGAATCAGGTAACTCGTGTTTTGCAACAGGATTCTTGCGTCAATCATTTTTTATTACCAGCACATGGTGCATTCTGGGAGTTGTAGTTTCTTTCTGCGGTCTAGGTTTTCCATCTGGGCTTGGTTATTTAATTGATCTTTTCTCAAGAAGCGCACTTTTGACTCTGCGCCCTACTCCGCCTAAACGATTATTTGAAGAACATTTGTAAGCCACCCTATAGTTTTCAATGTTCAACAAACATTCCACATTGTAAATATTGGTAGGGCTGCAGCAGTAACTCTGATGAGAATTCCAGCTGTCCATTTACAAATGGTTTTCCACTGGTTCTATTTCTGGCATTTGGAACTTTTAGGATACAGAGCTTTATAACCTGCAAAAACTGTAATGGTCACATACAAATAGCTATTAAAAAGGATAGACACGACGAATCACCAGTAGACAATTTCAAGATGTGCTCCGAATCAACAGATTGTGTATCCATACATGTAAACCAAATGTAATGTATAGTGAATTTGTAGAGTATCGCTTGCCAATTGTGAGGGTATCCAGGCACTGAGTGAATGAGAGTAGGCGTGCTGCGTGTGGTTAGGCTGAGTATAGGCAGCCTCAATGGTCCTGCAAGAAGACTAATTCAACAGTCAGTTCCCATTGCTTCGTTCGTTATAGATGTTCAATAAATCCAATAAAACCCATGTCAGCAACTTAATCCACTAAAAAAACATTTTCATCTGGGCAACTAGAATTTACACCAGAGAAGCCTAACATGTGATTTCCTTTGTCCCAGCCCTACTGGCCTTTCAAAGCAATGGCCTACCTACACAGGTTCCAAGCTCTTCATGCAGGGCTTTAAGTGGGCCGGGTCTCACCGGGTCTGAGCATCGGCAGTTTTTTAAAGGGGGCCTCGGAACGGGTCTCTATCGGGCTCTCTTTTGTGCCCTGGCACAGGCGGTCTGTTCTTTGGACTGCAGGCACATCCATGTGCGCGTGCTCACACTGCTCACTTCTCACTAGTGGAGAAGTTACGGCATGACGTCATGCCAGGTGAGCATTCTAGGAGTATGGAAATCCTTAAAAGAGAGTCATTTTCTCTCTGGATTTCCCTTCTCTTTTTGAAACTCAGGAGCAGCAACATTGTCGTGGTGTAATCAGGACTTTAAGTGGAGGTTTTTTCAATATTATATATAAGCCATAGTTGCTGCTTATTTATCTTATGCAACTAACAACCATTGACAAAGCCAATAGTCCTGACTTGTTGTAAGTATGACGTTACTTATTGTATCATATATCTGGATGCAATGACAGAAACAGCAAAATACCAGGAGGAGTTACACTATGCTAAGCACGGATTTTTACCTCACAAGTTTTTAAGTCACACCCTTAATTAAATTGGCCACGCCCCTTTGAGAGACGCCCCCACACCCAGTTTTTTTTATCCCACTTAAGGCCCTGTCTTCATGGTATGCCCACAGTCTGCCTTGTCCCTTTTTACTTTCAATTAATCTCTCTCCTGCTGTCTCAGATATGAACTTGTGTTTCTCTTTCTTCTTTTATATTTAGAGCTGAAAATGTCTTTTTATTTTTATTTTTGTACGAATTGCAATGATTTTAATTATGTGCAAATAAATATATCTATCTATCTCTCTCCTGTCGGTCTCTTTCCAGGTACCGACACCTCCCACTATCAGGGTCACAGAGAAACCCTGTGCTGGACCCAGAGCACCCCCTCCCTCGCAGCTGACATGCCCCCACCATCACGCCCCCACCCCTAAACCCACCCGGCCCTCCTCGCTGCCAGGCCTATGTTTGGACACCTACTTATCTCAAATGAGAAAATAAAAGGAAGTCCGAGTTCAATCATTTACCTAAACAACACGAGTCACAATTTACATTTTAATTAAACATTTTAATTGTGCTCGAGCAAACAACATTAAAAACATATTAACTGTTTCACATTTTCACTCCATCCTCAGGCAAGTCTGACTCGCCCCTCCCCCCATGCACTTTCCTGTCGTGGCCCTTTCTCTCCCCATCCATCAGATCATTTCTGAGTGACAGTATACTTTTTACCCCTGGTGCTTTAAGGAATAAATGACGCTAGCCTCTTTTACGATGCATAGGAACCTATAGGGGCTTATTTACAAGCCCCTTGCGCCGCCAATGCGTCACTTTCAATATGGACGTACCGACAGCCGAAGGGGCTTGTAAATAAGTCCTATCGGTTTAAAACATCTCCTTTTCTGTTTCTACCACTTTAACCGCCTTAACGGAGAAATACCCCCGGGGGCTTATTTACAAGCCCCTTGCGCCACCAGTGCGTCACTTTTAACATGGGAAAAAGTGACGCACTGGTGGCGCAAACCTGCCACTTGCGCCGTCAGTGCGTCACCTTCAACCCCGGGAGCCGTCATGAGCACTGAAGGAGTTAACATGGGAAAAAGTGACGCACTGGCGGCGCAAGGGGCTTGTAAATAGGCCCCCCGTTTAAGCGTCTTTCGCAGATACCTGTTTGAATCAGTCTTTATACTAGGCTATAAGAGCACGCGCCTCACCGTGTGTCCATCACCGTTTACACGTGCATTCTTTAGCTATAAAAAAACAAATGATATATTTCAATTCATTCATAAACCACTAGCCTTTTTGTTTAATTACAAAATCTCACAAAGGAAAACAAACAAAACAGTAATATTCAGGCACCAGGTACGGCTATCTCCATAGCAACATTATTAAGTAAAACCCATAACTTGAATTGGCCCAGCGAGAAAGAGGTTTCAAAGTCAGACAGTTGCTCCTGTGGGGACGTTATTGCTGGTGTAACCTGAATTTACACATTCAAACGGCGGGACTTACAGATGAAAATCCACTTTGAATTAAATATAACCGGAATTTGCAAGAGGGGAGGGCAGTAGAGGTTGCTATCAGGGACAAGTGGTGGGGCAGCATGAGGGTGGGGGGGACAGTAACAAACGAGCATTGGTAATTCATTGGTTTCGCATATGTAATGAATAAAGAGCTGTTTTCATCAATCATAGTCCTGGAGTAGGAAAGAGCTCCCTGACAGATAACCTGGGAGTGGAGAGGTTGTGGCGCAGTGTCCAGAGCTGCTGACTCAAGAGCTGGGGATCCTGGTTGGAGTCTCAGTGGCGCCTGCACAACATCTTGTGATTCGATGCAAATCACTTTATCGCTCCGGGTGATAACTTCTTATATAAATATGCTGCAATTGTAAAAGGCAAAACTTTATGAAAAGATAGTGCCACCAAAGCGAATGTTAACAGTATTTCAGCCAGGAAAACTGATACAAGAAGCAGACAAGGAACAAGCATTGTTAAATGCAGGAAAATAACCTAAAGTAAGATTTTATTACCATACGTAATGCTAACCACGCGCTATGCACAGCCTTTGGCCTTGCACAGTATGGCGTTGGCAGCAGGGACTGCCTTGTGTCCTGGCCCTGCATCCAAACCCTAGGGGGCTACCAACACCACTCCGTGCACGGCCCTGGGTCGTGCGTAGCGTGGAGTTGGCCACAGAAACCACAGGACCACTGACTGCTCCCCACAAGGCCCGACAACAAGATTCCAATAGGGGCAAGCTGTCTTAGAGGGACAGATTTACCTTTGCAAATCCATTACCATCCCAATTCCAGGGTCATTAACTGATCAATAGTTTGCAATTGCAATCATGTTAATCGCAAATCCGAAATAAAAGGGGGCATCCCTTTCAAGCAACCACCTATTTGTGATTTTTAATGCATCACAAAAGCCCATTTATGAGTCAAAAGGATGTTTCCAACTCATGGCTTTGGTTCATTGTAAAACGGTTTTCCAGTCACAAACCCTGTGATTTTGCAAATTATAGGGCCTGGAACCAAAAATCATTTTTGTACATGATGCTCTTTGTTCTAACTTTCCAGGCATTCACATGCATTTTCAATGCCTGTAATATGTTCTTCTAAACTAACATTTGAGTCACAGATGGAAAATGAACTGCTGGAAAATGCATCAAATTTCCCAATTTTCACAACAGGTATGGGCCAAGGAAATTATTAGGCCCGGGCGTAATTTTTAATTCTGCTTGTGGAATTGGCGGAAAATTGTGACTCAGTGATATTCTTTTAACGCGAAGTACCGACCAAATTCCACCAATCGTCATGTAGCAGAAAATTAAATGATTAATGTTCAAGCAATGCAACAACAATGGGAACAACGCAAGGCTCCAATAAGCGAGCTGGCAGGTGCAAGCAAGATTTGGTGTCCCCTAGTACGATTTCCAGTCGCTAGGAAGCCTTCTGGCGTGATTTTCAAATGCAAGTGGTGGCTGGATTGGTCGTGGTTAGAGAGCTGATCTTGAGTAAATTTTGGATTCAAACAGCAGAAAAATCAACTCAAATGCTTGCACGCTCTTGTGCACCGTGTGTTGTAGATTGTGCAAATTTTTCAGTGCGGGAGGAGCTACCAGCGCTAAATCGCATCGCGAGCAATGCAATGTAAATTTTTTCTGTTCCTTGACGGAACTCCACAGAGTTTTTATGTAACTCAGCTGAATTCCCACTCCTAAAAATGATCTGTTGTGGAAAAACATTTTCCCATAAGAAGGAAAAAACTATTTATCTTTAATTTGTATTTCTGTTCTGCAGATTCTACACAATGCATAGATTCTGCATAACATACTTATGCAGAATCTACGCATTGTGTTAGCTAGGACATGCATATGTTAGAAATGTGGTGAATACCACACATTTCAGTTAGATTGTTCTGGAATGGAATAGAAACTTACACATATGACTGGGAGTTCATGTGAAAAGATGTACATGTCTAGAGAGCTTAGGTAACACACTCATACACTTACAGCTATTCCTGCACATTAGGCCCAAGCACTTTGGATAAAAGTCCTATCAATTTTCTTCTATACAATTTATCATCAATTAACAGTTATAGAGAACAGCAAGACTTGTTCGTGCAGTGTGTCCTCACTTCCACCCAGCTTCCCATATCTCTGAAGAGTAATTTGCTATTCTTTTTATAATGTCCATTTGAAACTCTCTAAGTGCTCCTTAGATAAGATGCATTCTGATATAGAACTCCATATTGTCTTAACATACAATTAGCATGAAAGAAATTTCAGATAAAAAAAAGGTATGGGTCCTTAACAGCGATCAAGCATAAAGTACAGTCTTACCATCACTTTCTGAATTAAACTATCCTCCGAACAGGCATTTATTCCATGCAGTGGAATATGCTAATAATGCTTTTAGAATGGTCTTTAAAAAATCTAATTACACCATTTAAAAGCGAGGAAGACCAAAGGGCAAGTTAAATTCTTCCAACATAAATCACTATTCCTCTCTTCTTTCAATGAGTTTTAAAAACCTCAAATGCAGTAATTTTAATAGCAATGAGGGAATGAATAAGTCATAACTCCACCTGATCACATAACTGTCTCTGACTGTTATTAAATGCTCCCAAACAAGGGAACTCATTATGCGACTGGGCCGCTTTCAGCTAATATGGGATTCCGCTCGCCTCAACGCGCAGGAAAGGTTTGCGCGCCGCGCGAGACCCCCTGCTGAGCGAGGTCACGCCAGAGTCCATGTTTGTGGATGGATCTTGAACATTCAAGAGCACCACACTTTTCAGAGTTCTTTTCTCCCCGACAGATATATGTGGTCCCGGGTCAGGTTGCGCAAAACACACAATGGGGTAGCGCGCCTTGAATGCTCCAAAATTGGCTGTTCACCACCACGCCTACTTATGAGCAGTAAGGGCCCTGGAAGAAACTGTATCTGAAGTGGGGTGGACTTTTTTTAACTGCACGAGATAGATGTATTGAATTAATCAAACTAATTACTGTCTAATTTGGCTAAATACTTCATAGTATTTGAAAGAGCTCTGCTAATTACATTTCATTTTTTTGGGAGAATTGGCGCTGTTAGAGCCAATAGGACACCAATTATTCACTATTATAATTCTCTGTTGACTCTATGCCCCTGGATGTTTTAATAGAAATTGGTTACTGATATCGACTTTTTACTCCCAATTCTGCATTCTTCCTGTAGGAAACTGCCCCATGTAGTTATCTGTAAAATAAGAAGTGCAGGGTTCCAAATTCTTTCGCTGGATTCTGCCGTCTGCGCTGCCAAATTGTTGCATGCTAGAGTTGTTGAATGCCAGGGTTGTGGAATCAAATGCTAGGGTTGTTGAATGCTAAGATTGTTTAGCGCCAGAGTTGTGAATGCTAGGGTTGTTGAATGTCATGGTTGTTGAATGCTAAGGTTGTTGAATGCCAGGGTTGTTGAATGCTAAGTTTGTTGAATGCTAGGGTTGTTGAATGCTCAGATTGTTCAGCGCCAGAGTTGTTGAATGCCAGTGTTGTTGAATGCCAGTGTTGTTGAATGCCAGTGTTGTTGAATGCCAGGGTTGTTGAATGCCAGGGTTGTTGAATGCTAAGTTTGTTGAATGCTAGGGTTGTTGAATGCTCAGATTGTTCAGCGCCAGAGTTGTGAATGCTAGGGTTGTTGAATGTCATGGTTGTTGAATGCTAAGGTTGTTGAATGCCAGGGTTGTTGAATGCTAAGTTTGTTGAATGCTAGGGTTGTTGAATGCTCAGATTGTTCAGCGCCAGAGTTGTTGAATGCCAGTGTTGTTGAATGCCAGTGTTGTTGAATGCCAGGGTTGTTGAATGCTAGGGTTGTTGAATGCCAGGGTTGTTGAATGCCAGGGTTGTTGAATGCTAAGTTTGTTGAATGCTAGGGTTGTTGAATGCTCAGATTGTTCAGCGCCAGAGTTGTGAATGCTAGGGTTGTTGAATGTCATGGTTGTTGAATGCTAAGGTTGTTGAATGCCAGGGTTGTTGAATGCTAAGTTTGTTGAATGCTAGGGTTGTTGAATGCTCAGATTGTTCAGCGCCAGAGTTGTTGAATGCCAGTGTTGTTGAATGCCAGTGTTGTTGAATGCCAGGGTTGTTGAATGCTAGGGTTGTTGAATGCTAGGGTTGTTCAAAGCTAAGATTGTTCAGCGCCAGGGTTGTGAATGCAAGGGTTGTTGAATGCCATGGTTGTTGAATGCTAAGGTTGTTGAATGCCAGGGTTGTTGAATGCTAAGTTTGTTGAATGCTAGGGTTGTTGAATGCTCAGATTGTTCAGCGCCAGAGTTGTTGAATGCCAGTGTTGTTGAATGCCAGTGTTGTTGAATGCTAAGTTTGTTGAATGCTAGGGTTGTTGAAAGCTCAGATTGTTCAGCGCCAGAGTTGTTGAATGCTAGGGTTGTGCCAGTTTTGTTGAAGGCTAGTGTTGTTAAATGCTAGGGTTGCGAAGCGCCAGGGTTGTTGAATGCTAGGGTTGTTGAATGCCAGTGTTGTTGAAGGCTTGTGTTGTTAAATGCTAGGGTTGCTCAGTGCCAGGGTTGTTGAATAATAGGGTTGTTGAATGCTAGAGTTGTTGAATGCCTATCATGGTTATCGAATGCTAGGGTTAATGAATGCTTGGGCTGTTGAATGCCAGTACTGTTGAATGCTAGGGTTGTTGAATTCCAGGGCTGTTGAATGCCAGGTGTGTTGAATGCCAGTGTTGTTGAATGCTAGTGTTGTTAAATGCTAGGGTTGTTGAATGTTATGGTTGTTGAATAGTAGGGTTGTTGAATGCCAGGTGTACCTAACCTTGAGTCCACCAAATGCCTCTTCTTTCCACACCTCTACATTACTTAGCTTCTTCATATTATGCTTGCATGTTCTTCGTCATCCCTGCTTTCTTCCTTACTCACTGTATTCTAATCTTTCTCTTCCTTTTGCTGTAGGTCAAAGCCTGATGGTGAAAAAGTGATCCTGGTCTCCAAAACGTAGTGCCAAAGCCCACTGCCTGCAACCACTCGATTACCTTTTTCATTGACTGTCCAGTATATTTAAGACAGTGGACATTGTTCACCACTTAAAAGCTGACATGTGCCACGCCGCCAACATGGATAGACATACCAGGGTGGACACACACAATCCCCAGGGAAGCTGCATGTTTTGTGCTGCATTTATTGCTGGCTTTCCTTGGAGACCCTCTGACCATCCAGTCCTGAAAGTGCCCCAGCCCCTGCCAAGTTTTCAAGCTGCCTGTCCCCTCCTGTTATTGACTCTCTCAGCCCAGATGTTGCAAAGCACTATAACACGTGTAGCTTGCTATAGTGTTTCCAACAATAAGCTACTAGTGAACAGGAGCCATTTCAACACTCATGGAGTGTGCACACATTCACGTAGATGCTTTTGTCTGCATTGACTGTGAAACTCCACAGGAGGCCCCCTCCTTTCAGGGAGATATACAAAAACTCAGGACCACATTTATGGCCCGGATTGTGTCACTCTTTCACCACACAACGTGCTGCAAGAGCGACGCAAACCGTAAGTCATATTTTTTGAAGCCGCGCGAACCCACTTTGAGTGGCTTAAAAAATCTGTAATAATGCAAGGCAGCTCAAATCTATGCAAGGGAGTCATTCCATGGGTGTTGCATGGGAACACCCATGCAACACCCTGTGTGGGCGCTACGCAGCCCATTGTTTGCCAGCGCAGGGGGAAGGACAGGAATGCGCCATATGATGTAAATACAGCACATTGCTGCCCTTTCCCAGTGACGCAGAGCAATGCAGCTAGGTGGATTGCTGCGCCACTTTGGCATAAATATTGCACTCAGTGTTCTGACAAGGCTGCTGGTGGGCTGTGGCATTGCAGGGCTTAGTGCTGCATGTGCTGTCATGCTTCAAGGAACCTCACGTCAAAACCCCTATTTTCTGCTATAGCAGTAACCAACCAATCAATCAATCAGAGTACTTGCAAAGCGTGCTACTTACCCGTGAGCGTCTCAAGGCTCTGAGGGGAGGGGTGCCGCTACTGCTCGAAGAGCCAGGTCTTGAGGAGTCTTCTGAAGGCGAGTAGGTCTTGGGTCTGCCGTAGGTGGGTAGGGAGGGTGTTCCAGGTCTTGGCGGCGAGGTAGGAGAAGGATCTGTCGTCGGAGGTTGTTTGTTGGATGCGGGGGACATCGGCGAGGGCGAGGCTGGCGGAGGGGAGCTGGCGGGTCGGGGTGTTGAAGTAGAGTCTGCTGTTCAGGTAGGCTGGTCCGGCGTTGTGGAGTACTTTGCGTGCGTGGGTGAGGAGCTTGAAGGTGATCCTCTTGTCGACGGGGAGCCAGTATAGGTCTCCCAGGTGGAGGGTGATGTGGCTGCGGAAGGGGCGTTGACGATCAGTCAGGCGGAGGCGTTTTGGATGCGTTGTATTCGTTGTAGGTGTTTGGCTGGGATTTCTGCATAGAGTGCATTGCCGTAGTCCAGTCTGCTGCTGACGAGGGCCTGTGTCACCGTTCTTCTTGTTTCGGTCGGGATCCACTTGTAGATCCTGCGGAGCATGTGGAGGGTATTGTAGCAGGAGGAGGAGACGGCGTTGACCTGTTTAGACATGGAGAGGGAGGAGACAAGGATGAATCCTAGGTTGCGTGCATGGTCGGTGGGTGTCGTTGCTGCTCCCAGTGTGGTCGGCCACCAGGAGTCGTCCCAGGCTGAGGGGGTGGGTCCGAGGATGAGTACCTCTGTCTTGTCCGAGTTTAGCTTCAGACGGCTGTTCTGCATCCAGTCGGCGACGGCCTTCATTCCCTCGTGGAAATTGTTTTTGGCGGTGTGCGGGTCCTTGGGAGGGAGAGGATGAGCTGGGTGTCGTCAGCGTAGAAGATGATGTTGAGGTTGTGTTGGCGGGCCACTTGTGCGAGGGGGGCCATGTAGATGTTGAACAGCGCCGGGCTGAGGGATAGGCCTGGGGGACGCCGCAAATGATGTCGGTGGCCTCGGATCAGAAGGGCGGGAGGCAGACGCTCTGGGTTCTGCCGGAGAGGAAGGACGCGGTCCAGTCCAGGGCCTCCTCTTGGATTCCGGCTTTTAGGAGGCATGTCTTTAGAGTGCGATGGCAGACCGTGTCAAAGGCGGCAGATAGGTCAAGGAGGGTGAGGGCTGATGTTTCGGCGTTGTCTAGTTGGCGCCTGATGTCGTCTGTGGCGGCGATGAGAGCTGTCTCGGTGCTGTAGTTTCGTCTGAACCCGGACTGGGACGGGTCCAAGATCTTGTTGTCTTCCAGGTGGTGGGCCAGTTGCATGTTGACGATTTTCTCGATGACCTTTGCTGGGAACGGGAGCAGGGAGATGGGCCGGAAGTTCTTGAGGTCCTTGGGGTCCGCCTTGGGCTTCATGAGGAGGGCGCTGATTTTGGCGTGTTTCCAACTTTCCGGGAATGTCACTGTTTTGAAGCAGATGTTGATGACCTTCCGTAGTTGGGGTGCGATGGCAGCGTCTGCTATGTTGAATACGTGGTGTGGGCACGGGTCTGACGGAGATCCTGAGTGAATGGAGTTCATGACCTTGCCTGTCTCGTCGTCATTGACTTTGGACCAGTAGGTCAGGCGGTTAGCGCTGGTGGTGTTCACAGGGGAGGTGGGGTCTGGCGTGGGTGGGGTAGTCATGGTATTGAAGCTGTCATGGATGTCAGCGATCTTGCGGTGGAAGAAGATGGCCAGTGAGTAGCACAGTTCTTGTGAGGGCGGTATGACGTTGGCGCTGGGGTTGGAGAGTTCCTTTACGATGCTGAAGAGCTCTTTGCTGTCATGTGCGTTGTTATCCAGGCGGTCTTTGAAGGAAGATCTCTTGGCTAATCTGATGAGGTGGTGATGTCTGCGGGTGGCGTCCTTGTGGGCTGCGTGGTTGTCCGGAGTGCGTTCGTGGACACAAAGTGTGTTACTGTTTTAGTTTGCTGTGTGTGCATCATACTCTAGCGCTTCATGTGAAATCATGGGCTGACCATGAGGAAAGTGGCATTCAAGTGTACATCTGCACCACTATCCTGAATCCATGCTACAGGCCTGCACTGTCCACTTTTCTGCTCTATTTAGAGGAGGATGTCACTCGAGAATAACATGAGATGTGAAAATAGTTACCACATGAAACATAAAGCTGAAACTTCTAGGACAAATAACTGGATAAAACCTCCTCCTCGACTTGCAAATCGGGCAGGGGCAGCACCAGCACCACACCCCACAGCTCAGTTTCATGGTTCAGCAGCATCTTCCCTCATAAACAACACTTTCTAAGGATGATTTTCAAAAAGTGGACTATCTTTACAGCAGAGCCAGCAGCTCTTGCCAAGGAAGACAACAGTGTCGATGGTACTAAAGTGCAGAGATGAAAATCGACACTTTCTAAGGGACCAAAAAAAGATGTACTGGAATTAAAAACTAGAGTGGAAATAAGAAGCTGGCAATCAAGCATGTGTTCTGTCCTGCCACCAGTGCACCTGCAGAACATGGTTTCAGTGCAGGTGGACAACATTCAGGGACGAAGGACCAGCCTGTCTGCTCAAAATACCAAGAGACTCACTATCCTGCAGATGAACAGGATTTGAGGCCAAAGGTTTATGCTAAACTGGGATAAAAGTGAAAGGGTGCAGAACCCTTAATTCATGACACCTGTTGAATCTGCAGATGTGGTCTCAAGCGATAAGGCAGGGCACTGTTCCACTGAATATATTTTGCCACCTACATTATATACCATCATTCCATATATTGGCCACAACCTACATTAGCGGTTGTGCAAATAATTTACCAACTATCATTGGGCTCTCTCACAACATGGACTGTGCTGTAACATTATAATTTTATTGCCTGGGAGCAAGGGATCATTTTGGGAACACATTTACTTCAGCCATACCTTTAGTCACAAATGCAGGTGGGGGGTAATGAAGAATAAATTACAACAAAAAATAATGAATCAGTAAGCTGCTTCTGCCACTTCCAGACTAAGATCCAGATTTTCGAATGTTTTGCGTTGGTGCTTGTTCAACCCTAAGTGATGCAAAGCTCTGTTAACAGCACGAGCTCCTGTATCACGTACAGCAGCCACATTTAGCACAAGTGCTGCCATTGATTTCACTGTCAGTGACTCCTACTAAATCTGGTGCTGGCTAGATCATGTCCTTCGCACAAGGCAGAGATTCAATTTTTCATGCAACGATCATTTGCAAGAGGACAGTAAATACGGGCCTAAGTCTTCAACAAATGTTAATGTCACTTGACTTCCAACACAAATAAAACCTCTGCTTGGTCCAGAGAACAAGCAACTCACATGCAGAACTTCTCCTGTTATTGACGATGTCAACTTGAGATGCATTTTATGAAAACAGACGCAAGCGTCGCGAGAATCGTCTCTGAACAGTCCCAGAAGACACCAGAAGTCCAGGCTGATGTCTGATGGAAAGCCCCAGGACTCCATAGCATTCTCTTAGGGCTGCATGGGATGTGGCATTGGAGGGTTAGGGTGGAACACCAGGAAAGGTTTGAATGGGGCAAACCCCACTAGGTACCCCCTTGTATCCCCAACCAAATTCCATTGATTTCTTCTTAGCTCAAAGTGATTTTATGACGTGAAGCTGTTGCATTGAAAGACAAAGACAAACGAGGGTGCTCCAAGGCTGCCCTAGGCAATTTCCCCTTTCTGCTTCTAGCCCAACTAAACTCCGTTGCGACCTTAATGGCGTAAAAATCTTCAGGAGGGCATTGTCCAGGGCCCTTCCCAAACCGAAGCAATAGAGGTCCTGGAGAACAGAGTCTTCGGAAGAGAATCAGACCTAAGGAGGTTGGAGAAGGTGAGATGAAAGAACTGTGGCAAGAGGCACAGCAAGATGAAAGGGATTCACACCTGTGGCTTTTAGCTGAAGCCAGCGTGAGCCTTTGAGTCATTGAGCCAATGTGCTGGCCAGCACTGAAAGCCAGAAGGTTCTAGAACTTTCGGAGAATGGGATACAAACCCAAACATTATCCTAGCAAGTAAAAATTTAAATCACAAATTTTAAGTTTACAGTAAAAAAGATACCTAATTCAATTGGATTGCGGTAATTCTGGGTTTTAGCGATTCAGTAGTATGATCTTGGATAAGGGTTACTCTGAGGCATATCAGTTACATGTGGGTGGGTAGATGTTTACATTGGGGCCGATTCACAGAACTAACTTAAGACAAAATCCTAAACTTGCTATTTTTGGTATTCACAGAAGTTAGAATTTTGTCTTAAGTCTGTCTTAAGTCTGTCTTAAGTTTGTCTTAAGTGTGTCTTAAGTCTGTCTTAAGTTTGTCTTAAGACAAACTTAAGACAAAATCCTAACTTCTGTGAATACCAAAAGTAGTAAGTTTAGGATTTTGTCTTGTTAGTTTGTAAGCCATCTGCCCCTTTGTCCAAGTTTCTCTATAGTTTCACAGACTGTTACTGAGTGGGTCCAGGTTTGCCAGATCATTTTGCAGGGCCTGAGTAAACAAAAAACGGAGTCAAAGTATAAAAAATATCACCCAGGGAAAGAGATGTGATATGTCTAATTTTTGATACAGCACCTGACACAATCTAGCTACATTTCCATGTTAGCTGCAGCATAGTTAATGATCACAGAAATGGCAGCCCTGCTTTAAAAACCCTAAAATAGATTTGGCTGCATGAAGCATGAAGCAAAGCAATGCACTGTCACCCTCACAAAGTCATTGAGTATATAATGTTCATATATCTACAAACATTTCCTTTCCACAGGCAAAAAGAAGTCAGATGGTTAAAAGTGAAACTGCAGATAGGGGCTGAGACTGGTACCCCTGGTTCTCATGAGAAAATGGCCAGAAGGGCCTTGAGCAGAGACAGACAGCAGAAGCTTCTCTGCTGAGCTAACAAGGGGTCTACCTTTATTGCTTACAAGTGCCAAGGTATAAATGTACAATGTAGGGAAGAAAAAAAATGAGAACAACAGCAAATACCTTTTAAGAGGAAAATGAATTGTATTTTTTTTCCTTTAACAAGAATAACATTGATTTTCTACTTGAAAGATGTTTGTGTTTTTTTCATTTGTATGTGTGAAAAGTTGGTTAGAGGGTCTATGGCATGGAATAGACCTACTAAGGAATGAGTCCCACAGAACCGATGTTTTTAGTTCACTATTGTACCCTGGTGCCACCGTTGGTGTATAAAGGCTGTGGTCCTGTATTATATATTGCTAAATAGTACAGGGCACACTTTCTACTCAGCACATGTCCATTGGTAACTATATACTATGTTCAATGTGCCACTAAAAAATTAACACATTTTGCACATGATTATGTACCTGAGCGAATACGCATACAGGCACATGCATCAAAGGAATTTGCGATCGCAAACGGTGCGAATCGCAAAAATCAGCCGTGTGCGATCGCAAAATCTGCTTTTGGAATGCATGAAGGGTGAAGGCCCTCGCAATTTGAGAATTCGCAAATATTTGCGAGTACTCAAATTGCGATTGCATTTAAGGAATCGGATTTTGCGATTCCTTAAATGCAATGCATGAAACTTTAAAAAAATTGCGATTTCGCAATTCGGGGGAGCAAATTACCATGAGGTTGAACCTCATGGTAATTTGCGAAAACTTTGAAAAATGCACTTTTGTGCATTTTTACAAGTTTCATGTTGTGCACACACATGCTCCATAGGGCATGTGTGTGCACAACATATGTGCACATATTGATTTCAGGGGTGCAACAGGGTGTCCTTTGGACACCCCTGCACCCTTAAAATCGCATTCTCAATTTGCGATTCGCTAATTGCTAATCGCAAATTGAGAATGTCTTCCCATTCATTCCTATGGGCCTCTAGGCCCGTAGGAATGAATGGGGAGGTATTCCTTAATTGTGACTCGCAATTTGCGAGTTGCTATTGAGGAATATTAAGAAATCGCAATTTATTTAGGGATTTCTTGATGCATTGCATTTTGCAATTCCTTAATTGCGATTCCATATTTTTCGCAATTAAGGAATCGCAAAAAGCAATATTAATGCATGTGCCTATTAGTCCAGTATGGTGCACACATTTGCCCATCACTTGAATAACCATCTGAATTTACTCGGTAATCCTTTATGATGTATATATTTTACATGTCATGTTCCAGATTTATCAAGCCTTTGCATTGCTCTTGAGTCCCACAGGGTGATGCAAGGATAATGCAAAGGCTTCAGTAATATTTACAAAACCACACAGGGGGCAATTTGCGCCGCTTTGCTTGGCTTCATACTGAAATGTAACGCAACGCAGCTCCTTGTGCTGTTTTAAGTTACATTTCAACCTGGGAGGAGTTCCATGGGTGGCACATAGGCATTTCCATGCATCTACCCATAGATTTTAGCGCAGCCAGGTTTACTAAAGCTTGTACACCTGGGAATGAATCAAAATGCTATGCTTTCCCCAGGGAGACATAATGAAGAGAACTATCTTTATTTATCCTTGTTTTTCCCTCTTTCCACTTGTACTGTATTCTGCATCACACATAGAAAGAGGAAAATGCCTCTAGGGATTGTTATTATGCAGGAAGGTCTCCCTTTCGGCACAAAAACAATCCTGCCTGTAAAGCAGTCACCGTGCACTAGGGTACCTGCGTTGGCGCTATGTAGCAGACAATGTAAGCAGGCATAGGAAATGCTCCATATCTTTGTAAATATGGTGCATTTCATTTATTTCCCGTTCACATAACACAGCACAGACATTTTGCACAATTCATGCTCATTGGTAACAGTATACAGTAATCCAGAGCAATGCTGACATTTTATTCAATTCTAGCACATCATCGGTAAAAGCTTGCAGTAACCCATGCAATACGGACATCATGCACCCTTCATGCTCATCATCGGTAACAACGTGCAGTAATCCAGTGCAAAGCAGACATTTTATACAATTATTGCACATTGTCGGTAAAAGCTTGCATTAATCCCATGCAATGCAGACATTTTACACACTTCATGCTCATCATTGGTAACAGCATGCAGTAATCCAGTGCAGTGCGGACATTTCTCACAACTCGTCCTCACCATAGGCGACAGCATGCAGTAAGCCAGTGCAGTGCAGACATTTCACCCAACTCGTGCTCATCATCGGTAACAGCGTGCAGTAATCCAGTACAATGCAGACATTTTGCATAGTTCATGCTCATTATCGTAACAGCGTGCAGTAATCCAGTGCAAAGCAGACATTTTATACAATTATTGCACATTGTCGGTAAAAGCTTGCAGTAATCCCATGCAATGCAGACATTTTACACACTTCATGCTCATCATTGGTAACAGCATGCAGTAATCCAGTGCAGTGCGGACATTTCTCACAACTCGTGCTCATCATCGGTAACAGCGTGCAGTAATCCAGTACAATGCAGACATTTTGCATAGTTCATGCTCATTATCGTAACAGCGTGCAGTAATCCAGTGCAAAGCAGACATTTTATACAATTATTGCACATTGTCGGTAAAAGCTTGCAGTAATCCCATGCAATGCAGACATTTTACACACTTCATGCTCATCATTGGTAACAGCATGCAGTAATCCAGTGCAGTGCGGACATTTCTCACAACTCGTCCTCACCATAGGCGACAGCATGCAGTAAACCAGTGCAGTGCAGACATTTCACCCAACTCGTGCTCATCATCGGTAACAGCGTGCAGTAATCCAGTACAATGCAGACATTTTGCATAGTTCATGCTCATTATCGTAACAGCGTGCAGTAATCCAGTGCAAAGCAGACATTTTATACAATTATTGCACATTGTCGGTAAAAGCTTGCAGTAATCCCATGCAATGCAGACATTTTACACACTTCATGCTCATCATTGGTAACAGCATGCAGTAATCCAGTGCAGTGCGGACATTTCTCACAACTCGTGCTCATCATCGGTAACAGCGTGCAGTAATCCAGTGCAATGCAGACATTTTACCCAACTCGTGCTCATCATTGGCAACAGCATGTGGTAATACAGTACAGTGCAGACAATTTACACACTTCTTGCTCATCATCGGTAACACAATACATGGTCATGGTCGCTAACAACATGCAGTGATATAGTACAATGCAGACCTTTTGCACAATTCATGGTCATCATCCATGACAGCATGCAGAAATCCAGTGCAAAGCAGATATTTTGCGCAACTTGTGCTCATCATCAACACAACTTGTGCTCATCATCGGCGACAGAATGCAGAAATCCGGTGCAGTGCAGACATTTCACATAAGGCAGGCTCATCATCGGTGACAGAATGCGGAAATGAAGTGCAATGCAGACATTTTGCACAACTGGAGCACATCATCGGCGACAGCATGCAGAAACCCGGTATGGGGCAGAAATTTTGCACACTTCGTGCTCATCATCGGCGACAGCGTGCAGTAATCCAGTGCAATGCAGACATTTTACCCAACTCGTGCTCATCATTGGCAACAGCATGTGGTAATACAGTACAGTGCAGACAATTTACACACTTCTTGCTCATCATCGGTAACACAATACATGGTCATGGTCGCTAACAACATGCAGTGATATAGTACAATGCAGACCTTTTGCACAATTCATGGTCATCATCCATGACAGCATGCAGAAATCCAGTGCAAAGCAGATATTTTGCGCAACTTGTGCTCATCATCAACACAACTTGTGTTCATCATCGGCGACAGAATGCAGAAATCCGGTGCAGTGCAGACATTTCACATAAGGCAGGCTCATCATCGGTGACAGAATGCGGAAATGAAGTGCAATGCAGACATTTTGCACAACTGGAGCACATCATCGGCGACAGCATGCAGAAACCCGGTATGGGGCAGAAATTTTGCACACTTCGTGCTCATCATCGGCGACAGCATGCAGTAATCCAGTGCAGTGCAGATACTTTGCACACCTGGTGCTCATCCTCAGCGACAGCATGCATTAAGTCAGTGCAGTGCAGACATTTTGCACAGCTCGTGCTCATCATCAGCGACAGAATGCAGTAAGCCAGAGCAGTGCAGACATTTTGCACAGCTCGTGCTCATCATCGGTGACAACATGCAGTAAGCCAGTGCAGTGCAAACATTTCGAACAACTCGTGCTCATTATCGGTGACAGCATGCAGTAAGCCAGTGCAGACATTTCACACAACTCGTGCTCACCATCGGCGACAGCATGCAGTAAGCCAGTGCAGTGCAGACATTTCACTCACCTCATGCTCACCATCGGCGACAGCATGCAGAAAAGCATTGCAGTGCAGACAAGTCGCACAACTCTTGCTCACCATCGGCGATAGCATGCAGTAAGCTAGTGCAGTGCAGACATTTCTCACCGCTTGTGGTCATCATCGGCGACAGAATTCAGTAAGCCAATGCAGTGCAGACATTTTGCACAACTCCTGCTCATTATCAGCGACAGCATGCAGTAATCCAGTGCAGTGCAAACATTTCAAACAACTAGTGCTCATCAATGGCGACAGCATGCAGAAATACAGTGCAGTGCAGACATTTTGCATGACTATAGCTCATCATTGGCAACGGCATGCAGTAATCCAGTGCAGACATTTCACGCAACTCCTGCTCATTATCAGCGACAGCATGCAGTAATCCAGTGCAGTGCAAACATTTCAAACAACTAGTGCTCATCAATGGCGACAGCATGCAGAAATACAGTGCAGTGCAGACATTTTGCATGACTATAGCTCATCATTGGCAACGGCATGCAGTAATCCAGTGCAGACATTTCACGCAACTCCTGCTCATTATCAGCGACAGCATGCAGTAATCCAGTGCAGTGCAAACATTTCAAACAACTGAAGCTCATCATCGGCGACAGCATACAGTGCATTGCAGGCATTTTACACATCTCCTGCTCATCATTTGGCGACAGCATGCAGAAAACCAGTGCAGTACAGACATTTAGCACAATTTATGCTCATCATCAGTAGAAACATGCAGAAACACAATAATATTGAGACCTTCTACACATCACATATTTTTCTACTCCAAACTGACGTATAATACTGTGCATAACACATACTATTCATCCTTCTGAAAATGCATGCGGTAACACAGTGCAAGGATCACACTTTGCACATTTCTTGTTTCTCCATCTATGAGAGCATGCAGCAGTACTGTGCGTACATTCTGCACACCACATCTGCATAGGACTGCGTCAGCATTCAACAACAGTGCAACACAAATGATGCATTGCACACGTCAATTGCTCATCCATTAGTAATAGTATGCTGTAATCCAGTACAATATCCACGCTGTACACATTGCATAAGTGTATGATTGTAACAGCACATAGTAATAAGGGAGAATGTAGCTATCCTACATTTTACACGTGTGCCCTTGTGCAACAACCATCCTATGTAATACTGTACTAAACACACATTATGCACATCACATGTCCGTTCACCTGGAAAAACAAGCGTCACCCATCATAATGCATGCATTCGGTGCCGAAATTCTGCACATAACATATTCATTGATCATTAATGTCATGTGGAGATATGTTAGAGTGCATGCATTCTGACTAGCACATTTATGACTTTGTACTCTGTAATTTTTAAAGATAAATGGTCCTTAGGCAAAGAGTACACAGAACAAATAACATATAGACCTTGATGGGTACTATAACCATTCAATGTCCAGCTGGACAGAGAATTTTAATGTGCGATATAGTAAAAAAATATTTTACATAATGAGCGACAAGAAATATAACGGGACCCAGTCCTGCACCCGAACTAGGAAAAGAAGTGAACAAAACACAAAACATTTAAACATGAAGGGTTTCAGGCAAAATTCAAGCTTTGGTGGCTTTTCGACTGATCATGAAATAAAGCAAGCCAACCATCACAGTGACCACATTTTTCATACAGATAGCAAAGTAGTGGCACTGTTTCAATTGTCGACGACGTTTCGATCCAAAGCTCTTAGTTTAAAGGGATCATCTTCAGGACTACCAAACTGAATTGCCTGGTTATTAACACAATGCCTCGTACGGATGGCGGGTAGAGTCGAGGCGATCAATGGAGCGATGCTTGTGAAACAATTTAGGAAACCAAGGATCTGGCTGATGGAGGCGAGCCGTAGGAACGGATTCTGCCATGGGGGTCCGACTTGGGGAGCGTGTGCGGGGATCGACACAGGTCTCCGGGAAGCTAGATAGTAGTGTGCGATGGTACGCTTAAGGTTCTCGTGCACGATGGCAGGTGTACTCTGTAATGGCACACTGTAACAGTTCAGTACAATGCACACATACTACACATGTCATGTTTATTTCTACCAACACGCATTAACTGTAGAATCTGCAGTCTAAACAACTAATTCACTCCTGCATGTGTATTATATTATAAAATATTTGCTCTACACATCACATGTTCATTATACTTTTACTGCGTGCATTTAACCAGTCCAATGTGTATATTCCATGCACTATTTATTGGTTTATTTATAAAACAGTGTACAGTAATACAACAAAATCCACACCTTCCAGCAGTTGAGTACAATGCACACAATCTGTATTTGATCATTAACTCACAGCCACATACTATAATGCATTCTACAAGTCACTGGGTAATCAGTGTGTGACAGCATGCAGTAATACAGTACCGTGCATGCACGCTATACCGCTAATGTTGATCCATTCTGAAAACATGTATAATACAATGCAATGTACATATTCGCACATCACATGTTCTTCACCTGTAGCAGCATGCACAATACACATTTACTGTTGATCCATTTCTGAAACATGTAGTAATACAGTACAGTGTACAGATTCACAGATCATGTGTTCTTGTTCTACACCTGTAACAGCATGTACGCTACACCGTAAATGTTGATTCATTTCTGAAAACATATAGTATTACACTACAATGGACATATGCACACATTACATGTTCTCCTGCAACAGCATGCACAATACACCTTTAATGTTGATCCATTTCTGACACATGTAGTAATACAGTACAGTGTACCTATTCACACATCATATGTTCTTCAACTGTAACAGCATGCACAGTCCAGTCTCTGGAGTCTTAACTGAGGCTGCCAATCAGGGCTCGAGTCGGGGTACCACGCGGGTGGATGGCGTCCCCCACTTATTTTACCGGGTGGACGCCGTCCCCCCTGCCAAACAGCTGGACTTCACTCTTTGGCCTCTCTGGGACGAGATCGGAGCTCACAGCACGCTGCACACACGCTGGCTTCTCTGATGCAATCGCATCTAAGGGGTAAGCGAGGGGAGGCAATGAGCCTGATGGTGCAAGCCACCTTTCATGACATCACTTCCTGTCGTGACATCACTTCCGGTGACAGCGTCCCCCCCACTTCTTTTTTTAGGACTTGTGCCCTGCTGCCAATAGAAGCACACTGCCATACAACTGGTGGTGGGTCTTCTGTGGAGTCATGCCCACCTGTAAATAAACAGGCACCATGGACTTACATGGGGAAGCCCACTCAAAATAATACCATTTTCCATTTCTAATCAGGTCTTTAAGTGGGCTGGGTCTGGCCGGTGCTCAGCACCAGCAGTTCTAAAAAGCAGGTGCTGAGACGGCTCCCTGTTGGGCTCTTCATTTTTGTCTTCACCTTCAGAATGAAAGCAAGCATTTGCAATGCAATAGGTCTCGTAATTACGAGAGTTTGAGCTATTGACATTGTAAATGGCAATGCTTTTTATGTATGTGTTGTTTTTAAAACAGATAAATAAAAGGCATCGTCATATACAATGCCAATAGCTAAACCCAGGCAAATGCGTGACCTACTACATTGCAAATGCATGTGGCGCGCCCATGCAATGAAGATGAAAAAAAAAGCTTTTGAAGAGAGCGTATCCTGCAAGAAAGGACAAAGCTATTTGAGAAAACAGTGCTCGGAGGCTGTAATTAAATTCTACCGAGTAACAACACACGTAACAGGGGGTGTCCTCATGGGAGGTTAAAAATAAGACAAGGCGGTACGAAGGATGAACTACTAAGCCTATTGACCAATTAAATAACACAGTTTACAGTGGACAATGACAGAAGCCAATAGAATATCTGGGTGGAGGGTGGGCGGAGCTTCAAGTCCATACCTGAATACAGCATGCATTGCAGATCAATGCATGGGCTGTCCAGGCTGGACCTAAAAACAAATCTTAACTCTGCAGCAGTACCACCCTTCACTGCCTCTGATGTAACTTCAAAGAGACTCGTTATAGTTATTTCACAGTCCCACCACTTCAGAACGGGAGCTTTTTAAATATACTATACTACGAAGACATGGTTGTTGCTTATTTATGTTATGCAACTAACAACCATTGACAAAGTTAATAATAATGGCTAGTTGTAAGTGTAATATTTCTTGCTGTACTATAGATCTGGATGTAATGACAAAAGTAGCAAAACACCAGTTGGGCGGCCTACTAAGCTAAACTTAGATTTACAGCTTATGTGTTTTGAAGCCATGTCCATAATTGCATCGGTCAGGCACCTTTGAGAGACCCCTCCAGGTTTTTTTTGTATCCCACTTGCAACCCCTGGTTCCAACCATAGCTGAATTGGTCTAGTTTGGTCCTGTGGCTAAACTGTGACACCCCTTAGCCAAACTGACCCCATCCTCCAGCTCCTTCACTGAAGGTAAATCCTGATCGTCACTTTGGCGTAGCAGGGGTCACGTGTGCAACCCCTGGTTTACCCTTTCTTCACCCCCACACTCTCCTACATACCCCAGGTCTCAGGTCTTACAGGCCTGAACCATCCACAAGGACAATGCTGTCTGAAGATACAGGTGGGTCAAGAGGTCAACCCTTTGATACACTCTGGACTCAGGGTGCTCCTGACGTCACTTCCACCACCCCTGGCCATTTGATCAATCAACGTCTTTGTTTTTTTTCTATTTTTCTGTAGGGCTGAACTTTTGCTCTGTTTCTTTCACTGTCTATCTCAGCGCCCATCTGTCCTCCCGTCTCCCTGTCTCAGCTGAACACACAGGAGTGATGGCTGGAATTAAAAGACAGTTAATTCTGAAATGTGCTCACCCCATTAGCTTTGTGTAATGACAGGTGCAAACACAAGAGGACGTGTAAGCCCCTCATTATCCCGCTGTGTACATTCCTGGGAGTCAGCCATCTCAAACATGGCTGCCGGTGGGCGGGGCTTCCGCCGCCAGCCCGCACGAGACACTGTCTACCTGCCGTGAAACCAGCTCTCACCTAGACACAAAGCCAATCGACACAAATTAATTACAGATTAGTCAGAGTAAACACACAGAAACCACAGTATGCTGCAGTTTGCCTGTTTGTGGAAGGCGTTTAGCGTGTAACAAGGCTGGGACAGCTGTGGGCTCAGCAGATTTGCCAATGTTGATACAAAAAAGCATTGCCTGCCCAGTTATAGATCTGTTTAATACAATAATACAGAAAATATTATACACTGCGTCGAGGAAGCATCATCCAAGGGCGAAGGATTAACGTGCTCAGAAAACTCTAATTAAACGGTTATCCTGCTCTAAAAAGCTTAAAGTCTCTCGATATTGTAATACTGCCCACGTCCAACATATTAATTGGTAACAGTGTGGGACAAAATTCGTGTGTTTGAGTGCTCTGTTTGTGCCCTGGAAATAATCCTCTAAATATTGGAACACTTTTCAAGTTCATTTTTAATAGGAGATGCGCTCCATAAATGTGGCATTGGGAGAAAAATGTCCCTTAGAGGATGTGCTTAGCAATTTCGAATGGTGAAGAGCAACAATCTTTGCACTGATCGATCATTTAAAAAAAAAATTGGTTATCAGCTAGTGGGTACAAATGTCGCTTTAAGACTCATGCAAAATGTCCCTGTCATCAGCACATTTTATGACGTCACTAGTATGCTCAGTGCTTAATTTGAGCCGGTGGTTCCAGGTAGGGGGCAAACAGCACTCATTTTTGGTAACCGACACGTAGTTTTCTGCAGCAGACTTTTGCCCAGAACAAGAGAGACAAAAGCATGAAATAGGGAAAGAAGGCGGAAGAGAAAGATGGAAAAACACTGCCAAAACATCGAAAGCAGGGATGCTGAAGTACTTGAAGGAGTGAGATTAAAAAGGGAGTGAACGGTGGTGGATAAAAGAGGCATGAGGTGGAATAAACACAATGCAGCCGAGGTATTCGGCAACCCTGACATTCGATAGCGCTGACCACAGCCTACTGAGCTAAACTTTGGGGACCGGTACTTATTGTTTTACAAATTAAGCACTGTAAGTACATTTTATGTGACCTGATGCCTGCTCATTTAGAATATGTTGCAAAGTGTCAGTGATGTGACTCACTGAATTACTGAAAACTGGTCCCAGGATGCTTGTTTCTGGTCCAGGGAGGACCTGGCCTGGCAGTTTGAGCTTGACTGTTCCCATGGGGAACATGGTCAAGACTGAATTGCATACGGCCGGGTTTCAATTGGAATGGCATAGGGAGCAAAAACAACGATGGATTTAGGCCCAGATCTTTGCAGTGGGGTGAATGTTTGACATTGTTCAACATTCTGTTCTTTAATTGTTCTTTTTGCATTTGTCACCGTGAGTGGTACGGGTGTGCCCAGTCGTGGGTCCCGTGCGCTCCATGCCACTAGAGTCAAGCTAGCCTTGCTGATGAGGGGTAATACCCTGAAACCGGTTCTAGGAAGCTTGTTTTCGGTCCAGGGAAGACCTGTCCTGACAGTTCGGGCTGGACTGTTCCCATGGGGAAAGGGGTCAAACTAGAATGGTATGGGAGCAAAAAAAATGGATAAATGCCCAGATCTTTGCACTGGGGTAAATGTTTGACATTGTTCAACATTGTGCCTATCAATTGTTCTTTTTGCAAAAAAATAAAATCAGCCCTAGTCTCTTGATCAACTTACATGCATTTTAAGTGGTGTACAGTACTTTGTGCAAATTATTGTATTTGGACATCTGGCTTTAGTTTGTTGTCTAATGTGAAGCAGCGTAGTGTGGGGTTCTGTATCAGGTCAGAGCACGGACCACCTTCTAAGAGCTGGCAAATCATCTGTGTATACCTGACATAAAATAAATAGAATTGGGGCCAGGATTGACCATTATGGATCCCAAAAGGCATTTTATGGAGTGTGAGTAGGAGTCCTTTATTTTCACTAACTGCCATCATTTACGTGGATGTGGTTTAAATCATTGAAACGTAGTGAGAGGGTGAACTGCAGCATGGCCTGGTCCACCACATCAACAGCAAGATTAGTAGGCAGGTTTTATTTTTGTGTGACATCTGGCGCTGCATTACAGTAAGGATGCACCGGCCCTGTTTGCACCGCAGCTCGGCTTTAACTAGATGCGCTGACTGCAAAGGTGGAACATCCATTACGAGGCGGTGTTTACACCGCACTACCATCACAACAATGGTTTTACAACGCAAGTCGTTACCACGACTTGCGCTGGAGGGCGCTCTAGGCTAAGGAATAGTAGATTTACTATTCCAACACCTTCCCTACTGTACGTAGGTTGGTGTTGGAATAGTGCATTTTACTATTCCTAAGTCCAGCACCAAACAGCGCAAGTCGTGGTAACGACTTGCGTTGTAAAACCAGCGTTGTAATGGTAGTGCGGTGTAAACACCGCGTTGTATTGACATACAACCCTGCAAAGAGGCACAGTGCACCATATTACTGAAAATGCAGCAGTGCGCATGTGCTGCCCTGGGAGCAACACATTAGTGAAATTAGAAGTGGCTGATTGAAGGAACCAGTCCACCTTTCACAGCAGAGGTAGCACCCTGCCTGGAATTTTAAAGGGGACACGGATCCCCTAAGGGGGAGGGTTGCAGTGAGTGACTGCAACCACCTGCAGGGGAATGTCTGGGGGGGTCTAAGGAACCTCTTTCCATCGCCTGAGGAGCCCCCCAGGGGGCAGACTTACTGTGCACAAAATCTTTGAGGCACACACTCAGTGATCATCATGTTGGCATATTTGCCTCTATACCAGTGTCCATAATATGACATGGGGGTAGAGACAAAGGGCCTCATTATGATTGCGGATAATCCGTATACTCCGGGCCGGCGGAAGCCACCGCCGGCCCGGAGTATGCAGATTATCCGCCGCAGTGAAATAGAAGACCCACCGCCAGATCAGGATGGCGGTGGGAGTGCGGTTGGACCAGCGGCGGACGGCAGGTCCGTCCGCCGCTGATCCGCGGTGTGAGGAGGGCTATTTGGTGACGGTGTCTGCAAGACACCGTCATCCAAATTAGGAATTGCACGAACACATGCTTTTCCGCGGCGGCTTTTCCGCCGTGGAAAAGCATGTGGACTTTGGCTTTTTATGGGCCCGATGCAGGCCCCCAGGGTGTCGGGGGGTGGGGGGTGCACATGGGGGGTACCTATGGTACCCCCCAACATTTACATGCACAAAGCGGCAGGCACCGCGCGGTGCCTGACGCTTTGTGCATGTAAATGTAACACATGCAGTTTTAACATTGCGGTGGGTGCTGCATCAAGCAGCACCTGCCGCAATGTTAAAACATACAGGATGTGACCGCCAGGGTGGCGGTCACATCCTAATTTGCACGGAGGGACCGCCGCTGCCCCTGCGGACGGTCCCTCCACCTCTGGGGTGGCGGACGGACGCAAGTCCGTCCGCCATCCTAATCGACCTCAAAGTGTTTTCCTCATTTGCAGACGGCTGGGTAATGAAAGGGTTTTCACTGATGAATCCTTTTCATTATTCCAATGGATTTTAAAGTCACCAAGCAGTAGCTGGTTGTCATAGGATAGTAAAGTAGTGGTAGTCATGTTATTCCATTGTTTTACAAATGTGTTATCGTTTCATGGGAGTAGTATGTTAGAGGGATGTGCTTTAAATGTCTTCTACTTCTGGTTTAGCTTCTACATCCTTCCACAATATGTTGCGTCCTTGTCTGTGGGTAGGAGAGCTGGGTTTACAATCCATGTCTTGCTCAGTGAAGAAGTGCCAGATTTGTGGACAGTAAACCTGCCTGCAAAGATTATTGCATTGGGTTTTACAGAGTGGCAGCTCAGTGTAATGCACCTTAGTTTGTTAGGTGCATGACTTTTAATTTAATTGATCATTTATCTTTATTTGTGGAAGAGGTTGTTTAGACAGACACCTCTGCTGGTATATGCTGTTGGCTTAATGTTGCGTTTCTTGGAATCTCTATGAGTGATCCTAATAAAAGGGTGATCTCCAGGGCACAAGTCCTGAAAAAAGAAGTTGGGGGAAGCTGATGTCACGACAGGAAGTGATGTCACGAAAGGTGGGTTGCACCATCAGACTCAGTGCCTCCCCTCACTCACCCCTTAGATGCGATTGCATCAGAGAAGCCAGCGCGTGAGCAGCGCTCTGAATGGGCTCTGATCTCGCCCCAGAGAGGCCAAAGAGTGAATGTGTGGCTCCAGTTATCGAGCTCCCGGTAAAATAAGTGGGGGACGCCGTCCACCCGCGGGGTAACCCGACTCGAGCCCTGCTGATCTCCTGTGGTTGTCAGACTGGTGTGAACTAGGTGCTTTTTTTGACAAAGTCGTATTTGTGAAGCGAGAGCAAGAATAATTGGGCTGTGAAGAATGAGTAGAGATCTCATCATTTAGGGTGGTGGGCCTGATAGGGCAGTTTCTTGGTAAGAAAACTTGTCAGGAGTGAGCAGTTGCAGGAATTTGCTCTAACATTAACATGATAACCAACAATGCTTTGCTTTGGCCAGCGCCATCTTGTTTGCCCATGCTAGTTATTGTTGTACAGGCAGCAACACATCTAACATATTTAGCCCATCTTTCATACTTGGCAGCAGTAAGTGAGCATTTTCAAGTTGCTAGCTCAGCATCTGGACGTTCATATTATTCATCTCTTGTTTCCAAGAACTTTTCTGTCTTTCTTATAAGAACGTTGTACACCTGCAATGATATTTCGGTTAAATGTATTCCATTTGTGCTGTCAGCAAAAGTATAAAAAATACTGCGCGCCCGATTTACAAAGGTAAAATGAGAGAAAACTCTAACTTTATGACTTTTGGTATTCGCAAAGGGCATTTACAACTCTTACAGGCCCTTTTGTGAATACCAAAAGTTGAACTTTACGACTTTCGGTATTCAGAAAGTGTATTTAGGAGTAGTAAATGCCCTTTGATAAATACCAAAAGTCGTAAAGTTAAACTTTCATCTCAGTTTACTTTTGTGAATCGGGCCCTCCATGTTTAGCTGCTTAGTGCTGTGAGGGAAACAGCTTGTTGCTTTCATTGTGAGATCAGTCTTTGCTTATTTTTGCTTAATTAGGGGCCGATTAGGGTCGCGGACGGACTTGAGTCCGTCCGCGACCCCTGTGGAGGAGGGAACGTCCACAGGGGCTGCGGCGTTCCCTCCGAGCAGATTAGGATGTGACCGCCAGGGTGGCGGTCACATCCTGTATTTTTAACATTGCGGCGGGTGCTGCTTGAAGCAGCACCCGCCGCAAGGTTAAAAAAATGCATGTTTACCTTTGCATGCACGAAGCGGCAGGCACCGCGTGGTGCCTGCCGCTTCGTGCACGCAAAGGCAGGGGGGTACCATAGGTACCCCCTATGTGCAACCACCACCCCCCCTTCACCCCTGGGGGCCCGCAACGGGCCCCCAAACAAAAGACCGCATGCCTTTCCACGGCGGAAATGCCGCCGTGGAAAGGCATAGAACTGCAGACATCCTAATATGCCTGGCAGTGTCTGATAGACACCGCCAGACATGTTAGAGCTTTTCCGCTGCGGTCGGAAGGCGACCGTGGCGGAAAAGCTGCGGACGGTCTTCCTGACCCCCCAGCCATCCTAATCTGGTGGGGGGTCTTTGAACGCTCCGCAGCGGTTTTTCCGCATCCTCCGGGCCGGCGGTGGCTTCCGCCGGCCCGGAGGATGCGGAAAAACCGCAATCATAATCGGCCCCTAAGTATGTTTAGACTTCGAGTAGGTGTTCAAGTGGATTTTTCTTTGATAGAAGTGCTCATGTGTGCTCTCAAGCTACATTGTTGTTTGCCAGAGCTTGGACAGTGTCAGTTTGTGCCAGGTGTGATGCTGAAAGATTTGTGAACAGTCTTAAAAGTACAGATGGAGACCCACACTGTTTGGTGATCTCTTAACCCCTTCCGTGCTTGTGACGGAATCACTCCGTCATGCCGGACTGGGACCCGAAATCGGCCCTGGCAAAGTCCTCAGCCGGCCCCCCCTCTACCCTGGGGGTGCGACCGCACTCTTTGCCAGGGCCGGTTTTCGGCCGATTTTGTTACAGGGCCGTTTTTGCAGCTATGCTGCAAAAAACGGCCCTGTAACAAAACCGGCCCCCACCCATGCGGCCGACCGGGGGATTGCCCGGTGCCTGCAACGGCCAGTCCGGGCCTGCCCACGGGCGGGCTTTGCTCATGACGGAGTGGCTCCGTCACGCCACGTGGCACTGATTCCCCTCCTGTGCAGGCGAATTAGTGAGTGGGCAGAGCCGTGACGGAACCACTCATAAGCACAGTGCGCCCGTGGCTCGTGATGGAGTGGTTCCTTCACAGGCATGGCAGTGTCGCGCAACCCCCCTTACCGCCGCGGCCAAGGGGTTAAGGGAGGATTGTCAGGTGGTTCATCTGTGAAGCATGTGGTGGCTGGTTTTGTGGGTTATCTGCATGCGGTCGGGGCATCAGTCGTATTCATTGTAGGCTATATTGGGCAAGAGTTCTAGTGCCTGCAGATGTTCTACCTGGAACAAGTTACAATTCTTTGTTTGGGTGTTGTTGAACAAGCAGTTTGATTTGCCCTGTTTGACCCCGGCTAGCCTACAGTAGGTCAGGAGGTAATAACAATGGAATTGGTTTCAGTAATGGAAGGTATAGAGCTTCTAGTTGGTAAATTGGGACCAAGTTATGAATTTGATGTTTCAAATTTAGAGGTATTGGAAGAAGGAGAGATTGTAGGCTTCAGAGTTTTATTATTAGTATTTTACATAATACTGATCATGATGACTTTCGTAGCCATAAAGACTTTGGTAAACATGCTGACAATAGGTTCTCATTTTTTTGGAGCCATAATTGGAAATAGAAACATTTTGAGTGTGTCATGATGGGGTGACTGCTGCTACTGTGAAATCAATTTGAAAGACAAATATTTCAGGTCTGTGTTTGATTACTAAAAGAAAAGTAGTTTTTTTTTAATTCTCTTTTTATTGAACAGAAACAATGGTACCATGGCGAGTCACATAAAAGCATAGTGGTGAGAAAAGACAATAAAGGCTCACAGGCCTGTGCATACATCTAATCATGGCTATAGATCACCTTAAACAGTAGGCCGATCAACATCGAGGGCATATTTCTGCAATTCAATTGAAAGAGACACACAAATGTTCCCGCGACACATTCCATTTTGCCCATTTGCTATCCCATTTGCCAAGGCAACCTCTACGTTGGAGAACGTCTTTTTCGGCAATCATTGCATTGTTCAAGTCTCTGGCCCATTTTGAAATCCTGGGTATATCAACTACCCCCCACCCCTGAGCAATGTTCCTTTTTGCGAGCACGAACCCCAAGGAAGCCCATGTGCGCTCTGTTTGAGTTAAGTAAATGTAAATGTAAATGTAAATGTATTGCGATTTATATAGCGCACGTATCACCCGAAGGCATCAAGGCGCTTGCCTTGGGAACCCGTCCTGGTATTCCCCTGTGAGATAACCCCAGCAGGGTATCCACAAGGTGAAAGCCAGGCATCCCGCCGCGAGGGGCCGTAGTGGAGATTAAGCAAGCTATTGCCCAGAGTCGCAGAGTGTGAACCTGTGAATCGAGTAGGCACCGGAGCGAGAATTGTCGAGTCCGTGGAATTTTGAGCCCGAGACCCGCCGAGGCGGGGAATCGAACCCTGGTCCAGGACCGATCTCAGCTTCCGATTCTGCCGCCTCTAACCCCTGAGCCACACTTCTCCACTGTGGCCACAGTCTGTGGCCTCCCACACATTCAGTAAACAAAGACTTGCAGAACAGCCAATCGTTTTCCCGCCCACCCACTCCAAGGTATCAACAATTTTTGCCCAGTAGGGTTGGAGATGTGGACACTCCCAAATCGTGTGAAAGAAGATACCTTCGCCACCACATCTCCATAGAGAAAAGTAGGTTTTTGTTTTATAGTCCCTTTTATTTGCTTAACATATTTGTCTACTTAGTTTTCCGGGATATGCAGTTATAGAATGCTGTTTTACAGTTTTAGATGTGTCTTTGGAAAATATTTTAAGGTCCATCACTTCAAAAGAGTTGCAGCTTACATCTTTAACCCGTTTCATGCGCCCGCGATTTTGCGGAAGTGCGGCACTTCCGCAAAACGGGCGGGGCCGGTTTGTCCATTGGGCGACGGCAGCACTGGGCAGGTAGTGCTGCCGTCGGCCAATGGCCGACGGCAGCATGGAAGGGGTTAATTTAACTGGGTATTTTGTTTACTTAGTTTTGATAGGTGCCATGATGATGGATGTATGACGTTACAACGCATGTTTTTACCACGCATGCTGTTACAACGCAGGTTTTACTACGCATACCATTACAACGCATAGCGCTTTGGGGTGCTGGATAGTGAATAGTTTAATTTACTATTCCAACTCCAGTCCCCGTGGACACTAGGGAAGGTGTTGGATAGTAAATTAAATCTATTCCCTATCCTAGAGCGCCCCCCAGCGCAATGCGTTGTAATGGTTTTTGTTGTAAAACCTGCGTTGTAATAGCACTGCGTGGTAAAAGTTGCGTTGTAAAGGATGTTTCCCCATGATGATGCAAGGTGGCTGAAGTACTCCCAGTCTCGACTATATTCTTGTGAGGCAAATATCACTCATTAGACAACAGCTCTATACGTCTCACAATATAAATATCACAAATTAGACTGTAGGTCTTGGGGAGTTCAGACCCTCCCCTCTCCATTGGACACTGGGTTGCTTCCACCACTGCTCTTCAATCTGCTGCTTGCTTAGCCTGAAGGTCCATCTCGTTCAGGCTCAACTCATGAACCATGACTAGTTTCCATTCAACCATCATCTCATGCCAGATTCTCCTTCGCCAAGGTTTTCTCTGCCTCATCCTTTTCCCTTGCTAAAGCTATCACTGCTTCGGCCGTTTCCTCTGCCATTCTCTTCTCCAGGGCCAGTCTCTTCTCCTCCGACACCCTCTTTGCAGCAGCCGGCATATCAAGCTGCATGCCGGCATCATACATGAAGTGGTTGACAATTGTACGACACTATACTTTGCTTTCAAAATCACAACATCAGGAGGTATCCATAAAACCTTCAGCAAAAGCCTTCTGACTAGGGGATGCAAAAAAGAAACTGTATTCTAGGCCTTCCAACGCAACACCCAAGGGATTTTGGATTATTATCCCAGTAGAGGTCTGCCAGGTTTCATCCAGTCTCAACTCCTTGAAAGAACTAAAATCCTTGCTCTTTGCATCCTAATGCGTATTTTCACATGTATGTACATCTAGTACATCAAAATCATGAAAAAACTCCCACTCGACCTATATTCTTTCTCTATGGGCTTACAAAAGCTAGATTGGCTACCCATTGCTAAAAATACAGATCAAAAAACTCATTGCATACATTTTATAATTGTATTGTATTTTTCAATTCATTCTTTTTTTTTAATATCATTTTTTTAAATTCTAATTGTGAAAAAGTTAAAAACATATTATTTATGCCGCAAAACGTTTCATAAGTGCAAATGTACAATTATTCAGTTTAGAGAGACAGGTCACATTTGTTTTAATACATCATTATAGTTTGTAAAAGCCCATAGAAAAAGTATATGGTGCACAGACATAATATCGACTCCAAAATATCGTTTGGACAGAATATCGAGTTTTAAATATCGTTTGGACAAAATATCGACAGGACAGAATAACGACAGCCAAAATATCGTTTTTAAGGTAAGTGAAGTAATATCGACTGTAAATAATATAGAAAGTGAAAATATCCAAGTATATAATCTAGATAGTAAAAAATATCGTTTTTTAAATAATATTTAATTATTTATAGTGTTTTTATGTTATAATATGTGTGAAAAGTGTCATTTTATGTTATAATTATTTTTAATTAATGATTTTTTTTAATTATTGTGTAATTTTATTCTGTAGCGGGTTGTGGGTTTATAGGGGAATAGGGTGGGAAGTAATTTAATTATAATTAATTAAATATGTAAATTTAATAATTGGTAGTAATATTTAATTAATTGTTAATTAAAAAATATTTGTTAATTAATTAAAATGTAATTGGTAATTAATTTAATTAAATTAATTAATTGCTAATTATGTAAATTAAAATAATTTATTTCCTGTAGCGGGTTGTGGGTTTATAGGGGAATAGGGTTGGAAGTAATTTAATTATAATTAATTAAATATGTAAATGTATTATTTGGTAGTAATATTTAATTAATTGGTAATTAAATAATATTTGTTAATTATTTAAAATTTAATTGGTAATTAATTTAATTTAATTGATCAATTGCTAATTGTGTAAATTTAAATAATTTATTTCATGTAGCGGGTTGTGGGTTTATAGGGGAATAGGGTGGGAAGTAATTTAATTATAATTAATTAAATATGTACATTTAATAATTGGTAGTAATATTTAATTAATTGTTAATTAAAAAATATTTGTTAATTAATTAAAATGTAATTGGTAATTAATTTAATTTAATTGATTAATTGCTAATTATGTTAAATTAAAGGGGTATTTTTAGGGTTCAGGGTCAGTTTTTGTTTTTTGGGTAAAGGGGTATTTTTAGGGTTCAGGGTCAGTTTTTAGTTTTTGGGTAAAGGGGTATTTTTTGGGTTCAGGGTCAGTTTTTAGTTTTTGGGTAAAGGGGTATTTTTAGGGTTCAGGGTCAGTTTTTAGTTTTTGGGTAAAGGGGTATTTTTTGGGTTCAGGGTCAGTTTTTAGTTTTTGGGTAAAGGGGTATTTTTAGGGTTCAAGGTCAGTTTTTAGTTTTTGGGTAAAGGGGTATTTTTAGGGTTCAGGGTCAGTTTTTAGTTTTTGGGTAAAGGGGTATTTTTAGGGTTCAGGGTCAGTTTTGGGTTTTTGGATAAAGGTTTTTTTTAGGGTTCAGGGTCAGTTTTGGGTTTTTGGGGTACAGGGGTACAGTGTAAAAATAAAGTAAAATTAAATTTACATTAATTTAATTTAATGAAATGAAATTAAATTAAATTATATTAAATTAATTTTAAATAATTTAAATTATAAAAATTATTATATACTTACCAATACTTACGTTGTAATGGTAGTGCGTTGTAAAAGTTGCGTTGTAACGTCATATATCCACTGTTGCACTCTTTGGAGTGGAAATAGTAATTTTAACCCCTAAGCTATCCAACGCTTTCCCTACTGTTGCACCCACTGGAGTGGGAATAGTAATTTTTACTCTTTTGTATTTGTACGTTAATAATATTGGCTATTATTTAATTAAATTTTGTTACCATATATATATATGTTTTAAGAAATATGATTAAAAAAATATTATTTTTTTACTTTCATTAATTATTTAATTATTAAAAGTTATTTTAAGTATTGTTAAGTATATTTTAGTAATTAATTTTTTATATTAATGTAATTAAACATTGTTTTTATTAAAGTCGATATTTTTTACAACTATATTTTTGTAAACGATATTTTTAACTCGATATTTTTGTACTTACCTGTTTGTAGATAGAAACTCGATATTTTGTCTCTCGATATTTTGTCAACGATATTTTTGTTGCTCGATATTCTGTCCCTCGATATTATTTCAGTGATCCAAAGTATATAGGTCTAGGGGAGTTATTTAATAATTTCGTGGTTTACTCCCAGACCTACAAATTAACCTCAGGGGGTACTTCTTTTCAGTTCAAGAAGTCTTTATTCAGTTATTACGTCATAAAAGACATGCATCACAATTTACAATAGATAAAAAACATGTATAGTTCCTAAAATAGAATAAGGTAATATTAAAACAATCTAAGACCATATTAAATCATTTATGCAAAACTTCATTGAAAATTCATTTAAAAGTTACAATAAATCCTTAGTCAAATAACCATAGTGATCCGTGCACAATAGGTGAGTACGCATTTACACATAGTCAATGAAGAGCCTATGGTTTTAGGCTGGAGCCCAAGTCGAATTGATGAATCTTGCTCTTAGGATCCAGGCCCAGCCTAAATATTTCGCTACACCAGTTACAATCATGGGTGACAGATCTGTCTTTAATATCCTACTAGCATTGGCTGCTGAGCGTGTACCCAAGTTTCTACAAACTGGGCTTAGCCACTTTAATCTAGGGGCAGAATACAGCGGGCAGACAAAAAGAAAATGATTGACACTTTCACCCTGTCCTGAACACCTAGGACAGTGCCCAGGGCCACCCTTACCCCACTCTTTAGTGTGCTCCCTTAAAGGCAAAGAACCACACCTATATTGGTGATATAGTTTACGGTCCAGGGGCTTAGTTATGACATCCCAATATTTTTCAAAGCAGGGGACATCCTTCATAACAACAAATGTACCAGTAAGGTTACTAACAGTCAATCCCGAGTGACTATTATCTACAACCCAATCCCAATACTGTAACTTCAAATCCTTTTTAGAGGGGAAGGTTGCAGTGTCGGGGTTTAACCATAGTTCTCTTTGCCCCAAGGCACATAAGGTGGTTCTTAGGTCGTTAAACCAACCAATGTTAGATGAGCCAGGAAGATCCCTAACCTCAATGCATGCTCTTGCATAGAGCTGAAGTTCGGGTGTTGTTCTTTTCATTCTAGTCTCTACATCTTGTACATAACACTTCCAGACATTTATTTTTACTTCAATTTACAAACCATTATCTAGTTGCAGAGTCAGAGTAGAGGGGTAAAAGAAGTAAAACACAATATAGCTCACGTTCGGAATATAGTGACAGTCAACGTAATTTAATTTGTGTAGGTGTAACTCAAGGGAGTCGAGTCATCGACCTAGAGGTAGTAACGTGGATAAATTATACCATATTACAAAAACCACAGTGTGATTTTAGTGTGGATCATAGTACTAAGAAGTAATTTTTACAACTCATATTACACATATTAAAACTTAAGTCCATTACAATGATTTGCACGCAAGCACACAATTTTTAATTAAATGCTGACAAGGATTAGAGGCTTGGACATTTGATTCCAAGGCCCAGATGTAGGTAATAGCAAATTACCGAATGGTAATTATCGAATTTTACCGATTCGGTATTTACTAATCGGTAATTGCTATGTAGGTAAAAAATTCTGTAAAAATACCGAATCGGTAAGATTCGGTAATTACCGATTTGGTAATTACCGAATCAGTATTTGCCATTGATTCCTATCGGCCTTGAAGCCCATAGGATTCAATAGCAAATACCGATTCGGTAATTAACGAATTGGTAAAATTACCGATTTTACAAGGGGGCAGGGTGTCACTTTGACACCCTGTTGCACCCCTGTTTCTGGCTTGTGTGCCATGGGACACACATACATGCCCTTAGGGCATGTCTGTGTGCCACATGGCACAGGTGTACATGCACAGATGTGCATGTACACTGGAATTCGTTATTTACCATGTAATAGTATTACATGGTAAATAACGAATCGGTAATGGCCTGTGGCACTGTTTTCAGTGCCACCTACATCTGTATTTACCGATTCTGTAAATTTACCGATTCGGTATTTTACAGAATCGGTAAATTTACCGAATCGGTAAATATACACATTCTGTAACTGTAAGGCCCCCTACATGTCAAACAGCAAATACCGGTCGGTAACGGCCGAAATCGGCCGTTACCGACCGGTATTTGTCGTCCTACATCTGGCTCCAAAATCTGCCACTTAGCCATCACATTGGTTGTATGTTAGAATATCGAATACTTAATATTGTGCTATCAAATACCATAACAATGTACAAAATATTGACAAATGTAAAAGAGAAACAGACAATCAGGATAACTCATAGAAGTCTAACATGTTTAATGCAAAAATAGCCAGCAAACATCAAAATAAGGGAATGAAGTTCCAAAGTAGGCACTTTGCAACATAAATGGCAACTGTTCTGGTGCAGGTACAAGCTTACACTCAATCCACAAGCATACAATCACCAGCACATAAGAATAAGATGCAAATCTAGGCATTTAGATAAAGTCCATCTGGAGGTGAACAAAGGGTTCCCAAGAAGGAGGTTGCGCAGCGGAGAGGTCTTAATCCCTTTTCACAGCACTCTGCGGCTGGCAAGTGACACAGGAATGACAATTTTTTTGGGCCATAGGGGAGAAGAAGAGCACACACCTGTGGTTGCACATATGATGCTACACATACTGGTATGTGCAGCTCCATGAAACAACTGTGCAATGTTGGAGAGTAGACATCTTTGTGAGATCACATGCACTGAGCTCTCTCTCCACACTCCTCACAGGTCCCTTGTATACTTCTGCTTGACACATTATTGTTTTTCACTGTCAGAGACCTGCTCCTGCAACATAGACAGACCTTTTAGGGAGGACCTGGGAATAAATTCAGTCAGTACAACATTGGTTCGTGATAAGGCCGCTTTCATGGCACCTGAAACAGTGAGGGCATTCCCTCAGGACTCTTCATCATGTGGGTGTTGATCGGAAGCACATTTCCCTACAGGAATTGTTTGTGGCAACATTAGGATAGGATAGGATAGTGGCCTCTAAAGCGCTCGAATGCTGAGGCGTCTTGGCGTTGAGTGTGTGAGCAGGGAGAACTATGCTGTAGACTCAGGGGTTTAGTTTAGTTTGCCGGGAACAGCCAGGTCTTCAACGATTTTGTGAAAAGCATCCGATCAGGTTGAAGTCGCAGGTTAGACGGCATTTGGTTCCAGAGCTTTGCCGTGCAGTATGAAAGGCTTCGGCCACCCCACCTAGCTCTGCGCATTTTCGGGATACTTACAAGGCCCGAGTTGGAGGATCTGAGGGTTCTGGAGGGAGAGTACCAGGAGAGCAGGTTCTGGATCTCATCCGACTCACCGCCGTAGAGAACCTTGTGTACCATGCAGAGGGCCTTAAATTCGACACGTTGCTGAACAGGGAGCCAGTGAAGTGACCTTATGGCTGCCGAGGTAGAGTGACTTTTCAGTATGTTCAACAATAGTCGAGCCACCTCGTTTTGCAGTGACTGAAGCTTGGTTTTCTTAGACTTGTCAATGCCCATGAACAAGGCATTGCAATAGTCTAGTTTTGAGAGAAAGGGCCCTGCTACAACCGTTTTTTGAAGCTCCTGTGGGATGAAGGGAAAGATCTTACGAAGACTTTTCAATAAGTTAAAATAGGAGGAGGTTAGACGGTTAACCTGAGATGAGAAATTGAGTTTATTGTCAAAGATCACACCAAGGTTCCTAACTTTGGTAGTGGGGAAGAACAATCACCTGCTTGTGTTGGCCACCAGGTTTTATTCCATAGTGAAGGACCTTTGCCGAACTCCTGCACCTCGGTTTTCTCCGTGTTGATTTTAAGAAAATTTTGGCTAATCCAGCTCACAATGCGCCAGACATGCGAGGAAGCTGCTCGCCTCGATCTGTGGTTGTTCTGCAACCGATAATATGAGCTGTGAGTCATCAGCATAGGAGACCAACGAAAAACCGTGCTTTCTGACAAGTTTGGCCAGAGGGGTGACACACACGTTAAAAAGCGTGGGAGACAGAGTGGAACCTTGTGGCACTCCGCACGGGAGATGGAAAGTATCGGACCGTATGTTTTCCCAGACTATGTTCTGCTCCCTAGCTGGAAGGAAGGAGGAGAGGAGGGCCAGAGCCGTGTCCTCAATTCCTACGTCCCTCAGCCGCTCCACTAACACCGTGTGGTTCACAGTGAAATACTGCCGATACAGCGATGCAGCACGTGCAACGAAATTAGTTCCATTTATTCATATGTTTACTTACCTCTAATCAGCCTAATCCTAGTTTACTACCCTCCACACTGCCCCTCCCCTACCCCACGTCAGCTCCCAGCAGCACTGCCGCTACTGAGTGCATACAGCATAACCTAAAACCAGTCCACATTTATCACTTCTGAGACAAGACCCATCCACAAAATACATGTATTCACCTATTAGATCAATACAGGGCTCGGTTTCAACCAGACCATCATGAGGTTCTGCCTCTTCCCTGGTGGGCATCAAAAAAACTCTGTTCAAAGTGGGGAAATGGACACGGGTAAAATGAGAAACACATTGCAACAATATTTCATGTTGCTTCAATCTGGTGGTGGGAAGTCTTTGGTGGTGAGAAGGTCAACAATTGCATGGTGCACAGCAACTATTAGAATGGTAGTTAATGCAAACTTTTCAGAGGCTTCAACCAGATGGGCAGCAGCTGCCACAGATCAGAGACATGCAGAGAGCACAGCCACAACAGGGTTGAGGGCAAAAGAATAATAGGATACTCACTTTTTCTGATACCCCATAATCTTGTATCAGTACCCCAAGGGCAAAATCATACATAGAAAGGATTTGGCATCATTAGGGATTAAAATGCAGGTTCAGAGGTCAGGGCTTGATTTATCTGTACAAATGCATTTTCAACTTCTTTAGACCACTGCAAGGGTTCTGGGGTATCTTTTCTGACGTAATTTTGCTGGGCTGTTGTCACTGTCGCGTAACCCAGTATCCATAATCCATTGTCTGTAATAGCCAGCCAAACCCTACAAACTTCGTATGTGCGAAAGAGTCATTTGGTGGGGCAGCTTACGGGCGGCTTCTATTCACTTGGGTGGCAGGTGTAGCTCTCCGGCTGAGATTTCATGACCAAGATATAGTACTCGGGGAAGGCAAAACTTCAGTTTCTCATTCGGTGTCGTGATCACAAGCAGCGCAAGAACACGCATGCGCCACTAACCTGATTCCAAAGACCAGCAGGGACGATAAGATGATAGTCCTCAAAGCCTCTCTCCGTAATACCTCAGCACTGGGTACTTCACCACTGTTTGAGGGAATCTGGAAAGAGGCCGCAAGGTGAATGGGCAGAGGACGTATAGGGTTCTTCGAGTGCCTCAGACACTCACTACCATAGGAGACACAGGGGTCGACAATACTGTAAGAGGATGAGAAGAAGGACAACAAGATCTTAGTATTAATGCGGTTGTGGTCCTCCCTGCCGTTCCCGTGTGAATTAAACCTACCGAGATCGATTCTTCTTCTTTCAGATAGATCCCAGGAAAATCAGAATTACGTAGTGTAGCAAAGAAAGTACAAGAAGTTACGTCACTTCTAAACAAGGGCATACACCTCGACTAAGTTACTGTACTTGGTAGTTGGATTCCGAATAGACGTTAACAGCACGTCTAATAATCACCACACTAATTCGTGTGGACAAAGTGTTAAACTGAACAATCAGACATCCTCTGATAACCCACGTCAGGAGGATACAGGGTACACAGAATTCTCCATGCACGTAGGGTTTTTTTAAGTGGAGAGGCGGCAAAACGAGGTCAAAAGTAAATATTGAATAACTCAAATGGAATCAAGAAAACAATCCCGCTCTCCCCATAATACTTGCTGTTGATAGATATGGCTTGTGCAGACTTCACGGTGACGGGAATCCTTCACGCTTGATCTCCTTGAGAAGCGCGTGTGAAGACTCTGACCGCGCTGGCTCTTGATCTGCGAGGGATTTCCCAATGTCTCTGACCGCGCGAGCTCTTGGTCGGCGAGGGTTTCTCCACGGACTCTGACCGCGCGGGCTCTTGGTCGGCGGTGTACTCTCCGAAACGTCTGGTCACGCTGGTTATTCTTTGGCTTCGTGACACACGAAAACGGTGATTCCGCCACACACACTGACGGTGTGCAGGAACAGGCATTCACAACACAGGAAACAGAACAGGCTCTGGAACATCATTGACAAGCACCGGTCCAGTGATAGGGAGGAACCTATATAGTGTCCGCCCACTTCCCTGTTACACGGCGCCGCTTGGCCTTCTGGGACCAGTAGTTTCTTCGTTTGGGACTTATGATGAAAACGCACTTTTTCCTTCTTGTGCCGTCATGGGTGATCGCTACATTCGGGCTCTGTTCACTTGCCCATTAACTCTTTTTGCAAGTCCCCTAATCTCTTTAAGTCAGAGGTACCATGTTCAGCAGAGGACTTTCCATCTCCTATCCTTGCTAGTGAATCCCAGCTGCTGTTCCAGAATTTTTCATGTGGCTTTACTGTACTCGTAGTACATAGCATGGGCTGGAGTCGCTTTCGGGGAGGGCTCGCTGTGCTTAGATTTTATTACCCTATTTCTGTTGTTCCATTCACACACAGTAAACAGGGAAAAGTCTGCCAGCCTTGAGCCCACAAGTTGACCAGTGGAGGGGTTGGGGGTTGGGAAAAAAACATAAATTAGGGTGAGGAATCTCTCAGTTATTTCTCCAACTGATCTTGTGAATGGGGGACAAAAGATATCATACACTCACACCATAAGATCCCCCTGCATTTAGCCAACCATCAATTGTGCACTTGACAAGGCTAGTAAAGGAGCCGTCACGGCTCAATCAGACAACCTCTTTCTCGGGCACATTCATCCTTCAAGGGTCTATGATTCGGGTCCTGGCGCTGCGGCCTAAATTCACCATCTATGCTCTATTTCTAGAGCCCACTCATTCTAACTAGGGGTGGGCGGAATTCGCATAAAAACGTTACGCAAATCTCAGCAAAATGGTAAAAATCTCTGCGAACACGTCTAAATTCTGCGAACACGTGAATTGCTTGTTCGCAATGTTTTTTTCTGTTTGCAATTGCTGTTTGCGTGCTCGTTGGGAAATATCTCGCGAACACACATTTTGAGAAGGCGAACAAGCAAAAAATAATGCGGACACAGAATTTTGAGAAAATTTGCGTTCTCCGCGGAACGCGAAATTACCCAAATTCCGCGAGCGGAACGGAATTTACCGCCCAGGCCAAATTCTAACCCACAGATTTGTACATATACAAGTCTTTGGTCTCTTCCTGTTCCCTCTCACCCAACCAGTCTAAATTCTTGTCATCTCCCACCCAGACGACACCTTCAGTGGACTTTTAACAGATCATGAACACTATAAGCCAATACATGAAAAGCAAGCAAGCACAATATGCTAAACATAGTTAGACTTCACCTTCATTTAGTTCAATATGTTTACTCTGTCTGACCATATCGCCAGGTTCAGCACTGGGCTGTGCTTCACCCCAGTTTCCCCAGAGAAATCTCTCCTTCAAGCCTGGAGCCTGTGGTTATGTTATGTTATGTTATGTTATTTAATCTTTTGTATAGCGCACGGCTACTCAAAAAGAGTGTCCCGGCGCTTTTAATAAGGAGGGCTGCATCCTAATAACATAGCACAGTTAAAATGAGAACAAGACAGAGGCCAAGCGGGCACACAAAAAGCGGGCTACTGGGTAATCACTTGGGTTCGATCCTATGCCTGCCCTGCTCGCTGGGTGGAGTAATTTCAAGGCACATTGCACCAAGCTCTGTAAAAAACAAGCCGACAATCGGGGTCTGTAAAAAAAAGAAAAGCAGACACTCAAGATAGTGCATAGTAATCTAACACATGATTAATAAATAATATATCCAAGAAGAATCAAAATAAGTTAATGTAATATGCTAAATCAATATAGCATAGCTTTGCCCCAGGTCAGTTAGAGCAAAGCAATGCAACCCATACATTCTGGTGCTACATTTATAAACTTTCACTCAATATAAGTGAATGGAGCATGAAACTGTGACATACAGAAACAACCAGATAGGCTCTATTGAGCAGGTGCATGTTCTTCTCATGGGAAGAATGTGCGAAGACCTTGGAAAGATGTTACAGCTTTTGAGAAAAAGTCAGGCTCTACTGCTTTCTGCAATCCTTGCTCCGCTGTGCCAACTTCAGAGGGAGGCTACGCTTACTAGAAGGGTTAAGCTGAAAGACACAATGACACAAAACAGAATAACTAAATGCTAATTTGTTTACAATGTGTGTACATGTGCAATAATGCTAACGCTTTTGTAACAAGTACAAAAACAAAATTGCAATTGATTAATAAACAACATACTGCCACGTGTTATTGTTAAGGTACATGCGCGGATTTACATTCCCTCAGTGTATAAGCAATTATTAAGGAATTCGGTGCCATATTATCAAGAAAAGGCGATACATTATCGGCGCTTTTATCGGCAGGAAACTGCCGCTAAAGCGGCGATAATGGGCTTGATAATATGCCCTTTTGAATTCCCATAGAAGCCCAGGTTAACACCAGAACCTGGGCTTCTATGGGAATTTACAAGGGCATATTATCAAGCCCATTATCGCCACTTTAGCGGCAGTTTCCTGCCGATAAAAGCGGCGAGAATGTATCGCCCTTTCTTGGTAATATGGCCCTAAATGTGGTTCATGTCCTCACAAGGTAAGTATGTATTGGAAAGCATAGTTTTAAGTATAGAGTTACAATTATTAACTCCACTTAAATCTTTACTTACCTATTACTGCTTACTCTGTATATTTTGGTGATCGATATTTGGGATAGTCTGGTAACATACCACCGCATCACATTTTCTAGTCCTACAAAATAATAACATGTTTCCAATAACCAGTGGACACCCTTAAGTTGTGTACAGTATTTTAAGACTTATCACATGCCTTTGGTATTTAAACTTAGCTTCACTTTAGTTCCTATACACTTTGGGGTACCAGCCTGCCTCTACAGTTTCTTCTAGAAGTGAAATGATGCATAAGGTAAGTGTTGTGCCTATGCTCATGCAGCTATGCATGGTCGACTAATAGACACCTATTTTGAGATTTGCTGATGTGATGAGAGTGGTAACTCTGATTCATTCATAACAAGTGAGTCTTCCCTTGCCCTTGTAATAGGATGTAGGGCAAAGATGAGAGCAGGCGGGACTTCCGTCATTGTACGGCAGGGGACCTAGTACTACCTTCTTCTCAATATACCACTTTGACTGTTATTTACTACATTGCATTTGTCTTCCTTGCCAATATTGTTGTCAGGTCTTCATTAAATCATTCACGCTCTCAGAAGATAACATATCAGGGTATGCACAGAGGATCTGGAAAGCTCAGGATGTTAGTTCTACACACTCAATGCCTCGACAACCTTTCTCAACCAGCAAACACCTGCCGCACGATAACCACCTGGTCTCCGATCACCACTCAGACCACCTCAGCCATCATGTTATCCATCCACTCTGGGGCACCCACATACCCCTGCCTCCACCATCTCTTCAATCTTGGAACCAACCCTATCAGCACGGAACTCACCAGCAATCTCCTGGCAACCTTTCCAGATGGATGGAAACATGCAGAGGTCAGACCCCTCCTAAAGAAGCCCTCTACAGGCCCCAACAACTCAAAAAATAACAACCTATCTCCCTGCTCCCCCGCCCAGCCAAAGCACTCAAGAAAGCCATCAACCAACAGCTCTCCGAATACATGGAACTAAACCACCTTCTCGATGACTCACAATCAAGATTCACTGCCAACCACAGCACTGAGACCACACTGACTACCGCCACAGATGACTTCAGAACCCTCTCGACCATGGAAAAATGGTAGCCTTGAAAGTCCTTGACCTCTCTGCTGCATTCGATACAGACTCCCACCACACAATTCTTGACAGACTCCACAAAGTTGGCAGAGAGCAAAATGCCCTCAAGTGGATCGGTTCTTTCCTCTCAGGATGCATATATAGCATCTGACTACCTCCCTTCACCTCCGCACCTAAGGACGTTATATGCAGCATACCCCAACGGTCATACTTTAGCCCAACTATGTTCAACATCTACATGATCCCCACGCAGACATCATTAGATCTCACAGACTCAACATAATCTCCTATGCCGACGACACTCAACTTATGCTCTAGTTCACTGTGGACCCCCTTCAGAACACTGCAGCCAGACTCATCCTAAACCTCCCCAAATGGACCAGCATCACCCCTCACCTCAGAAGCCTACCCTGGCTACCAATCCGAGAGGGTGCCAGTTCAAGATCCTCAGACACGCATGCAAAGCTCTACACAACCAAGGACCATCCTACATCAACCATCGATCAAGCTTCCACTGCCCCAAAGACACCTGCGCTCAGCCTCGCTTGCACCAGCAAAAAAAACCTGCATCCATAGATGGGGCATTCCTTCTCCTTCAGCACCACGAAGACCTAGAACGACCTCCCCTCCAGCTCAGAACAGCACCTGGCTTTTCGATGGAAACACAGCACCATGATACCCTTAGGGGTGACAGTCCAGCACTATACAAATACTGTTCGATTGATTGTTGCAAATGATTTCTGTGTTATGTTATGGTATGGTTGTAAATGTCAAGGTATTTGTAGAGCGCACTGTCACCAAGCAGCTTCCTGACACTATTACTCATACCGCTGTGGAATCCTTCCTGGCTTTCCCTATGAAGTGTCCACTCCTGTGTACTCCCAGGGTGAAGGCAGGCATCCTAACGCTGTTGGGGCCGGTGTGGAGGTTAAGCAAGCTATTGCCCAGAGTTGCAGCGTGGGGCCCATGATTAGAATTGGCACCGAGGCGAGAATTATCAGGTCCGAGGAAATTGAGCCCAAGAGCCGCCGAGGCAGGAATTGAACCCTGGCCCCGGGCCAGAACTCTGCATCAGGGTCTGCCGCTCTAACCATTGAGCCACACTCCTCCACATGGTTTGGTATGGTATGGTATGGTATTGTAGAGGATATTACCTCAGACACTCCCTGTTGAGCTCTAATTCAGAGTTGGAATCGAGAAATGAGGATGTAACATTCAAACAAGGTGACAAAATGAATATTATATTTCTGGTCTCAGATTACACATCTGTTTCAAACCGCGCCTCTATTTTTCACTTCAGAAGGACTAAGCTCATTTTGAGAAGATGGCAGGCAATCCTCCCTCATGTAAGTACAGTGTATTACTGCACTTGCCTGTCGGGGGATTCTTTACAAATGCACCCATGTCTAATACGGTGCAACAGCAGACAATGGGTTCCTCATTTGCATGCAACATTCCCATGCATAACCCTTGTGATCTAGTTGGTGCACATCTTACACCACCGAGATCTCTTTTACCAAAGGGGAAACACAAGCATCTCCAGCCCCTTCTGTGATCTCAGCACGGCCCACTGCAAGAATTGGAAGCGAATGCCTGGTGCGTTCCTGGGCTTTTTGCATAATATAGCCCGTGGAGTCGTTGTGAGTGTATTGCTCTTCATGAGTACGAATCAAGCATGTGCACAATTGTAATAGAGGGAGGGCAAAGATATGGGCACATTGTGGCACTTGAGCCCTCGAGCTGTAGGTAGAGGAGCACTGATGACACAGCAACTAGAGTCCCCACTTGTTAGCAGTTAGCACGTTCCTGCACTGAGATTGGAGGTGTGCAGTTAATGCAGTCTGGAACTCTCATACGCAACTGCAAAAATGGAGTGAGTGGTATTTGCAGCATCAGGGTAATGAAAGACTGGAAAAAAAAACATAACTCACTAACTTGCACCATGCAGTTTTCATGCAGGTCTTTGTTGGCAGTTTATAGCTCACTGTGTTAGATTATGATTGCACAGCAACAAAAGAAATTCTGTAACAAAAGCAGTAAGCCACTGAGTTATGCACATAAAATACAGTTTTTTTTTTATTCACGGGGCACGTTTTTTGCAGCAGGCATATGAACCATCTGAGCTGTCATAGATTAGTCAAAGCTGCCACTGGACAACAGTCCAAACTCTCTACAGTAAGTACATTAATCACTGGCGTTATCTTGACACTTTTATTGTTACCCAAAGACTGCTGATTTTACAAGGAACTTAGTATTGTTTTTAAAACTGCTGACTGTGGACCCCCTAGGAATGTGTCATGGACCCCTTGGGGGTCCGCGGACCACATTTTGGGAACCACTGAGGTAAAACACCAGGGGGAAACTAGAACTAATCTTTCAAATCAGGTTTGGTTTCCCTGATCCGATGATAATTCCTCCTTTCTAAGTGTACCCTGTGTGTCCACGCATTAAACCCTTGGGTTAACTCCACTCCTGAGTTACCAACCCTGGCATCGAAAATAGTGACGTCAACCAAAATGAAGGGTCCTCCTGCAGAATGTGAAGTGGAGCCCCTGAGTGTTCCATACCTCACAGATATTCATTGGTTGTGAGCTATATGGATGCCCCCTGCAGCTTTGGGAGCACTTGTAGGCATGGTACCCAGGGCTCTCCCTGCATCTCAGTGGCTGCAGTGACTGTGTGACACCCCTAATTGGAAAATCTGGGGAAAGGGGAAATACTTGGAAGATTACCGGGCACTCGTAATGAGGCTTTAAGAGTCATGAGCTTCTGGGAAAAACCTCCACGTACTCGTGTCAGTCAATCTGTCCGTTGTAAAGAGATGGGTCTGTGGACTCAGTGGTGGATCGTTCAGAAGAAACAGAAAACTATAAGATATCACTGAGTAAAGGGGTCTAACATCTGAATTCTTCCCTACCTCCCTGTACCCACACATGCCTTAACTCTGCAGTCACTAAACCAACTGTGAGGTTACCATGCATTCCTTTACCACACACGGTGTCACAACAATCTGCATTGAGGGGAGGGGGCTGAACTTTGGAATAGTATAAATTACAATTTAACTCCTGTCAGTGTATCAGTAGGGAAGGTGTTGGAGTTAAAATCCAACACTAGTTCAACAAGGATGTATGACATTACAACGCATGCATTTACCACGCATGCTTTTACATCGCAGTTTTTACAACGCATACCATTACAACGCATAGCGCTTTGGGGTGCTGTTTAGTGAATAGTTTAATTTACTATTCCAACTCCAGTCCCCGTGGATAGTAGGGAAGGTGTTGGATAGTAAATTAAAACCATTCCCTATCCTTGAGCGCCCCCCAGCACAATGCGTTGTAATGGTTTGCGTTGTAAAAGTTGCGATGTAAAAGCACTGCGTGGTAAAAGTTGCGTTGTAAATGATGTTTCCCGTTCAACAACATGCCCCCCTAAAGCAAACCGCTGTAACGACTTGTGTGGTAAAGAAATGCATGGTAACGTCACAGTCAGGATAGCAACTGCGAAGTAAAAGCTGATTGTGGGTCTGCCTGCGGGTAAAGGATGTTTCCCATATAGCAAGGGCGCCATGGGCCCTAAGTGAAGGAAGGAAAATGGGCTCTTTGTTAACTGGTTTAACGTTGTACTGTAGGATTTTTATATGGCACTTACTGCCTCTATGTGCGGCGTTAAAGTCTATATAGGTAGCATGCTATGCTGTGTTGGTGGTGTGGTCGGAAGGATGTTGTCTTTGTTTTGGTTCTATGTGAGAGGTGTTTCCATGTCATGTTTGGGGCCCACTGATGTGTGGTTATTGTGTTATGGGACACGTCGCTTCTGAGGGTGATGGATGAAAAAAATGTGAGAGAGAGGCACACACTTTATTGTTTTCAGTATTTGGCAGCTTTGAGAATCTCTGCAGGTCCCTTCATGGTATTTCCTATGATTATAGTCCACTAAACTGGTTACCACACGCAGGGTTATCCGTTTTGCAAAGTAGTAAAATACAGCAACATCTAGAGTACAGAGGCCTTCTTAGGCTCATGGACAATTGTGCCACTGCACCTGCCGCACCATTTATAGCGATGCCCCTGGTGCCACTGTACCTGCTGCACCATTTATAGCGATTCGCCTGGTGCCACTGCACCTGCTGCACCATTTACAGCGATGCCCCTGGTGCCACTGTACCTGCTGCACCATTTACAGCGATGTCCCTGGTGCCATTGCACCTGCTGCACCATTTACAGCTATGCCCTTGGTACCACTGCACCTGCTGCACTATTTATCGCGATGCCCCTGGTGCCACTGCACCTGCTGCACTATTTACTGCTATGCCCCTGGTGCCACTGCACCTGCTGCACTATTTACTGCTATGGCCCTGCCAAAGCAATGTTGAGCTTGAACCTGCTGAGTCATAACAGAGGTATGAGGTTGTCCTAGGTCCAATACTATTTATGTACAGTCAACCCGAGGGTCGGCGGAAGAGAATAAGAAAAGGAAAAAGTTTGGAAAGTGTGAAAAGCGAGCCGATTTATGTTTTTGGGCGTTTGTTCAACAGAAAAGTGAAACAGACTTCCTTTAGCGTCGTCTATTGTTCCGCCGGCATTGACACACTCCTGCCTCTCCCTCTTGGTTGCACCATCAAATACATCCAGCCATTTTTTGAATAGTCCAGGATGGCCATACTTCATTTCCTCTTCTAATTATGGCCATGACACAGACACAGATTTTCATGTCGTTTTCATTTTTTCTGTTCCTGCCTGGAAATACTTTTGATGTTTCTCCTAGAATAGAAGGGTCAGGTCTGGCGGGACGGGTGGGCCAGGTTTGTCAGCTGGTGGCGTGTGACACTCGCTGACCCCTGCCCTGGATGCTCTTCCGGTTCACGTCCAGCTCATCCTCCATCCAGCTGTGAGGGGGTGGACAGAAGTGTACATGGTTTGTCTTCGAGCTCCACGCGGCAATGATTCACCTCACATGTCACCCAACAGTTTAACTGTTGGCTTCATCCTGTGAAATGTTTCTTTCGCAGTTCCAATGTAGGAAAGATGTGTTTTTATTATTTCTGTTAGTAGAGCATAGCTGCCGAGTTTACCCAGGTCCAGCCATGATGCGCTGGTCCAGTCCGGGCTTTTTTCTTTGAATTCTGGGGCTTGTAGTCCTGTTCTATAATGAAATCAACAAGATTAAACATCCCAGAATTCAAAGAAAAAACCCTCGATTGGAGCAGCATATCCGGCATGGAACTGGGAAACTTTGCAGGGCTGGAGATGAACATCTAGAGATGTTGTGGGGTGTTTCCTTCTTGAAGATTACAATTTGGACTTTGCTTCACATGTGACTGAGTCTGTCTTCTGTCTCTACAAGCAATTTAACGGCAACGCTTGCCATTATATTTCCCACTTTGCCATGCGCCATTTCTTCTCTGTTTATTAGCTTGTCTAGCAGAGTAATTCTTCATAAACTCTCCCCAAAGACAAGTAATCAATTTGCTCATTCTTTTTGCCGCTTCCTTTCTTTTTTAGGTCTCGCCTACGCAGCGCGCATGCTCTGCAAAGGAGGACCTTTAGTAGTCGTTCTGCTCTTCTTTAGAAGCACATACTCATGCTTGTGGCGGCATCCACCTTGCGGAAGCGTGCAGGGGTGCGCCACAAGCATGTGTATGTGCTTCCAAAAAGAGTGTACTGTGCGTGCACGCATGCATGCACCACTCTGCTTTTCCAGGTTGCTCGTCTATCCCGCCGTCCACAAGGTCGCCTACCCTCTTCGGAAAATTATGCACATTTGTCACCTGCAGCCATTTTCTTCAGAGTCTGTAAAATACATAGCACTGCCAAAATTAACTCTAAGATTGCAGGAGACATCTCAGCTATGATGTACTATTTGAAAAAAAAGTTTAATAAAAAGTACTTGGTTGCAAAAAAAATCAAAGCGTCTTGGTCACCACATTTGGAGACGTGATCAGCGTTTAGAGCACTCCATTACGAAATACCTCTGAAAATTGGCTTGAATGTTGGGCTAGAGAGGCTTCCAACTTGAATGCCCCTTGGAATAATCCCAACTTTAGGGAATGCTGATTTTTGAAATCCCGGAGGCAATGTCTAGCTCTGCCTACTGTGTAGAGGCTCCCGTTTGTGGCAAGACTAACCAACATATTGTGGCTTAGTCCTTCACGTGTAATATTCACAAATCAAGAATATGTAACCCACAACATTCTGGCTTAATAGTTTGTTTAGACAGAAAATGACATCCAGATATATACTGAAGAAAAACTCAAAGTCACGCCAATGGGAATGTCTGCCGAGCAAAGAACTTCCTGATCCGAAGAACACATATGGCTGACACATAAGGCAGTTTATTCAGCAAGAAGCTCGTCAGAAATAAAACTTCCATTCGAAAACCGAAACAGTGAACTGTTTTTCATTTAGGGGTGTGGGAAGGGGGCGCAAAGGTGCAATCCTAAAACAAAAAAACAAAAAAATCACCAATATCATATAAAGGAGTGCTTAAAAAAAGCTCAGCACCAGCTATTAATTTTGGCCCACAACAGGAAGTCTACATCCTGTAGATTTCATTCTTTGATTTTTTTCAATTTCAGATTTTTTGCAGATTAAAAAAACTGAATATGCATGAAAATGAAGCTAAGTATAGATTGTGACTGTGAACCCCTACTACACTAAATCTGTTCCTGTGGACAATCAGCAGAAGTACATTTGGCCGATTAGTGCAACTGGAAGGGAAACCAACATTGGCATAGCCAATAGGTCTCGCCTTTGGGACCTTATAAGTATTTAGTTATGCAGCACAATATCTGTACTGCAACAACATTAACTGTTGCATGGCTAAACGCTTATGAGGTCCCAAAGGCGAGACCTATTGGCTATGCCAATGCTTGTTTGCTATAGCTGCCAGCCCTAGCCACTGGAAACCGTCAGTTATGAGGCACTGTATCAGTGGCAAGCAGAGTATTAACAGACGTATTAGCTGTTAGGGGTTAAATAATCCCAGACTCACTCTCTTCTAAGTGAGAGGGGTGGGATTGTCATTCTCCTCTTTGAAAATGTCTGTAATTTTTTGGAAAAGTGCCAGTATTCTCAGAATCTTCCCTAGTACGAAAAAATAATTTCCCTGCTTTTAAGAAAACTCGTTCAATTTTGATCAAAATAAAGAAACTCCCACCTGATAGACCAACAATGTGCAATTTTCCGACCTGATTTTCAAGTAAATTTAGAAATGTATGCTCCTGATCACACTGATGCTTGAGTGTAGAAAACGTTTAAATTTTTGTAGCACAATATTTAAAACTCACTATTCCGTGCCCATACCCACTGCATGGGGACCAATCTGGTTAGAGGGTTCAAGTGCGGAGTATGCTGCCACTTGTGTGGTTGGAATATAAGATTTGCATTTCCCAGGTTTAGGTGAACCCTAGGGAATTAGGTAGAGTTCGGTGGGAACAAATAATTTCTAAATTTGTGGCAGAAGCGATAAGACCTGAACTTGAAGATTCTCTTCCAGTGGAAACATTAACTGGGATTCCCCCCACCACACTATCAATCAATCAATCAGTTAAAGAGTTATTGTAAAGCACAACTTGTCACCCAGGAGGGTCTCCGGCCCCTAACATCCTTGGTCAAAGAGCCATGTCTTGAGCTTCTTCCTGAGTCCTTCAAGTGAAGGACATGTACGTTGGTGAAGGGGAAGGTCATTCCAGGACTTGGTGGCGAGGTAGGAGAAGGCACAACCTCCGCAGTAGGTCCAGCAGATGCGGGTGAGGTACAAGGCGAGGGAGGTGGGGGAGCTGCTGGTTCTCCCAGGGAGGTTGAGTATGAGTCTTGCTGCGGTGTTTTGGATGGTTTGGAGGCGGTTGAGTAGCTGTTTGGTGGTTCCGGTTTCCCCACGACACAGGCATTTCAACCTGAGATTTCCCAGTAGTCCTGAATTTCCCAATTCAAAATGTCCAGTTTCTCTAAAAAGGGGGTATTTTTGTTACTACTAGCGCATATGTCTAAACTGTGAACACCACTGTATGCTGGCAGAATTCAGCAGGTAACAACCAGCAACCCCAATTGGGGTTGACTGTCATTTTGTACTTCCTCCAACAAGTTCGAGCCTGCCATCGGTTGTATGTTCCATTGTTGATGGAAATAATATCAACTTGCAACAATGTCGACTTCAAAATATTGAATCCTGCTATAACGGCTCCCAGTATAGTGCCTTGGTAAGCAGTTGTTCCGAAGTGTAAATGTGCCATTCTCAGCTCCATATCTACGTACCTTGAAGATATAGGGGCTGAATACGAGTTTGGCAGGCTTATGGACCGCCAAAGGCATGGTGGTGGTCCGACTGCCGTATTCCCAGTTGGGCGGTCAGACCGCCCTAGGATCTCTGCCACCGCCAGAGATCCATAATCCCTGGTGGTCTTGCAGCGGTCTGAGGCCAAGGAACCTGCAGTGGCGCTCCCATTGCGGTGCCTTTCTAAGGCTCAGATATGAGTCTTTGAAAGGAAACAATGCTGCAGGACTGCCCGACCTGTATTCCAATTGGTATATGCTGGGCAGCAAGACTAATGGTTTGGCAGTCTTCGAGCAGGGCGGTGGCTTGGCTACCCACTCCAAGACTGACAATTTCAGAATCAGGCCCTTAGTGAGAGTCAGTGTTGTAGATTCAGCCTTTTTGGAGGTCGGTATTTTGACAACAATGTAGGCAACACACCAGTGTAGAGATTCGGAGTACTCTCCTCATTTTCACTAGAGTTCGTGGTGAAGCTGGACTGTTGTACACTTTTACAATTTATTACGCTCTATGGAATAATATTTGGTGCCATTTTGCTTGTACACATTGCAAAACTAGTGGACTTTTTTGTGCGATAAGAAGAATTTTATGATAATTGAGCAACAAACATCAGGAGCTTGATTCTGATAGCTATTTTGACGCGCGCCCTGAGGAAGTCTTGGGTGAATGCCCATATAAGACGAAACACGTGTTGGCTAGGTGGCTTATGTTTGTTGGAAGAAAGAAAAGAAATATAAGAACTTTAGTACTTACTTGAAAAAAGATTGGTCATAATTGAACAACAAGAAAATCAACAGAGAAGAACTTTGTATGGACTCAAAATTCTTTTGCGTTAATACATAAGTTTTACTCAGGACATTGAACTTGTTGTTTGCATATGATATGGAGATGTTTTTTTCTACAGCCATTTAGCAATGTTGGGTGATCATTGCTCAATGCCCTTGTAAGCAATCTCATTAACGAACATAGTGAACGTCAGGCTTCTAAAGTGCATCAGATCGCTCAATTTGTACCCCACTGCCTGAATATCCTTAGATTTCAGATACGATTCAAGCTTTGGCGACTGGACCGCCCAGCTGCTGGTGAGTCAGAGGAACCACCTCAGGGGATCCACCCCATTGGAGCATTCCCACCATCGCAAGTTGAGGCGAGTCCCGCTTCTAGGAATGGAGTTTAATTTTGGTTGAGCAGTTCCGCGATGGTTAGTAGCTGCCAGATGGCACAGTCATTGGTGGGTTAGTGGCTGCCGATGGCACAGTCATGGGTGGGTTAGTGGCTGCCAGATTGCACAGTCATTGGTGGGTTAGTGGCTGCCGATGGCACAGTCATTGGTGGGTTAGTGGCTGCCGATGGCACAGTCATGGGTGGGTTAGTGGCTGCCAGATTGCACAGTCATTGGTCGGTTAGTGGCTGCCGATGGCACAGTCATGGGTGGATTAGTGGCTGCCGATGGCACAGTCATGGGTGGATTAGTGGCTGCCAATGGCACAGTCATGGGTGGGTTAGTTGCTGTCCGATGGCACAGTCATAAGTGGGTTAGTGGCTGCCCGATTGCACAGTCATGGGTGGGTTAGTGGCTGCCCGATGGCAGAGTCATGGGTGGGATAGCAGCTGCCCAATGGCACAGTCATGGGTGGGTTAGTGGCTGCCGATGGCACAGTCATGGGTGGGATAGCGGCTGCCCGATGGCACAGTCATGGGTGGGTTAGTGGCTGCCTGATGGCACAGTCATGGGTGGGTTAGTGGCTGCCCGATGGCACAGTCATGGGTGGATTAGTGGCTGCCCAATGGCACAGCCATGGGTGGATTAGTGGCTGCCCGATGGCACAGTCATGGGTGGGTTAGTGGCTGCTCGATGGCACAGTCATGGGTGGGTTAGTGGCTGCTCAATGGCACAGTCATGGGTGGGTAGTGGCTGCCCGATGGCACAGTCATGGGTGGGTTAGTGGCTGCCGATGGCACAGTCATGGGTGGGTTTGTCATCATGAAGGATGCTTTCTTCTGGTCTTGGTTGTATGTTAGAATATCAACAACAAGAATACTCTCTGGCAGAAAGAATGTGTCTTAAAGAATGGATTACAAAAATATTTATCCATTGGGTACAGATTTTTTGTGAATTATATTTAGGACACTATAAGCAGGGCACAAGTCCTAAGAAAAGAAGTGGGGGGACGCTGACGTCACACCAGGAAGTGACGTCACGAAAGGTGGCTTGCACCATCAGACTCATTGCCTCCCCTCTCTCACCCCTTAGATGCGATTGCATCAGAGAAGCCAGCGCGTGAGCAGCATTATGAATGGGCTCCGATCTCGCCCCAGAGAGGCCAAAGAGTGAATGTGTGGCTCCATTTGCTCCAGTTATCGAGCTCCAGGTAAAATAAGTGGGGGGGGGACGCCGTCCACCCGCATGGTACCTCGACACGAGCCCTGACTATAAGACTATATTCAGGTCACAATATTCCGGTACCATGCCCTGCATTTGAAATGGGCAGAAAATCCACACGTGGTAGAGAGGACTGCACTTCAGTGATTTTGATGGAAGACCCAAATTCACCTTCCAAATAAATAAGATTATTCCTCTTTGTAGCCTTCTAGCAGTGTGCTGGGACAAATGTGGTACCAAGAGGCCAGAGAGGGGAACCACGGTGGTTGCTTACCCCCAGATTCATCATTGTCCCGTTTTGCGAGTCCTTAATAGCGATTATTAAGGAATCGCTATTAAAGACTCGCAAAACAGGATTCATGTAGAAATCGCAATTTTATTTGCGATTTCTACAGCTACCTTATTTGCGATTAGCCTAAAGGCCCAAAGGAATGCATGGGGAGTCATTCCTTATTTGTGATTAGCAATTTGCTAATCGCAAATAAGGATGCGACTTCAAGGGTGCCAGGGGTGTCCAAAGGACACCCTGTAGCATCCCTGAAATGTAAATGTAGACTGATGTTGCGCACACACAAGTCCAAAGGACATGTGTGTGTGTAACATACAACTTAGAAAAATGCACTAACGTGCATTTTTCTAAGTTTTCGCTATTTACCACAAAGTCAGACTTCGCGGTAAATAGCGGCCAAAAATAGCAATTTTTAAATGGTTCATGAATAGCATTTAAGGAATCTCAAATTGAGATTCCTTAAATGCGATCGCAATTTGATAAATCGCAATTATTTGCGATTTTTTAAATTGCGAGTTCATGAACGATTGATGAATCTCAATTGCCATTTTTGCGGGCGCAAAAGGACTAATTTTGCGATTCGCACCGTCTGCGCTCGCAAAAACTGCTTGATGAATCTACCTGTTAGTCCTTAAGATTCGCGCGCCAAATGGTGTAGGAAGGTAGGGGCAATTGTGGGAGGGCGAAGGCATTCCCCTGAGACAGCTTGGAAAGCACTAGTCTTTGTGCATCTCTGCTGTGTTTTGAGGTTTGTGGTCTGATCTGGCCTGTGGTTTTATGGCTACCTTCCACCGAGTGCACAGTCACAATGAAAATCAAAAAATTAAAAGGCAATTTCTCCTGAGAGGAATTTTTATGTGTAACTTAATTTAGTTTTCAATGCAAAAGGCTAAACCGTGGCATATGTGCCCAATTCCAGCGCCTGTAAAAGAGTGCACGGGTGGGTGGGCGCCTTCACGCGAAGACAGAGCGCCGGCCGCAGCTCAGCTGAGAGCAATGAGATGGAATACGTGCGCATCACGACTGGATGGCCGCCTGTCATTGGCTGCGGCGGAGAGGCCCGCCGAATCCATCACTCGCCTCTATTTAATTAACAGAGATAAAACGACAGAGCCCATTTCGCCCCATTAATTCTTAAAAAATGAGTTAATAAGCTGATCCGGCAATTCCACACATACACACACACACGAGGACGGGTCTGATCTGCATTAATTCCGTCCTTTGGCTTCTAAAGATTAATGGGGGCAGGAGATGGGTCTGTTATTCTTTCCTGGCACCCAGGCCTGTCAGCGTGTATTAAATGATGGCCTGGCCCCCAACCCATCTGTTCTTGGCTGGACATATTTACAGCGACCTGAAGCGCTCGTCTCACTCAGAGTAGTAAGGTGCCCTCCCCTCCCCTACAGTGTGAGCCACACCAGGAGCTGAGATCGAGAGTTGTGGGGTGAACCCCCATGTAGATAGGAGTGTTGACTCATTCCCGATGGGGGATCCCACTGACTGCATGGCACGCCTGTGCGCAAAGATCCTGGTAGGGCCAACTCAACCTTTCATCTTTACCAGGTCGATAATTTGAGTATCATTACCTTGATGAGTGACACCTGGGGTCTCATTTATGAGCCATTGCGTCACTTTTAAGCCGCTCGTGCGTCACTTTTTGTGACGCACCAGCAGAGTAAAAAATGTGCCTTGTTGCACCATATTTGCAAAGGGACGTATCTGGGTAGATGCGTCACATTGTAAACCCCTGCGCCACATTATACCTGCCCCAGGTATAATGTATGCAAGGGGGGCATTTTGACGCAAGAAAGCATCATAGAAGTGACACAGTGAAATCTATAAGATTTCACTGCGCCATTTCTTGGACGCTAATGCGTCAAAATCTTACGCCTGCCTCATAGCAGGCGTAAGACTGACGGAGGCACTAACAACATGGGCCTCATTTATGAGCCCTTGCGTCACTTTTACGCCGCCGGTGCGTCACTTTTTGTGACGCACCAGTGGCGTAAACAATGCGCCTTGTTGCGCCATATTTACAAAGTGACGCATCTACCTAGATGCGTCACTTTGTAAACCCCTGCGCCACATTATACCTGCGCCAGGTATAATGTATGCAAAGGGGGCGTATTGACGCAACAGTGTCGTAGAAGTGACGCAGTGAAATCTCATAGATTTCACTGCGTCACTTCTACGACACTGTTGCGTCAAAATCTTGTGCCTGCCTCACAGCAGGCGTAAGACTGACGCAAGCCCTTTCACATGGGGCTTGCCCCATGTGAAAGGAAGCATTGCTGGAGTTGCGTCACTTTTGTGACACACTCCAGCAATGCGTCACTTTTGCACTTACAGATACATCAGAAATATTGACGTATCTGTAACTCCTTGCGACATGATGCGTCATACATTAAATATGACGCATCAGGTATGTCGCAAGGAGTGCGCACTGAGAAGTGGCGCATCGCTGCTTTCACGCAGCGATGCGTCATTTCTCATAAATGAGGCCCATGGGACTTGCCCGTGTGAAAGTACACATTGCTGGAGTTGCGTCACTTTTGTGACACACTCCAGCAATGCGTCACTTTTGCGCCTATAGATACGTCAGAAATACTGACGCATCTGTAACTCCTTCGACATGATGCGTCATACTGTAAATATGACGCATCGTTAGTGTCGTACGGAGAGCGCAGTGAAAAGTGACGCATCGCTGTTTTCACGCAGCGCTGCGTCACTTTTCATAAATGAGGCCCCTGTTTAGCTTAGAAAAGACAATCACTGCTGTAGTTAGTTGATAAATTAAGTACAATACAAAAATATGTAATATTAACACTTGTGGCCAGGTTCACAAGGATTTTCCTATGAGTAGGTGTGACTTACTCTAGAACTACTTGCTTACGCCTGACTTTGAGGAGTAAGCCAATGAGTAAGCCAAGAGTACACCAAGAGTAGGTCATAGCAGAATCTCTATGGATTGGGCCCTCATTTTTTAAAGCGCTTAGAAAGCGCATACACAGTAGCCCCTAGTGCACTATGAAAAGAGGTTTTAGGCCTTCACATCATGAACAATTGCGTGAGATTACATTGGTAACTGTATTGAGACTTAAATAAACTATGAAAGATTTCAAAAGGTCAATACCTGTGTGGCACACATTCTCAAGGCATTGGGATAGATTTGCTAAACAATACGTTTCTGCCAAATGAATTGGCGATTGCCACGGATGTATGATTCACACATGAATGAAATACTCACAGTCGTAAAAGCACACACTATGTCTGTGTAAGACCACTGTTAACAGCTGGGCGTAGGCACTGCCTCTCCCATGTCTACATTTTAAAATTGCTTTGCTAGTAGGTGACCATTTATCTCCAGGCCACTGTGGACATTGTTTCCAGCCCCCGAATTGTGGTGATAGCGCAATGCATTCTGGATGTTGTAGGCTTCTTTTAGTTCTATTCAATTAATTTGATTAACACTCCTGGAATCAGTGATTTACAAGTGAATAGTTAGGCCCTGGAGACAATGTCCATGATGACCTAAGGTTAGGTAGTCAGCCTCCAGCTCTGTCTGCTAGCAGATTCACCCTTAATTGCAGAAGGGCCTTGCCCTGGTGGAAGGATAGCCCTGATGCAGCTCTTGTCTCTGCATGGCTGCCTGGCTAAACCCAGAGGCATTTTAAGGCTACCTGGCAGCCCAGGATGTGGTCATTCAAAGGCCATGTATGCTTTGGATTGTGGAAAGGGGTGGTATGAGAATCCAAGCATTGTCCAGGGTGGGATCCACCATACCTCTAAGAGGTGCTCCCACTGATCTTCCCCAGGGTTCTGAGGCTACCAGGGGTTTCCTATCAACCGGATGCACACGTGACAGAGGAAGAGGGGACCCCTTGAGACCCTCCTCAGCCTCAGTTATGGTGATGTGGGAGGCTTAGAAAAACCAAAGGTGGTGATGGACGGAGCGTTGACAATACAAACACTCACCCCCAGTCAACTGATCTGGGTTTAATCCATCACCGTTCTTTAGCTCACTCCGCCACCCCAGTTCATACATGGCCATATGCAAATCAGTCTGACCCTGTGCCTCATGGGAACAGTCCAGCCCGAACTGCCAAGCCATGTCTTCCCTGGACCGGAATCAAGCTTCCCAGGACCGGTTTCTGGCATTACAGCCGTCTTCAGCCGGGCTTGCTTGACTCCAGTGGCAAAGTGAGCAAGGGACTCACGTCTGAGCATACCCTGCCAACTTAGGGCGAACAAAGAAAAACCAAAGGTGGTGATGGACGGAGCGTTGACAATACAAACACTCACCCCCAGTCAACTGATCTGGGTTTAATCCATCACCGTTCTTTAGCTCACTCCGCCACCCCAGTTCAGACATGGCCATATGCAAATCAGTCTGACCCTGTGCCTCAGGGGAACAGTCCAGCCCGAACTGCCAAGCCATGTCTTCCCTGGACCGGAATCAAGCTTCCCAGGACCGGTTTCTGGCATTACAGCCGTCTTCAGCCGGGCTTGCTTGACTCCAGTGGCAAAGTGAGCAAGGGACTCACGTCTGAGCATACCCTGCCAACTTAGGGCGAACAAAGAAAAACCAAAGGTGGTGATGGACGGAGCGTTGACAATACAAACACTCACCCCCAGTCAACTGATCTGGGTTTAATCCATCACCGTTCTTTAGCTCACTCCGCCACCCCAGTTCAGACATGGCCATATGCAAATCAGTCTGACCCTGTGCCTCAGGGGAACAGTCCAGCCCGAACTGCCAAGCCATGTCTTCCCTGGACCGGAATCAAGCTTCCCAGGACCGGTTTCTGGCATTACAGCCGTCTTCAGCCGGGCTTGCTTGACTCCAGTCGCAAAGTGAGCAAGGGACTCACGTCTGAGCATACCGTGCCAACTTAGGGCGAACAAAGAAAAACAAAAGGTGGTGATGGACAAAGCGTTGACAATACAAACACTCACCCCCAGTCAACTGATCGGGGTTTAATCCATCACCGTTCTTTAGCTCACTCCGCCACCCCAGTTCAGACATGGCCAGATGTGGGAGGCTTACCCACACGTTACTAACATGGCTAGAAAGCCATAAGTCTTAAAGGTCAAATGGCAAAGCCATTTTGCCTTGCTTCCTGGCCATGCTAGTACGAGGTGGGTATGCTGCACTTCAGTTTGGTGGGCTGTGGTTGGAAGCATCTGATTGGTGAGATCTCTGCCTTCAAGCCTGCCTTGTATGTTGAGGACCCGATGCCAGAAGGCAGGACCTCCATGGAGGGAGGCTGCCAAATCCTTTTGCCACCTGTGATACACACCACCCATGTCTAACTTATACTCTTTAATTATGAATGAGCATGATAAAATGGAAAAAGAAGGAGTGACTGAAGAGGCTGCAAGAGAAGGAAGTGCAAATGACCGTCTACACAAGCGAAATACTAAACCCGACAGCAAGATAAAAGATTTGCAAAATAGATTTGTTTTGCAATGCAGCGAATTCAATCTAGTTTAAATCAAGGGCTTTCACCTGTACAAGTGTAAGACATATGTTCTCCACCGTACCATAACTAACTCCGATAGACAGTGTACAGCTGGTTCACAAACGTTCCGGGGAATCTGAGTAAGTAATGTCTTGTGCAAGTTACATCTACCCCTCTGGTTTACTGTAGCAGTTTTGCTAACTCGCCTAAAGTTCTTTACTTGCACTGTGCAAATATAGCAATGCTTTGAGTATGTAGGAGATGATTGCACTCTAGTGAGGATTTGTCCATCAAATTCAGGGCCCGATTCACAAAACTAACTTAAGACAAAATCCTAAACTTACTACTTTTGGTATTCACAGAAGTTAGGATTTTGTCTTAAGTTTGTCTTAAGACAAACTTAAGTTAGGATTTTGTCTTAAGTCTGTCTTAAGTCTGTCTTAAGTTTGTCTTAAAACAAACTTAAGACAAAATTCTAACTTCTGTGAATACCAAAAGTAGTAAGTTTAGGATTTTGTCTTAAGTTAATTCTGTGAATTGGCCCCAGTGAGTTCTGGTTGAATTTGCAGTCTTATTGTCCACCTGCCTACATCACAATCTGAGAAGGTGCTCACCTGCATTCATTACAATCCGAGTAGGCTGGTCTGTTATCTCGCCCTTTCACTGCAGCATCTGGGTAACCAATGATTTATTCATGTGTTACTTCTAGGCTTGGGAAACTGATATGTTCTACTGTTGTTAGGGGAGATGCAATGCTGTGAAGTTCCAGCCACATGACTGGCTCATTTGTCAAGCAGTCCATGTTTTTGAAGGAGCTTGTAATGGAAGAGCCCTTGGACTGAGTTATAATAGGTGCTACTGGTAAACCTCTGGAAGTACTACATCTACATGTGAGATTTCCTGGTGACATAGTGAAGTAAATTCCTCCAATGGATTCCTCCCTGTGTTTAGTGCTGCCTCAGTGGATGGGGAGATTTGCCATTACCACTCAACACTAAAGCAGGACATTGGTAATTGTGGTGAGAGATGCGGCTAAGCCTTGTACTAAAAACTTGAGTAGTTTCAGGATCTGGGTGGATGGTGGGGTCGGTTGTAGGCGTTCGTTCCGCCCAGTGAGTTTGGATGAAGGTGTTCGGCTATGTCCCACCTGCAGGCTGTGCAGAGGACGCAAGACTTTAGTATCCTACAATAGCTCAGGAAATGCTGCATACGTTGTAGGTGTGATGGAGGAATTTACACAGGGTTGAGCCTCGGATACATAGGGATCTTCCTCTGAGATACTTGCTCCAGACCATGAGCTGGGGCAATAAGGTGCAAAAATCACACCTGACTGCTAATGCTGTCCCATCCTGGGGGCTCATGGCCTTGTTTTGTTCTCTGTCCATCGCTTTCCTACATCAGCAGAGCATCCTCGATAGACATCTTTGTCTGTTAAACGTAGGAGCTGGAAAGGTATCAATGCCTCTATCGGAAACCAGAAAAGACTTCTGAAGATGTTTGTGACATGGGGTGATGTCTCTGCTCCTTCCATTAATCAGCAAAACACACAAGATGATGGACGGAATGTTGCACAATGGCAAAACATTCACCCCCAGTCACAGGTCTGGGTTTAATCCATCGTTATTTTGCTCACCAAGCCACCCCAGTTCAGACATGGCCATATGCAAATCAGTCTGACCCTGTGCCTCATGGGAACAGTCCAGCCCGAACTGCCTAGCCATGTCTTCCCTGGACCGGAATCAAGCATCCTAGGACCAGTTTCTGGTATTACAGCCGTCTTCAGCCAGGATAGCTAGACTCCAGTGGCAAAGTGAGCACAAGACCCACGTCTGGGCATACCCAGCCCACATAGGGCGAACAGCAAAACACACAAGATGATGGACGGAATGTTGCACAATGGAAAAACACTCACCCCCAGTCACAGATCTGGGTTTAATCCATCGTTATTTTGCTCACCATCACAGATCTGGGTTTATTCCATCGTTATTTTGCTTCCATTAATTAAGCAGCTCTGCTTTGGTACATCAATCAGGGTAAAAGTGTCTTTGGGTTGGTTCAGTTGTAACTGCAGTTTAACCTCGGCAGGATCATTTATTTAGACATGTGGCATGGAGCTATGCCTGTTTTCTGAGTGCTGACTTAAGGAGTGACAAGCTCCTTGGGCCGACCCATAAAGCGATAAAGATAATCCTAGTGACAAAGGGTCATATCTATGAATCTCTTTTATGGTTGAAACCCCTGTTATTTGTAAAATTACAAGGACTTTTTATCACATTCAAAAGATTTCAACCTTTACATGTTCCTAACCCCAAATTGGGGTGGTAACTGATTTGCAAAGAGGATTCTCCTATCCAAAGTCTTCCCAAACAGGAAGCAGTCTTTTTTTTTTTTTTAAATCAGCCCAAGCCCATTAAGTAGCCCCTGTGCCTTTAATGAAAGCGGGCTACTTTTTAATAAAATGTTTCCCGTTTGGGAATGGAAATTCAGGGACAGAGGTGTGTTGCTGGCTGCCACCCATGCATTTTCAGACATTCACAGTAGGTCGCCTGAATGCACCGAAGACTAATCGGACACTGCAAACACTGCTGACTTGGGGTGGAGGCTGATGAATGATTTCTAACTTATTTAAATCCCTCAAATTAAGGGTGTGTGAGTGGTGCAAGGGAGCCAAAAGTGCTCTAGCACAAGGGGGGCAGGGGGGGGGAGAAACACCTCCATGTCTTAGTACATAGGGTGGTGTCCTGCTCTTTCCCTTTGACCCAATGCAGTAGAGCAATTTTGGTTCCTACAATGTTTTGCATCAAATGTTAATAAACCTGCTTCTACGTGTTTGAAGAAATGTAAATGTTTCTCCTAAATAAAGTCTGTTCCGAGGAGACATTTTTTAACACAAAGCCATGTTATCACCTGCCATTGGATAACATGGATAAGAACTGCGCTGAGCAGGCGTTAGCTTTTGGAGATAATCGCGCTTAGCGCGATTAATTCCAAAAGTTGGTAATAGGAGTTTGCGATGTTAGCAACTGTTTCCAGTCGCTAACATCTTGGCACGCCCACTTTGCATGTCATTAGCGATATATATCGCTGACATGCAAAGTGGGCCCCCAGAAGCTCACTATCTCCTACTAGCTGTCGCTAACTGGTGTTAGCGACAGCTAGGTAATAGGGCGATTAAATTATCGCCACTTTAGCGGGAAAATTCCCGCTAAAGCTGCGATAAGGCTCTTGGTAATATGCCCCCTAGTTCTGAAAATCTTTGCAGATCTGGCTTTGGGTCTAGAACTATGGGAGCTTGAGAACGCTTAAGTACCATCCATGGAACACTCCCTTCACTTAAAGTAGCTCAAAACAGCTCAAAGTGCTATTTGCGCTACTTTAAGAGCACCTGTCCAGAGCAAAAAAAAGTTTTGTTATTGAAAATAATTCTCTTACCAACACTTTGCACCGCTTTGAGTGACTTTCCAGTGGTGCATAATGTTTTCTTTAATGCTTTTTATTTTCGGCAATAGCTTATACATGGTATCAGAAAGTGCAGTAAAACATTCCTTTTGAATGAAACAAGTATAACGTTACAATGTTTCGGCTTCCAAAGCATTGCAATGCCTTTTCAGTAGTTACTTAAACACTAACATATGGTCAACTCATAGCAGTGGTGCAAAATGTTGACACATTTTCCCCAGAGTTCTTAATAGGAGTCTTCCCAACTTGGACCATGGAGGGGCCTAATCCAAGGCCCTTTGATAATTACAGTTGTCACCAATCAATCAATCAATCAATCAATCAATCAAGAAATTTGTATAGCGTGCTACTCACCCGGAGGGTCTCAAGGCACTTTGGGGGGGTGGAGGGGGGGGGGTCCGCTACTGCTCGAACAGCCAGGTCTTGAGTTGCTTCCTGAAGGAGAGGTGGTCTTGGGTAAACGGAGGTGGATGGGGAGGGAATTCCAGGTCTTGGCTGCCAGGTAGGAGAAGGATCTTCCTCCCATGGTGGCTCTTCGAATGCATGGAACGGCGGCGAGGGAGTGGCTGGTCGATCGTAGTTGGAGGGTGGGAGTGTAGAAGGTCAGGCGGCTGTTGAGGTACCTAGGGCCTAGGTCGTGGAGGGCTTTGTGTGCGTGGGTGAGGAGGCGGAACGTGATTCTTTTGCCGACGGGAAGCCAGTGTAGGTCTTTCAGGTGTCCGGAGATGTGGTTGTGACGGGGGATGTCCAGGATGAGTCGTGCGGAGGCGTTCTGGATGCGTTGGAGTCTTTTCTGAAGTTTGGCTGTCGTTCCGGTGTAGAGGGTGTTTCCGTAATCCAGTCTGCTGGTGACAAGTGCCTGGGTGACCGTCTTCCTGGTTTCGGTGGGGATCCATCGGAAGATCTTACGGAGCATGCGTAGGATGTTGAAACACGATGATGAGACGCCGTTGACTTGTCTGGTCATCGATAGGGAGGAGTCCAGGATGAAGCCCAGGTTGCGAGCGTGGTCCGTTGGTTTGGGTGCGCTGCCTAGGGCCGGGGGCCACCAGGAGTCATCCCAGGCGGACGGTGATGATCCAAGGATGAGGACTTCTGTCTTGTCTGAGTTCAGTTTCAAGCGGCTGGTCTTCATCCACTCGGCTACTTCTTTCATCCCTTTGTGTAGGTTGGTTCTGGCGGTGTCGGGGTCGTTGGTGAGAGAGAGGATCAGCTGGGTGTCATCGGCGTAGGAGATGATGTTGAGGCTGTGATGGCGTGCGATGGCTGCGAGGGTCTCATGTACATGTTGAAGAGGGTGGGGCTGAGTGATGATCCTTGTGGTACGCCGCAGATGACTTCGGTGGCCTCGGATCTGAACGGGGGGAGGCGGACCCTCTGGGTTCTTCCGGCGAGGAACGAGATGATCCACTCCAGTGCCTTCTCTTGGATTCCGACGTTGCTGAGGCATTGTACTAGGGTGCGGTGGCAGACAGTATCGAATGCTGCTGAGAGGTCCAGGAGGATGAGGGCCGCTGTTTCCCCATTGTCGAGCAGGGTTCGGATGTCGTCAGTGGCTGCGATGAGGGCGGTTTCGGTGCTGTGGTTGGCTCGGAAGCCGGACTGTGCGTGGTCAAGGGATCCATTCGTCTCGAGGAAGGCGGCAAGCTGTCTGTTGATGGTCTTCTCGATGACTTTGGCTGGAAAGGGGAGGAGCAAGATGGGGCGGTAATTCTTGAGGTCCGTGGGGTCTGCCGATGGTTTCTTCAGGAGGGCGCTGAGCTCAGCATGCTTCCAGCTCTCCGGGAAGGTGGCGGTGTTGAAGGAGCAGTTGATGATGTCCCGGAGTTGGGGGGCGATGATGGAGTCGGCCTTGTTGAAGACGTGGTGGGGGCATGGGTCGGATGGCGATCCGGAGTGGATGGTGTTCATCGTGTGGATGGTGTCTTCTGTGCTGACTGGGGTCCAGGCGCGGATGGTGGTGGTGGGGGGCGTTGGTGGTATGGTTGGGTGCGTGGACTGTTCGCCAAAGCTGTTGTGTATGTCTGCGATCTTGCTGTGGAAGAACGAGGCGAGTGAGTCGCAGAGGTCTTGTGAGGGAGTGATGTCGTTGTTTCCGGCGCTGGGGTTGGAGAGCTCTTTGACGATGCTGAAGAGCTCCTTGCTGTTGTGTGCGTTGTTGTCTAGTCGTTCCTTGAATGCTGACTTCTTGGTGGTGTGGATCAGCTGGTGGTGTTTGCGGGTGGCGTGCTTGAGGGCGGTCATGTTGTCTGCGGTTGGGTTCTTTCGCCAGGCTTTCTCGAGGGTGCGGCAGTTCTTCTTGGAGCTCTTGAGTTCGTCGTTGAACCATGGGGCTTTCTTGCTTCCGGTCCTGCTGGGATGGGTTTTCAGGGGTGCGAGGTCGTCGGCGCAGTTGGTGATCCATTGTGCGAGGTTGAGGGCTGCTTGGTTGGGGTCCGTTGATCTGGTGGGAGTGTTCTGGTTTAGTGATGTGGTAAGCTGGTCGGTGGTGATCTTGTTCCAGTTCCTGCGGGGAACCTGTTGTGGGAGGTGGTGAGTCGTGGTCTTTCTAAAGCTGAAGTGGACGCAGCTGTGGTCTGTCCAGTGGAGTCCGGTGGAGTGGCTGAAGGAGATTTGCTTGCTGGAGGAGAAGATAGGGTCAAGCGTGTGTCCGGCGTAGTGGGTAGGGGTGTTCACCAGTTGCTTGAGTCCGAGGTTGGCGAGGTTGTCCAGCAGGTTGGTGGTGTTGTTGTCGTTGTTGTTCTCCAGGTGGAAGTTGAGGTCCCCTAGGAGGATGTAGTCAGCGGAGGGGAGGGCGTGTGGGCTGATGAAGTCTGCGATGTCTTCGCTGAATTGTGTGCGGGGTCCTGGGGGTCTGTAGACGAGGGTGCCTCTGAGTGTGGTTTTGGGGTCGGTGTGTGTCTGGAAGTGAAGGTGTTCGGCTGTTGTGAGGGTGTCGTCGGAGTTGGTCTTGATACGGATGGTTTTCTTGTGGACGATGGCGATGCCTCCTCCAGTCTGGTTGACGCGGTCCCTCCGGATGATCTTGTAGCCATCCGGGATGGCTATGGCGATGTCGGGTCCTCAGAAGGCGTTCATCCAGGTCTCCGTGAGGAAGGCGATGTCCGTAGAAGTGGTGTCGAGCAGGTTCCATAGTTCCACGGCGTGCCTGTGGACGGAGCGGGTGTTGAGCAGGATGCACTTCAGGTGGTTGCTGTTGGCGCTCGGCTTGGCGGGTGCGGGTGACTTGCAGGTCCGGATGCAGGAGAACTTGCAGGATTGGCAGGTGAAGGGTCCGTGGGTGCGTCCTGGAGTGGCTCGGTGGCAGCCGGGGAGGCGGCCGGTGTTGAGTGCGCTGAGGGTGGCTGCGTCGTACGTCTGGCGGGTGGGATGGCATCGGCGGGGGCCAGGGGGTCTGGCGCTGGGCGCGGTCCAGGCGCGGACGGGCGTAGACAGGCTTGCCTTTGGCGCACCCGCTGTGCGCGTACGCGTGGACTCTGCCTTAAATGGCATCGTGGGAGGGGCGGAGCGAGGGAGGAGCAGCTGGGAGGCGGGAGCGGGGTGGCGAGTGGGGAGGGGAGCGGAGCGCTAATGCTGGAGGGAACGGGGGTGGGGCCGCGGGGGAGCAGCGGCCGGGAGCGGGGTGGAGGGCTACAAGATGGCAAGGACACAAAAACAATTACTGGCACAGAAATAGAAACGGGCAAAACGAGATCAGAGCACAACCGGGCGGACACAATGCGGGGAGAAAAACAGATTACTGGCACAAAACGGGATCAGGGTACAACAGGGCAGACACAATGCGGGGAGAAAAACAGATTACTGGCACAAAACGAAAAACAACAACAGGGCAGATACTATACTGTAGGCAGGCGAGATCAGGGCACAGCAGAGGCACAACGGGCAGCGGCGGAGACCGGGCACGCCTGTGATGGGCCACGCGGCGGGTGGAGCGACCGGCTCTGACCAAGGCTCAGCAGGTGGAAGTTGTGCATTTATCCCTTTTCCTTCGTCCTTCCAATTCACCTTGCTTGAGTATGCGGCCTACTGCATTGTCCTAGCAAGATTAGCAGCATGAAGTAGGCAGACATGTGTCTAGCCCACAACTGCCACCAGAATATGCGATATTACATCGCATGCGCTACAACGCAAACCATTGTTATTACAACGCAAATAATTACATTGCAAGTCGCTTCTACGACTTGCTATAGGAGGCGCACTGGACTTAGGAATAGTATAATTTACTATTCCAATTCCGATGTGCAACAGTAGGAAAGGTGTTGGAATAGTAAATTATACTATTCCTTAGTTTAGCGCGCCCCTACAGCAAGTCGTTGTAATCGCATACGTTGTAGCGCATGCAATGTGAACGCTGTTTCTCCTACCAGCAACCCTCTGAAATCATTTCAAAGCCTCTAACTTTTATTTGATCTCTCACTTTCAAAGGATTGCTCTAAATTTGACCTTCAGAGTGTGACCACTCAATGGGTGATCACTCATAAATGCTTATTCACCTCAGAGTTTGCATAAGGATCGTTTTACTTCAGGTCGCTACAGGGTGTCGAGTAACCCAGCTCCCGAGCCCGAGCTAAAAAATACATCAGATATCATGCAAAATGGCACCAACGACACCGGTGAATTAACTTAGGGGAAACAACATATTGACGTGAGACCCACAAATCATGCCGGAGAATGAGTGCAGAGTGTTTGATCGTGAAGCGGCAGCATGGGCTGTGGCTGTGGCAAAAGGGCCTTTGCAGGTGGCAAGCTGAGGTGTGCCGGACAGTCCCCCGCGGCTCCAACACTTAAGCAGATGGGCAGATGCGACCTCACTGGGCCGAAAAGCCTCTTTTGACTGGAGGATACCAGGAGGTGAGTGTTGGGCCTTATGGGGAAACCAGGCCCAATCAGATTAGCCTGCTGTGATGACCAGTAAGCATGGGACCTCTCCCTTCCCTACTTCCCATTGATTACTCAAGCCATACACTCCACGGCACACCACCTCTGGCATGATCCCTGCACACCAGCACCCAAACGGCAAGCACACAGATCCGGACAGTAGATGCCAGACTATCTCGGCGACCGTTTGTGGATGGATGAAATAGATCCAGAGAGACTGGACTTGAAAGGTGGGACAGCGACTGCATCTGCTGTATTCAGATGCTATGCCTGAGTTATCATGATGTGCATAGTTGAGCAGCACTTCCTTTGCTGCTTGGCCTGGTGTTAGGGAAAACGGACAAGCACTTGCAAACCCTATATCACCGCCATAATGGACAACCAGGATGGCAAACAACCTAAGCTCACCTTTGAAGGTGCGAGGAAAAGTACAAGGGTGCAAGACCCCTCATTGGACCTGGACAGTCCTCCTGATTTTGGCCACAGCACACTGGCAGAGGAGCAACAGGAGGTAAAAACCTTGCTGCTATAAATGAAATGTAGCCTAGCAGCAATAACCACAAAAATAGATTCATTGTCACAGCAAATAGATGATATGAGGGAACGCATGAACTGCGAGCACACTCACAGCGACCTGGCGGAGAGGCGAATCTCTGACATTGAAGATGGCACAGTGCAGCAAAACAAGCTCCAAAAAGAACTCCAATTCGAGCTCGAAAAATTAAAAGCCAAGAGCGAAGACCTGGAAGCCCACTCAACACAACCTAACCTACGCATTATTGGAATCCTGGCGACAAAGAACATGGAGGAAACCGAGCTCGATGCTGAAAACCTGTTAACAGACATGTTTGGTAGATTACATCTTTTGTCGACATTTATAGTGGAGAGAGCTGTCTGCTCACTGCCACCCGGCAGTGCACCACGGCCAATCATTATAAAAGTACTGAACTACAGAGATAGGGATAACATACTTCAATTTGCCCAAGAAAAAGTTATAATCCAACACGAAGGTTCCACCATATCCTTCCACCCAACTTCACTCAAGCAGTTCATGAGGCTCAAAGAAAATGTATTTCAACCAAGAAGAAGCTATGGGACATGAACATACAGTATGCCATGCTGTACCCAGCTAGACTGCGCGTTAACATGGATGGCAAAACCCATGTGGTTGCATCGCTGCAGGAGGTCAATCAACTGATAAAACAATTGGCAAGTACAACTAGATCACCCTGCTGGAGAGCAGTAGACTCATCTGCAACGCAATGCGTTGACATGGAATGACGATCAACCTTATAGAGACCTAGGTTTGTAGTGACCATTGATGCAAACCAGAACGAAATGGAAATATGCCTTGTTCCTGACTGTGGCAAATTCGCCTACCCAAGGACAGAGGAGGAAACAGCTGCGGATGTGCATGTTTTGCACCTTATTTGCTTCAGATAAAGCAGATTAAAGAATCTGTTCACTGCTAATATGAACCAGCCACCTAGACACATGTTTCCCCTTGCGGCTGCTGAATACCACATGCTTACTGTGTCATTTGAGCCTCATTGCTCCCTAGGACACCGCTGTCCGGCCTACAAAATGATGAGTACTCTAATGTTTTTGATTGTACCTGGTTGTAATGGTTATGATGTTATTTATTTGTTTAAGGAATTGGGTTGGGTTAATCCATTGAAGATTTGGGTTTCAATGTGGGAGGGTAAGAGATTTCAGGCAGCAACTAAGCATGAGATATATCATAACTGGTGCACACTAAACACACATGACAGGAATGATCATACAAGGAGTGAGCCCACACTTACAACTCCCCCCTGATGCCACATAATCCATAATGCTAAAATGAATGACCTGTGGGGTAAACAATCCCCACAAGGCACGGTTGCTCCTATCATACTGCGCCAGACATGGGGCTGACATAGTACTATTACATGAGACCCACATCGCACATACTTTGGTGAGGAACTTCACAAGCAAATGGAGCTCATACAGCTATTTTTCATTCTACTCAAACTATGCAAGAGGAGTTCCAATACGGATCAAACGAGGTAGCCGATTTCCGCCTGTGCGGTCAATTGCCGACAATTGCCGACAATCAAGATAGATACTTAAGAGTGCAGGGCAAGATAGGACACACACGTATTATCTTACTAAATACATATGGACCCAATGTAGATAATCCTGGTTACTCTTCAAACATAAATACTAACATAACAGCAGCGTCACTATGTACAGTTATTTGGGGTGGAGACTCAACTTACCTTTGCATCTGGGACTGGATCATACTGGCACTATGCCTACCAGACACCACCGTGCTTGCACCACATTAATAGACATCATGACACAGTTCTATTTACTGGATTTCTACCGCACACAAAGCCCCACCGCCACAGACTTCTCATACTACTTGACGCCGCATGGGTCCCACTCCAGAGTTGACTACTGACTGGGTTCTAGGCATGTTGTGGGATGGAGGCGTAAGTTACATACATGTCTAGAGCACTATCCGACCATTCACCAGTCATGCTGACACTGCACAAAACCTTCAGCCCAAAAGGCCTATAGAATGTGGCAGTGATCATAAACAAAAACCTGCTGTAAACCGGGATAAACATCATGAGCATACCCAAAACCACATCTTGGTTCAACTGCTTAGTTACCAGCTAGTAAATGCTGTACACACTGGGCGCTCCTATCCCTTACTTAAAAATATTTCTCAAATGCGTCTGTCCCCTGTAAAAATTAGGTTGAGTACGTTTCTCACACTCGGATTTTGCACATCATATCCAACAAAAAATATGTGAGGGAAGTGGAGGCACCTCAAAGAATCACCACCATGGGAGCTACTGTTAGGTTCTCATCACTGTGCTCCGATTATCATCATTGGCAACCGTTATAACTCCAAGATATTACGGATGTATTGAACATCCTGGATACAATTGAATATGATCCTGAACAACAATTCCTGATTACAATTAACATTGAGTCATTGTACACAAGCATACCCCAGGAGGACATGCTTGTGGCAACAGCGAGGGCATTGGGATCATGTGCGTGGGTCTACAACACTCCTCAATCCTTTGTACTTCAATGCATCGAAATAGCCTTGACAAGAAAAGAAATTACGTACAAAGAACAACTGGACCTCCAAATGTCCGGCACTTCGATGGGGGCAACTTTTGCCCCCAGTCTAGCCTGCATTTATGTGGGCCGTTTTGAAGCCAATTACATCAATCACTCATCTAATCCGTTCCATAATAACATCTGTCTCTGGAAGAGACTCACGGATGAGGTGCTATGGATTGGGCATGCACTGAGTCGAGCCTCAAAGAGTTTCTGGGCTGGCTCAATGGACTTAATGAATGCCTCAAGTTTACATGGAACATCAGCAGAATAACAGCTACTTATCTTGATTTGGATATGTGTGCAGTGGGAAAGTAACTTTGCACAAATGTGCATCAGAAACCCACAGATAAAAACTCTCTCCTGCACTATAGGTCATTTCATCCCCAAGCTCTTTGGGATAATTTACTCGTGGGGCAGTTCCTGCACTATCCCAGGAACTGCACTTCTACTGAGATATTTGTTGAGCAGGCAGAAGAACTGACAGGGAAACTTGAGAACCAGTCATACCCAAAGAAAATTGTCAACAGAGCTAGGAAGGGGGCGTTAAAAACACCCAGAGCGGCCCTGTTAGAGAGAAACATCAAGGAGAAAGGGGACTGTCTACCGGTGGTTACAAGATTTGATCCCCTATCTACGAGAATACTGCAAATTATCAGGAAACACTGGCCTTTGTTGAGTACAAATGGTTTTGTAATGCCACCCCGAAGATTTGCCTTTAAAAGATCCAGAAACTTACGGGACTAGTTGGTACATACCCGCCAAGGCAAGAACCAAAACCAGCAGGGCTCGTATCAGAACATCACCTATGTGGTGGGTGTTCTGTATGCGAACTCACAGGGTCGATCAAACGTGTTCAATTGGTAAATGGCAGAGCATGGTACTTGAAGAAATTTACCAATTGTAACACAACAAATGTTATTTACAGATTGACTTGCCCCTGTGGGTTGCACTATATCGGATTGACATCACAGAAGCTTAAGATCAGAATCCAAGAACATCTAAGTACCCTTAAGGCGGGCAAATTGACTACACGCCTGGTGGGTCACTTCCGTGAACTGAAACACCACTATAAAGATATCAAGTGGGAAAGTGTGGGGAGACACATATAACATTGAAAACTGACTGGCCACAAAAGAGGCCCGTTGGATCTACCAGGAGCGGGTGGACCAACAGGGCTTGAATGATGTCATTGAATGGAACAAGGTTGGAACTCACACCTAGGTGTAGTAAGCCATTGTATGTCAGCAGTTTTGATGCACACAGGAGCCTGTGTGCGGGTTTCCCCACACCTTACTCGTGCTATGAATTACTACAAAGTGTTCACCCAGAACCTCTATTGCTGCCACAACGTCGCTCTAACAACTCTGTTGAAAAAGAAGTAAAGTCTAACATCTCCACATGAAGAGGCTACATATTCTTGGAGAACATATGCATGATTGGCTGGAGCACTAACACTTTGGTCTACCACATGTGCGGTTTGTTGATTATGACTCTGGGGCTGCACCCCGCTGTAATTCCTACATGTTTAATGCAAGAAATATTAAATAGATCGATTTATTTAAAGATATGACTGTATCTCTAAACAAATCAATGTATTTAAGGTTAGACTGCCTCTGCCCGGCTGGCTTCCCTGCCCTGCTCTGAACAATGAGCGGGAAGCAGGGCAGTGAATCAACTTTCTTCAATGTGGCTGATGATGCAGAGTTTACCGTTCTGTGCCATGGTAGTCAATGGCAGTATCCACTGTAGGCCAGCGATGCTGCCAGCAATATGGTTTCAGGCATTAGAAGCAGCATCCCTGCATGAGGCCAGATGTCCATCATTCACAGGTATAGATCACATCCTTTCCAATTCGTCACAGGGTAGGACCGGATGAGAGTCCCGTACGCGAGATTTGGCACCTAGCCCTCGGTAATGGTTAGTGTAATTGTAAACCTGTATTATGTATATTGCACTCAGACCCCTGGTCAGAGTGACCTCCCTCCCCCACTGTGACACCCCAGGCCATGGCTGTAAGTGACTGGGCCCCTTTAGAAGAGGACCTGCTGTGTTTACTCCCCGGTGAAGCTGATACAAAAGGTGAACAGGCCCTTTGTTCCCTTGCAAAATTGATCCAAATATCTGAGTCATGCACAAAGGGAAAAATATGTGCTTATAGTGTCCTGATTGGTGGAATCCCCCCAAAAAAGCCAACCCCATTAATGCTACGAGTATACCTACCTAGAATATGGTGCACATATTTACTGCTTATTAAGATCCAGATTTTCTAGACAGATGGTTATAGACTGTTTCATGTACACTCTGGACATGTGTGGATTTGAAAGACAGTTACATGCTGTAGCATAGTCGATGTTTGTGGTTGCGTTATTCTTGGGATCTGTCTCTGTCATGTGGCAGTAAAATGGGACCTATCTTCATACCCTTAACATTAGTGCTAAAACCACAGATTATTTTCTGAACAATGAATGTTAGAAAAGTTAATATTATCCAGGTCAGAGATTTAGTTTCTATTTCATTTCACGTTTAACTTAATCTTCCATTCCCCAAGACTGTAAGCTATGTCTCTCATGATACGTTTCTGTGTATTTTGTGCGTCTTATTACCCTTATATAGGCATACTTTGAGTGGTGCCAGGTGTTTGAGAGCTCTGGTGCTGAGGCTGAAGGCAGCGCAAGCTTCTCACATGCCTGTCGGTGGGCTGTCCTCTCTGCAGAGTGCACAGAGCAATGGTCATGTATTCCAGTTCCAACTGGAATTCGGTGTAAATGCGTGTGAAGGGGGTGAATAGTTGTCAAAATCTTTATAAGGAAAAAGTAAAAGAAAATAAAGTGCTTACATAAGCACAGTGAGTGCAGTGTATATTTCGGGTCAGTGAAATGAGGAAGATGCAAGGAAGTACATTCATGGGAGAGTGAAAAGAGTGTGCTGAAGAGGAACAATATGAGTATGAAGAAATGCAGATAGATGAAATGTATTCAGAAAATGGGCACTCATGTATAACGTAAGGTGCACATAACTGAATAATATTTAATTCACAGTTGCACAATTTTAGAATTGAAACATTTTCAATATTAATTATTTACGACAAATCATTGTTGTTACTTATTTATCGTAAAGAACTAACACCCATTGATGAAGCCAATAGTCCTGGTAGGTTATAGATGAATGTCAGTTGTTGTGTTATATATCTGGATGCAATAGCAGCTCAGTGAGAGACCAAAACACTCGTCGGATGGCACACTTTGGGAATCATAGAACTTTATTTTACATGTTCCCGTTTGAGACCAACAGATAAAACATTTTTGTTAGCCATGGCTGGTCATTGCACATCCAAAATTCTCACACTTTGGTCAAGTATCAATAATAAACTGTAGTCAATGATAATAGTGCTGTCATTGTATCTCACATCCTGCTACCACTGGGATGTGTGTTGATCATGAACCATTAGGTTTAGAATCCCGCAATATAAAACAGATGATACTGAAGCACATTAGATGTATTGTACAATATATAGAAAGTCGTAGAGGTCAATTTATGGTTTACAGAAGTTTTATTCCATAAAAGTGTTCCAAATCTTTTTCACATGGTAGTCTATTTGTGTACAATAAATGGCAGCCAACACATGTTTCGTCACAAGGTGACTTTTTCAAGGTTGCAATAATCAAGAAATATTATTCTTAGAACCGTTATGTAGATGGTCAACAAAAGTTTTAAAAAATGAGGAAAGAAGCTAACCAAAGAAAGTAGTAAAAGGGAGAAACCAAGAAATGCACCTACTTAAAAAAGTCCCAGTACACCATTAGACGAAGTGTTGAAGAAATTATAAACAACAAATGAGGTTGCCTAGTGGACATGCACACAAAACCAATTACATAAAGTAAGATCCAGGTAGTAACCTCACCCCCAATTGTGATGGCAATAAAAACAAGCTTCATAGTGTACTAGCCACACGTTTTAGCCCTTAGGACTCATATATTATCAACGTTTCATTGTTGACGAACCACACTCTATATTCTGATAAACATGTAACAGCAAAAATGAGGTAAACACATTTAGAGATTTATGATATGAACACCTTAGCATAAGTCAAAATTGATAAAGGTAGAAGAATGTGTCGAATATTTCAAATAAGACAAAGGACTGGATGTCCAATTACATATCGTATATATAGCCTATTGAGTAAAGGAGACAAAAGTAAGCAAAATTGGATATAGTGCATTGAATTGATGAGGAAAGATTAAAAAATAAAAAGGCCCTAGTAAGGAGCGCTATATTCTAGGGTCCCCACTGTAATTGTGAATGATGGTGGTCTACAACGTAAGCAAATAGCCAACTTAGGTCAGTGGCTTGTAGGCCAGACAGTAAACCAAAATTTGGGGTCATGATAAGCCTTCAACTAAAATACATAAACAGTATATTCAGAACAAAGAAAAACGCAAACATTCTGGGTGTACATGTAAAGTGTAAGTGTATTGGCTTGTAATTCCTCATTTACTTTTTTTTCCAGATTTATATAGCGCAAACTTGACCCGCAACCGAATTGGGTATCAGAGTGCTTTACATAGCACCAGTTACGTTACATGAGGATACATTCATTTTTGTTAGGCACGGGGAGATTAAGTGATTTGCCCAGAATCACAGGATGTTTAGCATCATTACCGAGACTCAAACCCAATTCCCCAGGTCCGAGGCGGAGCGCCCTAGCCGTTAGGCCAGCTCCTCTCCCCTAACCTCTACTACCCTCTACTATCCTCTACTTCAACCAGAACTCTCGTACTACTGACCGGTGTCAAGTTCTCAGCCCAATTATTGTAAATTTGTCCGTGACATTGTTGGGAGCCTAAAGAAGAGTAATGAGCAAAAAGAAAAGACGGATGAAGAGTACACCTATGGTTCTCTTTTGTAGCCATTTTGGAAAGGAGTATCATAAAGACGAGTCAATACGTTGTATATCCCTAAGACTGATTATGTACTAAAAACTTTCAAAAATCGGCTGAAAAAAATGATGTATAAAAGGGCAGGACATGTGTAAGCACAAAAAAGTAAAGGGGTGTTAAATAAAGGATGGGAGTAGCATATGAAAATAGTTACCATCTTGTAAGTAGTAAAGATGAAGTGTAAAGGAAACAGACTCTTATATGAATTAAGCACTAAGGAGTCCATAGCTAATGCTGATCATATTTCCGTATTGAAATTAATGCAACTAGCACAGTGATGTTGCAGTCTTATGATGGAAAAAATAAAACAAATATAAATCTTTACCAAGGTGTCAGAAATTTCTTGACATGAATCGTATAAAATTCCTGAGAGGCTAGAAGGGATAACCCAAATATGAGTTACAAATGAATTGTACATGCTCTGCACATCGTACAGGAGTTCCAAAAAAACCTAGCAATAAAAGACTACAAGCATTCCAACAATCTGGATCACTGACATAACCTCGACAGACCGAATATCGACTGGACAAAATATCGATGACAAATTATCGACTACAAAATTATCGCTTGCCTATACTTAAACAACAAAACACTAAAATATCGAAACCACATTATCGACCAAAAAAAACAACGACTACAACAATATCGACTATCTACATTATCGATTTCTAAAACATCGATTATCACATCTATAAATCAAAAACAGTCAAAATATCGAATACAAAAATATAGATAGCAAATTGATCGTTTTTTTAAAATATCGAAATTACTACATCCTTGAATAAATCACTTTATTATCTTTAAATTTAGTCATACTAATCATAATTATTCACTAATTGTTTCTATAAAGCTATAAAACATACTATATATTTTCCTAACATTTATAACACAAAATAAATACAAACATACATTTTATAATACATAAACAATGTTTCCAACAACTAAACATTTCTTACTGCAAATTATATATATTCCTCCACTTTAAAAATATAAAGGTAACATTACCTATACTAAATAAGGCCTTACACATTAAATAAACGTTAATTGGCGTCACCCATATAAGGAAAGCAATTTGCATAACAGGTTAAAAAATTCAAATCCACAAATAAAAACAGACTATCAATTTAAACAACCAATCCTATTTCACAAACAATTACACTCATACTATATAAACAAGATTACAGCAAACTAAAAATGCTGCCTACATCAACTAACTAAAGGAAGACGAAACTCTGCAGGATTTGTGAAAGAAAACTTCTTGACTTCAACATAAAGACAGCTACACCTATCTAAAGTAAGTACTACTACATTATTTGCCATCGAAAATGTAATTCTCAAACCTCACACCTATCTTTAAAAGCCAAATACCTAAAATATATGTGTTTTTTTTTACTATTTATCCTACAGACAAAAAGAAAATACAGAAGACCTAGACAACACCTGGACATCAAAAGTTAAATATAAATAAGTAAGTATATAATTGAAATGTAACTTCGACATTTAATAGATAGGTAACTAAATTGAAACTAGCTAAAAACCTCTACCAAAATATCATAAATAGTTACAAAATATTTGTACACTTTTCCCAACTTCCACAGGTACAAAAATATATACACAGAAAATAACAGTTTGAAGAACATCAACACCTGAAAAGAACTACTTGAAATCATCAAAAGATTTACAGGTAAATCAGAAATGTATTAAACTGTATTATTAGAATACAACATTATTTTTTCAAAAAATGTAATGACATTCTCTTTTAATTACCTCCTAGCACTACAATACAATCATGACTGAAGGAGCTAACTTCATTTATTCACAAAAAGGGAAAATGCTTCTTTGTTACATGGGATATGTCTACACTCAAGAGAAACAAAAAGATTTGAAAGTGTTTTGGAAGTGTACGAAATATTATGCCAACAAATGTTATGGTAGAGCTATAACTCAGGAAACTACTGTTACTTATACTAAGGAACATAATCACCCACCCAATGTAACAGAAATAGAGATTAGACAAATGCTAGATTCCCTTAAAGAAGCTAGTACTAGTACTGATCAACCAACAACTGCTATTCTGACACACCATTTAAGTGTACTTCCCCAACATGCTTCTAGCCAATTACCATCTATCGAATCCCTTAAAAGAACTGTAGCTAGACAAAAAAGAGCAACATGCACTACTCCTCCCACACCAAAAACTTTTGAAGAAGTGCAAATTCCCCCTGAACTCTCTGTAACTCACAATAAAGATAATGTTATACTCTATAACAACAAATCTAAAGATAAAAGAATTATACTGTTTGACACAGCAAACAACATGACTAAACTTACCCAATGCCAAACTTGGATGATGGACGGTACTTTTTCTGTATGCCCCAAACCTTTTTATCAATTATACACTATCCATGGTCATTTCCAAAATGCTAATATTCCATTCCTTTATGCCCTTCTACCAAACAAACAGCAAGCTACCTATCAAGAAATACTAACTGAAGTCAATCAACATACTAACAACTATTTTCCACAAAAAATTATCATTGACTTTGAAAAGCAATGATAAACAGCATCCTTAAAACATACCCACACACAGCAATACAAGGTTGCTATTACCATTTTAACCAATGTATCTGGCGACATCTACAAAAATCTAACTTGAGTATCCAATACGCCACTGATAGCACATTTGCTTATCAAATAAAAAAACTCATCGCCCTAGCCTATGTTCCACTGACAGATGTAACTGAGCACTATAACTTGTTAATAGACAGCCCCTACTATAAAAGAAACGAAGAAAGACTAAGCCCTATGCTTGACTACTTCGAAGACACATGGGTAGGAAGGCTACACAGATCAGGCCATAGAAGACAACCCAAATACCAAATAGCTTGGTGGAATGTCTACCTTTAGCACACTAAATAGGGAAGCTAAAACAAACAATGCAGTTGAAGGATGGCACAATGCCTTCCAAGCAACTACAGGCCGAGGAACGCCTACCCTTCACAAATTGATACAATCCTTACAAAAAGAACAGAGTTACCAGGAGCTCCGAATAGAGCAATCAGTAACTTTGATCGGACCTAAACTCACCAAAGAAACAAAAAAAATGTATAACACACTCCAAAGTCAAGTTACCCTCTATCCAACTAGCAAAGGACTAGAATATCTATCAATGATTGCAAAAACTATTCTTTAAAACATAACATAACTATACACGTTACATTAAGCATTTTTTTTCTAAATTCCTTGATTTTTACATGTAACAATTTGCAATTAAATTATCAAATACATAATATGAACATATATAAAATGTATTTTGATAATGTATTTACAAAATGTTACATACAACGTAACTAAAGCAAAAATTACAACAGTTTCCCCACCCATACAAATTTTTGTAAATACTTACATTTCTGTTGCAGCTTCAAACGTAATCCAATTCCAAGCAATCCATACGACACCATTGCAAAAACCCATACAATCCATGGAAGCCCAAAAAAAAATGGAAAAATACAAGCAAATCCATAGCGACTCCTCTCCAATGTAATACACACGATATACGATTAAAAACCCAAAAATAGTAATGTTGAAAAAAAAACGCTCCTGGAAAACTTGAAAACTAAAATATTTGTGTGCAAAAATAAGAGTATATAATACTCGTCACACAACTCTGATCGAAAAAGAAGGAACTCCTCAAAAACAGTAAAACGCGACGATAACCTGGAAAAAATAAAATACATACCCACCCACACAAAAACACCCATACATATATAAAAACACATATTTATACACCAAACATATTATCTTTGTAACATTTAAACATATTAGCTCACGTCACACACCTACAACTAAAACGCGGTAAAAATCAAATATCGTACACTCTACCTAACACCGAAAACACAATCTTCTCTTAATAACCCTATCTACATACACCTAAACACACCACACATACACTAACACTAACTTAATTAACTTCTAAAATACAATTAAAACAAACTTACCCTCTCTAACGCGAAGCAGCATCCAAACGCGATCTGTTGAAGCACCAAATAAGCCTAAATAACATTACGTGGTTAAAAAGTAGTCCCTGTATACAGCAAAAACCTCTTTAATTTCTATATTCCAACACTTTAAAAAAATACACTGAGTATTATATTAAGTGTAAATAATTATTTAAATTGTAGAAAATTATTTCTTAAATATTAATTACTTTCAAATAATTATTCAACTGTTATCTGTTACTTTAAATAATATTTTATGATTTATATATACATTTTGAAAATAATCTATATGTTAAAAAAAATTCCATATATAACCTTGTTACAAATAATTTGTTTATAAAAATAGCTAATATGAGTTTAAACATTATGGGGTCGATTCCGATCCGGTAAAAAGCGCTCCGAATCGTCGTACGGAGCGTTTTTCCCCCGTACGAATCGTAGCTGTAAACGTCCCGTACGTACGACGAAGTACGATTCGTACCAGGAGCCGTACTCCGTACGAGTCGTACAAGACACCGTACGACTCTAATCTCCGTACAATTCTGCCTCGGAACCTGCTGTACGCGACATTTGTACGGTTCGCGGCTGGTTTTTACGACCCAGCCAGTACGATACGTGTCGGGTACGCACCGTACGACCCTTTTTCTACGGGAGCTGAAAACAGCCGTAAAAGCAGAGTTCGCGCCGAAACAGGTACAGAACGGCCCCCCCAGGTACGGTGCGTACTCCCCATGATCGCAGGGGTACGCACCGTAACCCTGCGATCATGGGGTGTACGAGCCGTACCCCCATTGTACGATCGGTGTACGAGCCGTACCCCCATTGTACGATTGGTGTACGAGCCGTACCCCCATTGTACGATGGGTGTACGAGCCGTACCCCATGTACGATCCGTACCCCCATTGTACGATGGGTGTACGAGCCGTACCCCAATGTACGATCGGTGTACGAGCCGTACCCCCATTGTACGATGGGTGTACGGCTCGTACACTGATCGTACCTGGGGTACGGCTCGTACACCGATCGTACATGGGGTACGGCTCGTACACCGATCGTACATGGGGTACGGCTCGTACACCCATCGTACAATGGGGGTACGGCTCGTACACCGATCATACAATGGGGGTACGGCTCGTACACCGATCGTACAATGGGGGTACGGCTCGTACACCCCATGATCGCAGGGGTACGGTGCGTACCCCTGCGATTATGGGGGGTACGGACCGTACAGTGTGTATGTGTTTGTGTGCTTTTCCGTATGACTCGCCCTTACCTGACGTGGACCGTACAAATCGCGTCCTCATACCGCGGTCCGGATCGTACTCGTCGGGTCGTACGGCATGTGTAGGAGTCGTACGGTATGTGTACGAGTCGTACGGTTCACGGTTTCAGCCTTGCAATACGTAGGGATCGCGACGATTCGGACGGATTCACGGAATACGGATCGTACTTCGCGACTCGGACGGACGGGTACGATTCGTACGGAGAGGGCTCCGGATACAAATCGTACAGACGTTTTTTTTTCCAAATCGGAATCGACCCCCATGTATGTATATAAAAATGTATTTGTGTGTTTATCTATGTAAAAATTAATATTATAAATATGTTCAATATTCATAATATTAATTTAAAAAATAATATGATTACTTTGTAAGAAACAAAAATGTTACTGTTATAAAAGAAATATACATATTTATCTATGACAATATATTCAATGTCTATGTGAATAAAATAATTGTTATAAAATGAAAAGTACATATTACCAATTTGTTTCTTTAACTATTTAAATTACAATATATGTGAATAAACATAAAATTATGTTAGTATCATTTATTTGTTAAAAACATATATATGCACTTCATATATATTTTTTGATAATAAAAACTGTTTACTGACAATTTTCAATGGAAATAAAAAATACATCTCTACTTACAAATTATTTGTTATATGTTAATAAACTGTTTTTCATTTATTGCATTTAACCCTGTGTATGTTTCCTTCTTTATTATTCTATATAAATATTAATTACATATGAAATATTCTATTTAAAAATGCATTTTAAATTTTAATAATTTTAAAAATGTATTTATCTTTTAACTACTACAATAACAATAATTATAATTAATACATAATTTTTCTATGTAAATTTAAAACTTTATTATAGTATCCTACCAATAATAATTATTTGTATAAAAAATGTTTTCTTATTTCCACTGCACCAATTATAAACTCACAAAACCATACTACACATTAAAACCATACAAATTACAATTCCCACTTCACCAATTGTAAACTCATGGAAGGTGCTGGACACTGAACCCATACTAATTACTATTCCCACTCCAGTGGGTGCAACAGTAGGGAAAGTAAAGACTTCATATATTAATAAAATAATTACAAAATAATATCAATATAATTTTTTTTTACAAATGATTAACTATTTAATTTTATATAATAATTAATATATTAAAATTACTAATTAACTCTAATTATTTCTATTACTTACCTATTAATACTAATTTACAACTAATTACCAATTATTTTTTTGATAATTATAAATTAATTTACAATTATTTTCTATTAAATACAATTAAATAAAAGATGTATGACTTTTCAACGCATACTTTTACAACGCATAATTTACAACAAAACTTTAACAACACAAATACCATTACACCGCATGTATTTACAACGAATGTTTTTACAACACAAATACCTTTACAACGCATACCATTACAACGTAAGCATTGGTAATTATATAATATTTTTATTAATGTAAATTAATTGAAATTAATATAATTAAAAATAATTTAATTTAAGTAATTTAATGTAAATTTAAATTTACGTTATTTTTACCCTGTACCCCTCTACCCAAAAACCCCAAACTGACCCTGAACCCTAAAAATACCCCTTTACCCAAAAACCCAAACTGACCCAGAACTTTAAAAATACCCCTTTACCCAAAAACCCAAAACTGACCCTGAACCCTAAAAATACCCCTTTACACAAAAACCGAAAACTGACCCTCAACCCTAAAAATAGTAAATACAACTTTACCCAAAAACTGAAAATTGACCCTGAACCCTAAAAATACCCCTTTACCCTAAAACTCAAAACTGACCCTGAACCCTAAAAATACCCCTTTACCCAAAAACTGAAAACTGACCCTGAACCCTAAAAATACCCCTTTACCCAAAAACTGAAAACTGACCCTCAACCCAAAAAATACCCCTTTACCCAAAAACTAAAAACTGACCCTGAACCCTAAAAATACCCCTTTACCCAAAAACTGATAACTGACCCTGAACTCTAAAAATACCCCTTTACCCAAAAACTGAAAACCGACCCTGAACCCTAAAAATACCCCTTTACCCAAAAACTGAAAACTGACCCTGAACCCTAAAAATACCCCTTTACCCAAAAACTGAAAACTGACCCTCAACCCAAAAAATACCCCTTTACCCAAAAACTGAAAACTGACCCTGAACCCTAAAAATACCCCTTTACCCAAAAACTGAAAACTGACCCAGAACCCTAAAAATACCCCTTTACCCAAAAACTGAAAACTGACCCTGAACCCTAAAAATACCCCTTTACCCAAAAACAGAAAACTGACCCTGAACCTTAAAAATACCCCTTTACCCAAATACTGAAAACTGACCCTGACCCCTAAAAATACCCCTTTACCCAAAAACTGAAAACTGACCCAGAACCCTAAAAATACCCCTTTACCCAAAAACTGAAAACTGACCCTGAACCCTAAAAATACCCCTTTACCCAAAAACTGAAAACTGACCCTGAACTCTAAAAATACCCCTTTACCCAAATACTGAAAACTGACCCTGAACCCTAAAAATACCCCTGTACCCAAAAACTGAAAACTGACCCTGAACCCTAAAAATACCCCTTTACCCAAAAATCCAAAACTATAACATTTGAAATATAATTATATACTTACCAATACTTACGTTGTAATGGTATGCGTTGTAAAAGTACCTGCGTAGTAAAGACATTCGTTCTAAATACATGCGTTGTTATGGTATTTGCGTTGTAAAAGTTTCGTTGTAATGGTAGTCCGTTGTAAAAGTTGCGTGGTAAACGTTGTATACCTTAAAAAAATATTAATATTTCATTATTTATTATTAAATTACTTCCCACTCTATTCCCCTATAAACACACAACCCACTACAGGAAATAATTTTTTTAATTAACATAATTAGCAATTAATCAATTAAATTAAATGAATTACCAATTAATTTTTAAATTATCAACCATTATATTTTAATTAACAATTAATTAAATATTACTATCAATTAATATATTTACATATTTAATTAATTATAATTAAATTACTTCCCACCCTATTCCCCTATAAACCCACAACCCGCTACATGACATAAATTATTTAAATTAACATAATTAGCAATTAATCAATTAAATTAAATTAATTACCAATTAATTTTAAAATAATCAACAATTATTTTTTAATTAACAATTAATTAAATATTTCTACCAAATAATATATTTACATATTTAATTAATTATAATTAAATTACTTCCCACCCTATTCCCCTAAAAACCCACTACCCGCTCCTAGAAATTATTATAGTATTTGAATAATTTTTAAAAAAATTATTTCAATATAAATAAATACAAAATTAACATACATTTTAACAATAAATGTAGTAACAAAAATTTAAAACAGTGTACATTTAACTATTCGATATTATTTATATCAATATTATTAGTCGATATTATGACAGTCGATATCATGACTGTTGATAACACAACTTTCGATATTTTTAAACTACTAGAAAAAACGATATTTTTTACTATCGATATCTCTTACTCGATATTTTTTCAATCGATATTTTTTTACATACATGAAAATCGATAATAAATACATCGATATTACTTACCTTGATATTTATGCCATCTCGATATTCTGGAGTCGATATTATGTCCATTCGAAAAAAAATACTCGAAATTTAGACTGCTCACCCAACAATCTATGTACAAGCAGCAAATCAGACATAGATGCTATGCATTATGTAACATACACTGAAACAAAATACAATGATGATGCCTGGTTCAATCTGTAAGAAAAACATGCAATTTCCTCTCCTGGTTAAGACCTTTGTCCACAGCTCTAGGTATAATAATATAACATGGTTCTCCTCGTTTTAGAACTAAGATTCTATTGCCATCTCTTGGCAGAGTTGAAATAGCATGGAATTTCAGATTTAACGTGTCCGTCAAAGCATGTGAGGTATTATAATGCACCGTCAAGAGGTAATTATCATTTTTGTTTCTGTTTCTAATTGCTCTAATAAGCTCTTGAATCCTCTCTGCCTATGTGGATTTGGTGACATTCACAAAATATGTGATACATAATAAATTTTGTTTTACAATTTATAAACAGTTCCACCTTGTAATTCACACCACGATTGTTCTAGTTCTGCGCTACGCTCGCCACCAACCCTACCTAGTAGTCTTCTCATTTGAAGGATGTATTATATCCTATACAGTGTAGGAATAAAACATTCCTGAGCTCCTCCCTCACAGTGAGGGGATAGTAGACCTTGGCGGGCCAAGGTCTTCCCACCAAGAGGAGAATCCCAGATGATGAAGCATGCCACCTCGGTGGGTTATGGGATTACTTCCTAATTAAGGGACTCCTTTTATAACACGCTGAGATCGTCTCTGCTTACTCTGATTCAGGCATCTGTGTGTTCTCAGACCCGAGGATTTCATGTTTTGACTATAATAAACATACATCAAGTGTGACAAAGTATATTCTTCCAAACAATTAATGTCCACCAATTTATTCAGGAGGTCTTTTATGTCATGGATATATAATGGTTGTCTGTACATTTGTTGTAGATAAATGTCTATATATCCCGAAATATGCTCTGTAGGAGAACTGATGCCTGAGACAAGAATCGTCCCAGGTGGAAATCGCCCTTGTTAATGGATTTTTGGAAGAAAATATATACAAGTGGCACCGGCAGAAGAATTCAACATGCACCTGCATTCTAAATCAGAGATTAAACGAAGATCCTAGCAGTAAGCTAATTTTACGTTCTACTGTAATAGTGATATCTTTAAGAGGGTTGTGATCTAATTTAGTATAAGCTAGCTCATTCAATAGCTGCTGATCAATGTCCTCAAGATAGTCACCTCATTCATGATAACTATGTTACCACCTTTGTGCATCGTGACCGAAGTTCTTCTCGATTGCATCATTTTAGAGACCAATCGATGGACTTTCTTCAGTTTGCCTTGATCCTTTTGGACTTGTAACATGCAGTACTGGACATATGCATGAGAAGTGAAAGCTGAAATTGAACACAATACTCTAACTGTGAGATCTGGAATTGGACATCATACTCAAAATGTGAGCTCTAGTGAAGGGTAAAGATCTTCCTCAAAGACAATAGTAGGGTGCTCTGTTAGTAGTTTAACCACTTGGCTGCTAAGGGTCCTCGACGAGCTCCATTGACTTTCCATTGAAATCAATGGAAAGTCCATGACGAGTTACCCTTGTCATTAGCGCTGAAGTGGTTAAGTGCCTTTCTCTCCTCTACCTCTCTACGCTAAGATTATGTGGTGGTGATTCTTTGCCTAGGCAAGCCATGTCTTCTAATTCATACAATTCCTTTGTTACCCATTTACACATCAATCGTTTTTTCAGACGAACAGTAGGCACAAATGGTGATCTCGGTTTCAGATTACTGTCCAAGTTAAGATTAGAAGCAATGTTTAAATCTGACGCAATGTCAACTACAGATGGTGTTGGTGACTCAATTCCATCAAAAGACAGCAATAGTTGGAAAACTTGTATGTCCTTAATTATTCTGTTACACTCTGGTGACCCTACTGCTGTGAAGGAGTGGCCCATAACTGACTTTTCATTGAAGAATGTTCTCACTTTGACTTCTGAACAAATTCATATAGATCAATATGTAACCAAGTATAATCTGGCATTGTAGTAGGACAAAAAACAAAGAACTTTGAAAAGTGCATTTATTTGATGATGGCTTAGAACATGATCAGATAGGTTCACAATTGAAATATCATTAGTTGGGTGATTTGTTGAATCAGATACAACAGAGGTTATGAATACTAGATTTATTTCTTCTGGTTTCTGGAGTCCCCCTGCCACTTTTTTCATCCCACTTAAAGACCTGTTTGGACATATGTCTATTAGACTGGTTGTAGCCGGCAGCTGTGGGTGCTTCCCAAAGACTAGTTATATAATTTTTTCCAAAGTCGATGCAGTATGCAGTGCAAGACAATGGGCACTCACACACTTTAAAGGGCCTGAAGTTGTTGCGTTGCACAATTTGCACACTACAGTAAATGTTGAACATATTAATGCGGAAACATATTGGGCAAATATTTCTCGTAGGGAGGCCCCCCAAATCCCTAGCTTGCTCTCTTAACTCGCCAACATATCAGTCATACTCAACTTTTATGGCTCACCACTTTCAAATGTCACCAGCCACCACTGCTCTACCCTTCAACAACCATGCTAAAAAACTTGAGTGGTTTTTAGATCTGTTGTTCTTTTTCCATCCATAGCTGCAAGAACTCCAGAATTACCTTTGTGGACATTTTATATCCAACATCAATGAGTCTAACCAACCCATTGCTCGTCAGGTTATATGTCTTCTTTTATAAGGTCAGAATTGTATCTTTTCCAGAATTGGACATCATACTCAAAACGTGAGATCCAAAAGTGAAGTCACAAGGTCTGGACACAATATAGTGGTTCCTAACCAATGGCTTGGGGACCCCTGGGGGTCTGCAAAGTCTACTCAGGCGGTTCGCGACGGCTTGGAAAATGAAATATTTAACTAAATTAATACAGTGTATATAAATAGAGGAGCAAAATGTAAAACTGAACATTTTAAAACCTTCTTTGAGTGTGAAGAAATTTGAAATTGAAGGCTCAACATTTAGTGGGCCAGTGTGACTGCAGCAAACAGAATATAAAATTGGGTGATGGGTTAACTTAATGTCATTTAGAAAAGCTGCTATCTTCCCATTAAAAATAAAATTGCGGAGAGAAGGAAACAGATAAATCATACTCCCAAATGAGCTCATGATTTTCGCTCGTTCCGAAGCCGCTCGTATCACACAGCTACTCTTCTCTACATGGGTCCTGTTTTAAATATAATGACTCTTTAATTCACATGATTTATGGATGTTGTCATGTTAAACATTTTTGAACTTTAGTATGGTCTAAATGTTTAAAGATTTTTCATTGCAATGTATGTTTTCTTGGCTCCTTATCTCCTAGTTGTGATCACTTCTCCTCTAAACCTTTATTGTTTGATCTTCTTATTGCACTTTCTTTTATAGTTATACTTTCTTGTTGGAAAGATTTTTCTAAATTATCTATAATTACAAGGGAGAATTTTATTTGTAATGAACATAGAATACATAATGCTTCTTCTCTAACTTTAAATTAAAATATTAAATCGGATTTATATTGGTTACCTTTTACTACTTTTCGATCCCTGCATTCACCATCTCCTTAATATACTTCTCCCCTCTCCTTATCTCGTTCTTTCTTTTTCTCGCTCCTCTCTCATCCCCTTTCTTTTTTATATTCTTTAGTATAAAATAGAAAACTTTCTTTTATTGAATTTATTTTTTCTTCTTGTTCGCATTTCTCTTATTTACATACTTGTTTGTACAAATGTTACGTGTATCATTATTACCTTATGGAATTGCAATAAAAACTATTTGGAAAATTGGGAAAAGCTGAGATGTGACAATGTTAGAGTTGGTTATTATTTTTTTTTCTATTTAATGTTTTCTAAGGTTATCGGTGTTGCAATAGATTGTATATGGATGCTAAAAGAATGCTATGTGTACGCCAGTAATCCTAATTTACGATGTATCGCATTACGATGTTGGGTCCATTGTAAGGTTTAAAATATATTAAAAAAAATATTAAACAAAAAATATTTTGAAAAGAAATATAATTGCATTTTTTTTATATTTGTTAGTGAAATACATTAAAAAAAGTCATCATTTGTGCAGTGTTTTGTGGTTCAAATCATCAAAATTGTTTAGGCTGTGGTCCTTTCCGTGAGGACTCCGCGAGAGTCCACAGATTCCAATATTTATTCAATGGGGGCGTCCCCAGATTCCAGTAATAATTAACTGGGGGCCACAGATGTCAAAAGGTTAAGAACCACTGCTCTGAATATTACAGTATTATCTGACAAAGTAAAGTGCATAGCAAATGGCATTCTCACATTTTCAACACACTTTGCAGATCTACTCTCAGCGCACAAAGGGCCAGATGTAGGTAAATTCGATCTAGGGAGTCCTTAATAGAGATTTTTACTGAATCGCTATTAAGGGCTCGCTAAATTGAATGTAGGTAGGAATCGCAAAACTATTTGCGACTCCTTAATATTCCTTAATTGCGAATTGCAAATTAAGATTTGCAATCAAGGAATACCATCCCTTTAAATCCTATGGGCAAAGAGGCCAATAGAAATGAAAAGGATTGTGCGCGAGCAATTTGTGAGTGACCAAGAGGCACTCGCAAATTGCGGGCGCAATTTCAAGGGTGCAATGGTTCCAAAAGGACACCCTGTTGCACCCCTGAAATATGCATGTCTGCACATGTGGCACACATACATGCCCTAAGGGCATGTATGTGTGCCACATGGCACTTTAAAAAAGCAAAAAATGTTTTTTTAAAGGAAATCGCTAATTACCACGAACTGGAATTGCATTTAAGGATTAGCAGTTTGCGATTCCTTAAATGGAATCGCAAAATAGGGAATCGCAATTTTTGCGATTCCTTATTTTGCGAGTAGGTTTAATCTTACCTACATTGCTCAAAGCCAAATTGCGATCGCAATGGCTGAAATTCTGCGAATTTCGGCATTTGCGGCTGCTATTTGGCCGTTACAGGCACATGCATCAATATTGCTTTTTGCGATTCCTTAATTGCGAAAAATAAGGAATCGCAATTAAGAAATCGCAAAATGCAATGCATCAAGAAATCGCTGACAAAATTGCGATTTCTTAATATTCCTTAATTGCGACTCGCAAATTGCGAGTAGCAATTAAGGAATACCTCCCCATTCATTCCTATGGGCCTAGAGGCCCATAGGAATGAATGGGAAGACATTCTCAAGTTGCGATTAGCAATTAGCGAATCGCAAATTTAGAATGCGATTTCAAGGGTGCAGGGGTGTCCAAAGGACACCCTGTTGCACCCCTGAAATCAATCTATGCACAGATGTTGTGCACACACATGTCCTAAGGGCATGTGTGTGCACAACATGAAACTTTGAAAAATGCACCAAAGTGCATTTTTCTAAGTTTTCGCAAATTACCATGAGGTTCAACCTCATGGTAATTTGCTCCCCCTAATTGTGAAATCGAAATTTTTTAAAGTTTCATGCATTGCATTTAAGGAATCGCAAAATGCGATTCCTTAAATGCAATCGCAATTTGAGAATTCACAAATATTTGCGAATTCTCTAATTGCGAGGGCCTTCACCCTTAATGCATTCCAAAAGCGGGTTTTGCGTTCGCAAACGGCCGATTTTTGCGATTCGCACTGTTTGCGATCGCAAAATCCTTTGATGCATGTGCCTGATAGTCTTTAACCTTTTAAACTGTTTTTCATCAGATTATATAACAATATTTGCCGAGGTTGGTAGGTTAATTTACATTTTTGTATCGACTGGTCGGTGCTGTTTTTATTTTGGCTAATTCTGGTGCACAATTGGAATGCAGTGGTGCAAACTGCAATCTGGCTCCAAGTCAAGTGCAAGAAGACCTTGGCTTCTCCACGCGCACCGAAACACTCAAGAAAGAGAAGTAATAGCGACCAATCGGGGCCACTGTCATGAGCGAGAATGCCAAATGCCATGTCGTTTATAAAGTCGACGGCTTTGTCGCTCCTCCGCTCTCGTGAATATCAATGCGCAGAGGCGCGCGAGACCCTCGCGTGGCGCGTGGCAGCTGAGCCGCTAAGTGCGCGCGCAGACTGACAAGTGCGGCCCGAGCGCCGCCGCGCGCCTCGATCAACCCTGCGTGGTTCCACGGGGCAATGACTTCCAGGCCACTTACCGGCTCCAAAAAAAGTGAGCCCGCATTTTCTTTAAAAGCCTCTTTTTTTCGCAACGGCACGGAAGGGATCATTTACATGCCAACCGCACTTTTTAATGTGACATATTTAGCGCGTGTATTATTTAGCACGCAGGCTGGGAGAATTTTAAAATCTATAAAACGGCACCCCTGCTGAGCAAAAAAAAGGTAGCTATTCTGTGAATTTCCCCGGCTGCGCCATTATTTGAATAATAGTCTTCCGCGTGGAGTCTTTTTTTTGTGTGCAAAATTAAAGGTATGACATTTGCTTCGGTGGAGCCCGGTAAATTGCACTTCAGATCTTTGAAAGGCCACGCGGGTGCGTGATGCGGCTCCCCCCGAGCAATCTGCCTGATTCTTAAAGAACAGTTTTATGTTTCATTTATTGAGTGAGACATCAAACAGTTATCTGGGGAGCGCTAATGAGCGCGCGTGAGCCCCACGTGCTGCACTTAACTGTTATCACGCGCGCCAGGGACGGCTCGGAGCAGGTTCCCGGGGCGGTGAAGAGGTGCTGGGGTAACCGAGTTAAAGGGGTGTGGGTGTAAAGGGGTGTGCGTAAAGGGCAGGAAGAGATGATGACAGAGCTTCGACAAATGTTCCTCTTGTGGCTGCTAAGTGGCCCTGTGCTAGACACGGCTCCTTCAGCCATTCATGGATTTTAGCCACCTTCCATTGCACTCTGGGAATTGTAGTTTAGCCTTCTTTTATTATATTACAGAATCAAAGAACCCCCCAGCATGCATTGCCCCGTTGGCTAAAAGGTAAAGGGGCCCATTCACAAAGGTAAACATACACTTTTGTGTAAGTTTATGATTGTTTGCTATTCACAAAGGGATTTATGAGCAGTATATTTACGAGTGCGTAGTGTCCGCACATAGTAGGCACAAGGTAGGCTTTTTATGTCAGGAGACTTATACAAAAGCCTACGTTTACCTTTTTGACTCAGACCCATTGAGGGGATAAAGACTTCACGCATGCAGATTGGCCGCTGGATACCTATTTACTTTGATTAAATACATGCTTGTGCTTGCAAACTGATTTAATTTATTGATTAGTTACGAACAGAAATCTATTCCTTCAAATAAGAGGGACAGTGGGGCACCATTGCAGTCCGGAAGTAAGTTGGAACAACTCCAGGAGCAAGAATTGGCTTTTGATGCTTTCATGCACAAGAAAGTGTAGCATCAGTCGAGTTAGAAGTAACTCTTTTCATAAATAACAGAACCCCCTTACCGCTCTGGAGGATGTGACGTCAGCAGCTGGAATGTAGGACAGGAAGGAACAGGAGCATACTACAGGTATCTTCCGGTGTTGAGGAAACGCCGTTTGCTGGACCCCCGCGAGCACCTCAGGAAGGGAGGCGGGACCCTACTTACCGAGCGGAAGGGGGACAAAGTCTTTGCACAGAGCCAGAGCGGTAACGGTATGAAAGCAACTACCTTAGCTAGCATCTAAAAGCACAGTACCGCTGGCAGTGACACCGTAAATGTACGTTGGCCCTGAAGAAATTGCCTGATATTATACCTAAGGCAATGAAACATGTCGGCTGCGGGTTGAGTATGAAGCGATAGGTAGTATTCATACTTCACCTTTTTATATTACATGTTGAACTGCAATGCAACAAAAAGATATCAATAAAGTATGAGTAATAGCTTGCTGCGCAGTTTAGTATATGTTATATGTTGAATGCGGTTAGTCTTGTGTCACATATATGTTGTTTGTACACTGCACCATTCACTGTTATGTTCCTTACTTTGGGTTTTGGACACGTTTTGCGTTAAGCTATTTGACACCGATGATGAGAACAGGGCTAACCTGGTGAGTACCAACCAGGGGCCCCATTGGTGGTGCGCCCGTGAGGTGTCATCTAGCTATTCACACCTTTTTCTTAATGTTGTCCCTTTGAATGAATGTCTGTATTGTGTTAAAAGGTTTTCTGTTTATCAGAGATGGGCTTAATTTTTAACGTTGGCAACAGCCTGAAACGGTGGTATAATCTCTACGAATAGGGATATAACTAGAGAGCGCTTTGGACGATCTAGAACTGTTTATAGCAGGACTTACCTTTACGTTGCCTTGAGGACTGGGTCATTTTTTGGATTAGTATCTTCCGGGCACTAACAATGACCGCACGAAGAAAACAAACGTTGTCAAAAATAATGAAAAATGTGCATTTATCTTAATTGTTTCATGACAAGTTTAAATCTTGGGTGTAAAGCAATAACAAACACTGCACCTAGGACAAAAGATGCTACGCCTGATTCGTAAAGGTAAACGTACACTTTTGTATAAGTTTACGTATTTTTTTTTTGCTGTTCACAAACTACGAGGTAATAGTAGGTTTACAATTGTGGAGACTGCGCAGGTGGAGCAGAGGACTCTACACATAAAAAGATAGGGCTGTCCCATATTTATAATATATGAGGTCATATGCAGGGCATGGGGGGCATATGTTATAGCTAACCCAGACACCTATAACTGGAAATTGTCTGTTTTTTTATTTTTAAACATGGGTTTTTATATTATTACAATACCTAACTATTACATCTCTTTAACCTTTATTTTTTCATTGAATTTCTAATTTTTTAAAGCGTAATCTAAAACCTTATTACTCTACCTAACTATAACATCAATTTAACCTCAGTTTTTTTCAGTGAATTTCTATGGTTCTTTTTTAACCTAATGTATGATCTTATTACCATACCTAAATATAACATCACTATACCCTTTGTTTCTTTTAGTACATTTCTTATTTTTGTTTTTATTATATTCATCCAACTCTCCTACTGAGCCCAGCTTTTGGCAGTCTGGAGCAGGAGGTAAGCCATAGGGTCGGGCCTGCAGCCAGACCCTGAACTTAACGGGTGGCCCCCCTCCGCTGAGCATGGCCTTGAGTGGTGTATAGTCCGGTGTGTAGGCCGCCAACCCCCACCACCTGCACAAGACCTGCCACACACAGCCTTGAGCAATACATTGTGAGGGCATGGGCACAGGCAAGGCTCTAATCTCAACCCTCAGCAAGCCTCCAAACGCATATATAGAACAGATACAGATGCCTTTTGTGTGTTTTTTTAGTTTTTTCGAGTTTTCCACTTTATTGTTTTTCAAATTATTTTGCAGCCTCCAACTACTTGTTTTTCTTTTTACATCATATAACCTCTTCAGTGCGTCCATCGCCCCCCGGTCGTCTGACGTCACGGTGGGCGTGTGCGTCGGACAGCTGGTGGCCATCCGATTTGCGCACGCGTAGAATTCACCCGCACAGCAGGGAAATGTGAGCCGCAATGAGACGTTAAAATTCCTTTGCTTATATGGCAAGAGGCACACCCAAAAAATGGGGGAAGATTTGGAACCAGTGGAACTCATACCGTGGAGATATCTGTACGCCCCTACTCACTGCGATTCCTAGTCCTTCCCAGTCGCCCTGACCTACATTCCTTCTAGCTGTGGTATATTGTGCTGTTCATATGCAATTCTGTCTTTGGCACCCACCCCTCATCTGTATTCAAAGAATTTTGTCTCCTGTTGTCATGTATCTCCCGTCCTCCTTGAGCACAGACCTAATGGCTGTATTATTACTGTAATGCCTTGATTGTATGTTTGATGTCTTGTTTCCTTTTGTTTTATATAATAAAAAGTTACAAAAAAAATTCCTTTGCTTTGCATTTTTTTCTGTTTTTAACTAATTAAAAAAAAAATCGATATTCGTTTTACATTAAACCTTTTTTTACACAAATCTACGTGCTCTGTTTGCAGGAGCTGTAGAATGACTCTTGAATATATTCTTATGTTTACTTCACCACTACCCACAACTTTATGACAGTGTTCTCAATACATCCTGAAATACCACTTGTTGTCATTTTTTTCTTCCTGGTCTTTTTGCAGCACTTCCTCCGGAGTAGTTAATTGTCTTTTAACCGCACATTTCTTTAGTATTTCTGCACACCCTGTTCTGTTCCCACAGTCCAGTTGCTCGCATCGAATAGTGACTAGTCTTTCCTCTATGGAGCACCTTCGAGCAGAAAGTGCACATCACTTCCATGACAGTAATCTTTTGCTAGCTTCAAGGTAAACAAATTGCCAGACTTGTGATTCCTTCACTGGCCTTGCTTCTTGTGCTGGTACAGATGTGCTTGGGAACACAATGACATCAGCAGTTTCCATGGTGAACCTAGGTTTGGTGGATGATATACTTGAGGTTAGCTGGTCTCTAGCTCTGCCTGAGGCCATGATGATTTCGAATTGTATTTACTTCAAACTGTCTCTATTAAGCATCAATCCAGTAATGATGGTTAGAAAAAACACTTGAGGTTGCTTCTAAATGGTGTACACTTTTTTTTGTAGTGTCTCCCGAGTGGCCAATCAAATCAATGCTTTCATTTTTATTTTATTTTTACCTCCCATAAGGTACCATGATACTCCTGTGGGAACAATACAACCAATGAGAGGGCAACATTTGAATCCCTTGTGAGTATTGCGGGTCTCAGAACTTAAAAACAATATTCTGTTTCTATGAAGGGGTAGATGTATTCAAACTTTTAACCTAGAGGTTTCCTCACAGGTCTAAATAAGAAAGGTGTCTTGAAGGTTTTTTTTTTAATGCTTTTTTGTTCTGGCGGGATCCCTCTGGGACCCCAGGACCAAGGCTAGGCTGTTAGGGTATTGTGCCCTTCCCACTTTTCTTTTTTTCGTGTTTTATTTGAGACACAGCTGTTGCTGAGTTCCAAAATGGTTGCCAACACTTCCAGGTTGAAGTGCTGGCAGCCAATCATAGCTCTGCAGATCTCTGCATGAGTTCATTATTATTCATGAAGGCTTCGGAACCCTAGATTACCAAGTTTGGATATCCTTTAATTTCTCAAAAACTATTGAACAGATTTACACCAAATAAAATATAACATAATCTGCGGAACAAAATCTACCTTTCTGCCAAATTAGGTGTTATTCCATGCAACGGTTCAGGCTGCAGTCATGCCTAAAATCTCTATGGAAATTAACAGTGGAAATAACCTTTTTTTAACCCCCCTACTTTTTTTTTCTCAGCACCCCCTTGGAAAATTTTTGCGAAGATTCGTCAAACGGCGCCAGAGATATAGGCAAGTCAAAAAACGCTTTTCCTATGGAAACATGGTTCTAACTGTAAGTACTATAACTAGTAGGTAGTTATAGTTAGGACCATGTTTCCATAGGAAAAGCGTTTTTGACTTGCCTACATCTTTGATGACGTTTGACGAATCTTCACAAGATTTTCTACAAAAAAAAGTGTGCGGGTGATTGTTGTTGTGCATAGAAAGTTTTGGGGTGATCTGTCAAGCAGGGCAGAGAAAAAAGGGGGGAGGGGCTAACACTGTTTTTTTCAACTTTTAAGTTCCATAGAGATTTTAGAGACAACTACAGCCTGAACCGCTGGATGGAATTAAACCAAATTTGGCAGAAAGGTAGCTCTTGGTCAATTTGGTTATTTGGTGTAAATCTATTCAATAGTTTGGGAGATATTAAGGAAATACCAAATTTGTATATCGATGGTTGCGAAGGCTTCTCAAACCCTTCTGATCTTGTGCTAAGATTTGGTATGCTGCCAACACTTCATCCAGGAAGTGTTGCCAGCCATCTTGGGACTTGTCTTCAGCCTAGTCCCTGAGCATGATTTTTTTTTTAAGAAAAGGGTGCAGTGTAGGAATACCCTGACCCTTAGATTTGGTGTTAGGGTTCCAGATGGGCCCCACCAGGGCACAAATCATTTTCTTTTTAATGTTTAGCCAAAATTGCACTCAGTTTGAAATTAGCCCCTGGGTGGGCCAGCTTTTGGTAGACTTTTTTTTTTAAAAAAGGGGGCACACCGGCCCTCTACTAAGGCTCTTAGAGCCCAGGGGGCCACCACCTCCTCAAGGCTTTATTTTCATAATGGAGTGGGGCCTTGCAGACCCCCTTCCTGGGTCTGCTCGAAGCCTCTGGGACCACTACCTCCCCGGGGCTTTCATTTTAATTATGGAGGAGGGCTGCACTGACTCCTCTCCTGGGCTTATTACAAGCCCTGGGGAGCACCACCGCCCGGGGCAATACATTCAGTAAAGTTTTGAGGGGAGCATGGACCCCCATTCTTTTGGTACCACCACCTCCCCGGGGCCTACACAATACAAAATACTGGAAGGGGGTCTGTGTGGCCCCCCTCCCGGGTCACATACGGCACTGGGGACCACCACCTCCTGGGGGCCAACTTATGTAAACAGACAGAGGGGGGCCAGACAGTCCCCTCCTGGAGCCCCAGGGCCGGCTCCTGCTATGTCCCGGGGCGCCCACCTCTGTGACATAGCTGTTGTCTCTGGCTTGGCAGGAGCTTTGACAGCTCCTGTCAAGTCAGAGCAAGCACGAACTCCGCTCTCAGCAAGTGAAAGCTGTGAAACCACTACCACGTGCTGAGAGTGGAGTTTTGTCTGTTTCCCTGCCCGCTGCCAAGCAGGCAGAGAAACAGACGAAACTTTTACTTTCATGCACAGAGAGCTGCATGTTTAGCAGCTCCCTGTCTGTGAGAGAAATGCCGGCTCCTGCAGGAGGTGGAGAGCCGGCTGGGATCACAGGGACTTTGAGGCTCCCCCGCAGCCCCCATGCTGCGCACTGGGCGCCAGGGGTCACCCAGGACACATGGCCGGCCCTCAAGGGATGGGGTACCTGAGGTTGTATGTGGCCAGGGAGGGGGACCGCACAGCCCCCTCACATTTTAAAGAATGTACTTGGCCCCAGGGATGTGGTCATCCTGAGGGACTGGAGATCCATGCGGTCTGTCTAATTTTTAAATTCGCCCCAGGGAGGTGGTGGTCAGCGGGGCATAGGAGAGCCCCAAGAGGGGTTCCAAGAAGCCCCCCTCCTTTGGTTAAAATAGACCTGGGGAGGTGGTGGTCCACAGGGATTTTAGAGCTCAATGGAGGGGGATCCCCATGGCCCCCCTCCTTAATAGCAGTAAAGCCCCGGTGAGGTGGTGGTCCCCAGGGCTCGTAAGAGGGAAAATAGAGGGCAGAAAACGAGAAGACAAAGCAAAACATAGGGGAGAAAAGCAAGCAGGGAAGGCATAACAGAGCAGAAGAGGGCAAAACAGAGGGGAGAAACAATGAGCAGGAAAGGCAAAACAGAGGGCAGAAAAGCATGCAGAAAAGGCAAAACAGAGCAGAATAGGGCAAAACAGAGAGCACTCAAACACTTGCATATCCACTCACAGATCCACTCAAAGACTCACACACCCAATCACAGATTCAATGAGACACTCTTACACCCACTCACAAACTCACTTAGAGCCTCCATCACCCACTCACAGACCTACTCAGACTCATGCACCCACTCACAGACCCACCAAGTCACTCATGAAATCACTCACAGACTGGCTCACACTCTTATGCAGGCAGTAGCAAACCCATTCAGACAGTGACACCCACCCACAGACCCATTGTAGATACTCACACACCCACAATACAACCACTCAGACAGCCACTCAGATACTCATGCACTCACTCACAGACCCACTCAGATACACACCCACTCACAGACTCACTCAGGCACTCATTCACAGACTGACACACACTCGTGGAGGCAATCGCAAACCCACACCTATGTGCAAACTCAGAGACTCACGCAGCCACTCATGGACCCACTCAGACACTCACTCAAAGACTGACTCGCACACATGAAGTGCACTTGGGAACCAATTAAGAAACTCTTGGACCCACTCACAGACCCACTCAGACACTCTTGCACCCACTCACACACCCAGTGAGATACTTATTCAGCCATTGCCAGGCCTACTCAGAAACTCACACACCCATTGAGACACTCATGCACACATTCACACACACACTGAGACACTCAAGCACTCACACATGCATTCTCAAAGGTTACAGTTAGGAAATAAAATTTTAAAACCTTAGAAATTCACTTAAATAACCAAAAGTTACAGGGGCGTTATAGTTAGGAAATAGAATTTAAAAAAAACCTTAGACAATCACTGAAGAAAACTAAGGTTACAGGGAGGTTATATTTAGGCTCAGATTTCACTCGTAGAAAAACAGTGACATTCTGCAGTTATAGTTACCTGAGCAAACTATAACTTATGCCCCTGCAATGCACTGCTTATGACCTAACAATTTACATCACTCCTATCATGGTCAGTGACATCACTGATGATATCACTGATGATATCGCAACTGAAGACATCACTGATGACATCATCCACAGAGCCATTCACGCCCCCACTCATACCCCCATAGAACCTCTCATACACCCACTACCACAACTCTTCACATATTCATTCACTGACACATACCAGTACTCACACAACCAATCACTCAACCATAGAGCCACTCAGACAGCCCCGCACTCATGCTGCCACTCACACACCCACTAAATCACCCATACAGCCACTAATGTACACACCCACTCACCAATACAGCCATTCACACATCCAGTCATACAGACAGACACTTACACACCCACTCATACTTTGTTACAGCCACTCACACAACCACTCAATCAACCATGCAGAAACTCCCACAGCCACTTATTCACTCATACAGGTACTCTCACACCCACACACTCACCCATGAAGCCATTTACACTGCATCTCACTCCCCAATACGGCTACTCATATAACCAGAAAGCCACTGACACAGCCACTCACTCACCTATACAACCACCCACACACACACAGAACCACTTACATACCCATCCACACATCATACAACAACTCACATACCCACTCACTCACCCATACAGCCACTCAGACATCCACACACAAACTGATACAGACGGTCACACAGCCACTTGGACGAGATGTTAGAAATAGTATGGCTAATTAATAGTACAGAAAGAATAATAATTTAACTTATGTTGTGGCTTAGTATATATCTTTAAGTCTCAGTAACATTTACAAAACACTTACACTCATGGGATGATGTCATGAGTGATGTCATTTGAGCGGTCACTGGTCTTGTCATGAGTGATGTAGTATGTTGGGTCATAAGCAGTGCATTACGGGGGCATAAGTTATAGTTAGCTTAGGTAACTATGACTGCTGAATTCCACTGGTTCTGCACGAGTGAAATCTGAGCCTAACAATTACACCCCTGTAACCTTTGTTAATTCTGTTTCCTAACTGCAACATCACTGTAACGTTTGGTTTTATATATATATATATATATATATATATATATATATATATATATATATATATATATATATATATATGTATATATATATGTATATGTATATGTATATATATGTATATATATATATATATATATATATATATATATATATATATATATATATATATATATATATATATATATATATATATATATGTGAAAAAGAAAGGTTGCCCTCTGAGGAAAGGCCACACTCGGGAAGTAGAATTCTCCATCATGAGGACAGCAACTGAGCCAGCCTCCACCTCCAAACAAGCGCCAAACATGTTTCGGATGTTCAAGTCCTTGATCACTGGCAATAGATGACGGACAACAGCAGATAGTGGGAAGTGCCTCTTTATTTGATAAAGACCCGCCCCAGTGGGCGTTGAGGTCTCGCCTTGTGGGCGTGTGCAATGTTGCACGCTGGTTACCGTAGTCCCACTATTTGTATATCCATGTGGGTGCTCCTGGATGCCATCCATTAAAACAATGTTAACCCCAGTGGGTTTGATGAAAGATAAAAGGCTGGCCCCCTTGCCACTAGCACAGTCACTCACATTTGGGTACAACCCGGTCCCGCCGGGTCTCTGAATCAGCAACCCTGGATAAGCTATATCTGCGGCGGGTCATGTGATCAAGGCTTTGTGCCGAAACGTTATGGCGACAGCTGAATAAAGATTAACAGCATCCAAAAAAACAAACAAAAAAAAAACATTTTGGTCCGTTTCTATGTCCGCAGGCGTGGTCGTGGGAGAACGATTGCGCGAAGGAGACGGAGGGTGATATATATATATATATATATATATATATATATATATATATATATATATATATATTCCAGATTATCTCGCCTTCACTCCACTCGGACACGGAAAGAACGAGCGTGGACCCAAAGTTCGTGCAAACTCTTTATTCAGCCATTGCCGCCATTACGGGTTTCGGGAGATCCCTCCCTTGATCACATGATCATACACATATATATCATCGTGATCAAGGGAGCGTGACTCCCGAAACGCGTTGATGGATGTAACAAGAATAAATAAAAGCCTGAATTAATGATACCCGCTTCCGAGTGCCAGATGATTTCCTTCGAAATGCAAATGAAAATTCTATCTTAATATATATATATATATATATATATATATATATATATATATATATATATATATATATATATATTAATTACCTACTGGCGGTCACCAGTAGGTAGTTATAGTTAGGACCTAGTTTCCATAGGAAATCCGCAACATTCTATTGGGAATAACTTTGGCGCCGGTGGACGAATTTTCGCGAATGTCTCAAATTAGATGGCCCGCTCCGCTCTGCTCCGTCCCTGAAAGTTTGGGGGGGATTCGTCAGTCGGGGGCCGAGATAAAAGGGGGGTCCCAAAATGTGTTTTCTCCATGTTAATTTCCATAGGGCGGTTGGACTCACTTTTAGCCCGAACGGCTGAATGCATTCCCACCAAACTTGGCAAAATTGTAGGGACTGGTAGCCCGATGTGCCTTTGCTATGTCTCAAGATATGTGCTCCAGAGGATTTTGAGTAATTTAGGTAAAAAAATATATATATATCTATAAGCGCGCCCCGGTATGCGCACCGGGGAGCGCACCCGGCGCGCTACGCGAGTACGCGAGCGGAAAGCTGATTGGCTCTAGGGTCGCCATCTTGTGTCTCGGTAGGATCGAGACACATGAGGTGGCAAAAACAAAGGGGGAAATGACCATAAGGGGGCAGGGTAGACCCCCCCTGAACCCCTAGGTTTGATGTGGGGGCTATAAAAGGGCCCCGCGGGGTAAAAAAAAAGAATTTTTTTTTCCGATTTTCGCGGGGGGAGCGCCCGGTACGCGCACCGGGGAGCGTACCATGGGTCTGCATGATCAAATAAATATATTTGAAACTTTCACAATCATGTCACCTGTGTTACCTCAGATTAGGAAGCAGATTGAGCTTCTTTCTTGTTGGTTTGTGTCATGTTTTTTGATAATGCTTGGTATCAACATTTGCAAGATAGAGGAATTGTATTTTGTAAAATAGTAATGTTTCACTAGTGAAATTGAATGCTTGTACACAGGATCTGCACACTGTTCATTAAATGTTATTTAAAAAACGATTTTGGGGCAAATGAATGGCTTTTACATTTTTGAGAAGGAATAAATAGTGTCTGCATGATTAAATAAATATATTTGAAGCTTTCACAATGATGTCACCTGTGTTACTTAAGATTAGGAAGCAGATTGAGCTTTTTTCTTTTTGCTTTTTGTTAAGTTTAATGATAATGTTTGATATCAACATTTCGTAGATAGAAGAATTGTATTTTGAAAAATAGTGAGGTTTCAGTAGTGAAATGGAATGCTTGTACATATAACCTGCGCGTAAATGTTATTAGAAACACGATTTTGGAGCAAATGAATGGCTTTTACATTTTTGAGAAGGAATAAATAGTGTCGGCAAGATTAAATAAATATATTTGAACCTTTTACAATCATGTCACCTGTGTTTCCTCAGATTAGGAAGTAGATTGTGCAGATGAGGTGAGGTATGTCCAGGGGTGCAAAGGAGGTGAGGCCTGTGTCCATGAGTGCAGTGGAGAGGACTCACCTCCTCTGACCCTTGGACAAGACTCACCTCCTTTGTGCCCCCATGACAGGCCTCAATGTATTGGGTATAATTGATGGTAACAGGGTGCAGATGAGGTGAGGTCAGACACTCACCTTCTTTCAGTCCCCCTACTTCACTTCCCTTCTCCCCTCGTCCCTTTCTGTGCTTTCTCACTCATTTTCTTCTCGTTTATCAATGCACTCCACTTCACTTACTCTTTTTCATTTTTTTAAGAACACAGCTCTTTGATGAGAATTGGAGGTAGTTCTGAAAATAACTTTTTTTTTCTTCTTTTTTTCTTTTTTTAGAACAAAAATAAAAACAGGGAATGGGAAACTGCTCAACAGGAGCAAAAAAACAAAACAAAATTAGGGCTGGAAACGGCAGCGATGGTTATCCAATGCTCGAACCATGAGCAGAACACTTTGTTCCCCATAGCAAAGTAACTTATCGCAATATCTGCATTTAATAACGCCTTTATTAAAAGCAGGCTGGATGTTGGGAATCTGCTCTTGCGATTGCTCCCTCCCTGATGCAGTTTGTCCTCCGGTTGAAGTAGAGGCCCCATCACCGGGAGCCTCTCGTGCCAGAGCCCTGACACTTTCCCGGGCAAAATTCTGGGGGTGCCTCCTCTCCACATGGCGAATCATTGTGGAGTTACCAAATGAATATTTCTTAGTGGGGTCACCCCGTGACAGGACAGTGTGACAAATCCTGCACTCCACTTTTGGAACATTTAATTTCTTCTGGTCATCAGGAATAGAAAAAATCTTCCAAATAAAGTGTTCTTTTACTTTCGGCTGAGGAGCCTCTTCATCAAGAAATTCATTGGAGTCATCTTCACTGCTGGATGGTCTGGCAGCCATGATAATCCAAGATTTTATTCCCACAAAGATCCAACAGCAAAAAGGCAGGTCTTGCAGTCACAAAAGTGAAAGAAGAAGTGAAGGAAATGGGTGGGGATTTCATTCTTTGTTCAAAAAAACTGTTAGGAACCAATGAAAAGAGTTATTTTAAGGTCACATGACTTGACGCGCTTACGCTGCGCGCACCGGAGTGCTTCCGGGGGTGCTCACATGGCGCGAACGTAGGCGCTTCCGGGGGCGCTCACGCGGTGCGAACGTAGGCGCTTCCGGGTGTGCTTACGCTGTGCGTCATAAGACGCATCTCGCGGCTACGCGATACGTCACAATGATGTTTTCGTTCGCGGCAATAGCGCTAACGGGACGCTCACCGGTACGCGCACCGAGGTGCGCCGCAAGACTGCGCTTACCGGTGCGCTCACCGGTACGCGCACCGGAAGCATTCCAGGGCAAAAAAAAAATATATATATATATATAAAAAAAATAGTATTAGATAAATATACAATATAGGATTCATTATAAAATAGAAATTAGCTATTAAAACACCTATGAAATTCACTGAAAAAACCATAGGTTTCACACCAGTTATAGTTAGGAATTAGCATTTAAAAAACCTATTAAATTCACTGAAAAAACCATAGGTTTCACACCAGTTATAGTTAGCTGGAAATTTTTACTCGCATAAAACCATTGAAATTCCAACGTTATAGTTACTCATGACATCACTGATGACACCATCCTTGTGACAGAGTGACAGACCTCCTTTCACTGTAATGTAACCCCATATTCAAAAATAGAAACTCAAATTTAAAAAAAAATGGAGATACCCATATCAGTTACAACAACCAATTCAATAATTCCACCATCTATATACACATCCACTCATTCACCAACAGTTCTATATAGTCACTCATACATATACTCACTCATCATATGTAGTGATACACCTATATATCCTCTTACACACCGACAGTCATCCAAAATATACTCTCACACATAATCACACATGTAAATAAACTATTGAACATCCATTTATTTGCATATACAGCTATACACACACTACCACTTTACTTCTAAGGAAACTTACACATACTTACTCTCTTAAACAATCACTTATAGAAACACATACTAATTTAAACAGGAACTCTTACAATCCCTCACTCTCACATATACTCACTTATATGCATCAATATTCACATATACTAAATTAAAACATATGTAGTTACTGATAAAGACACTAGTGAGACAGTCATTCACTCACTAACACACACATATACACACTCATCCACCCATACAGTCCTGCACATATGCTGTCTTCAAAACACATACAAAGAGAGAGTCAGTCATTCATGCATGTGTGTGCTAAGTAATACCCCCACCAAACCATACTGATACTAAGACAAACATCTAATAACCCATATACATACACATGTAGCTACTCACCAACCCATGCAGCCACTTATACACAAAGTGAAACACTAATACATATATTTAAATATTTAAACATTACTCTCTATTATATATGTATTCACTAAGATACACTTAATAAACCAGTTAACCAATCAATTTTTTTTTTAAAACATCCATGTAAACACTTATTTAAACATTTATTCTTCCATCAACTTTTACATATACATATATAACACATATTTATTTTTCAGAAAGACACACATTCACTGGATGGTGTCATCAGTGATGTCATGAGTGATTTCACTGACCATGTCATGAGTGATGTAATATGTGACGTCATCAGCAGTGCATTGCATGCACAAGTTATAGTGAGTCCAACTAACTATAACGTGGGAATTTCAATGGTTTTATGCGAATAAAATTTCCAGCTAACTATAACTGGTGTGAAACCTATGGTTTTTTCAGTGAATATATATATATATATATATATATATATATATATATATATATATATATATATATATATATATATATATATATATATATGTACACATATACATATATATTATATATATTTGTGTATTCTGCTCCAAAAGTTGTCCACCTGGTGAGTAGCACTCGATCCACTTGGTATGTACGAACATTGGAGTCCAGTGGTGTTCATTGAAAACTACTTATCCCAGAATGCCTTTCACCCACATAGGGTGGGACTCGCTACTTCAATAAAACAGGTGTTCCTAATCAGCCCGTTTTGTCGTCAGTTTGCCAGTGATCAAGAGCAGAAAAGGTGCTCGAAACGCATATGGCAGTTTGAGAAGCCTGCAACATGCTGAAATCATTGCTGCCTGTGGTGATTTGTGCTGCAACCCCTCCGTGTGTGGTATCTTTAAGGGGGCAACCTTGTGTTTGTATTTTTGGCGGCCAGTCCAGCCGTGAAGATGCCCTGCCGCTTGCTGGGCGGATCCTGAGTGCTTGGTATCGCGGGCACTCGCTGGAACGGAGGGAGCCTCAGCCACAGAAAAATATGGGCATGTTTTCAACATTGTTGGCAAGTCTCTCACCCAACAGGGTATGACATTTTTACTGTCCTTGGCAGTGGTGTCCACTTGGTATGTACGAAAACTACTTATCCCAGAATGCCTTGCGCCCACATAGGGCGGGACTCGCTACTTCAATTAAACAGGTGTTCCTAATCAGCCCGCTTTATCGTCAGTTTGCCAGTGATCAAGAGCAGAAAAGGTGCTCGAAACGCGTATGGCAGTTTGAGAAGCCTGCAACATGCTGTAATCATTGCTGCCTGTGGTGATTTGTGCTGCAACCCCTCCGTGTGTGGTATCTTTAAGGGGGCAACCTTGTGTTTATATATATATATATATATATATATATATATATATTTCACACTCCTCCGTGACTTAACCGAAAGTAATGGGCGCACCCCCTCTGAGTTCCACAGTTACATTTATTTAAATCGTTTCACCTTTAGCATGAAAACAACAACGATCTACGCGTTTCAGTGCTCCTGGCACCTTGCTCACGATCGTGAGCAAGGTGCCAGGAGCACTGAAACGCGTAGATCGTTGTTGTTTTCATGCTAAAGCTGAAAAGATTTAAATAAATGTAACTGTGGAACTCAGAGGGAGTGCGCCCATTACTTTCGGTTAAGTCACGGAGGAGTGTGAAATAATTAACGGCGAGGTTCTGCCGTAGGGTACGCACCCACACCGAGCGCTCAATGGCCGGGAAACCTGGAACCGGCGTGTGAAGATATATATATATATATATATATATATATATATATATATATATATATATATATATATATATATATATATATATGTGTATTCTGCTCCAAAAGTTTCCAGCTGATGAGTAGCACTCGATCAGCAGCTTTGTTTATGATAGGCAGGGGAAACCAACCTTGTGCCTATCGAGGAGGAGCCCTGCTGCCCGTGACTCTGTGGTGGTGGACTGAGGAGGTCAGAGCCTACGCCTTGCCGCTTCGTCGTCTGGGGAGGTGCAGACTTTCGTGGACAGCTGCTGTGCTGCATTGTGAGAAGGGCTGTGAGCGGGCTGCATTGAACGCCGCAGGGACTCAAACTACCAGGAGTCCCTGCGTGACCTCCAACACCTGGTTCGTGTTCGCAGCTCAGCCCCGCCCATTGCTCACCGCACAGTGAAATTCGCCCCTCGCTCCCCTCTTCTTGGGAAACCAACCTTGTGCCTATCGAGGAGGAGCCCGCCTGCCCGTGACTCTGTGGTGGTGGACTGAGGAGGTCAGAGCCTACGCCTTGCCGCACCCGCTGCGCGGGTGCCGCTTCGTCGTCTGGGGAGGTGCAGACCTTCGTGGGACAGCTGCTGTGCTGCAGGGTGAGAAGGGCTGTGAGCGGGCTGCATTGAACACCGCAGGGACTCAAACTACCAGGAGTCCCTGCGTGACCTCCAACACCTGGTCCGCGTTCGCCGCTCAGCCCCGCCCATTGCTAACCGAGTGCTCTTCATAACTGATTAGGCTCCCTGGTCGCGGAAGCGCGCGGTAGTGCGCCGGGCTAAGCCCAGGCAAAGGGCGGGCCCTCTTAGGCCCTCAGAGGCCAGAGGAGGCCCGGCAGGGACAATGCCTTTTCAGCTTGTGGTTAGTTATCGGTGATCTTAACCGTAAGTGAGGAGCGGAACTTTGTACCCTGTGACTGAGAACCTGACTTTGTTTTTGAAGGGGAAGGCTCAACTAGTAACATTTAACTAATTAGTATGGCCAAAGCAAATGCCAAAACAAGCATGAGGGTGGTGGGTATGGGGACTCTTGATGGCTACCTGAAACAGGTTGAAACAGCGGTTGCAAAGGAAATCGAATTAGTAGAGCGGAGACTGTCTTTGGACCCAATTAGGCAAACAGTCTCTCCGTCCTTAATTGTAGTGGAACCCGTCCCCATTGCTGCCCCGCTGGATTGCTCGCTCCCCTACCTGATATCGAATGGTTCAGTAGCAGCAGATAGTCTCACGATTTCTCCCGCCCCCCTACCTGGAACTAGTGCAGCCCCCGATCCTGTGGCAATATGCACCAGGCAGTTGAGGGCCAGACCTGATATAATAACTAATTGCAGTAAAACCGGCACAGGGAAAAGGAAGGCCAAGAACACTCCACATGGTAGCCGGCAACATGCAAAACAGTCGAGAAACAGTAACACCGCATCTGGGTTGGGTCGAAATGGAGCAAATGTTCATCACATAGATAATGATGATAGGGGAGAGGAAAGAAATGATTGCATTGATTTGAACATTGAGAACTGCAGTGGGGGGACTATGTCAGATTTTGTTAGGGTTTTGGATGCTCGTCTTATGTCGTTTACTTCGCCCTTAATGGCTAAGTTGGAGCAAATAGATGACAGACTTAAGGTAATTGAAAAATACTTAAACACCAAAGGTCCAAAGACGGGCCCAAGTACATCGGCAGCTCACTCACTATGTATAGTTACAGCCTCAGTTAATAACCTGTTGGACTCAATAATTACCCCACTCCAACAACTGGTACCTCAAGCTACTCCCCAGGGGGCAGGGATAAGTGTTCCATCTTTAGCGTCACAAGTCACTGGAGATATTCAGGGAGAGAAACAGGGTCCTCGGGGTCCAGTGGGAAGATTAAGTCCCCCAACACAGCCCCCTAAGAAAGAGTGGTCACTACATCTACCAGTAGCGGCTTGTCCCTATACAATAATTCTTGCTAATGTCCCCAAAGTTGAGGGTGGTCAACTCGAACATTGGTCCTGTCTAAAAAATAAGGCCCTCCACTACCTGTCCAATAAAACAGTCTTGGGAGAACATTTGGCTAGCAACTTTATGATGATAAGAAGGGTGCCATGGGTGGGTAAGACCAAAAAAAGCTTAGAAGGCGACTGTGTCGTCATAAGCTTTAGATCCCCCAGGCTGGTTGATGACATATTAAGGCAAGCTGGGTCAGTCAGAATTCAAGGTGACTATGTAAACGTACTCCCTTTGGGGTTCTTTTACCCCCCAAATCAGCATAAGGCCTGTGTGTAACGATTTATTTAAAGGGAGAGGTCCTTTTGAATTTACTGTTCCAGTTCTTAACAGATTTGATACCTTCTCTAACCTAGGAGAAAATGAGTGACTAGGGTCCCAAGGAGAAATCATTATCCCTGTTTCCCCAGCTAGAGCCCCCAGTGCAGCCACACCAGTAAGAAACGCCCTCCCTGTAGATGGGCGTGATCAAGGGCCTAAGGGCACATCTATAAAGCTGGTAACTTGGAATGTAGCTGGGCTTAAAAATAAAATAGATGACCCAGCATGGAGAGAGTCTATTGGTGTGGGTGAAATTATAGGTCTACAAGAAACCTGGGACACCGGGAATAATCTGAGTGTGGATGGTTACTCAAGTTATTTTATTCCTGCGGTCCCGTCAAATATGGGGAGGGCAAAGAGTGGCTTGGTTACCTTAATTTCGGCAGCTATACCGGGTACCCATACCCAAGTAGCTACAGGTTTACGAAACTGCTTAGCAGTACAAGTTTCACGGAGTGGGGTGGGAAGTATTTTAATTATTAACTTTTATAACTCATATAATAGAGTTATCACAACTGACCATCTGGCCATTCTAAATCTATTTCCGGCAGACTACAAGGAGGTCAACAAAAATCTATGTTTTATCATAGTTATGGGAGATTTTAATATCCACACCTGTCCGGATAAATGTTTGTCATTAGATCTATTAGGTCCAGTAGAACAAGAGGATACCCATTTTGAACACTCTGTACAGGGAGATCTCCTTGAAATAATCTTGGCGGATAACGGTCTGATGCTTCCACCCATGCAGGATGAGGAAACACCTACCTTTAAAGGGAATGGTAGTCACTCAGTTATTGACTATATCTTTATTAGTATAGCACTGGGGGATAATATTACTGGATATTCGCCGGTCTGGTCACATTTTAGTGACCATAAACCAATGGTCCTAAGTGTTTTTGGCCTGATCGAAAAACCAATGATAGCTTGTAACAGATGGGACAAATTTGATCTTCGTCCAACAGACCAGGCCCGTAGGATCAGATGGAGTAGAGTCATACCGGGTGACTTTCATAATAACTTAATAAGGAAGGTAGGATCTGAGTTGGACGTGTGTTTGAATTTGGAAGCAGGGAATGAGGAGGTTTTAGAGGCTTACTCAATAATTTGTACCCAGGTCTCAGCAGACCTTAAACGTACAGGGAAAGCTAGGGATCCTGATGAGATGGGGTGGTTTGACCGAAATTGTTCGTCAGCCAATAAAAAGCTAAAGGACGTCCTGAATTGTAAACCAGTGAATAGGGCGACTGTGGCCTTACTAAGGAAAAGTTACAATAAAGCACTGGAAACTAGAAGACGGGAGATTTGGGAGGCGGCCTGGGAAGAATTAACCTCCATAGATGTGCTCAGGAATGGCGCTAAATTCTGGGCTGTCGTAAACAAACCCTTTTTCCATGACCGCTGTAATGACCAACTAGATTGTGGTATTCAGGAACAGGTGTGGTGCTCCCATTTTAAATCAGTCTATGAAGGGGAAAATTGCGGGCAGACGATTATGCCTACCCCTATTCTTGATCCCTATACTTTATCAGTCACTAAGTAGAGGTGGGAGACACCATCGGGAAGATGATGAGCAATAAGGCTCCGGGTCCCGATGGCGTCCCAGCCGACCTCTTCAAATCAGATGTCAGGACCTGGTCCACAATTTTAACAAACGTTTTTAATAGGGTATGCACAGCAGGTATCCCGGACACTTGGTCTGAATCTGTCATCGTACCCATTTTTAAGAAAGGTAATAGAGGGGATCCCAGTTGTTATCGCCCTATCTCACTCATTGACTCTGCAGTGAAGGTGCTAGGGCGAGTGGTCCTAGGCAAAATAACAGCTTGGTTGGAGGATACAGACACCCTTTCATGCCTGCAATGTGGGTTTAGGAAGGGACGAGGCACTATAGATCAGAGCCTCAACCTTCAGCTATTAATTGGAAAATACACTATTGCCAAAAGGGGTACGCTATATCTAGCCTTTATGGACCTATCCTCGGCTTTTGACCGTGTGAATAGGTCAAAACTTTGGGGTTTGCTCCTTAAGCTTGGCATTGATACAACATTGTGTATTTCCTCGCTGATTTGCACAGGGACCTTACAGCCACAGTTAGATATGACCGCTTAGGTAACTGTACGGGCAGGATTGGGATCATTAACGGTGTTAGAGAGGGGTGTATTTTAGCCCTCTACTTTTTACCCTCTATATTAATGATTTGGGTGCAGTTTTAACAGAGGCGTGCAAAGACATTCCAAGGGCTGGCAAGTATTCTATTCCGGCATTACTTTATGCTGATGATGCCGCCTTAATAGCACGCACAGCAGTGGGGCTGCAATGTCTTTTAAATGTATTTGCTAATTTTATGAAACCGCTTGATTTAAGTGTGAACTTTACAAAACCTTATGTAATAATTGTGGGCAGCAAGCCCAAAAGAATTATGACTATGCACTGTGAAGGGAATGTTTTATCTAGGGTCACAAGATTCCCATATCTGGGGGTTATTTTCGATGATAAGTCTACCTGGTTGCCCCAACTCGTTGCAAAACGAAACGATTTGCCAGGTCCATCCTTGCTGTCTTGGACTTTGCCCGTAAATTAGGGGTGAAGCCTTTACAGGCTGTGCTAAAAACCTATGAGGCCAAATGCATCTCAATAGCTATGTACGGAGCTGATCTGTGGGGGTTCAAAAATGTAAAGGCGTTGCAGGTGGCAGAGGATAAGTTTTTGAAATCCATCTTATCCGTTCCCCTGTCAACACCTGGATATATTGTCCATCAAGAGTGTGGGCTAAATTATTAAGCAGACCGCATAGCCTTAGCTCCGCTACAGATGTATGACATTACAACGCATGCTTTTACATCGCATGCCTTTACAACGCGTTTTTTACAACGCATGCCTTTACAACGCATAGTGCTTTGGGGCGCTGGATAGTGAATTGTATAATTACTATTCCAACTCCAGCCCCCGTGGATAGTAGGGAAGGTGTTGGATAGTACATTAAACCTATTCCCTATCCTAGAGCGCCCCCCAGCGCAATGCGTTGTAATGGTTTGCATTGTAAAAGTTGCGTCGTAAAGGCACTGCATGGTAAAAGTTGCGTTGTAAAGGATGTTCCCCCTCCGCTACTGAAGTGGATCTCAACATGGTTAAACCCTGAATTAAAGCTGAACCATGAGATTCTTAGGGATTGTTTGGCCCTTGAGTATGGCAATAACATCCCCTGCTTGAACTATGTTAAAAAACTAACAAGAGAAATGGGTCGTCCAGAATTGTTTGATCACCCAGATGATTTATTGAAGGGGGATGTGAAATGGGCGAAAGATACACATAAGCAGTTGGTATATCTAGCAAGAGAAGAAAGGGAATTATGTAAACCAACAGTAAGGGCTCACCAGTTGTTAATTACCTGCAGTGATATAGAACCCTACCTGAGAATCGTCAATAATATGAATCATAGTTATTTATTGACAAAGTTTAGACTGAACAAATTCCACCTTCTGCTTACCGAACGCCTAGGTTGGATTAAGGAAACGGAATTGGAGATTTGTTCTTGTGACAGGTTCTCTATTAAAGACACTGTGCACTTTATCTTCTTTTCTAAGCATTTGTGCCCCATTCGTAAAAAGTTAATTATTCCTCTTATCAAAGACAAGGGCTTTAGACAAGTAAAACCAGCCCTTTTGTATCTACAGGTGTTGTCTAATACCTGGGAGATTTTTTATATAGCGAATTTCTTGACAATAGCAATGATACTTAGGAGGAAGATTAACTGGTTATAATGCTTATTTTGAGAAATTTATGAAATCATGAATTATGATCAAGCGCTTTGTTTCTTTTTAAATTGTCTTATCTGTTAGTATTGTCCTTTTTAATTATATTTATAATGTATGTTTTTATACATATTTGTATCAAATGGTTTGTAAAAACTTGCACAACTATCTTGTTATATTTTTAAACTGGTCTTGACATTATTGTACTATGTAGTATACTTTTATGGTTTTTGTTGTGAACCGAATAAAGTATTTTTGACTGACTGACTGACTGATAGGCAGGGACGAGAATCCGCTTGTAGGAGCCGCTCCGTAATGGAATTGCCTGACGCGTTTCGAAGCTCCATATGCTTCTCTTCAGACGCTTGAACAGAGACAATGTGTGCAAACGCTGAACCCACTTCGCCATTTTCACATTGCACACCCACCAATGGGAAGCTCGAATTGTGGGAAATGCGGTCCGGATAGCACACATCCCCCCTCCCCATGAAAGCCTCTGAAGAGAAAGCTGAGGAGCTTTCGAAACGCGTCAGGCAAACCTACACGGAGGCTGTTCATGGCTGCAAACGGTATCCGTCCGTAACATGAAAAGAGATTTCTCTTGCTGCTGCTGGTCGAGTGCGACTGAACTGATGGACACATCTTGTAGCTGGATTTATTTATGTATATTTACCACACAATCCTCATAGGTGGAAGAACAATGGGTCGCACTCCCGTAGATTTTTGCAATTTTTACTTTTTAATTCTCATAAGCAAGGTAACAGGCGACAGACCAATGCGTGTCGATGTTTCACAATACCTTGATCACAATCCTGACATAACGCTTGTGAACGCTCGTAAAATACATTAAAAGTTCTTTACATCATTTCCTGTCTGATGTCACAAGCGCCCTGAAGGATTATGGGAGATGTAGTGTCCTTCTATTTGTTTCATTTTATCTTTTAAGTAAATGAAGTGACTTAGTTTAATTTCACAAATATATACGAAAAATTATTATAAAGTGTCATAAAGTGAATATAGTTCCCCACACAACTTTTTAGATCACTTCAAGGTCCATAAGTTCATTCAAAATTCTCTCTCTTTGATTTTACACTTTCTTTGCAATTACCTATATTATTCCCTCCAGTGGGTTTCAATGTTCTCTGTTTTCGATCCCTCCAGTGGGATGGTCTCTTCATAACTTATTCGCTGACCCATCAAACCTTCTTATCTAATTCCTACTGATTTTGATTTTTTTCTTTTAGTAGAGTTTTTCTTTTTTATTGCTTTTTTTCTGTTTTTCAGTTCATAAGGGAAGCTGATTCATAAATTAAGATAAATGTACAATTCTTCTGATTGATTAAGGCCATGAGGTGTCAATATTCGCAGATTAGGGATATGTCGCGATTCCTTTTGATGCAGAGTTTTTTCTCTGTTTCCACCACGTACATTGCATGGCACTGTTTCGATCCCATAGCATTTGAGCACCTTCCAATCACTTTGATGATACTGCTCCATATGTTTCCCCACCGCATTTGTTCTGTCCTTGTTAATTGTGGCTCTGGCGTGTTCCATTATTCGCTTTTTCAACTCGCAGATTGTACTGCCCACATACCTCAGTGGGCATGGACATTCCATTACATATACTGTAAATTGGGTTTTGCATTTAATTAGTTCCCTAATTTCTCAAGTTTTATTATTGGCTAGTTTGATTTCCTTTGTTGGTTTGGCAATTTGGCAGACCTTGCAGGTGTGACACTTTATAAACCCCTTTGTTTTCAGCCAAGAATCATTATTTTTCTTCCCTTTGAAGTGGCTGTGAATCAATCGATCCCTTAGGTTTTTAGCTCTACGGTAGGTGATGGTTGGGTGTTTGCCCACTAGTTTGCCCACAGTTTTATCCAGCTGCTGAATCTTCCAGTTTTTTCTCAGGAATTTTGTTATCTCTTTGGTCTCCTGTGAATAATCCATAAATAGCCTAATGGGTTCAGGGTCATATTTTACTTCCTTATATATATATCGAATACCAAACCCTTACAAGCTTAGAGTGCTGCATAGATTAAGCAAAATAAAGCTAGGAACTCTGGTTAGTTCCGTAGTTTAGATCGAAAGCTGCTCTAGTTGGAGTGCATTGGGACATCCCATCGCTATGTTAGCGAGGGGGAGTGGGTGAGAGGAGGCGACTAGTGATCAGCGAAAAGCCAAGTCTTCACCGCCCTTCTGAAGGCTAGGTGGTTTGAAATACTTCTGGTAAAGAGGGGCAGAGAGTTCCAAAATGCCGGCGCATTCACCTGGAATGAACGCCCTTTGGCTCTGCGAAACCTGGGAACCCTAGCCAGGTGAAGATCCGCCAAGCGTAGGGCGCACATGGTAGCGTAAGGGAGGCACTGATCGCTTAGGATCACTGGGCAGAGGCCAAAGACAATCTTGTGGGTAATGCAGAGGTCTTTGAAGGGATGTATGATGTTACAATGCATACTTTTACATCGCATGCCTTTACAACGCGGTATTTACAACGAATACCTTTACAACGCATAGTGCTTTGGGGCGCTGGATAGTGAATAGTTTAATTTACTATTCCAACTCCAGTCCCCGTGGACACTAGGGAAGGTGTTGGACAGTAAATTAAACGTATTCCCTATCCTAGAGCGCCCCCCAGCGCAATGCGTTGTAATGGTTTGCGTTGTAAAAGTTGCGTCGTAAAGGCACTGCGTGGTAAAAGTTGCGTTGTAAAGGATGTTTCCCTCTTTGAAGCGAATTCTCTGCTCTATGGGCAACCAATGTAGTCAGCGAAGGTGACCAGAAACTGAGCAGAGCATGGGAAGGGCAAACAAAGTGCAAACTGTGACATTCTGGGTGCACTGGAGCCTATTGATCACTGATTTATTAGCGCCAAGGAGCAGCGAGTTACAGTAGTCCAACCTAGCCAGGACTGTGGCTTGGACAATCATCTGGCAGGTGTGAGAGTCAAAAGTCCTAAAATGGGCTTTAGGCCCCGAAGCAAGCCGAAGCAGGTAACTGCTACTGATTTGGTGTGAGCATCAAAGGAGAGGGCGCTATTCACCCAGACGCCCAGATTCTTAACAACCAATTTAGGCAGGGGGTGGTGTGCCAAGCTCGGGAGGCCACCAATTGCTGTCCCAGAGATGGGGGTCTCTCCCTAGGAGAAGGAGCTCAGATTAAGTGGAGTTCAAATGAAGACAGTTGGCCACCATCCAAGCATAATTGCCGGTCAGGTCCTCCTGAAATTTTACAGAGTCCTGGCTAGGGTAACTGGAGAAGAAGAGCACCAGCTGCTTATCATCCGCTTACGAAACCAAGGAGATATTGCAAGCTTTAGCTAGCAAGGCCAACGGCCAGATGTAAACATTAAACAAGGTAGGACTCGGTGCTGAACCCTGGAAGACGCCACAGCATAAAGGATGTGTAAGGGAATGGAAAGGGGGAGCAATGACTTGAATGGGCCAGGCGGTCAAAGAGGAAGAAAACCAAGAGAGGGCTTTGCCGATGGTGTCGATCTCCTACAGTCAATGCAAAATGATATTATGGGAGACCGTATCGAATGCTGCACTTAGGTCGAGCAGGATCATATGCTTCCTCAAATCGTTTTGCTCTAGTCATTTTACTGAACCGTTCTTAATACCCCGGACCCTAGAGTTTCGACACTGTTGGAGAATCAACAAATGAGCCACTGTGAAAGCTATAGTCAAAAACTTCTGACCAGATAAAAACCTGAAGAGTACCAAAATTAAGAGATATGCCAATAGATGAATTCAAAACTGCAACTAGGTGGGACCAGCAGGTGCTTAATTGAGGACAGGAATAAAATATATGAGGCCAGCCCCCCTCACCCTGCTGCTTACACCAGAAGCAGCAGTTATTGAGAGCCGGTAACATTGTATTTGATACCTCAGATATATAAAAGCGATCCAGCGTGAAATAAATGACATTCTTTTAAAATCTGCTGCTCTCAAGGACTGATGGCCTAAAAGTGATGTTGTCTGCTTATCTCTCACTGAAAAATTGCAATGTATTGTTAGGCGCATTTTGTCTAACATGTTGTTAATGCCATTGAGGTGTATCCCTAAATTGTGTATTAGCCGATACCAGTTCCCTAATCCGGCCATCTTTGACCTGTACAGGGCTAGGTATAAAGTATGGCTCTCCAGACCAAGATCAGAGCGATAATCTTTAACAAATGACATAACCTGATGATAAAACAGAAAAAGCCAAGGGCCTAGTTCACTAAACCGAGCTGAGATTTCAAGCCAGGTCATCCATGTACGCTGAAGAACGAAGTGACCGACCTCTCTGAACACGGCTTGATCCCAAAGTATCAATCAATCATAGCATTTGTAAAGTGCACTACTTACCTGTGAAGGTCTTAAGGCGCTGGGGGGTAGGGGGTGGGGGATGCTGCTACTGCTCAAAGAGCCAGGTCTTAAGGAGTCTTCTGAAGGTCAGCAGGTCTTGGGTCTGTCGTAGGTGGATGGGGAGGATGTTTCAGGTCTTAGCGGCGAGGTGGGAGAGCGATCTGCCGCCGGAGGTCGCTCTTCGGATGCTGGGGACTGTGGCCAGGGCGAGGTCGGCAGAGCGGAGCTGGCGGGTGGGGGTGTAGAAGCTGAGTCTGCCGTTGAGGTGGGCTGGTCTGGTGTTGTGGTGTGCCTTGTGTGCGTGGTTGAGGAGCTTGAAGGTTATCCTCTTGTTGACGGGGAGCCAGTGCAGGTTTCTCAGGTGGGGTGTGATGTGGCTGCGGTGAGGGATGTCGAGGATCAGGCGTGCAGAGCCGTTCTGGATGCGTTGAAGCCATTTCAGGAGTTTGACCGAGGTTCCTGCGTAGAGGGCGTTTCCATAGTCCAACCTGCTGCTGATGAGTGCCTGGGTGACCGCTTTTCTTGTTTCGGTGGGAATCCACCTGTAGATCTTGCGGAGCATGCGGAGGGTGTTGAAGCAGGAGGAAGAGACGGCGTTGACCTGCTTGGTCATGGAGAGGGTGGAGTCTAGGATGACCCCTAGGTTGTGGGCGTGGTCGGTGGGTGTTGGAGATGTTCCCAGTGCGTTCGGCCACCAGAAGTCATTCCAGGCCGAAGGGGTGGATCCGAGGATGAGGACCTCCGTCTTCTCCGAGTTCAGCTTCAGTCGGCTGCTCCTCATCCATTCGGCGACGGCCTTCATTCCTTCGTGGAGCTTGAGCAGAAAAGTGGCCGATGGAATTGTCAATCCAAGATACCCTAATTCCCTAAGCGTGAGAAACACACAGCCCAAACAACTTTTATTTTGACGATATAAACTCAAAAACCTAGCTCTTAGCTCTGCTAAAACCGTATATCTAATTTTCTTTGGAAATTAGGAGCCTTAATGAAAACTGGTATATGGATGCCAGCATCCTACGTCATTCTATAAAAAAAAGGAATCCACTGTAGTTGAGTGATTTAATTCTGAAATGTTGACGCAATTTGGCTGCCTGGTTCAGAAGTATTTAGGCTCTTTCAGTGGGTTCTTTGTCAAACCTGGGGTAGGCACAAAGTCAATGGGACATGGGAAATGGGGAGTATATGGTGTGGATAGCATGGCCCCCCTATAACATGGATGGATGGATGGACGCTGGATTTATTAAACCAAAGATCAGATGTCTTCCCTGTGTTAACTGGTTGGGCCAATATGTCTACCACTCACCAGAGTGTTGCATAGCGACTCGCTTCAGAACATGAGCCGGCTGGGGGAGGAGAATGGACCCGAGGTTCCAGAGATGGATGCTGTAGGCTGTCTATGCACATGTGCTTTCAGTGTGCACTGCTTAAGAATCAGGGGGTGGGCTATACACCAGTGGTGGCTGGTGACATTTGAAAGTGGTGAGGCGTAAAGGTTTGGGATGAGTGGCTGTTGGTGTGCTCGCACAGCCAGCGGGTCCGACCGTAATAAGGGGGACGGGGGTCTTCCCCCAAAATTATTTTGTACGAATAGTGTGCACGCCTTACACATTACTCACTCTTGCACTGCATCTGGTAACAGGAGGGCAGGATTACTCTGGGATAAGGGGCAGAAGGGAGTAATGTATTAAGTTTATTGAAATTCTGTGTGAGGTAGGATTGAGAGAGATACGTCATCCTTTGTACCTGCTCCATTAAGAGGGTTCTTTTAGCTAGTTTGTCAGAATATAGTCAGAGGTGGGGCACGGCGCAGTTGAGGAGGGGCTTCTAGGTTCTAGGGACACAGTCTACAGATGTTGAGTTAGGTTATGTTTCTTCTTGAAGTTGGGACTCTCATGCCCAAGAAGAGGTCTTGCAGTAGTCCAATCTAGAAAAGTACTGATCTGTCCCTCACAGGTTAGACTTTCTGTGGGTCGAAACCAAAGCTCAGCTGAAATATTCGTACACTCCCCATGGGATTCCTCTAAAATTTATCTGGGTATCTACCAAACACCCTTCAACTCTGAAAGGTACTTTTTGTATTAATGGGCTAAATCAATCAATTAATTAATGTATTCTTTTTCATTCAAATGTCTGATGAAGTAAGCAATAGATTGAACTTGATCGCTGAGTTGCCAAGGGAGGACAGAGAGATCTGACTTCAAATCCCAGATTCCCTATCTGACGAAACTGTGTGATCCTTGGCAGAATATTTTTTCTTGCTGTACTTCAAAAGTCATACCCGCTAAATAAAATAGAAAAACTCCTAGAAGACCATTAATAAGCACTGCATACAAAAAGGGCACTGCTAAATGGCTGTGTGATTGAAGAATGAATATTGCATGTACAGGTTGGTGCAATAAGTTGAACAGACTTTGGTTTTGGAACATCGACTAAAGATGCCGCCTGAAGCTGTTCAGGACATCAGGGGCTTTTCATGGAGTAGAAAGCCTGGGGATGACACTAAACAAACACCGAAACGCAGGAGGAACATTTTCAGTGATAATGGAAACAAAATGGCTGCCCCTGCTTGGACTGACCACAAACGTACTGCCCCAAGCACTGAATATAAAGGTGGCCCCAGGTCCTACCTCGAGGGCCCAATTTGTTTCCGAAATACATTGGCTTTTAAATGCATATCATTTGCAAACGGCCCAGCCCTCTCCAATTCGCATTTGGAAATGAATTGAATTTCACACGTTTTGTGTAATGTTGTCAGGCTTGCAACAAAGCGTGCAGCGCGCCCCAAAGCTGTCCGACAGAGCTTCAACAGTTACGGATATTAACGCGAGGGTGTCGTTAGAGGAGCCGGGGTAAAGGTCGCTTTTAGCAGAAATAAGCCGAGTTTTTAATTTGTACCTGATAATTTCCTACTGCACACTTCCTCTGATTAGCTATCGTACCACACCAACAGTTTGGAGGGGGTGTGAATTACCTGCTGTGTGTGTTTTTACCACCCATTCATAGATGAAAATGAATTACAATCCCAGCCTCAATTAAAGCTCGGAGAAAAGTTTCTGGCGGGCCCCGGCTTCTAACAAAGCGCGCGAGCCGTTTGATGTGCGCGGAATTGCAATTCACACTCGCGAGCATCCTGCCCCGGAACACGGATCCCTGGTCCACGGAAGCCCGGTGGAGCTGTTACCCAATTAAGGCGGCTCTGCTCCTGCTCCAGCCGCCTTCGCGAAAGCGAGAATTGACGTCGTGGCGAAAATGGACGGCGTGGATAGGAGCAAGTATGTGATGTTAAGTGTAGCCACAGTTATCTCGCGAGGATGAGACCCATAGCACTTGCCTCTTTCTTTATTTCTGGAGAGGCTGTGAAACAATATAACAAGACCGTACAATACTTTTGAAGTGTGCGAATATTAATTTCGCCGGCGAAATTGGGAGAAAAATGTGTTCGGCGATGCAACGTTTTAACTCCACTGGGGACATTACGAGAAGGTCATCATTTTGCAGAGTTGTGCCCCACTTTCATCCTCCTGGCGCAGTTGGAAGAAACTAATAATTCTACAATTCATTAAATTGATAAGTTATCAACGTTATTGTCCACTTTAAAAATTCTACAGCAAAAATTCATTTTTTTTATCTTTCAACACAAACTGTGAAATATGTCTAGAGTTGCTGTACCTTGCTGAAAAACAAAACACGTGCAAAAGGTGAATTTGTGTTGGTTTTATGCACCAAAAACATCGATTTTTTGAAGACTGTTTCTGTCATAATAGTTTTTTAAACAACAATTTTTTATATGTATTTTCCCCTTTTGACATGAATCAAAATTTCCAAGTTTGAATCGATATAGAATCCCTTTACACAAATACTCTTCAAAACGAAGGTATCTTTATAATAGAAAAATGGGTCAACAAAAGTCTCCCCCACGGTGGCACCTACTGATGTTTCGATCCCATTGGTGAGGATAGTGTTAACAAGAACTAATTACAATTTTAAGGTGATTTTTCCCCCTCAACCAAGAGGCTTATCCATGGGCGCATTCTTCACGCCTAAATTTGTGATACTATATGAGGACAATATAGAAGCCAATCTCATATTAACTCATAATAATTCTTATAGAAGCCACATTCTACTTTGGAACCATTCCATAGATGATATTTTCATGAATTGAAACAGTAATGGAGATACCTTAGACTTATCTCTGACCTGGATTAGATAAAAAATAGAAGTCTTCATTTCCTCAATCAATATAGTAACACCTTAGAACCTATTCTAGACCTTACTGGTAATGTCAGTGATGGTGAATTAGGTTTTCATTCATACAGAAAACCCGTGGAATATAATGAATGTTTGAAGTATAAAAGCAACCATCCCAGAGGCCTCAAGCATGGGCTACCATTCGGGCAGGTTTGGCCAGTGGTTGATGGCCCATATTTTTTAATTTAAGTAAAACAGTTCCCCTACTTTTTGTGAAAAGACAACTGTCCTGGGACTTTTAATTCTAATAGATAAAATGCTTCAGCTGCGGTGTAAGGCAGGGAGTCGCCTGGTCTGCGAAACTGAGGGAGGGGCAGACAGCTAAACAAACCATCTTGCTAGGGTGCCTGCTTGCCTGAAAGAAATTTAAGTGTGCACACCTGGCCAATCTGCAAATGTGAAAGGTGCTTGGAAGCCGGAATTGGCTTCAGTTAACAGAATCGCTGGCAGCTTCCTGATGAAACAGATTACATCTTTCAGTGTGGTATTGCAAGAGAGTTAGTATCTGAGCTGTGAGAGTGTGCTTTTAAAAGATGTTTAGAAAAAAATGGTATGGTGTACAGTCTGGGTATTACTAAAATCTATATTTTGGAAGCACTTTTTTATCTTAAACCTGTTTGCGCATTTTGTAGCAGCCTACCTTGTTCTGTGTGTAATGCAAGTTTAAAATAATGACTTACTTATTCACAGTGCTTTCTGTCATAGACTTACCTCATAGCCCTAAATACGCACATTCTCCACTGCACCAATGAGATTTCGATGTTGTAGCTCTCTGCTTACACGCACAGACCTCTTCAGAGCATTAACTAATAATGGTTTCTTAAAATACAACAGTGCATTTGCCACGGATCAATTCAACTTGCATTTATTTTTCCTTTTAGCTGTGTGTTATTTTATATCTAGTTACTTGAAGGTGAAAGACTGAAAAGGTTACAGCATAGTTTTGTTTTTAAGGCACACCTATGATCTGCCCCCATTCTCACTCAGCCCCTCCGTCACTACGCACAGCATCAAAGTTCCCGTACGTGTGCCTCCGCCATTTTATTTTTAAAAAGGCAAAACGCTGAAAGATAAACCCAGACATCATGTTTTTCCCCACAGATAAGCTAAAATCTCTCTGAAAAGAGATTGGTTTTGTCTGAGGGAGGACCTTCTCATAACACATCCAACTGAACGTCTCACCCATGTCAAGAGAGTCTGCTCTTTGCCAACACAGTAACCAAAATCATGAAAGCACACTGGGCACTATTACAAACAGCAGGACTCATGTCCGAACCACCTTGAATGGCCTGCAGAAACGGCCCAAACTGAAGCCGCCATGTAGTTCACACAAAAGACCCTCTCCTGGCTAACCTTCCTATCCCAGGTGATGGGTCTCCCAAGCACATCTGGATCATCTGTGATCTGACCGATAACACACAGCAATTTCAACATATCTGAATTACACATACATTACAATGCTGTTCAATCTCCAACTTTACCAATGTGACACATGATAATTGGTATCCATGTTATGTATGATATGTTATGTTATAGAAATTTGCAGAGTGAAGCTGTCACTGAATTAAGGTTATCTTATGTTAGAGAAATTTGCATAGAGCGTGCAGCTGTCACTAAATAAAGGTTATGTTATTTTGTGTTATGTTATGTTATAGAAATTTGCAGAGGGATGCCATCAATGAATAAAGGTTGGACTGTATGTACTATATTTTTTGTGCTTTTATGGTTTCTATTACATGAAACCAAATAAAGTGTATTTGAATTTGATTTGATTTGGATAAAGGTTATGTTATGTTGTATTATGTTTTGATATGCTATGTTATGTTATAGAAATTTGCAGAGTGCATCTGTCACTGAATAAAAGTTATGTTATGTTGTATAATGCTATGATATGTTACAGAAATTTGCAAAGTGCAGTGGTCACTAAATAATGGTTATGTTGTGCTGTATTATGTTATGATATGTTATAGAAATTTGTGGAGTGTAGTTATCACTGAATGGAGGTATCATCATCAGCAAGAGAAGGTCTGAGAGAAGAGGTAGGCTTTTCAAAATGATTATCAATCGGCAGTAGATACAAAGGAAAGGCATTCCAGACTTATATACAAATACAGACTCGTCCACCGTTGCATCTCACCAGCTGCTAGACTGCCTGTGCCTCTCCACCGTTGCATCTCACCAGATTCTAGACTGCCTGTGCCTCTCCACTGTTGCATCTCACCAGCTGCTAGGCTGCCTGTGCCTCTCCACCGTTGCATCTCACCAGATGCTAGACTGCCTGTGCCTCTCCACTGTTGCATCTCACCAGATGCTAGACTGCCTGTGCCTCTCCACCGTTGCATCTCACCAGATGCTAGACTGCCTGTGCCTCTCCACCGCTGCATCTCACCAGCTTCTAGACTGCCTGTGCCTCTCCACCGTTGCATCTCCCCAGCTGCTAGACTGCCTGTGCCTCTCCACCGTTGCATCTCACCAGATGCTAGACTGCCTGTGCCTCTCCACCGTTGCATCTCACCAGATGCTAGACTGCCTGTGCCTCTCCACCGTTGCATCTCACCAGATGCTAGACTGCCTGTGCCTCTCCACCGCTGCATCTCACCAGCTTCTAGACTGCCTGTGCCTCTCCACCGTTGCATCTCCCCAGCTGCTAGACTGCCTGTGCCTCTCCACCGTTGCATCTCACCAGATGCTAGACTGCCTGTGCCTCTCCACCGTTGCATCTCACCAGATGCTAGACTGCCTGTGCCTCTCCACCGTTGCATCTCACCAGCTGCTAGAATGCCTGTGCCTCTCCACCGTTGCATCTCACCAGATGCTAGACTGCCTGTGCATCTCCACTGTTGCATCTCACCAGCTGCTAGACTGCCTGTGCCTCTCCACCGTTGCATCTCACCAGCTGCTAGACTGCCTGTGCCTCTCCACCGTTGCATCTCATCAGATGCTAGACTGCCTGTGCCTCTCCACTGTTGCATCTCACCAGCTGCTAGACTGCCTGTGTCTCTTCACCGTTGCATCTCACCAGCTGCTAGACTGCCTGTGTCTCGCCACCGTTGCATCTCACCAGCTGCTAGACTGCCTGTGCCTCTCCACCGCTGCATCTCACCAGATGCTAGACTGCCTGTGCCTCTCCACCGTTGCATCTCACCAGCTGCTAGACTGCCTGTGTCTCTTCACCGTTGCATCTCACCAGCTGCTAGACTGCCTGTGTCTCTTCACCGTTGCATCTCACCAGCTGCTAGACTGCCTGTGTCTCGCCACCGTTGCATCTCACCAGCTGCTAGACTGCCTGTGCCTCGCCACCGTTGCATCTCACCAGATGCTAGACTGCCTGTGCCTCTCCACCGTTGCATCTCACCAGATGCTAGACTGCCTGTGTCTCGCCACCGTTGCATCTCACCAGATGCTAGACTGCCTGTGTCTCTCCACCGCTGCATCTCACCAGATGCTAGACTGCCTGTGCCTCTCCACCGTTGCATCTCACCAGATGCTAGACTGCCTGTGCTTTTCATGTTTGGTAATATTAGCTCTTTCAATTTTTTGTAGAGCTTCATTAACAAGTATACATGTTTACACGTGCATCACAACAAACACACGTTCAGTGCCCGCCATCTTCAAAATGGTTTCTGTGGTAGCACCTGCGTTTTCTCAGTCACAACCCATTCTTGGAGGACACAAGTTCTTTTGAGATCCCTCCTCATACATTGTCTTTGTGCACCATAGTAAATAACAGTAGACTCCTTCGTTTTCCAGCTTTGTACTTAATAAATAAAAAAAAGTAGAGACCTTTTCTTACTGATTTTTGTGGTTTAACTGTTGGTGTATTTCTATTTAGATTGCATTTGTTAACCCCTTCCCTGCTGCCGTCGGCCATAGGCCGTCGCGAGCACTACCTCGCTGATGCTGCGAACGTTCAATGGCCGACGCGGCCCCGCCCATTTCGCGGAACCGCCGCACTGCAGCGAAATCGCGGCTGCAGGTAAGGAGTTAAAGCCCATAGGCATCTAAAGTTTTCTATCCCTCCAAGAAGAAATGGCCATCCACTTGTGATTGGATCACTTGTTTGTTACCGCACTTCTCTTCGTGTTGTGTGGCAAGTATCATTTATTGTTTTATTTAATTAATAATAATAAAATAATAATACTAATGTGACTTATAAAGCACACAGCTACTTCGAAGTAGTGTCCCAGCACTGCGGGCCAAGCTCCCCCAAGTTACACACTCGCAACAGGTGACAGAATCAGAATCTAAACAACCAGGTTTTTAGGTTTTTTCTAAGAAGAAGTGCTGAGAGGGCCTGTCGGACAGAAAGAGGCAGTGAGTCCCACAGATTTGATATCAGAGAGCTAATGGAGCTGCCACCAAGAAGCATTCTTCACACTTTAGTAATACCGACCCTACCAGTCCTACTCAGATTTAAGATTCCTCAGAGGAGTGTAGGGTTGAAAGAAAGGCTGTATGTACCGAGGGCAAGGCTTTGAGCAACAGCATATCAACTTGGACAAGACCCTCTGCTTCATAGGAAGCCAGTGTAACTTCGCCAGTGAGGGTCCCAAGGAGATTCATTTCATGAGATTGAGTAGCAAACATGCTCCCGTGTTCAGTACTCTTTGAAGTCACATCATACGGTACTGTGACACCCCCAGGTACAACACATTACAATAGTCCAGCCTTGAAATAATCAATGCCTGGAGCACCGCCTTCCTTGCAGTTTCTGGTACCAAATCCAGGATTTTTTTCAGGGTCTTAAGGATTCCAAAACAATTCCCAGCCAGCGTCTTAACCCCTTCCGTGCTCATGACGAGCTGAGCTCGTCATGAGCACACCCGTTAACATTATAGTCCAGCACAGCAGGGGAAGTTCAAGAGCAGCCAAGGTGTTAATTTGACTGTCAAAGGACAGCTTCTGCTTGAACCAAATGTTCAAGTTTTTAAACTTGGACTAAGGGCTTGGTAGAGGGCCAAGAGTTTCAGGCCACCAAGAGTTTGATCAGGTGTTGGGTTGCTTGCCCAAGATCAAAACCTCTGTCTTCACTCTCGGATATGTCATTACAAGTGTAATTACGACAAGCAACTCTGTTCACAAGTCGTTTGGGACCGCTCAGTGGTCTGCCTTTTGGTTTGTAAGTAACTTACCACATCTGCTGCATTTTTCTTCATGTTTTTACGTTTTTTCACCATGAGCATTTCAGACTTTTTACTACATTATTTGTTGAATATGTTCTTATCCTGCACTTTTTGCCATGCAAATTGTTCTCCATATGCAATGTAAGTCTTTGCACTATGCAATCCTTACACTTCACCCCGAAACATTTATCAATCCTACTAATTATGATTTGCTAATTTTCTCCTTCAACAGCGTGCTTATGCTTTGTTCTCGCCCAGTGCCTGATGATGACCCTCTAGTCATGATCGGGTCGAAACACCAACGACCATAACATGTTTAGAAATGATTTCACTGTTAATTGTTGCTAAGCAAATACATATTATCCAATTTTGAGTCTTGCCTCAATTGCTTCTAGATACACATAGGGATACGGGACAGCCATTTGTTTCTTTTGAAAACACATTCTTTTAGAACTTTCTCAATGAGAATGCTTTGATAGATGTTTTTTCTCATCAGAAATGTGTTGTATTCCTGGGCCACAAAAAATCACAATGTTTCTTTATTTTTGTTTTTAAATCCCAGCTGGAACCTTATGGCCGGTTCAGATGTGATTAAAAGAATTCTTTGTAGATGTCTCTGCTCAAAATGTGCGGAGTGTTTTTAACTGGCAGACAACAGTGTGCAACTCCCTACGTAACAGTAGGGAAGGTGTTGGAATAGGAAGCTATAATATTTCTAATGTTAGCACACCATCTACTGCAAGTCGATGTAATGACTTGCGTAGTAATGGCAGTGCGTGGTAACAATGCGGTCGTTGTAACGACCACGTTGTAAGCGCATCGAGATGTGATGCCCGCGTTGTAGTGGCTGTTTCCCGCCTCTCACTGCTCTGTCCAATGAAGCCCCTCCGAGTGCACCGAGATGTGTTGCTTTGCAGTTAGGTTGGCACTGTACAGATGTCCTCCATAACACACACATACACGGATAGGAGACCCTGCAAGCTTTAGGCACCGCGTCATACTCCAGTAGGAACATGCACGAGGAAAGGTCTATCCCTCAGACAGAGACATTTCAAAGTCTTCAATTAACAAGCATAAGCTAAGGCAACATGTCTCGATTTTACAACCTATTGAATTTGTCAATTTTTTTTAGACACGCTGCGTATCGTACTAAAACAATTACTTAGGTGGCAGAAGTAGGTGATGTGTAAGGCTGTTTTGGTTGGTATTGTTCTTTATTGATTGTACATGTAGGGGTAGTTTTGAAAATTAAAAAAGCCCAGCTGACCCAGATTGAGGCTAACACAGACCTGATCGGCTGCTCTCATGCTTAAATAAGTGAACGCCCCTTGCTGGATGAAAGCATCCACTGCACATGCTAAAAACATTTTACAACAAGGGTGTCCAACATTTATGCACAAGTACTTAACTGTTCCCTGATTTTCTGGAAATCTATTTAAAATAAATATACTGGGAACCCGAATTAAATCTGTTGTGGCTGCAACTGTTGCAGCATACTAGCCATACTAGACTCATTTGCAAATTTTAAAAAGTAAGAAATTTACTCCAATGGATAAAATCTACAGGAGTAAATAACTGACTTTTTTTGCAAACTGGGCCCAATTAATGTATATGGGAATCATTCAAGTATCCACTAGTTATCCTAAAATCCCAGCATTCATCAAGACATTTTTGACAAACATTGGACACTTCTGTTTTAGACACTTAGCATATGCATTTCCAACCCATAAACTCTCAAATGTGAGACAAAGAGATTTTGCGGTGAGTAATTTTCGATGAAAAAGCGAGCAACAGAAAGCTGAAGGATGGTAATATTTCCGTTTTGCTATTTGGGGAAAAATAGATATGGGTTGCTGATTTTGTATTTTCCTGTAACTGTTAACAGCGTGTTGTCTGACATGGCGGCAATTTATTCAATTTTGACATCAAGATCCGTAATGGGGCATTACCATAAAGAGAGACAATTGCGAGGAATGTAATGCGAGCAATGAAAATAAGCGCCTTTTATTTCACAACCGCGTGTTCTCATATGGTAAAAAGGAAAACAACAGCTTTTTAAGAATTTGAGTCAAACACAAACTTTAATGCTTGGCATACTTACTTTTAAAGATGTGTGCGCTCTGCCAACCATGACAATTTGAAGAGCGTCGGATCCTGCAGTGATCTTGTTTCCACTGTATGCTAAATGAGATGGGAACAGTGCTATATTTTAGGCCTACTTTTCAGAAAAAGACTAGAAAGGGCAATTAATTTAGTCAGTATGTATATGTCTCCTAAGAACTGCATTGTGTTTAAAACAGGACTTCCAGTTGCGGAGCTTCTGAATTCAACTGGTTGGCTGCTTTCACCTTCTTCTCACATTCCCGCTGCATAAATTATGAATCTTGGAAATACTATTGTCTTCTCCGTCATCTGGTTTCTCTCACAGTTGGGGAAAGGAAATACAGAGGGCTGCCTCTTCCCCTACAGTGCCAAGGCTTGATGGTGCAAATTCCAAGAGCACGGTAGAAGAGCGTCCCTTTTTGTTAACGGAGTATGAGTGCTCATATGGAAAAAGTGCATTTTGCTTGGACCACTGAACATACCTTAATCATTGCTGTCACATGGAATAAAACCCAAACATGAGGTTCCACTAGTTCTGTCATGGAGGACAGTTATCCCATATATTTGTTTTTTAGTTTACTTTATTTTAAGGTTTAAACAACACATGTAACAGGTGTACAACCATTGTCAGCATTCATTAAGAGCATAATCATTTGCATAGCTCACATGGTACAAAGCCCCAGCAATTTGCATGATATGGGCAATCTCGTGAGCATCCAGGTAGTAGTACATGACACCTAGTCTGTATCTCCCTTTGAACCTGTTTGACTGTCCAGTCCCGTTTGACTCTGTGCACTCGTTTGTGACCCCTCATCCAGAAAATCATGAACCTATCCCATTATTGAAGTGGTGGAGGCAGTATTTTTAAATATCTCAAGATTGCTCCATCACATTACTCTCCAGAACAGCTTAGATGTTATGCATCTCTTGCCTGAAGTCTGGTCTAATTTCATAGGACAGATTTTTGAATACTTCGGGCAAGCGCTCACCCCGGCCAACATCCTCCTGGGGGAATTCAGTGTCTATTGGGGCAATGATAGATGCAACTCACAACAAAATGAGAGCCTTGCATCTCCTCTTCACTGGTATGTCTGATGTTGAATCATTCTCCCATATCGCTACTGACTGGTGTGACCTCTTATCTATCGACTTCCATGTCCATATCATCTCCACTCCGAGCGTCCCAAACACTGTCCGCAAAAATCTGGAATGGTCCTCTGAAAAAGTTGGTTCCAATTGATTTCCTGGATCCATGTTAAAAGTCAGTCACCTCAATGTACCTGTTGATATCGACTGCTGCTAAAATACCACAACAATACCATCTGTAACACTGTCATCCTCATCAATTTTCATCATAAATTGCACCAACATAACAAATTCAGCCAACCTTTTCTCCCACAAATACTCTTAGAGAAAATGATAATTGTGATCAGTGAATGATTCTGGAGCAGCTCCACATCTCCTGCATGACTGACCAAACTAAAAGAACTGAGAAGAAATCTGTCTTACAAACCATAAACAATAACAGCAAAACTACTGCCAACCAAACCCCACAATCCTTTAACTCCATTATAACCACTTGAAATCCAGCCCAGCACCAAAGTGTGCATTGCTCTTCCCTCAGTCTCTGAATACAAGCTGATATTCTTTTTGCCAACAATCTGTTCTATTAAAAATCACAGACATTGCAATCTTTTTTAAAACTTAGCGATAAAGTTTAACACGACTGTTCAACAGGTATTCAAATTTCTCCAGCAATGGCAATGATAGAAACAGCAAGATACAAGTCGACCACGCCCTTAATGACATAAGCCACGCCCACTCGAGAGACCTCCTCCCAGTTTTTTAATTCCACTTAAAGCCCTGGGTACTTCTCTGCTTGATGTCTTGTAGCCCTTCTCCCCAACTATGAAAAAAATGTATATCTCTTATTGCAGGAAGAGGGGTTTATATCTGTGAAATGGTTCTAACTAACAGCGCCCTGGGCAGCAGGCCCGGCACTGCACAGTATTTTATTGGCTCACGATTGTCATTTTTGCTTCATTTAATGTAACGTTTGCTTTTGTATTTTTTTCACTTGTAATGTTCTTATGTATCAGTTCTGTTCCTATTGTGAAGCGCTCTGACACCTTCGGGTAAAGTCCGCGCTATATAAAAACGCACAAATAAATAAATAATAAATACACCTCAGGTGGGCCTGCAGAGATGTGTCTGAAGCCAGCACATCGTGTCAGCCTCACGTGACACCGCCTTCCTCTGCCTTCTGAATAATGTTTGCACTTTGGTTCTTACAGAAGTGTCTGTGAGTCAGGCGGTGGAGGGGGTGGGGTTCACTCAGGGGGGCGCAGGGGCATATTTCAGCTTTTCGGATCGATGTTGATGTGTTTACAGGTGCCGGGCGCAGAGTACACACTGCACAATAATGGGTTTTTTGTTGTCTTTGTGTCGATTCAAGGCTCGTTCACTTTGTAACTTGTCAATTGAGTATCTGTAACTGGAAGGCGACCGAGCAGGCTGTTTGGACAGAGCAGAAACAAACAGGCCGCTCAATCAAGTTGAAGTGCTTGTGCTGGCTCCGAAGAGTGCTGCTGCACACAAAGAGCGCCCCCCAGGCCCCCCCTGCTCGCGCCCACCTCCGCGAATCCCTTTCAAGCGCTACAGTTCAATATCGCGCTGTTCCTATTATACGCGCATTCACTTTTCAATTAGTTGACAATGTATGAAGGATGACGTATTGACCGCAACAGGTCAAGTGTGGGGGCTCAGCAGCAAACATTGACACAGGAAACAATGCAGATGTTTAGATTATATGTGCAAAAAGCCAACTGCCAAAAGCAAACAGCGGCAATGAATAGAAATGCAGCCGCCATTCACCCTGAGAGCACGTTACAGAAACAACCGATACAATGGCGTTTCTCTCCAGCGCAGTTTGGAGGCTTTTTACTCAAAGGGCGCCCCCTCCCCTTAAGAGGGGTACAGAGGCCCAGACATCAGAGGACCCCCTTGCCCAGGCAGCCAAAGAATGGTAAGGTGATAGAAGCAGAGGCCTTGGCCATACCATAAATCACCCACACTCTATCTAAACTGCAATGTACTGCAAAACAGGTCATCCTGGCCTTATTTATGAGGCCTGTACGCCGTCATTGCGTCACTTTGTGTGACGCTGCGGTGGGGTAAAAAATGCTCAGGACTGCGCCCTATTTACAAAGTGACGCATCTAGGCAGATGCGTCACTTTGTAAACCCCTAAGATACATTATATCTGCGTCAGGTATAATGTATTCAGGGTGGGTGTTCTAACGCAGGAAAGGCATACAGAAGGGACGCAGTGAAATCTGTGAGATTTCACTGCGCCACTTCTAGGGCGTCACCAAGTCAGATCCTTACACCTGCTTGAAGCAGGCGTAAGGAGTGACGCAGGGGTTTTCACCTGGGGCTGGCCCCAAGTGAAAAGACACATTGTTTTCAGACACACTCCGGCAATGCAGCAATTTTGCACCTAAAGATACGTCAGGAACACTGACGTATCTGTAAATTCTTGCGACATGAAGTGCTGCACAGTAAATATGGCGCATCCATGGTGTCTCAAGGATGGCGTACTGAAAAGAATTGCATCACTGTTTTCCCACAGTGATGCAACAATTTTCATAAATTAGGCCCCCTCTTGGGTCCTCACATGAAAGTTTACTTCAGCCTGGGTCCAATTAAAAATCAGTAGGAGGGCGCATCTCCCATCACGCAGGTGCTCCCCACGGTGCAACCAGAGGCTGATCTAGTGCAAAGATTTTCAGAGCCTTAGAAAAGGGTCATGTTGCACTCATGGTTTCTTAACAAGATATTTTTGAGCCCATTTGTTGCAATATGATGCCCTCTTGTGGTGGAGCTGTAAGGCAGCTGCCTATAGAAGCCTTTACGTAGCACTGGCCAAGTACCTCCTGTAGTGTCCTTCTGGACACGTTCTAGGGTCTCAGCCGGCGCATGTTTTACCAGCCACTCCCCCAAGGCTGGCCACACTCACACCCCACCCATCCAACACAGGCGTCACAAGTGACGTGCGCCTTCTAGTAAAAGGGCACAAGTGCACGTGCCCATGGCGGATGTATGACATTACAACGCATGCATTTACATCGCATGCCTTTACAACGCAAGTATTACAACGCAGTCCATTACAACGCATAGTGCTTTGGGGCGCTGGATAGTGAATAGTTTAATTTACTATTCCAACTCCAGTCCCCGTGGACACTAGGGAAGGTTATTGGATAGTAAATTAACCTATTCCCTATCCTAGAGCGTCCCTCAGAGCAATGCGTTGTAATAGTTTGCGTTGTAATGGTTGCGTTGTAAAGGCTCTGCAATGTAAAAGTTGCATTGTAAGTGTTGTTCACCGCCCGGGCCAGTTAACGAAGCATACCCGCGGTCTGTGTCAATCGTTTTAGTAGAATGTGGGCCTAGGGCCACAACTCTACATCTCCATCAACTGCAACTCTGCCACGTAGGATCACAAAACTGGACATCTAAGTTGTTGGAACCAGGCATGGGAATTTGCTGCTTTGTTGTTAAGCGGACAGTGGCAAAATTTGTGTTACATCTGCATAATTTGCGTAATTTTGCATTACTCTTGTTCTGCAGAATTCCAAACATGACGCTGTCATGCTGTGCTTTATAAATACAATTTCATCTTTTAATTACAGGCTGTTCATGGTAAAAACATATGACAAATGTGCCATTTACGGTAAAACTTTACAGCAAACTCACAGGAACAAAGTGAATAACAGAGCATGAGCGGCTGATGCTCACAGTGCTTTTGTTAGTGATATTTTGCAAAATCCATCCGCGAATCAACAATTCAAGTGAGGAGGCCTTTCCCACTAAAGTACAGCATCAAACGCCACTTATGTATTTTGCATAACTACATTTAAATCTGAATAGTTTTTGCCAACATTTGCATATTTATGCAAAAGCAAGTTATATACATTTCTCACACCACTAATGTGAAGCCCCACTAAATCAGGCCTTGGGATCTGTGCTGTGGACCCTAGTGAGACTGTTGTTCTTGCGGGCGGCTCCTCTGACAAAGCGGAGGAGCGTCACCCCACTGCTTTTCAGCACTGCAAACAAATAAAAATAAAATGATAACTTGAGGTTATTATTATTAAATATTTCCATGCTGAGGCAGTTTTGCAGGGCGGATTGGGTGAGCTGCTCACAGAGCAGGGTAGGAGTAGTTGTGGCACTTTCTAAGTGCGCAAGATGGTTTGGCCGGCCGTCTTGGGCCAGCAAAACAGTCATGCGCACTTATAATGTTCACCACCGGGCTGTATTGCACAGCTTGGGTGGAGAACATGCCCAGGCTCTCAGTCCCTGTCTGAATGCCAAACCACGGTGACAGCAGCTTCATGATTGGCTTAGGGGAGCCTGGGTGCTTCCTGCTTCCGGTTCACACAGAAGGAAGCGAGGGAAGATAGGCGGCCAGCAGGTAAGTGATCTTTTTTTTTAAACCCGTCTCACTGTCACTGCCTAGGAACAGCTGCCACTGGTAGTACTAATGCCTCTTTTCCTGCATTATTGATGTAGGCGAATCTGACAAATCACGTCAGGGGTCATTTAGCGCTCAGAAGATGCAGGACATCTGCCAAAAAGCTGTGAGCTCATAGAGCACTGGTTGGACGGGCCGGGCCGGCTACGTCAACCAAGCCTATAGCCGCCACTCCCCAGGTGGAGGACTCCCCACCCAATTAAAGATTCATGGCTGCCTGGCAGGACTCTCTAAGCCTAAAGTGGAGCCACTGGTGAAACTGCTCCACTGCACGATGATGGAAGTATCGAGCTGGTACCAGGTTGGGTTTTGTTTTTTTCAGAAACAAACTTGCAAAGCGAGAGAATGTTTTTAAAAAACAAACAATCAATGTCCCTAGCATGCACTGATTTTTCTCCCTGTGAGTGGGAGCTGCTTATTGTTTTCCCTGCCTTGGACTGCAATGCTGCTCAGAACCAGAGTGGAAAAAACAGTGCCAGTCGCTCCATCCTTAATAAGGCGTGGAAACCATCACTGTGACGTCACCGCCCAGTTGTGGTCAGGCAATCGGGTCTAGGGTTTCTGCTAACAGATCCTCCTGAGGTTCAGCCGGTGGAAATTTGCGGTTCTCTGAACTCTAAATGGAGCAGGAGAACTGAAGAACAGGACATTTACTGGTTTTTGGAGCATAACCCACATCAGCCAAACTCTAAATGACCCAATTTGTCTTTTTGCCCCTCTCTTCCCTTATTTCACAAGATTGTGCACACTTAGAGACAGATTATCACTATATTGGGGACCACCTGAGAAACTGAACATTTGCACCGTGTGTAGGTGCTGAGGTAGAATGCTCTGAATGGTTGTGCATGACAATTGTTGGACTGGAAAATACTTCCCGTCGACTCCTCTTATTAGCATTATGCTTAAGATAGCATTTGCAGCACCATTTTGCCCTTAGCCGCCATTTTGTGCCATGATCAAAATGAAGCTTCTGTCTCATACTGTCTGCCTCAGCAGAAAAAGTAGCCTTGATTGTTTCTTTTTATTATTCAAGGTTGAGCTTCGTTGCACTGATGAATAGCTCTGCTCTGTGTATGCCTGCCTTTCTTTATATGCAGCTCTGTTCCCACTCTCTGAGAGACGGGCACGGGTTGAGTAACCTTGAAGCTAAGATAAGGTGTTCCTGGTCTCAGGATGGTAGCTCATCCTTCTGTGCCTACTTTGATAACGTGCTCCAACTGGAAATTTCCAGTCTGCCCGGGTCCTGTTGGGTATTGGAAATGTATAATATCGGATGTTATGTTGGGGAGGGCCAGTCCCTCGGCAGCTATCTCAGGAGGCTGGTCAGACCAGACTCCGCTCGAGCGCATACTAATAAAATAACTTTGGTTTATATTTTCTACTGTTTGACCGACTCTTCATTTGTATGGAAGGCTGAGAGGTGGTCGCGAGTTACCCAGGTGGCCCTAATCGGGTCACTTGCTTCACAATCTCTGGTTCAGAATGTAGCCCTGGTTTCTGTCCTTGGGGACACCATATTCTGAAGGTGATACGTCGGAATTGGCACTGGCATGAAAAGGAACTGGCACACTTCCTCGTCCACAGCGTAGACAGAAATATATATTTTCAGATCACCTTCATGTACAGTGACCACCACCCTCAAAGTGATTACAGATAGTTTCCAGTCCTGAATTTCTGTGTGATAGCACAATGCATTCTGGATGTTGTCGTCTTGTTTTGCTTCCATTGAACTAATTAGACTAACACACCTGGAATCAAGGGTTTATAGGGGGCATTTCAGGACTGGATACTGTGTTCTTAATGATATGGAGTGAGGTGGATGGGCAGACAGATCAGATGACCCAGCTCATATCCAGCTCATTGTGTGAACTGGGTACAGATGTGCAGTACTTCATTGTGGTCTGTGTCTCTTAATGGTCCACCAAGAGGTCATTCATGCCTAGAGTCCCGAGCCGAGAAACCTGTTGCAGGGACTTTGGTGTGGGTGGAGCCTGGGACAGGCCTGACAGTGGATCTCACCTTTGTCACACCTCATCCACCAGGCTTGGTACCTCTGAGAGCAGCCATTTGGAAGAAAAATAATTAGGAACTGGTTTGAAATAGAACGTAAAAACGGACAGATGACAGCAAGAACTATTGCATAAACAAGGTGTGTGATACAAAAATATGACTTTTATTTTATTTTATTCAAATATTATTCTATACACAATATCGTTATTCTGTTACAAGTAATTATCGTGTGTAAACCTCCATTATACATGTGACTATCAGTCTACATATACATCCTATACATATTTCAAGTGATTGGTAAGGGCTTGGAGGTTATGTGGAAGATTGTTTCAACACACTATACATAAAAACATGGCTAGGTATGACATCAGCCACCTGCCTCAGGTCACTCACTTACTGCCACTTAAGAGTCCCGAGCACTGAGATTTTCTACATGACCCTGTGTAAAGGTTTTATCTCTTGTTTTTTTACGTATGGTATAACCTTTTATGAAAAATACACAAATGTACCGGTAAACCACAATTCAAGCCATTTGCATGATTTTCATGACACTTTGTGTAAAAAGTTACATGATTGTATATACCCCTCGGTCTGAAGATCCCAACAGTTCCAGATAATCTCCCTCCCTGTAACTCTGATGTAGGCTAGAGCTAGAAGACCTTCCTCCCTTGCCTTGCAAAAATTGTGATTCCCTATTTTGCGGATGCATTTAGAGAATCGACATTTGCAATTCCCTAAATGCTATGCTAGTAGGCACTGCAAATTGCGATATTACTTTACGGAATCGCAAATTACCACCAAATTCAGGTTGGTGGTAATTTGCGATTTCTAGAAAAAAAACACTTTTTTGCTTTTTTTAAAAAGTGCCATGTGGCGCACATACATGCCCTTAAGGGCCACATGTGCACACATGCACTTTTCAGGGGTGCAAAAGGCTGACCTTTTGGAACCCTTGCACCCTTGAAATTGCATGAGCAATTTGCGAGTACCCACTGGTTACTTGCAATTTGCGCATGCAATTCCCATTCATTCCTATTGGTCCATAGGAATGAATGGGAAGGGATTCTTTAATTGTGAGTGGCAATTTGTGAGTCGCAATTAAGGAATGCGTAGGAATCACAATTATTATTGACGCACACCGCCCTGTGACTTTCACTGGTGAGACTGTCACTTGTAAAGGCATGAGGACTTACAAGACTATTACTTGTGAACGCCACGATATTGGTGAGACTGTCACCTGTAAAGGTTTGGGTACTGGCGAGACTGTCGCTGGCGAAGGCACAGTATCTAGTAAGACTGTCACTTGAGGAGCCCACGGCACTGGCAAGACTGGCTTGTTAAGGCCTGGGCACTGGCAACAGGGTCTGTTCAAAGGCTAGACGACTGACGAGCGCCATTTGCAAGCATGAGCGTAGGAAGTGTGAGGGACACAGGGGATATATCGCCCCCAGAGTTTAGAGTGGAGAGGACACAGGAGACAAGGGTGGGTGGGACAAGGGGACAACATAATTTACTCTCTACCTTCTGTGATTAACAGGGCCATAAGCGCACAAAAGCTCTACCTATAACGTCCCTGAACTTGACCAGTGACCTGCCCCCAGTTACCTGTGATTGTGTGTCTCAGCCTGGGCTGCTGCAGCTTGAGTTTCTCTGGGCTCCACTGGGCAGTGCCTGGAGTCTTGTCTCCGCAGCACTTGAGTTTTTAACAGGTCTTAAAAGACCATTTACATCCCTTTGGAACTGGCTAAGGGGACTTTGTTTTATTCATTGGTTCCAGTACACCGTGTGTCCCCATTCTGCCTATTCAATATTCCCTACATTCGTATTTTATTTTTACTGCCACAGTGGAAGGATGCAGTTCATGAAAAGGCATCTCATGAGTAGCGATGCCACCTTTCCAAAAAATAACAATACTGGCCATTTGTTGTTGTTTAAATGGTCTGCAAAGGCCTCACTTGAAACTAAACAGGGCTGTAAATTAAATGGTATGTATTCATTTGTAATATGAATTTTCTGTCTTTGTTTCCTTTTATTTAATTAAACTAAACTTAAACTATAATTATTAGACCTGGATCATTAATGCAGCCCTAAAATACATTTGAAAGTGCTTTCTAGCTGTGTTTACTGTTTGAAGTATGCAAAAATAAGTGCTAAAAATACAGGCTTTAAGCGATTTTGCTTATTTTTGTACCGGCCGGGACATCAAGATGCCAGTGGTGCCAATATAAATCCGGTCAGTTGGCAACCCTAGTCAGGGTACTGGAAGTTTGTTGTAGGAACAGCACATTATTTATTTCCTACACCCTCCATCCCTGATTGATGCCATAATAGCAATAGTTCAACACATCTGAAACCCGACCGCAGCAGTCAACACAATACTGAGTTACTCCGGGTGTCTGGGAATACATTCTGCATTCAGACAACTCCATTCTCACTCTCACCCTTCACTTTCATGTTCACCCGGCACTGACAGCGATCACACTGCACTCACAATGTTCACCATGCACTCACGCCATTCAGCCGCCTCCTACCCTGAACTCACACAAGCAAACCGCTCCCTTCACGCACATGACACTCCCCTCACTTGTTACTTTCACTGCTCACCCCACACTCACAGCAATCACACTGCACTCACAATGTTACCCTACACTCACACCATTCATCCACCTCTTACCCTGTGCTCACACCAGCACGCCGCTCACCTTGCACTCACAGTGACCACACTGCACTCATGTACTTTGCCAAGAACTCACGCCATTCTCCCTTCACTTACCCTGCAGCTACATGAGCACACAGCTCACCCTGCACTCATGCTTTTCATCCTGCACATACATAGGCACACCACTCACCCTGCACTCATGTGACATTTCACTCCCCTGTCACTGTCACGTTTCACTTTGCAATCTCAAACAAGCACATTTACCACCATGCATTAATTCCTCCCACTCTGCACTTTCACCCGCACCCAAACTCGTATGTCACATCACTCAACCTGCAGTCACTCCTCTCACCCTATTCTCACACTATCACATCACTCACTGTGCACTCATATGGACACTCCTGCCACTCACACAGCTCACCCTTCACTCACATCTTCATGCACATCTTCACTACATGGGCACAGCCCTCACCCTGCACTCACACCAAACAAACAAGCACAGCACTCACCCTGGAATCACATCACTCACCCTGCACTACCTCCTCTCACCCTGCTCGCACACGGACAAACCCCTCAGCCTGCATTCATACAGGCATTCTCTTAATCTTGTCTGCATACAGGGACAATATTCTGCCGGAACTCATAGGGACACACCACTCATTCTACACTAACTCCTCTTACAACGCGCTCACCAGTCACTCTCACAAATCACCATTCACTCTTGCCACTCATCCTAGACCATACACAGGCATACCACTCACCCTGCATTTAAACAACTCACACCACCCTGCACTCTCCCCTCTCACTCTGCACACACCACTTTTCTCACTCAACACCCACATGGGCCCTCCTCCCACATTGCATTCATGCAGTTCACCCGACACTCACATGTGCACATTTTCTCTCTACACTCACACCACTCATGCTGCATTCACTTACACTATTCTCCTTCACCCAGCACTTTCATGAGCACACCTCTTACTCTGCACATATAAAAAATTACACAACTCTTATGAATGTACACATGTTTCTACAGAGTCACCCATCGAATACCTGCTCTTTCCGTAGTACTAGATATCTACTTAATTCCATCTTCAACAAAGGGGCTGGTACAAGAGGGTTAGAGTGGACTGAGAATGTGGGATGGCACAAGGAGGGAGACTATGGGCGAGGCTTTGGGATATGGTGCTGGATTGAGGATTGTGTGACACCTTCAGCCATTCATGGCTTTCTATTCACCGCAATGCTTTATTCCAGGTCACATAGTTATCTTTTCATGCACGTTGTGTCTCAAGCACCCAAAAATTTAAAGTGTTACTGGATACAATCAATGGCATTGAAGAAGTCAAGCATTTTATAAGATCTGCTTTATTATTACATGTTAGAAACTGGATTAGTTAATTTCCAATACTGTAACTGCTTGATTCACACGTGAAACCAAATATAAGCTCCACGCAGCTATTTTAAGGAAGTGCCCTTTTTATTCACATCATACTTGTAACAAACATTGACAAGGCACTATATTCTAATTTTTGAGTAGGCTAAAGAGAATATGCTTTTATTAAGTTTCACTAAAAGGCAGATATACCAGAAGAAGCAGGGCAAGCTTTTCTAGCACAAAAAACCCCCAAATTGATTAATTGAAGTATGAGTGGCAGTGTGTCTGTGTGTAAATGTGACAGAGTACAAAGGTACGAAAGAGTGCAAGAGATATATAGTGAGAATGTGCATGTCATTGCATGTGTGTTATGCATGCAAGGGTGCTGCTGGTCTGGCATACTGGAGGTTATTCTTGCCTTATGGACAAGGGCATTAACAGCACATGGATGGGAGGTGTTACCTATGGCAAACTGAAGGCCCTGATTTGCATCTATGAAGACACCATCATTGGCTGCAGGGTCTCAAACTGGCTAACTGAGAAAGCCGCTAACCCAGTCATACCCAGCGGCAGGGACACAGAACATGCGCCAACACACCTGGCTGAAAGCCCTGAAATGATACACGCAATTCTTAGCATATGAGGTGAATCCATAGCATAATGTTGGGACTGATATTTGTGGTAACTGTTGTCATAATATTTCCAGTACTCATTTTATAGGGGGGTGTCAATGGCAAAATGCTGATCCTTATATACCGGAGGGAATTTGTAGAGGTACCCATGACGGGGACTGAAGTGTCCATGCTAAATTTCTGGCACTGTCATATTGAATGTACTCATTGGCATAGGGGGCTCACTCAAGAAAAAAATAACACTTTGGTAATGTAGAAGTTATTTCAGACTTAAGACATTTGAAAAAAATCAGATCTACTCCTAGGAAAATCCAGACTTCCCTGGTGCACCATGAAAGTACTGGAATATTACATGAATGCCCTATAAGTGTCTGCAGTGTTTTCGAAATTTGATCCCAGAAATTTCAAAATAAGTCTCAGGGATAAGTATACTCTCCCTTAAATCATCTACAAGAAACCTGTTAAATTGTTTTTCTTGCTAGAATTATGGGGGGAAGTATTACACCCCACCACTTACATAGATCTTTTTTCCCATATAATGGCTATGATGTTAGCTCAGACCCCGTTTCTGGAAATACTTGTCCTGCTCCATTGCTGCTCCAACCCCCATCTGGCGTTGACTTTGGTGGGAGGTGCTTTGTTCAAAAATAATTTGTGGTTTAAAAGCACATGAAATTCCTTGTGCATCAGGCAGTTGTCAGGCAACAATAAAAAAATGTCAAATGTCAAGATAACTCTGATGTTTAATATTCCTACTAGTGAAAGTTCAGAATTTTGTATAGTGGAAGTCTTGTCTCACCGTAAAGTAGCAATGAGGGTTAGTGTGCCTGCTGCAAAAACATGTACCATGCAGATCACAGAACTGAGTGTGAGTGAACTTTGAGTAGCACTATAAAAAAATATACATAATTTTTCTACATTGGTGTAATTACTTTGTGAATGTGAATAACGATAACGCATACCTGCAAACTCTGACTACATGCCAGCCTTTTTCAACATTGATTTCACTTCAAAACTATGCAATTGCTTTTTTTCAATAGGTGTACGGTCTCACACAACGGGCGATTTGTATAGGGTGACTGGAAAGTCCACAAGGTTGTCCCTGTCCTCCCCCCCCCCCGAAATTTTGTGTCTCCTATGCCCATGCTTGCAAGGTCAGGGGGCTCACAAGACTGTGGCTTGTAACGGCCAGGGGACTGCCAACAGAGTCCCTTCCAAGCCAGGCGACTGCAGGACTGTGGCTTGCAAAGGCCAGGGGACTGGCAGGGCTGTGGCTTGCAAAGGCCAGGGGACTGGCAGGGCTGTGGCTTATGAAGGCCAGGGGACTGGCAGGGCTGTGGCATGCAAAGGCCAGGGGACTGGCAGGGCTGTGGCTTGTGAAGGCCAGGGGACTGGCAGGGCTGTGACATGCAAAGGCCAGGGGACTGGCAGGGCTGTGGCATGCAAAGGCCAGGGGACTGGCAGGGCTGAGGCATGCAAAGGCCAGGAGACTGGCAGGGATGTGGCTTGCAAAGGCCAGGGGACTGGCAGGGCTGAGGCATGCAAATGCCAGGGGACTGGCAGGGCTGTGGCATGCAAAGGCCAGGGGACTGGCAGGGCTGTGGCATGCAAAGGCCAGGGGACTGGCAGGGCTGTGGCATGCAAAGGCCAGGGGACTGGCAGGGCTGAGGCATGCAAATGCCAGGGGACTGGCAGGGCTGTGGCATTAAAAGGCCAGGGGACTGGCAGGACTGTGGCATTCAAAGGCCAGGGGACTGGCAGGGCTGTGTCATGCAAAGGCCAGGGGACTGGCAGGGCTGTGGCATTAAAAGGCCAGGGGACTGGCAGGGCTGAGGCATGCAAAGGCCAGGGGACTGGCAGGGGTGAGGCATGCAAAGGCCAGGGGACTGGCAGGGCTGTGGCATGCAAAGGCCAGGGGACTGGCAGGGCTGTGGCATTAAAAGGCCAGGGGACTGGCAGGGCTGTGGCATTAAAAGGCCAGGGGACTGGCAGGGCTGTGGCATGCAAAGGCCAGGAGACTGGCAACAGAGTCCCTTCCAAGCCAGGCGACTGCAGGGCTGTGGCTTGCAAAGGCCAGGGGACTGGCAGGGCTGTGGCATGCAAAGGCCAGGAGACTGGCAGGGTTGAGGCATGCAAAGGCCAGGGGACTGGCAGGGCTGTGGCATGCAAAGGCCAGGGGACTGGCAGGGCTGTGGCATGCAAAGGCCAGGGGACTGGCAGGGCTGTGGCATGCAAAGGCCAGGGGACTGGCAGGGCTGTGGCATGCAAAGGCCAGGGGACTGGCAGGGCTGAGGCATGCAAATGCCAGGGGACTGGCAGGGCTGTGGCATGCAAAGGCCAGGGGACTGGCAGGGCTGTGGCAAGCAAAGGCCAGGGGACTGGCAGGGCGGTGGTATGTGAAGAAAAGGGGACTGGCAGGGCTGTGGCTTACGTGGCGTACGAAGGCGAGGGGACTGGCAGGGCGGTGGCAGGCAAAGGCTAGGGGACTGGCAGGGCTGTGGCTTGCAAAGGCCAGGGGATTGGCAGGGCGGTGGCAGGCAAAGGCGAGGGGACTGGCAGGGCGGTGGCAGGCAAAGGCTAGGGGACTGGCAGGGATGTGGCTTGCAAAGGCCAGGGGACTGGCAGGGCTGTGGCATGCAAAGGCCAGGGGACTGGCAGGGCTGTGGCAGGCAAAGGCCAGGGGACTGGCAGGGCTGTGGCAGGCAAAGGCCAGGGGACTGGCAGGGCTGTGGCAGGCAAAGGCCAGGGGACTGGCAGGGCTGAGGCATGCATTGGCCAGGGGACTGGCAGAGCTGTGGTATGTGAAGGCCAGGGGACTGGCAGGGCTGTGGCAAGCAAATGCCAGGGGACTGGCAGGGTTGAGGCATGCATTGGCCAGGGAACTGGCAGAGCTGTGGTATGTGAAGGCCAGGGGACTGGCAGGGCTGTGGCAAGCAAAGGCCAGGGGACTGGCAGGGTTGAGGCATGCATTGGCCAGGGGACTGGCAGGGCTGTGGCAGGCAAAGGCAAGGGGACTGGCAGGGCTGTGGCATGCAAAGGCCAGGGGACTGGCAGGGCTGTGGCAAGCAAAGGCCAGGGGACTGGCAGGGTTGAGGCATGCATTGGCCAGGGAACTGGCAGAGCTGTGGTATGTGAAGGCGAGGGGACTGGCAGGGCTGTGGCAAGCAAAGGCCAGGGGACTGGCAGGTTTGAGGCATGCATTGGCCAGGGGACTGGCAGGGTTGAGGCATGCATTGGCCAGGGAACTGACAGAGCTGTGGTATGTGAAGGCGAGGGGACTGGCAGGGCTGTGGCAAGCAAAGGCCAGGGGACTGGCAGGTTTGAGGCATGCATTGGCCAGGGGACTGGCAGAGCTGTGGCATGAAAAGGCCAGGGGACTGGCAGGGTTGAGGCATGCAAAGGCCAGGAGACTGGCAGGGCGGTGGTATGTGAAGAAAAGGGGACTGGCAGGGCTGTGGCTTACGAAGGCGAGGGGACTGGCAGGGCTGTGGCTTGCGAAGGCGAGGGGACTGGCAGGGCTGTGGCTTGCGAAGGCGAGGGGACTGGCAGGGCTGTGGCAGGCAAAGACGAGGGGGCTGGCAGGGCTGAGGCATGCAAAGGCCAGGGGGCTGGCAGGGCGGTGGCATGTAAAGGCCAGGGGCTGGCAGGGCGGTGGCATGTAAAGATGAAGGCGAATATTGGAAAATCCACTTCCAAGGCAGTGAAATATCACCTGTTATTCTTGTTAAAGAGCAGTTTGGCTTAAGATGCATAGAAAAGCCGTCTTATCGCCCCTGTTCGTAAGCCAAGAAGCTCGCCTGGAGAGGGCTTGCTGGGCATTATGATAAATCTTTTGTTTTCATGCCCTGAAATGTTCTCATTGTGTCCAGCTAATTTATCATCTGCTATTTACCTTCCAGAGCACACAGGCTCCAGCGTTGAGAGGCTAATCTCTGCTGTAGGTATTCACCTCTCACCTATTTCAAAGTCTCATTGTCAACTAACGAAGAACTTACTGTGGTCTTAGCGTCTGCCGATTGCTTACTGTCACTTTACTTTACTTGCTTCTTTTTCGATTACTTGTCTTTTCCATCTTATGTTTGTTTTGGCCCTGGAGCATTCTTTATTTACTTGTGTCCTTGCCCAGAACTCCCTCTTTACTTGTGTCCATGCAAAGCACACTATTACAGAACTACTTTTGAAAATGTGTGCTTATGCATTCCATGAGAGTGCATGTGTTTTCCGGCTGTCTCCAGTTCTTAATTTGAACAAGAATGAGAGCTGATGTCTGATGCACTGCTCAGAAGCCCACGACCGGTGCAATTAAACATCGGTGTGCCAAATGCCAATACTAGTAGGGTTACATCTTCTTTACTCCACTATCAGACAATCCCTGCCCCCTTATCTTACTGTTGAATTTTCCTGCTTTCTCGCTTTGTGGTGGTTTTCCTTTCTCTTTCTCTGTCTTTTTTGATGCAGAAAAATATGAGCCAGTTCCAAAAAATAAGTAGCGTATTTCGACACACCTTTCACAACATGCCCAGGTTTCTTCATTCTCACCCAACATCCTTCTCTCAAGCACATCTTCCCCTTACAACTTTTTTGTTTTCTTAACAAGCCTGAACCTTTGCCCTTACATCGACAAATTTACCTGTCCGAGGGGCATCAACAATTTTGTAGAACATCTAATACCTATTTAGCTTAGATACAAGGTTACGCCCCTCAACAATGTAACACGGGTAGACAGACACATTTGGTGTTGTCTACATAGCCCAAAGCTCTTTATCAACAGTACAGTTCCAATTCAATTTATTAATTAGTGCTCATTTTAACTGGACCTTCATTTGTGCGGTTTACCCATTCAACCAGACCATTACCCCCAGGATGATGCAATGAGTTGCACGTGTGATTAATGCCATACTCACTAAAAAAACTTTTGATCTCTTAAGAAACTGTGGGGAAGATTTAAAATAACTGGCGCATCGCTGCATATCAGCAGGGATGCACCAGTTATTATGCGTCACAGCGCCGCATTTACAATGTCTGATTTGATTCCCTCTGCAGCTCTCTAGCAATTCTCACTCCAAATATTAGCACTTACTTATTTCAGCAAATTTCTAAGAGGATCTATCTTTTGGGCAAAATGAGGAACACATTTAGAATAGTATTTGATCAGAACCAATTAAGATTTCAGCCATTCCTTATTTTCTGGCGATGGAGCCTCTACAGTGGCTTCCAAAATTTAAATTTTGGGTTCCACACCATTAGCACTTATAAGGGAGTCCAAAATAATCCACACCACTCGCCTCAAATTTGCATTTGTCAAAAACATAAGTCCTCCCCCATTCAACACAGACAATACTTTGTTCAATCTCTCATCATCCTCAGCCACATTACCACTAAATACCAAAATGTCATCTTGAAAATATAATATCCCCGGCAAACCCTGGAACACCAACTTCATAAGTCTTTGAAAAACAAAGAAGGCTGATGCCAGAAAGAAAGGCATTTGTTTGTAACAAATTGATCCCAGTGGGGTAACATAAGAGGTAAAATGTCTGGAATCCTCAGTTAGGACTACCTTGTTATAAACTATTGACATGCCAACAGTGGTAAAAATGACACCCCCTTTCAAGGTATACAACATCTCATTTAACATTGGGAAGGGGCTCACGAGCCACCCACAAATTATGATTGAGATTTCGTTCATCCACACACAGCCTCAAAGACTGATCACCTTTGCGAGCAAGAACTATAGAAGCTAACTGCTCAGAACCTTCAATAGGTCTATGATATAAAATTCACACACACAATACAGTTCCTTTTGCAACCACCTTCTTAAACATGGAGTTAATTTTATGGGCCGCAGCATGGCACCATCCTGGAGCACAATTTTGTACGTTTACCCAATTTTGCTTCAAATACTTCAGGAAATTTCGGAATCCTTCGATCTGTTGTGGATATACTCATGCAACCCTTGTATTTTGATTTGAATGAGCAGGATTTGCAAAAAACACAATCGGGATGATAAGGATCCAGAATTATGTTCAATTCACTCTGATAATCCCGTCCCACCAAATTAGATCCATACTTTTCTACATAAATTACAGACATTGTAGTCTTATTCTCAAATTCAAATTGTGCCTCAAATTCACCCTCAACCGAAATGAGACCCATAGTTTTTATTGCATTTATAATGCAGTCTCCTAAAATCAATGGGATCACTAGAGCAGGACGCCGGCCAGAAGTAGCTTTGGGCTGCTTCCAGCTTCCTGCAGGCAAAGCTAAATTTTTGCTAATCAGTACAACATACAATAAGCTGCCCCATTGGTTTGTAGGATCAGCTTACTTTTACTTTGTCAGGGCAAAAAGGCATCCCTGGCAGAAGGGGAGCAGAGGAGTCATTATTCCCCAGGCACCTTGTGTTTTGAGGTCCCTGTGCTCACGCTGAAACAACTTTGTAGGTTGTAGAGCAAGCCTGCGTTATTGAGGCAGCTAATATGTGTAATACCACTAGAAGGTGCCGTATGCTTGATCTGCTATGTTTTATCTTTCTTTGCAAAACATTTTGTTTTAAACTTTGAAGCAGGGCGTCATCCTGTTGGGGCCCTGCTTCAGTTCTTTGTCCCAGGCCCTCAATAGTTTCGGATATGTCTACCAATGAAACAACAACATGGCTACCAAAGGGACAACAGCAATGGTGAGCATGGAAAGCTGTGCTGAGATGTCCTAAGAGCTGCATGTTGCTTTTTAACGTACTGTTGCCCCAGTAAGGTCTAAACTGCAGCTGTGTCTTTAATATGTACTGCACACTTGAATACTTGCTTGATGCTTTTCCGGGTCTGGTCTGATTGACCAGGGCAGCCATGGGCTGCTTCAGCTTGTGTGCATGCATGCAAATGGAATATGACGAGTGGATATGCTGACACCCCATAACCAATGGATCCAGAAATAGTCCTTGCCATCTAATAAGCACATGCATCATGTCAGCACCTTGGGGAAGTGTCACTACATCTGCTCCTGCAGAAGGCTTCTCACCCAGGGTCTACCTCAGGGCCAAACACAAGCCCCTCACCAAAGAAACGAACAGCCCATCCAGGCTCACAGGGGGGATTTTGCAAATGGGTGAAATGATACCACTGGGTGAGAGTGTGGTTCTCTTAGTGCAAGGTGGGCACAGACGGTTCTTCACATCTTTAGAAATAGAACAAGCAGCTGGGTTCTAGCAAACTGCACTACCAGATTTAGTCACAGTCTTATTAGTCGATATTGCCCACCTCAAATGATCTGCTGCTAGTAGATCATAAAATAAATACAACAGTTTGTGGATGAGAGGCAACATAAAAAATGGACAGGTCAAATGTACATATAAAAGTCGAGGAAATAGTTCCTTTGTTGATAGTTGTCTTTTTATTGTTCAGATGTATTCAGTATGCACAGGATCAGACAACAGCCAACGTGTTTCGCCCATTGAAATGGCTTCTTCAGGGCAGTGATAGTAGATGAAAAAGGTACTTATGAGGAAGTAACAAGGATGCGCGTTGATGAGAAATCTGGTCAAAAGTTGACAGCGTCCCGTGTAGGGGAAAAGGAAACTCTTCAAGAAAAACACAAGGGCCTGCACGTAGCTCGGTCCAGGTCGGAGCGTAGGAGCCGTGTCCGGTGTACGTCGAGTAGTCAAAAATGCTGGTACCAAGGACGGGCTGCAGGCGAAGGTAAGTGAAAGTTTTTTTTTCTTTTTTTAATGTTTATCTGCATGTTTTTTTTCATTGTACTTATGCCATCCTTTTTTGTGGGTCACTGTAGGGAACAAGAAAAAATGCTCCCTCCTTCTGTTATACTCAGTTCCTGCCACTGCTGTCAGCTCTTCCCAGCTCGGTGAGATGACCGTGGTCACTCCCAGAAAAGAGGGGTCAATATGGTGTCCCTAGAAAGGACAGAGCCCTCAGTGCACACAGAGTTGCCGTTTGTGCTGAGATGAAAAATAAATAAACTACATATACATTCTTCAAGGGGGACTAAGGACAGGGGTGCACCCTGTACTGAGTAACGTGGGGGAGGGGATGCTGATTGCATAAGGGTGCATTAAAACACACACCTCTCCCTGCCATTGGGTATCTGTTACATGATTCTAGGCAAGGTTCAAGTGCAGCATTATTGGTCTTCCCTTGACCCACTCTGGGCACTCCCTGCCTGTGAAACTCCACCCACAGCAGCACTCCTTAAGGCAAGAACAACAAAAACTTACCTTCTGTGAGAACATTGCAAGTGCTCAGCAGGTAAAGGCATATTTTGCCTGGAGCTCAAAAGTCCTAACACTACCTTTAAAAGTGCTTTTGTTTCAAAATGCTGTCTAAAAATAGATTGCAAAATGACAAGAGCTCTGACAAGAAGGCGGACAGAGTAAAGCGCTTCTTCTGGAGAGTTGAGCAGCATAGTTTGAAGAGGCACATCTTGTTTGTCTACATTAAGATGCATCTCCTGCTCCACCAGCGAACAGTCTGCAAACTCTGGTAGACATCTGTGCAAAGTGGTGGCTGGTCCACCCACCATATGTAGAGTGACATGGACATCAATGCTCTTTTAATACAGAAGACTGGACTGATCCCATGAGGCACAGGGTCAAGACTGATTTGCATATAGCCGTGTCTGAACTGGGATGGCAGAGTGCGCTAAATAACGATGGATTTAACCAGATCTCTTGAATGGGGGTGAATGTTTGATTCATTCAGCAAACCGTATATCATTTCTTGCTTCTCCACTTTTAATACAGCAGGCTGGTCCATTCACCACTTTTTAGCAGATGTCTGCATCTAGTCAACCATAAATGAAGCCCAACGTGCTTTTAAGAGACCGCCTTGGCCGCTGGTTCCTGGGGTGAGGTGAGGGCTACGTTTCAGAGACCTACAAATATCCTACCTACTACCCCATTCTGCAAAATTTCCCACTTCTGGCCATTCTTGCTTTTTGGAAGTTCTTGGTGGCTTTTTTACTTTGGGGATACATTTGCCTTTTACTTTGTTACTCGTGACTGCTTTTTCATTCCCACACTGTTGCCTTTTTTAGGGTTTGCTAGAGTCAGCTTTAAGTGTCTACCAGAATTCATGGAACATAAAAAAGCAGCGGTTAGAAAGTAATATGGAGAGGGACTTAGAATCCCCTCTTTTTAGGTCGAGCCTGGGCAGCGCATGTGCTGCTTTGGGAGGCATGCTGTATTGAGGTATGGCATAGAAACTCCGCCCACTTCCCCACCAACATTTTCAATAGGCTCCTGTTACTATCCTTTCAAAATCGTTGCTTTTCATTCGTGAATATTCTTAGTAGTCCCTTCTTGGTACCGCCTTATCCACATTTGTAACCTCCCATAATGACTAGGCTGTTTACTTGTGTTGCTACATGGTCTGCTTTAACTAGTCGGTGAGCATTATTTACTCTAATGATCTTCCCTATTCCATCCATGTTGTCTCAGCACACAGCCACCTTTTATGTTTTTATTAGTCATGTATTTTTTAATTTCTAGTGTGGTCCACCTTAACTATAGTGGCCACATTTATTTAACTATTTAAATTACGGTGCGGTCAGCTTTCACTTTAGCAGCCGCGCTTATTTATTTATTTTAATTTAGAGATTGACCGCTTTCACTGTAGCGGCCACGCTACAAAAGCTTTCTTTCTTTCTTTATTTTTACACTTTGTGTGAAATCGCCCCATACTCGCTTACAATTTAATGTTGGCCACGCCCCTTTCTTTAGACGCTGCTCACTGTAACCTGAATACGGCGCTCAGCTTCTAAAGAAAGGGGCACGGCCATCATGAAAGCAGTCTCGCATTTGCGAGAGTTTGAGCTATTAGCATTAGAAATGACAATGCCTTTTATATATGTGTTGCTTTGAAAACACATAAATAAAAGGCATTATCATTTATAATGCCAATAGCCTAAAATCTTGCAAGTGCAGGACCTATTGTATTGAAAATGCTTGTTTATTATGTTGTATTGATCGCATTGCTGAGGTTTGAGTTTCTCAGCCACATTTCCTCCCTGAGTAATGCTTGAACTTTACTGCCTCGCTGTTGTAAGGCTCCGTTGGTGCTCATTCTGGATCCAGTAGAACAGATGTCCCAATCCTTAGCTTTCCCCTTTGTTGATCATCTTCTCAGAGGGCATTTGATTGGGCAACAGGCGTGTTAGTCCACCAATGTAGTTGTTCCACTATTCTCAAATACCAGAGATATTGTTAATGAAGACCCCATGTTGGCCACCATGTGCAGGCGTTTTGTATTATGTAACCCAGGGGTTTCTCCAACGTTTTCTGTAATAAGTGCGACTTATGTTCAATGAAAATCACCCTTAGCTGTAACATTATAATTTTGTTTTTACATTTCTTTATTGGCATTTAAGAATAAACAACATGGCTAAACATCAACAAAGATTCGGGGGGTGATGGAAGGGGGGGACATGGTGTATGGCGTATAACATATGGCGAGCAAAGCAAAGTAATAAATGTCACATTAAACCATCCATGGAGGACTACTGATTAGCTACATGCTGCTCCCCAAATTAAATATGCACTGAAGTCTGACCCCCAGTCAGTCAGGGGAATGACAACTGGTCTCCCAGCCTCCGTGACTCAGGCAATGAGGTGTGATTATGTGGGTTCAGACCCGGCCCTGGCAGTAGGCACGTCTGGGGCCTGAGAATGGGGGTAACCTCTCTTTGGCATAAGAATGCCATTAGAGGTTCCTAGATATCCTTGGGATGGGACCATGGAGGCATGAGCTCCCAAAAGCTGGATAGTTGCTCCTGACAATAAGTAGTGTCCTAAAACCATGCCTCCATGGGGAGGGCAGACCGTCTTCCCCTGAGCATTGCGACTGGTCGTTTGACCAGGAGAGGGAGCATGGCAGTGAGTCAACCGTCTCCATGGCATGCAAGAGGCTGACCAGGGGAGTCTGTGGTGGAGAATGGCCAATGATGATGTGAATGGCAGAGTACAACTCAACCCAGAAGTCTGGCACATGTGGATAGTCCAATGCAAGGTGTAAGAAGGAGGCCTGAGGGGCAGCTCAGAGAATACAAAGTGCATCTGCTGTCATCCCATGCGCTGGAGCTGCATCAGGGTGCGGTGTCGCCGGTGGAGGAGTTGAAAGTGTATTAGCTGCAGTCTGTAGTTGGGGGAGAGGGTTTCCATTTGGCTGCAGCAGTAGGACCATGGCCATCTGTGATGGAGGGATCAGTATCTATCTCCCAGGAACCGCGTGGCACCAGCATCAGAACAGGTGCTGTGACTTGCATGATGGAGTAACCAGTTTGAGTGGTGATGGGGTGGTGAGCATGCGTGCTAGAGCTTGTAGGGTGGGTGGAAGGGCAGGGAAAGTATCATGTATCGTGCAGCAGGTCGCTCATAGTTGGTGGTATAGAAGGATCTCAATCAATCATTTGTAGAGCGCACTACTCACTCGTGAGGGTCTCAAGGCCCTGCGGGGAGGCGGGTGCGCAGGCGGAGGCAGCTACTGGTCGAACAGCCAGGTCTTGAGACGTCTCCTGAAGGTCAGCAGGTCCTGGGTGTGACGCAGGTGGGCAGGGAGGGTGTTCCATGTCTTTGCGGCGAGGTGGGAGAATGATCTGCCGCCGGTGGTCGTTCGGCAGAAGCGTGGGACGGTTGCGAGGGTGAGGTCGGTGGAGCGAAGCTGGCGGTTCGGGTGTAGAAGGACAGTCGTTCGTTGAGGTATGCTGGTCTGGTGTTGCGGACTGCTTTGTGAGCGTGGGTGAGGAGTTTGAAGGTGATCCTCTTGTTGACCGGGAGCCAGTGAAGATCTCTAAGGTGGGTGGTGATGTGGCTGTGGCGGGGTAATCTGAGGATGAGGAGTGCGATGGAGTCTTTTCTGGAGTGCAGTCGTGGTTCCTGCATAGTGGGCGTTTGCTGCAGTCCAGCCTGCTGTTGACGAGTGCTTGGGTGACCGTTCTCCTAGTTTCCGTGGGGATCCATCTGTAGATCTTGCGGAGCATTCGGAGGGTGTTGAAGCAGGAGGATGACACAGTGTTGACTTGCTGGAGAGCTTTGAGTCCAGAATGAACCCCAGATTGCGTGCGTGGTTTGTGGGAGTCGGGGAAGCTCCCAGCATGGTCGGCCACCAAGAGTTGTCCCATGTGGAGGGGGTGGGGCTGAGGATAAGGACCTCCGTCTTGTCTGAGTTCAATTTCAGTTGGCTAGTCTTCATCCAATCCGCAACAGCCTTCATTCCCTCGTGGAGGTTGGATTTGGCGATGGCCGGGTCTTTGGTGAGGGAGAGGATCAGCTGTGTGTCGTCGGCGTATGAGATGATGTTGAGGTGGTGTGTTCGGATGATGTTGGCAAGCAGTGCCATGTAGATGTTGAACAGGGTCAGGCATAGGGATGATCCTTGGGATACGCCGCAGGTGATTGTGGTGGCTTCGGATCGGAACGGGGGAGGTGAACTCTCTGGGTTCTGCCGGTGAGGAAGGAGGGTATCCAGTCCAGGGATTAGCCCCAGATCCCGGTGTCGTGGAGGCGCGTGTGCAGGGTGTGGTGGCAGACGGTGTCGAAGCAGGCCGAGAGGACCAGGAGGATATGAGACATGGTTTCACCCTTGTCCAGTATGGTCCTGATGTCGTCAGTGGCGGCGATGAGGGTGGTCTTGGTGCTGTGGTTGCTGCGGAAGCCGGATTGGGAGGAGTCCAGGACATTGTTCTCCTCCAGGAAGTGGGTCAGTTGTCTGTTGGTGGTCTTCTCAATGACTTTTGCCGGGAACTGGAGCAGGGAAATGGGTCGGAAGTTTTTGAGGTCCCTTGGGTTTCTTGAGGAGGGCGTTGATCTCAGCGTGTTTCCAGCTCTTTGGGAAGGTGGCAGTTTTGAAGGAGCTGTTGATGATCATTCGGAGTTTGAGTGCAATGATGGTGCTTGCCTTGTTGAAGATGTGGTGGGGCAGGGGTCTCAATGGGAACCGGAGTGGATGGTGTTCATGATTTTGAGGGTTTCTTCATCGTGGATGTAGCTCCAGGAGAGCAGAAGGTTGGTGTTTTTGGTGGGTGTTGGGTCGGGGGTGTTGACGTCTGTCATCGGTTCCTGGGTGTCAAAGCTGTTGTGGATGTCTGCGATCTTGCTGTGGAAGAAGGAAGCCAGGGAGTCGCAGAGTTTTTGTGATGGCAGTACGTCATTGGAGCTGGAGCTGGGAGTGGCGAGTTCTTTCACGATGTTGAAGAGCTCTTTGCTGTTGTGTGTGTTGTTGTCGATACGCTCCTTGAAGGAGGTCCTTTTGATGGATCGGATGAGTTGGTGGTGTTTGCGCCTGGTGTTCATGAGGGCTGCGTGGTTGTCTGGTGTCTGGTCATTGCACCATTGCTTCTCGAGTCTTCTGCAGGTGTGCTTAGAGTTCTGGAGGTAGGCGTTGAACCAGATGGCTCTTGTGTCGGTGCGCCTGTTGGAGGGTTTCTTGATTGGGGCGAGGGTGTTGGCGCAGACATCGATCCATTGCCTGAAGTTGTGGGCTGCTGCGTTGGTCTCGGAGGGCTCAGGTGGAAGGTCTCGGGCGAGTGTGGTGATGAGCTGGTCTTTGTGACTCTTTTCCAGTTGTGGTGTGGCATGCATTGCGGTTGGTTGTGTGCGGTGTATTTCTCGAAGGAGAAGTGGACACAGTGGTGGTCGGTCCAGTGGAGCTCGGTGATGTGGCTGAAAGTGACGTGGTGTTCAAGCTCTGTTGGATGCATCGTATCAGTAGGCTCAAAAGGTGGTGTGAAATCGTCCTCTGCGTAAAGATCAGCAAGGGTTATGCGGCCGCATCCACGTTCCCTTGCCCTGGCATGCTCGTCTTGTAGGGGCGGCAGGAGGGGATTGCGCCTGATGGGTACTGAAGGCACATATAGGCAGGGATGCCCAGTGCACTGACTCTTCTACAAAATTGGGGTTTCCCTGGTATTCCTACTGCATCCGGGCAAGGAATAAACTCTGGAAACAAACAGAGATGCAGAGGAACAAATACACAAGTAATTCTACAGGGGAAAAAAATAAATTAGTCCCTATCCCCTGATGAGTTCAGACCTTCTGTGTACAAAGTCCTTAGACTTACAAATGAAGTTGGCAAGGAAACTGGAAATACAAAAACATAGTTTAATAAACCTTTAAAGGTGGTGATACAACCTCCACAACACTTCTACAGCATTGTACAGAGTAGCACACTGGATACAAGCACATGGCCCCTTTTATACACAGTGGAAGGGGTTCAGTTTACAGTTTAGACAGAGGTTACAACCACGTAAGGACATTTCCAAATATATCAGTGGGTGGAGCTAACAGTATTTCTAGAACATGGGAGGGCTATGCTAATAAGGAACAGCTGTTACTTCTGCTGAGCATGCACTACACTCTCAAGAAGGACTAATAATAACTGTTGCTAGGTAGAATCCACAGTGTAACTGGCAGAGAGGTAGGACAATCAGAACATAGAGCACATGGCAATGTAGGACATGAAAAATGGCAGACTCGAAATACAAAATGGAATCCGTATACTAGATATTTGGACTAATGCATTATGGCTTCGGCTAATGCTTAATAATACCGCTGTTTTATTTACAACAGACGACCCTTTCAGCATCTTTTCTTAAACAATATTTATTCTAGTAAATGTTATATTTCGTGTTATTAACTGGATATGTGTTACTAATTTTATTATTAATTACCATTTCTTTTTAAACTGCTTTTATGATAATGATATTTTATCGAAATAAAGCTTTTTGACTTTGACTTTGACTTTGACATTAGCTGAAGCCATTCCATTTCACAGGGTAGTCATCATACTCATCTTGAATGTCAATGCTCATAATGTTAGAAATTTCTTTAGTTAGACTTTTTTGATAAGCAGCTTCGGAAACAGCTTTCTTATTGGGTATACAAGAGGTAATACAAAGAGAACATATCATAGGACCACATTGAATACACATACAGCAAGTGAAGAGAATTGCTACTATTATACAAAGGCCAGTGAGGATCTTCCAACCCCATGTAGAAAATAAGTTCCAAAACCAACTAGAGAAGGTCCATGTACCATTATCTACATGTATGTCGGCAGCTATTTTATGCAGTTTATTTATGGCATTATAAACAGAAGGCGAGTGGTCTGGGATGAAGACACAACAGCTACTTCCAATAATTCTACAAGCTCCTCCCTTTTCAGCTAATATGACATCTAACACCATTCTGTTCTGCAGGGCAACAATTCTAGTAATTTGCAACTCTTCAGTTACGTTTCCTAGTGCTGCAGCAGTTTGGTTGGTCACTGCCTCTACAACTCTAGTTAGTCTTCTTATCTTTCTACTGTTTAGGGCAGCTCCAACAAAGAAGAATAAACCTAGGTTAAAATCTACATATTGCTGCAAACTAGTGTCGGTCTGGTCCACATCATCGATAGATAGAGTACGTTTGTATCTATTCACAGTGGCATTATTCAACAATCTCAAATCTTTATGATATGTGGCAGGTGCTAAAAACACTGGTGGTAATAAAAACGATACATAGCATACTCCTGACCAGCCAGCTGGTAATCGATAATATCCTCTATTACCGCATACAAAATATGTATTATGGGATGCTAAAAATGTGCTATTATTCAGGCCATCTATATTTAAGACTTTAATACAATCACTAACACCTACAGGGATGTGCCCAACACTTTGCACACATAAGTCCGCTTGTGCTTGTGCAACTGAAATCACAAATTTTTCACTTTCGACAGTGTTTCTAGTGTTCGTAAAAATGTAGGGAGTAGACTCATTGTCTGGTCGATATTCTTCCCACTCCCATATAGTTCCATTGGCTTGTGGATAGCCTTCTTTATTCTGGTGACATTCTTTGTTTAGTCTAAAAAGTAATCTTCCAACAGCAGGCTTTCTTGTGGCAAATAGAAGAGTATACCAGGCACGACAAGAACCATTATGAGAGAAAGGGAGAGGTATAAACGGTGTTCCCCCCTTCTTCTGGTGCGCTGGCATCATACCACATATCCAGCAATTTGTTTCATTTGTAGCAGTGTGGGTATGCTGTAGCATTTGAATGAAGGTGTTATTTACAAAGGACAAGCGGTGTTTTGATTCCTGATAGGGGAGCGTATAAAAGAAATGCTCCTCTGGCACCGGTGTAGAAACCACATATAGATCACGGGCAGGAATTACATCCTCAACAAACCACGTGATAATGGCAACAACTGCCACAATAGCAATGAATCCAAAAGCGCAGATCACTTTCTTTCTCTCCATGTTCAACAAATGTCTCGCAAATCTTCCTGAAACTAAAAAAAAAGGTTGTCAGAACTCTTCCCCCAAGGCAGCCGTTGTTTTCTTCACCAACGGACCAAGACGGGTGTCACTACTCTAATGCAAGGCTGATCCCCCCCCTTGCCTCATCGGCTCTCCGTTGCACCAACCGAGGGGCCGTTCTGACAACAGTCTAAACAGCAGCAAACTTCTTCCTGGGTCGAAGGTTGTATTTTCTTACTCCAGAAGTCTTCGGGTCCGGGAAGAACTCCTCTTGCTCATCAAGTACCACAGCAGGGCCTTTCTCTGTAGTCAGGATTTCTCGATGGTCAGTCAACACGGCAGGCTCCACCAATCCGGGTTGCACTCTGCGACAGTGAAGGGAGTGGATCCAGTTTTTCCGGTTGGTCACTCGGACAGCCGTTCTTGTTGCGAACAGAACCTGCTCGGGACCGCACCATCGGGGCTCCAGGCCACTCGTCCTTTCGAACGCCTTGATGGGGACGAAGTCACCGGGTCGGAGACTATGACCCTCGCCTGTGGACCGGTCAGGGAGTGCTTCTCGAACCTGTTGATGAATAGAAACCAAGTTATCAGTTAATTGTGCCAGATAGTCATTCATCAATATACAAGGTACATCATATACGGAACTTGGTTTGGGCACTCCCCAAATATTCATGGGATGACCAAACACCACTTCATATGGTGTAAGGCCGGTCCGGGAGTGTGGTACTGATCTTATTGACAACAATGCCAAAGGCAAAGCGTCTGGCCAAGTCAGAGAAGTGGAAGCCTGGATCTTTGCTAGTTTAAGCTTCAGTGAACCATTGTACCGTTCCACCAAGCCAGCCGACTGTGGATGGAACACTGCATGGAACTTCTGCTTTATCCCCAGACCTTTCAGAACATACTTGATAACGTCTGCTATAAAATGAGGCCCGTTATCACTCCATAGCAGTCTACAAACACCATACCTAGGGAAGAACTCCTTCAGTAGCACCTTTGCTGTAGTCATTGGAGTATTGTCCTTAGTAGGGTAGGCTTCAATCCATTTACTGAAAGCACACACCACCACCAAGACCTACTTTAAATTATTACAGCGTTCAAGTTGGATATAGTCCATTTGCAGGACTTCAAAAGGTGCAGTAGGTATTTCAAATCCTCCTGCTGGAGTCCGTGTTCCTTTCCCTGGGTTGTATTTAAGACAGATCATACAGGTCTGTACCACTCTCTTGGCCGTGCTAGCAATCTCTGGATGCTCCCAAACTTGCGCAAGCAATTTCACAATCGCTAAAGCTCCAACATGTGCTAGCCCATGTGCCATTTGAACCATAGGTTGGACAAAAGCTGTGGGCAACTTCCACCTCTCCATTTGTTTGTTGCGCCAACAACCTTCATCATCCAGTTCTCCATTTTCAGACCATTGCTCTCGTTCTTTATCAGAAGCAACTCTCTGTATTTCCATCACTTCTTTCCTAGCATCATGCCATCGTTCTGCTTGTGACTTCACAACATACATTGAAGTGGAGTCAGGTCTCATTGCAGTTTCTCGTGCTACTTGGTCAGCAAAAGCATTTCCTTGCCCTACTTTGTCGGTAACCTTCTTATGTGCACTGCATTTCACTATAGCTATCTTTTTAGGAAATGTCAAGGCAGTCAAAAGATTGTGCACCAATTCTCCATACATAATTTGTGCTCCGTGTGATGTCAGAAAACCTCTTTCTTTCCAGAGCAGGCCAAAGTCGTGCGCTACTCCGAAAGCATAGCGGCTATCTGTATAAATATTCACACACAACTCTGTACTAAGTTCACATGCTCGTGTCAATGCTATCAGCTCCGCTGCCTGGGCTGATTTCTGTGGTATGCGTGCTGTTTCTACGATAGTATACAAAGTAGTGATGGCATATGCTGCCGAAGTCGTACCATCCGGTAGCTTCAGGCAGGAGCCATCCACCCATAATTCTCCATCTACATCTCAGAAAGGCGTATCCTGGAGATCGATACGACCCTTTGTCTGTTTCTCAGTCACAAAAATACAATCATGTGCTTCTTGTGCCTCAGGCTGAGTCGTCGGGAATGGTAACAATGTTGCTGGATTTAACGTAGCACATCTCCTCAATGTGATATGGGGAGCCAGCAACGTTAGTTCATATCCGGTCAGACGGGCACTTGTTAAATGCTGCGTCTTTGTTTGATTCAAAGGGCGTCAACAGCATGGGGAACCAACACTAACAGCTTGTGAGATAACACTATTCCCTCACTCTGACGTATTGACACAGCTGTCGCTGCGACCGAACGAAAACACCCCGGCAATGCCCGAGCAACAGGATCGAGCAATGCTGAGAAGTATGGACACGGACGCTGCCTGTCCCCGTGCATCTGTACTAACACAGATGACGCACATCCATCTCTCTCGTGTACATATAATGTGAAAAGTTTTGTGTAATCAGGAGTGCCCAACACTGGTGCTGAACAAAGGGCCTGACGTAACTGTTGGAAAGCGTTTTCACATTTATCTGTCCAAGGAAGGGGAATTGGAGTGTCTTTTGTCAATAGCGCTAACAGTGGTTTGACTATGTGTGAAAACCCCAGTATCCACTGCCTACAAAAGGACGTAAGACCCAAAAATGCTCGAACATCTTTATGTGTAGAAGGTGTTGGTGTGTCCAGGATGGCTTGGACACTATCTGATGTAAGTGCACGCCCCTCCTTAGACAAAAGGTGGCCTAGGTAGGTCACCTTAGGTCTACAGAATTGCAATTTCTTCTTAGATACCTTATGATTGTGGGAAGCCAAAAAGGAAAGCAAGGACAACGTACAAGTCTCACATTGCTCAGGGGTGTCAGCAGCCAACAAAATGTCATCGACATATTGAATAAGCACTACCCCCTCAAGCAAGACAAAGGAATCCAACTGTCTTTTCAATACCTGACTGTAGATACTAGGGCTCTCAGTATAGCCCTGTGGAATTCTACAAAATCTATACGATCGATTATTCAAAGTGAAGCCGAAAAGGTAACGGCTATCAGGGTGAATAGGGATAGAAAAGAAGGCGTTCTTCAGGTCGACAACCGAGAACGTTGTCGCTGTTGGTGGGACCAAGGTAGGGAGTATCGTAATGTCAGAAACAACAGGATATTGGGGCACCACTATCTTGTTCACCTCCCTCAAATCAATAATGAATCGATATACCCTAGTATCAGTGTCTTTCTTCAAGATTGGTAGAATAGGACTGTTACAAACATTGTATGGGACTTCTTCCACCACCCCCACTTGGATGAGATCCTGCACAATCTGTATGAGCGCCTCCTCACCCTCCTGTGAAATCCTATATTGAGGCAGGCGTGGCAACACAGCTCCCTCCTTCACACTAATGTGAACCGGAGGAATGACCATCTGTCCCACATCAGTGTCTGAAGTAGCCCACAACGTGTGAGGTAAAGAGGCTAATGCAGTACTTTCAGCGACCATACACACTCTCTCTTTTACAGGGTAATTGTCATTTAAAATCACGCGTACTCCTTCAGGGGAGCAGCGGATTGTGGCTCGAAAATGTTTCAACATATCTAGACCCACAATGTTGTCAGGTGTGTTTGAGGAAAGCAAGAATGGACATGGTGCTGTAAATTTATCGACATGAAATGCAAGGGGTTGGGATAATGGGCTAAGAGAAGGTGTTCCATCGAACCCTACAGATGTGATCGTTAAGCCAGACAGGGGAGCCCTCGGAACCAATTGTTTAGACAAAGCGCTACGAGTAGCCCCTGTATCAACCAGAAACTGATCAGTAGAACCCAAAACATGTGCTGTAACATAAGGACCCCTCTGATCTACTAGTACTTCAACTGATTCCTCCCCCCATCCTACGCAATCCTATGCATATTGGGAATCATGACTTTCGGGGTGCACATAGTCAGACATCTGGTACTTATTTCGTCCTTGTTGTTGCTCCTTGGATTCAAATCTAGCCCTGTCATTTAGGTTACCTCGTGGTCCAGAGAAACCCCCACGATTTCTCCTAAAACCTCTACCCCGTCCCATAGCCCTGTGTTCTCGCGCTAAAGGACACTCATTGGCCCAGTGGCCTCGTTGCTTACAATATGCACATTGATCTTTAGCCAAGTCTGTGCGGTTATATGTAGAATCATAAAAACCCCGACCACCTCTATTATTTCCTCTCTGGGGTGGTCCATACACTTGTGCTAGCATAACTTTTGTTTTCAAATCCTTAGATTTCTTGTCTTCATTACTTTTTGCTTCTAATTCCTGACGCTCGTAATACTGAGCCATTGTCAGGAGAGATGCCGGAGTCGAAGTCGTCCAGGAGCTTTCACTCGCTTTCAACCGAGCTGCTACTCCCGGTAATAAATTCGAGACATATTTGTCTACAAACAGATGTCGACCCATGTCATCCGTCAGAGACTGACCACTGAAATCGTGAAAAGTTTCTTCAAATCGCGTAAAGAAGTCAGAAACTGATTCATCTGTCTTTTGCTTGCAAGATGCTAACATAGTCCAGTCAATCTTTTTAGGGGGGATAATCGTCTTCAATTTAGTCAAAATGGCAGCAGGGAGGCCTAGAATGAGCTGGGGTGGTTTCTGCGCAGGTTTCCTAGCTCTGTCCTCCTCCTCAATGTCTTCCCATTTAGCTTTAAACGTCACTAAATCGTCAATTTTCCGTACTGATCTCCACATGTCAGGGGGTAATATAAGACCAAAGAATAAATCAATATCAGCTAATGTCATAGTACAAGAATTCAAAGCCCCCTCAACTTCCTCACAAAAGGCAGCAGGATTTTTCCGTGGGTCAGGTAACACTTTCTTTAAGGCCATAACATCCGCTCTATTCCAAGGAGTATATACCCAATTATAGATAAAATACCCTCGGGCATCAGCTGAATTTTTATCTGAACTAGTACCCGCTCCTTTAGGAGGAACATACAAAGGCGCCGCCTCTCGCATAGGTTTAACATGCACAATCTCGACCTTATCTGAAGAAGAGATAGGTGATTGTTTCCCGTCGCCACTCAAACCCGTCTCTTTGTCATCCGCCGTCTCTCGTCGTTTTTCTTCTCGTAACCGAGACGTCTCATCCCGCAATGCGAATAACCATCGAACTGCATCAGCTGCCTGAGAAGGAGAAAAGAGACCTTTACGCAATTCTTTCTTATCCTGTACTATGTCATCAGGTTCAAGAACAGGAGAATATTTTCGAAAAGCCCCGACTACTTCATCAGAAAAGGTTTCAAGAAAATACATTTTTTCCCTGTCCGGCCATTGTTCAAGAGACAACAATATTTCAGCAAGAGGAATTTTACCCTTAAGAATACGATAAGAAATTTGTCGGAGCTCCGCCATACGATCAGATGTTAACTTAGACCGCGTGTCTACCTTATCTTTAAGTGATCCAGAATCCTCATCTTCCCCTTTCGGAGCAGACGGGCCAGCATACGGAGGCGGAGAACGATCTAGTAATAAAAAGTCATCATCAGAATTATTAAGGACAGGATAAAGAGGCCGTCGAATAGGATATTGGCCAGATATCTGCAATCTACGTTCCTTTTCCCGTTTTTCTTCCGCTTCTTTTTGTTCACGTTGTCTCATTTCTTGTGCCTTCTCACGCACATTCTTCCTCTGCTCTTTCTCAATCAGCGCATGTTCACGTTTCTCACGCTCACGTACTTCTTTCACCCACATTCGCACACTCTCAAACATGTCTTGTCTCGCTCGGCGCTTACACAGGCACTGTTCCACATACTCAATTTTGCGCAAATCAAACGAACCATACAAAGGCCATCTCAACTCAGGATCCTTCTTGGTATACTTCCTCCATAATGTGCTGTACATTATAGGAGAAAGACCAAACTTGATGTACATATCCCTATTCGGCGTCCCTTCTGGGGGAGCCGGCTGCGATTCGTCAAGACTTAACCGGTTTCCACAGCAGCACCACTTACGTAGTGCGCTAAAAGCAGGCATGCTAGAAATAGTGCGAAAAACGCAATATTATACAGAAAAAATAACGCTTAATCGTCGCGCCGCTCACAACCATATGTTGGAGAAAAATCTCCACATTACCTACCTATATGTGTTGCAACGCATATATACCCATTTTCATAATCATAATATGATCGATCATCCAAACATCTCCATATCCATATCCATATCCATAAGCCACAGCAAGCGTATCCTAAAACTGCCTTGCTAATCACTGGCTACCATAAACACTCACAGTAATTACCATACAACGGTCCTTACCAGATTCCACCTGCCAAGTTCCACAATTTGCTCAAACAGCTTATCCACAGCGAACCGACAGAAGAGGTCTCAGTCGAGGACCGGCGCCACCCAGATGGTCAGATCGGAAGGAAGGAAGAAATACCTCAGGATGCCAGGACTAAAGATGCCGCTGGCAGTGATCACTTCCCCGGCAGAGTTCCATTCCTTCGTCACGACCAGTCCTTCGAGCCTCCGAGTCGCCGATGAGCCCAACGTTGGGCGCCAATTGATGAGTTCAGACCTCAGCAAGGCCCAAAGGTACCGAAAGGGTTCGCCCTTCTGTGTACAAAGTCCTTAGACTTACAAATGAAGTTGGCAAGGAAACTGGAAATACAAAAACATAGTTTAATAAACCTTTAAAGGTGGTGATACAACCTCCACAACACTTCTACAGCATTGTACAGAGTAGCACACTGGATACAAGCACATGGCCCCTTTTATACACAGTGGAAGGGGTTCAGTTTACAGTTTAGACAGAGGTTACAACCACGTAAGGACATTTCCAAATATATCAGTGGGTGGAGCTAACAGTGTTTCTAGAACATGGGAGGGCTATGCTAATAAGGAACAGCTGTTACTTCTGCTGAGCATGCACTACACTCTCAAGAAGGACTAATAATAACTGCTGCTAGGTAGAATCCACAGTGTAACTGCCAGAGAGGTAGGACAATCAGAACATAGAGCACTTGGCAATGTAGGACATGAAAAATGGCAGACTCGAAATACAAAATGGAATCCGTATACTAGATATTTGGACTAATGCATTATGGCTTCGGCTAATGCTTAATAATACTGCTGTTTTATTTACAACACCCGAGTCCGCAATCTCTACACTTTTATTTCTTTTGATACTAATCCAATACCGACTCCAAAAAATGGTTATCAAAGTATATTTTATACCACAAAACACAAAAGGACAAATATACAAAAATACATACATGTACACATAACCAATCCTTCCTACCCATTATATTTACATACGGATGCAAAAGAAGCGTAATTCAAGAAAAGCAATCCGAAAAGAAAGGTAGTCCATTACACACTCGAGGGGATACAAAAACCCTCTACTTAGTACAAAGAGCGTGCAAACAAACTCTTTTATGCATTAATCATAATCTTTTGGATTCCTCCATGGTGTAGGGTCGATGCGTTTCCGGCCATTCATTTGGTCCTAATCAGGAGGGGGGAGACAAGAAATGGTGATGCCAATGGAGGATCAATAACCAAATGAATCCAAGGGCTTCTAATATGCAAAATATGCCAGAGGGGGTGCTCCTCTTGGGGTCTTCCGTGTTGTCACTAGTGCTGTGACCACAAATGCGGCAGTGCCTGCACAATAAATGTAATCAGTCCGCTTCTGTTGGGCGTAGGTCCCGTATGTAACGGTTGGGCGCTCTAGTGGGTTATTCAACGCTCTTCATTCTACACCGGGTAACCATTAGTTTACATGCGCAGTGAATTGCTGCTCCAAAGTGGTTTCGGCGGCATCCTCCGAGTCGGAAGTCCATGTCGCAAAGTCGGTATTGAAAGAAAGAAAAGTATAGAGATTAAGGACTCATGGATAGGGAGTAATCCCACACACATCGCATGCACAACACTCTGTCTATCTCAGTTCACGGTGACTTGTATGGTACATAGAGCTCTGTGGCCAAGGGACAGGGCAGTGAATGGTCCACTTCGATAGCCCTGTGCAGTTGAAATTGCGAGTGGGAGAGCCAAAAGTGGATGTATTGCACCTGGGCCTTACACCTAATATGAGCATCACATCTAAACCCAATGGCTTGACAGTATAGGGCGAGAGCTAGTGGGTGGTAGGTATTGCAGGAAACAAAGAAGTGTCTGAGCCTTTCAGTTTTGCTCCCTGCCTCCCACCCAGCCACAATAGGATGTGTACTGCAGCCCACCAGTGGTCACTGGGCAAAGATTCTCAAAAGTAAGTAAATGGACATTCTTGGTCATTAATACCACACCGAATCTTTGAGCAGCCAGATTAGGAAAAGCAGACAGTCAATACTCACACCTAAAGAGGAGCACTCCTCTTAAGAGCTGTTGCTGCACCATTTTACAAGAGTAAGACTCATCCGTTGTTAAACAAGTGCACAGTACATTTTCAGCTCTGGCCTCAGTGAAAACAGGAGCAGAACTGCTAAAGACCTTTTGGTGGATGTAGAAAGAGGGCTCCTAAAATAGTGAAAAACTAGGAAATGATGGAAGGTGCGCTGAAACTTTTCAGACACTCACCCCCAATCACAGGTCTGGATTGAATGAATCAATCATCATTGTTTAGGTCACTTTGCCACCCCAGTTCACACCAAGCCATATGCAAATCAGTCTTGACCCTGTTCCTCATGGGAACAGTCCAGCCTGAACTGCAAAGCCAGGTCTTCCCTGGACCAGAACCAAGCATCCTTGGACCGGTTTCGGGGTAACACCCCTCATCAGCCAGTCTAGCTTGAATCTAAGGGCAAAGTGATCAAGGTACCAATGCCTGGGCATACCCTGCCAACTGTTCTTTAGCTCACCTCGTCACACCAGTTCAGACCCAGCCGTATACAAATCAGTCTTGACCCTGTTCCTCATCGGAACAGTCCAGCCCAAACTACCAAGCAAGGTCTTCCCTGGACCACAAGCAAGCATCTTGGGATGGGTTTCGGGGTAGCACCCCTCATCAGCCAGGCTAGCTTGAATGCAGTGGCAAAGTGAGTAAGGGACCCACGTCTGGTCATACCCTTTCAAAGTTGGGGCCAACAAAGCAAACACAAGAAGATGATGGACGGAGCTCTTAAACTTTTCAGACACTCACTCCCAGTCACAGATCTGGGTTGAAATCATCATCGTTCTTTAGCTCACTTCTCCACCCCAGTTCAGACACAGCCATATGCAAATCATTCTTGACCCTGTTCCTCATGGGAACAGTCCAGCCCGAACTGCCATGCCAGGTCTTCCCTGGACTTAAAACAAGCATCCTGGGACCGGTTTCGGGGTAACACCCCGAATCAACCAGGCTAACTTGAATCCAGTGGCAAAGTGAGCAAGGGACCTACAGCTCGACATAACATGCCAAATTAGGACAAACAAAGCAAACACATGAAGATGATGGACGGAGCGCTGAAACTTTTCAGGCACTCACCCCCAGTCACAGATCTGGATTGAATTCATCATCATTCTTTAGCTCACTTTGCCACCCCAGTTCTGGCCCAGCCATAATCCAATTTGGATGAGGCCAATGTCGTCACAACCGTTTTCTGAAGATCTTATTAAATAAAAAGGGCAAATCTTCCTAATTATCTCAGAATGAAGAAAACAGAGAGACAAGTGCATTAACCTGATCTTCAAAATGTAATTTAATGTCAAAGACAATACCCAAATGCCTGACTCTTCTTACAGGCCGAGATACTGGGCCCATTTCTCATGGCCACCAACTTTGTGACCAAAAAGAGATGTCATTACCTAACAGATAAATCTCCAGCTTCCCAGAGTTAAGCTTTAAACAGTTAACCTTCACCCTTCACCTTCTTACACATACAGATATTAAATCTTAATGCTGTCTCATCTGGGTTACTGGAAATCGAGATCACTATTTGAGTATCGTAGGGGTATGAAACAGCAAAAAAGCGGAAAGATTTAATAAGCCTTACCAGTGGGGTGACATACAGATTGAACACCGTCAGGCTCAACAAGAGCCCCGCGGCGCACCACATGGCAGGCAAAACTTGTTAGAAGTAATTTCCCCCATGGCAACTTGTTGTACCCTCTCTGAGAGGAAAGATTTCAGCTGGCATAGAGCAAGGCTCCTTGTTCCAAGCTCGGGGAGCAGGTCAATCAAAATGTCATGGTTGACCGTATCGAAGGCAGCAGACAGATTTAATAATATGAGTGCGGCTTTACCACCACCATCTAGGATGGACCTTAGCTTTTCCGATGCCACAATGAGAGTAGTCTCTGTGCTATGTGCACTTCTGAAGCAAATTGTGTTGAGTTCAGAAGATTGTTAGCATCTATGTAGGACATAGGTTCCGTATTCAGAGCCTTTTCTAAGGTTTCCGACGGGAAAGGTAGCTGAGAAATGGGCCTGTAGTTACTCCGATCTGTGGATTGAGACAGGGTTTTCTAATAAGGGAAGGATGGAAGCATTCTTCCATTCTAGAGGAAAAGATCCTGATTAAATTATCTTCTTAAAAATCACAGTAAGGTGGATGCTTACAATATTAGGAACATGGTGTACAATTTGTGGTGGACAAGGATCTAAGGGGGAGCCTGATTTGATACACTTGACTCGGCTTAAAGCCTGCTCAATGCTGAGAGGAGAAACACTGTCCAAGACTGTAGAGGGAGAGGAGGCATTGGTTTCTACCTGACAGATATGAATACTGTGTTAGTTAATTACAAAGGTGTTAAAAACACCCTTCACCTTTGTCTGAAAACAAATAGCAAGTGTATTGCATAAGACTTGACCGCAGTTGTTATTAGTAGATTTAGACATCTTTGCTAGGCTTTTTGCTGTATGAAATAACTCTATAGCACAGTTCTTGAACTGTAAAATATTATTGCAGAAATAGGTTGTTTTTTCCTACAAGATTAGCTTTTTGGAGTCTGCAATGTATTGCCTATACATCTCTCTATCCTGAGGGGCATAAGGGCTCCACTCCGCTCTATCCTTCTGCAAAACTGTTTCTGAACTCTAAGTGTTTGGGAGAACCAAGGTTCTGACTGGGTTTTCTCCAATTCGTTAAGGTTTTTTTGGGAGCAAGCACATTAATCCCTGCTCCAATCCAGGAATAATAATTCTGAAGAGCTACATTAAAATCTATCTTATCGCTGGGCTGTGTGTCAGACAACAGAAATAGGATTTCAGAAGAATCAATGTTGTACCTACCACAACCTCTTCTGCTCTGAGGGTTGGCACTGCATCTAGATGGTGGGTAAGGATGCTAACTGTAAACATGGCTGCTTTATGATCCGGACACAATAATGGTAGGGAATCAGTTACTTGAAGAAAATGTGGCCAGAAATGTGAGTAGTAAGGTTAACCATCTGATGTGGTCCTGGGCTAGCCATTGTGCCAATCAAAGAAACAGTATCTTTATCCTCAGACTACTCAAGGTGGAAATTAAAGTCACCGAGCACTGAGAAGTCTGAGGAATGAATACTAGATTCAAGCCATGTGCTTACGTTAGTGACAAAAGAAGTTCTGATACCTGGAGGGTGGTATACCAATAGACCTCTAAAAGTGAAGTGTTTGGTAAGTTCTTATTTGGAAGAGGAGGATTTCAGAGTCCACCCCACTCTTTACTGGGGAGTAGGACACAGGAAAGTGATCTCGAAGAGCAATTGCCAACCCGCCTCCTCGCTTTCTGACTCTATTGGATCTAATGATCGCATATCCTGGTAGAATCGCCTGAACCGTCAGGACCAGATTTAGGCCCAGATCTCAGTACCGCATCTGCCCAGATATCTGTACTGGGGGTGAATGTTTGACATTGTTCAGCAATCCGTCCATCAATTGTTCTTTTTTCAGTTTTAGAAAGTTGGCCTTTTCCTGCCTTAGCCATTTCATGCATGCAGCCTGTCCCTGGGTCACATGGCTAGGTGTAGCTGACAGATGGGCTTTCTGTATGCCACACACAATAGAGAGCTTCGGTGTGCCTGGATGGACCATCAATGGCAAGATGGTCCATCCAGATTTCCACTTGAATAGGCTCCACAGGTGTCCTGCTTCCACACAATGTGCTGCATACCTCCTGTGGTTAGTCTGGAGCCAGGACAGGGAAGTCATAATGCCTGTGAACCTCAAAGGGAAAACTCTAGAAGCTTTTCCCACTTCAACTGCATAGTTGGGCATACATATTGCAATTCAGACATCAAGTCTTCATTACTCTTATGCACCTATGGAAACTCCTCCAGAAAGAAGGGCTACTGTGCTGCTGAAAGGACAGCCAATCTGCTGGACTCCTTCCCTGTTGTAGTACTGCCTTGCTGGACTGTTGGTTTGCTGTGCTGACCTGCTGCCCATCTTGCCTGGGTGAGAAGGACTAGGACCTGAATCTGTTGAACCCAGGACTCCAAGGGTCAGTTGGCTTAGCTACTGGCTAGAGCTTCAGGGACAGAAGGCTCCAACAACCTGGAACCCAGCGCCTCGACTCTGCCATCTGTGAGTCTTATCCTGTCAAGTGGTGCCACCCCAGTCCTGGACCCTTGGAAGTGGGGCTGAAGGCGCTCTACCAGCCCATCTGTGGATCTGCTGCTGTGCAAAGCTTCACCGACGCAGGCCCTCGCATCGCAAATCTCTCGACAAAGACAGCCTCAATGACAACGCAGGTTCTCACACCGCAGCCTCACAGCTCTTTAGAACCGACGCATCGCCACGGCTGCATGACACATCTTCTACACCGCACTTCGCATCACAAGCCCTCTTTGACGGGGTCCTCGCCAAAGACGCCAGACCTCGCATTACAGCTATTTGGAACAGACGCATTGCTTCGGCTATGAAATTTTGCCTCAGCACGGGAGCTCGCAATGCTCTGCAACCAAGACTTAAGGTACTGTCGTTCTGTGGGCCTAACTGGGTCCCTGTAGTCAGCTCACACTCCATCGTAGTCGGCCTGAAGTTGTGACTTTGTTTCGGTCCGGGGCAACCAGATATCCACGGTTGACGATTTGTGCTTTTTTTGCTAGTTTTACTGAAATTTTTTTAATTGCATATCTATGGTTCTACTGATTGGATTTTTGGCATTTTGGTCTTGTTTTATTTAGTAAAGAATAATCTATTTTTCTAAATCTGGCGTGGGATCTTTTTGTTGTGTGTTTTCACTGTCTTACTGTTTGAAGTGTTGCACATATACTTTACACATTGCCTCTGAGTTAAGCCTGACTGCTCTGTGTCAAGCTATGGAGGGTTGGGCGCCGTTTAATTTAGGGTTTGCTTGTGACTTCACCCTGACAAGGATTGTGGTTCTTGCTTGAATAGGGTTTCACACACACCCTAAACCAGCAACACAAGTTCTTACAAAAGTTGTAACTGTTTTCTGCCTTATACCCCTAAGCGACAGAACCTTATGCCTCACTGATACATGCAGACCTGAGCAGGAGTTAGCATTCACCCCCCCCCCCCCCAAAAAAAAAACAGGGCTCACTGCTCTTCCCACTGCCAACACCTTGCCATTCTGTAGGGATTATATGGGGCATTGGAAAATCTGGCAAGAAAACAGTATCTCAGTGCGGAGCACGAAGGCGGTAAAGTCGCAGCATTTCCCCTTTTATTCTTTTTGCAAATATTCAACAAGGTTTGATGTCAACAACTGGAATTTTCCTCTACGAATCTGTTTTTGATCCGGGCGGCCATTATCCTCCCAGGCGAAGAAATATGCTAATTACACACTCTGCGTGTGGAAGGGGAAAAAAGGTGTAAATCTCTCTTTCGCCGTGTGACCAGGAACTAATTGCATGTCATGTGTCAAAACAATGTAACTGGCTGTGCCTAAAGCAATTAGACACACAGCGCCGGCGTGTATTACCGAAGCGACCTGCCTCAGATGGCGACAGAAACACGCCTCTCTCCCTGTGACAGGCTGCAGCCCCGCCTGCCTGCTCAGGGACCCAGGCAGGCTGATCCAGGGAGCAGAGTTTGTGTTTCATCCTAAATCCCTAAATGCATATATAAGCATTTATACCTCCATGTGCCCTCGGGCCACAGGTCAGTGGGGAGCGGCCCTATGCTAAAACCCTAGATAAATAAAACCAAATAAAGGAGAGACTTCAAACAATCAACTTCTGATACAATATCGTTTTTTATAGTATTATATTTGTAGCTAGTTATCTTGCTATTTATAAATGTAGATGTATGATATGAAATAGACATGTAATGTAAAAAAAAATACCAATAGTGCCATTTCAGGGTCCTGGTGACAGTTGACCTTGTGGTATATGATGTTACCAAACTCACTTGTTATGTTATCTATCTATCTATCTATCTATCTATCTATCTATCTATCTATCTATCTATCTATCTATCTATCTATCTATCTATCTATCTATCTATCTATCTATCTATCTATCTATCTATCTATCTATCTATCTATCTATCTATCTACCTATCTATCCATCCATATATATATATACATATGTGCATATGTGTGTGTGTGTGTGTGTGTGTGTGTGTGTGTATATATATATATATATATTTGCTGCACCGGGCCGTTTTCACCTTCCTGTGGTGCCAGCGACAGCTGCAGCTGCCGTCTGTATTTTACTCCCCACGTACTTCTTGGAAATCCAAGAAAAAAACAAATAATGGCACACCTCCGGACAGCACAATAGTTTATTGTGCATAAAGATGAAGCGTTTCGGCAGCAGCCTTTTTCGAAAAAAAAAATATATATATATATACTAAATACGTTTGATGACCTTCATACTGGAGTCTGCACCAGATCCTTTTGGGATTGAATTTACGGAATTCGTATCTATCTATCTATCTATCTATCTATCTATCTATCTATCTATCTATCTATCTATCTATCTATCTATCTATCTATCTATCTATCTATCTATCTATCTATCTATCTAGCTATCTCTATATTCTCTCTCTGTATATATATTAACATATATGTATGTATTTATATAAATATATATATATATATATATATATGCATATAGATAGATAGATAGATAGATACATACATACGTATATGTTAATATATATACAGAGAAAATATAGATCAACATATACGTATACATATATATGTATAGATACAAACTGGATAGATAAATAGAATGATAGATAGAGAGAGAAAGTGAGAGAGAGATAGATATATATATATATATATATATATATATATATATATATATATATATATATATATATATAGAGAGAGAGAGAGAGAGAGAGAGAGAGAGAGAGAGAGAGATGTATACGAATCCCGTAAATCCAATCCAAAAAGGACCAGGTGCAGACTCCAGTAGGAACCTCATCAAACTTCTGTTTACAGTTTCACACTCGCCCTGCCATTAGACAGATAGATAGGGAGCGTACAGCGTACGGTGTGTGTTTAGTACCATTGTGGGGAGGGATTATAATTCACTAGAGGCGAAGGCAAATCCTCGAGTAAGTCACGATGCTCGTCCTTACCATCAACAATGATAATAAATATTACACCCAGCACATTTGCATGCATGATTTTATGCCATAATATCTTCCCCCTCTACAGTAGTTATAAAAAAAGGTATATAACCATATCCAGACCACAAGGTGTTTTTATTCATGCAGTGAGATAGAATCATAATAAGTAAGCTTTGAGTGTAAGAACCTTATTTTATTTCTGTTAAATCATTCTAAAATGGAATCTTTGAAGCAATGAGCATAGTTTTCTCAAGTCATTTACACTCTACTTTTACAATAATGAGAAAAATGACTTTTGCACTGGAGTAATAGATGAATGGAAGTTTGTTTAATAGCACACTTGTTTCAAATACTATGTGCTAAAGAACTGTAAGATGGCCTGTTATTTTTTTTTGTGCAGATTTTTTAGATTGCATGTTTAGTTTCGGGCAGTTAGCCTGATAAAGTTGTTATTAAACATGGAAGTGTTTGTTGCAAACAATAGTGAAATACTGGACTATGTTGCTTGGTTGTCTGTAGAAACTAAGGGCCAGATGTAGGTCTGCAATTACCGGCCGACCGGTATTTGCAAATGGAGATGTAGGGGCCTTCAAATTTACCGATTCGGTAAAATACTGAATCTGTAAATTTACCGAATCGGTAAAGCAAGATGCAGGTGGCACTTCAAACAGTGCCACAGGCCATTACCGATTCGTTATTTACCATGTAATACAATTGCATGGTAAATAACGAATTCCTGTGTACATGCACATCTGTGCATGTACACCTGTGCCATATGGCACTCATACATGCCCAAAGGGCATGTATGTGTGTCACATGGTACACAAGCCAAAATCAGGGGTGCAACAGGGTGTCAAAGGGACACCCTTTTTCCTTTGCAAAATCGGTAATTTTACCGAATCGGTATTTACCGATTCGGTAATTGACATTCATTCCTATGGGCCTGTAGGCCCATAGGAATAAATGGCAATTACCGAATCGGTAAATACCGATTCGGTTACCGAATCATACAGATTGGGAAAAAATGACAGAATTGTTACCTACATCTGATTTACCGAATCTAGAATACCGAATCGGTAAAATTCGGTATTCTAGAGTCGGTAAATCAGATTTACCTACATCTGGGCCTAAACGAGTAAAAATACCTAATTTTGGAGTTAAGATTGTAGAAGTTTAGAAAAAACTTTCTTTGCTTGGTTAAAATTCCCATTTTGTCAGAAGAGGAACATTCTTGAAGTTGTTCTCTGCAAGGTGCACTTATCCTTGGGCACCATTTGAAAATACAATCTTCAAGTTTTATTAAAAAAATCATAAATAGACTGTTGATTAGAAGCGGACAGTGGTAAAGCTGTGCATGGTGGCCTGGGGCTATTATTATGATGATGAAACCTCTATTTCACAGGAATTCGTCAAATATTTTTCCTATTTCATGATGTCTTGTGAATTATTTTTTTCATGCTACTGCATTTTCTGTAAAAATGCAAAGTGAAAGCTTAGTTTGATACCAGGTTAGGTTTAATAACAGAATAGTTTAGGTTTAATAACAGACATAAATCTTTGTTTTGAAAAATGTGCATAAAAAACACAATATATACAGTTATGGTTACAAATAAAACTCAAAATCCCCTGAAATATGACAGGTATGGTTAACTTTACAAACCATTGCTTCTACACCAGCCATAACTCACACACCAAATGAGGTACTTATGAACTCAACCTCAATGTGACAGATTACTTCGGAAATTACATACATGATCTTACAGTTGACATGATTCAAGATGCTATGAATACCTTTATCAATTATACGCGATTGCATGCAATATGAATTCTGTCTTTTGTAGCAATTGTTATTTAATGATGGGCTGTTAAGTGCTCATGCTTATTTGTGTAAATATTGTTCTTTCATAACCATTACAATTGGTGTGCAAGCTATGCCCAGTCGGTCTTTGGGCAGACTTCCTTTTGTCTCTCCTGCCGTCTTTTCCCTCATCCTCCCCTTCACTCTTTCCCCTCCCCTCCTCTCTCTTCATCCCACCTTTCTTTCCGCTCCCAATTTGTTGCCTCATTTTTGACGCAATGTGTATTTTTTTCATTCTCTGTAACATTGTGTATTCTAATGTAAAGTGCTCTGATAACTACGGGTCCAGCCCGCACTATATATAACTCATAAATAACGTTCCGCTGAACTTCTGATGGACCTATAACAACGCCCCCTGGGCAGACACCTAAACTGTTTTTACTCACCTCCATGCACGAGCAACCCTGGCCATTGCCCCGTGGAGCTGTCATATGTAGCTAAAGAGGAGTCAGGACCTGGTTTCACCCCCTCGGCCGTCACCTACCCAGCCGGACATCTGATATTATTTTCCTCGTTTTTCTCATTGTGTATTCCCTCCCTCCCCCTCCTCCTTCCCCTGTGACTCTTTCATTTAAGTGATGTAACTATGTAACCTGTAACTCGCTGTTACTCATGTAAAACGCTCTGATACCTCCGGGTCTAGCCAGCGCTATATACAACTTTTCAAAATAAAAATAAAATAAAAAATGGTGAGGGTAATTTTTTTACTGTATTTTCAGAGGTCTTAAAATGCCTTTGACACTGGGGTTGGCAGCAGGGCCTGGCCTCTTGGCAGTCCCTGTGACCAAAAGCTAAACTACACTCTGTGTGGAATTTGGCCATGAAGTGTATGGGTTGGCCAGAGGGCCTGACCTTTCGTCAAGACTTGCACTCACTAAAACATGACTTTTGCCGTGGGCAATGTTGATTGGCTGGAGGGCCTTTGACAAACATCGCTGTGGCCATGCACACCGTGGGCTGGCCAAATGGCCTGTTTCCCAACCCTCCAAGGGCATTCTTGTGGCACATACTAATTGATAAGAGATACAGTCTTTTATTAAGTTTGGGGGGGCTCTTTAAGAAACCTTTCCTTCTTTTGGTGTTTTGTTCAGACTTTTATTTTTATTTCTTTTAACTGAAGTTTGTAGAAACTGTCGTATGGAAAGCATACTAATACACTTTTTTATTGGAGGAACGTTTTTGTATTGCTCTTTTATCTTCATGTTCTTAATCCTGGTATTTTGTTCTCTGCCCCACACATTTGTTTTGCACTCCATGCAAGGCAATGCACACGTTTTGGTGCACTCCTTCCAGCAGTATCTCGCCAAGAACAGTTGTGGTGTTTACTTAATCATCCCGGCTAGCTAGAGTTTGATTTATTTCTGTTTGTTGGTATGGAACTTTGGATACTTTAACTTTAGATTTCCTAAAATTGCCATTGGTACTAAAGTGTTCAGACAAACCTCTTTGTCCCTTTGCTAAACCTTTTGTCATAGAGTTTGCATGTAATTCACCTTGATTTTAATTTCTTCTTTTTCTTGAGTATGTGTGAAAATATTTCCTTTACTCATCAATTGTCTCTTTAGTACAAATGACTTCTTCCTCTCACTGAATTCCAGATGATGGTCAAGAAAGGCCCTTATCAGCTGCATGTGCCATGTCTCTGTTTTGTAATGCAACACTAATCAGACCACTTCTAAACAAAAAATATTATGTGAAAAGAATTCATTTATATCATTTCAAACACTTCTCAAATGCGTAACTGAAGTTGAGCCCTCAGATTCACAGCACACTTAAATTGCAAATGGCAACTCGTTTTGAGCTTGCAAGCTTTGAGAGGTGTTCCACCATCAATCCACGAGTTCTTGAGCCAGCAAACTCAGTTCAGTGTTTGCAGAGTTTGAGAGCATCGAAGTCTGTTGTTACTTTGAATGTGTCAACCCTATGACTATGGTTTGTTATCTCAGGGCAACAATCAATTTTGTTCAAATGTTATATGTGAGAAGTTCTTTAGGGCCATCTACAATGTACATTTTTCCATCGTAGCCAGTTTATCATATATTGTGGGCTTGCTAGCTAGCCTTTGGGTGCAGACACCTGAAATGGTCAACACGAGAAACAACGCCTTTATCCAATCGGGTGCCACCATGTTTTTTTATTTAGTCCCTTAGAAACACCTCTGAATCCAGGTTCACAAGCCATTGGTGAACTAAAAGTCCAGATAGCTCTAGTCTTTAACCCTTCAGAGCTCACTGTCTTCATTTTGTAACCATAATTTCTCAAGAGCTACGGAATGGTTTTACACCAAACTGAATGCCGTAGGCAGTAGGGGTTTGCCGCCCTTGGGAGGTTGGCTGCAGTGTCTGGCCAAATGGCAGGGTCAGTGGTCAAACCACACTTCACACAGAGAAAAAGGCAGTGCTTATGATCTCACACAATCTATAACAATGAATTACAGCACCTACGAGCACATCATAATTACTCAAACCTTCAATAAGGCCAAAATCATTGTTGTTATATTTTGTGGAGCTAACCATACTTAACTAACAAATGTAAATGTTTTTTAGGCAATCATAACGATAACTATACTTTAACAATATATATTTATGCTGTGGTTGACAGTGTGATGGGATGTAATAGCGGCTAAAGTATATAATGAAAAAGTGACATTTGCAAGTTTTAGCAAAACTTTGACTCTAGCTTCCACACCCACCACCCTCATTTTTACTCTTATCTCACATTAAACATTTTTCCACATATAAGTACATTTTGGTATGCAGCACATCTCAAATGTTGCCAACTGAACCCTGAACATTGCTGTATTTCACAGTTCAAACAGCAGCTAGGGGCCCATGTCCTTCCTTGCACTAGGGCCCTTGACACACTGGGTATGCCAGTATTTGTAGGCATACACCTTCCCAACCCACAGGCATCAACATGCCCCCCACTCTTGAAGAAGGCTTTGGGGTATATTTTAAAAGGTACATAGCAAGATGTGGCTTCTCAGTGGCTCACCAGGGCTGGGCAGTGTTGTATTCGTAGCCCACCGCTTGTGTTGCTGAAGTCCATGGGGGTGCTGGGGTGGAGGACTTTTTGCCAGGTTCACTGTCCGACAGGACTGGGAGAGTACTGCATAAGCGGGCAGGCCTTTCACCCAGGCATGTATTTGGCAGAATGTTTGTCGCCTGCACAACTTTCTTTCCTCTCTCGGTTCACCAACATTCACCAGCACTGAGATGGTTGGGTGGTTGAGTGTTCACTGTGCATGCACTTGTGCACACACCAACAAGAGGGATGTGAGCTGCTAGGGCTCTCCCCCACTGTCTCAAAAACGAGGATGAAGGAGTCAGTGGACTTATCAAAACCTTTAACCCTTTTTGCAATTCACCCTTTGTTTAATTAACATCTTCTTCAAGGAAGGTAAAGCAAGTCTTACATTTTAATTGCAATTTGGGCTCATTATTGGCTGTACTTTGCAGACAGCAACATCAACCATTCCTCGCTTCTTTATACAGAATATGTGTTAATCCAAGCAACATTTGTTTTTACCAAAGCCCCATCTTCTGATTTGCATCATGAAACACTTTTTAATTGCACTGCAAACAAACATTATAGTCCAGTGTTCCACTTACTCTGCTCTGGAAACATGTTTCTGTTTGAAAACAGGCCAATGTTCATGTTAAGAACATCAAAAGAAGCCTGAAATAAAAAAATACACAGCACGCACAAGCAATATTGTCAAATGTTGCCAGCTTGGGGATCAAGTGACATTTACAAACCACTGGCTCTTGACCTCATGGTTATTATGTGACCAGCACCTCTGGGTAGCTGTCTGTGAACCAGTAAGGAGTAGGCTGCACTGTTGAAATAACAAGGAATTTAACCTTTGAGCTGGAATAATACATCTGTGAATGTTAATTAACATGCCGGCTTTGTGGTTTTATTATTCATCCATTTTCTCGGTGTATGTGTTGCAGTCCACATATCTAATAAATGAAAAATAGTTTCCCAACTATTAATTGGATATTGCTTTATATGGATGAATGAAAATCAATGATAGGATTTTGTAGAAAGATACTATGGCGATTTGTTCTGTTTTTTTTATAGTGTTGCTGGGTTACTAAATGCATCCATAAGACTATGCAAGTTTTATTTTCACTGAATTTCATTCTTTTGCTGGAGTGTTGGGGGTGGGTTCTGCATTTCATGATTCCAGTTTCTCAATCATTTATAATATTTTGATTGTCATTTGATTATTAAGTTTAAATAGAGTAGATCTTTGGAAATCTAATGCGCACCGGTTGAGCTAATTTTTCAGTTACACTGTTTTTATAATTTGTATGCATTGGAATTCATTAGATACTGCAAATTGTTTTTAAACGCTTTTAAACCTCTCCACAGGTAGGTAAATTAATATTTTCCAAATGGAATAGATTTTTCGATTTTCATTTTATTCACTCAGAATTGTTCTCAATGGTAAATATGTCATAGACAAAAAAGAAGTATAATACTAATAAGAATAAATAAAAGTTATCATCAGTAATACATATATCATGTCTATAAAGGTGAAAGAAAGCACTTTTATATTTATTTAATTTTTTAGAAACTAGCCACGTTCAAATAATCTGTACTGGTTTTTCGGATGTGCAAAATTGTGGTGCATGAAAACATTTGCAACCAATGAATTTTGCTGCCCATCATTTGCAACTTTGTTGATTATTTTGAAAAACAAAAGAGATTCTACGGTTTAGTGGGATTATAATTATTGATAAACCTAGATCTAATACATTGTGGCTTCAGCCACACCAAGTGAGGTGCCCCACTAGCTGCAACATTATAAATCCGCTACAGTTTGAGTTAACAGCAAAATAGCAATTGGTCGACGTAGCAACCTTCCCAACGCTCAAATTATTGATGTCTGCTTTAGAGGGCGTACCTCTTCCTCCAGCAACTAAGCGGACACACCTTGTGGAAACAGTGTTTCTTCTGCATTGCACGCGCATGCGCGTACAGGCCAGAAAAGGTGAAAAGGTCAAATTCAGCGTATACATATCGAGGCAGTCATTTCAGTTGTACACAAAGATGTCTGCCGCCGTCTCCCTGTGTACGCCGAAGTATCAGCGTATCCTGAATTCAGTTCTTCCCAAGATTTGCCGCTAACAATAAGGAAGATTCATTATGGCCATTTGTTACTGTCATCTGCCATGATTCAAAATGAAATACTAAATGTTTCATGGACTCGGGGAAAAAGAGCAGTATTTGTCTTTGTGGTAGCTCTGAGAAGCCCGCGCGGCTCGCGTGCTTCTTGCGCGGCAGCTGATGGATGAAAGGGGGAAGGCCGCGTGCCACCTGAATGATGATGGTCTAATATCATCTTCTTCTTGTCAGCCGTAATAGGCTTCCCCTCACAGAAATAATTCATAAAATCGCTCCATTATATTCTATCTCTGACAGGCCTCATCTATTCTGTTACTTCAGCAGGCGCACTCCCCTAATAAGAAAATATGTGGAGCAGGAACCCTGAAAAATTAAACAGGTAGTTTATGAGCAATTTGTTTCATGCCGTTTATTGTGTTTACTGCACATGGGCTTTTTTTATGCTTCCCTGCCGCAGAGGATTAAAATGTCTGCTCCTCTCTTGTTTTTGTTTAGAAAATAGCATTTGACATTGATTTGATGACGTTTAATCATGGCAATCAAAAATGTTCATTCTTTTCTCACATCCTGGGAAGGTGATTGGCGTTGAAGTGTTTTTGGTACTTAAAAACTTTAAACGCTCTCTAAAGATAGTGGCCACAGGACGGCCTGTACTCTCCTGAGAGCCTGTTGAAAAGAGACAGCCTCTCCTCTGACGACTAAAGAGCACAATTATATGTGCATTCTTTCTAAAAATGTCTTCAGAGAGGCTGGAAGCTAAATGCTTGTCTCGAAAAATACAACATACAAAGAAAATGAAACTCTTTGTACAGCTAGTTCAAGATTGGAGCAGAAAATAAAGAGAATCAACACGTGCCAGAATGTGAGGAATTTTCTGCACTAATTCAACCTTTGACCTTCATATTTGCAGAATTTGTCTTTGATACATTTTATTAGAGGATTCAAGCAGAGGCGGTTGGTGACCCACAATAACTCTAAACAAGTGACATTTTGATGAATTTCAGAATGTTTGTAAAACGGGAGAAATACTGTGCTAAAAGTAGGCTTAGCTGAGAAGTGAACCAGAATTATATAGCAAAAATATTTTTCAGAAAACTTTTCCACCCAGCAGTGTTGTTTTAAATTGTGCAACTCTGCAAACTTTTCAAACCTTTTGAGTTGGCCACTTCTCTTCAACCCTGGAAAGGGTTCGAATTTTCTCCCACCCCTAGTATTTTCATACATGTAGCACACATTTTTCTTAGTGACTTGCCAAATTTCAAACACATTGGAGAAACTTTTTGCGATAAGAGGAAGTGATTTCACAAATCTCCATTTTATGTGTAGATGGGAATATACAATTTTAATTTCTATGAAGCATATTTTTGTGCTGTGATTGTTATAATGCAGGCAGCTAGCAAGCATTCATTCGAGAAAGGTATTAGAAAATCTTACGTGGTCAAATATCGGGCTAGAATGTTTTTTTTTTCTTTGTACATTGCCGTCATCTTACATAATTCTCATTTGGGGTATGTGTATGTCTCACAATATTTGTTTTCACCCGCTGGTGCCTTAAGTGCATTTTTCACTTGCATCCTACATTAACTCCAGCTGCTCATGTCTCATGGACAGTAGAGAAAACTAAATTTCCCCTTGGTAATGAGGTAAAATATAAAAATTCAACACTCTCAATTGTCATTCACTCAGGTTATATAGTACACTAAACAGTCTCACTAATCAAAGTAGCACCAAGTCAGATATGTAGTGCTCAAAGGTTCTTTATTTTGCTGCATAAAAAGGCCTAATTTTCACAAAAAAGGTCTAATCTCTCGTTTTTAGAAAAATAAGCAATTCTACACACATAGGTGGGGTAAAAAATCATGTATAATATACGAAATTTAGTCAAAGCAGAAATATAATCACATTGCAATTCAGTGAGAATTTATTACAATCGTATCAAAATCCAGCGGGAAACAATCACAGTGAAAAATGTAGAATACACGGAGACCCTATCTACACTGTTGAAAAAGATTGCCTGTTGTATCTATTGGTCCAACAATAAGCATCAAGATATAATTCAGGTAAGTGTTACAATCATTTTCTTCCCCTAATTCTTGTGGTTGGATTTAAAGTTTAAATGTCATTCCTGTAATAAATTCTCACTGGATTGTAATGTGATTATATTTCTGCTTCGACTAAATTTTGTATATTGATTTTTTTAACCTACCTATGTGTGTAGTATTGCTTAGTTTTCTAAAAACGACAGATTAGGCCTTTTTTGTGTGAAAATTATGACTTTTATGCAGCAAAATAAACAACCTTTGTGCTGTACATATCTGACTTGATGATACTTTGATTAGTGGGACTGGTTAGTGTATTATATAACCTGAGTGAATGACAATTAAAAGTGTTGAATTGTTTTCTCTACTCTTTAGTAGTGCCCTGTTCCCTTTGGCAGGGGGGCCGCCTCTCTAGTGGTATATACATGTCTGGTGGACACCTGTAAACCAGCTGCATGTGTTTTGGCAGCAAAATTCCCTGCTCTGCTTTATGAGATATAGTGGACATACACAGAATTTATATTATGATTCACTGATGTACAGAATCCAGTTCACGTAGTATCAAGGCATGGTTGAGGGGGTTTAGCAGAAGGTTTAAAGGGTTGAAGAGTAGAAGAAAGCTTGCCTCATACTAAGACATGAGTCAAGGAAGGAAGGAATTAACAAAGAAAAGAAAAAACAAAGAAAGAACAAAAGACGGTAAGGAACAAAAGTATATTTAGTGTAGCAGGTTTAGCTAACATAACAGCATGCAACGGAAAAGATATAATATTAGGAGAAATGATCACAGAAGAATGAGATATCCACTGTTTGCGATGAAGTAATCAAACTTAGCTCCCCTGATGGAATAGGCGTGGAGTACAGGGGAAAAAACTGATGTATCATTCTCAGATAAGTTTCAGTAATGCAGAGAAATTAGAAATGAAAAGCCAAATAGTATCAAGAGTAAAAATATACTCGTTTACAGGACCGTACATTCTATATAGAAAGTGCAAAATACCTAGAAGAAACAAATTTACATTTAAGAAAGATCGGGTGTTCCAAATCCATAGAGCTAGATCTTAAACATTATGAATATTGGGTGATATGGGCTTTATTTGCAGGACAGAGACAATCAAACAATCCAAAAAAAGCAGATATTATAGAAAGAATGTCACAGGTTTAACTTACTGGATGGATGCATTTATGATTTGCCCATTTTGGACCCCAACTGGATTACCCTAAATGGGATCTTATATGGATATTACATTTATTGGACGCCCCAAGACTTAGGCAATTAGTCTTTTGAAAATTTAAACCATTTTCTGGGTAATTGGTCAGAGCAATATCTCATTTCCTTGATGGACCATTTGATTCAGTGGTATATTTGACCATCTACAAGCTGTCCAGCCACATGTGGACATCGAGAGGGCATCTGAGAATCTATGGCAGACGGCGAACATACCATGAATTGTTTATAAATGATGAATAAGGCTTCAAAGAAATTGACATCTTGACTTCTCACTCATTGTTTTTAAAAAACAAGCAAGGTGTCATAAAATGTTATTAAGTGAAATGTTAGAAGGCTTTTACTGCTAATTGTTTATTTTGAAAATGGGTAAAAATGTTCAGACAGAATGTATAAACTACATTGGAGCATTAGTAAATAGAGAGGAACTTTGTTCCAGGAATTCGAGAATGAGGGTCATACAGAAACTGTAATCACTAGACCTGGGTGAAATTAAAATTATGCCATCCATTTCACACAATTTTGAGAGTGTCATGTTAAATTAAACTCGCAAAATTACACCATTATGCAGTTTTGCATAATCACGCATCTTTCATGGTAAACACATCATTCACAGTACAGATTTACCACAAATGCACGGGAACAACAGAATGCAAGCCACTGTTGTTGTGGCGTGTCTCCTAAAAGTGTCCTTGGGCCAAAAAATGATGCACAGACACACTAAAATATTCAACAAAATAATGAATTTGCATTTTGCACAAGTATGTTTAATTTGAAGCAAAATGTGGGCGTGAACCATCTCTGAAACTAAAATAGTCCTCTTTTGGAGCTAAATTAGCCAAGTTATCTGAAAGAATGTAGGGGTTGTGGATGTTGATGTAATGTAGCTTTATGATACAGTCATACTGTTACTATCTTTGCCTTCTGACAAGATTCATTGCCACAATCTTACTATTCACATTGTGTGCACCGGGATAACATTTTGATTTCAATAAATCTTAAAAAACATTCCTGGTTTCCTAGTGTTCTTGAGTATGGACAATGGGTACAACCATCCTACTATTTGTATGTTTTTCTTACTATCACAGGTGAGTAATGTGCTTCAGGAGCGGGTGTTTTTCTATGCCTACAACTTGTCATAAAAAATGATCCAATCTGCATGTAATTAGATGTGCAAGCACATATTATATGGAGAAATGGCTGGAGGTATGGCTAAGACTTGGCGAGGGCGATGTTTAGGGAAGGAAATGCTTGATGTCCTTGCAGAGTGTTGGTACTGAGTGGAGTGAGGCTTCGTGCGTGTGTGGGCAATACACCATGTAACAGTGCCCCGACAATGAACTATGGGGCATATTAGCAAGGGCAATATCACAGCTTTAGCGGCACTCTTTGCCACTAAAGCGGCTATATTTCTATTCAGGTGATAGCGACCGGTTTGGGGCCCGCTTTGCATGTCAGCGATATTTATCGCTACTGACATGCAAAGTGGGCATACCCAAACTGTTAGCGACTGAAAGCAGTCGCTAACACAGCTATCGCCTATTAGCAAGGCAGGCATAGCGATAAAAAAAATCGCGTTAAGCGCGATTATAGCTATAATCTAACGCCTGCTAAAAACATGACTTACCTGTTTATCCAATGGGAGGTGGATTCTCAGCTTAAGTCCCCATTGGCGTTAATGCGTGAATATCGCTGGATTTCCAGCGATATTCACGCATTTCGCCACTATCGCTGGATATTTTAGCACAATGGAGAAAAACGTTGCTAATAGCAGGTTTTCTCCGCTAAAATATCCAGCGATAGGCAGCGATAAAAAAAAAAGCGCTAAGTGCATTTAGCGATAAATACTGCTATTTCTTGCTAATATGCTCCCATATTTTTCAACAGGCTGTGAGCACTCTTGTGCCTAGAGACATGGCAGCCATCTTCCATATCTTGGTATAATTTTCCTCGTGGCCCACAACATCTTTGCTAGGCAGTTGTGTTACAATGTTGCTGCACCTAGACTTTACTAAGCTGGTCCAAGATTTCCTTCCTAACGAATAGTTACTTCCTTTGGACTTATTTCACGAACATTGGGCATGCAGAGAAGTATTCTGAAAAGTCGAGTTGAGTTGTGTGGTTAAAACATATTTTGACCTATTAGAGTGTTTACTTGCACTTTTCTAAAGACTGTAGGATTATTGCATTTCACTTATGATTATCCTGTGACAGAACAGCAAGGCTCCTTAATCAGGACTTTGTTGTTCATGGTATGTATAAACGTAAATGCATATATTAGCGTTCTAGTAATGTTTATACCAGTTGCCAGTATGATAATTGCAGAATATTAGTGTATACTATTACCTTGCACCCAGAGTCAAGTGGAAACTATACTCAGCTTCCACAAACCATGCATAGTGACAAAGGTTGAGGTAGTTATCCTACTCATAGAGACAAGCGCTTGTGAGAAGCTTGTATTTTTTAATAAACATTTTATTTTATTTCTTTTTTTCTATTGAATCAACCACTTTTCCACAAAAATAATCCCACATAACACCATCATTCAATGTTTTAAATTTAGGGCTACATGTTACAGTATAAGTGACTTTCTAAATAAATGTGACAATTTTCAGTGTATTTATTTTCTAGTCTTTCAAGTAACTGTCTTCACAGTATACTGAATTTCTTATCTAAGTTGGTTGGCATTTGGGCGGGGGGTTATGAGGGGCAGTGAGCTTCCGCTAACTCACTCCATATTTTCAAATCCTCAGTCAATTTCTCATCTCTCCTTGTTAGCTTAATTCCAATTTCCTCATCTTTAATCCAACCTCTTATCCTTAATGTGTTAGGGTACAGCTACATTTCTTTTAGTGAGCAGGAGTGGGAAGAGTGTAAACTTTCTAAGTATTTTTTATTTTTTTACGGTAGGGTCTTACATCTAGGTTACATATTTGTGGCTGTAGTATCAATTCAGTGTGCATTCCCTATTTGTATCTATCTATGGTTCTATTAAACTAGTCATCAACCCTCAGACAGTTCCAAGCCAATTGGAAATAAGTTCCACCTGATTGTTTACACTAGGGGCAATTGATTATTTTTGTAGCTTTCATTTTATGAAGCATCACTTGTGTTTTGTATAGCCTACAAAGGAAAATACATTGAATCACACTAAATCTTGCATTACTGGACACATGGCGTATGAGTGTATTCCCATATCTTATTAGTAACACATGTTTTACAGCCTGTTCCCAACATTGTTTGTGCTTTTAATTGGGTTTTAGGGGTAGCCATGGATAGGGCTGCTTATAGTCGGGTTACATTTTCTCTATTTTGGTCTGCCCTAAGCATCAAGTTTACTGTCGATGAGCTGTTTGATGCTTCTTCCAATGTTCCTCATATCTACCTTAAGATTCTACGGATCACACAGTGTTGTAGAAACTGCTTCTACCCAAAATACTTTTATCTCTTTCTCTAGTGGTCCACCCCGTCTCAATTGGATCCCCGCTCTTACACATCCCCCCAGTATCCGTTTTACCATGCCTATATCTCTAGTTACTTATGTTAATTCTGCTATTACCCAAATTGGGAGTTGTTGAGTATATGAAAATGTCTTACCACATTGTGCTCAAAACATTAATCATACCTCATACTAAGTAAGCGGAGCTTATCTTTTTTATTTTGCTCTTATCAAACAAAGACGCTGGCAACTCATGGTTATCACCTGCATTTTTAGTTTCAGGAATAACCAGTTCTGCATCAACCTACAGAGATATTCACTGTTACCATTAGATATAAGTCTTTCATTGTAAGTTAGTGACGATTACCTGCAAACTCCAGTGCCCAGCAGGTGCAACAAGTCAGAGTGGATGAGTTCTGTGTCCATGCTTTCACTTGTATCTCCTTCTCAGTTCCTCTTCTTTACAACTGGTCCTCATATTCTTGTATATGTGGTCAATGGAGGAGGCAATGAGAGATAGAAAAGTGAATCATTCCTGTTGGATTCAGAGGACAGGACAGGCATTTTCTGACAGGTTTGTATTGCTAGTATTATTATTATCGCTAATATGTGCACGTATGTTTGCAATCAAATATTTTTCCATATGTAAATCTATGGTTGTAAAAATATAAAATATTTGGCATATGCATGAGTTGCTTATGCAAATTCCAGGTGCGCAACTGTAGGTTCCATCTTGGATACATTTCTGAATGGATGTTTTGTGAATTAGCAAAAAGGTAGATTTATGTTCATGTGAAGACATATCTCCTTATGTTTATATTTGCATGCAATCTTTGTTTTTATGAATCATGCCCACAGTACCAGAGATGTCATTTTTCAACCTAAATCAGATCAGCCTGTTTACTGAAAAAGAACTATGAAAAATCAATTCACATAACACTAGGGGCCTAATCATGACTTTGGCCGTCTTGGAGTGGGGCCGCCTCTCCTGGACCGCCAAAGCTGTGTGAGCACCGCCTAACAAATTACAATTGTTTTAGTCTCAGACGGGCGGCTCTTTGGTGGTTGCTCGACAGTGCTTATGAAAAAGGCACTGCATGTGCCCCCCATCATGCACCAACATGTTTGGGGTATGGGGGGCCCTGTAGGGTACCCTTTGTTTTCTGACTGCCAGCAGTTTCATGGAGTAAGAACCTCCATGAGACCGTTGGCGGTCAGGAAACTCGCAATATGCATGGTGGTGCCGCAACGGCACTGCCAAAACATTGTGAGCCTCTGACGGCTGCACCACCGCCAGGGAACACGGTTCCCTAGCGCTTGCAGCGGTCCAATAGTGGTCTGACCTCCATAGTTGTGATACAGCCGTCGTACAGCCGGTGCAATGGTGGCCGGACCGCCACGCCACCATGAGTTTGGCGGTCTGCATGTTGTAATTTAGCAGCAATTAGGTTAAGCATTAGCAGAAGACATCTTGTATTTAGAGACTATCTTGTCCGTTGTGTGGAATCCATTTTGTATTTCTGGCAGCCATTTTGTTTGCTATGTGCTCGCCATGTGCTCTGTCCTACCTTCTTGTCAACTGCTCTTGAAATCTGCCTAGAGACGAGATATATTTAGCCTCTTCTGCTTTGCACATGCTCAGTTGAGCTTACAGCTGTCCCCAACTTGTAACTGTTAGGATGTGTCCACCAGAATTAGCTGTCAGCCCCTTCCACTTGTTGCCAGCACACTCTCTGTATGACCTTGTATGTATTTAAAACCAGCATTCTGTACTTGTACAGCCTTCATTTGAACCCCTGTGTGGGTATAAAAGGACCAAGCTCCTTCCAGTCAGTGTGCTACTTCATACAGTGGCGAAGGGTGTTGTGTGAATGTAGTTCCACCTCATGAGGTTTAATAAACTCTGTCTTTTCTATTCCAGCTTCTTTGCCAACTTCTTTCTATTTGTCTAAGGACTCTGTGCAGAGAAGGGAGAACCCGTAGCACTGGTAGGCCTTGCTGAGGCTCACCACCACAAATTGGCACTTCCAACGCAGGGCTCATCGGCGACTCGGATGCCCGAAGGACTGGTTGCGACGAAGGATTGGAATCACGCTTTGGAAGCGATCGCTGCCTGACGAGACCCGAGTCTTGGCACCCACGGCGTTTTTCCTTTCTTTCTGATCTGACCATCCAGGTGGCGCAGGTCCTCGACTGAGATCTCTACTGTTAATTCGCCATGCAGTGACCATTTAGTTGCTTTGAGAACTTGGCAGTTGGAACCTGGACACCATTTGATTGGTAAGAGCCGTTCTGCGGCACTTGCAGTTGGTTTGACTCCTTTGATTGGTAAGGTAGTTTAGTAACACTTACTGCTGCTTTGTTTGTACGATTGGCCAATATTGAAATCTGTTTGACAATTATATATGTATTGCAATTCATATAGGCAGGTAATGAGGAGATTTTTCTCTATTTAACCTTGTTTGAATGGCGCAACGTACGAAGAGTACCTTAAGTGCTACTTTGATTATAATACTGCACATTTTGCACTATTTTTGGCATGCCTGTTTCCAGCACACTTCGTAGGATGTGTTGCTTTTGTAGTGGTACCAATTTGAGTCTTGATGAAGCACAACCGCCCCCCCCCCCTCGGAGGGGACGCCTAATAGAGACATGTATGTTAATTATGGTATTTCTTCCATAACGTACAGCACGTTATGGAATAAATACAACTTGTAAAGATCCTGAGTTGCGTTGGCCTATGCATGGGTCATTTGATTTGCAAAAGATTCAGTATGTGGAGCAACGGATGTTTAAGCAAAAGGCTAGGCAAGATATGTTTGACTGTGTACGAATGTGGGAGAAAGAAGTGCATGAGCGAATGAAGCGTGAGCAAGCCTTGATTGAAAAAGAACAACGTAAGAGTATTCATGCAAAAGCATTGGAAATGAAAAATAGGGAAATTAAAGAAATTAAAGAGAGGGAAGATAGGGAGCGTCATTTACAGGTAAATGGCCAATACGCTGTTCATAGACCTCTTTATCCTATTCTTAATAAACCCAAAGATGATTCTCTCTTATTAGATCGTTGTCCACCTCCGTATACTCTTCCTACTGCTCCTTATGAGTCAGATGAGGACTCTCCTATAGACCAGGACAAAGCTCGAGAAACTAGTTCGATGTTATCTGCTGGGCGTGCGTCTGACATAAGATCTGCTGCACGTAAAGCCATTCGTAGTACTACTAATGCTTTTGAACTTCTAGATAGTATAAAAAGTTGGCAGGAAAGGGAGAAGATATATTATACTGAGGTATGCTGCAGAGGTTATTGAACGATTTAGGAAACATTCGGTAGAAATGGAGCCCGATGATGTAGCGGCTGATTGTAAACAATTACGTGACGGTCTTTTTGTCTTCTCCCAGGTGCCTGACATGATCAGACGCTTGGTTAAAGTGCGTATTGACGCAGCCCGTTTGTGAGAGGAGAAAAAGGCAGCAGATGCAGTTGCACAAACATCCCATGTCATTATGGCACGAACTTCTACTCTTGAAACAGATAAGAATATTGTAATTAATGTGAAACTCATGCGGGAAGCCGCGCCTTTATATGTTCCTCCTAAGGGAACGGGTACAAATGATGAGAAGACATCTGTAGATGCTAAAGGGTATTTTATTTATAATTGGGTTTACACTCCTTGGAATAGAGCAGATGTTATGGCCCTTAAAAATGCATTGCCTGATCCGGAAATTAATCCAGCAGCCTTTTATGAGGAAGTTGAGGGTGCAATTAGTTCTTGTACTATGACTTTGCCTGATATTGATTTGTTTTTTGGATTAATATTACCGCCTGATATGTGGAGAACTGTGCGTAAAGTTGATGACCGTGCGACATTTGGAGCATAATGGAAAGATTTAGAGCAGTTAGATGAAGACAGAGAACCTGCACAGAAACCATGTCAGTTAATTTTAGACCTTCCGGCAGCTATATTAGTTAAGTTAAAGATGATTATTCCCCCTAAAAAGATAGATTGCACTGTATTATCATTGTGTAAGCAAAAGGCAGATGAATCGGTTTCAGATTTCTTTACAGGGTTTGAAGAGGCATTCCACGATTTTAGTGGCCAGTCATTTACAGATGACACGGGTAGGCATCTGTTTGTCGATAAATATGTCGCAAACCTTTTGCCAGGAATAGCTAGTCGCCTAAAGGCCAGTGAGTGTTCATGGACTACCTCTTCTCCGGTTTCTCTCCTAACCATGGCTCAGTATTATGAGCGACAAGGATTAGAAGCTAAAGGTAATGAGGATAAAAAGTCTAAAGAGTTGAAAACAAAGGTTATGTTAGCTCAAGCCTATGGACCATCTTCTAGAGGTAATGATAGAGGCGGACGTGGATCTTATGGTTCGTCTTTTCCTTCTTATACTCGTTCAAATGTATCTGTTCACCAGTGTGTGTACTGCAAGAAATTTGGACATTGGCTTTCTGATTGTCCAGTACTGCATGCTCAGCAGTGCCCACGTGGTCAGGGACAAATGAGAAATCACTCAGGATATTCAGGGCCTAGAGGAAGCACGAATGATCGCGCTAGGTTTGATGCTAATATACGTAGGCAGGATGGGTTTAACACTTTTGATAGAAGGAACCAATATCAAATGTCCGACTATGTGCCGTCTGATTTTCAAGATTCTGCTTATGCATAGGATTGCCTAGGATGGGATAAGGAATCAGTTGAAGTTCCAGTAGATCAGAGGGGTCCCTATGTTACAGCACATGTTTTGAGTTCTACTGATCAGTTTCTGGTTGATACAGGACTAGGAGCTACTCGTAGTGCCTTGTCTAAACAATTGGTTCCAAGGGCTCCCCTGTCTGGCTTAACCATTACATCGATAGGTTTCGATGGAACACCTTCCCTTAGCCCATTGTTACAACCACTCGCATTCCATGTTGATAAGTTTACTGCTCCATGTCCGTTTTTGCTTTCTCCAAACACACCAGACAATATTGTGGGTCTTGATATGCTTAAATATTTCAGGGCTACGATACGATGTTCTCCGGAAGGAGTGCAGGTTATTTTGAATGACAACTACCCTGTGATTCTGAGATCTTGTATTGTTAAAGAGGACATTGCACTAGCCTCACTCCCTAGTACTTTGTGGGCTACTTCAGACACCGATGTTGGGCAAATGGTTATTCCGCCAGTGCATATTAGTGTCAAGGAGGGTGCTTCTTTGCCAAGACTGCCTCAGTATAAAATTTCTAAAGTAGGAGAAGAAGCACTTACACGCATTGTTCATGATTTGATTAAAGTGGGGGTTGTGGAAGAAGTTCATTACAATGTTTGCAATAGTCAGATACTTCCCATTTTGAAAAAAGATACTGACACCAGGATTTATAGATTCATTATTGATTTAAAAGCAGTCAACAAGATTGTAGTACCGCAGTGCCCTGTGGTTTCTGACATAATAGAATAATGTGACACTTGCACACTCTGCTTTATCAAAATATTCAATTCCAGCGTGCTCTAGGGTGCACTCTCCGTGCTGGAGTGCGTCCAAATCAAAAGTCAACAGCGTGTCCCATCTGGGAGACATCCCCTAGTCACAGCTCTTTCACCCCGAAGGGGTATCCCAATTAATCATAAATTCCAATTAATCACAGTGTTGTTTGATTCACATTCATTTATTTTTTATTTTTTATTATTTTCAAGAATTACTTCATTCCTTTAAATATATTTCAATTTCGAATCCAAACGAATTCTGTTCAATAACATCCTTATAGCATATCCATCCAATGCATTTCGGCTGCTAATGAGCCTTCATCAGGGATATATGCCTACAATCAAAAGAGTATAATACATGAGGTGACAGAAACTATTCGTCCAACATTTCCGGGAAAAGAAAATAGTGAATAGGCCAACGCCCCCAGAAGTAGATTACAAGCTAGACCAAACCTAAATAACCAGAAGTAAACGAAATCACCTGTGACATATTTCAAAAACGGTAAATGAATGAATTCATAGAAATCGAACATATTTATATACTATAAATGACAGTTAGGTGACGTAAGATTAAATGGTAACTTAGAGTGTCATCAACTTCAAGCAATTCAGTTACGCGCTCATCATCTACCCAAATGGTAACTTAAAGAGGTCAATTACGCGCTGTAGCTATACAAGTATGAAAAGATGTAAAACGGTTGAAGTGGCGTGCACAATTGAAATAGGAAGAACATGTTCCTACAATCCTGGTGTTATATTAAAGAACGTAAACTTACATAAGTAAGAAGCAATGAGTATCGGCTCGATAAACTGCTCGCGTTTGAAGTTAATATAAACATGAAAAGAGGACTAACATTCTAACCAAAAGTATGGGTGCCATTTTGGAACGGAGTTTAAAGACGTTCACAAAATAGGAAAAAGTTCAAAACAACAACAAATATTTCATAAAATAAATATTTCATAACATAAATCAACCATACATCGTAATCATATTAAAAAAGAAGAAAGTAAAACATTAGAATGATCTGGTCATGGTCAATCAATGGCATGGGTGGCAAGTACATTGTCAATAAAGTTAATTGAAAGTTCTGATTCTATAGGTAACAACTAAATTCGACCCTATCATTCATCCCATTGGGCTTTAAAGTGTCTAATTTATAAATCCAAAAGTTTTCACGTTTCAAAGGTAGTTTATTATTATCAATGCCTTCTCTTTTTGAAACTGACTCCAAAATCAAAAACCTCAATTGACTGATATTATGTGCAGCTTCCTGAAAGTGGATAGCAACTGTAGATTTTGTGGATTTGTTGCGAATATTGGATTTATGCTTGTTTAAGCAAACCTTCATTTTATGCTCCGTTTTACCCACATATCCTTGACCACAAGGACATTTCAGAAGATAAATAATGTTAGAACTGTCGCAGGTGGCGGTGACTCTCAACTTGATGTTATATCCTTTACTAGGATGTGTCATAGTGTTTCCTTTTATTATAGAGTTGCAGTGACTGCAATTATAGCAGGGCAATGTTCCTCTAAAATTCAGAATTTCAGTCAATTCTTTAGCCTTGATTAAACTTCCTAAATTGGGAGCTCGTTGGTAAGCGAAAAGTGGTAGTTCATTGAAAATATTATTAAAATCTGGTTCTTGGGATAACAGTATCCAATGTTTTTTGACAATATTTTTGAAGGTGTTACTCTTAGTGGTGTATTTCGACACCACTACCATCCTGGTGGTTTCTTTTCTCTTGTGAGTTTTTTGTAGAAGTTCTGTCCTACTTTTTGCTGCACAACGTGTTCGAGCTTCCTCCAAGACTTTAACAGGATATTCTCTCTCTTTGAATCTCGTTTCCATTTCTTGAATTCTTATTTCAGATTTGTCCACAGAGGAAACAATTCTCTTAACTCTAAGCATTTGCGAGTACGGCAAGTGTTTTTTAAGAGAATCTTGGTGAAAACTCTTATGATGAAGAAGGTTATGGCGATCAGTCGCTTTTCTGTAGATATCAGTTTCAAACCCAGAATTGGTTTAGAATGTGATTTTCTCTCTGTTTATCTCTGAGGTAAACTGAATTTGTTCATCTTTGGAGTTGAGAATGGTAATGGCTACTAATAATGACTCTTCTGAGCCAGTCCAAATGATGAACATATCATCAATGTATCGTAATATCAACCTAGCTTGTGATTTCCATGGTTCTTGATTCAGAATATGTTCTTCCTCAAAAGACTTCATAAAAATGTTAGCGTACCCTGGGGCTGCCAAATTTCCCATAGCAGTTCCTGTCTGTTGGAGATAGAATTGATTCTTCCAGTGAAAATAGCTGTGGTACAAGGTAAAATAAAGAAGTTCCATAAGAAACACTTTGAATTGGTCTTCTAATTCAGTTTCCAAGAGGGCACTTTCAATGGCTTCTATACCTTTTTGGTGAGGTATGGACGTATACAAGGATTTGACACCATACTGCACATCACTATTTGTTCTTCAGAGGTGAAGCTCACTTGCGCAAGGATTTTAAGAGAGTGGGTCGTGTCTCTGACATAAGTCCTCATTCCCATCACACAAGGATGTAGGTACCTGTCTAAAAGTTGTCCAATAGGTTGGTGGATGCTGCCCAGAGTTGAGACAATTGGTCGGAAGGGAGGTTTTTCTAAGGACTTGTGAATTTTTGGCAACATGTATATTATCTGACTTTTCGGGTTGCGGGTGATCAAAAACTTTTTAGTTCTCTCGTTTATAACACCATTTTCGTATGCTTGGTTAATCAATGTTTCCAGATGTTTAGAAAATAGTTCAGTAGGATTATTATCCAACGGTAAATAGATAGCTTTGTCATTTAAGTGAGCTTCAACTTCTTGTTCATAATGTGAGGTTTTCATTATGACAATTGCTCCACCTTTATCTGCCTTCTGGCAAATTAACTCCGGATTATTTGCAAGGTTTTTAAGAGCGTCTTTTTGTTTGTTGGTTAAATTGTGTTTCCTGCTTTTCTTGCTAAAACCCAATTTAGATATTTCGAGTTTAACCAAATTTTCAAAAGTATCCAAGGTTTTATGTGAGATTGGAGCAATGTAAGTGCTATGGGGTGATAAACCCAGCAGTTGATCCTAGCCATAGGTGACTGGATGGCCACGAATTGTCTTAAGCTTAATTCAGAAAAGACTGAAGTGGTCATTTTCGGTCACCTTTCTCCTGGCTGGTCATCTGTCTGGTGGCCAACATCGTTTGGAACGCCTCCTAATCCAGCTCTTAAAGTCAGGAATCTTGGCGTCACCTTCGATGTGGGGCTTAATTTCATGGCACATGCTAACAAAATTGCTGCCACGGCCCACATGAAACTCAAAATGATAAGGAAAATTCTACCTTTTCTACCGGATTCAGCCAGGAAAACTCTGATCAGTGCATTGGTGTTGTCCGCCTTGGATTATTGTAACGCCCTCTTCCTACATGCCCAAACTCGAGTGACAAACAAGATGCAGTCAATTCAAAACGCAGCAGCCCGGCTGCTTTCGGGTCTTCCCAAGTTTGCACCTGTTTCCAACACCATCAGGAAACTTCATTGGCTCCCGATTTGCAGTCGAATTAAGTTCAAATCGCTGTGTATTGTTTACAAGGCACTCAACAATCAAGGCCCCCACTTTCTCAAACATAATCTTGCCCGCTACATGCCAACTCGTTCTCTCCGCTCCATCCATCTCAATCATTTAGTAGTACCACGCACCAGAACAGTCACATGGGGCGATAGGCGCTTTTTGGTTGCCGCCCCAAAACTCTGGAATTCCCTACCCTCTCATATCAGGACTAGTCCATCTCTGCTAATATTTCGTAAGCAACTTAAGACTTGGTTGTTTGTTCAATAGTTAGGAATGTTCCGTTGGCCTCCCTGGATGTCGGCCTATGCCCTTAGCCAGCGCCGAGACGCCTACGGGTATTCGCCGCGCTTTAAAAATGACAATAAATAAATAAATAAATAAATCCTCTTTTTCTTCTTTTTTATCAGTTACCACATTATCAAAAAAGTGACGAAGGCGAAGTTTTCTCATCAGCTTATAGAAGCTCACTTCCATTTCAAGTTTATCTGCCTCAGTTGTTGGAACGAATGATAATCATTTTTGTAATGCTTCAACAGTAAATTTATCCAAAGCTATGTCGGAAATGTTAATCACTAAGTTAGTCTCCATTAAGTTTTCTTTGGCTTGTCCTTCTTCTTCTTGTCGGTTACACTCCGTGTAATGGGAGCCTCCTTTTCTTTCTCCTTTCCTTTCCTTTTGCTCCTCCTGGTTCTTCTCTTTCTGAGTGGCCCTTCTCTAAAAAAGACTCCCCATTTCTTTGTTGTTGTTGTCGTTCTGTACTAGAACTAGATGTTGTAGCTTGTTGATCCGATAATACCGATATGTGTTCAGTGACAGATAGTTGTCTTGGGTTTCCTGTGATTCTCTGCCGAGATTGCTGGTCACTATCAGAAGAAGATGTGTCTGTACTTTGTGTGTAGGATTTCTGCTGTCGGCGGCGGGCATACACCTCTGCCCAGGTGTACACCTCCCCAAGTTTGTAATCCATTGTATCCCTACGTAGTTTTCTAATTTTGCGGTCATTTATTTCTTGAGAGTGTTTTGCCAACTGTGTATTGATGTCCTCTAAGATCTTCGCCCAATCCTCAGTCGGCATGCTTTTGCTAATTTCTTCTGTGATCGATTATATTTCTTTGTGTAGTTCCTCTAAAATGGATGATAGTTCCTCTAATATTAATAGGATAAGGTCTATTTAAAGGAATGAAGTAATTCTTGAAAATAAGAAAAAAGAAAAAATAAATGAATGAGAATCAAACAACACTGTGATTAATTGGGATTTATGATTAATTGGGATACCCCTTCGGGGTGAAAGAGCTGTGACTAGGGGACGTCTCCCAGATGGGACACGCTGTTGACTTTTGTTTCTGACATAATGACATTACTTACCCTGGTCTCTCCGACAGCAACCACATTTTCTGTAATCAATTTGAAGAATGCTTTCTTCTCGATTCCTATTCATCCTGATAGCCGATATTTGTTCGGTTTCACTCTGAATAATCGATCATTCAGATTCTGTAGAGTTCCTCAAGGGTAGACTGAGAGTCCGAGTATTTATAGTCAAGCCTTAAAACGACAACTCGATTCCTTTACTTTGTCTGAAGGAGTGGCTCTCATACAATATGTCGATAACATCTTGTTGGCAGCTGATACGCCTGAGCAGTGTGAAAAATGTACTTTGTCTTTGCTTTCTTTTCTTGCTACACACCATCATAAAATATCATGAAAGAAATTGCAATATTGTAGACCGAAGGTAACCTACTTAGGTCACCTTTTGTCTAAGGAGGGCCGTATATTGACACCTGATCGCATTCAAGCAATTTTAGACACCCCAGTACCTTCCACACAGAAAGATGTCCGTGAGTTCATTGGTTTGACTTCGTTTTGTAGGCAATGGATATTGGGCTTTTCACACATTGTTAAACCCCTGCTAGCGCTTTTGACTAAAAACACTCCGATCCCCCTTCCATGGACAGATTAATGCCAAAACGCTTTTTGTCAGTTAAGACAAGCTCTCTGCTCTGCACCAGTGTTAGGCACACCAGATTACACGAAGGCTTTTACACTCTATGTACACGAGAAAGATGGATGTGCATTGTCAGTTTTAGTACAGACACATGGTGATAAGCAGCGTCCCTGTACATATTTTTCTGCAGTTCTTGATCCTGTTGCTCGTGCGTTGCCTGGATGAACAAACTATTGGTGCTAGTACCCCATGCAGTATATGCCCTTTTGAATCAGACCAAGACACAACACTTACCTAGTGCTCGCCTGACAGGATACGAACTGATACTGTTAGCACCTCATATTACCTTGAAGAGGTGCGCGACACTGAGCCCAGCCACTTTGTTGCCATATCCTGCGACTCAGTCCCAGTCAAAGGAACCTCACGATTGTATATTCCTTACTGAGGAACAGACAAAGGGTCGCATCGATTTGCAAGATACGTCCCTTCCAGATGTAGATGGGGAACTGTGGGTTGATGGGTCCTGTCTGAAGTTACCAGTTGGCACGGCCTCAGCTGCTTATGCAATCACCACGCTTGAGACAGTAGTGGAAACAGCTTGCATACCTCAGAAGTCGGCTCGAGCAGCTGAACTAATACCTTTTCTGAACTAATAGCTTTGACACGAGCGTGTGAACTTAGCACTGACTTATGTGTGAACATTTACACGGATAGCTGCTATGCTTTTGGAGTAGTTCATGATTTTGGCCTACTCTGGAAGGAAAGAGGCTTTCTTACATCCCATGGGATGCAGATAATTCATGGAGAATTAGTACATAATCTCTTGACTGCACTTACATACCCAAAGAAAGTTGCTATTATGAAGTGTAGTGCACACAAGAAAATCATTGACAAAATAGGACAAGGCAATGCCTTTGCAGATCGCATAGCTCGTGAAACTGCGATGCAGCGAAACACTACTTCCATGTACGTAGTGAAGTCTCAAGCTGGGCGTTGGCATGACGCTAGAGAGGACGTATTGGATATACAGAGATCTGCCTCTGTGGGAGAGCTTGAGCAATGGTTAAAGAAAGAATGTTAGACGATGAGGGTTGTTGGCGTAACAAATAAGTGGAATTTGCCTGCAGCCTATTTACAACCTATGGTTAAAATGGCACATTGGCTGGCACATGTTGGAGCTCTAGCAATAACTAAATTGCTTACGCAAGTTTGGGAGCAGCCTGAAATTGCCAGCACAGCTAAAAGAGTAGTACAGTCCTGTTTGATCTGTTGCCAGTATAATCCTGGAAAAGGGACACGGACTCCTACAGGAGGGTTTGCTACACCAACCGCACCTTTTGAAGTCTTGCAGATGGATTACATCCAACTTGAGCGCTGCAATAATCTAAAATATGTCCTAGTGGTGGTATGTGCCTTCAGTAAATGGATAGAGGCATACCCTACAAAGGACAATACTGCTCTCACCACAGCAAAGGTGCTTCTAAAGGAGTTTTTCCCTAGATATGGTGTTTGTAAGCTTTTGTGGAGTGACAACGGACCTCATTTTATTGGGCAAGTTGTTGAGTATGTCCTGAAAGGATTAGGGATCAAACAGAAGTTCCATACAGTCTTCCACCCGCAATCAGCAGGATTAGTGGAAAGATAAAATGCTACTTTAAAATTGAAGTTAGCGAAAATACTGTCTTCCACGTCTTTAAAGTGGCCAGATGCATTACCCTTGACATTGTTGTTCATAAGATCGGTGCCACATTCACGACTCACCCGTACGAAGTGGTCTTGGGGAGACCAATGAATATTTGGGGAGTTCCTAAGCCGCGCCCCATACATGATGTTCCTTGTGTTCTGATGAATGATTATTTAGCACAGTTAACCGACAGTTTGATCTCTATTCATCAACAGGTTCGAGAAGCGCTTCCTGACAGATCTACAGGTGAGGCCCACGAACTCCGTCCTGGCGACTATGTGATGGACAAGGTCTTCGACAGATCGAACAGCCTGGAACCGAGGTGGCGAGGTCCGGAGCAGGTACTCCTGACTACAAGGACAGCAGTTCGAGTGACGAACAAGAAGAACTGGGTCCACAGCACACACTGTAAGCGTGTATCGCCTGCCTTGGTGGAACCTTCTGTGCTGACCGGCCATCGAGAGATTCTGGAGACGGAGAAAGATCAAGCTATCACACCTGAAGAATCTGCAGAAGTCTTCCCGGACCACATGATTCCTGGAGCATCTCGATACCACTTGAGACCAAGGAAAGAATCTGCCGTGTTGAAAAAGACTGGTTGAGCTACCGCCCTGGGTTAGTGAAACGGAGAGCCGATGTGGCAAGGGTGGGATAAGCCCTGCATTAGTGTAGTGACACCCGTCTTGCCCGTGGTGGAGAAATCAGCGGCTGCCCAAGGGATAAAAGCCCCAACGATTGTTTTCAACGAGTTTTTAGGAAGATCCATTATCGCTGTTGCTGAAATGAATAACAAAAGAATCATTTGTACTGTAGGGTTTGTTGTTGCTCTGGTGGTTATGGCGATAATCACCTGGTTTGTTGAGAAAGTGGCTTCTGCTCGACAGCTTCTTGTTGCCACTACTCCAGCTTCAGTGGAACATCACTAGTTTACACTTCCCTATCACGAGCAGAAGCATCGACAATCCTACCTAAATAACACATTCACCCAGATGTTGCATCATACACACAATGCCACGAATACTACCAATTGATGGGTGTGTGGGATGATACTTGCACACCAAAAGAAAGCAGGAACACCTTTTATTCTTCTACCGTTTTCCCACAATGGTTCATGTCAAGCTTGGTATGCCCTTTTGTTTGCTTTCGGAAAGCCCTCAGTAGGTGGAATCATCTTTCGGTTGAATAAAGTATGCTACCAAGATCAAGATGGTTATCCTCAAGCTAAAGGGACTAAATGGGAATGGGAAGAGTACCAACTGGACAATATTTCAACACCATATGTCTTCACGAATATGAGGACTATCAAAGACAATGGACCTTTTGTTATTTCTGTGACCAGAGCTAAAGCAGATTTATGTATTGGCAGTGTTGGGAGAATTCCCGTAGGACGGAGTGAATGTATTTTGACATTGATTATTGAAGGAGCTAATAATAGTAGTTTTATATCTTCACACAATTCATACTTCTAATGTGGTAATAAAGGATACTATCAATTGCCTGTTGGGTGGTCTGGGGTATGTTACATATCATTATTGTTACCCCCTGTGTTTTTAGCACCTGCGTCATATCACCTCGACCTAAAGTTGTATAATGATATTCCCAAGCATAGATACAAACGAACAATAAGTACAGATGAGGTTGACCAGACAGATACCACTTTGCAACAATATGTTGATTTCAATTTGGGTTTGTTCTTCTTTGTGGGTGCTGCATTGAAAAGCAGAAGGATAAGGTGATTAACTCGTGTTGTGGAAGCTGTCACCAATCAAACAGCTATGGCACTTGGGAACATTACAGAGGAACTACAAATTGCGAGGATTGTAGCACTCCAAAATAGGATGGTGCTAGACGTGATTTTGGCTGATCGAGGTGGTGCATGTCGCATCATCGGTAGCAGTTGTTGTGTATTTATACCAGATCACTCACCATCAGTATATGATGCAATCTCAAAACTGCATAAGATTGCTGCAGAAATTCACACAGAGGCTGGTACATGGACATTTTCAAACTGGATATGGACACTCTTTGCTACTTGGGGCTGGAAGCTACTGACTATTTTATGTATACTACTGCTGATACTATTTACATGCTGTACTTGCATACAATGTGGTCCTATGCTTTGCTTCATGTGCATCGCTGCTTGTACACCTGCCAAAGGAAATACTGCAAACATAAAAGCATAACAAATGTTAAATAATGAAATTACTGAGATGATGAACATCAATGTACAGGATGCATATCTAGATTACCCCAGATAAACGAATGTCTTCAGCTAATGCTGAAAGGGTCGTCTGTTGTAATTTAGCATCGATTAGGTTAAGCATTAGCAGAAGACATCCTGTATTTAGAGGCTATCTTGTCCGTTGTGTGGAATCCATTTTGTATTTCTGGCAGCCATTTTGTTTGCCATGTGCTCGCCTTGTGCTCTGTCCTACAGTCCTGTCGACTGCTCTTGAAATCTGCCTAGAGACGAGATATATTTAGCCTCTTCTGCTTTGCACATGCTCAGTTGAGCTTACAGCTGTCCCCAACTTGTAACTGTCAGGATGTGTCCACCAGAATTAGCTAACTGTCAGCCCCTCTCACTTGTTGCCAGCGGTGAACAACCTTTACAACGCAACTTTTACAACGCACTACCATTACAACAAAACTTTTACAACGCAACATCCATTACAACGCATGCATTTACAACGCAGTCATTACAACGCATGACACTACAACGCACACCACTATAACGCATGCCATTACAACGCAGTCATTACAACGCATACCATTACAACACATAGCACTACAACACATAGTACCCTTACACTATCCAACACTTACCCTACTGTTGCACCCCCTGGAGTTAGAATAGTAATTTTTACCCCTACACTATCCAACACTTACCCTACTGCTGCACCCCCTGGAGTTAGAATAGTAATTTTTACCCCTACACTATCCAACACTTACCTTACATGCAATGTAATGTAATGCGTTGTAATGGTATGCGTTGTAAATGTAGTATGCGTTGTAGTGGAATGCGTTGTAAAGGTAGTTTCAAAGAATTAGTTGTAATGGCATGCGTTGTAATGGTGTGCGTTGTAATTGATGTTGCGGTGTAAAAAATGCATTGTAAAGGTAGGCGTTGTAAAAGTATACGTTGTAACGTCATACATCCGTTGCCAGCACACTCTCTGTATGACCTTATATGTATTTAAAACCAGTATTCTGTACTTGTACCACCTTCATTTGAGCCCCTGTGTGGGTATAAAAGGGAAAAGCTCCTTCCAGTCAGTGTGCTACTTCATACATTGCCGAAGGGTGTTGTGTGAATGTAGTTCCACCTCATGAGGTTTAATAAACTCTGTCTTTTCTATTTCAGCTTCTGTGCCAACTTTTTTGTATTTGTCCGAGGACTCTGTGCAGAGAAGGGAGAACCCCTAGCACTGGTAGGCCTTGCTGATGCTCACCATCACACGTGGACTGCCAAACTCATAATCAGGCCCTAGGACTTGAGACATGATGCCTTAGCTCTTCCTTTTGACTGTCTGCAGTCAATAAAATTCGACCCATTGGCTTCCCTGAATTACTGTCTGTGAATTAGGTATATCAAGTCACGGATATGGCATCGGTAGTGGAAGTGACATCATGCCTTCTTTGATGCTGATGACATCACAGGATTGAGCCATCGCTAAAGGATTAAAGAAGGTCAATGGGAAGAATCTAAAAAATGTAACATATCTGTTTGAACCAAGTCTGCATTCTGTTCTTGGCACTGCTTTTGTGACTCTAGAAAGAAGGCATAGCAAGGAATGTGCATGGGGTACTAAAGGCAACCTAGGTTCAAAGCTGATGTACATTAGCATCTACAGGAAAAACAGCGAAACGTGCCCTTAAACAGTACTAAACGGTGCAACATTAGCTCTAAAAAAATGACTTATCATCATATATATATAAAATGAATTTATTTGAGATTATATAATGTATTTACATTAAATACCATAGGCACAACCAATGTATTACATTTGAAATTAGTTTTACCTATACTTTAACATAGGGAGTCACCACAGATTCTGAATGGTAAAGTATAGTGAAAAACTAAAAAGGTACATTTTACTCGAAAATAAATTTGAAAACTATTTTTATATTCAATCTTAGTGTAAATTAATTTTATATCTATTTTTTTAAGTAGAACAAAAGAAAACACTCTTTACTTAATTTTTAAATAAATCTTTAACAGAACTATGATAAACTAAACTAAAATGAATATTATGAAGTTTAAATTACCTAAAAAAAGCATGCTTTTCTTATGCATTAATAATGATTAAAAGTGATATACAGAATTAATTAAAATAAATGTAGTTATCTACTTTAAAATGCGTTACAATAATTAATATTATAATATTGTTATAATAATTCATTCATAACAGAATAATAAAATATTTGGTTATACATGTACTATGTTTATATTGTTTATAACATTAAATTATATGTATTCATATTTTTAAGTATTCTTAATAATTTGTTTTAACATTATTTCCTATGGGTTTTTTTTAAATCCCTATCTCTATTATTTTTAAGGGAGGATTTTGCAGTACCAGTGATTTGCCATGTGTGCTGCAGGACTTACTATCTTTTTTTGTAGTATCTTACACTCAGATTTTTTGAATAGCAAAAGTACTAAACAGCCTCAAAAGTGTTAATCACTCACAAAAGTGTATGGTACCTTTGTGAATCGGGCCGTAAATGTGCTTCAGAATATCATTAGATTTGTTTTTTGCTGCTTTCTTTTTTGTAGATGCAACTCTGGGGAAAACATCTCTAGATGCAACCTTTTAAGTTTCCCAGTTGATGTAAATTGAAGTTTCAGAAAATGTATTGAAATCAAAACATTCAAAATATGTTTTTAATTAAAAATTAAAAATGTCATAATTTTACAATGAAGAATTAATCTCCATCTTTTATTTCCCTTTTATTCTAATGCACGAGATAAGAATCTAAAATAGCAGGGAATGTACTGAAATCAATATGTAGCAAATTTACTAAAGTTTAAGTGATATTATTACCTGCAAAATTATAGTCTATCCTAATTTGAGAATCATGCCCGAGTGAATGAACAGAAACATTGTGCAAATTAGGATGACCAACTCTCCTATATTTCAAAAGTGTCCTTTGCGATATTGCCTTATTGTGAGAAACCCATGTATCTGATTTTGATTCCTAAAAATTTAATAGCAAATGTGTAAGCCATGCTCTTTCTTTTCCTGCTGTAAAAAAATGAAGCAATGCTATTGTATTACTTCCTAAGTCTCTTCATTTAAACGTGTTTATTAAGATATTGATACAAAGGGTAGGTGATCTTTTGCTCGTTTACCTTAAACGTGGGATCAGATGTTGAATTAGATCACGTGCATTGATTTGACAACATTGCCATTCCGTGAACAACTTTTGCCTCAAGGCCCAAATGTTCAAATGCTCTAACAAGTATGCAAATATATTCATGCATCCCTTGAAATGACATAGATATGACTCGTAAAAGTCTGTATTATCATAATCTGGCATTTTATTGAAAGTCCCAGAGGCTCCAGAGAGGAGAAGCTCACCTTTGAATAGGCTCAATATATTGCTGCCCATCAGACAGACCAATCTTCCTCTAGACTGCCTATGTCAACCTGGCTGGTGTGGACAGATGGGTGGCACTAGGTAAGGTGTGGCTAGGATGTAGAATACTTATCTGCTCTCAGGAAAATCAGTCGAACTAGAACCTTTCTGCTGGTTTTACCTTGCAAGATGTAGACTATTTTCTTTTCACTGAAATATAGGAATATCACACTGAATTAATATCCAATATTAATAATATAAGATTCCTACAGTTTAGTAAAATATGGGTACATCACAGAGGGTGGGTCAATTAAAAATGTCTGCACTTATTTATTTATTTATTAATTAAATTTATTGAGCGCGACAGCTACCCATTAGGGTTTCCCAGCGCTAAAAGACAAATCGACAACCTCCGGCAGAAGATTTAGAGATCAAAAAGCCAGGTTTTCACCGCTCTGCGAAAACGCATATGACAGTTTTCCATCCAAATGGCCAAGGGAAGTGAGTTCCACAGTCTGGGTCCTAAATTTGCAAAGGAACCGCCGCCCATTCTGGTGAGTTTAAACTTCGGTACATAGAAGAGATGATGGGATGAGGAACGAATTGAGCGAGTAGGGAGGTAGGGACTGACAAGGGCCTGAAGATAGAGGGGAGCTGATCCAGTTTTGATCTTATGCATAAAGCTCAATGCTTTAAACTTTATCCGATTTTCCACACGGAGCCAGTGCAGCTTCCTCAGATGTTCTGTAATATGGTCCCGTTTCCGACAGCCACAGAGAAGCCGAGCTGCGGCATTTTGTACCAGCTGAAGGCGCCGTGTGACGGCCTTGGCAGACCTCAGGTAGAGCACGTTGCCGTAATCCAACCTCGAGGTTATCAAGGCATTCACAACAGATCTTTGGGTATTTTCGGGGAGTATCCAAAAGATTTTACGTAGCCATCGTAGGATGGTAAAACAGGTGGCTACGACTTTGTTGACCTGATCTTTCATGGATAGTCTCCTGTCGATAAGTACTCCCAGATTTCGTACTTGTTCAGATGGAGTTGGTAAGGGGCCCATGGCAGTAGGCCAATGTCTAAGGTTCCAAAGGTCAGGTTTATTACCAAGGACCAAAACCTCGGTCTTTCCGCCATTCAATTTGAGCAGGTTGTTGTTCATCCACCCAGATATTTTGTTGAGTCCAGCTTGCAGAGGGGAAGGAACCGTGGGATCAATTTGAGATAGTGAAAAAACAATTTGTGAATCATCAGCATAAGAATAAAGGTTAAGTCCAGAGCATTGTGCAACATAGGCCAAAGGTGTGACACATAAGTTAAAAAGAAGAGGACTAAGAATTGACCCCTGGGGTACACCGTGAGGGGAGGAGTAACTTTTAGAAGAGGATGACTTAGAGAAGATTTGAAAAGTGTGGTCAGTCAGAAAGGAAGCAAGCCAGGCCAGGGCCTTATTACCAATGCCGATGGCAGCGAGAGATTTGAGAAGGATACTGTGTAACACAGTATCAAAAGCTGCGCTGAGATCAAGAAGTATCAGCGCAACTGTTTCTCCTCGATCCAAAAGCAGGCGCAGATTGTCTGTAACGCCCAAAAGGGTCGTCTCCGTAGAGAAGCCAGGGCGAAATCCAGACTGGGATGGATGAAGAAGGCAGTTATCTGTTACAAATTTTGAGAAATGTACATGTATGTGTCGTTCCAAAATTTCCGAGAATGTTGGTAACAGAGAGATGGGACGGTAATTTGTGGTCACCTTGGGATCCGTTGACGGTTTCTTCAAGAGCGGAGTGACCATAGCATGCTTCCAACAGCTGGGAATAGTTGCAGTATCCAACGAGTGGTTTAACATTTTGCAAATAGTGGAAAGATGTGAAGGAGTCAGGGAGCGTAATATCAGGGCGGGCAAAGGGTCCAGAGGAGAGCCTGACATGACTTTACTCAATGTTTCCGAAAGGGTACCCGGGCAAAGATCCGGCCAAGACAATAATTGAGGCGAGGATGACATCAATGAGTTGGCAGCTTCTCCCCTGGCCTGAGGAGGAGTCGTAGAATTATTTGTATTACTTTGAGCAAGGATGTCCTGATGTATATTAACAACTTTAGAAATAAAATACTGGGCAAGCTCATCGCATTTCGCGTTAAATAGCTGAGGAGGTGTTGCCGTAGTCTGTGAATCAGCAAGCTCCCTCACCGCGTTGAATAGAGTTTTTGATTTATTTATTGCTTCGTTAATGGTCTTATTGACGTGAAAAGCCCTTGTTGTAGCACACGCCTTATGATAGCATTTAAGTTCTGCTTTATAGGCAGTGCCGGATATGAGAGAATAATCTTTCCTCCATAAGCGTTCTAACTTCTTACATTTAGATTTGTGCATACGGAGTGTCTCATTGTACCATGGGGCGGGGGCTTTATGAACTATCCCTTTCTTGTGGGTAGTGGGAAGACAAGTATTTATGGCTTCACGAAGCCAATCATTTGCGGCACTGGCCATCACATCCATATCATTGGACACGAAAATATTTTCAGGCTTAAGATCAGTTATGCTTTTATTAAAAGCAGCAGCGTCAAACTTTTTCCAGTCCCTTTTCAGTGTGTTTGTATCCAGTTTATGATTGGGTGTGTTCTCATTGTTAATGACAGTGAATTTAGTTAAGAAATGATCGGACCAGATAACTGGCACCGCCGTGGAACACTTGACATGGATATTATTTGAAAAAATAGGGTCTAAAAGATGTCCGTCCTTGTGAGTGGAGCCAGAGTTATGTAAAATAAGATTCATGGAGGCAAGGTCCGCAATGAGGTTGCAGGCCAAGCTGTCCTTCGGATCATCCAAATGAACATTCAGATCTCCAACGACGAAAAAATTACTAGATGTAGACATAGCAGGATAAAATTAATTTGGAAAGAGACAGTTGTTTGCTTAGATTGATATGCCCAGAAATGGACAGTGAGCTGATGCACACAAGACCCAATTCCTTACTTTCTCTGCAAATTCTTTTTTTTTCCATTTCTGCATGATTCAATAAACCCTCATAAAAGAGAGCAGCGAATAACTATTATCAGTGCAACAAAAATAGAAGAAACTTGAACAGAAAGTATATTACAAAGAGCATATTGTATCTATTTGGGTTAGACCCAGATGAGGGGTACGACCCTTCCATTCAGAATTAATAACCTGAAACCTTAAGTCTCTCTTGATTCTAGAGACACCTCCAACAATGTCCTGCACTGTTTCCAACAAATCTAGAGACCACACCATTAGTTCAGGCAGACAAACCTCATGCTGACTAGATTTAGTATTCTTCTTCCTAATCAAGGTCTGAGCCCTTTACTTTTGACTTTTTGCATTAGGGAAGCATCCATTATTCCTCTCCAGCTGACTCATTGGTAAAGTTCCCCGCTTTGGGCAGATCTTTTCTTCTTGAGACCTTACCTCCCTCAGAGTCCTCTTTATCTGGGAAAGGCAGAGTTTCAGGGCTGGTTCCTCTTCCCCTAAACACGTGTTAACTGTTCATGTCATTATTTTATTGTAACGACACAATTATTGAAATGTAGATGTATGTGCATGACACCTGTTACTCCTTGGTGCAGTGCTTAATATAGCCTTATAGCCCGCCGTAGAGGGCTATACCGGCTATTAAAGGCCCTTTCCAGCGTTAAAGGCCCCGAGCCGAAGGCGAGGGCCTTTAACAAGGGAGAGGGACTTTAATAGCGGTATAGCCCATCTATGAAGGGCTATAAGGCTATTAGAACATTCTGTCACTAGAGGACAGAATGTTCTAACAAAAAAATAAAGCCTTTTGGAAGCGTGAGGGGATTAGAATCCCCTTCGGCTCCCTGAAGCCTTTATTCACAGCCAGAGCTGTGAACAAAGAAACATTGGAATGCTGGAGCTCCAGGCTTATACCAGCCATTATAAGCCCAGAGCACTCCATTGTTCATTGTTTTCAATGGAGCTCCCAACATTCCAATGTTCTAATAAAAAATAAGTCACAAAAAAAATGTTCCCATTATCCATACATTTTGGGATTCATTCACTCATAGCAGCCAATGACTTACCTGCATGACATTTCCATCACCTAAACCACTTACTGTGGACGTTTCCCTTTGTTCCATGGACTTTGAGTGTTTTCCCCAAACACTGACATTATTCTACACAATACTTCTCTTGGCCACACCACCCAGGTCCAGGGTCACATCTTGGACTCTGCTCACCCCAATAAGCTCTCCCAGACACCATTGTCTTGCTGTCCTGTACAAATACTTTCCAATGCCCACAAATATCCACTGCAATGAGGATGCTGAACTCTCCTCTGGCCTTTATTCCCCACTTTTCTTATCAAGACAATGTGAAATCAAGTTAATTCACGTTACGTTATACTTCTCAAATTTATCCTGCAGACCTTTTCTTGACTGTACCATTAGAGCTTCCTTTTTCGCCTCATGGTGGGTGATATACCAACTCCCACAGGAAGTTTCAGGCATCTGCATGAGCAGTACACACTGGCATTGTGAGTATGGCACCTTTGTCTCATGGAAACCGACAGTGAGCCCTCATGATGGCAGATCAATTGGCTATCACTTAGATGTGTGTCAGCAACTGTGTTGCTTGATGGTAGTTAAGGCAGTTAAGCATAGAGTATGAAAGATTGAACCATAGCTGCATTTCTTGGCTTGAGCAAAAGCAAAGAAATGTGCCCTAGAGTGCAGGAAGGAAGTTTTGGGGACATGCATTGTGAAAAGCAGCGAATCTCCTAAGACCCCCAAAGCTGCCCGGCGTAGGGTCACCTTTAATTCACTGGATTTACTATCAAAATAATGAGGCAGGCGCTGGGCACTGGAAGACAAGAAACAAGTTTATTTCTCATGAGGAGAACCTGTCAAAAGGCACCGTGGTAATCTGCTGAGGTGTTCTAACAGCAGCTCTCCTGCAGGTTACTTTTATACAGTATCAGGACAAAGTAATCTTTATGATCAGTGTCATGTAAGCTTGGTATCCCCGCCCTGGACAGGTTTTCACACAAGCCAAACATTGTTTCATCAACATGGTTGCACAAGCCCAACAGTTATTCTCCTCCCACCCAGGCCAAACAGACAATTTTATCTTGCAGCTGGACCTTGCTTCAGGGTCTAAAACATGTGAGACCGGCCAGATCTAAGAGTCTGTTCTGTTGATAAAAACAGGTTCCAATGTTGGCAAAAACAAGTCTTGCTGTGTGCAGTGCAATAAACCATGTTTGCAAGAGTCTGTTTGGTATTTTGAACCTGTTTGTGTAAGGGTGTTCATGGGTTTGCCAGTAAACAGAGATGAGAGGAAAAACAAGTTTGTGGCAGCAAGTGGTGTTGATGTTTGTCGTGTCCATAGTTTATAGCCCCCAGCTCACATACCAGGTTGGTCAGAGGGATGCTAATATGGGCAGGGTGAAACAAAGGTGACCAACGGAATACAAAATAGCTGTGGTGGTCAGAATGACTGCAGTCTATGTGCGCGGAGGAACTTCCATCAGACAAGATGGCGCATATAATGTTCATGATTGTCGTTTTTGCTTTTAACAGCCTGAACATTACTGACTAGTGAAAAGAGCAACACAGGAAAAAAGACCTGAGACTGGATGTAAGAAGGCACACTGGAAGATTGCATCTCGTGTGCGTGAGGTCATGATTCAGCTACAATCAGAAACAAAAGAAAACCCTGTAAAATTATCAAGATAGGTGAAGAATTAATGTTCATAGGCAGGGAAAACAGAAAAACAAAACCTGGTTCTAAAGCTATGACAGACACAGACAAAAAGGCTTAGCCATATGTCAACCTCAAGAACAAGACCAGGGGTCTCCTGTTCTGGTTAAAACACGATATGACCGTAACCTGCACAGGTAATATTCAGGTTCTAAGTCCACTACAAATTCGATATGGTCTCTCTTGGTAATGGCCAATTACCTCCCAATATTGCCACACAGTTATCAATCTGTCAAAACCACTAGATACTCAATGTGCCTTAAAAAGTATATATAGTTGAAGAATGTTAATGTTAATGTTAATGTTAATGTTAGTTGGGATTTGTTAAGCGCTCGTACGCCCGGAGGCTTCATGGCGCTGTAGAAGGAGCCAAACAAGGCAGTCAAAGGAAAAGCAGTGCTATCAGTAGTAAGCTTGAGATAACAACCAGGTCTTCAGAGATTGTCTAAAGCTAAGGATGTTATCATTCTGCTTTATATGGAGAGGAAGCGAGTTCCAGAGTACAGCAGCTTGATGGTCGAAGCAGGTGCCTCCGAGGCGTTTCCTTTTGAATGGAGGAACAATCAGAAGTGATTTGTAGGCGGATCGAAGGTGACGGGAGGGGCAGTATTTTTTAAAAAGATCTCTGATAAAAGAAGGGCCAGAGTCGTTCAGAGACCGGAACAGAATACACCCAGCCTTAAAGGCCACACGTTGCTCGACTGGCAACCAGTGTAGTTGCTCAAGGCCAGGTCTGATGGATTGCCTCCTGGATATATTCAGAAGTAGCCTGGCAGCTTGGTTCTGAACAAGCTGGAGACGTTTAAGCTCACCAATTTGGAGGCCGAGGTAAAGACTGTTAGAGAAATCCAGCCTGGACAGAACCAAGGAGAGGACAATCTGTGTAAGGGCTGCTGAAGAGAAAAAGCGAGCAATTTTTCTTATTTTCTTCAGTTGAAAAATGCTGGAAGATACCACCGCTCCAACCTGTCTTTTTAGCGAGAGATCCTCGCTGATAAAAATGCCTAGGCTTTTAACCACGGAAGATTTAGTGGGAGGCGCTCCCATATTAGTGGGCCAGAAGTTGGGGTTCCAGCTAAGTGGGCTCTGTCCGGGCAGGACCAGCTCGGTCTTGCCCGGGTTCAGCTTCAGATGATTGCAGCTCATCCAACTCAATATGTGGGACATAGTTCTTTGGAATTCGTCCACTGAGTCAATGTTGTTAAGAGGGAAGATGAGCTGCAAATCATCCGCATAATTGAAGATGGTTACATTAGCATGACGCAAGGAGTGCAAAAGAGGGCGTAAGTAGACATTAAAAAGAAGGGGAGATAACGAGGAACCTTGTGGTACCCCGCAGGTGGTAGGTATAATGGGAGCGGAGAAGGAGCCGAGTCTGACCGATTGTGTGCGGTCCGAGATGAAAGAGCGGATCCAGCTCAATGCGGGGCCCCTGAGACCTGCCTGCTCGACACGGTCGACCAAGATGGTGTGGTCGACCGTGTCGAACGCAGCAGAGAGGTCCAGTAGCACAAGCGCCTGATGGATTCCTGCATCTGCATTCCGCCTCAGAGTGTTTAACACCGAGAGGATGACCGCCTCGGTGGAGTGGCAAGGGCGGAACCCTGCTTGATTCGGTGCCAGGTATTCAGACTTTTCCAAGAAGCTGGAGAAAGTTTCGCACACATGTGACTCCAGCAGCTTGGCACAGTATGGCAACAGCGATATAGGTCTGTAGTTGATGGGATCTAGCGGGTTAGCTCCTGCCTAGTCATTGTGATCGTCTAATATATTGATGCTCGAAACAATACATTTATAGATTTGATTCATGAAAAATCAATCGGACTCTATTAGAGATTGGAAAACAAATTCACATGTTTCTTAAATTCAAACTAGCAATGTAGAAGGTTTTCAGCTTGTGAGGGCTGGGAGCTGGACACACATTCAACACATCACCACCCAGTAATATTGTTTTTTCTGCAGGTCAATATCCCTAAATTAAGAAGTGTTTGGTTTATACGCCATGGTATGAATGAAACTAATTCCAAAGTTAAGCCATCCTTGGATAATCCTTGGATAATGTTCAGCATTAATCTCTAAACTTCGCTGCACGTGTTGTTGATCAGACGAGCATTGATTCAAAGTTAGCTTCTCCTTGAGTTGGTACGCTCTCATCTCCATAGAGCTGCTTTTGATTAATCCTGCTGCATCTTTGATGATTTGGGCTCTTTCTGTTTCCATTCTCATATGTTATTCATCTACAATTGCATCTCCAGGTATTTCATCGACTTGTGCCTTCTCTGAAAGGAATGAGTCCTCTATAATCCCAGCTTCTAAATGAGAACCTATATGGATCATTAGGATTGCCTATTATTAGGGACGTATTTCGCTCCAGATTACATTTTCAAATCTGTCTAATGGAGAACTTTCAGAAGAATGAGCAGATCTGACACTTGTCCACTACATATGAAAAACAGATGGGTGTGTGGGCCTGCAATGTGTGAGTTACTGCCCAAATGAGATCTGGTAATTTGTTGAATGTGTGTATGTGTGCGTGTGTGTATGTCTGTGTGTGCATACACGTGTGTGAGCATGTGGGTGTGTGTGTCTGACTGTGTATGTGTGTGTGCGTGAGCATGTGGGTGTGTATGTATTTGGGTGTGTGTGCATGTTTTTGCATGCAAATGTGTGTGTGTGTGTGTGCACGCATGTGGGTACATGTGTGTCTGTGTGTGTGTGCACATGTGTGTGTGCATGTGGGTTTGTGTTTATGTGGGTGTGTGTGTGTGTGCATGCATGTGGGTGCATGTGTGTCTGTGTGTGTGTGTGCATGTGGGTGTGTGTTTATGTGTGTGTGTGTGTGTGTGTGTGCATGCACTTGTGTGGTGCATGTGAGTGGGAATGTGTCCATGCATGAGTGAGTGTATTTGTACATGTGCGTGTTTGCTGCAACCTGATCTGAGGATAAGTCTAGGAGATGGCTTCCGCTTGCAGAATGGTCAGCGGTAATGGATTCTGTAAAGAGAAAGAAAAGTTCATGTCTAACTTGTGAACATAAATCTCACACTTCTGCACTGGGTGATATGCAAGGCATGCAATTTTCCAAGGTACTCTGTATTTTCTATGAATAGTCATTTCATCTTCAATTTCACCTTCAATTTTCATATCAATCTTTTCCTCCGAGTAATCGCCAGCCCCAGCCCGTGCTCCTGGTGGGTGGAGGGGATGGAACGGGTCATTTGATAGGTAGAGTAATGAGCTGTCCGTCAGGATTTTAAACTTAGATGCAATGTTAGAAATATTCTACTTCCAGCGGGAAGTGAACGGAGGGTGAAAGATGTCCTGTCCGTGGCGGGAACGGCTCTGGGATGGCGCGCGCTGTCACTGCGCATTTAATCAGCGGCGCTTCGCGCGATACCGCATCCCTTGACAGAGCAGCCATCAGCCTCAGGTGGGCATGCCCCTATCTACAATCCACCTGACGTGCAGTATTTACCTGTATCTTTTGAAATATTTGTTGTACAGTAGGAAATAAATGTCCCTATCTTTTTTTATTTCAGTGAATATCCTCATTCCAGACAGAGGAGGTAGATATGCACATTTTCAATGAACAGACCGCACTTTGTTGCAAAGTGACTTACCTGCTGGCAATACCACTTTGACAATATCCATGCTCCTCTGTGAAAAAGCGGATACCGATTGTGTGCCTCAATGAATATTACATTTTTAATGCATATTGTCTACTCAGCTGTTTTTTACCAAGTGCATTTACTTATCTAACACATTTATTATTATTTCAATTATCAATTATTACTTTCATTGATCCAAATCAGTTTGATTTTGTAATGGATCTGAATCGTATTACAATTATAATTTATTCCACTTGGCCACACCCCAAAAGGAGAGTCAAAGTGCATCCCCTGTAGGAGAATTGTTGATGCAACCCATGTTGGGTACAAGTGAAAAATAAATTTAACTTTCAAACAACCTGATAGTATTTCCTCGTCTTACTTCTAATTCAAGTTTTGTTGATACTACAGTTTTACGTTCAATAGATTTTTTGGATTTATTTTGCAATATAAAATTAGTCAAAATAATATCTGTTAGAGACAACCACCAACACACAACTCCCAACCCTCCTACCATGCCCCTCACCCCCACACCGGATCACTCTTAACTCAACAGAACAGGACAATTATTCATAAGATGTCCAAGACTACAGAGGATCCAAATCATGGGATCAAGGAGGGTGTAACAGGGCTCGCAGGGTTTGAGGGCATGATCTATGTCTGTAGTATGTGTTCAAATATCTTAGTAACAGAATTGGATAAATGCACAGCAATTTATTTTGTTTCGAAGTTCAACAGTTCATGTTTACACTAAACCAACGGACAGGAACAACATGTTGTTATATTCAAGTTTTCATCAACCCAACTTGATTAACAATCTGCCGTTTTCACAAATGACAAGGGTCAAGAGAATTACCTCAGATACAAGTGCACTGGATGTCAAGTTAAGTGAAGTCAAAAAGAAATTTTTGGATAGAGGTTACCCTGAACGTTTACTAGAGGAAACAAAGAAAAAGGTCGATACATTGGATAGAGAGAAACTCTTAACCATTAAGACAAAATCTGAACAAACACGTACAGTGGTGGTATCTAGATATTCAACATCCAGCAGGAAATACAAACAAACCATTTTAAAACATTGGTCGATATTGAATCTGGAACCTGACTTCAAACAGTCATTTACTCAACCTCCCATCTTTGCTTACACTAGATCAAAGAATCTTGGAGAAATTCTGCAACATAAAACACCCATAACCTCAACATCTACCACTAAATTTTCTGGTACGAAACCTTGCCGTAACTGTGGAAGTTGTAACAATGTAATCCGAGGGAACATATTCTGTCATCCTTCAAAAGGTCACCCTATCAAATTAAAGGTAAATGCCACCTGTGACTCAAATAATGTCATCTATGGGATTAGATGTCCTTGCGGCAAATTGTATGTAGGCAAGACGGAACGTCGGATTAAAGTACGCCTAACTGAACACAAGTCGAACATTCGTTTGAAAAATATGAAATCTGCATTATCCTCTCATTTTGTTGAGGAGCATCATAACATCTCCCAGATCAAATTCATCATTCTTGAAACGGTCCAGAAAATAGAAGGCAGAGACAATTCTAAATACCTGTTGCAGAGAGAGAACTATTGGATTCATAATTTATCTTGTCAGAAACCTCTGGGGTTAAATGAAAGAATTGAACTGGCATGTTACCTGTAAATTAATTGCTCCCCTGACTGTTCCTTGTGTATACTATGTGAGTTCATACATATATTTGACACTTACACCTTACATTTTTAATATTCTTTTCCATCTTGCACATTTCACATTAGCTCTAACCATAGAACAGCCCATCTAACATCTCTATAGTGAGTAGTTCTATTCCCGATATTTCTTTTCACTTATATCAATTTTTTTCCTTTATGATAATTTACGCATTTCCGTCAGCGTATTTTTCAATTTCTTTTTGTAACCGGCTCTTTATTCGTATTATGATTAATAGATTTTAAAACAACTCCCAATGACAGGGGCGTTACTTAGAAAGTAGTCGGTGGGTCGCCAACCTCGCTGAATAGTCTTTCTTCTATGGCCATGCCATGTGATTTGTCACATGACTGGAATCCTGGTTAAATAGGTGAACGCGATCGGCATTTCATTGTGCCATCGCGAAGTACGAGGAGAGAAGGACGTAATCGCGCACCTATTCCCGAACAAGGTTAGTGTTGAGGAACTAGACAGACTATCCGTCTTTGTGACAGAATGACCTCTGCCTTATGGACTGCCCCACCAGTCGAGGCTGCGCTTATAACATCGTTTTTTCTTTAATTTGCAGAATAACATGCATTTCTAGAGACCCAGTCATGTGAGTGATAGTTCTTTTCCTTTGAGAAATTTCCTTTGCTTTTTCACTTGTACTAACCACAGCATGTGAATCACTGAACCCTTACAGTTTACATACAGTTCATACATTATGCAGATTCGTTGTAGTTAATGTTATGATTGATGCAAATAAGACTTATACAATTTTTGATGATATGATTTTATTATTCCTTGCTTTACAGTGTCTATTTCCCTGATGAAGGGCATGCCATATAATGCCCGAAATGCATTGGATGCTTTCTTATGACAATGTCTGAGCTACAAACGCATGAATGATATCGAATGAACAATATGAAATATTGATGATAAATCCTTCTTCAAGCATAAAATAAATTCTATGAACAATTGAAACATTGGATTGAAAGTCTTCTTTTGTGTGGGAAGACAAACATTTGTGTACCCGTGAAGGGATGACACTAGAGGTTCTCTAGTGCCACATCTGTTTCAAATATCTTAGGACAGGTGTCCATAGTTTAACAAAAAGTTGGGATCTGTCCACAAGAACATATGCAACATTCTCATGCACTAGTAAATGTCAGATTTTAAGTAACCAGTATATAGAGATGATGATGTAAGTGGGTTGAGAACATGGAACTGTGGAGAGAATGTTATGATGCGAAAGGGAACCAGTACTGGAGCAGAGGTCTGCTTAGCTATAGCTGGATGCGTGCTGGGAGCATCAGATGAAAATAAATCTTATTTGGAAAGGAATCAGTCTCATAAGATTCGTACATGAAGTGGTGAGGAGGATAGGATCAAATCAAATCATAAAGTGTACCAATGACAAAAGAGTAAGAGAGAAATTGCTAATACAAGATCCCAATTTAGAAGAGCCATCCAAGAGGTTAAATGGATGGAACAAGCAGCAAAGTGGCTGAAGAAAATAGATACATCCACTAAGGTAATCAATGATGTTTGGAAAGAGAATTCTCCGGTACAAGAAGTGCGATCTTCAAAGGAAGAAGTGAAGAAAGATAGTCCAGATGCCTACATGGAAAAGGAGGCTAGGGCTATAAAATGCTATCATTTTGAAAGACCCAGTCACATTGCTTCTAGCTTGAAGTGTGCAGCCAAGAGTGCTATGTTTCAAAACTGTGACAAAAAGGGACACTTCACAAAAATGTGTAGAGCAAAATCTACACTAGTAAAGGTGAGAAAGGCAGACGATATATGTGAAAAGATTAGGGAGGTAGTGTTAACTATTCAGAATAATCAGCTACCAGGATTCTCTGCTGATATCTCTAACATGGATACAAAACTTGATGTCTTGGCAGAGGGTAAGGAAGTTAAAAAGAGAGTGATGTTAAACTGCAAAAGAGCCACATTGCATCATACGCCTGAATGATCAGTACATAAAGGTACTAGTGGATTCTGGCAGCTTTTATATCTTGATATCTAAAGATGCTTTGTGACAATAGCAGTCAGAAGGATTGAAAAGTTGGTCTGAAACCGACATAAAGACTGGTGGGTATGGTGGCAAGAAGTCAAAATGCTTGCAAATAAATGGATGACCATTGGGTTCGAGGAGGAAAAGGTGTATGGTTGAGTGTACATGACAGACTTTGGCTAGAACTTGTTAGGCTGGCGGCATCAAAGGTATTTAGGCATGATCTTAAATCCTAATGCAGAGAAACTTGTCATGGCAGTTACCAGAATGCACATACAAACGTCAATGAACCATTTCAACGAGTATGAAGAGTCAATAGTGGAAAAATATCCTGAGTGTTTAATGACAAATTGGGGATGCTATGTGGTTTTTCACACACATTTATTTTGAAGAATGGGAGCTATTGCTGTAGTTCATAGTTTTAGAAATGTACCTCATGTGATGAAAAACCGTTGCAACAGGAATTGAATACGTTACTGGCACAGAAGATAATTGAACCTATAGAATCATTGGAATGGTTGGCATCAATAGTGGTCACCCCTAAGAAAGGAGGAAAAATTAGTCTATGTGTAGACTTGCGAGACCAGAATCGGAACCTATGGGTTGATAGACAATCTCTCCCAAATACGTCCAAAATGATATCAGTCATGGCAGGCATGAAGATGTTTAGTGTTGTCTACATATCAGCTGCACACAAACTCTAGGCATCTTACATCATTTGTCACCCCACATGGTGTTTTTTTATATTAAGAATGCCGTTTGGCCTGGCATCTGTCTCAGCAGTGTTTTAGAGAGTGATGAAGCAAAGTTTCAATGGCATTGAAAAGACAGGTGCTTTCAGGACGATGTTTTGATTATTGGGAAGGATGAATTGCACCATGATAATCTGTTTGAGGAAGTCATGAAACGACTTAACGAACACTTTCAGAAGTGCAGACACGCTGAGACTGCTACTTCAGGCTGTCTACCGCTAGCCCTTATCATGGCAGCCTACGTTGCATTTCTATGTTCTTACTGAATGACGTGTATTGGACCTCAAATTTACCACATGTGACGCTTTCGCCCTAGATATATTGCCCTGACGAAGTTCATTCTATGAACGAAACGCGTTGGCTGATGTTTGTTTCTATGCATGTGGATGTATTTAAATAAAGATGGTACCGACGAAGGAACTGATTATGCTTCATTATTAAACGCTACAGTAACCTGGGAGTGCACTGCTCCATTGCTTTCGTATTTGTCTCCCGTCCTGGCGGGTTGCATCTCTCAACGGCGGGTGCAGGAGCAGACTGTGCACACCGTTCACCCAACTGATACCTAGACTATACTTTGGGGGACTACACTGAGGCTTGTGCGGCATTTGGAGTCCGCCGTTGGTTCTCTGTTTCTACCATGGGTTGACAGCGAGAAGAGAAAAATGCCATTTGAGGAAGAAACATGTCACTTATCTGGCGCATGAAATATTGGAGGAGGGAATTCAACCAATTTCACTGAGGTGGTTAAACTTTTGAGAACATTAATGAAAAGAGATGCTGTTTTTGAATGGAGTGTTGCATGTGAGAAAGCCTTTGAACAAGTAAATCTTCATGCAATCTCCCACATTGGGGCATTTTGAAGTGACAGCAAAGATTTATCAGACCACAGATGCCAGCAGTGCAGGAGTGGAAGCAGGTGAGGTGGTGAATGATTAGGAGAGAAGTGTGGCTTCCCGGTGGCTGCAAGTTTCAGAAAAATCACACTCCATAATTAAAAAGGAGGCCCTGATATTTTGGTTGGGGATTAAACATTTTAAATAGTTCCTTTGGGGCTTACATTTTAAGATCAGAACAAAACATAAGCAGATAGTACACTTATTTAAAGAAGGTATAGGCTTGGAGGGTAATGTGACACCCAGAATTTCCAGATGCATATTACTGGGCTGGAATGTAATTTAGAGATGGAATACTTGAAATGATTAAAAAAAGTGTTGGAGGAATGTCTGTCAAGGCTACCCATGAAAGATGACGCACAGAATGAAGAGATAGATGTGAGTGAAAGTTTGGGGGATCAGGAGGAAATAGCGTTGGGCAAAGAAGAATGGAGATCTACCATGGATGAAGATCTAGTACTAAAGGATGTGTGAGAGCGTGTTAAAGAAGGGTGGTGTCCTAAGATGCATCAGAATAATGAGGTAGAAGAATATTGTGGGGTACAGGATGAATTGAGCATATGTGGGGATAAAGGTAACGAAGAGTAATCAAATAATTCCTCCCGTTGGTGTTCACAACCTCATCATTCAAATTTTGCATGAGGACCATCCTGGCAGGAATATGACAAAGAGGAGGATAAGAATTGCTTTCTTGTTTATTCAATAAAAACCTATCTATAAATGTGTGCAAAATGACGTATGCAAACATTTTAGTCTCATTCATAATTAATGAAAATAAAACAAGGAACACACCAAAGTCATGACAAAAAATCAAGTATAATACATGAAAGGAAAACATTTTTTCTTGTTAGGAGAAGAAATAACTTTTTTCTTTTTGTACTTTTTTACGTTTTCTAGTATGTGGAAAACAATGCAAGGCTGTCGCAGACAATATGCATAAATAATTGGCGCAGGTGCTAAAGTGACAAAGTGCAAGGGTAGTGATGATTGTGAAGATGTTATATACAGACAAAATCCTAGTCGTAAAGTTAGGATTTTGTCTCACTTAAACTTAAGTTTGTCTTAAGTTTAACTTAAGACCAAAACTTAAGATTGATTCAGAAAAGGGGGTGGGGATGAACAGAGTGCCTGAATTAAGCAGACCACTCTTACCCAGTCCAAAGATCAGGGCTTGATCCATCACCGTTTTTTAGCTCACTGCACCATCCCAGCTCAGAACTTGGCTATATGCAAATTAGTCTGTTCCTGTCCCAGTGCATGATGGGAACAGGGCAAACCAAACTACCAAGCCAATTCTTATACTGGGAAGGAAACAAGCTTCCGGGGACCGGTTTCTGCCATTTCAGGCGTCGTCGGCCCGGCTTGCTTGAATCCTGATGGTGCAATGAGCAAGGGACTCACATCTGAGTATACCCTTCCACGCTTATGGTGGACAAAATGATTCAGAAAAGGGGGTGGGGATGAACAGAGTGCCTGAATTAAGCAGACCACTCTTACCCAGTCCAAAGATCAGGGCTTGATCCATCACCGTTTTTTAGCTCACTGCACCATCCCAGCTCAGAACTTGGCTATATGCAAATTAGTCTGTTCCTGTCCCAGTGCATGATGGGAACAGGGCAAACCAAACTACCAAGCCAATTCTTATACTGGGAAGGAAACAAGCTTCCGGGGACCGGTTTCTGCCATTTCAGGCGTCGTCGGCCCGGCTTGCTTGAATCCTGATGGTGCAATGAGCAAGGGACTCACATCTGAGTATACCCTTCCACGCTTATGGTGGACAAAATGATTCAGAAAAGGGGGTGGGGATGTTTTTGGCCACTATAGGTGTGGCAGGGTATACTCAGACATGAGTCCCTTTCTCACTGCTCCATCAGGATTCAAGCAAGCCGGGCCGAAGAGGCTGAAATGCCAGAAACCGGTCCCCGGTAGCTTGTCTCCTTTCTGGTGAAGAATTGGCTTGGTAGTTTGGTCTGCCCTGTTCCCATGATGCACTGGGCCAGGGACAGACTAATTTGCATATAGCCAGGTTCTGAGCTGGGATGGGGCAGTGAGATAAATAACGGTGATGGATCAAGCCCTGATCTTTGGACTGGGTAAGAGTGGTCTGCTTAATTCAGACACTCTGTTCATCACCACCCCCTTTTCTGAATCAAAACTTAAGATTGACAGAGAGAAAATCCTACCTTTAGTACTCCTAAATGCCTTCTGTGAATACAGAAAGTCGTAAAGTTAGGATTTTGTCTCAGACTACTTTTGTGATTCGGCCCTTGGGGAGCATTACCAACTTTCCTTCCTTCCCAAAATCCCTCAAATTTAAAACTTCAACCTCTAACGTCCGACAATGAGTGGAACAGAACAAGAAATAGCTGCTCATGCAATCATGTTTGCAAAGTGGTGTTCCTGAACCACCACAAACGAAACCTGTAAAAGGGAGTTATTGGCAATGAAGCCACTGTTATGGGTCCCGAACCCCCACCAGGACCCAGGTAGAAGGCAAGCGTCTAGGCTATATTCAGCCCGGGAGCGGGGAACCCTTCAGACTTCAGTTGGGGGTGACACAAGCCCTTCTGCTTAGTCAGTGATCATCCTGTGCATTATCTTCAGTTGTATGGCTGATGTTCTACAAAAGCTATGCCTACTATTCTCAATTTATGTTGTGCCGGGTCGGCATCTCCTGGTTCGTCTGGACACAGTCTGTCGTCCTGATGCTCTTCCACGAGGCTCCTCATTTGAATCTTGGGCTCCATCAGCTGCTTTGTCTATCAGTTGGTCCAAGATGTGGCTCGCTTCCAAGAAGGGGCTGTCAAGGGGTGGGGGCACCAAAAATGATTGTTGCACTGGGCGCCACCAGCGCTAAACCCGGCCCTGATGGGTACGCGAAAGTTGTGGCTGTAAAATTTGCAAATACGAAATCTGTAAGAATTGCCTGAAATTAATCTCAATGTTATCACGAGCAGAGATGCATGTGCTAAATAAATTATTATTGCTAAATTGTTTGGAAAATACAAACAGGCTTGTCTTACTGTTAGCCCACGCAAAACCAGGTCAGTAGCAAACCCAAGCCTCAAGTAAAACTGAGTGTCATCTGCACAACAATTCATGCAGATGTTACCCTTATGCGACTTGGGTCCAGTTGGAAATAGCAACGTGAGCAAATATTCCAAGATAGGGAGATATTTACTATTGTTACCATTTGGCGCCTATATTTTTCTGGACCTTAATTATCAACTGCGACCTCGTGCTGCAAAGAGTAACTTTCCAGGCTCACTTTAGGTTTGCCTCCGAAATTCCAGTTTTGGAGTGCATCCCTTTTTTTTAGGTCGAGCCTAAGGCATTGCTTTAGCAATGCTGGCGAGATATAAAGTGAGGGCTCTGAAAAATGCACCCAAAGGCGGATTGCCTATAGTGGATGTGAGCCGGGCGCGTGCACATCGCACATCATCGGCATCAGACTTCAAAGGAAGCCGCTACCCCGCCTCGCCACGCAATGCCTGCCTCTCATCCTCCCCCACCACAGAGCGCATCTCACAGCGGCGCTTTCACTTTCACGGCTGCGCGTCCGTGTCTCTTTCACTCCTCCGCCAGAAGTGGTGCGTTTCCCGACAAGCTCATTTTCCTGCCACTGTTGTTGCACTTCATAAACGTCACACAACAAATGTTCTTCCCATACCCACCTATTGCTCTTCTTACCCTCAAAGACGGGACTCCGGGGCTAGGAGGCTCACTGCTCCCGCTAGGTGGCTGCAGAATCGGAGGCGGCATGGAGGAGACCGTGGCCGTCATGCCTTTTGTTGTTAATGCTGCTGCTCGCGAAATTGACGTCGCACCATTAACACAGGACCGCATTTAGCAAGTGGGCGAATACCTCTACGTGCAGCAGCCATATTGAGTGAGTAAGTGAATTCGACCTGTATATACATTTACTTCGGGTTTGGGCACTGCTACATTGGCTTAAGTTCCGATCTATCTTACGTGCAAGTCTAAGAACACACGATAAAATAACCATCCAATAAGTTACTTACATTTTGAATGCTTTTTTCCCCTGTGTTTCTCCATCCATACCTGATCTGTTCATCCAAGGACACACCATCTATCCATTCAATCATTCATCCATCCAAGCATCTAACCAAGCCACCCATCCAAGAACTAACCCACCCGTGCGTCACCTACCTAATTATTCAAAACACCCTTCCACTCATTCATCCATCCATTCATCCAAATACTCACCCAGACATCCATCCAAATATCCATCTAAGTATTCACCCAGACACCCATCCAAGTAGTCACCCAGGTATCCACCCTCTCACTTATCCAGCATTTATCTAAACATCCATCATCCATCATCCACCGACATATCCACCCATCTACTCAATCGCTCACCCACTTACTCATCTCTTCTAACCTACACCATTTTCTCCTAAAAGCTCATGTTCACCAGGTAGGAGGATTACGATATTTCAGAACCGTGCGAGCACACTCTGCATACAAACAAAGGAAGGATGCAAGGGTATAGAAACAATAGCACATTCTTTATGCTGCTTTTTTCTGTGTTCATAGAAGCTGCACACAATCGGATTGGTTCATGTTGGAAAGAACATAGGCTGCTCGGTGCAGTCAGCCCCCGGAGTCAATTCACATAAATCGCTTATATTTCCAGATTATATAGTTCGCACTGGCACAGGTGCACTTTTTGCGTTGGCAATTGGACTAATTCATTGATGCAAAATGCGATGTATTTTTTCATTGATCAATTAGTGCAACGGTCTCTTTTCACTTTGTCGGGTGTTGCAAATGTTGATGTAGTTGCAGTAACATTAGTGAAGCTATGTAAACTAAAAAATAAACGCCAGTGGAGAATTCCCCTAGATTGTTGTGTCAATGATATAGATACAATCTACCTCGTGACAATGCACATATTCTTGCATGTCCCTCCACAATAAATCGGATTAAATGTTTGCCAAAACTGTGTGTATGACTTTAATCACTGGCAACATTTCTCCTTTCTGTGTGAAGGAAAGATGGCAATACCAGTAGGTGAAGGGCTGCCCCCTCTCCTGGGTCGTGTACTTGCATGAACTTGAAGCAGACACAGGGTTGCTGACTCCTCCCTTCTCGGATGAATGCAGCAGCACGCCGCTGGCCTGGCCGGAATGAGTCACGCTGCGTCCTCTAATCCCATCCACACCCCTTTTTCAGCGCAAAATGTGTGGCAAGATGCAATCATGCAACTGCACTGAAATACATGTGGGTCAAAGTACCTTAGAAAAGGAAATGATAACAAACTGGGTACCACCACCACTACGTCCACCACGAGGCCACTACCATGTCCAACTCCACCACCACGTCTACCTCCACCACCACCAAATCAACTACCACCACCACATCCACCACCACGTCCACCAACAAGTCCGCCACCAAGTCCGCCGCCAAGTCCGCCACCAAGTCCACCACCAAGTCCACCACTACATCCACCACCACCACGTTTACCACCACCACCACGTCCACCACCACCACCACAACATCCACCACCACCACGTCCACCACCACATCCACCACCACCACGTCCACCACTACCACGTCCACCAAGTCCACCAGCACCAAATCCACCACCACCACATCCACCACCAATGGGTCCACCACCACCGCGTCCAAAACATCCACCACCATGTCCACCACCAACACCACCACATCCACCACCACACCCCCCACCACCTCCACATCCACCGCCACGTCCACAACCACCACCTCCACCACCACCACATCCACCACCACTACATCCACCACCACCATGTCCACCACCACCACGTCCTCCACCACCACCACGTCCACCACCACCACACCCACCTCCACCACCACCACGTCCTCCACCACCACCACCACATCCACCACCACCACGTTCACCGCTACCGCGTCCACCATGAGGCCACCTCACTCTATATATCTATGGCCCTCACTCTATCTTTCTATGGCCCTCATTCTATCTATCGCCTAGCCGGAATTAGTCACGCTGCGTCATCTAATCCCATCCACACTCCTTTTTCAGCACGAAATGTGTGGCAAGATGCAATCATGCAACTGCACTGAAATACATGTGGGTCAAAGTACCTTAGAAAAGGAAATTATAACAAACTGGGTAAGGGCGAGCATTACATGAAATACTTTATAACTACAGTAAAAGAAGTAAGTCAGTTCCTCTACACATTTTATTAGAGTTCTTGCTTTGAAAGCTAAGAGGGCGACATTGTTTTGATATTTGTATTTTTTATTATGTTGTGTGTTATGCCGACATTTTATGAATCTTAAGAAACTGGGTTACCACCATATCCACCACAACGTCCACCACCAAGTCCACCACCACATCCACCACTACATCCACCACCACCACATCCACCACCACCACGTCCACCACCACCACATCCACCACCACCATGTCCACCACCACCGCGTCCACCACCACCACATCCCCCACCACCACATCTACCACCATGACCACCACCACCATGTCCACCACCACATCCACCACATCCACCACCACATCCTCCACCACCACCACGTCCACCACCACCACCTCCACCTCCACCAGCATGTCCACCACCACCGCATCCACCACCAACACCACATCCACCACAACCATGTCCACCACCAACACCACCAAATCCTCCACCACCACATCCACCACCACCACCACATCCACCACCACCATGTCCACCACAACCACGTCCACCACCACCACGTCCTCAGCCACCACCTCCACCACCACCACATCCACCACCACCACATCCACCACCACTACATCCACCACCACTACGTCCACCACCACCATGTCCACCACCACTACGTCCACCACCACCATGTCCACCACATCCACCACCACGTCCACCACCACCATGTACACCACCACCTCCACGTCCACCACCACCATGTCCACCACCACGGCCACCACCACGTCCACCACGAGGCCACTACCACCACATCCACCACCACCACATCCACCACCACCACCAGGTCCACCACCAACACCACCACATCCACCACCCTCACCGCATCCTCTACCTCTACCACCATGTCTACCTCCACCACCACCACATCCACTACCACCACCACCTCCACCACCACGTCCACCACCAAGTCTGCCACGAAGTCCACCACCAAGTCCACCACCAAGCCCACCACTACATCCACCACCACCACATCCACCACCACCACCACGTCCGCCACCACAACATCCACCACCACCACGTCCACCACTACCATGTCCGCCACCACCACATCCACCACCAACACGTCCACCTCCACCACATCCACCACCACCGCGTCCAACACCACCACGTCCAAAACATCCACCACCACGTCCACCACCACCACCACATTCACCACCACAACCCCCACTGCCTCCACCACCATGTCCACAACCACCACCTCTACCACCATGTCCACCACCACCACATCCACCACCACTACGTCTACCACCACCATGTCCAGCACCACCATGTCCTCCACCATCACCACGTCCACCACCATCACACCTACCTCCACCACCACCACCACATCCACCACCACAACCACGTCCACCACCACCACCACCACGTCCACCATCACGTCCACCACCACCACGTCCATCACGAGGCCACCTCACTCTATCTATCTATCGCCCTCACTCTACCTTTCTATCACCCTCATTCTATCTATCGCTCTCACTCTATCTATCTGTCGCCCTCACTCTATCTGACGCCCTCATTCTATCTATCGCATTCACTCTAACTATCTATCGCCCTCATTCTATTTATCTATCTATCTATCTATCTATTGCCCTCTATCTATCTATCTATCTATCTATCTATCTATCTATCTATCTATCTATCTATCTATCTATCTATCTATCTATCTATCTATCTGTCTGTCTGTCTGTCTGTCTGTCTGTCTATCTATCTATCTATCTATCTATCTATCTATCTATCTATCTATCTATCTATCTATACATCTATCTTTCTGTCTGTCTATCTATCTGTCTATCTATCTATCTATCTATCTATCTATCTATCTATCTATCTATCTATCTATCTATCTATCTATCGCCCTCACTCCACCACATTCACCACCACAACCACGTCCACCACCACCACCACCACATCCACCATCACGTCCACCACCACCACGTCCATCACGAGGCCACCTCACTCTATCTATCTATCGCCTTCACTCTACCTTTCTATCACCCTCATTCTATCTATCGCTCTCACTCTATCTATCTGTCGCCCTCACTCTATCTGACGCCCTCATTCTATCTATCGCATTCACTCTAACTATCTATCGCCCTCATTCTATTTATTTATCTATCTATCTATCTATCTATCTATCTATCTATCTATCTATCTATCTATCTATCTATCTATCTATCTATCTATCTATCTATCTATCTATCTATCTATCTATCTATCTATCTATCTATCTATCTATCTATCTATCCATCTATCCATCTATCCATCTATCTATCTATCTATCTATCTATCTATCTATCTATCTATCTATCTATCTATCTATCTATCTATCTATCTATCTATCTATCTATCTATCTATCTATCTATCTATCTATCTACACATCTATCTTTCTGTCTGTCTATCTATCTGTCTATCTATCTATCTATCTATCTATCTATCTATCTATCTATCTATCTATCTATCTATCTATCTATCTATCTATCTATCGCCCTCACTCTATCTATCTATTGCCCTCAATCCATCTATCTATCGCCCTCACTCTATCTATCTATTGCCCTCACTCTATCTATCTATCGCCCTTACTCTATCTATCTATCGCCCTCACTCTGTCTATTGCCCTCACTCTATCTATCGCCCTCACTCTGTCTATCTATTGCCCTCACTCTATCTCTATTGCCCTCACTCTATCTCTCTATCGCCCTCACTCTATCTTTCTATCGCCCTCACTCTATCTATCTAGCACCACCACAGCATCACTCAGGGGCACCCCAACATCACTATGCGCTACCACAGCATCACTGAACGCCACAGCATCACTCGTCGCCACCACAGCATGAATCTGTGCAACGATTCAGCAACAACTGGTTCAAATATGTTCTCTCAATGTTTCAAGCTTTATTACAAATGTCACAAAAAGATGTTAATATTTCACTTCTGTTCTTGGATTTTCGTCACAATAAAATACACTGAACATAATCTTCACAAAAGTTATTTACAAAAGTTTAAGCTATTGCCATTATACATTACAATAGCTTTTATTTAAGTATTAATTGTTAAAAAAAATAAAAGCCATTGTTATTTGTATTATCAATACATCTAAGTCACGTAAACACAGCACATATTGCATTACAAATGCTATAGGTGTCACATTTGGGAAAGTTAAAACTATTGGCATTGTAAATGACAAAGTTATTAATTTTGCTATTTTCAAAACCAACACATAAATAAAAAATGTGTCATTTACAATACCAATAGCTCAACTTTCATAATGCGAGACCTATTGCATTGCAAATGCTTGTTCTCAAGGTTTCGGGTACAAATTACTTTTTCTAAATTACCACCCTTACAAGCAGCACAGGTGTTGATACCTGTGTCATCTTAAGCCCTCATTGTAAGTTAAACATTTTGTGCTTTTTTACACTAACATTTCGGCTGCTGGAAGAAGCCAAAATCTCTGTGTGAAAGACAAGCAGAGAAAATAGATAATTTGGCATGGAAACACCAACCCCCATGTTATTTCCCAAAAACAAGTAATGTCAGATTTACTGAGGGACCCAGGAAGTGGTAATTCCAGGAAAAAGCAGGCATAGGGCTGCAGTAACTGAGGCTTTAGTGTCTGCCTGAAACGTAGTACAAATACTGTCAGTTAATTTTCTCTATCCTGAAGAAGTCAGCCTTAACTGTGGGTGTATTGAAACATCAACATCTGTCTCTTGAATGATAGCAATTGGATAGTCTGGCAGTAATTAAACTGTGATGGTTTATATAATATGATCTCTAGAACGAATGTTGTGTTTTCAGCTCATGTACCTGCTTCCATCCTTGGAAATTGCCTGATGATATCTCAGACTTAAAAATTATAGGATAAGTTACGCATGCTTTGGGTGCATCTCTCTTCTTGTGATTCTTGGTATTTGTTGCTATTTAGATTTTTTTGTACATATTTGTTGTACTTTTATTATAAAAATAGGTGTTGGTGTTTAATAAATGATTAATTCGCAATATGCTATGGTGTCTCACCATGACCAAAATTCCATTCATTTATACGTGATGATGAAATAGAAAAAATGGCTTTTCATTAGACGAAGGATATCTTTATAATTAGTTATTGCCTTTAGAATCCATCAGCCAGAGGTTCCTTATATAAAAAATTAAAGACCAGGTAACAGGATAGATTCCTTAGATGCTCCACAGGGAGGGAGAAGAGCAGAGGTTCCTGGTGTTTTGATTTTCGCAAACGCAAACTTTTCCAAGAGAAAGGGGAGCACCTGTGCAGGGTTGTATGACAGAGGCACGCATGGCTAAACCACACATCCCAAGCCACAAATTCGTCTTAACAACGCATTCCTTTACCACACAATTTTGTTGTAAAGGCATGAGCGGTAAAAGGGTATGCATGGTTAAGATCGCCACTACCCCAAGCACCCTCCCCCGCCCTAAGCCCTAAAATTATACCCCCCCTACCTTGCCCCCTTCCCTGATTCCTAAAACCTGCTGTGCTCTTAAAACTACCCCTTCCCCCTGCCCTCAGGCCTAAATCCCTGCCCCCTATCATAAACTATCCTGACTCCAGCCCCCACCCGAGCCCTAAAACGTATCCCTGTGCTGTCCATCAAACTACCTCAACCCTTCCTACTGTCCTGAGGCTTAAAACCCTGCCCCCAATTGAAAAAACTACCCTGATCCCCGTCCTGAGCCCTAAAACTGCCCCAATCCTAAAAACTCCCACCAAACTCAACCCCAGCCCTTAAAACGACCCGCCCCCTGACCTCCTCCCCTGCCCTGAGCCCTAAAATCCTATCCCTTACTAAAAGTACCCCGACCCCCACGCCCGGAGCCCTAAAAGTCAACCCCAAAAAACTACCCCCTAAACCCAGCCCATTGCCCCACTTACCTGTCCGTGTCCGGAGTTTCCTGTTCGGATGCTTCCTTTTCTGCTCCCCACCCATCCTGAACACTAGACTAACTGCCTTAACCATGCATGTGCGTGGTTAAGGCATATGCGTTGTTCAGGCAAGCATGGTTGCACTTGCGTTGTTCCGGCACGTGTGGCTCTGCCCATGTTGTTCCGGCTTTCCCCCCCTGTGCAGGGGCACACCTCTGTGACAAAATGAATTAATGCAGGGTATTATTTATTGGACTACATACAAAAAGCTCTTCTAAGAATGTAAATCATGCATCACCATCAGCTAAGATTCAGAGAGTATTAGCCAGTGTTTTATTTGTGCCGGTGGTTTCTGGTGTGCGGCACCAGCACTTAATTGTCAACACCGGTGCTTCTGATAGTCTGCCCCATGGCGGCGCTGCTTTCCTAATTTAGAAATGACCACAACAACAGTTGTTTATTCATTCAATATACGTTAAAAATGACCACAACCTTGTGCTCAAGCCATTCTTATAGTTTTGGGGTCTTGGAATAGTCTGAATTGTCACACTTGTAGGAGTGTGATAGTAGTTATATTGGTAGTGTCATTGCCAGTACTGGCAAGGGCAATGGATGTTGCAAGCTGCAGTGGTCTCCTGACGAAGGCCATGGCACTTAGGGGCATATTACCAAGCCTGGCGATATTAGATTATCGCCGCTTTAGCAGCCGTTTTCGGCCACTAAGCGGCGATAATTATATCGCCCTATTCGCAAGCTGTCGCTAACAGCAGTTAGCGACAGCTTGTAGGCGATAGCGAGCGGTTTGGGGCCCGCTTTGCATGTCAGCGATATTTATCGCTAATGACATGCAAAGTGGGCGTACCCAACCTGTTAGCGACTGAAAGCAGTCGCTAACGTCGCTATCGCCTATTAGCAAGGCAGGCGTAGCGATGGAAATATTCGCGCTAAGCGTGAATATCTACAAAACCTAACGCCTGCTCAGACCAGTTCTTAGCCATTATATCCAATGGGAGGTGGATATTATGGCTAAGACCCTATTGGCGATAATGCGTGAATATCGCTGGATTCACAGCGATATTCACACATTTAGCCGCAATCGCCGGATATTTTATCGCTTTAGAGATAAACGTTTCTAATAGCACGTTATCTCTGCGATAATATCCGTCGATGCTTGGCCCATTTAGCTATAAATATCGCTAGTTGTTGGTAATATGCCCCTTTGTTTTTTACAAATTAAGCATTGGAATCAGCATTACTTGCGCCAACCAGTAAACAGGAGATCAACAGAGGGAAGCAGAGCAAAAGTGCTGGGGGCCATGCATGGGGGCCACACTGGCTTGCAATATTGATGTTTAGAAAGTTGTTCAGAGTATAATGCTGGTTGTCTGCTCTCCCACTCCATTAAGTCCCAGATTGTGGCTGTCTCCAGCATCGGATTGATAATGCAGGCACTTGGGCAATGCCCGAGGGGCCCGTATCGGAATTCCAGCTGTGGGCTGATTTTTTTAGCAGCCTGGGAGACCGATTTGGGCGGTTTCTGCATTGTTTGATGCTGCCAACGGCCCAGTGGGTGCCTGAGTGGCCTTTCTAGAGGCAAATGAGCGTCCATTACCTCCCTTTTATCACCGGGAAGAGGTGTCCCTCCTTTTCTCTCGACCGGCCATTAATATATATATGCATATTGGGCGGGGGCAGGGTTTTGAGCAAAAGTGGCCTCACTTGTTTGCAGGTGTGTTTCACCAGTGTAAACTAATCCATGTATTTTTTTTAATCCTCCCCCCTCCCCCCTTTTTTATAACATTTTGTTGAAGCAGTGTTTTGCGGAAAGGCAATATGCAAATGTGGGCCACTATTTTTTTGCGTGCTCGGGCCAATTTTAAATCCCAATCCAACCCTGGCTGACTCACAGCTTCTGCGAGAGATGTGGAGTGCGAGAAGGTTACCTGGCAAATGTGAACGTTGTGCCAAGAGTGTAAGGGGCACCTTCCTGCACAAAAACAATCCCCGAGGCACAGTCCTCTTTTTATGCGTGCTTCACAATGCAGCACTCACAGAAAGAGGAAGTAACAAGGAACAATAAAGATATTTGCCCTCATTACACCTCCCCTGAGTGGTGTATTCTTTTAGCGCATTCCCAGGTTTAGCAATTCCGATAAATCTGAGAATGCGCCATTGGTGTGTGAACACCGATGCAATGTCCATGGAATGCCTTTACAGGGCAGAGTAAGACAATGCCGTGCTTTGCGCTGCGTTGCTTGACTTCAGAATTATGGAGCTGCTCACGGTCACGCAAAGTTGTCTTGCGTGTCTTCATAAATCTCACTTAAGGTTTGCCGCACACATGTATCATGTTGCGTGGTGCAAAAGTGATGCAAACCTGGTCATCAATATACCCCTAGTAGACAAGCTTTCTCAAATTACACGCAAGGCTTGCCCCAAGCCCCCCGCACTCCGGAGAAGAGTTAAAGATGCCTGTCTTCAGTTTAGCATCTCATCCATCTCAAACAAGACCCTACATCCCTTCTGGATCCCAGAAGCAAGGGATTCAATCCTTCCTCTCCTATCCTCCCCCTTATGAAAATGATCTTAAAATGTCCCCTATCCATGCTGTCATGCACAGTGCTCAGCTCTAGTTAGTGTTGTGATCTGTAAATGATTGTAACAATACTAGCCTTTCGCCTGTTTGTAAGGCCCTCATTTCATCCTCAGCCAAGGGAGGCATTGTGTGGTACCCTACCTGTGAGAGAATACCCATGATGTTAGGGAGCGCTTGTGTATCCCAGAAAAGGTATCCCCAAGTATTGCCACAATGCCCTGGGACCCTCAAGCTTCCTAGAATTCCATTGGGGCTTCCCAACTCCCCAGAATTCTCTAGTCGCCTGGGGGTACCCTCAAAGGAGCTCCATGTTGGGTCACCCTTTGCCTTGTTGAATTTTGCTACCCCTCTCTGTTCCACCCTGCCCTAGCCCAGCTGCCCCTGTAACTGACAGCAGCTACCATCACTGGAGGTGGCAGCGAATTGAGGGGTGGTGACGGAGTTCAGGTTGGGTATAGGGGCACTGAGGCGCAGTAATATTGCATAAAAATCACACAATTTGATGACATGGAGTAGCTGCATCTAGAACTATGGATCTAGGTAAATGGAGAACTCTGGGGCATATTACCAAGGGTGGTGATAGGCAATTATCGCCGGTTTAGCGGTTGTTTTCGGCCGCTAAGCGGCAATAATTCTATCGCTCTATTAGCAAGCTGTTGCTAACGGATGTTAGCGACAGCTTTTAGGCGATAGCGAGCGGTTTGGGGCCCGCTTTGCATGTCAGCGATATTTATCGCTAATGACAAGCAAAGTGGGCGTACCCAACCTGTTAGCGACTGAAAGCAGTCGCTAACGTCGCTATCGCCTATTAGCAAGGCAGGCGTAGCGATGGAAATATCCGGCTATCGCAAAAAACCAACGCCTGCTCAGACCAGTTCTTAGCCATGTTATCCAATGGGAGGTGGATAAAATGGCTAAGAGCATTTCGTCGCTAATGCGTGAATATCGCTGTATTCTCAGCGATATTCACGCATTTCGCCGCTGTCGCTGGATATTTTAGCACAATGGAGAAAAACGTTGCTAATAGCATGTTTTCTCCGCTAACATATCCAGCGATAGACAGCGATAAAAAAATCGTCGCTAAACCTATTTAGCGATAAATATCGCTACTTGATATTAATATGCCTCTCTGTCTTTTGTACCACATGGCATCCATGAGATAGTTTGTGCAACCTGTGCATCAATACATGTAGCACAAACTATTTCATGGACTCCATTTGGTACAAAGGACGCATAGTATGTTGATACACAATAGCCGGAGCGTACGGCCAATGAAATGCTTCGCCATTGCATAATTGAACTCAGTTGCCGCACACCCAGAGGACAGCGCTGCTTACCACTGGCCTCATCCATCTGCCCCTGGCCAAGAGGGTGGACGTTGATCCGCGGTCTCGGGCAACGCCTGAGCACTGAGTCCGCGGACCCACTAATGTGATTCGCGAACACGTGTTGGGCCGCGTAGCCAATTTGAAGAAACACTGCATTGATTAAAAGGCAGTTGGAGGCAATTAATTGCCCGTGGCTGATGCTGCACAGCTGCAGCCACAGACACAGAATCTGAGAGGAAATTGGACTTAATTGGTTTTTCATAACCGAGGAGCAGCGTTAATGTCCTCCTGACAGCGCTTGTACATTAAATCTGCTCTGTTACTTTTTTTCTGAAAAAACAAATTGTCTCCAAAACCGCCAGCTTCTCAAGATTGTATCAAAATGTGGTTGCAAAAACAGAAGAAAGGCACATTTTCATGTTCCGCATGGTGGGTGTGTGAGTGCCTGAAGGCATTAGTAGCAGAGGCTGTGTGAAAGCACGAGGCATTAGAATCAGCTTATCTCAATAGCTCTGCAAAGGAAATGCCGGGAAACTCTCAGAACTTGACAATGCCTCGTGTGGCAGAAAAAGTGTTGTGTGCCAAAGTGCCCACCAGTCTCCTTGGTCAGTTTGCGATTTCTGGGCTGCTTGTGTCTCCTGCCTCTATCTCCCATAATAATACAATTCCCAATGGGATGTATGACGGTACAACGCGTACCGTTTCAACGTGTGCCTTTACAATGCGTCTTTAACAACGCAAGTCGTTACAACGACTTGCGTTGTTGGGCGCGGATAGTGAATAGTATAATTTACTATTCTAACACCAGTCCCCGTGGATAGTAGGGAAGGTGTTGAAATAGTAAATATACTATTCTTTATCCTTTAGCGCCCTCTAGCGCAAGTCGTGGTTACGGCTTGCGTTGTAAAGGACACGTAGTAAAAGCACTGCGGGGTAACATCCGCGTTGAAAAGGATGTTCCCCTTCCCAATGACCACAGGGCCGAATGTTCCATTAATAGGTCCTGTAACCTCCTTGTTGCTACTTACATGTTATTATTATTATTATTATTATTATTTATTTTTATAGAGCGCGTAGTCACCCTGAGGTATCCCAGCGCTAACAAATCCTATCTCTTCAGTTCAATGGGACAAGGGAGAGAAGAAGAGGGAAGGGGGACAGAAGATCAGGGTTACGGACGAGCATGATTCATTGGGGAAAAAGGTGAGTCTTGAGCCGCTTCCTGAAGTGAAGGTATTGTGGTTCGAGTCGCAGGTCGCGGGGGAGTGAGTTCCAGAGACGTGTAGTATGGACTGAAAAACGTCTTCCTCCTGAGCGGGCTTTCTTGAATCTAGGGGTAGTGAGGAAGTTTTCCGTGTCCGAGCGGAGGGGTCTTGTGGATTTATAGGGTATGATGAATTTCCTGAGAACAGCGGGGCCTTGATTTTGTAGCAGTTTGTGGGCTAGGCATAGGGCCTTGAATTTGACCCGCTCCCTTATGGGAAGCCAGTGGAGAAGTTTTAGGGCAGGTTTAGCCGAAGCTCTGGCAGGGGTATTTGTGAGAATCCGGGCAGCAGTGTTCTGGATTCTCTGAAGCTTGTTAAGCGTCGCTTCGGGGGCGCCCAGGTAGATCACATTGCTATAATTAAGCCTCGAGAGTATTAGGCCTTGGATTAGCAATTTTTGGGAGTTGGAGGGCAGGAGGGGCAGGACTTTCCTCAACGATTTCAGGAGCCCGAAGCAGGTCCCGGCTACTTTCTTTGCCTGCACAGTGAACGAGAGGTCAGTATCGAGCCACATACCAAGGCTTTTTACTTCTTTTTTTGGGTCGGGGGGGGCCCAAACAGGCTGGCCAGATGTTCGGGGAGAGTGTGAGTCCTTTACACTATTCTCAGAAACCCAAACATCCAACACCCTACTATTCATATGCCTCTGCAACAATACCTTACTCACTTCCTCAGCAGCATATTTACAATATTTCACAATGTTGGATAGCGCTGGTTCACACAGAAAGGAAAAAACCACAAGCCCAAATCTGTTGCCTGATGTCGAGTGATTTATTTAAGATTGAAAATCAAAGACAGGTCGCCAGCGGCCTACGCGTTTCGGCTCTGGAACACGAGCCTTGCTCAAGGATGGGTGTAACTCTCCTCACCCTCCATTTAAAGTGGCTAAGTGCCAAACTTGAAAAAGAAAATCGATGAAAGACTTGTCCATCACTGCAAAGTGTTTCTTCAAATGACATTCCACTTTAAGTCATACAGCAATAACGAACATATAAAGTTTTAACTGTATACAGGGATTTAGCTCCAATCAGAGACAAGTAGTGCATAGGTTCGCCTTGGAGAATTGTGTATATCATAACAAAAACCTCTATATTGTAGAAAAGAAAATAACAAAATGTCATGCAGATCTCATAAACCGAGACACAAAAAATTGCACACAAAACAGTAACCAAATGGTGAGAGCACGCGAAGAAGAGTTTCAGTTTTCTGCCTTTCAAATCACCCTTTCTGTGGCCGTCCTGTTCTTCTCTTAACGTATTTCATTACACTTGTGTGCAATTTTTTGTGTCTCATATGTCATAATTAAGTCTTTCATACTTTTAGAATTGTCTAGTTGGCAATATGGACTCTAGCAAATCCTGACGCTCTGTAAGGGGAGACCCCATGGACAAGGGGATCCACAGGAGGGACTTCGGATTTATGAGATTTACATTACATTTTATTTGCTTTTCCACAATATGGAGGTTTCTGCCACTGGGTAATTATAGCCAAGTCGGCTGTTCCAGAGGAAAAGCATTTTTTGTGTTGCTAAAAACATTGCCCCTGTTAGATGAATCTTCTCTAAACTTTCCAAAAAGATGCTACTTTTCTCTAGATTGTGCATGGAAAGTTTCAAGTTGATCCATCAAGTGGGGGCTAAGAACAAATGGGGCCCCAAAATGCTAAATCCCAGTGCATTTTCCATAGACTTCTTTAGGCAGGGCTACTGCAAAAACTGCTGAATGGAATTCCACCTAATTTAGCTTGAAGCTAAAGCTTGGTCAGCAGAGTGTGCTTTGTGTGATTTGGTGTAAATCCGTTTAGTACTTTTTGAGAGGCCCGAGACGTTCTAGCTGGATTGCTAATTTAACAACAGAGCACTCTGATTTGCCCAGGGTGCTTTGATAAAGAACAACTGCACAGACAAAACTGAAGTCCTGAGCTTCGGCGGACACACCGCACTCTGGAACGACTACTGCTGGCCATCGGAACTCGGACCCACCCCCACTCCAAAATACCACACGCACAACCTCAGCATCATTCTGGACAGCGAACTCTCCATGAAATGTCAAATCAACGCTTTCTTCGCAGCCTGTTCCAACACTATCCGCATGCTCTTCAAAGTTTTCAAGTTGTCCCCCATCAGCACCAGGAAAACGGTGACACAGGCCCTCATCAACAACCAGCTGGACTACAACAACCTACTCTACGCAGGAACCACCACCGAACTCATGAAAAGACTCCAGACAATCCAGAACGCTGCAGTCAGACTGATCCATAACCTCCCAAGAGGCCCCACATCACCCAGCACTATTTAATAAATAAAATGAATTTCGTAGCGCACCCTGCATTGCAAAATGTGATGCAGCGCGCGCTACGAAATTCGTTTTATTTATTAAATTGTTTGTTACCTCCAATTATCCATATTCCATTGTTTACCACCCCCACCCTGCCCCTCCCCCGCACCGCCTCCCTGCCCCACTGAACTCCCTCCACGGGCGTGGCTGCGTAGGACCTGTAGCCACAGATCCAGGAGACCGTGATGTGCTAGGAGCAGGAGAAAGACTGATGTTATACTCTAGGATAGAGCCAGGTCTACATTTTCTTTCTGAACGGCAGTAGGTCTTCCATCTGTCACAACTCCGTAGGGAGGCTATTCCAGAGCCATGCTGCTGCAACACTGAAAGCTTGCCCCCCTAATTTTGCTCTTCTAATCCTAGGTACGTTCACCCAACTGGCCAGGGAAGAGCGAAGATTACGGATAGGAGCATACCAGCCAAATTTGTTAATCAACGGTTTGGGCCCTATACCGTGCAGTGCCTTAATCACAATACAAAGTGATTTAAATTGAATTCTCTGCAGTATTGGGAGCCAATGGAGCCCCGCAAGGAACTGGGAAGTAGAGGACTGCCGAGGTCTCATCAAAGCCAGCTTGGCCGCCATAGTCTGAATTCTCTGTAATCTCCCAATTAAATACTTGGGGGACTCAAGCAACAGGGCATTACAATAATCCAGCCTGCTCATGATGATACTCCTTACCACCAGTGCACGTGCCTGTGTTGGTAGCATAGGGAGAACCATCCTGAGAACCCTGATAAGGGAGAAACTACTCCCAACAATCTTGTTGACTTGCGTTTCCAAAGTCAATTTCTCATTGTAACAGATTCCCAAGTTGCGAACCGTCTCAGAGGGTCCAGTGGTGGATCAGATGGGATAGGCAAAAAATCAGTTGGGAGAGAGTATGGCACTTTCCCACCAGCACAGCATAAGATCTCTGTTTTTTCTGCATTAAATTGCAGAGAGTTATTCTTCAGCCAGTGTACCACATCCTGCATACCGGCATGAAAATTACCTAGGGCCTCATTTATAAAAAGTGACGCATCGCTGCGAGAAAACAGCGATGCGTCACTTTTCATTGCGCCCTCCTTGCGACCCCAATGATGCGTCATATTTACAATATGACGCATCATTGCACAAGGACTTACAGACACGTCAGTATTTCTGACGTATCTGTAAGCGCAAAAGTGATGCATTGCTGGAGTGTGTCACAAAAGTGACGCAACTCCAGCAAAGCGTCCTTTCACATGGGGAAAGCCCCATATGAAAGGGCTTGCGTCAGTCTTACGCCTGCTGTGAGGCAGGCGCAAGATTTTGACGCAACAGCGTCCTAAAAGTGACGCAGTGAAATCTCATAGATTTCACTGCATCACTATTACGAGGCTTTTTGCGGGGGAACGCCCCCTCTGCATACATTATACCTGACGCAGGTATAATGTAGCGCAGGGGTTTACAAAGTGACGCATCTGCTTAGATGCGTCACTTTGTAAATAGTGCGCAACAGGAGGCATGTTTTACGCCGCCGATGCGTCACAAAAAGTGACGCACGGAAGCGCAAAACTGACGCACGGCCTCATAAATGAGGCCCCCAGAGCGGTTGACTGATCCCCCTCCAGGGAAAGAATAAGCTGAGTGTCAGCAGCATAATTCAGCAGGCCTATATCGTGGAACATATTTCATCACTCATAAAGTTCTATGACATTACTGATGGCATCTCAAATGACATTGATTACGTCACTGATGACATCATCCAAGCTTCTCTCGTACACATTGCTCTATAAAAGGGTATAGATTAGAGCTATGAAAGTAAGTGCAAAATAGCTCAGAATAATATGAAGCATCATTACTGCTATCATACATACAACCCCCATAGGTAAAGCAGGCTTGTGGTACGTGCAACTTTGACCCTATACCATACACTTCATGGCTAACCGAGTTCATGTTGATTATGAACCACGGATAACATAACACAACACAATACAACGTTTATTTGTAAAGCGCCTGTTCACCCGGAAGGGTATCTTGGTGCTGAATATCTGATGAAAGGGTAACCTATCCTGCACACAGTGTTCAATCTTTAAACAATTGTTCAGGGAAAACCAAGCTAGTCCAGACACTAAAGTCCTGTCCTGAAACTAATGCGCTACAATGGACTGCATCAAACCACTGACATTCACTGAACCTACAATGAGAAATTAAGCTGATCTAAGTAAAAAAGTGGGGACTGTTAACACTGCCTACTCGTTGGAGAGACTTTACTCTGTGCCACACTGTTTGCAGACAGTGAAACTCCCATGAGAAATACACCACACATTATTTAAAAGTATCTACTAAGAACAGTGTACACTCTATTCAAAACTTGTCCAAAGAGTGACTATTCACTTAAAATAACCAAGGTCGGGAGGTGCTAAAGATCATACTACCTGCAACCTTCATGCTGTGGTGAAGCTTTTATAGATAGCCCATCTTCGGAAGCCAAACAAGTACATGTACATAGGTTAGTACCTGGTGCAGATGGTCTTGTCAGGCTGAGGCAATTATGTCTAATAATTCAAGGCTGCATACATTACAAAGGGCCTGATTACGAGTCTCACCTGTGCGAGAGCAGGTGGGCTGACACCGCCACGCTCCTGCACCGCCAGGACTCACTACCGCCCGACTGGCAGAATACGATGTAAAAGTGGACCGGCGGGCAGGCCGCATGGCGTTCCTATGGTGGTGCCTCTTTCAAAGGCGGTGGTGCCGCAATGGGAACACCACACAAGGTTCCTGCACGGCATGAACTGTAACGTCCATGCCGTGCAGTAACTGGGGTGCATTCACACAGGGGGGCACATGTTGTGCTCCCCTGTGTGCATCCACATGGCGTGAGGCACCAGGGGGCTCTGTAGGGCCCCCTTTCTTTTCTCTCTGCCACAATTTTCATGGCAGCAGAACCGCTACGAAAACCATGGCGGTGAGCAAACTGAAAATATGCTTGGCGGGACCGCCGCGGTCACTTAGTGTCTACTATGTAGAATGTTTGCCCTGTATACTAACTATCACTCACACCCTCTCCATGAACAGTGTTGTATCAATGATGCCATTTCAGGTGTCATCAGTGATGTTATCTATGATGTGATATAATAGGATATGAGTGATGTTCAGTGGCGGCTAAGGCGGAGGTGTGTCGCCCCACTGCTTTCAGCAGTGGAAATAAAGGAAAAATAAAATAATAATAACTATTTTCATTTTATTTGTTACTGCTGCGGCGTGTTGGGAGGACGGGCTGGACTGCTCTGCTCTCAGAGTAGGGGGGAGGAGTGGCGAGCACTCTGTGAGTGCACAATAACTGATTGGCCCGGGGATGTATGACATTACAACGCACACTTTTACAACGCATACCTTTACAACGCATTTTCGCAAAGCTTTGAAAACCTTTCTCTTTTAAATGTCCTCCTTGTTTTATTTGTTGTGTTCTTGGTAGTTGTTGCACATCTCCTGCCATGCGCCAGGACGCCCCTTAGCTGGGGCAGCTGTGCGCAATACAAATGTGTGTAACATAACATAACATGTGCGGTTAGAAGCAGTGCATGGCGAGGGAGACAGTTATAGTTACTTCAGTTAACTATAACTGGCAAATTTCAGTGTTTTTCGAATTTAAAATGTTATGTTTCAACTGACACTGCCACCTAACTATGGTGCCACTTTAACCCTTGTTTTTTTCAATGAATTTTTGAGTTTTTTTTTATTTCAAGTAAGATATTGCTAACAGACCTATATATTACGTTACTTTAACCTTTGTTTTTGAGTGAATTTACACACATCACAATGCATAAGATTAATAATTGTCACAAAATATTTAGATTTTTTTTAATTAAAAACAACCATAAATATGTATTTGAATCTTTCTTTAACATTCTCCTGGCCACAAAATGTAGCCATAAAGCCAACCCATGGGGACCTTGCACTCTAGCTGAAGAGCATTCATTCCCAGCTCCGAGTGGTTACAAAATGGTGGTATGCATTCAATGACCCAGAAGACTTACACTGTTTTTTTTTAACATTCCAGGGGGGCTGCAGTGCTCCTTGCAGCCCCCAATAACACTTTAATTCATTAATAGTACCACAACTACATTATTTTTTAAATAAAACCTGCTCAGGACATTATGGGGCACTCCTTGGGAGCGAGCAATTACCTTTTAATGAGTGGCCTTGGGGTCCCGAGACCCCTTTAAAAATATGGCACCCCCCAGAACATGAGGGCCCGGGGTTTTAACACTTTGGGGAGGGGGCCCAAGCATGTCCCCCCTTCATAGATTTAAAAAATAAAATATGTGCTGGCCCCAGACCGTGGTCCGCCCCGTCGGCTTTTAATTGAATTAAATGTTACCACGGTACTACCACAAAATCCTTTTTGATGCAAAGGGACACCCCTCAAGGCTAGCGGGTCAGAGTTTTCTTACCCTGCTCCCCCCCATATGTTTTGTTTGTTTAATAATTGTTTTCAGGAAACAGATACGTATTCCCTGAATTCTCAAATATGCGCCAAACATCTTTGTTGATGTTAGGCAGCCAATAAGATCTTTTCTTTCCATCTGCCAGTATCGCTTACTACATCAGCCTGATATATATCTATATATTTTGAACCTTGTTTCTCTAAAGCTACAGAAACTGCTTTACATGATTAAGCCCGCTTTCTCAGTGAAGATCTAGCTTTCTGCCAAATTTGGTGTAATTTTGTTTAGCCGTTTAGGCTGTAGCTCTCTCTAAAGTTCCTATGAGAAATTGCATTGGGAAAATGCGTTTTGGGGCCCCCTTTTTCTTGGCCCTCGCTTAACGGATCACCCTAAAGCTTTCTAGGAATGAGCTGAGGTGGATGAACCTTTGTTTTTTTGAAAGTTCAAGAAGATTCATCAACTGCAGCATAGTAAATAGCAGTATATATCTATTAGACCTAGGCAACATTTTAATTATGTCAGATTAATTGGAATAATTTTGTGTTACTCATTTGATTCAGAATCACAGAAAACTATATGATTATGCCCAGTCGCATAGTTATGAGTAATCTGGCACAAAAATCCTACACAGGAGCAGAGGCACAACGAACTCGTGAGCGCAAGTGGCTGCTGCTGCTGTTGCATGCAGGGCTATTTTCTTAGCATAAAATGCTTCCTCTGGTCCATTTTGGATGCAAGGGTGCAGTTTGCGCTAAGGAAGTAGCTAAATGATGGGTTATGCTCTTTTCATAATCCTGCGGTATTTCGGTTTAATTTTGCATAATTACGCTACAGCAATTTATGCAAGGTACGCCCACCCCAATATACAATCGATAATGGGTAAGAATGTAATAGTGACCTATATTGCCGGGCAAATTTTGGTATCAAGGGATAAACCGCAATGCCTTTTCGAGTGGCTGATAAATGTCACCTGAACCCCGAGATATGTTATGTTGTGTTATGTCCACTTGTAGCGCGCACTGATACTCATGAGTGTCCCGGCGCGATGCCAGAGGGGTATGAAGGAGATAGCGGTACAGGACCATATTGCACGTGCTACTTAACCAGATGAGGGTGTTTTCCCAGATCTGAAGTGTAAAGTTGGTGAGCGCCTGCCTTCTTGTCTTTTCCTTCTTACATTTGTTTGCTTACAGTCAGGCCATATCTTGACTCCAGGTGTTTACTCTCTGTCTGAGGTGGTTAGTTTATCATGCAGGGATGCAGGAGTGTTGTTCCTGATGGCGATGCTGGTGATTCCGCTGGCCCTACATTTGCTGCACGCATGGAGGCAGTGCCAGTGGACTTCCTTCAGTCTTGAGATGACGAAACAGATGTGCAGTCCATCTCCTGGCACGTTGCTTTCCACTGAGTGGAACCAGCACCAGGGAGTGATTTTCAGAGAATATTTTTTGTAGTAGCAGAAGAGTCTTGAACAGGAGGTACTGCACCTGGACTAGTATAACACATGCATTTGCAAAGCGCATGTTTACCCGTGGGTATCCTGGCACATAACAGATGTATATTGCTAACCAATGGTTCTCATTTAATCGACCTTAGCAGAATGAAAGGCTGAGTAGAGCCGTCATGATTTGAACCTGTGACCGTGAGGTCAAACACAGGACCCTACAGTGGGCGCATTAGTCCACTAGCTCACCAGACCCAGTTAGCTGACTGTAGGTTCTTGGTGTAACTTAAAAGAGAGAATACTAGGCCACAAACTGCACAGTTTTTTTTGTTTCACACCAAATGTATTAATTTAAAAGTATGTTGGATGATTAAGGCTCAGCATTAAGCTGCGATGAAACTCGGTGGGTCACTGGTTGAATCCAAGAATAATACCTGGGTCTGGAATTTTCAGCCTGGTCAACTCACCTACCAAATCACCCGATTTCTTCATTTTCATTATATTTTACTGTGTTATCCATCTAGATCACAACAATGTATTTATTGTATTTATAAAATCCTCTCAGAGGGCTTTGTAAGTTACAGAGCTCTGATGTGGCTCGGGGGTTTCATGTTGAGGAGGAAAAGGCGATGGCTCCTCTTTTATGTGGCACCTTCATGCCACATTAATCATATGTTTTTTTCAATTAAGTGGGCCTTTTTAACTCAAAAGTGCTAAGTCCCCCTAGAAGTACAGGTTTGCCATATTGTGACATAGATAGCCACCTGAAATTGTGTATTTAAGTACAGCTCTGCCACGTGACCCGTACAAAGCAGAGTATCCAGGCTATTATTATAAAAAAGCAGACAATAATAGTGTCTGCTTACAGGTCTGTATTTTCGTATATGGTTGTGGGTCTGTCCCTGTTTTTAGGTCTTGCCTGGCGAAAGCAGCGCATGCGCTGCGCTCGCCATGGAGAGGACCTTTTGTAATCGATTCAGCCAAAGCTGAAAGCACGCGCGTGGAGTAGTAGTAGTAGTACAAAGATGGCTGCTCTCGCTATTCAAAAAGGTAAACATGCACGCGTATGGACAAAAAAATTCACGCGCATGTGGACAGTCCAATGCCATCTTTGTTTACTTTAATTTTGTCCCTACGCGTGCATGTTTACCTTTGTGAATGGCAAGAGCAGCCATCTTTGTACATCTGCACACGCGTGCCCCGGCCAGCTCCCTCCCCTTCAATCCGTTTACTGACGCCGCGCGCTCTCCTCTCAGCCTCGCGAAGCGTCCCGAGCACGGCCAATCAGGTTCAGCACTTCCCCCTCACCCCTCCTCTCCCATTTGACGCTTATTTTAGAACCTGTCAGTTTGTGCTCAATTACCTTGTCAGTTCATGACAATACACGTAGATTGTGCACTTGGACAGGGGTCAACAGGAGAAAGTGGTGAAACTTTCAGGCCACACCAGTCTAACTTGCCTGCCTGTGGGTGGGTTTAATGCTACACGTGCACTCTCGCTAGAAAACCAAGAGGCATCAGGGGACAGTCCGAGACACCCAAACAGACAAACAAAAGCACAAAGATCGACACGTAAAATAATATATTCAGCTCCATAAAGACAAGTTTACATCAACTGGAGACAGGCACAGATTGGTACAATACTTTGGAGACATATGTCCTAACATAGGAACAGCAGCTAAACCTCACCCGCTGATTTTAACAACTAAATTCGTCAACTATCGAAAGAATGCTTAAAAACTTTAGAACATTAACTCGTGGACATGCAGAAACTATCTCGCCTGCTATTTTCGGTCTTATATGTTGTAAATGCCCCAGTGAAGTTACTAAGTGAGATTCGTGCACGCAACCAGAAATACTTTTTTTTTTTTTTTTAAATCATTGATAAGAAACAAAAGGTAAATATGTGCAGGCTACATCATTTTTTTTTATGTGCATAGGTCGATCAGAAAGGCATGACGAGTCAAGGTCTGGTGCGCGATCGATTGCTGGCACTCCACACCTGCACATGTGAAACGCTTTGAAAACACTACCAAGCATTGCTCGGGAATATTCTAGGAGTATAAAGCGGCGCGAAAAAGACGGTGTGTCGAGTCCGTTCATCCTACGCTCTCAAAGATGCTAAAGTTCATCAACAGACACCTGTGATGAATGGTGCACCCCCCTCGCAGCCAATTTCTGCCACAACCACCACTTACCCCTCCTTTTGCCCAGACAATAACAAGGGCGAGGGATTCAGGCTAAGCGCGTAGCCGCGGCCGGTAGTGGGAGTACTGGCCGGGCAGTGATGTGGGAAGGGGGGAGGTGCAGGGTGGGGGGTAGAAATGTGTGGATTACGGACTTTAAAAGGTAAGTAAACATAAAAATAAATACAACCAATTTCGTTGCACACACTGCATCGCCTTTGGTGATGCAGTGTGTGCAACGAAATTCATTTTATTTATTTATATGGTTACCTACCTTTTAAAGTCCGTAATCCATACATTACTACCCCCCACCCTGCCCCTCCCCACGTCACCGCCCGGCCAGTACTCCCACTATTGTAAGCACGTCGACGGTCGCATCCTCTCAGCCCTTTGCAAGGAGAGGGCCCCGGAGCCGGTGTTGTGTAATATGTGGTATCCCCAAGGGATCATGTATCCCCTGCACTTCGGCACTTTTCGGAAACGAAACTCAGCCCAGGCAGGTTCAGACAGAAGCAGCTGATCACTGCTCGGGCAGAGTTAGGGGATACACAATTCAACAGGATGCCAAACTCGGCTCTGGCCATAAATCACCTGAAACTTTTACAAGCATTGAAAAGGAAATAGGTCTTGCCTTTTATTAAGTTAAAGCCATTTGCTTTGCTATACAATACGATTAGCAAAGCAAATGGCTTTAACTTAATCAAAGGCGTGACCTATTGCATTTTCAATGCTAGTTTAAATTGTTCTTATATGTGTGTACCCGTGTGCCACTGCACACAAGCGCTAGAAATGTCTTCCTAAGTGTGTCATAGTCAGAGGTCGAAGTGGGTGGTGGGAACGACGTCACCAAGCTTTATTCCTTTGATCAAAATAGCTCCCATACTTTTTAGTATTCGTGCTGCCGAAGCGAGCACATAGCTCCCAGACTTTTTAGTATTTGTGCTGCCGAAGCGAGCACATAGCTCCCAGACTTTTTAGTATTTGTGCTGCCGAAGCGAGCACATAGCTCCCAGACTTTTTAGTATTTGTGCTGCCGAAGCGAGCACATAGCTCCCATACTTTTTAGTATTTGTGCTGCCGAAGCGAGCACATAGCTCCCATAGTTTTTAGTATTTGTGCTGCCGAAGCGAGCACATAGCTCCCAGACTTTTTAGTATTTGTGCTGCCGAAGCGAGCACATAGCTCCCATACTTTTTAGTATTTGTGCTGCCGAAGCGAGCACATAGCTCCCATACTTTTTAGTATTTGTGCTGCCGAAGCGAGCACATAGCTCCCAGACTTTTTAGTATTTGTGCTGCCAAAGCGAGCACATAGCTCCCATACTTTTTAGTATTTGTGCTGCCGAAGCGAGCACATAGCTCCCATAGTTTTTAGTATTTGTGCTGCCGAAGCGAGCACATAGCTCCCAGACTTTTTAGTATTTGTGCTGCCGAAGCGAGCACATAGCTCCCATACTTTTTAGTATTTGTGCTGCCGAAGCGAGCACATAGCTCCCATAGTTTTTAGTATTTGTGCTGCCGAAGCGAGCACATAGCTCCCAGACTTTTTAGTATTTGTGCTGCCGAAGCGAGCACATAGCTCCCATACTTTTTAGTATTTGTGCTGCTGAAGCGAGCACATAGCTCCCATACTTTTTAGTATTTGTGCTGCCGAAGCGAGCACATAGCTCCCATACTTTTTAGTATTTGTGCTGCCGAAGCGAGCACATAGCTCCCATACTTTTTAGTATTTGTGCTGCCGAAGCGAGCACATAGCTCCCAGACTTTTTTTAAAAACACGTCCCTGAATGATTTGGTTCTCTCAGAAGTGACAAAAGCGAGAGGCAGCTCAAGGGGAAGCCAGCCTTCCCTCGGGGGTACTTGCTCCTAAAGAAATATAAAAGTGTCCAATGTGGTAATCAGCAAATCTAAAGGCTGCTTTGGAGCCAGCATAGGATTCAACGGCTAGAATCTGAAATGTGTCCTTTTAATGGAAACCTATCAACATCGCACTAGGTACAGTCAGTGTATTACTAAAAGCATAACTGTTAAAAGCACTGTAAACATTTAAACACAATCTTTGTGCGACAGTCTATTTACATTGAGTGCAACCTTTTTTATACAATGTGCAATACATTTTCTAAACTAATGACTCGCATATTTACAGCGCTTTGCCTCACAGACTTGGACTTCTTGGCACTATAAATACACATCGCCTATTTCCCTAGTGCACCAACCAAGACTTAAAGCAGTCACTGCAGGGTTACACCCACAGACATGTAAAGTGATTGCATTAACCAATCAAGCTGTCTTACCAGAAAAATGCATTTGCCACAAATACATTTAAGTTGCAATTATTTTCCATTTAAGGTGTGTGCATTATATTTTATGTGCAGATACCTGTAGGTACAATGGCTAACAAAATGATTACAGAAGGTTTTGTTCTTTTTAGTTATGTTTGACTCCGCTCCCACACTTGCTGACCCCGCCCTCGTTGTACTTAGAATTACAGTAATGTAGAAAGAAGGCCAAACACATGCTTAGGGCAATGACATAGGTCTAAAGCTATGCTATATTCAAGGCCACTGTAATTATGCCTTTCTGAGGCTTTTATTGCATAATTAAGGATTTTCCCCATTTCCCCACACAATCTATCATCTGCTGCACAATCTGCAGATTTTCGCCAAAAAAATGCTTCTAGCTCAAACAGATCAAAAGTTACTAAAACACGGCAATATGTATTTGCACACATTGGAAGACCCAGTGAAAAGACTAATTGGTTATCTTTCAGTTACTTATTTATGTATTTGGTTGTTAAACTGGAGCTAATGAGATGTAATATTTGCCCAGACAGTATTACCATGTGCAAAAATTTCAAAAAATTAAATAATGCTATCAACAAATGTGCCACATTATGTTGCATAATGTACCTTTTCTTGCTGCATAATTTAATCAACCCTGCCGCACTATTTGGTTGGTGACTACAAGATGCATAATTCCAGTGGTCCTGACTATGGTACTAGAGTTAGTTAATGTGTGCATATTTGCTTCCCAGGGCTGCTTCCAAGAGCCACCGGTAGCATGCTAGCCGCCGATGAATAAATGTTTTGGAGTATTCAACACTAGAACCATCCTGCAGGAACAAGTAAGTAAAAAAAACGCAAAAAGAACAATTGATTTACAGAATGCAGAACAATATCATACTTTCACCCCAGTACAGAGATCTGGGCCTAAATCCATTGTTTTTGTTCCCCATGCCATTCCAGTTTGAACCCAGCCATATGCAAATCAGTCTTGACTCTGTGCCCCATGGGAACAGTCCAGCCCAAACTGCCAGGCCAGGTCCTCCCTGGACTGGAAACAAGCATCCTAGGACCGGATTCGAGGTTTCACCCCTCATCAGCCAGGATAGCTTGATTCCAGTGGCACGGAGAGCACAAGACCCACGTCTGGGCATCAGGCAAGGCCCGGGACGGCGTGCCACCGGGCAGTGACGTGGGGCGGGGGAGGGGCAAGGTAGGGGGTTGTAAAATGTGGTAAACTGACAATTTCAGGTAAGTACTGAAAAAAAATAACTAATTTTGTTGCATGCGCTGCATCGCCAAACGTGATGCAGCACGCGCAACGAAATTCGTTTTTTTCCCCTGTACTTACCTGAAATCACCCCTTTCCCGTATTTTACAACCCCCCCCGTGCCCCTCCCCCGCTCCACGTCACCGTCCGGTGGCACGCCCGTCACAGGCCTTGTCTGCTGGGCATACCTGTCCCACTCTGGGTGACCATTGTAAAAAGAACAATTATTGGGCAGAATGCAGAACAATGTCATACATTCACCCCAGTACAGAGATCTGAGCCTAAATACATTGTGTTTTTTGCTCCCCATGCCATTCCAGTTTGAACCCAGCCATATGCAAATTAGTCTTGACCCTGCGCCCAATGAGACCTGTCCAGCCCGAACTGCCAGGCCAGGTCCTCCCTGGACTGGAAACAAGCATCCTAGGACCGGTTTCGGGGTTTCACCCCTCATCAGCCAGGATGTAAGTATAACAGAGGTAATATAACACTCATGCTGCAACATTTCCTCAATGGTCAACTGACTACACCTTATTGATGTGCTGGTCTATATCCACAGCCTGGTGGCAAACGTGGCATCTCGGCCTCAGAGCCATTTAGTAACCCTAAGGAGCGAATACACTGTCTGATAAAGGACTTGTCATTACAAACTATCTTTTCTCTTGGCCGGCTTCCTCTTCTTCAGGCGCGAGACCACAACCATCCATCCTCCATTATACTATGTGACCTCTCTGCTGCTTGTGCCACCATCAACTGCATCCTACTGCATCCTGGCCCTGGCAAGGCGGTCACTTGCATGGCCTCTTACGGGATGCTCTGGCATTCTCTGTCCTCTGAGAGGTTGGCTATTTCTCCTCCACAACCCTCTCTCCAGGGGTTCTCAAATACACTCTCCCTGGCCTTTCCTAGTTCCATCTACAACACAGCACTAGACAGTGTCATATACTCCTTCAACTTGTCATCTACATATTTGCGGACAACTCCTATATCTTTGCGGTCCTTCCCTACTTCATTATCTCCAAAAATAGACTCTTTCCATCAATTCTCCCTCGTGCTTATAACCGTGACATCCGCTTCAATAGTCTGATGGGCCTTCCTACCTTCACCAGCTCCACCACAACATCTGTTCAGTACAACCTCTCCAACAGCTGCAAACCCACCCACCTCACCCAACATGCAAGGGAAGCACTACTGACCCCATCCGTCCCCTGTTGCATTTGACTACCTCAGAAGCCTTCCATTGGCCTCCCAACTATGATAGTCTCAATAATTTCTGGAAAGAGTCGTCAACTTCACCACAAAAGAGTGAGTCCAATCTGAGAGGTCAGTAGGGACAATGAGAGTCCAAGCCAACCATCGCGTCCACCTCATCTTCTCTGTCTTGAGAGCCAGCCCTGCCTGGCCTGGTACAAACACCCTGGACCTCATTGCGTGAACCTGTTCCACGTGGATATCAAGTTTGATAACAGAGATATCTACTGATGGAAGTAGATTGAGTCTTGAAGACCAGACCTGAGCTGGTGGTCATGAGTAAAGAGTCAAGTCAATAGATTGTCAGTCTCTTGACTGTAATCTGTGAGTGGCTGTTTGCAGCTCTGTTTGAGCAGTTGTTGCTGGCTCTATTTTGCATGAATATCTACTCTGCATGTGGTGGAGGACAAAAGGAAGGTAAACAGCGGAGAGATTAGCATGGAAATGGAGGAAGGCGTGCTTCAGTCGGAGTGACCTGTCATTATCAGCAGCCGACGAGAGATGGCTTTCCTCTGAAGAGTTCCTACTTTAGCACAGTGTTTCAGGCGGGAGCCGGTCCTTAATTTCCTTTCTCCACCTCACACAGTGAGTGAAAGCAGCGTGGACCTGTCTGTCATCGCAGTCGCTGTTAGCATGTATGCATCTGCATGGATGGAGAACGCGCAAGCCCCGGCAGCTGGCGACTTCTGGCGAGAAGCTGAGTGAGTCCTGTCAACACCCGCCATCTTTCAGGGGGGGACTGAGCTGTGTGGCAAACAAGGGCTGAACATGGTCACTCTAGCAAGTTGGCCAACTACCATCTCCATCAAGCCCCACTCATACTTCTATAGAGAGCTTGAATGCATTAAAAAGCCCTGACTGAAGCAAGGAAAGAGGCCCAACAGCTCTATTCAAATCCAAGAATATTTTGATGCCAAAACAAAAATTCAGTTGATTTAAGCGGCCGTGGAAGGCTGCAATTCATAAATAGAAGACGACAAGAACAGGTGTATGCAAAAATAATTCAATATTGGTAGGGCTCATGGCGTGTCCCTGCTCTGCTGCTACAGGTGGTATCTCCCTGATGTTGTGTTATAGATTAATAATGTAAAATGAAGTATAAATCTTTCCTGTATAAATAAGAGGAGACACACGTCTTTTTTTTGGCTTTCATGTATATGCACAAAAGACAAAAAGACCATTATAAAAAATCGTATTTCTTTTATATATTCTTATTTAAATCAAGAGATGTGAACGATAATTGCAAATGTAATAATATTTGAATTGTACATTGTACATCAGAGAGCGGTCTAGATCCAAAATATACAGCTGTATTTATTTAGTCCTTAACAATTGTTTCAGCAAATTAAAATGCTATTTCCCCAGCCACAAGAGAATAACATAAAACCGATGCTGGAGGTGAGGAGAACCTGGAATAAATGCTGTAGGTGAGAGAATTAATAGAGGAAAGGTAGAGAGTTGGTTCATTTGAGTGTGTATTGACTATAGGTTTTTTTGTCCCTTGCTCAGGCCTGCCTGAACCCCATGTCTGTTGCCAGTAACAGAATTTACAACAAACCAGGCATGAAGTTTAATAAAGTAACACAAAATAAGACACCACAACCCCACAGCATAACACCAGAGCATGAACCAACACAAGACAACATAGAATGCAGATTTACAACCAATCTGACCGCGTGATCTAGTATTCCTGGGCGTGGCTTGTTCTCCCATTCCATAGCATATTTGAGTCTTGGTGGGGGGTAGTAGACATTGTTACCTCTAACCCTAAATTGAAACCAAATGGCACCCTTCATTAACTCCGTTTGTTCTTTCTCGTGCCTAAAATACCCTTACGCTGCTCCTTGCGTACAAGGAAGGCTTTCACCAAACAGGAGTGGTTGCAGACTTGTGCACTTCAGCTGAGCACGGCTATCAGTGCTTCACTAAACGTTGACACACACACTGTAGTGAAGGTGTTGTGATATGTACACTCGTCTGTGTAGTGTACCACCTGCAACCTCTCCCACTGCCACTTAAATGTGTGTATACAGCTAGTTTGCACTAGTGCAAATATCAAAGCAAGTCCATTAGCACACATGCTCGTGCTTTTTAAATAGGGAATGGAACAGCAGGTTTATCATCAGACAACAAGCAGAAATATTCCCCATAAAGGCCCAAACTGGAAATTGCTGTGGTGAAACCTTTAAACATACATGCAGAGTATGTATATTTATGCACCATTTTTCTAGATATTACCAAGCAAATTCTAATCCACGAGTCGCCATTAAAAATAAAATAAATACAGTGATTTTTTTCACTGCTGTTGTTCTTTGTGTCAAATCTCAAAACTAACAGATTTGCTTCAAGAACAGACACATTTTTATGCCTTAAATGTATTTGTTGTTGTGTGAACAGCAGTGAGTACTGCCTTGGTGTAAATACTTTTTGCTTCAGTGAGTATTAAACTTTGAAATCCGCCTACATGACTGGAAAGTGTCTTCTCTGTATTTTTTGTATTGGGACTCGATAAAGCAAATATCACGAACAAAACCTTCCGTGAGCTCTGTGTGTATATACAGCAAATGTAATAGCAAACGTTATTTTTCAGATACGCTGCAATCGTGCAAAAAGAACAGCGTCTGCTTGTGCAAGAGGGAATCAAACACTTGTGAAAAACAGAACTCCAGCTGGCTTCGCTGTGTTATCACAGTAAGAAATACAAAACCGAAATTTTTTGCCATTCTCATGGTTTGAACAGAGACAAAGCCTGGTACAGAATCATTTATTTCCCTTCATATTACCCAGGTACCATGTCCGCTCTTTTTATTTTAAAGGTTATTGGTGCACTCGGATATCCTTGTGGAAACCTCTGTCGTGCATTTAAAATGATTTAGAAGCAATAAAGGTGTTATCGTCTAACAATGGTTTCACAATCCGTTTCCTGAATTTGCTTCCTGGCAGAACAGTCATTTTGTAATTTGAACTGGAGAGAGGTTTGTTTGTTCAAGTTCACAGCGCACGAGCAGCGAGGATGATGCACACGCGGCGTGCTGCAGCGCGGGGAGGTAAAAGGTGAACACAAAGGGGCGTATTTACAAGCCCCTTCCGCCGCAGGTGGGTCACTTTTACGTACAGGCGGCTCAAGGGCTTGTAAATAAGACACAAAGGGCCATATGTATCATTGAAATTCGCATTCGCAAAGGCTGAAATTCGCAGAATTTCGGCCTTTGCGAATGCGAATTCGCAAAATGATATGTATGAAGGAAAATCCGGTGCAAAGTAAAGAATCGCAAAATTTGCGATTCCTTATTTTGCGATTGCATTTAAGGAATCACAAATTTTGCAATTCCTTAAATGCAATGTAAGAAGCCAAAAAAAATTGCTAAATGGCCGTAAGAAATCGCAAATTACCACCAACTTCTAGTTGGTGGTAAGTTGCGAATTTCTTGAAAAATGCAAATTTTTCAAAGTGCCATGTGGCGCACATACATGCCTTTAGGGCATGTATGTGCACCACATGTGCACCCATGCATATTTCAGGGGTGCAACAGGGTGTCCTTTGGACACCCCGCACCCTTGAAATTAGTCTCAATTTGCAATTAGCAAATTTCTTGATACATACCAATTAGCGATCCTGAAATAGCGATTTCTTAAAAATCGCTATTACAGAATCGCTAATTGGTACCTTGATACATATGGCCCAAAGTGCTGAAATAATCAAGTGAATAAAGATTGTGGGCAGTGCAAGGGACTGAATAGCACAAATGAATGGTTGGATGAATGCATGTTTGAATGAGCACGAGCTCAGAAACAAAGCAATATACGCATCATGGATGAGGGGATGGTTGGGTGAATTAATTGGTAAATGAATGAACTGGAGAGTAAATCCACACGAGTCCCGCATCTCCCCTCGTTTTTGGCATTTCTAATTGTTTTCAGTGTCTCGAGGTGCTGTGAAGCATTCAAATGGTGGCAGGTGTACTGATTAGGCCTGGGTGGTAAATTTCGTTCTGCTTGCGGAATCTGGGTAATGTCGTGTTCCACGGAGAACGCGGAATTGCCAAAAATTCCGCGATCTGCTGCTTCACCAAATTTGTTGCTTGTTCGAGCTTTCAAAATGCGTGTTCGTGAGATATTCCCCCCTGAGCACGCAAACAGCCTTCGGGAGCAGGAAAAAAAGCATCGTAAATGGGCAGAACAAGCAATTCGCGCGTTCATGGAACTCTGCGTGCTCGCGGAGATTTTTTACCATTTTGCGGGTCTTTGAGTAGCGCGACTATGCAAATTCCACACACCCCTAGTACTGGTGTATTGACGCTCGAAGCACCTCAACATTTATACGTCTGCATAGCGCTTTCTTGCCAATCTGTGTAACTCTGTGAACTACACCTTTGAAGCAGCTGCAGCGCGTCCACGAGTTGCTTTGCGACCACTTTGTAGCTCTGGTGGATGAGTGTTTGTGACAGACGGATCTCGAGAGAGGAGTGGATGGCGTGGTGTTTCATATAGCTCCCACGGTGAAAGACTATAGTCAGGAAACTAGGCGCTTTGTGATTCTAAGCAGTGTCCTTCTGTGTCAAGAAAGACAAGGGGGGCTAGAGCTCAGAATGCATTACCAGGGAGCTGGTGGCGTCGAGTGGCACAACCCACGTGCACATGTTGTGCCAACACTGCGTGTGCCAGGGCAGGTCTGAAGGGTGTTAGTTTTAGGATCTGTAGCCCGGATTTGTTTATAAAGAAACCTTTATTTTGTGTCTTTCATCAGGCTAAGCTCAGAATCTGTACGGCACACAGCACCCACTGCTTGCAATGTTTTCAAGAAACACATGACATTTGCAGAGGGAACAGCTTTGCAACTTTGCACACTCCTAATTAAAGGTGTGATTTTTTTTACAGCGTTACAACGTTCATAAAGATTTGTGGAAATCTATGCAATTTCACGAAGGTGTGTTCCATACATCTTTATTTAATTATAAATGCATGGCTCTGACTAACATTTATTATGCAGAGAACAGGGCTCGTTGTCTCCTCCGCAATTCAGTCGTGCATAGAACAAAATGCAAAACGCACACCGCAGAGAAGTTCATGTGTTTACCTTTGCGCACAGAAAACTTAACAAAAGGAAATCTTGCAGACAAAAGGACTGCACACATTTTTCCAGTTGACTGGGTTTGATTGAAGTGAAAATGATCTTGAAATGCTGTGAAAATGATCTTATAATGTGCGGGAAAATATTGCATGCGCACAGGCGAAGGCAAACCAGGAAACTTTGCAAGCTTCAGAAAGTGCACACATATGCACTGGGTTAATTTGCATCCCTTCAGGAGTTGTGTGTTATTCTTGGTATGTTAAATTCCCATAATTACGCCATTAGCGTGCCATTTACAGTGACAATTTAAGGCAAATGTACGTGAACATCAAAACGTGAACGAACATCTGTTGTTTGAAGTGCTTTTGCACTATTTTTTCGCTTGAAATGCATCCTAAAATATAACACGAAATGACAATTTGCATTTAGTGTAATTATGTGTAATTTCGCACAAATGTCCCAACATTATTCATAATTACTTGTTAACAAATTATGCCATTTTCGCACACCTCTGCTTCAATGTTCGTTAAGTCAACCAAAGAATTTGGGTTGGCGTTTGACCTGTCTATCAGTCAGTCCCTGCTCTTACAATAAACAGGTGGTAGCACATAAAGAAAACACGTCCAGAATTAAAAAAGAAAATATATGTTGACGGTAATTTGGAGCCTGCGTGCACTCTTGGTGAAAATCGCTGCGTTGCCGTGCTCTGCGCAAGGGAGGCATTCCATGGGCGGTGGGGGGGTGTGCTCACGCAACTCCCATGGTTTTTGATGCATTCTCAGATTTACAAGGACTTGTTTAGCCCCTTCGCTGCGGGGCTGTTTCCTCCCGCTGTGCTGGGGGGCGGGGGGGCACGCACAGCACCCCCATGCTCATGACGAGGTCAGCTCGTCATGAGCTACGGCGCTCCGGTGCTCCTGACGAGCTGAGCTCGTCATGGCCACACCCGTTCCAATGGAACGCTCAGCACTGCAGGGGAATCAGCCCAGCATGCGAGCGTTCCAAGTAACGGGCGCGGTCATGACGAGCTCAGCTCGTCATGAGCACCACGGAGCGCCGGAGCTCATGACGAGCTGAGCTCGTCATGAGCATAGAAGAGGTTAGCTCAGTAGGGTACGTTTTATACAGGTAGCACCCAGTGGTCAGCCATTGTCTGTTACAGTGGTTGCGTTGTTTCTTTAAGAGACCAATTCTTCACCTCTGGACACAGTTCAGGAATGCAGCAATTAAACGTCTCCTGAATGTCATGACCTTGCACCAGTGGCACTGACATCCTCCTCATCGTGGGGGGTCCAAGCACTTACACAGCCTCCGTAACTTCATCTCCCAAGATTTACTTGCTCAAGGCTATCCTGCCCAAGGCCGCGCTATGCTTTGGTGGGAGCTAGGCCGTATCCAAATTTCAAATTTATAGTGATCATGCACAGTGAATTAAAATCATAGCATGTGCTAAATATTCATAAAGTGAACAACAGGTTGAACCAGAATAATTGATTATTTGAAGTGCATCGAGTTACAACAGTTAATTTGTGACATCATCTAAGGATTGCAATAAAAGCCTAGGAGGTTGTCTATAGGGTGGGAACATGGTCGCAATCCTTAACCCCTTCTGCGCCGATGACGAGCTCAGCTCGTCATGAGGTTTACCTGTCGTGCGCTCATGACGAGCTGAGCTCGTCATGAACCGCGGGGTTTTAAAAACTTCAGCGTGCAGCGGGAAAACCCGCAGCCGCATGTGGTTAATGTACACAACTGCACATGGAGCTGAGATGGTTTAACAACGGGAGGTCTGCAGTTCATCCTTTAAAACTTCATTTATGCCAGCCAGGAAGGTCGGTCCAGTGCCCTGTAGGTGTAGGGATGGATTCCTTTGGCGTCTCCTACCTCCCCAGTGGTCCACCAGTTCTCACTTTTACTGTGAGGAATTCCACAAGTTGCAGAGTCAACTCTATCTTTATTGGGTTCAGGGCTTCTATAACAGCTTCTCTGCATGTCTAAACCTACCAGCTGTTGAGGAGTTTGCTCAGTAACACCTTAACTCTTGTTTCTGCTTCATTCCTACAGAATCTATGCATTTAGGAGCATATTTACGAGGGCCTTTTGCATGCTTGTACCACACAACTTTGTACATGCACGACGCAAAGCCCCAAGTCATATTTGTAAAGCCACGGAAAACTACTTTTCATGGCTTTGAATGGCTTCACAAATATGAATAAGGCAACACAGCATCTGCCTTACCCTGTGCACGGAAGGTATTCAGTGTGCTTTGCCGTGGTTGTTCCCATGCAACTCCCATGGTTTTTGATGGAATTCACAGATTTACATGGACCTGTAAACCTGGGATTGCGGCCAAATCTTACTCTTCCCCAGGTGAGGCGTAAGAAGGAGAAATATATTTATTTCTCCTTGTGGTTTCCTCTTTCTATGTGTGCTGCATTCTGCGAAGGTAGCTCACCAAAACATAGAGCCATAAACTTGCTTTTTTATGTGTTTGGAGAAACTGGTCGCCAGATAAGGTTCCATTTATGGTTGTTGAATAGGAATTAATTACCATCCAGGATAGATTCAGGTGCTCCTATAATAAGGTTTTTAAATGTGTATTGAGTGATTCAAAGGTTCTAGAGTTCTTTAAAAAGCAGAGTGTTTATGGATTCGTCTAAGCAACATCAGGGAGCAGGAGGGTCTTTTAAGGAAACAACAACTGGTACAGAATGCAGCAGCCAGACTGCTGTCAGGCCTTCCAAAATGCCAATCTATTTCAGCTGAAATTAGAAAGCTGCATTGGTTGCCTGTTAAGAAGCGAGTCCCGTAGAATAAATCACTTCATTTTACGGGCCCAAACCATCTGATCCAAAACACCAATTGGTATGTTCCTACAAGATCCCTGCGCTCTTCAGAAGCTAAACTCATTCGATTCCTTGGGTCAAAAATGCCAATTGGGGAGATAGGAGCTTTTTTGTAGGTGCCGCTAAAGCATGGCATTCCCTTCCTCTCTTTCTTAGAGGCATTACAGAGCTGATTGTTTTTAGGAAGGCCTTGAAAACCTGGTTATTCGACTCATAGCTCTTAAAGTAATCCCGTGACCAGGCCTTAGGTGGACATCTTACATAGCGCCAGGACGCCTTTGGGCAGCAGCGCACTCTATAAATGTCCTTAACATTAACATTAACATTGAGGCGACAGTTCTTAAAGAATCTCATGCGGACTTTTAATGAGAATTACTATGGATTTGTTGAGACACTGATGATGCCGTCATAAAGTATAAATAAGCTCCTTGTTCCAGGTCCTGAGGAGAATCCTATACATACTTTAAGGGTTTGAAACGCGTAGACCTTCTATTCTAAAACCAAACAAGTGTGGTCCAAAAATTGAGATTATCAGGTCTTGATAGGACTAGTTCCCTATGATGTCAAATGAAATTGCTGCTTGCAGACCTGAATACAGTACTGTTTGGTTGTTATTGTCCTAGGGCTGTGTTGTTCCCACAAAAGTATAAATAGCACTGCCACCTCTTAACCCTACCCTGGGCTCAGCTTTCATCTCTTTTTTTGTTTTGAGTTTTTCTATTTATTCCTTTCTAATTCTTCTTGGAACTTGAGCTTTCTCTACTTTCCTTAAATGCTTTTATAAGTGAAATGTAATGCACTTTCATTGTTACGTCAGAAAAAGTAATTTGTTGTATATTTGAATTTTTCATGTGGTCCGATGATTATTGAATATGTTCATTGAAATTTGTTTTCCCTTCAATCACTACGAGTGCCACGTGTGATTGAGAAGAGTGATTAGTTGACTAGTTATCAGCATTGGCATTGTTGTTGTTGTGTAGACTTCTTTGCTTGCTGCCGCCCTCTATTTTGTCTCTTTCTGATCATTCTACCCATTATTTTGCCTCTTTCTGCTCGTTTCTGACTTTGTTTTGCTTCCTTCTGCTCATTTTTGACCGTCATTCTGCCTCTTGCTGCTCGTTTCTGACCTTTATTTTACCTCTTTTTGCTATTATCTGACCCTTATTCTAGCATTGCACCCACAGCACCCACATACCCCTCGGGGTGACAGTGCTGTGCTCTACAAATGCTGATTGATTGATTTATTTAGAGTGAGACACCTTTTTACCTGATTTTGTTTTGTCTTGCCCACACGGCCAGTCTAACATATCTTCTTTTGAGTCACTCATCTTGTGGCAGATCTTAAGCAGTGCCCCCTGTCTTGCCTCCTTTTGTTTTGTGAGCCTAAAAATCGAATCATACCTGAGCCAGAGAGGCCACCCTTGTGAAAGGTTAACTTGTAGGCTCTTGCCCCTAAGGTATCTAAAGTTGTAGCATCCATTTCCAGCAGGATTTCACTTCCATATATTATTTTAGGGCAGACTTTTACTTGCAGCTTAAAGCTTGATGCACTGGGTCAAAACTGGACTCCATGTGGTTTTGTTCAATGTTAGAAATGCTGAGGTTAGGGCAAGGGCTTTAGCCATAATATATTCTTTAAGAAGGTAAAAGGTGCCTCTTGAGTCAACCATGATGCCCAGGTATTTATACTCTTGTTCCTTAGCTATTTCACTACCATTGATCCACGGGGTTCCACATTTTTTGATTTTGTTACCAAGAATTGCGGGTCATATTATCAACGGCCAGCGATATTTAACGCTGGCCGTGCTTAGCGTTAATTTTGTTATCGCAGGCTATCTCTGGAATTTATCGCCCTGGTAGCGTGCTATTAACAACGCGTTTCTCCAGGGTGATAAAAATCCAAGAGATAGCGAGGTTATCGCCGTTTTGCAGGGAACATCGCTGGTTTTCCAGCGATGTTCCCTGCAAAACGGTGATAACCTTGCTGATATGCCCCACAGGGTCGTATCAGCATAATCCACCCCAATGTTAGGGATAGGTTAGTCTGCATTTTAGCAGGCGTTAGTTTTTGGAGAAAACAGCGTTTTTCTCCAAAGACTAACGTCTGCTAAAATGCTGGGGCAGCCTTGTAAATATCGTGATGTGAACAGTATATTGGATATAAAGGTGCCTCTTGCTTGGAGGGCCAATTTTTAAATCTTGGAGACATAGCCCACTCTTCCACCCCTGCTAAGTGGCACTTGCTTCAATATAGGTGTGACCATCTCGTGCTGCCGAAACGTCTTTGCTGATAAACTACGCAGAACACACATGCCAATGCTGATCACCCCAGTACCCTATTGCTCGACTGAAAAGACAGGAAAATGCTAGATGTCCGCTACAGGCTATCCTCTCAGACTCGGCTCGCAAAAAAATATCCATGCTGCCTTCACTCATCACCATTTATACTTATAGACATCTATGCCTGCTGTCCACCCCGACACCATAACTGTCTTCCTCACTGGGGTTAAGATTAACCCTGGGCGGGCAACTTCGCTACGCCCACGAAGTGGGCGTAGTGTTGCCTACTTCGCCCTTTGCAAAGTAGGCAAAGCAGGCAACACTACGCCCACTTCGTGGGCGTAGCGAAGTTGCCCGCCACCCGCCTCCCTCCCGCCCTCTCTAAATGCTTAAATGAATATATAAATGAATTATAAAACCACTTACCTTGTCTGCCGCGTCCCTGGGGCTCCCGCTCGTCATCGCGCCGCCGGCGCCGCCGTCGGCGATCCTAATGCGCATGCGCGGGCGGCCACGCATGCGCATTAGTATCCAAGACGCGCGCGCCGGCGGCGCGATGACGAGCGGGAGCCCCGGGGATGCGGCGGACAAGGTGAGTGGTTTTATAATTCATTTATATATTCATGTAAGCATTTAGGGAGGGCGGGAGTGAGGCAGGTAGCGCGCAGTGGGGCTACGCGAAGTGCGTGGGTGGGCGTAGTTTTTTGCCCACTTCGCGTAGCTTCGCGAAGCCCCACTACGCCTACTACGCCCAGGGTTAGTTAAGATTCCACAAATTGCGCTGAACTCCAGGGAAGAACTCAACATGCTCTGGCCTCTGGCAAATCCCAGGGACCAGACGGCTTGCCTGCAGAATTTTATAAAGTGTATGCTCCATAATTTGCCACCCACCTGAAAGCACTGTATGACGGATCCATGTTAAAATAGCAATGTTAAAAAATTATAGATGAAAAAAAAAAAAACGATGTAAAAATATCGATAACAAAAATATCGACCCCCTAAACTTACACAGGTAAGTAGAATAATATCGACACAAAAATATCGATGTAAAAAATAAAGAAGTGAAAAATATCGACTTAAAAAACATGACATAACTTAAATAAAATTAATTAAATAATATCAATATTATTAACAAAATTAATTTCATTTAATATATTTTAACTAATTATAACAAATAAACGTATTATAATAAATATAAACACAAAAAAGTGTACATCTACATATATTTTCTTAAATACATTTTATTAACTATTATCTTTATTTATATTATAAACATTTTAAATTATATAAAAATAAAATATACACATATATAAATAATTTAAACTTAAATACAATTCTCTATATTTAATTAACACATTAAACTATTAAAAAAGAATAAAACATACATTTAATAAAAAAATAAACATAATAGTATTGAAAACGTTGGATAGCGATGGGGTCAAAATTACTATTCCCTCTCCAGTAAGTGTAACAGTAGGGAAAGCGCTGAATAGCAGAGGGGTAAAAATTACTATTCCCACTCCAGTGAGTACAACAGTAGGGAGAGCGTTGGATAGTTGAGGGGTAAAAATTACTATTGCCACTCCAGTGAGTGCAACAGTAGGGAAAACGTCCGATAGCGGAGAATAAAAATGACTATTCCCACTCCAATGAGTGCAGCAGTAGGGAAAGCGCTGGATAGAGTAGGGGGAAAAATTACTATTCCCACTCCAGTGAGTGCAACAGTAGGGAAAACGCTGGATAGCGGAGGGATAAAAATGACTATTCCCACTCCAGTGAGTGCAACAGTAGGGAAAGCGTTGGATAGCGGAGTGGTAAAAATTACTATTCCCACTCCAGTGAGTGCAAAAGTAGGGAAAGTGCTGGATAGCGTAGGGGTAAAAATTACTATTCCCACTCCAGTGAGTGCAAAAGTAGGGAAAGCGCTGGATAGCGGAGGGGTATAAATTACTATTCCCACTCCAGTGAGTGCAACGGTAAGGAAAGCGCTGGATAGGGGAGGGGTAAAAATTACTATTCCCACTCCAGTGAGTGCAACAGTAGTGAAAGCGCTGGATAGCGGAGGGGTAAAAATTACTATTCCCACTCAAGTGAGTGCGACAGTAGGGAAAGCGCTGGATAGCGGAGGAATAAAAATTACTATTCCCACTCCAGTGAGTGCAACAGTAGTGAAAGTGCTGGATTCCACACCAATAAAAAACAAAAACATCAACATTTTAATTAAATTTAATTTCCAATATTAAAATAATTAATATATAAATTTAAATATATTATTATTAACAAAAAGAATAAAAAATCATTAATTACACATTAATTAACACTATGATATCCACAACACATACCTAAAATTAATTACACAATTACAATTAATAACTTCTAATTAATTAACGGAAATTAATTTTAAAATATTTAATAATTAATCAATAAAAAATAATTACTTACCACCCTTCACACCATTTACACATATAAACACCACAACACACATAAAATTAATTAAACAATTAACATAATTAATTATTAATTGATTAATTGAAATTAATTAACAATGAATTATCAAACAATTATTAATTAGTCAATGAACACATTAATTATTCAATACATTTTATATCATTAAATTACTTCCCACCCTATTCCCCTATAAACCCACAACCTGCTTCGGAACTAAACACACAAAATTCAATAATTTTTTTTTTAACTACTATAAATAATTATTTAAATCTATCTAATTAAATTATTTCCCACCCTATTCCCATATAAACCCACAACTCGCTAAGGAACTAAAAACACAAAATTAAATTACAAATAAATTAATAACTACTAACATTTTAAAACATATGATAAAATGACAAACAATTCTCATAAAAACAGTATAATACATAACATTATTAATAATTCGATATTTTTGTCAACTATATTTTTGGAAACAATATTTAAGACTTCGATATTTGTGAAAAATTGATATTACTTACCTGTCAGTCGATATTCTTGTCAGCGATATTTTTGTTGTCAATATTTCTTCCCCACAATATTTTTGTGGTGATATTTATGTCTCTCGAAATTTCTCCGTAGATATTCCTGCTCTGCCCCCTGTATGATGCCACGCTTACTGATGCAGCATTACCACCCACACTTAGTGAAATTCTCCTCATTTCAATAACTAAGCCGGGTCAAGAACTCTTGGATCTGGAATTCTATAACCCACTAGAAGCCTTTAACACAGACTATAACATTCTTGCAAAGATACTGCGGGCTCACCTAGCCCTTTGGTGCTGCCATTGGTCCATTCCGATCAGAATGGCTTTGTGCCTGCAAGAAGAACCTTCTCAAATACATGCACTTATTCAGGGTGTTTGCATACTTGCCAGAATGTTACCCTCTTTCAGGCTGTATAGTCACAGACCTCCAAAAGCCATTTGACTGCCTGCAATGGCCTTTCTTGCTTGAGGTACTGCAGTGTTACACAGCCTTGGGACCAGTTTTCTATGATTGGTCACCTTACTATACTCTAACCCAACAGCCCGGGTATGAATTGGGTGTCACATTTCAGATCCTTTAGAGATCTGACGGGGGACCCACAATAGTTGTCCATTATCCCCATTCTTATTCTCACTAGCACTTGAGCTGTTGGCCTATCATTTGCCTGCAGAGGGACGAACCTGGTAAATCCCGCTATGTGATGGTACTAATTCGTTATTGCTTTATGCGAATGATATACTACTCTACTTAAAACATAACTGATCTGTTCCCACCACTATTGCAACACTACTCACGGAATTCACCTCTATCTTTGACTTGGAGTCAGCTGGTCTAAATCTTGTCTTTATCCCTTCAATACACAGACCTCAAATCCCATGTGCACGGTGAGCAGCACAGAACTGGAATGGCAGACTGCCACTTTCCAGTACTTAAGGGTCTGCATATATCATACGTTGGAAGACCTCCTTGAAGACAACCTGAACCGTACATCTCGGCAATGCACGCACAGATGTCGTTCTGGCAGTTACTACCACTCTCGGTGGCAGGCCGAGTGGCACCGATGAAGATGGTGCTTCTTCCAAGATTGCTGTATTTTACCAACCTCCTCTTTTTATTCAACATCCTTTTTTTCTCTCTCTGGAATGCATGTTGGGTGACCTTCTTTGGCGTAACGCATGCCCCAGAGTTGCCCTGCAAAAACTCCATCTCTCTACGGACAGGTGTGGGCTACATGTCCCTAATCTAGAACTCTACTACCTGGCATCACAATTGCAATGGGTATCACACTGGTTTGAAGGAAGCTCCTCGTGGATACAGTGACGCTTGTTCCCCCATGTGACATGGAGGACATACCTTCCCTTTCTGACCCATTTGCCAAGGCTCCGCCACCACTTGTTCCACTTCTACTTGCTGTGTATCAATGTTTTTGTAGAACACTGTTTCTCACCCGATCAGCAACACCCTATGCTTCAGCACTGCCACTTCTTGGCATTCCATGGTGACACATCACTACCACTCTCCGAGAACTGAGGCCTTAGCACATGGCGTGTTTACACACAATAGGAGAACTGTGCGCTGAGGAATCTGTCCTTCCCCTGGAAGAACTTATGCCTGGATCAAACCTCCCACATGTTCAATTTCTACTCTATGCCTCTTTTATTGCCACACAGACACATGCCTGGGGTGAGATGCAACAAGAGCCCACACATCACCTGGCCATTCAATACCTACACATACTGGGTATGGGAGGACACCAAATTCGCTGGCTTACCAGTGCGTTGCACGCACACAGTGCACTACCCCTAGAACTATTGCGGGATCACTGGGACGCTGATCTTGGCCGTGGCTGTATTGATATCGAATGGCAGGCCACCTTGACATAGCCCTTCAATGGGATCTCATAATGTCCACTTTAAATTGATCCAATAGTTTTTTTAAACGCACCGATGCTGCCTGCCCTAGTGCCTAATCGCGGATGTGGGCATAATACATATACTTTGGTCCTGTCCTGCATTGGCCATATATTGGAGGGATGTTACCGCTCACTTAACCTCCTGCATGGGCACTGTCCTCCCCTACACCTGGGAGATGTGCATTCTGGGGGCCTCATTTATGAGAAGTGGCGCATCGCTGCGTGAAAGCAGTGATGCGTCACTTCTCGGTGCGCCCTCCTTGCGACATGATTGATGCGTCATATTTAGCGCCAATAAACCTAATGGTGTTAGTCGCGCTCAATAAATTTCTTTAACATAACATAACATAACATAACATAACTGTATGACGCATCATGTCGCAAGGAGTGACAGACACATCAGTATTTCTAACGTATCTGTATGGCGTAAAAGTGACGCATTGCTGGAGTGTGTCACAAAAATGACGCAACTCCAGCAATGTGTCCTTTCACATGGGGTAAGCCCCATGTGAAAGGGCCTACGTCAGTCTTATGCCTGCTGTGAGGCAGGCGTAAGATATTGATGGATTTGCGTCCTAGAAGTGGCAAAGTGAAATCTTATAGATTTCACTGTGTCACTTCTATGACCCTTACTTGTGTTGGAACGACCCCCGCATACATTATACCTGGCGCAGGTATAATGTGGCGCCGGGGTTTACAAAGTGAAGCATCTACCTAGATGTGTCACTTTGTAAATATGGTGCAACAAGGTAATTTTTTTACGCTGCTGGTGCGTCACAAAAAGTGACGCTCCGGCGGCCTAAAAGTGACGCACGGCCTCATAAATAAGGCCCTGGGTATTTACAAATGCGCCACAAAATGCAGGGCGCTAATGAAGTTTGCTGACCTGGCCAGCTCATTACCCGCAAACAGAAAGCAGCAAACCACTCAATCGCCTCTGCATGGACACTCTCCATGCTAGCTTAGGCTCGTGCCGAGAGCACACTATTGCTCAGGGAACAAATGAAAGGCCTCCGTAGACATCCCATATCGGATCTTTGGGTCGTTCTGGTCGACAACTGACACCTACCATTCAGCGCTCTCCTTTACCACACATGCCAGATGAACAACTTGTCTTCCCTGCCCTTCCCTCCCCCTTCCCCCCTATCCTACTGAGTAACTGCCCTATCAGACCGCCCACTGACTCCCTCCTGGGTTTGAGATGTGAATGACACACCATCCTTCCAGAAAAAGTGACTTGTTTCTACACCCCCACCCCTTTCTTCTTTTTTTCCCTTTTTTCCTCTTTCCCTTTTTCTCCTTTTCTTTTTTCCAGTTTTCTCCCTTTTCCCCTCTTCACCATGTTCAAGTTTTGCCATTTATTTATTGTTTACTGTTCCAAAAATAGTTTATTATCCTTCTCTTTCCATTCAATGGCATCCTTCATGTCTAATGTGTTAGACCTGGCACCTTGGCGTGAGTTTCCCTTCCACTTTTTGCTGATGTGCCTCAGATGTTTTTGCTGGTGTCTGCTGCTCAGGGCACTGCGCCACAGCCAATCCGTGCCGCAGTGCAAGTGCTCCCTATGTAAAGTGAAACTGTGATTGACGTTCCTGATTGGTTCATTGGATTTACTGTCAGTCCCCAGTAAAGTGCACCAGGAGTGCCAGGGCTTGTAAATGCCAATGCTGCTAGTGGGCCTGCAGCGCTGGTTGCGCCACCCACAGAAGCAGCCTTTTAAAATGTGTCTAGGGTCTGCCATTGCAGAACCTGTGTGCAGTCTGGTACTGTCATGCTGGCTGGGCAAGTGCAAACACTTGCCAGCCCCTAAACCTTCCCTTAACTTCATATTAGTCACCCCTATGGTAGGCCCAAGGGCAGGGTGCATTGTAAGTGTAAGGTAGGACATGCTCTGATGTGTGTGGCATGTCCTAATAGTGAATTACAGCCAAATTCGTTTTTCACTATTGCAAGGCTACCTGTTCTCTTAGGCCAAGATGGGCTGCTGGAATTATTACACTCTATAATCCCAGCAAGCTCAGGGAACATGGTAGAAAATAAAGAATGGTATTCTCATTTGAACTGATGATTGTAATCTTTCCTGTCTTTGAGCAAAACACGTTTTTATTATTTACAACATAGTGAATGTATTTATATAAAAAATGACAATAAAAACTTTTAAAAAATAATTAAGGTGCCTTTTAATTTAAATAGGTGAGTGTTGGAATTGTACACATCGGGCAACAAGTAATAGATGTATAGGTTGAAAAGCATGGGTACTAAGATGCACCCTTACCTCAGGTCAGTTGAGGTTAAGTTTTTCCTGGAGAAGTTTGGTTCCAGCTACAAGTTTTATTCTTATCCGGGTGTCTGTATGAAGACACGAAAGGTCTTTTCCAACAGGAGGGATAATGTCATCATATTGGCACAGTCCATATTCTTTTACAGAACCCTCCTTGGTTCCAGGATTACCCCACGTTTGTTGTCCCAGTATTTTTTCACTGGAGAGAATTAGTTTGTAGAGTGGGAGAAAACTGTTGGACCAGGAAGTTGGATTTGATTTAAATCAGTGCTTAATTTGTGCCGGTGCCTTCCGGTGCTGAGCACTGGCCCCTAATCCTCAGCACCGACGCTTATAGCACCAATTAAGGACACACTCATATTCAAGGCACATGATTTTCCGCAGAATCACAGGTTGTTAAGCCACGACAAGACTTTAACCCAGTTCCCAAGCTCCAAAATCGGCAGCTCTAGCCATTGGGACAAGTCCTCTCCAGAATAATAAGTGATGGGGCTCTAGTCAGGACGCAGCTTGCACCAACACATTTCTTCTGTTAGCACTGCTTCTGAGGAGAGCCCATGGCACTTTTTTTTTTATAAATTAACCACTGATTTAAATAGTGCTTGAGGTAAGCCATTGAGTCCGGGTGAGCCGTCTGTTTGTGATTTGTTGATAACTTTCTTCAGTTGACACCAAGTATAACCCGGGCTAAATTCATTCGAACCTTCCCGGGTGGGACTTTGTGTATCGTTGTGATGATCCTCCACAGCCAATGATAGATTTGACAGTGTTGTATCATTTTCAGGGCTTGTACCTCGCACTTCTGTTCCCATTCCCTATGCACTTTTGGAGCGCATGGAGGTAAGGATATGGCAGGTGCCAGTGACAGCATGGAGGTGAAGTTTGATAGAGACACAGCACCTGCCTTCAGAGAGACTTGTTGTGCATGAAGAAAAGGGTGCACTATGTGCAGGTCTTGCTGCTCTCACAGGACTCAATATTACCAAACTGTCACAAGATCTTCGCAATCTTGCCAACCATTTGAGTCTACTTGTTTATACACTGCGCCCTTTCTCCATTGTGTTGCTAGGCAACTGAGAATAAGGACCAGGCTGTGCTGTGTTTATGGGTGCTTATGCCAGAATCAATTTTACCGAAGTCTCACGCGAGCACCAAAATCTTGACCGCCATTTTGAAACCACTTATTTATAAACTTCACACTTTCTTCATTGTGTTGCTAGGCAACTGTGAATGAGGACCAGGCTGCTCTGTATGCGGGTCTCAGTGCTGTCCTGAGACTCGATATTCCCAAACTCTCAGAAGACCACCAAAATCTAGTCGGCCATTTTGGAACCGCCTGTGTGTCGGCCACACCTTTTCTCCATTGTGTTGCTAGGCAAATGAGAATGGTTGTGGTCATTGCCAAGCGATTCCTTTCTGAAGCAAGTGGTTCATCCTTGCTGCATCAATAGTACCAAATCTGACCTTCTGCACACTTCAGGCCTATTCCCGTTGGTCTTGAGAAGAAGAAACAGGAAGGTTGGTGACTTATGCAAATGGCAGTTATAATCAATACCCTTAGCCATTGGTAGATAGGGGTGTAGCAAACTTGTTAAATGCTAAAATGTTAAATGTCGTATACTTGTAAAACGCACAGCTGCCCCAGCAAAGGGGCGTCCCGGCGCTGTATACCGCTGGGGAACCCATCCTGGCTTTCCCTGTGGGATGGTCCCTACTGGGAATCCCCAAGGTGGAGCCAGGCATCCCCGGCGTTGATGGGGCCGTTGTGGAGATTAGGCAAGCTAATGCCCAGAGTTGCCGAGTGGGACCCCAGGTTAGAGTAGGCACCGAGGTGAGAATTGTCGAGCCCGCTGACCCTGGTCCACGACCCTGCCGCGTCGGGAATTGAACCCTGGTCCCGGGCCGACTTCTGCTCCCGGGTCTGCCACCTCTAACCAGTGAGCCACACCACTCCACCTTGGAGCAAGACTCAGAGTATACGAGTGCAGCATTTATCCACAGGAGCACCCACACTTGGAAATCAAAACATATGCCCAATGAGCCTACTCACAACCAACCAAGGGGTAGTCATCTGTGATGTAACAGATGCCACCAACCAGCAGAGACTCGGATTATTATTATGGGAAACTTGACCATTATTAGGAGTAACGTATCCACCAAACAAACAATACACCATACAAATGGAAAACTAAAGAAACTGGCATGTTTTGAAAGGTGTGAATGTTATAGCTCATAGCTAAGAGCTGATAAAAATGAGATAATAATGTTGTTCCTTACTTTGTAGAGAGGATCATAGATATTAGTATGGGACAACAGATCTGGAGAAAGTGAAAAGAGAAATTAACCTCCTGGAAGGTTAAGGCACACTATTAGTGAGAATGCCACACACAAGAGGGAAGGGGAGGTGTAAAACAAGGGAGAAGTAACAGTGTTTTCTACTCTATCTAGGTCATGGGTACCCACAAACATTTTCCCGGGGGCCGCAAAGTTTGGTCTCTGCTGTGACCAAGGGCCGCACTGATGCCAGCAGGGGAGGAGCGATGTAAAGTAGGTGTAGGCGAAGCGAAGCATGTATTTCTACTGGCTGGACTCGAATGTGCAATGTGAAACCAGAAAACCTGGGATTAATCCCAGCTTCTCCACTTGGCCAAATTGTGTGACCATGGGCAATTGTTTTATTTCAATTTCCCTCCTTATGAGAGGACCTCGAAATACATGACTTCAGGGTGCGTGCTGTACTAAACCATCTGCTTGGATGTAATCACTTAGGGCATTTTTGTCAGGGTGGGGTGGCTTGGGAGGGAGGAATCATGAACGTTTCTAAATTCATGTTTGAAAACCATTACTTAAAAAAAAATACTTCTAAATGCACTGCTATAATTTGATTTACTAAGATGAAATGGTTCTACAGGTCAATGGAATGCACTTTTAGAATTTTGAAAAAAATATGGTATTTTTACATGTTTGCGGTCTTTAAGTATGAAGGTGGTACTAAATTTAAGGGTCTAGTTACTTTCTTTTGTTTAACTGCAATTAACCTTTCAATACGTGCTTGCTGTATAGTTTAAAAAAAAATTATGTTAGTGGTGAGTCGATCAAACAGCAGCCCAGTGCTGCTGCTGCTCAGGGGGCCACATGTAAAGGACAGGAGGGCCACCTGTGGCCCCAGGGCCGTTATTTGAGTATCACTGATCTAGGTTAAACCTTCAAGCTGTCGTGAGAGCCTTGCCTGGAGTGTAGGGAGCTGGCAGCCTGTTTCTAGATCTGCCTGTCTCACTTTCTCGTCCCATTTCCCCTTTCCCCCTGGCACTAGTTCAACCCTTTAGGTTTATGGTGATTACATCCATCAAGGTAATTGTGGGCACATTGGAGCCAGTCCTGGACTTTTGTGTGATAGCCTAATGCATTCTGGTTGTTTTGCTTCCATTGAACCAATTAAACTAACTTGCTTGAAATCAGTGATTTCTAGGTAAAATATTTGGGACTTTAGATGCTGTCAGTGATTAACTGGACTGCGGTGATCGACCTAGCTGGGAGTCAGAGTGTATATTCAGAACAAAAAGTTCCAGGGAGCTTCTTAAGATAAATATCTTCTGTCCTGAACTACATATGACTTCTCTCTCTCCCAGGGGTAAAACAAAGATCTAGCAATGAGCACAACCCACAGAAAGAACAAAGGATTACTGCTGACAACAAACACTGGAGCCATCATTCAAAGGAGGAGAGACTACGCAAGGGTCCTTCCAAAAAGTGGCTATTATATAAAACGGAACCATGAAGAGGCTGTTTGAACTGCGGATAGTGCCTGTCACATTCTGAAATAAAAAGTCTGTGTTTAACTTTTCCCTTCCTTAATTCCTTCTCTCCTTCATTTTCCTTTTTCTATCCTACTTTCATTGTTTTTTCTTTCCCTTGTTTTGTTTTTATCTTTGCTTTCTTTCTATGCTCCTTTTTTAAACTTATTTACTTATTTTCTTTTTATTATTCTTTCTTAAGGTCTTTTTTTCTTCTCTTTTTGTTTGTTTGTTTCTTTCCTATACTGTTACAATCCTAGATACATGATACATTCCACCGATTCCAGAGGCATGTTTCCTCACTAATTGTGTCTTTTCATGGAGTAACAGCAAAACGCACAAGGTGATGGACAGAATGTTGCACATCGTCAAAACATTCACCCCCAGTCACAGATCTGGGTTTAATCCATCGTTATTTTGCTCACCACACCACCCGAGTTCAGACATGGCCATATGCAAATCAGTCTTGACCCTGTGCCTCATGGGAACAGTCCAGACCGAACTGCCAAGCCATGTTTTCCCTGGACCAGAATCAAGAATCCTAAGGCCGGTTTCTGGCTATCAGCCGTCTTCAGCCAGGATAGCTTGACTCCAGTGGCGCAGTGAGCACGGGACCCACATCTGGGCATACCCTTCCCACATAGGGTGAACAGCAAAACACACAAGGTGATGGACAGAATGTTGCACATTGGCAAAACATTCACCCCCAGTCACAGATCTGGGTTTAATCCATCGTTATTTTGCTCACCACCCCAGTTCAGACATGGCCATATGCAAATAAGTCTTGACCCACTGCCTCATGGGAACAGTCCAGACCGAACTGCCAAGCCATGTCTTCCCTGGACCGGAATCAAGCATCCTAGGACCGGTTTCTGGCTATCAGCCGTCTTCAGCCAGGATAGCCTGACTCCAGTGGCGCAGTGAGCACGGGACCCACGTCTGGGCATACCCTTCCCACATAGGGTAAACAGCAAAATGCACAAGGTGATGGACGGAATGTTGTGCATTGGCAAAACATTCACCACCTGTCACAGATCTGGGTTTAATCCATCATTATTTTGCTCACCACATTACCCCAGTTCAGGCATGGCCATATGCAAATCAGTTTTGACCCTGTGCCTCATGGGAACAGCCCAGATCTCTGTACTGGGGTGAATGTATGACATTGTTCTGCATTCTGTCCATCAACTGTTGTTTTTGCATTTGTCACCCGAGTGGGACGGGTATGCTCAAACGTGAGTCCTGCGCTCTCCACGCCACTGGAGTCAAGGTATCCTGGCTGATGATGGCTGATAGCCAGAAACTGGTCCTAGGATGCTTGATTCCGGTCCAGGGAAGACATGGCTCGGCAGTTCGAGCTGGACTGTTCCCATGAGGCACAGGGTCAAGGCGGATTTGTATATGGCCATGTCTGAACTGGGGTGGTGTGGTGAGCAAATAAACGATGGATTTAGGCACAGATCTCTGTACTGGGGTGAATGTATGACATTGTTCTGCATTCTGTCCATCAACTGTTGTTTTTGCATTTTTCATGGAGTAAGGCACCTTTTATCTCAAAGAACAACTTTAAATGCAGTTGTCAGCTACCACATATTTATGAAATGAATGACCCTGCCACATTGGGATGACAGTGGAGAATATCTTTAAAGAGGATGGTGGGCATCTCAAAAATGTAGTCTTACAAAATGTGGTTTCCCATTAATCACACAGAATAAACAAAACACTTAAAATACATGTTTTGTGTGGGGTGCCTTGGAGCCAATGATTGGTTTCACATTTCTGCTTCTGTAGTTTACAGCCCACATTCCCATTTTGTAAAACAATGTTGTTTGCCGTAATGTGTAATTATTATGCTAATCACATCTAAAAAACAACATTCTTTTAAAAATGTCAAGGTTTAAGCAGGGCTTTTGAAGGCATTTTGATGCCAAGGGAAGGAAACTGAATGCTGCTCCTGTCCCCCACTTCCAGCTCCCTCCATTAAATAAATACCCCCCACCCTCTTCCCCGGTTAAAAAACTCACATTGGATCCCCTAGATAGTCACAGTGTCCCTTCTTTTGATATAGCAGCACTATAAAACATTCTTTAAAAGGATGACAGGTTCCAGGAGAGCCTTTGTTATGTCTCTAGACTTGTCGGAGCTGGTTGTGAACAAGTATGTGAGGTTTTGATTGTGTCGCTATCTGTGAAAGTGTGCATGTCTGTGGTGTGTAACAGGCTGTCTGAGAGTGTGTGTTTTATTATTTTCACGGGTGCCTGATGGTGCATCTTTCTCTCTGAAAGTGTAGTTAGTATTTTTAGGGTTCACGAGTGAGTATATTGGATGTGGGTATGGAAGGGTTTCTTGGTGTGAGTGAGTGTGTGTGCGGCTGACTGAGTGTCTACGTGTCTGACTTGTACAGGGGTGACTTGAAATGTGTCAGTGTCTGCCATTGTAGGTAGGAGTCTGATAGCCTTTATTTGTTTGCGAACACAGTTATAGTTGATGGCGTATTTCATAGGTGGAAGTTAACATGGTGTGATGGCGTGCTTGGGTGTCTGAGTGTGTGTGTTGCTGTCTGTTGGCAAATAAGGGTGTCTGATGGCTTGTTTGCGAGTCTGATCATATGAGTGAATTTTGGATATATGTTAAGGTGCCTGATTACAGTTGTGGGTGCTGTTCACAAACTGCACATCTATAGTTACTACAGACAAAAAGGACCCAGAACAATAGAAACTGTTCTCCAGCTACGAACTGGTGTATATTGTTCTAAAAAATATTTTAGCTAACCTTTTTATTTACGAATAAATGTTATTTTTCATTTAGATTATTTGAAATAATGTTAATAGATAACTTTGAGTATTTTGTAATATATGATACATAAATATAAACATTTTATTTAAGTGGAGGTTTCAATAAATCTTTGAAAAACATATTTTAATTTAATTTAATATACCTAAGTATTTAATTCACAATTAAGTTAATGGTGTTGTAGTATTGTTTTACAATAAAATTGTACTTTTAAAACAAACATATGCAAATAATTTACATTGACATTTAACATAAAACAAAGTTCTTTTTAAAATCCACCAATTTATCAATTTCCCTATTCTTTGCCATAGGAAGGTCATTGATCCAATTGCCAAGTTAGTATAAAATAAATTATGGTCAAAAAGCCACCACTATTAGTATCTCTATAGTCATGTATGAAGTTTTAACTGACTTCATCTTCGGCTAAAGGGATGGGTACATGTAAGTCTACACGTTTTAGTAACTTTACTCTTGTAACTAGTATAGTTATTGTAAAGTGTAAGGGTAAACTAACACATGCAAATTTACTCAGATGCTAGTTTCCCTTTGCAAATAGTCTCTTTGTTTTTATTTCTTTAAATGTATTTAGAAGTTGTGGGTTTTTGTAGGTAAACAGGGTGGGAGGTGTATTAAAATAATTGGCCTCATAATATTTAATATATTCTTAATTATGCCAATTAACTTGTTAACTTTAATATGCACCTTTCTGTATATTAGCTTTAGCTTTTATTATGTACTAGTTTAAAATGTTTTTACCAATGAGTAGTTTTAGTGTAATGTTTTTGTGTCTTTTATGCATCAGAAATTTATAGGTTTTTTCCGCAGTTGTTGAATTTGTTGAGGAACAGGGCAAGAAGTGTGTTAAATATATATATTTATAAACTTTTTATTTAATATTTTATTTTCAATTGGTTAGTGTAATTATTAAATATGTTAAGTATTACAAATATTTTTGAAACTTTTATGAACATACGATTATTTTGCAATATTTCAAAATGGTTATTTATTAATAATTGTGTTGATTGATATTTATAATTATATAGTGTTTGTGTTTATTAAATGTGATAAATTGTGATACATATTATTATTATTATTTCATTTATGGGTGTGATATGGTTTTAAAGAAGTTGGGTTGGAAATGTTGATTCATATTTTTTTATAATTTAAAAATGCATTTATTAATTATTATGTGTTAAAATAATTTATTAATGTCTGTGAAGTGTGTGTTTCATTATTCTATATTGAGTTTATATATGTTTATTTAGTTATAATTTTAATTAATATTTTATTAATACGTAATATTTGTAAATGTAATCCTTATTGTACTCGTTTTATAGCTATTTGAAGTTTTTATTTGTTTCTTCTAAAAGTCTTTTGCATTGATATTTCTTTTCCATTTATATTTTTATGTTGTAAATTAAAACTTTTAATAATAATAATTAAAGTATTTGATATGATTTTAGAGGTAAGCATTTTAAATATTATGTTATTTTTATTGTTCTTTTATATTTAGGGGCCGATTACGATGGCGGTCGGAAGGCTTAAATGGGAGCCTTTGTTCCGACCGACTACACAGGTTCCCATTGAAAAAAGGCGTGGTTGAGGAAAATTGTGCACCCTGTGGTGGGCACCCCATTGTGCCTGCCACACTGTGCATAGTGTTGAAGAGGGGTCCCATGGGTACCCACAATGGCCCCATTCGAAAGGATCCGGGTGAAGGAAGGCCCGCGACGGGCCCCCAAAGTTGGATTCTGACGGCCTATCAGTGTCGGAACAATGGATTCGGAAAGGCTGTGCAAATACGACATCGTAAATATTCCGTTGGAAACGCGCTCCATAGACCTGTACGAGTCGGCTCCGAATGGCTCAGTTACTCCCAATGTAATTCAGAATCAACTCAGAAAGTCTGAACGCTTTCCGACTATCATAATATGTAGGTTGGAAAGCTTTCAGATTTGGTGGGAACGATGTGTTCCGAATCGGATTTGGCAGACCCGAATACCATTCGGAGCCTTTCCGACCGACATCGTAATCGGCCCCTTAGTTGGTTTGAATGTATGTAATTTTATTGATTTTCTATGGCTTTGCATTTCAAATAATAAATGTGTTTTTTTTAAAAGGTTTTTCTGCACGGCTGGATTGCGAACAGTATCCATCCAAGTTCATCATATTTCTCACTGCTGCCTTCTGCTGCTCTGTATGGAGTGGGAATAGTAAATCTGACCGCCCCAAAGTCCAACATGTTCCCTACTGTTACTCAGGTTGTCTTACTAAATCTGAATTCTGCAAAGTTCAATGCTTTCTGTACTTTTAACCCCTTCGACGCTCATGACGAGCTCAGCTCGTCATGAGGTACACCTCTCGTACGCTCATGACGAGCTGAGCTCGTCATGAACGCATAGGTTTCCGTTTAGCGTTAGCGCACAGCGGAAATATGTGCCGCATCGATGCAGTTCATTAGGATGTAGTAGGGATAGTAAGTGTGGCACCCCCAAAGTCCAACCATTTACCTACTGTTTCTGCACTTATAGTAGGGACAGTAAATCTGACCCCTCCAAAGTCAAAAACCTTCTCTACTATTGCTTTGTTTGGAGAAGGAATAGTAAAACTGAGCCTTCCAGAGTTGAGCACTTTCCTATTCTTGCTCATTTTGGAATGGGAATAGTTCTTCTGCCCCCTCCAAAACCCAACACTTCCACTACTCTTGCTCAGATTGGAGTGAAAGCGGTGAATTTAATTTTCCTTGATGTATGAGTTTTTTTAAATTCTTGTTTGAATGGAATTCTAAAGGTATGTTTTGATCTATATTTTTTTTCTACTGTACAGATTGAAGTTAGATGGTAAATAATTTCCTCCTTGTATCTGTTATATTAATGTCTGTTGGATTATATTTGTACTAATATGCATTAACATTAAAAAAAAATATTTTCTTTTAAGTTCTTATTGTCTTGTATTTGTTCTACTTTTTTATGTCTAATTTTTATTGTTTAATTTTAAAGAATATATTTATTTTAACATTATAATTTTTAGTTTACTTTTTTGTTTTTTATTGTTTGGCAAATTTTAGTTTTAGTAATGTATATTTTGTGTTGCAATTCTTTATTGGAAGCAAAGTAAAAGAACAATGCAGCAGTATACAGCCTGGTCACCCCAGTAGAACAGAGCTCTGGGCGGGTAATACATATGTTGGCGTTCATTGAAACATCAGTGGTCTGAGACCATGGGCCTCTAGCTGCCAAGAACTCTAAACCCCGGCCCCAGCTCGACACATAAGTCTGGAAAGGAGGCATCGGCCGATGAATGGCTGATCGATACAAAAGGGGATGATGGACGGAGCGTTTGAGCAAATCAAACAGTCACCCCCAGTCAACTGATCTGGGTTTAATCCATCACCATTCTTTAGCTCACTCAGCCACCCCAGTTCAGACATGGCCATATGCAAATCAGTCTGACCCTGTGCCTCATGGGAACAGTCCAGCCCGAACTGCCAAGCCATGTCTTCCCTGGACCGGAAACAAACATCCTGGGACCGGTTTCGGATTCATAATCCTCATCAGCCAGGCTATCTTGAATCCAGTGGCCAAGTGAGCAAGGGACTCACGTCTGAGCATACCCTGCCACACTTAGGGCGAACAAAGCGATACAAAAGGGGATGATGGACGGAGCGTTTGAGCAAACCAAACACTCACCCCCAGTCAACTGATCTGGGTTTAATCCATCACCATTCTTTAGCTCACTCAGCCACCCCAGTTCAGACATGGCCATATGCAAATCAGTCTGACCCTGTGCCTCATGGGAACAGTCCAGCCCTAACTACCAAGCCATGTCTTCCCTGGACCGGAAACAAGCATCCTGGGACCGGTTTCGGATTCATGAATGGCGGATGGCAGACACTGTGGAGTTATACAATGATCAGCACACAGATGTGGCAGGAACACCACAATAACTACATCACTGGGTTATAAAACAATGGGCATACCTTTAAGGCATATCGGAACAATAGAACTGGGATCCAAAAGAGACAACCTATATAGTAAAGCCACAAGCACAGTTACTGCGGGTGGGAGTGGGGCCATTAGTGCGGGGCGGGGGGTAAGGGTATGTATTACAAGACCTTGAAGAGGAAGGGGGTATGGCAAAGTGCAAAGAATAATCCCCTGGGGAGGCTGGTATAGTCACCTGACGAGGTGTGGTAACAGGGGCGGTGCAATCGATGCAACCGCATCGGGCATTGACTTGGGGTGGGGCGTCATTTTTGAAAATGGGTATTATCATTTTAAAAGCACCTGTTGCCTCGTTCCTGGCCTCCAGCAACTTTCAGACATCAATTAATATGTCAAGAGAAGTCTGGTGATTAATCGTCTTCCAGGAAAGGGACCGGAGGTTTGTCTAGTGGAAGTTTTGACTCATCCCAAGGTAGCGCAGAGGATTACAATGCTAAGAACGTGTACCATGCAGCTAAGGAAGTGCATATAATGTAAATGTGTGAGTGGGTTGCTGCTTCTGTAAGAGAGCTACTTTTATTGCTTGTCGTTTATAAGTCAAAATTCTAATATAGAACATTGAGCTATTAACTGTCATCCTAGAGCTGTATGCAAACTGCAAGGAATATGTTAGAGCTATATATTTTTTCGCCCAGTCTTTCATCATCCTGATCATGTGAAAACGGTTCATTTGGGTAGAAAACAATTCTTATTATGAAAGAGAACCCCTAACAATGATATTACGTTTTACATTCTGAATTTTTACTTTTCCTGAATAGGAGCTTAAACTATAGTGCCTACCAGTATCGATGACATGTCACTCCTACACTACACCATGTAGTACTGTCTGATGTAACGTTTCCTATATACTAATTTAAACACATATGATTGTCTCTGTGTAATGTGTGTGTGGTGTAAAGTGCACTGACACCTTACACTGGTATGAGTGGCACTATAAAATTAAATGAATCTGAGAGACAGTGGTTATGGAAACGAGAGGCACTGTTAAAGGGTGCTAGTGAGGGTAACCTTGGCAGAGGTGGTCATTGGGGGGGTGCCAGCAGGCCCTGTTGCACAGGGCGCCAGCAGTGCTAAAGCCGGCCCTGTGTGGTAATCGGGGGGTAGTAGAGAGAGGGGAGGAAGTTGGATAATCGGGCGGGGACTGGGGGCATAATTATTATATTTCATTGAATAGTTGTATTTATTTTTGCATCAATTTTTGTGTATTTTTATTTTATATTTTGAATTATTTTCAAGTTCCAGATCTTTAAGTTATTACACTTATCTTCACATGTTCTTTTATGTACATTTTACAATTTTTTATTTAAATAGTTTATATTTTTGTGAAGGTATTAATATGATAAATACTGTTTAATATTTATACTTATGTATGTAATATTGATATTTTTGCCCACTATATTTTTGTACTTGATATTTTTCTACTTTAGATGCTAGGGGCCTCATTTATGAGAAATGACGCATCACTGCGTGAAAGCAGCGATGCGTCACTTCTCAGTGCGCACTCCTTGCGACATACCTGATGCGCCATGTTTAATGTATGACGCATCATGTCGCAAGGAGTTACATATACGTCAGTATTTCTGACGTTTCTGTAAGCGCAAAAGTGACGCATTGCTGGAGTGTGTCACAAAAGTGACGCAACTCCAGCAATGCGTCCTTTCACATGGGGCAAGCCCCATGTGAAAGGGCCTGCGTCAGTCTTACGCCTGCTGTGAGGCAGGCGCAAGATTTTGATGCAACAGCGTCCTAGAAGTGACGCAGTGAAATCTCATGGATTTCATTACGTCACTTCTACGAAGCTTTTTGCTTAGATGCGTCACTTTGTAAATAGTGCGCAACAGGGGGCATGTTTTACGCCGCCAATGCGTCACAAAAGTGACGCATCAGAAGCGCAAAACTGACGCAAGGACTCATAAATGAGGCCCCAGATTTGTAACATCAATATTTTTGTCCTCATATTTGTTCTGCAGTATTTTTGTGGGACAACACTTTTTACCTCAATCCTATGCCTTAGAGTTGTTGCATGACCATTCTGCCCTACCGCTCTCATATTATCACGGTTTTAGACAGACTTGTCTGGAGTGAAAAGTGCATTACAATAATAAAGACGTTGAAAAGAATAATCAACACATGAACAGCTGATTCAAGCAAAAGAAACATCTCTCATGATGAAAAGCTATAGCAAAATATTGCTGCACACCAGAGATTAGATTACACAGATTGCATGGGTGATATTGACACTGACATTTCTGTGTAACTTTTATGGCATGGTGCTGATGCTCTTTTGCTCTGCAGTATCACTGACACCTGAACTGATGCAATTTGTTATTGTTATAGTAAGTCAATAAAAAAGTACATTTTGAGACCACCTAGCGAGCTCCACAGATCATCTTAAAGCAACCCTTTATGCAAGGACCTTGATAATCGCTCCCGGCATGACAATATCAGGCTGTGAGGCTCAAAAGAAGGAGCAGAGGGACCTGGCTATGAGGTCTTCTTCGTAGGGTTATTTTTCAGAACAGCGGGGGACGGGAAGGGAGGCTCAGGGGGGCGCCAAGGTCAAGCCGGACCATGTTCACAGAGTGAGCCTTCTCAATCACGGCTAAGGAAAGCACCCCAGAGATGTCCTAGCGAAGCTACATTATTTCAAACCTAAGATGGCCATCCTTCAGGCGGCAAGAAAACTAGACATGGTGACCTTCCAGGATATTGCTTTGGAGATGACAATTTCGACCAATCACCAACAAACTTCATCGAGACAATATTAAATATATATGTACATATCCATTTGGCTTGACTTTCTCCTACCAGACCAAGCTACCAGAACAAGCTACTCACTTTACAGACCTGGAAGGGAAGAGGTGTGGCGCAGTGGCTAGGGCGACTGACTCCGGAATCTGGGGCTCACAGTTCGATCCCCAGCTCCGGTGGCAGGCTAGCCCAGCACCATGTGACTCTCGGGAATAGCTCGCTTAATCTTCCCGACGGCCCCCAGCGCCTAGAGACCCTTAGGGGTGATTGTGCGCTTTACAAATGTGGATTATTATTATTATTGCCTGTTGGAGGAGGCTGGCCTATTCCGGGTGAAGATATCCAATTCGGAGCACACGGTGGATCTGGCGGGGTAGCTATCCATAAGCTCCAAGGCAGGTACAGATTATGGACACTGGCTCCTGCTATGTAAATCCCAGAAAAAAGCAAAAAACACAGTTGATGGACAGAATGTAGAACAATGTCATACATTCACCCCCAGTACAAATATCTGGGCCTAAATCCATCGTTTTTTTGCACTCCACACCACCCTGGGTTAGACACTAGCTATATGCAAATCAGCTCTGCCCCTGTGCCTCATGGGAACAGTCCAGTCCGATCTACCAAGCCATGTCTTTCCCAGACCGGAATCAAGCATCCAAGGACCGGTTTCTGACTATCAGCCTTCATCAGCCTGGATAGCTTGACTCCAGTGGTGTGGAGAGCTTGGGACTCACGTCTGAGCATACCCAGCACACTCGGGGTGAAAATTGCAAAAAACACAGTTGATGGACAGAATGTAGAACAATGTCATACATTCACCCCAGTACAAAGATCTGGGCCTAAATCCATCGTTTTTTTGCACTTCACACCACCCTGGGTTAGACACTAGCTATATGCAAATCAGCTCTGACCTTGTGCCTCATGGGAACAGTCCAGTCCGATCTACCAAGCCATGTCTTTCCCACACCGGAATCAAGCATCCAAGGACCGGTTTCTGGCTATCAGCCTTCATCAGCCTGGATAGCTTGACTCCAGTGGTGTGGAGAGCCTGGGACTCACGTCTGAGCATACCCAGCACACTCGGGGTGAAAATTGCAAAAAACACAGTTGATGGACAGAATGTAGAACAATGTCATACATTCACCCCAGTACAAAGATCTGGGCCTACATCCATCGTTTTTTTGCACTCCACACAACCCTGGGTTAGACACTAGCAATATGCAAATCAGCTCTGACCCTGTGCCTCATTAGGCCCAGATCTTTGTACTGGGGTGAATGTATGACATTGTTCTACATTGCACTACATCCCCTAATGGATGGGACTACTGGTTGTGGGGGGGATCACCAGCATGGGGCAGGCTCTCAGTAGTTGTTTTATTCATTGCTGCTCAGGTAGAAAGCAGCTAAGATTGGTAGCATTTAAAGTGCCCGTGCTGGTTAGACAATATTCCACAACCCTACAACTAGACGTCTCACCACTGCCGCGTGGGACACCTGATTGCGTGGAGCTGGCACGATGTAAAGTTAAACTTCGCCTCGAGCGAAGGTGAATGAAATTGGCAATAATCACACACCTACAAGAAGTGAGAAGTTTTTCTATTTCACATGTTTTTTCCAGTGGAGATTATAACTTCACTTACTTCTAACTAATAGGACACCATGCATATGTAGTAGGTATGGATGTGTGATTTTTTCATATTTTCTCATTCAATTTTGGGGATGTTACGCTTTTAGTGCAAAATGAAATTTGCTGACACTAGTGTGACTTTTCAACACAAGCGCATTAAAAAGTCATGAGAGATACCAGAAGTAGATTGTTCGAGAGATAATGTCTCTGTCCACTTCCCTGAAAGTAAAAATCACACAAAATTGTGTAATTCAAATCTTTGATACGTTTTGTAAATTTTGAGTGACATGAAATTTGGAAAACACATACATTTTACTAGCATACTTTAACTCGGGTCTAATTATAGGTGAGCTAAGAATAAACACTTTTTATACATTGTACACCCTTGACCCGTATGCTTTGATGTGTCTTGTGCTGCCAAATGTTTTCGTTGTCCCACTTCGCCATCGGAAAGGGATCAAGGCCTCATAGAACTTGTGTGTTTAATAGGAGGGTGCGAAATTCCCGTAATTTGCTTTTGTTTAATTACACTAAATTTCAGGAAAATGAACTAAAATTATGCATGGATGTGTAATGCAAATCCATCATTTAATGCTATGGTTTAGATCTAAATTCATCCATCATTTAATGCTATGGTTTAGATCTAAATGTATCCATCATGTAATGCTATTGTTTAAATCTAAATGTATCCATCATTTAATGCTATGGTTCAGATCTAAACGTATCCATGATTTAATGCTATGGTTTAAATCTTAATGTATCCATGATTTAATGCATTGGTTTAAATCTAAATGTATCCATCATTTAATGCTATGGTTTAGATCTAAATGTATCCATCATTTAATGCTATGATTTAGATCTAAATGTATTCATCATTTAATGCTATGGGTTAGGTCTAAATGTATCCTCATTTTAATTTTGAATGTGTGGACACATTTGTGTCCTTGATCATCATCATCATCAGAATACTTTATTCGATTTTAGACATCTTTTAAAAGCATAAAAGCAGACAATAAAAACAATTCATACAATAAAAGTAAAATTCACTATACAAATTCCACTAAAGTGACAAAGCACTTTTCAGTGTAAGTTCTATCCAGTTCTATCCAATTATGCTTTTTCCTTGATAATTTTTTGACACCAGGACGCGATTCATGGTAAAAATGTAGTGTTAAAAATATGAGTGTGCACGCAACAGTTACTTGCATTCTGGACTTTTGTGTTAATCCCAAGCTCTTACAGTAAACGTTTACTGTGAATTGCTTGTAAATATTTGACGTGGTCTAATGTTGTAATTTAGGGAATTTTGTGTAAGAAGCTTGCTGCAAAATTTGCAAAATTACATGAATTATGGTTGCATGATTTAAATTTCACATGGGCTCAGTTGTTAAAATCAAACCCTAAATACAGCACAAAATGGTGGTTCTAACAAAAGAGGTTCAGTGAAGGCCAGCCAAAAACCAGGGCAATAACCCTTTCGAGACTCTGCCCTAATCTACTGCTCCTTGCATCATCGCAAACCTCTCTTACTATTTAGATCTCCCAAACAAGCCTTTGTAAACCCTTCCCTTATGTATCCCTCCTAGACTCAGCCGATTCCTCATCTTTCTCCCTAATCCACTTCTAGAGACTCTTCTCTCCTCTGTCTCTCCTTTACTCATCTCAAATCTCCTCCTAACACTATGATCTCCAAATAAACGCTTTCTAGACCCTTCCCTCTTCTATCCCTCCACTATCCTTTTCAATCTAACTAACAGTTTCACATGTCCTCCTCTCCTATTAATTTCATGTTCCCTTATACTAATTCACCACTAATCCTTTCTGGGTTTCGGAGCAGCATGCTAATCGTCAAAATGCACTTCGACGCCTCATCAGGGGTAGTAAGCGCTATATAGATGCAATTACAATTACATGCACGTGGCTCGATATAAGTGACACGTGCATTATTTAGATCCTTTAATGATCGTCCACCAAAATGATAGATCTTAAACAAAGAAAACCCCTACGTTTTTAACTGCTCTGGACGCACCAGTGCAGATGGCCAACAAATGGTGTGCATCATAAATCAGGGGTAGGCCTACGTGCAACCTCTTGTTTATTAGCCTCTTTTATTAGAGCCACCATCATGTCAGAAGTCCACTAAAATGCCCTGGGCCTCATTTATGAAAAGTGACGCATCGCTGCGTGAAACAGCGATGCCTCACTTTTCATTGTACGCTCCTTGCGACATGTTGGATGCGTCATATTTACAATATGACGCATCATGTCACAAGGAGTTACAGATATGTCAGTATTTCTAACGTATCTGTAGGTGCAAAAATGACGCATTGCTGGAGTGTGTTACAAAAGTGACGCAACTTCAGCAATGGGTCATTTAACATGGGCAAGTCCCAATTCAATGTGCCTGCATCAGTCTTATGCCTGCTGTGAGGCAGGTGTAAGATATTGACGCATTTGCATCCTAGAAGTGGCGCAGTGAAATCTCATAGATTTCACTGCGTCACTTCTACAAGGCTTACTTGTGTCAGAACGCTCACCTTGCATACATTATACCTGGCGAAGGTATAATGTGGCGCAGGGGTTTACAAAGTGACGCATCCATCTAGATGCGTCACTTTGTAAATATGACGTAACATGATGCATCTTTTACGCTGCTTGTGCTTCACAAAATGCGACGCACCGGTGGCGCAAAAGTGATGCAAGGGCTCATAAATAAGACCCCCAATATGTAAGGCTTCCAGCACACTAAATACCCATATTTACCAATCTTTAGGTCTAGCGATTGTGCAAATCCAAGTGCAAAAAGCAGAACAAATGAACTGTCACGTACAAAAGGAGTTTTTGCATCAAAATTTGAAGCGAGGACAGGGCCATGAAATAGGGTGAATCAACTCAGTGTAGCTGTCAATGGTGCAGGAGTGTGCCATATTTCAACTGCTGTCTTCAAGGATATCCTCTATATCTGGAAGGGACAGGCAGACCAGTGTGCTAGATATTACCATTTACTCTATGGAGGCAAACACCCTTGCATTGGCCCTGAGCTTAAGAGCAGTTGATGCACGGATACTAAATAAGAAAGAATAAAATTGTGAAAACCAGGCACTACTACAGGTTGCAGCCAAAATAAAACACAAGAGCAACAAAACACCGATGTTAGGTTCCCCCTGTTTGCAAGGCTCTAGTTGATGGTCTTTTTAGGTTCCTCTGCTACCCCACAGAAAGGTAGCTAAGAGGCATACATGGGCCTACCTCTATGAAAAGGACACTTTATTACTCCAGTCAGCTCTTGCAAAAGAAGGTGCAGAAACAGTGGAAGAGATTCAGTGCTCAAGAAAAAAATACTGCCTTACCTAGTGAGTGTTGCCCTTGTATGTTTTGCTGTTCTTTGGCAACACCACTTGGTGGCACCATAAATCTGCTTCTTTCCCCGCCTCATGGAAGTAACAGCTGGGTGACTGTGTTCCATGAGTCCCCAGCAACCACTTCTGAGTAATTCATAGACAATGTGGAAATGAGGACAGCACTGGCTGCCACCACCATTTACCCTCTCATTCATAGAGACAGAGTGCTGCTCAGGGCACAATGCATCTTTCAAGGAGAGAGATGCAGGGCCTTAGTCACAAATGTTTTTCCCACCCAAGTTGAAGTCTGGTTTACAAAAGTGTAACAGGAAGGCATACATAGCAACCTCTAACACACAGGATCAGACTCTTGAGTTTTTTATGGCTGCAAGAACAATTTTCAAATATGGAAACTCTGCTGGTATGGTGGATTTTATGTAGTCAGTAATAGGGGTGTTCTCAAGGGAGAGGCAAGGAAATGTTGATTGCAAAACCAGTGGATACACCCAACATTACTAGTCATGCCTTCCCAATGATGTTTTAAACCTATTTTGTTCATTGATGAGACAGGAATGTCCCCACCATAGTCAATGGTGGATACCCCTGCTCTGAGAGCCCAGCTACACGTGGAACTGGTATCATGACAATGATTTTGGCCCTAGCATCAGGTAGATCAAGCATGTGCACAGAGGCCTGTTCATGGCAATACAAGGTTCAGAACCAGTCTTGTGACCTGGAGGGGTGCACCGGAGTAGACAGTGGACTACTGTTCTTTTCCTGGGTGTACCACATAAAAATATGGTTGTAGTGTACTGTTTTTGTGATTTAGTGCATGACCAGACCTCTTTCTCTGTGTTTCTTCAGAAATGAATTGAAGAATGTCTTAGCAGGGTGCTGCAGACGAGTTCATCCTGTTGGCTGAGGGGTGGGACTGCATTTTCTGTTGTTCAAGGTGAATGAGTTTTGAGGCCCTGCCTGTCCTTTTGTTTGTCTCTGATGGCTGCTTCAAGGAGGCTGATGACAGCCAGGCACAGAGAACTCACACTCCATTGTGCCCATGTTGTGAGTACTTCTGCTTGGAGACAGCTCCAGTGCTACCTGCTGTGTGAAGCATCACTTTACACAAAGGCTGTCTGTAGAGCAGCCTGGAATAGGCATTTGAAAGGGAACCAACACAACCCTGTGCTGAATCATGAGAAAGTGGAACCACATGCCCTGTGTGGAAATGTGTAAAAAAAGTGGGGTGCACACTACCCAAACTGCTTCAGTTATAAGTTCTCATTGACCAGGAAAGGAAGTGCTCCACAAATTACTGACATAGCTGTTGTACTACTAGAGTTGGGGTCTGTCTGACAGCCAGTCTCCAAGGTGCCCTCTGTGGCTGCTAAAATTAATCTCGGGAGCTGGGGAAAGTGGCAGAGAAATCAATACAGACTCTGGGCTTTCAAACCCAGCGTCCTATGGCTCCAGCACACTTGGAGAATGCCCGATGAAATAAAAGTCCAGCCGTGGGTGAAGGAGCATCATCTGAAGTCAACCCATTCTGCTGGAGAAGCTGGGGGACTACCTAAAAGAGGCTAGAAGCCTGCCTGCTGAGAGGGAAGGAGTGTGACTTACCCTTCATGCTTTAGGGCTGTCAGAGAGGAGAAGCCCAACACGTGCCTGGAGTGAGAAGCTGCGGAGGAACCTGACAAACCATCAGAGCGAGCCAGGAGCAACTCATGCCCGAAAGGTCTCTTTATGCAGTTCAAAAGTGAACTGCACCAAACCTTAGAGCCCAGCAGTCTGCTCTGAGGTCAAGAGATGGGGACTGCCATCCTCAGCAAGGAGAAGATTTCCATCCTCAGCAAGGAAAAGATTGCCATCCTCAGCAAGGAGAAGATTGCCATCCTCAGCAAGAAGATTGCCATCCTTGGCAAGGAAAAGATTGCCATCCTCAGCAAGAAAATTGCCATCTTCGGCACGGAGAAGATTGCCATCCTCGGCAAGGAGAAGATTGCCATCCTCGGCAAGGAGAAGATTGCCATCCCCGGCAAGGAAAAGATTGCCATCGTCGGCAAGGAGAAGATTGCCATCGTCGGCAAGGAAAAGATTGCCATTCTCGGCAAGGAGAAGATTGCCATCCTCAGCAAGGAGAAGATTGCCATCCTCAGCAAGTAGAAGATTGCCATCCTCAGCAAGGAGAAGATTGCCATCCTCAGCAAGGAGAAGATTGCCATCCTCAGCAAGGAGAAGATTGCCATCCTCAGCAAGGAGAAGATCACTGTGTCACCATAGCAGTCATACTCCTGATCAACTCGTTGTCCACAAGGGTTCACACTCTCCTTGCCACGATGGACTCTGGTCGGGGGCCACAACTGCCATTGCTGAGTGCAGGACTGCAGCCGACTTAGATGGCCTCACGGCTGATGTCGGGTGTTGCTATAAATGACTACCCCTCCAGCCTTGAGACTTAACTGCAAACTTTGCACTGAATTGAGGTGCCACAGTGGCTTCCCTCGCAGAAGAGCAAAGCCATGAGAAAAGGAGGCGTAATTAGTGCCTCCTTACTCTGACATGCCTTTGTGGATCTGCCCAAAAACATTTAAAATGGGAAGATTTGTACAGCTAGTAAAAATAGGAATTAGGAGTTGCTCTTGCACTCAGAGAGAATTATACACTTTAGACAATCCACAAAGGCATGTAGTAGTACAAGGAAAGTATTCCTGCAGTACTCTTTTAAGTACTCCTACCGGCTTTGGGTATTTGGCCTCAAAAGATCATAAGTGGGAGTAAAAGGGGAAGATTTGGGCCATATCCACATTCAGTTAGTACAAATAGAAAGGACTCTGCCCTATTTGCACTTTTAATAATAGTGAGTCGGACGTTCCGAGGTATATTCACAAAGGCATGTAGGAGTATGTAAAATATTACTTCTCCAGTACTACTGCCAATACTCAAAAATGCTTATATCAATCAGCACCTGACTTTTGTGAATATTGTAGGACGAATGACTCTCAAAGAAACAGATTTTTTTTTGTAATCTCTTAGATTTACTCATGCGTTTGTGAAACAGGAGGCCCCAGAGACTAAGGGCCATTTGTATCAAAAAGTCATTTTGCGATTCTCAAATAGCGATTTTTTGCGAATCGCTATTTGAGAATCGCAAAATGCTATGTATGTAGGATTTGCAATACATTTTGCGAATCCTACATATTACTTAATTGCGAATCTCAAATTGCAATTCGCAATTAAGGAATACCTTCCCATTCATTCCTATGGGCCTAGAGGCCCTTAGGAATGAATGGGAAGACATTCTCAATTTGCGGTTAGCAATTAGCGAATCGCAAATTGAGAATGCAATTACAAGGGTGCAAGGGTGTCAAAAGGACACCCTGTTGCACCCCTGAAATAAGCATGGGTGCACATGTGGCACACATACATGCCCTAAGGGCAAGTATGTGCGTCACATGGGACTTTGAAAAATGCAAAAAAGTGCATTTTTCAAAGAAATAGCAAATTACCACCAACTTGAAGTTGGTGGTAATTTGCGATTCCTTAAGGCCAAATTGCACTATTTTGCTGCTTCTTACATTGCATTTAAGGAATCACAAAATTTGCGATTCCTTAAATGCCATCGGAAAATAAGGAATTGCAAATGCTGCGATTCCTTATTTTGCACGCAGATTTGCATCATACATACCATTTAGCAAAAAATGCGATCGCAAACGCCGAAATTCTGCGAATTTTGGCATTTGTGATCGCATTTGTGCTTGATACATATGGCCCTATGGGTTGTGAGGGCTGTTTGAGGAAGCAGAGTGGGTGGTCAGATGACAGTAGGGACTGAAAGGCATGACTTTATACCTCACTGAAGTCATGCCATCGATAACTAAACATTTTCTTTCTCTTAGTTCCACCAAATATGAGGTACTCCTCCTCCATACTTTCACCAACCACCACGCAGGTCTCCTGCTTTCTAGTACTCTACACTCTCCTTGTTCGCTCCTCTTTCCATCTGTGCATAACCTGGATGCCCCCTTCGACTCTCCCCTCTTGCCCTGCTACACTTCTTCTGTTGCTGTATCTGCCTCCTTCACTAGCTAACTTCTAAAAAGTCCATCCTTTTACACTTTCAGAAATTCTAATCACCTTTATGACCTTTTTTGTCTATCCCACTGTATTTTGCAGATCATCTGAAGCTGCCTCTATCCATAACAGCGCTTTTAAATATTCAATCTGATTTCATTTACAACTCACTGTCCCTCATAACTGCTCACACTGCAAATACTTTCAGTGCAGATGCAAAAAATTTAGAAGCTCCAGGAAAAAAAAGTACAATTTGCCATTCAAGCACTCCCTCTCCCACAGCAATAGAAACTTTTTGTTCAGTTTTGCAAGTGGTGTACTTTAGCACTGTATGATTTCTGGCAAAGGTGACCAGTCCTCCATCAATCATATTGTTTCCTTTGTCATTTACATTCTGCATTGGTTGTCTTTGTTCAGCACCTTGGCGTAAAATACAATGCATTAAAGTGCTGTGCATTGTTATGTTATGTTACGTTATGCACACTATCGCCATGAGGGTATCCTGGCACGGAGCAGGTGTGTTTGCCTATCCGTGATTATGATTGGTTGGTTAATTAAAAAGCCAGGTTTTCAGCTTCTTGTGGAATTCAAGAAGGGAAATGAGGCCCTGGTATGGAGTGAGGCCGGTCCACACTTTAGGAGTGATGTTAAAGAATGCCTGCACTCCTGATCTGGTTCTGTGTATGTGTGAAATGTGTGAGAGTAGGGGTCCTGTGGAGAAGAGATGTTTGTGTGGGTGGTGAAAGGAGATGTGACTGTTCAGGTAGATGGGGCATGGGTTGTGTAGGGACTTGTATGCGTGTGTGGAGTTTGAATTCTGTGGTTTGAAACTGAATGAAATGGAGGCAAAAGAGGAGTCTGCTTATGGAAGAAGGTCTCTTTCTTTCTTCTTATGCTGCTATTTCAGATTGTTTTGTCCTTCTCCTTTTTAGATTGTTTCACGACTAGACTCGTCTTTTCTCTTTACGCCTGGAATCACACTTCTGTCGCAAGCCATAGTTCTTTCCCCTGACCTTTGCGGTCCGACTTTCTGCATACTAATGTGGCAGGGATCAGACCGAAGGCCTGTCTGTAGGTGGTGGTCCTACTGACATCGTAATCAGGCCCTTACTGGCACATGCATAAACGTAGACTTTTGCGATTCCTTAATTACGATTATTAGACGCCGTCTATGTGAAACTTCGGGACCCGAGTGCCATATCACAGGCACTAAGGGTTACCTACTGCACACATTCAGTCTATAATTGGATCAAGTTGCAAAAATAACAACCTCTTCGACCTCCTTACCTCGGAGGCTTCCTCCTGTGAGCACAGTGGCCCTTGCACCAAACGACCACTCCCAGGTGTTTTGGGCTCCCCATTATATACCTACAATTGACGGCCGGACCGGCGAAGTAAGATTCACCCGACGGTCATCCTCACCTCAGAGTTCCGTTTTATGAGACTTAACGCTCTCAACGCCGTGCAAACCTTGATAGAACCCCGGTCTAGGATTGCACGAGGCCAATTAATTTTATACCAACCCCGACTGGGCACTGATTGCTGATGAACTTAAACGGTCATTCGGCTTCAACATCAAACAAGTTTCTCTGATTCAAGTCACTTTCGCTTATCATAATTCGCCCTGACGAAGTTCCTAAGAGGCAAGAGGAACGAAACGCGTTGGCTGTGCCTATGTTTTATGAATAACTTTTGAATAAAGAAGAAGAAAATCCACATTACCACTTCTTTTTTTACTTCATTTGAGTGCACCTTCCATTTTGTTGCTACGATTATTAAGGAATCGCAATTAAGGAATCGCAAAAGCCTATGCATGTAGGAATCGCTATAAAAATAGGTATTCCTACACATTCTTAATTGCGACTCACAAATTGCGAGTCGCAATTAAGGAATGCCATCTCATTCATTCCTATGGGCCTCCAGGCCCATAGAAATGAATTGGAGATTGCATGAGCAATTTGCGAGTACCAGTAGGTACTCGCAAATTGCTCATGCAATTTTAAGGGTGCAAGTATGTCAAAATTACACCCTGTTGCACCCCTGAAATTTATCTGTGCACGTATGTTGCGCACACACATGCCCTTAGGGCATGTGTGCGCGCAACATGAAACTTTGAAAAATGCACAAGAGTGCATTTTTCAAAGTTTTTGCAAATTACCATGAAGTTCAACTTCATAGTAATTTTCACCCCCTATTAGCGAAATCGCTAATTTTTTTACTTTAATGCATTGCATTTAAGGAATTTCAATTTGGATTCCTTAAATGCAATCGCAATTTAAGTAATCACAAATTAGAGAATCCTTAAATTGCGATTTTTACATTTGGTATGAAGCATCCGAAATGCAAAAATACCGGTCGCAAAGGGGCAGATTCTGAGAATCTGCCCTTTTGCAACCGGTTTTTGCTTTGATGCATGTGGGTCTTAGTGAGTTAGAAAAGCATACACTCTCACACTCTTCACACATCTCTGTTAAGTCACATCCTTTCCACTTCTATTTCCCAAACGCCTACCTTAGCCTCTGGTACCTACATTTTTTCTGATACCGGATCACAATCCCCAATAATGTATATTGTCGGTCACACAAGGTTCTCCGTAGTGTGGGACTGGCTAAGAACTTGCATTAGTAACACATTGCACACCCCTTCCACTACCACAAAAAAAGCTACTTTGTTGTGCAGTTCCATGTTGTCAGGACCAGAAGCAGGGGTGAGACCTGTTGTAGAGGCCAGACATGTGCCAGTCAGAATGAACAACACACGACTGTAGAGAACAGTCTCACAAGCAAAGCATCGCTCCGAACCTTGAAAACCAAATCACCCCATGCTCCCAACACAGGTGTCCATTTCACATTTCACTTCCAAAGTGAACTGTGTAGATTTAACCCTTCTCCTGTTTCTTCCACCACTCTTTCCTTGGGGCTTGTTTACAAGAAACTGACGAATCGCTGCTTTAAAGCAGCGATGCACTAGTTTCTTTGCGCATGCGAGAAAAACACTTGCACCACCATGGATGGGCTGTATTTACAATGCGGCGTACATGTCACAAGGATTGGCAGGTGTGTTACAAATTCTGATGTACCTGTCAGTGCAAAACACATGCATTGCTGGAGTTGTGTCATAAGCCTGACGCAACACCAGCAATGCATGGGGGAGGCCTATTCTAATTGCACTGCAACACTCATTACGCTTGCTCCAAGCAGACATAAGGTTTTGACGCAGTGACGTCTTAGAAGTGGCACAGTGAAATATTGTAGATTTCACTGTGTCACTTTTACGAGGCTGTTTGGCAATCGGAACACCCACCCTTCATACATTATACCTGACGTAGGTATAATGTGGCGCAGGGGTTTACAAGGTGAAGCATCTGCCTAGATGCATCACTTTGTAAATAGGATGCAACCTGGCACATTGTTTTTTTTTTTTTGTTGCAGACTTTTATATAGCGCGAACTTGACCCGGATCGGGTATCAGGGCGCTTTACATAGCACCAGTTACGTTACATGAGGACACGCATTAATTTTTATTTGTTAGGCACGGGGAGATTGAGTGATTTGCCCAGAATCACAGGATGTTTTAGCGTCATTACCGAGACTCGAACCCCTAACCGTTAGGCCAACTCCTCTCCCCATGACTCCTGTTCCAACACTACACACTATCCTTGGATATTTGTGAATATTTCTATGCCTCTCCTCTAATTTTGAGTGGAAGCATAGAAATATGGTTAGTTCTTGAGGCAGGGATATATGGTTGGCTTGAGCAGCTAGTGTCGGAAGCCAGGAGCATTCTGAGAGGGAGGGGTAAGGAGCCAGGCATTGGCCTGCACATCTACACCACTCCCTATGTACCACAATTGATGGTGCATCAAATCTGACGGAGAACCTGCAGGGCCCAACAGTTACAGTATGTGCTGCCTTTTCACCACCATTGAAGTAAAGACAAGTCTGATGCTCACAAGTGGTCGAAATCAGGAAGTGAGACTCAGAACCTCCCTTTTTCACTGCTTGCCCTGCCGGCCCACGTAAGGGACATCGAAGATATGGCTATGTGGGCACAAGTGGTATTCTGCAGCGCATGCAGAGAGAAGGTCTCTCTATGCCGGAGCCTCAACATGGGTTGCGTTCATACATGCAAACAAGCTTGAGGTGCTTACACAGTTTGATCTAGAAACCATGGGGCAGATTTATGAGTTCTGGCGCATCTCTGCAAATCAGCAGGGATGCGCCAGAACTGATGCATCACGCAATTCCCTCCTTGCGGCACCACAGATGCACCGCATTTACAATGCGGCGCACCATGGTGCAAGGAAGGGCAGATGCGTGACGCATCTTGTGGTGTACGGGCGGTGCATTGCTGGAGTAGCGTCACAAGTGCGACGCAACTCCTGCAATGTACAGAGGCCACCCATACATAACGTGGTGCGTCACTCCTTACGCCTGCTTCAAGCAGGCGTAAGGATTTGACCCAGCAGCGTCGTAAAACTGACTCAGTGAAATCTTGTAGATTTCACTGCGTCAGTTTTACGGGGCTTTCCTACGAGGGAACGCCCACCCTGCGACAGAACGCCCACATGAAACCTGACGCAGGTTTCATGTGGCGCAGGGCTTTACAACGTGACGCATCTGCCTAGATGCGTCACGTTGTAAATAGGTCGCAGGGATGCGCCATGTTTCCGCGCCGTTGCGTGATGCGTAAACGTGGCGCAAGTCCAACATAAATCTGCCCCCATGTGCCTAAATTAATCACATTTGACATTCACTGAGGTTGAAAGAAGTCTTCAAAACAATTCACCTACAATGTGCACTCTATTTTCACTAGTGGTTGAAGTACATATAAAAACAAGCATTTGGAAAGCCAATAGGTCTTGCCTATGTGAGAACTATTGTCTTTGCCAATATGTTTTAGTCACTTTGCAACATGGCTAAAAGTTAGTGGTATATAAGAGAGAGAAGTGCTGTGGAATGCCGTAGAGTGGAGTAGATTGGCATGGGCTGGAGTGGTGCAGAATGGAGTGTTGCAGAGTGGCGTGTTGTAGAGTGGAGTGCCATTGAGTGGAGTGTCGTAGTGTGTCGTCGCACCTATGTGAGAGCTATTGACTTTGCCAATGTGCTTTAACGATGTTGTTTACCAGCGGGGCTGCTGTTCAGCTTCGCTATTTATTAGAACCGTAGAAAAAAGTGGTGGTGAGTGGAGTGCCATGGAATGGCATAAAGTGGAGTGACATAAAGTGGTGAAGAGTGGCATCGAGGGGAGTGGAGTGTTCCTAGAGTTGAGTGTTGTAGAGTGGAGTACTATTGAGTGGAGTGTCGTAGTGTGTCATGACGTGTAGTGGAGTACAATGGAGTGGCTAATAGAAGAGTGGAATAGAGTGTCCTAGAGTGGAGTAGAGTGGTGTATAGTGGAGTAGAGTGGTGAAGATTGGAGTTTAGGGAAGTCGAATGGCGTAGAATGGCATAGAGTGTCATAGAGTGGAGAGTTGTAGAGTGGCGTGGTATAAAGTAGCTCAGAGTGGAGTGGAGTACAGTGAAGTAAACTGTTGTAGACTGAAATGGAGTGGAGTGGTGTAGAGTGGAGTAGATTGTCGTAAAGTGGTGTTTTGTAGAACTAAGTATTATATAGTGTTGTAGAGTGAAGTAGTGTAGATTGGAGTGGTGTAGAGTGAAGTGGCATATAAGGGTGTAGAGTAGACTGGTGTAGACTGAAGTAGAGTGGCAAAGAGTGGAGTGGCTCAAACTGGAGTAGAGTATTGTAGAGTAGAGTAGTATTTTGTTGTGGAGTAGTGTAGAGTGGAGAAGAGTGTTGTAGAGTAGAATGATGTAGAGTGGCATGGATTGGAGTGCCATTGAGTGCCACAGAGTGGATTGGCATTGAGTGCCATAGAATGTTGTAGAGTGGAGTCTCGTAGAGTAAAGTTGTGTGCTGTACAGAGTGGAGTATGCGCAGAGTACAGTGGAGTAGAGTGTTGTGGAGTGCCATAGAATAAAGTTAAGTGGAGTGGCATAGAGAGGAGCAGAGTGTAGAAGATTGAAGTGTCATAGAGTGGGGTGGTGTGTTGGAGTGGTGTGGCATGGAGTGGTGTAAAGTGAAATAGAGTGTTGGAGAAAGAATGGCTTAGAGTGGCCTAGAATGGAGTAGAGTCATAGAGTGAAGTGGAGGTAAGTGTTGTACAGTGGAGTAGATTAGAGTGGGATAGAGTGTTGTAGAGTGGAGTGTTGTAGGATGGAGTGTCATACGATGGAGCGTCGTAGAGTGGAGTGTTGTTGAGTGGAGTATCATAGATTGTCGTAGAGTAGAGTGGAGTAGAGTGTCATAGAGTGGAGTGGTGCAGAGTGTAGAGTGTTGTAGAGTGGATTGGAGTGGAGTGTCAAAGAGTAGAGTGTTGTAGAGTGGAGAAGAGAGTTATGGACTGGCATACAGCAGAGTGGCGTAGAATAGAGTAAAGTGGTGTGGAGTGGCACAGAGTGGAGTAGAATGAAGTTTCATAGAGAGGAGTAGAGTAGAGTGGAGTATAGTGTCATAAAGTGGTGTGGCGTAGACTAGACTATAGTGTTGTGGAGTAAAATGGCTTACAGTTTAGTGGCATAGAGAGGTGTAGAGTAGAGTGTCATGGAGTAGTGTAGAGTGGAGGGGCGTAGAGTAGAGTGTCAATGATTAGGGTGTTGTTGAGTGGAGTGCGGTAGAGTGGGGGGTGTAGAGTGAAGTGGAGTATTGTGGAGCGCCATGGGGGAGTCTCATAGAGATGAGTGGCATAAAGTGGAGTGGGGTAGAGTAGAGGTGTAGTAGAGGTGATGGGAGTGGTGTGGCGTAGACCCGAGTAGCGTGGAGTAGAATAGAGAGGAGTGCAATGTCGTAGGGCGGAGTTTCGTATGGTGTAGTGGAGTGTAGTAGGGGGAGTGGAGTGCCGTAGAGTGGAGTGTCATAGACTTCAATTGCGTAGGGTAGAGCGGGGTGGCATAGTTTGGAGTGGTGTAGAGGGGAGCAGAATCTGGTGGAGTGGAAGAGTGTAGAATAGAATAAAGTGTCATAGAGTTGAGGGGCGTAGAGTGGCATATAGTGGAGTGGGTGGAGTGGCGTAGAGTGGAGTGGCATAGACTAGAAAAAAGTGGAGCAGAGTAGAGTTTAGTAGAGTGTTGTAGAGTGGAGTGTCGTAGGGTGGTGTGTCATAGAGTGCAGTGGCATAGAGTGGTATACAGTAGGGTAGCATAGCGTGGAGTGGAATGGAGTGGCATAGAGTGGAGTAGAGGGCCATAGGGTGGAGTGTCATGTTGTAGGGAAGATTGGAGTGTCTTAGGGGGGAGTTATGTAGAGAGGCGGAGTGTGGAGTGGCATAGGGTGGAGTGGCACAGAGTGAAGGTGCATAAAGTGGAGTGGCATAGATTACAGTAGATCGACATAGATTGAAGTGACGTAGGGTAGCATGGATTAGAGTGGGATAGAGTGGAGTTATATAAAGTGAAGGATGCATGGTGTGGTAGCACAGTGCCATTACAGACAACACATTTTCAATTGAAATTACCATTACATTTGCACAGACATACAGTTTTATTGATAAAACCATACAGCACACAAACGATAATATGTGGAAAGTGGAATCACCTAGTATATTCATTTGTTTTGATCATATTCAAATATTTGTTTCCTCTACTCTTCAAAATTACAAAAAAAGGTGTTTTATTTGTGCTATCCCAATTCTGATATATTCTGAAATATTTGTATAGTTAATTTACTGGCATTTACATTTTGTTGTATGCTTGAAAAAGATACTGTCTACAGCCTTTTCCACTCCAGTACCCTGCAAGACTGTCACATTCAAAAAGCCCCGCGTCATTCCTTATGCCTGGTCTGAGCAGGTGTAGGGATTTTACGGAGTGAAGACATAGAGTGCCGCAGGGAAATCTTGTTGATTTCACTGTGTCAGTTCTACATGGCTTTTTGCGTTGGAATGCCCAGCCTGCATACATTATACCTGGCGCAGGGATTTACAATGTGAGGCATCTCCCTAGGTGCATCACGTTGTAAATTGGCTGCATTTCATACGCTGCGGCTGCGTTACAAAAGTGACACAACAGTGGCGGAAAAGTGATGTAAGGGGTTTGTAAATATGCCCCTAACTGTAAAGGCTTGTTTATTGGTCATTCACCTCTGAGCCTCACCCTGGTTATTTTGGGGGTGCTTCTGCACCCCCCACTTCCCTATTGCCAGTACCTGTGGCATGGGCATGAAATTGCTGAAGTTTAAGTTATGCTATTAGTAAAGGGCACTGAAAAAAATAAACAAGCTTGTGACTGAACATTGTTCGGAACAGGCATGCGAGATTGATGATCAAAGTGGCAGAGATAAGTAGAATGAGTCAAGCAGAAAGATAGGAGGCAGGAAACCCCTTCCAAGAAATGCAGCACGTTGTGTGCCTCACGAAAAAGAAAAAAAAAGAGTTCCCAGAAAGCATGCACTTGTGGAGGAATACAAGGAGCCAGTCAGGGGATGGTAAACATGCAATGCTCCACGGAAGGGACAACGACATGTTGGACGCCCTACAACAAATGAAGCCAGCAAATAGAAAGCAAGCAAATGTGAGTGATAAAACACAAAGCCAATGGTAAGCAATGGAAGGCATTCCCAGGGCAGCTTCCAGAATCTCCTCAAGAAGTGTCTCTCACAACCAGACAATTGTGATCAAGATTGCATGGGGAGGGGTCGGTGAGTGTGAGGGTGGAGTCAGAGAGTTCGCTGAAAAGATCAAAATATTCTGTAACTATGTTTTTGACTTTTTACCTTCGGGTAAGGGCATATAAAATAAAACATGTGCAGTAAATGAAAAATGAATGCAAGGTAACTAATTGGTGTAAAGTGCACTCTTTTTCGTTCTGAGCTCATTTGTGTAATGCGATCACTGCAGATGGCTCTGTATATATTAAGTCACAGAACTGAATCCTGATTGGTGAAGTGGGGAAGAGTGACTTACCTTTCATACGAGGTCGGAGCCTGCCATAGAAAGCACTGTGAATATGTAAGTCATTATTTTAAAATTATAGTATACTCTGCATAAGATGCAACAAAATGTGCAACACATTTAGTAGTTAATGTAAAGCAAGTGCTTTCAAAATATATATTATTAATAATATGCAATCAGCCTGTACTTAGTGCAAATGCCTTTGCATCACCTCTCAGAAAGAATAACCCTTTGTCACCATGAAGCAACAAATGACTCCATCAAGTGAAGCCAAGTGAAGCCATCAATTAAATCCTACACTGGCTCCTAAGCAGCCTTTATATTTTCTCATTAACCAATTGCACACATTTACATTTCTTTCAGGTAGTAGGCAACCTGGCGAGGAGGCTTGTTTCCTCTTTAGATCCCTGTCCCTCCCCTGGCTTCACAGCAGAGGAGAGCCCCGCCCCTCCCTTTCAGTTGGAGGCACCTCAGGGTAAGCAATAACCATTCAGAAATGTATTTCTTTAACAAAAAGTATGGGAACTGTTTTATATAAAATTAAAAAAGCTTGTGAATATGTTTAACAATAGATCCTGCACACTTTGACCTCGCTTTGTCATTCACTAAATGTGTACCCTTGCCACATTTTTAGGAAGCAACATTTTGAGTCCCATCCACACCCCATGAAAGTAGCATGCTTCGGTTGCTGTGCTGTAAGTTGTTGGTTTTTTTTTGTATTCAGTTCAGAAAGATTTTTATTAAGATAAAGGAACACAATGGTACATAATAGTGTAAAAACAATAAAAAATAATGAGAATATATAAAATACATCAGTTAGATTGGAAAGCATACAAGAGAATAAAAAGATAAGAACAACAAATAAAAAATAAAAAAATTCTAATAGTGTATATTAGAGAAAACAACACTATCATGAATCACATCAAAAATGAGGAAGAGATTAGTACGAAGCAGGTAAAACAGTACAATGCATAAAAAATATAAATAAGCTATGTATTAACAAAAAGGAAGTCACGGAGGATTAAATACTTCTTGTTGCAGAGGAATAGGTGTGGAGAAACGCCTGGCGCTAGCATCAATGAAAAGTATAACCGGTTCCCAGAGATCTAATCTTTTGGGTGCTAAATGTTGTGGGTATACAAAAGTAGTGTCTAATCTATGATTGTAACAAACAGCGTAGCACCATGCTTGATACGAAAGTTTGGTAAAGTCTTTCCAATTTGTGGTGATTTGTTGGAAGGCCACTGCCAGTAACAGCTCAATAATTATTGTAGCAGACAAGCTACCCAAAAAGACATGTATGATAGAGAAAGAGTGTGTGGATTGAAAAATGGAATTGAGTTGTGACCAAACTTCGTCCCAAAAAAGGCGAACAAACTTGCATGTAAATAGCATGTGAAGTAGATCAGCGTGTGGTAGTGAGCAAGACCAGCAGGCATGTGAGGTGGTGGAACAATATGTATGAAGGGTGGAGGGAGGGAGTGGGTGTCTATTATAAATAAAAAAGAGAGTCTGTGTCGTGTTTGCAGCTCTAGACGATTTCCTAATCTTAAACCATATTTTATCCCAAAAATCTACAGTCCAGGAAACATCCAAGTCATTCTCCCAGTGGATAATTCTATTTTAGTTTTATCTCTTGGGAGAGATGGGGAGTGTAAATATTTGTAAATAGTAGAGGCTTTAGAACCACGAAGTGCAAGAGTACGTAAATTATCAACGTGTGCAGGAGCAGGAGGCGAATCTGGAGGGGAAGTGGTATTTTGCGTGTGGGCAGACTGCTGTAAGTTGTTTTACATGAATGAACTCCAAGTTATTACAGAATATCCACCAGGTATTGATGAAAACACTGCAAAATATACTGAAACATGTCGACTCATGTGTCATAAGGGTGTGCGACGTAGTTGTTTTTAGCATGCTGAGGACCACGTTTGTAAAGAATAAAATGGGTGTTACACAGCTTTGTATACTATTTAAGATTGTAGGTGTGAAGCATGTGCCATCAAATTGTGTTGATGTAAAGACTGTAGAATAAGGCTTAGGACAGTGTAGGGCTGTCAGTATATGGGAGAAAATCAGCACTATGCTGCAGCCATATAAGGGGACAGTTTGCGGTTACAGTTTTGAACATAAGTAAACGATAGCCGTGATGACGTTATATCTGAACTGTATAACGGTAAAGGTCAGGAGCCCCTTTTGATAATAGTAAAGTACCTAGTCCACTTTTTATAGAAATTGTCGGATATTGTTGGGTGCCACTTTCTGATTAAAAAAAACACACTGACAAAGTAAAGGTAGGGTACAAGTACCCAAAACAGGTAGAGGATGTTGTTAATCGCAAAGGCACACCTTTCAAGAGGAATAACATTACAATTAGATTTCAACCATTCACCATTTCTAGCAGATTAATTCCACGCACCTGCATCATCCCTTTATTCCAGTACAAAACCCAACAGCCTTCGTCTGTCCAACCAATAATCAACTGCTTCTCTTCTTACGATATGTGCAAACTCCTCCCTCCCATCCGTCCCATGTGCCAAACTCCTCCCTCCCATCTAACACATGTCCCATGTGCCAAACTCCTCCCTCCCATCTTACACATGTCCCATGTGCCAAACTCCTCCCTCCCATCTAACACATGTCCCATGTGCCAAACTCCTCCCTCCCATCTTACACATGCCCCATGTGCCAAACTCTTTCCTCCCATCTAACACATGTCCCATGTGCCAAACTCCTCCCTCCCATCTAACACATGTCCCATGTGCCAAACTCCTCCATCTAACACATGCCCCATGTGCCAAACTCCTCCCTCCCATCTAACACGTGTCCCATGTGACAGCTCCTCCCTCCCATCTAACACATGTCACATGTGACAGCTCCTCCCTCCCATCTAACACATGTCCCATGTGACAGCTCCTCCTTACCAGAGAGCATCTGTGACAAACTCCTCCCTGCCAACTAACCCATGTCTCAAGTGCCATCTCCTCCCTCCCATCTGTCCCTTACACCAAACTCAACCCTCTCATGTAACACATGTACCAACTCCTCTCTCCCATCCAACACATGTGCCAACTCCTCCATCCCACCTGTTCCTTGCACCAAACTCCACCGTCCCATGTAACAAATGTGCCAAACTCCTACCTCCCATATGTCCTATATACCAAGTTCCTCACTCGAACCCATGCTTTCTGCCAATATCTTCCCTTTTTGATGCTTCATGCAACGAAACTTGAGGGCCTCCCCGGCAAAGTACATGGAACAAGCCCTTCCCTGCCTCACCCCACCCCTGCACCAACTCAACCAGGAGCTCTCAGGCCAGAGTACTGTGCTGAGGGGGCCCTGCAGGTCGTGGCCCCCCTCCCCTCACCACGGGAGCTGCGGGAACCTGTGTTATGCTGCAGATGACCTCCTCCTCAAATTCCACCTACCGTCCAGGTGAGAGCCCAGTGCGGCCACCCTTGTGCAGCCAGTGCCCAAAAGCTGACCCTGGTCCCCTCTACTCCCCAACCCAAGCATGAGCCTGCACCGCATGCATCATCCATCCATCCATCCATCCATCCAAACATCCATCCATCCATCCATCCATCCAAACATCCATCCATCCATCCAAACATCCATCCATCCATCCATCCAAACATCCATCTATCCATCCATCCATCCATCCATCCATCCATTCATCCATCTATCCATCCATCCTCCATCCATCCATCCATCCATCCATCCATCCAAACATCCATCCATCCATCCATCCATCCAAACATCCATCCATCCATCCAAACATCCATCCATCCATCCATTCATCTATCCATCCATCCTCCATCCATCCATCCATCCATCCATCCATCTATCCATCTATCCATCCATCCATCCATCCATCGAGCCGACCTTCCTCCCTCCACCCACACCCGCACCACCCCAGCCTCACAGAAAGTAATCTTATCAAAACTGAGCGCCGCCGCCGCCCCCAAACCGAAATGAAATGTCATTGGCATTGTGGAGAAACATAGCGCGGCCGAGAGAACCAATCTATCCCCCCTCTCTCGGCGAGGCGCGCGTCATTCACGGCGGATAATCACCAGCCCCGCAGTTAATGACATCGAGTCGGATACATTAAGTCCGAGCAAAGATAATGGTGTCCTCTCGAAATTAACAAACCCAGTGGCGCACCGGCGCCGAGATCCGCGGGAGACGGCGCGCAAATTAGCATTCGCCCCTTAATAAGATCAGCGCCCCTGCCATCGGCGGGGCCACGCGCGCCCTCACGCACTTTCCTTCCAGGTGAAAATGTATTCTCCTGGGCACCTGGGTGCCAGCGCCCCCCTGTCGCGCAGCTGTCCGGCTCCTCATCAGTCCGCTGCGGAGCCTTGCGCGCTCCCCTGCGCCCCCGCTGCGCGCCGCCGCCGAACCGAGACTCATTTGCAAACTTCTCGGGCAATATTGTCTCAAGACGTGGCGGGTCCCACAGAGGCACCGGACGGAGGGTTTGATTTGATAATTACATTCGGTGGGCACCAGAGGTGGCCGTTCCGTGGGCACACCTGGTCTGCGTGCCCATCGCGGCCAATTATGCCTTGAAACAAAACGTATTTGTCATATTCTGGTTCTTTTTTTCTATCATCAATTATGCAAACCTCAGCACGCAAGAATCGTTCACTTCAGTAGTTTGCAGGAGTCCACTGAGCTGTTTTATATTCTATTTATATCCAAAGTGTGACATAAAATGATGCTACACAGCACATTGCAGCGGGCCCGGAAGAGCAGCACAGAGCAGAATCGAAGCTCCCAATTTCTGATTTTTACAGATAAACGCAAATGAAAAGTAGTCAAGCCCCTGTCAGTATTTACTTTCAAAAACCGCAGCCGCAAAAGCATGTAGTCGCCATGCTGTCAGTCCAGACTGCCAAGACACCCGCGGGGAAAACGGGTACTAGGGGGAAACCATGGTGAAAACCGGTAGCGAGGGGAAACAGATGTGAAGGCAGGAGACTATATAATAAAGAGTAAATATTGCAGACGCATCCACAAGTGATTGCACCATAATTCTATTATTTTGTTTTTTTGATAAATGCATTCTATTATATCTGGTTTCTTTTAGCCATAACATCCTGAGGTATTTAAGTGACTATACATAAGCAAGTCACAATTTCGATGTTATGCTAAGCATGTGATAAATATGAATAAATATGAATATTAATGGTAAAATAACAAGCATTGGTCAAGTCAAAAGGTCTGGCCATGGTTAAGTGGCGCAGTGTTGTTTTCAAGCATCTGTTAAACATTAAAAAGCAGTAGTTGCAGTCGTTGCGCGCACTACATCCCTAAATGCGATGCAGTGCACGCAACGAAATTCGTTTTATTTATTTATATGTTTACTTACCTGTAATCCTCCGTAATCCATAGAATACTACCCCCTACCCTGCCCCTCCCCATGTCACCGCCCAGCAGCTACTTCCACCACTGACCGCTACTGTTAAAAGGAAAAGATCATGTTGTCACCTAAGCCTGTCTGCCATATGCTTACATAGGCAACAACAATTTGAAATATAAAAAACATTCACTGATATGGTCATTTTACCAGTGTTTTTTAAATAGCAGGCCTTTCAGTTGTGCCATGCATTTTGTTCTTTTTGTTGGTGAAGGAGAAAGGGCGGCTCCTCCATGTGGGCGGAGGATCGCTGCCCCATTGCTTCTTCGAAGTGCTAGAAGCACGGACTTAAATGGTATTTTTAAATACCATTTTATGTTTCTGCTTCTCGTGCTGCAAAAAAGCAGAAGACAGGGGTATGCCTGGTTAGGGGTGGGCGGGTTGGGGAGGAGTGGCTTGCACCACTCTGAGTACCCTGACTGTTTGGTCGGCCCTGGGGTCGATCAAAGCAGACATGCGCACTCTACATTTTCTCTATGTAGGCTGAATGCAGGTCTACTTAGAGAAAATGGCCTCCTTAGAGGTGCCTGGCTGGGCACTGTCTGGGACTCCGCACCAATCACAATGCTGCCATTGCAGTGTTGTGATTGGCTTACAGGAGGGGAGGGAGCATGACTGTTCCTGTTTCTGTTGAGGAGCAGGAAAACGCGGGACACCCGGCCCAGGAGCAAAGGCCGCGCGGGACCCGGACAGGTAAGTTTTATTTATTTTTATTTTAACCCCCACTGTAACCCCTGTGCGAACCCCGCGCACCCCCCGCACACCCACCCATGAATATTGTGAGCCGCAACTGGAGACAAGAATAGATAAAGACATAACCAAGCATGTAAATTGCAAGCAGCTACAATGTTAAAATTAACCCTGGGCAAAGCACTACGCTACGCTTGCGTAGTTTGCGAAGTTTGCGCTACTTCACATTACGCGAATTCCACATAGCGCAGTGCAAACACGCGTAGCGTAGCGTAGCATAGTGCAGTGGTCAATTTTTGCTAGTTGCGGTCCTCAACGTCAAGTTGGTGACCGCGAGCAAGCAAAATGGCATCCAGCGAGACTTTTTTCTCATTCTCGATCAGCAACATCAAGTTGCCGATCCCGAGCGTGGAAAATAAACCTCCCGGCGAGATTCTCAACGCAGAGAGGTCAGGTTTCTCATTGCAAATGGTCGCGTATGCTCGCGACCGCTCGCAATGAGAGCCTACCAGTCCGCGTTGAGAAAGCTGAAGCTCGAGTAAATATCTACTCGAGCGGCAGTAAAAGACAGCTCGCACTGCGCAAGATGCCGTTTTTAATTATTGCACAGTGTTGCCAAGCATCCGGCACTGTGCAATCATCGCGAACAGGGCACTACGCAGTTCGCGTAGTACTACGTGTAGCTCGCAAAGTGCACTTCACGTAGCTATGTGTAGCCCAGGCTTAGTTACAATGTTACTTGCACATTTTACAGCATCAACTTTCAAATGAGATGAAAAATAAATTCCCTAAAGTGCCGAGTCGTAAGTGCTGTAAAAATAGACAGCAGTTATGTAAAGATAAACAGAAGCACTTTGAACCAGCTTTCTTTATAGAGAGAAATAAACTGTTTTCCAATGGATTTGAACAATGTGCAAAGGCTTTCTACAGTTACTCAAAGCCAAGGGAGGGAATGGGTTAAGGGGCTGACACACCGTCCCATGCTGTATGCTGTGGTGGGCAGAAACGAAATGTGAAGGAGAATTTAAAAGACCAGTTGATGACGCCTCATGACCAAAAACCCCTCTGTGTATCTATGTTATGCATGAATTTGTCTGGAAAAATAATACTCTGATGAGACAGTTAAAGCTGTCACAAAGACCAGACCTAAAAATGGACACATACAGATAGAAATATCAAAAAAAGCAAGTGCTATAAAACTGGGAGTCCTGAGCTCCTTGAAAATGTTGACTTTGTAGATTACGAAGGTACCAGTGAAATGAATGGGTCGTGCACAGGTTCAATAAGTAATTTTTTTCTGCACCCAGAAGTCAGTTACAGAGCAGGATATGAACGGAGAAAAACCTGACAAGTCAATCTTAACATCAAGAGAGCTTATAAAAGAAGCACATTTCTTTGTATCAAGAAAATGTACCTGGTAGTATAAGCAAACTATGGCCTCATTTACAAGGTTTTGGCACAGAGTAGCGCCGCAAGGAATCTTGCGGTACTGCCCGCGCCCCTAAAAAAGGACAGGAATGCACTGTATCTATATATATATATGGGCTGCGTTGCATTAACGCACCATGGTGCAAGAATGCCTGGGTTGCAGGGCTGATTGACTTTGTGCAAGAAGGGACACCTTGCTGCACACAATAAATCAATTGAGGCAATGTCCTCTTTCTATGTGTGTTGCAGAATGAATCACACATAGAAAAATGAAAAAATAAGGTGAAAACATTTCTCCTCGTTGCGCCTCCCTAACGCCACCATTGTGGTGGCTTTAGATTCAGAGGCATTCCCAGGTTTGGTATTTCTCTTAAATCTTGAGAAGGCTTCAGATTGCATGGGTGTTGTGTGGGAGCACCCACAGCAACACCCATGGAACGCCCCTTCCATGCAGTGTTCTGTGTGAAAGGGGCACATATTTACAAGGCCATGAAAAGCTACGCAAAGTGGCTTTATGTGGCCTTGTAAATATGCTGCGGCATAAAAATGTGATGCTCCGGCAGCGCAAAGGTGCCACAACGGCCCTCATACATATGGCCCTATGTATCAATTCAATGTAATCAGTGCCTCATTTATTAGGTTTTGGGGCAGGGCAGCACCGCAAGGAATCTTGCTGCGGTGTCTTGTGTCAAAAGACAAGGGCAGGAATGTGCTTAATCTATGAGATATGTCACCTTCCTGCCCTTTTCCCCTGCGCTGGCACACGATGAGCTGCCGTACACCAATGCAGGCACCCTTGCGGTATGGTGCAAGGGAGCCTGTATTGCGGGGATGATTGTTTTTGTGCAGGAAGGGACAACTTCCTGCACAAAATCAATACATTCAGACGATTTCCTCTTCCTAGGAGTGCTGAAAAAGGAATAAAAATGGGAGAAATGAAAACCTTTCTCCTCGTTGGGCCTCCCTAACGTCATCCCTGGGGCGGGGTTAGAATCTGACGCATTCACAGGTTTAAGATTTCTTGTAAACCTGGGAATGTTTCAGATTTCCTGGGTGTTGCTGTGAACACCCATAGCAACTTTCGTGCAGTGTACTGCATGAAAGGGCCACATATTTACAAGCCAAGAAAAGTCACATGAAGTGGCTTTGCGTTACTTTGCAAATATGCTACAGCACATTGAGCTACCGGAGCATCAAAAAAGTATTGCTCTGGGGTGCAAAAGTGCCGCAACGGGCACCATAAATGGGGCCCTCAGAATCCATAAGCATTACAAGCAATCTGTAAAGTGTGTATTAAAGAAATGTAGCTAATATGTATTAACATTGCGGCTAAACTGTAAATTATGTATCAATTAAATATACTCAGTATCTGTAAATATTGTTACGCCTCAACTTGGGAGGTGTAGGTTTTAGGCATATTACCAGGTCTACCACTTCTGGTAATTCTGGGAATCCATCAAAATCCTTGGTTGTTGCGTGTGAATGCCCATGCAACACCGATGGAAATGTTTCGCTGGCACCCAGTAATGCTAGGCAGCGATTCGCACTCTGTTGTATTACTCGAGATTTATGACGCCACTCAGGACGACGCAAGGTGGCTTTCTGTGACTTCATAAATCTAATTTTTGAATTGCGTCGCTCTTGCACCACATTGCGTGGTGCAAGAGTGACGCAAAGGGGCTCGTAAATATGTGCCTCAGTATCTCTAATTGTTGTTTGTAAACTGTAACCTATGTATCAATGAAACATGCTCAGTATCTGTAAATATTGTGACGAAGCTCAAAACTATATATCAATGAAATGTACTCAGGGCCTCATTTATGAGGCCTCATTTATGAGGCCCCTTGTGGCACTTTTGCGCTGCCGGACAATCACTTTTTTTTCTCTCAGATGGAGCAATGGGCCGTAGCATATTTACAAGGCCACGCAAAGCCTCTTTACGTGGCTTTTCATGGCCTTGTAAATATGTGCCCCTTTCGTGAAAGGGGCGTTCCATGGGTGTTGCTGTGGGTGTTCCCTCGTTTTTTAGGTCTCGCCTGTCGATGCGCATGCGCATCGAGCTTGCGAGCCTATTGCGGCTTAAACAACCTTTAACTAAGAAGCAAGGAATCGTGGCGATTCCTTGCAGTGCCCGTGACTTTTAAGCTCAATGCGCATGTGCATTGAGCTTAAAAGCGCGTGCACATCAGTTCCCTCAGCCGCAATCGCCGTCTGTTCCCTCAGCCGCATTCCTCCGACACCTTTTGAAGTGAAGCTTAGCTTCACTTCAAAGGCCCCGGCTTCTTCACACCCACATGCCGCTCTCCCCGCTCCGCCCCCTCCCCTGCCCGCCGTGTGCATTTCTCCTACACCCCCTCCCCACAGCAATGCCCTCCGTCTGTTTTACAATTTGAAGAGGTAATCGGAGTGCCTCCTCACATTTCACTTCACTGCCTTCCAACCTCATGGTTGAAACTTTAGTCACCATCTCCTGTTTGTCGTACCCCAAGCAGCGGTGCACGCACTACCAATCCTTCTGTTATGCCACATCTCGCAGCTTAGATTCCTTCGCTCTTTCTTTTACTCTCCACGTTTCTGCCTCTTTCACTCTCTCTTCCAACTCTCTCCCCCTCTCCATTTACTTACACAAATCTCGCAGATACCCCAAGCAGCAGTGCCCGCACTACCAATCCTTCTGTTATGCCACATCTCTCAGCTTACATATTCCTTCGCTCTTTCTTTTACTCTCCACGTTTCTGCCTCTTTCACTCTCTCTTCCAACTCTCTCCCCCCTCTCCATTTACTTACACAAATCTCGCAGAAACCCTAAGCAGCAGTGCCCGCACTACCAATCCTTCTGTTATGCCACATCTCTCAGCTTACAGATCCCTTCACTCTTTCTTTTCCTCTCCACGTTTCTGCCTCTTTCACTCTCTCTTCCAACTCTCTCCCCCCTCTCCATTTACTTACACAAATCTCGCAGATACCCCAAGCAGCTGTGCCCGCACTACCAATCCTTCTGTTATGCCACATCTCTCAGCTTACAGATTCGCACTTTCTTTTCCTCTCCACGATTCTGCCTCTTTCACTCTCTCTTACAACTCTCTCCCCCCTCTCCATTTACTTACACAAATCTCGCAGATACCCCAAGCAGCAGTGCCCGCACTACCAATCCTTCTGTTATGCCACATCTCTCAGTTTACAGATTCCTTAGCACTTTCATTTACTCTCCACGTTTCTGCCTCTTTCACTCTCTCTTCCAACTCTCTCCCCCCTCTCCATTTACTTACACAAATCTCGCAGATACCCCAAGCAGCTGTGCCCGCACTACCAATCCTTCTGTTATGCCACATCTCGCAGCTTAGATTCCTTCGCTCTTTCTTTTACTCTCCACGTTTCTGCCTCTTTCACTCTCTCTTCCAACTCTCTCCCCCCTCTCCATTTACTTACACAAATCTCGCAGATACCCCAAGCAGCAGTGCGCGCACTACCAATCCTTCTGTTATGCCACATCTCTCAGCTTACAGATTCCTTCGCTCTTTCTTTTACTCTCCACGTTTCTGCCTCTTTCACTCTCTCTTCCAACTCTCTCTCCCCTCTCCATTTACTTACACAAATCTCGCAGAAACCCTAAGCAGCAGTGCCCGCACTACCAATCCTTCTGTTAAGCCACATCTCTCAGCTTACAGATCCCTTCGCTCTTTCTTTTCCTCTCCACGTTTCTGCCTCTTTCACTCTCTCTTCCAACTCTCTCCCCCCTCTCCATTTACTTACACAAATCTCGCAGATACCCCAAGCAGCTGTGCCCGCACTACCAATCCTTCTGTTATGCCACATCTCTCAGCTTACAGATTCGCACTTTCTTTTCCTCTCAACGATTCTGCCTCTTTCACTCTCTCTTACAACTCTCTCCCCCCTCTCCATTTACTTACACAAATCTCGCAGATACCCCAAGCAGCAGTGCCCGCACTACCAATCCTTCTGTTATGCCACATCTCTCAGTTTACAGATTCCTTAGCACTTTCATTTACTCTCCACGTTTCTGCCTCTTTCACTCTCTCTTCCAACTCTCTCCCCCCTCTCCATTTACTTACACAAATCTCGCAGATACCCCAAGCAGCAGTGCCCGCACTACCAATCCTTCTGTTATGCCACATCTCGCAGCTTAGATTCCTTCGCTCTTTCTTTTACTCTCCACGTTTCTGCCTCTTTCACTCTCTCTTCCAACTCTCTCCCCCCTCTCCATTTACTTACACAAATCTCGCAGATACCCCAAGCAGCAGTGCCCGCACTACCAAGCCTTCTGTTATGCCACATCTCTCAGCTTACATATTCGCACTTTCTTTTCCTCTCAACGTTTCTGCCTCTTTCACTCTCTCTTACAACTCTCTCCCCCCTCTCCATTTACTTACACAAATCTCGCAGATACCCCAAGCAGCAGTGCCCGCAATACCGCACTACCAAGCCTTCTGTTATGCCACATCTCTCAGCTTACATATTCCTTCCCTCTTTCTTTTACTCACCACGTTTCTGCCTCTTTCACTCTCTTCCAACTCTCTCCCCCTCTCCATTTACTTACACAAATCTCGCAGATACCCCAAGCAGCTGTGCCCGCACTACCAATCCTTCTGTTATGCCACATCTCTCAGCTTACAGATTCGCACTTTCTTTTCCTCTCAACGATTCTGCCTCTTTCACTCTCTCTTACAACTCTCTCCCCCCCTCTCCATTTACTTACACAAATCTCGCAGATACCCCAAGCAGCAGTGCCCGCACTACCAATCCTTCTGTTATGCCACATCTCTCAGCTTACAGATTCCTTAGCACTTTCATTTACTCTCCACGTTTCTGCCTCTTTCACTCTCTCTTCCAACTCTTTCCCCCCTCTCCATTTACTTACACAAATCTCGCAGATACCCCAAGCAGCAGTGCCCGCACTACCAATCCTTCTGTTATGCCACATCTCGCAGCTTAGATTCCTTCGCTCTTTCTTTTACTCTCCACGTTTCTGCCTCTTTCACTCTCTTTTCCAACTCTCTCCCCCCTCTCCATTTACTTACACAAATCTCGCAGATACCCCAAGCAGCTGTGCCCGCACTACCAATCCTTCTGTTATGCCACATCTCTCAGCTTACAGATTCGCACTTTCTTTTCCTCTCAACGATTCTGCCTCTTTCACTCTCTCTTACAACTCCCTCCCCCCTCTCCATTTACTTACACAAATCTCGCAGATACCCCAAGCAGCAGTGCCCGCACTACCAATCCTTCTGTTATGCCACATCTCTCAGTTTACAGATTCCTTAGCACTTTCATTTACTCTCCACGTTTCTGCCTCTTTCACTCTCTCTTCCAACTCTCTCCCCCCTCTCCATTTACTTACACAAATCTCGCAGATACCCCAAGCAGCAGTGCCCGCACTACCAATCCTTCTGTTATGCCACATCTCTCAGCTTACATATTCCTTCGCTCTTTCTTTTACTCTCCACGTTTCTGCCTCTTTGACTCTCTCTTCCAACTCTCTCCCCTCTCTCCATTTACTTACACAAATCTCGCAGAAACACTAAGCAGCAGTGCCCGCACTACCAATCCTTCTGTTATGCCACATCTCTCAGCTTACATATTCCTTCGCTCTTTCTTTTACTCTCCACGTTTCTGCCTCTTTCACTCTCTCTTCCAACTCTCTCCCTCCTCTCCATTTACTTACACAAATCTCGCAGATACCCCAAGCAGCAGTGCCCGCACTACCAATCCTTCTGTTATGCCACATCTCTCAGCTTACCGATTCCTTCGCTCTTTCTTTTACTCTCCACGTTTCTGCCTCTTTCACTCTCTCTTCCAAGTCTCTCCCCCCTCTCCATTTACTTACACAAATCTCGCAGATACCCCAAGCAGCAGTGCCCGCACTACCAATCCTTCTGTTATGCCACATCTCTCAGCTTACAGATTCGCACTTTCTTTTCCTCTCAACGATTCTGCCTCTTTCACTCTCTCTTACAACTCTCTCCCCCCTCTCCATTTACTTACACAAATCTCGCAGATACCCCAAGCAGCAGTGCCCGCACTACCAAGCCTTCTGTTATGCCACATCTCTCAGCTTACATATTCCTTCGCTCTTTCTTTTACTCTCCACGTTTCTGCCTCTTTCACTCTCTCTTCCAACTCTCTCCCCCCTCTCCATTTACTTACACAAATCTTGCAGAAACCCTAAGCAGCAGTGCCCGCACTACCAATCCTTCTGTTATGCCACATCTCTCAGCTTACATATTCCTTCGCTCTTTCTTTTACTCTCCACGTTTCTGCCTATTTCACTCTCTCTTCCAACTCTCTCCCCCCTCTCCATTTACTTACACAAATCTCGCAGATTCCCCAAGCAGCTGTGCCCGCACTACCAATCCTTCTGTTATGCCACATCTCTCAGCTTACAGATTCGCACTTTCTTTTCCTCTCAACGATTCTGCCTCTTTCACTCTCTCTTACAACTCTCTCCCCCCTCTCCATTTACTTACACAAATCTCGCAGATACCCCAAGCAGCAGTGCCCGCACTACCAATCCTTCTGTTATGCCACATCTCTCAGCTTACATATTCCTTCGCTCTTTCTTTTACTCTCCACGTTTCTGCCTCTTTCACTCTCTCTTCCAACTCTCTCCCCCCTCTCCATTTACTTACACAAATCTCGCAGAAACACTAAGCAGCAGTGCCCGCACTACCAATCCTTCTGTTATGCCACATCTCGCAGCTTAGATTCCTTCGCTCTTTCTTTTACTCTCCACGTTTCTGCCTCTTTCACTCTCTTTTCCAACTCTCTCCCCCCTCTCCATTTACTTACACAAATCTCGCAGATACCCCAAGCAGCTGTGCCCGCACTACCAATCCTTCTGTTATGCCACATCTCTCAGCTTACAGATTCGCACTTTCTTTTCCTCTCAACGATTCTGCCTCTTTCACTCTCTCTTACAACTCCCTCCCCCCTCTCCATTTACTTACACAAATCTCGCAGATACCCCAAGCAGCAGTGCCCGCACTACCAATCCTTCTGTTATGCCACATCTCTCAGTTTACAGATTCCTTAGCACTTTCATTTACTCTCCACGTTTCTGCCTCTTTCACTCTCTCTTCCAACTCTCTCCCCCCTCTCCATTTACTTACACAAATCTCGCAGATACCCCAAGCAGCAGTGCCCGCACTACCAATCCTTCTGTTATGCCACATCTCTCAGCTTACATATTCCTTCGCTCTTTCTTTTACTCTCCACGTTTCTGCCTCTTTGACTCTCTCTTCCAACTCTCTCCCCTCTCTCCATTTACTTACACAAATCTCGCAGAAACACTAAGCAGCAGTGCCCGCACTACCAATCCTTCTGTTATGCCACATCTCTCAGCTTACATATTCCTTCGCTCTTTCTTTTACTCTCCACGTTTCTGCCTCTTTCACTCTCTCTTCCAACTCTCTCCCTCCTCTCCATTTACTTACACAAATCTCGCAGATACCCCAAGCAGCAGTGCCCGCACTACCAATCCTTCTGTTATGCCACATCTCTCAGCTTACCGATTCCTTCGCTCTTTCTTTTACTCTCCACGTTTCTGCCTCTTTCACTCTCTCTTCCAAGTCTCTCCCCCCTCTCCATTTACTTACACAAATCTCGCAGATACCCCAAGCAGCAGTGCCCGCACTACCAATCCTTCTGTTATGCCACATCTCTCAGCTTACAGATTCGCACTTTCTTTTCCTCTCAACGATTCTGCCTCTTTCACTCTCTCTTACAACTCTCTCCCCCCTCTCCATTTACTTACACAAATCTCGCAGATACCCCAAGCAGCAGTGCCCGCACTACCAAGCCTTCTGTTATGCCACATCTCTCAGCTTACATATTCCTTCGCTCTTTCTTTTACTCTCCACGTTTCTGCCTCTTTCACTCTCTCTTCCAACTCTCTCCCCCCTCTCCATTTACTTACACAAATCTTGCAGAAACCCTAAGCAGCAGTGCCCGCACTACCAATCCTTCTGTTATGCCACATCTCTCAGCTTACATATTCCTTCGCTCTTTCTTTTACTCTCCACGTTTCTGCCTATTTCACTCTCTCTTCCAACTCTCTCCCCCCTCTCCATTTACTTACACAAATCTCGCAGATTCCCCAAGCAGCTGTGCCCGCACTACCAATCCTTCTGTTATGCCACATCTCTCAGCTTACAGATTCGCACTTTCTTTTCCTCTCAACGATTCTGCCTCTTTCACTCTCTCTTACAACTCTCTCCCCCCTCTCCATTTACTTACACAAATCTCGCAGATACCCCAAGCAGCAGTGCCCGCACTACCAATCCTTCTGTTATGCCACATCTCTCAGCTTACATATTCCTTCGCTCTTTCTTTTACTCTCCACGTTTCTGCCTCTTTCACTCTCTCTTCCAACTCTCTCCCCCCTCTCCATTTACTTACACAAATCTCGCAGAAACACTAAGCAGCAGTGCCCGCACTACCAATCCTTCTGTTATGCCACATCTCTCAGCTTACATATTCCTTCGCTCTTTCTTTTACTCTCCACGTTTCTGCCTCTTTCACTCTCTCTTCCAACTCTCTCCCTCCTCTCCATTTACTTACACAAATCTCGCAGATACCCCAAGCAGCAGTGCCCGCACTACCAATCCTTCTGTTATGCCACATCTCTCAGCTTACAGATTCCTTCGCTCTTTCTTTTACTCTCCACGTTTCTGCCTCTTTCACTCTCTCTTCCAAGTCTCTCCCCCCTCTCCATTTACTTACACAAATCTCGCAGATACCCCAAGCAGCAGTGCCCGCACTACCAATCCTTCTGTTATGCCACATCTCTCAGCGTACAGATTCGCACTTTCTTTTCCTCTCAACGATTCTGCCTCTTTCACTCTCTCTTACAACTCTCTCCCCCCTCTCCATTTACTTACACAAATCTCGCAGATACCCCAAGCAGCAGTGCCCGCACTACCAATCCTTCTGTTATGCCACATCTCTCAGTTTACAGATTCCTTACCACTTTCATTTACTCTCCACGTTTCTGCCTCTTTCACTCTCTCTTCCAACTCTCTCCCCCCTCTCCATTTACTTACAGAAATCTCGCAGATACCCCAAGCAGCAGTGCCCGCACTACCAATCCTTCTGTTATGCCACATCTCGCAGCTTAGATTCCTTCGCTCTTTCTTTTACTCTCCACGTTTCTGCCTCTTTCACTCTCTCTTCCAACTCTCTCCCTCCTCTCCATTTACTTACACAAATCTCACAGATACCCCAAGCAGCAATGCCCGCACTACCAATCCTTCTGTTATGCCACATCTCTCAGCTTACAGATTCCTTCGCTCTTTCTTTTACTCTCCACGTTTCTGCCTCTTTCACTCTCTCTTCCAAGTCTCTCCCCCCTCTCCATTTACTTACACAAATCTCGCAGATACCCCAAGCAGCAGTGCCCGCACTACCAATCCTTCTGTTATGCCACATCTCTCAGCTTACAGATTCGCACTTTCTTTTCCTCTCAACGATTCTGCCTCTCTCACTCTCTCTTACAACTCTCTCCCCCCTCTCCATTTACTTACACAAATCTCGCAGATACCCCAAGCAGCAGTGCCCGCACTACCAATCCTTCTGTTATGCCACATCTCTCAGTTTACAGATTCCTTACCACTTTCATTTACTCTCCACGTTTCTGCCTCTTTCACTCTCTCTTCCAACTCTCTCCCCCCTCTCCATTTACTTACACAAATCTCACAGATACCCCAAGCAGCAGTGCCCGCAGTACCAATCCTTCTGTTATGCCACATCTCGCAGCTTAGATTCCTTCGCTCTTTCTTTTACTCTCCACGTTTCTGCCTCTTTCACTCTCTCTTCCAACTCTCTCCCCCCTCTCCATTTACTTGCACAAATCTCGCAGATACCCCAAGCAGCAGTGCCCGCACTACCAATCCTTCTGTTATGCCACATCTCTCAGCTTACATATTCCTGCGCTCTTTCTTTTACTCTCCACGTTTCTGCCTCTTTCACGCTCTCTTCCAACTCTCTCCCCCTCTCCATTTACTTACACAAATCTCGCAGAAACCCTAAGCAGCAGTGCCCGCACTACCAATCCTTCTGTTATGCCACATCTCTCAGCTTACATATTCCTTCGCTCTTTCTTTTAACAACTATCCCGATTACACATTTCCCTCCCCTGTCCTGAGACCTAAAATCCTGCCCATTTTTATATACACTATCTTGAACCCCCCCCTCCACCGCCACCCACTGTCCCTAAAACTACCTCGACTCTGATGGCGCGAGATTACCAGTTTAGGATATTTCTAAGCACCATACTCACCTGGGCCCATAATCTTACACACCTTTAACATGGTAATCTATTTCTCCTGCCTATCAGGATTTTAATTATCTTATTATGATATGTACCTGTACAGCATAACTTACCAAAATCTATGCCACTTTTTATTCCTCTAATGGCGCCCGCAGAGGACAGCTGAAGCCCTCTGACAGACAGTGCAAACATTTCAAAAGCATCATCACAACAAATCACACTCACACCCAATGACACCCTCACCCCTCAGCCTCACACACCCTCACTCATCATCACCCTACCTAACACCCTCACACCCTCAATCACACTCAGATCATCACACACCATCACTCACTCACCAACACACCCTCAACCACAACTTCAACTCCATCTCACTCACAGACCCTCACTCACCCTCACACACCATCACTCAACATCACCACCTCACCCTCACACCCCCTCACACACCCTCACACACCCTCAACCCTCAGAAACACTCACCCTCAACATTCAAACTCGCACACCCTCACTCACCTTCACACCCTCACAAAAATCACTCTCAGCCTCACTCACCAACACCTATCATGACACACTCTCACATCCCCTTACCCTCACCCCCTCATCCTCACACACACTCACACCCTCACTCATACTAAAACGGTCACACTCAATCACCCTCACACACCATCACACACCCTCACACCCCCGGACCATCACATCCACTAACGCTCACACCTTCCAAGTCCACCTTCAAACTACACCCTATAACTACAATACCACCCTACAACTCTACCCTCCAAATATAACTCCACCCTCCAACTACACACATAAATAGCGTTAGGCAACATTTATTTTAATAAATACAAATCGGATAACACACTTGGAGCTATTCAAAACTTAAAACAATGCAACGCAAGGACAGTGCATCAATTAGTACACATAAATGCTGAAAGAGATTGTAAAATAAAACCATTTTTTAACATATAACATAAATGCACAAAAAATAGGGAAACATCTGAATACACAGCAAATACAACACGTTAAAAGTGGACAAAGCCATCAAAAGGACACCAATTCACAACATAAAGCACTTACTAAAGTAAGGGAAAATAAACCATTAAACCATGCCGGAGTAATTCAAAAACACAAACAAAGTGCGTAATCACAAAAGCACGAGCCTTCACAGCCTAATTGCAATTCAGCAAAAAATACAATAAAGTATTCCACTCTAAGTAAGCAAAGGAATGTAAAAAATTCATTAAGGTATGCGAATCAATAAGGGAAAGAAGATGTCTACAAGCAACAACTTAAGTCCAATAATAAACGGTCTAATACAAAGACAAATGTATATAACAAATACACGTTTAAAAAATCATCAGTCACAAGATGGATGAACTTCCACATTGTTAGTACATCTGGTTATAGACAGTGACCATAAACATGCAAAGGTACACGGAACAAAGCTTACTTAACAAGGACCAGAACATTTATAACTGGCTTCTCACTAAAACTTTCAGGAAAACATCCCATCAGTAAGGATTAAAATTGACTTTTACGCAACTAGAACACAATATTTACATACCCTAAATTAAAAATATCACGAACATTATTACATACAATTACAAAATAGCAGTTTGTAAAAAGTTTAAATTGTACACATTAAATAACAGTACTTCTTATTTATACATAAATATACTCGAAACGAAATAGCCCTTCTAAGTGCTAAAATCATTTCATGTACGTAAAATAACGAACAGCAGCTACAAAATAATGAAATTAGAGTTGTCGCTAACATATACATTATATATCAACAAGAAAAACACTTAATTAAATTTAATTTACATAAATAAATGACAATAATTACAATCGCTAACAAAAAAATTCTATATTTATATAAACACACTCCTAATAATTAATTACTTTGTACATACTATGGATACTACATTTAATTAGATAACAAAACACTTACAAATAATATCTTACCTGTCAAACGACGCAGCAACACCACACGAACAAGCACACGCCATCCGCGCCCGAAGTTTCTCGATCTTCTGGGCATTTCCACCGTTGACGTAAGCAAATCGGAACGCTACGTCAAAAACGTAGCGCTCCGATTGGCTAAAAATAAACGTCAATCAAAAACAATATTTAACAATACAAAAAAAAAACTAGAACGCTAATGTAGGTAGCGTCAAGGACACGCATTGCGTCCTCCATTTTACAATTATTCACTTACATACGGGAGTCAACAGACACAAAACACACACATAACACAACACATATTACAAAACACACACATTTACATTACATACAAAATAAGACAAGGCACTCACTCTCACTCACCCTCACTCACCCTTAACCCCTCACCTTCACTCACACTCAACCCCTCACCCTCAATCACCCTTACTCTCACTCACCCTCACTCACCCTCAACCCCTCACCCTCACTGACCCTCAACACCTCACCCTCACTCACCCCTCACCCCTCACCCTCCCTCAACCCTTCACCCTCACTCACCCTCACCCTCAACCCCTCACCCTCACTCACCCTCACTCTCCCTCACTCACCCTCACTCACCCTCAACCCCTCACCCTCACTCACCCTCACTCACCCTCAACCCCTCACCCTCAACCCCTCACCCTCAACCCCTCACCCTCAACCCCTCACCCTCACTCACCCTCACCCTCACTCACCCTCACCCTCACTCACCCTCAACCCCTCACCCTCCAACCCCTCACCCTCACTCACCCTCACTCACCCTCACTCACACTCACCCTCACTCACCCTCACTCACCCTCAACCCCTCACTCACCCTCACTCACCCTCACCCACCCTCACTCACCCTCACCCTCACTCACCCTCACTCACCCTCACCCTCACTCACCCTCACTCACCCTCACTCACCCTCACTCTCCCTCACTCACCCTCACTCACCCTCACCCTCACTCACCCTCAACCCCTCACCCTCACTCACCCTCACTCACCCTCACCCTCACTCACCCTCACCCTCCCTCACCCTCACTCACCCTCAATCCCTCACCCTCACCCACCCTCAACCCCTCACCCTCAACCCCTCACTCACCCTTCACACCTCGAGTCACTCACCCTCACCACCACCCTCAACCACACCACACCACCCACCCCACCCTCACCCCACTCACCCTCACCCCTCACCCTCACCCTCACACACCCTCCACCAACTCCCACCACAACCACTCACCCTCACCCACCCCACTCACCCTCACCCTCACTCACCCTCACTCACCCTCAACCCCTCACCCTCACTCACCCTCACTCACCCTCAACCACCCTCACCCTCACTCACCCTCAACCCCTCACCCTCACTCACCCTCAACCCCTCACCCTCACCCTCACTCACCCTCAACCCCTCACCCTCAACACCTCACTCACCCTCACTCTCACTCACACTCAGTCACCCTCACTCACCCTCAACCCCTCACCCTCACTCACCCTCAATCACCCTCACCCTCACTCACCCTCACCCTCACTCACCCTCAACCCCTCACCCTCAATCACCCTCACCCTCAATCACCCTCACCCTCACTCACCCTCAACCCCTCACCCTGTGCCAGCGTGATAATCACCTCTCCCACCCTCAACCCTCCACCCCTCACCCCTCACCTCCACCACCCTCAATCAACCCCACCACCCCACCTCACTCACCCTCACTCACCCTCACCCCTCACCCTCACTCACCCTCACCCACCCTCACCCTCACACCCCTCACCCCCACCCCCTCACCTCACCTCACCTCACTCACCCTCACCCATCACCCTCACTCACCCTCACCCTCACCACGCCTCACCCTCACTCACCCTCAACCCCTCACCCTCACTCACCCTCAACCCCTCACCCTCACCCTCACTCACCCTCAACCCTTCACCCTCAACCCCTCACTCACCCTCACTCTCCCTCACCCTCACTCACCCTCAACCCCTCAGCCTCACCCTCACTCACCCTCACCCTCACCCTCACTCACCCTCAACCCCTCACCCTCACTCACCCTCACCCTCACTCACCCTCAACCACTCACACTCACTCACCCTCACCCTCACTCACCCTCAACTCCTCACCCTCACTCACCCTCAACACCTCACCCTCACTCACCCTCAACCCCTCACCCTCACCCTCACTCACCCTCAACCCCTCACCCTCAACACCTCACTCACCCTCACTCTCACTCACACTCAGTCACCCTCACTCACCCTCAACCCCTCACCCTCACCCTCACTCACCCTCACTCACCCTCACCCTCACTCACCCTCACCCTCACTCACCCTCAACACCTCACCCTCAATCACCCTCACCCTCACTCACCCTCAACTCCTCACCCTCACCCTCACTCACCCTCACCTTCACCCTTTCACCCTCAACCCCTCACCCTCACTCACCCTCAACCCCTCACACACCCTCAACCCCTCACCCTCACTCACCCTCAACCCCTCACCCTCACTCACCCTCACTCACACTCACTCACCCTCACTCACCCTCACCCTCACTCACCCTCACTCACCCTCACCCTCACTCACCCTCACTCACCCTCACTCACCCTCACCCTCACTCACCCTCACTCACCCTCAACGCCTCACCCTCACTCACCCTCAACCCCTCACCCTCACTCACCCTCAACCCCTCACCCTCACCCTCACTCACCCTCAATACTTCACCCTCAACCCCTCACTCACCCTCACTCTCACTCACTCACCCTCAACCCCTCAGCCTCATCCTCACTCACCCTCACCCTCACCCTCACTTACCCTCAACCCCTCACCCTCACTCACCATCACCCTCACTCACCCTCAACCCCTCACACTCACTCACCCTCACTCACCCTCAACTCCTCACCCTCACTCACCCTCAACACCTCACCCTCACCCTCACTCACCCTCAACCCCTCACCCTCAACCCCTCACCCTCACTCACCCTCACCCTCACTCACCCTCAACCCCTCACCCTCAACACCTCACCCTCAACCCCTCACCCTCACTCACCCTCACAACACATATTGTGTTACAATAGGTGTCACATTTGCGAAAGATAAAACTATCTAGAGATGTAGCATAACGACGAGAGCTGCCATATAAGTAACGTAAATACAAAACATGTTGCATTCAAAATGCTATAGGTGTCACATTTGCGAAAGTTATAACTATTGGCATTGTAAAGGACAAAGCCATCAATTTAGCAATTTTAACAACGAAAAAATAAATAAATTATGTCATTTACAAGACCAATAACTACAAATTTTCTAATGCGAGGCCTATTGCATTCCAACCCCACTCATCCACGCAACGCCACTCACACACGCAACGCCACTCACACACGCAACGCCACTCACACACGCAACGCCACTCACACACGCAACGCCACTCACACACGCAACGCCACTCACACACGCCACTCATCCACGCAACGCCACTCATCCACGCAACACCACTCATCCATTTGCAAAACGAAAAATGTCAAACTCTTCTATTGCGAGACCTATTGCATTTTCAATGCTTGTTACTCTTTCTAAGTGTGCTGCATTCTGCAGCACTTGTAGAAAGAGGAAAACATGTCAATGTTGTGCAGAAAAACGTCCCTTCCTCACCATGCAGACCCCTTTGCACCATTTATTTATTTTATTTATTTGGAGAGTTTTATAAAGCGCGAACAAGATCCTAGCGGATATCAGAGCGCTGTACAGAACAATAAATGTTACTTATACAGGAAATAGAAATAGATACAAATAAATGTACATAAAATATAGTAAAAAGCAGCATAGTTAGATTTAGCATCAATAAGTATCTTGTAGTTGAGAGCGCGAAAACATCTCATTACAAGGTTTCAGCAGACCCTAGTCATGTGTATTTGGCCATGAGGATGGATTTAACTTCCTTTTTAAAAGAAGTAGTGGACGGGTAAGTCCGGTTTTTGGGGGTAAGGCGTTCCAAATTCTGGGTGCCATCCCAGAGAAGGATCTGTTATAAGTTATTTTCTTCTGGAATTTTTGTGGTTTCAGAAGTAATTTTTTCGCATTTCTTGAGGATCTGGACCCACCAGAGATCGTCAGTTTCTGTGCCAGGTAACTGGGTGTCTTTTGATGTAGGGCTCTGTGTGTCATGCACGCAATTTTCAAATGAATTCCCGCCTCTAGGGTAGCCAGTTCAAGGATTGAAGGTCCGGGGAGATGTGGGAGCTGCGTTTAGATCCAGTTATGAATCTTGCTGCGGCGTTGATTGAGGCTCTGAGAGGTGCAATTGATGCTTTGGGTAGGCCACATAGGGAGACACAACCGTATTCCACTCTGGGTATAACCAGAGCTTGAACTGCCTGCTTAAAGTCATTGTGTGGTAGGAAGGGTTTCAGTTTCCTTAATGTGTTTATCTGGAAGTTAGCTCCCTTTGTGGCATTGCTGATGTGTTTTTGCATGTTAAGGTTACTGTCTAAAGTTATTCCAAGCGACTTCGCTGAGTCCACAATGGTAGGTTGTACGTTAAACGCCGTGATATGTTTGATCAAGTTTTGCATTTTCGGGATTTGAGCTGGCAGAGCTATTAGTAGGAATTCAGACTTGAGGGCGTTCAATTTAAGATGATTTTCTGCCAGCCAAGTTTGGGTATTCCTAAGAGCTGTGTTAAGTAATTTGATGTCCTCTAGGGTGTGTATCTTGAGGTATAGCTGTGTATCATCTGCGTACATGTGATATTGCACGTTAGAGGATTGTAGAATTTCGGTGAGAGGTTCCAAGAAGAGATTAAACAGTGTTGGGGATTGTACGGATCCTTGCGGTCCCCCCAGGGTTATTGGGACGGGCTTGGACAGGTTGTTATTGACTTTGAATTGTTATGTCCGGTTTTGGAGAAAAGAAGTGAACCAGCTCAGCACTACACCAGATAGGCACATTCTGTGTTTCAGGAGGTCTAACAGATTCTCGTGCTTGACCGTGTCAAAGGCAGAGGAGAGGCCAAGTAGGATGAGTAGGCAAGATCTATTTTGGTCGAGTATTTGCAGCGCATCGTCGATGATGTGTGTCATGGCTGATTCTGTGCTATGGCCAGCACGGAAACCTGACTGGGGTTTGTTGAGAAGGTCAAAGTGGTCAATATGTTTGGTTTGCTGTAGGTGCACACATTTTTCCAGCAACTTGGCTACGGTAGGGATATTGGAGATAGGGCGATAGTTGTTTAGGTCTGTGGGGTCAGCCGTGGGCTTCTTAAGAATGGGAGAGACCTGGCCTACTTTGAGGGTGTCTGGGATGCATCCTTGTTGTAGTGAACTGTTTATGATCTTGGACCAGAGAGGTAGAAGTAGTGGAGTAAGGGCTTTGACTGCATTTGCCGGAAGCGGGTCAGAAGCGTGGTTGGCTGGGTTCAATGCACTGAGAATTTTGCCTAAAGCATCTTCGGAGTAAGAGAATGATGACCAGTCTGCCTTATTTTTTGGATTGGACTTTGATGAGAGTTGGCAAGGCGTGGGTCTGGGGGCAAGAGAGGTTAGTGTATTCGGTCTTGCGTATAAGGTTAGATCCTTTAGGAGGTCATTCTTGATGGCGGTGGTCTACAGGGTGAAGAAGGTGGAGAATTCATCACAATTTGGCTGCGAGTTTTAAGAGTTTTGTGGTCATTGGAGTGCCTCCTTAGATTGGGTTTTGATCAGATCAAAGAGTTTTTTGGGACGGTTTCTTGCCAGGTCAAGTTGAAGGCTGAAAAAATCGGCTTTGGTGCGCTTGATCTTGCGGAAATATGCGTTTCTCTTTGTCCTAAGAGTCTTGAGGTGGTTGGTTGATGGTGTTGATGTCCAGATCCGTTCTGCGATTCTGAGTGAGCGCCTGTCCTCGTTGAGTATACCGTTATACCAAGGTTTGGAATCTTTCAGAGAGACTCTTTTTAGTTGCAGAGGTGCTACCTAGTCTATTATTGATGTCATGGTCGAGAGGTAGTGGCTGGTGAGATCGTGAACTGTGGAAGATCCTGCAGGAGGCAACAGTAGGTTGGAACAGGAGAAAGGCAAGTTATTGGGATTACGTTTTTTCAGGTCTCTTTTCCACACTTTTGGTCTTGTGCATTGGGCTGAGTTCAGTTTCACCGTTTCCTTAATGGTGAAAGTGATGATGTGAGGGTCTGACCAGTCGCAGGGTAGGATCGATTCTAGCTGAATGGAGTCTCATTTAGAGATTAATAAGTCCAGAATCGATCCTTTGTCATGTGTTGGGATATTGCAGAATTGCATTAGTTGTAGGTCAGCCAGGAAATTCTTAAGACTGTTCACTGCAGTATCGTTAGGGTCATCCCAATGGAGATTGAAATCTCCTAGGAATATTTGGGTAATTTGTCACCCCGTGTATGATGAAACCATGCCCATGAAGTGTTCGGTGAAGGCGAGGTTCTCACCTGGTGGGTGAAAGATGGTATGCATAGAGCAAACAGGTTTACACTTGCTAGTGATGTTAAGGCACATGTATTCGCATGACTGGAATAATGGGGAGATGGCTCTGCTTACCGAGATATTACTACGGTGTATGCAGGCTATGCCTCCCCCGACTTGTTGGCTCTAGCTCTATCTAGTCTGATGATGTTATAATTGGGTGGAACTAAAATGTCAATGATTGGTGTGGGGGATTCTTTTAGCCAGGTTTCAGTTAGCATTAATAGGTCTGGCTCAAGTGTGAGGATGAGGTCAGCTATGTCCGCTGCATGTCTAACGGCCAATCTGCAGTTTAGAATACATTTGAGTTTGGGCGTGCTGATGGTTGAAGAGGGTTCCTGAGTGAAAGGGATACTTCTAAGGTTGGTGTTTGTGACGCATCTAGTGTTTGGGTTAGAGGTCCTATATGGATTAGGGGGGATAGTAGGAATTAACGATGGTGCGGTAGTGGTAGATTTCCAAGAAGCAGGATCATAAGACCTCAACAGGGAGAGTAAATCGCTCTCTGAGAGCGGAATGGTGTTTCTAATTGGTCGAGATGAATTGTTGTGGGAGGGGACTGAGGACCAGTTGGGACAGTGGGGATTCAGGTTAGTGGTACTTTAGTTTCTGGGCCTACGGATTTTGGGGTGTCTAGTTGTTTTAATACCCCATGGTTGTTTCGCTAAATGAATATTGAGAGCTTGTAGTTCTTCTTTGATTTGGTTCAAAGAAGTTATGATCTCATCAAGTATGCGGTTATGTGCCTGGGGGCGTGCGGTATATGGCTGTGTTATGGGTGTGGGTTTGGATGCGGGTTTGGATGCATGCGATGGGGTCTGGTCTGGTGTATGGTTTGCTGTGTGTGTGAGTGTGGATGGGAAGAGTGCTTCCGGTGGGAGTGTGTGTGTAGAGTGATCTGTTGGATTGGCTACGAGTGGGGAGTGTATCAGTGTTGAGGATATAGCAGTAGGTGCTGGGGACTGACTTGATGTGTGGTATGGGGCAAAAGTGTGCGGGAAGGTAGGGGAGTTATAGGTGTGAATATGTGTGTTTGGTGGTCTGTGGGGGAGGAAGGCTGGAATGATGGTACGGGAAGAGTTATGGATGATGGCGGGTGGGCTGCAGGAGTGAATGTCTGTGTTGTGGAGGAGGATAGCTGGGTTGGTGGAGCGGGTAGAGTTATGTATGGCAGTGGGTGGGTTGTGGGAGTGGGTGGCCGGGGTGAGGGTTTAGGAAGTGTGCTCGGGGGCGAGGTGATAGCAGGGGGCCATGAGTCCTCACAGTCCTCTGGGTGGGGTGTCTTAGAGTGATCTAACAGGTGAAGTAAGGGTGGTGGTTTAGCGTGGGAGGAGTGGTTACTATGGGTGGCGGTGTTAGGGAAGTTTGCAGAGGAGGGAGTGTTAGTGAGGGACGAGCGGGGGTTAATCAAAGGGTCATCAGTTGTAGTAGTTTGGCGGTGAACGGTGTTTGCTGGGGGTGCATAGGATGCTTTGGCTATGTTGAGTTGGGGGTTCGGTGTGGTGGCTTGACGTGTGTTGGCGGGTAGAGGTCTAAATGAAGTGGCGTTGTTGTCGGTAGGGATAGGACGTGTGGTATGTTGAGTATTAGCGGGGGGTGTGGCCTGAGTGGCCGTATGGGATTTAGACACTTGGGGGCATATGTAGGTAGCCGTTTGCGATTTGCAAACGCCGAAATTTGGCGAATTTTGGCGTTTGCAAATTGCAAACGGCGTTTTGATATGTAGGTGCCACTTAGCAAAATAAGGAATCGCAAAAATTGCGATTCCTTATTTTGCTTATAGCATTTAAGGAATCGCAATTTTGCGATTCCTTAAATGCTATGTAGGGGTGCTTTAAAAATTGCAATTTTTGCATAAGGAATCGCAAAATACCACCTACTTCAAGTAGATGGTATTTTGCGATTTCCTTCAAAAATGCATTTTTAAAAAAAATTCAGTGCCATGTGGCGAACAGACATGCCCTTAGGGCATGTATGTGCGCCACATGTACTTACAGGCACATTCCAGGGGTGCAACAGGTGTTCTTTGGACACCCTGGCACCCTTGGAATTGCGTTTCTCAAATTGCAATTTTCACACAGAAAATCGCAATTTGGGATTGTATCCCCATTCATTCCTATGGGCCTTTTGATAAATGAACCATGTGATACTGTGGCCTGTTAAAAACGCTTTGGAATAGAGCACACTGTTTGAAAATGTTTATTCCCAAAGATATTGCCTCCACAAACTTGTCAGGTTTACTTCCGTAAAGTTTGTACTTCTCTTGAATACAAAATTCTGTGGATGGTACAATGGCACATTTCTTTTTTCCTTTTCTCTCCACAAAGAACACTTTTTTTCCTGTGACTATACCCCTTCCCCTATATACCCAATGAAGTTTGTGAGCGTTCTGTTCCGCTTGCCATATTGAAAATATATTTACTCCAGTGCTTGGGTGGAGTAAATCGCCAACCATTTCCATGGTGGGAAAGGAGTTGTAGAGAAGTTTGGAATGGCTGCAAACACACGTTCGTCAGTGCTGACTGTTACGTCACTTTCAGCGAATGCAGGGGCATATTACCAAGCAATAGCGATAATTATCGCTATGCATGGTTAGCGGCTAAAATGATATCACCGCGCACCGACGATTTTTACCGCTGAGATACCTTAATATTATCAAGGTTTATCAAAAAAGCGGTAAAAATCCTGTGAAATGCATGAATATCGCTGAAAAATCAGCAATATTCATGCATTATCGTGACAATGCTCTTAGCCATGTTATCCAACTTCCATTGGATAACATGGCTAAGAACTGCTCTGGGCAGGCGTTAGCTTTTGGAGATATTCGCGCTTAGCGTGAATATTCCCAAAAGTAAGGCTTTGTTGATAATTGGAGATAGCGATATTAGCGACTGTTTCCAGTCGCTAACATCTTGGCACGCCCACTTTGCATGTCATTAGCGATAAATATCGCTGACATGCAAAGTGGGCCCCAAGATGATCGCTATGTCCTACTAGCTGTCGCTAACTGGTGTTAGTGACAGCTAGGTAATAGGGCGATAAAATTATCGCCGCTTTAGCGGAAAATAGTCCTGCTAAGGCGGCGATAATGGCCCTTGGTAATATGCCCCGCTGAGCGCAGATAAACTAAGTTACACCTGAAAATGGCTTTGTGATGCAGCCTCACAATTACTCAGTCACTTACATCTATCTTAGGTAAAGGAATGATACAAAATTAGTTTCGCATATTTTTCAAGTGTCTATGGAAAACTTCAGGCGTGGTTGCTTTTCCACAGTTGTGTGAAAATACTGATTTCTCTAACCTTTTATGTTGTATGCGTAAAGAATGGCTATGATTCAATGCCATTTTGCAGAGAAAAGTTAGCGTTCTTCTCCACACCGCTATTGTGCATAGAAAACAACTATAAACTGTCACATTGCACACAAAAAGCCTGCATATATTTGCCCTTGTGCACAGAAGAGCGCTACAACAGGTTAACTTGCAAAAAAACATTTTGCATGCATTTTCCATCTCAGTTGGTTGCTATTAGAGATACAATGATGTCCTTATGCATTGACAATTATTTTGGAACCGGCAGAGCAGTCTTGTTCCTGGCAGAGATGAAGGTAATCTGGGAAAATTTAATGCATCTGAAAATAATTTATGTATGCCACTAATTTTACTAAGGTGCATAAGGGGACACCATATAAGTGTCAGAAAGTCTACAAAATAATAATAGTTACAGGCTATTGTAACTTATCTTTCTTTTTTATTTAGTACTGCAGAGCCTGACTGGTGTTATAAAAAATACTCAGTTTACTTTGAGCTTGTGGGGAGGGGGTGCAGCCATCAGACTTCAAAGGCTAGAGTTATTCATCACATTTACAATATGTAGCGCCTTAGTTGACTGATTTAAGCCTGTTGATGTTGTAACCACTATACCCTTATCATTATAATCAATTAAAACTAAATCACTGGTTGATTGCCCAAATCCATGTGTGCACCCTACTAACGATTTGGCAACAAAGCTCCAGAACACATAAATCGATACAGCCATACCCCAAACAAATCATACTAAACACTCAATCAATCAATCAATCAATCATTTGTAAAGCGCACAACATACCCGCGAGGGTCTCAACGTGATCGGGGGGGGGCGCTACTGATCGAACAGCCAGGTCTTGAGTATCCTCCTGAAGGTCAGCAGGTATTGGGTCTGTCGTAGGCTCAGTTGAAGGGTGTTCCATGTCTTGGCGGCGAGGTGCGAGAAGGATCTCCCACCAGTGGTTGTTCTTCAGATGCGCGGGACGGTGGCGAGTGAGAGGTCGGCGGAACAGCGTAGCTGTTGTTTGGGGATGTAGAAGGAGAGCTATCTGTTGATGTTGGCTGGGCCAGTCTTGTGGAGTGCCTTGTGTGCATGGGTGAGGAGCTTGAAGGATATCCTCTTGTTGACAGGGAGCCAGTGCAAGTTTCTCAGGTGGGGGGTGATACGGCCGTGGCATGGTGTGTCGAGGATCAGTAGTGCTGATGCATTTTGGATGCGTTGTAGTCGTTTGATCGGGGCTCCCACGTAGAGGGCGTTTCCGTAGTCGAGTCTGCTGCTGACGAGGGCCTGGGTGACTGTCTTTCTTGTATCTGTCGGGATCCATCTGGAGATCTTGCAGAGCATGCGGAGGGTGTTGAAGCAGGAGGAGGAGACGGCGTTGACTTGCTTGGTCATTGAGAGCGTTGAGTCGAGGATGAATCCCAGGTTGCGTGCATGGTTGGTGGGTGTCGGGGCTGCCCGGTGTGCCGCCGGCGTCCAGGAGTTGTCCCAGGGTTGGAGCCGAGGATGAGGACCTCCTTCTTGTCCGAGTTCAGCTTCAGACGGCTGGTCTTCATCCAGTCAGCGATGGCCTTCATTCCTTCGTGGAGGTTGGCTTTGGCGGTGATCGGGTCCTTGGTGAGGGAGAGGATCGGCTGAGTGTCATCGGCGCAGGAGATTATGTTGAGGTCATGCTGTCAGGCTACGTGTGCGAGTGGGGCCATGTAAATGTTGAACAGCGTCGGGCTGAGGGAGGATCCCTGGGGTACGCCGCAGATGATCTTGGAGGCTGTGGAACGGAATGGGGGAGGCGGAAGCTCTGGGTTCTGCCGGAGAGGAAGGAGGTGGTCCAATCTAGAGCCTTGTCTTGGATCCCTGCGGCGCGGAGGCGTGCGTATAGTGTGCGGTGGCAGACGGTGTCGAAGGTGGCAGAGAGGTCTAGGAGGATTAGTGCTTCGGTCTCGCCGTTGTCCAGCAGGGTCCTGATGTCGTCGGTGGCGGCGATGAGGGCAGTCTCGGTGCTGTGGTTGCTGTGGAAACCTGACTGGGAAGGGTCCAGGATTCTGTTTTCTTCGAGGTATCGGGTTAGCTGTCTGTTGCCGGTTTTCTCGATGACCTTGGCTGGGAACGGAAGCAGAGAGATGGGCCGGAAGTTCTTGAGGTCTCTTGGGTCTGCCTTAGGTTTTTTGAGTAGGGCGTTGATCTCAGCGTGTTTCCAATTCTCTGGGAAGGTCGCGGTCTTGAGGGAGAGATTGATGACATTGCACAGGTGGGGTGAGATGGAGCTGCTTGCTCTGTTGAAGATGTGGTGCGGGAATGGGTCTGACGGAGAGCCGAGTGGATTGAGCGCATGGTCTTGATGGTGTCATCGATGCTTACGCTGGCCCAGGCTAGCAGGGGGTTGTAGTCGATGGGGTATGGAGGGTCTGTTGTGTTGCTGTCTGTTGGGGCTGTCTGGGTGTTGAAGCTGTCGTGGATGTCTGCTATCTTGCGGTGGAAGAAGATGGCGAGGGAGTCGCACAGGGCTTGTGACGGCGGGATGTCGTTGGTGTTGGAGCTGCGGTTGGAGAGTTCCTTCATGATGTTGAAGAGCTCCTTGCTATTGTGTGCATTGTTGTCAAGGTGATCTTTGAAGGAGGTCCTCTTGGCCGCCCTGATGAGGTGGTGGTGGTTGCGGATGGTGTCCTTGTGTGCTGCGTGGCTGTCCGGAGTTTGTTCACTGTGCCATTTCTTCTCTAGTTTCCGGCAGGCTTGCTTGGAGGCTAGGAGTTCTGGGGTGAACCAGCTGGCCCTCTTGCTGGTGTCTCTGTGGGGGGGGGTTTCTTCAGCGGGGCGAGGGTGTTGGCGCAGTCCTCGATCCAGCATCTGAGGCTGTGGGCCCCGTCGTTGGTGTTGGAGGGTTCAGTGTGTGTGCTGAGAGCGAGGTTTGTGTGTAGTTGGTCTTCGGTGATTTTTGCTCCAGCAGCTGCGGGGGATCTGTTGGGTGCAGTGGTGTGTGGTGGGTTTCTGGAAGATGAAGTGGATGCAGCGATGGTCAGTCCAGAGGAGTTCGGTGGTGTGGCTGATGGAGACGTACGGGCTTGAGGAGAAGACGGGGTCGAGCGTGTGGCCGGCGGAGTGGGTGGGCGTTGTGACGAGTTGCTTCAGTCCGAGGTTGGCGAGGTTATCGATCAGGGTTGTGGAGTTGTTGTCGTTGTTGTTCTCAAGGTGAAAGTTCTGGTCTCCGAGCAGGATGTAGTCGGTGGAGGTCAGGGCGAGCATGCTGATCAAGTCGGCGATGGAGTTGCTGAACTGGGGGTGGGTCCGGGGGGTCGGTAGACGAGGGTGACTCTGAGGGTGGAGTTAGGGTCTGTGTGGATCTGGAAATGCATGTGTTTGGCGGTGCTGAGCGCGTTCTCGGTGCTAGTCGAAACCCTGATGCTGTTCTTGTGGACGATGGAGATTCCTACTCCATTGGTGCGGTCTCTGCGCGTGATCTTGTAGCCGTCCAGCATGGCTATGGCGATGTCGGGTGCGGAGGAGTTGTTAAACCAGGTCTCTGTCAGGAAGGCGACGCTCGGGGATGTTGTGTCGAGCAGGTCACAGAGCTCGATGGCATGCTTGCGTGCGGAGCGGGTGTTCAGTAGTATGCATCGGAGATGGTTGGGGTCTTTCTTGGCGGGTGGTTCGTCGGCTCTGAGGCTGGTGTAGCTGCAGTTCCTGCAGGTGAAGGGGCCATGTGTGCGTTTTGGGGTGGCCTTGAAGCAGGTGTGGCTCCGTCCGGAGTTAAGTGCGTGCAGAGTGCTGGCGATGTAGTGGCGGAGGTCGTCGTGGCCGGTGCGGGTGCCAGGGGTTCTGGCGCTGGGAATGGTCCAGGCACGGACGGGTGCAGATGGGCTCGCCTTAGGCACCCCAGTGGCGCGGCCGTGCAGCGGCTGGCATACATGGGGAGGTGGGAGGGAGGAGCAGCTGGGAGGCGGGAGGCGGGGGCAACGAAGGGGCAGTGGGCAGTCAGGGGGGATGGGCCACAGGGGATGCTGCGGCCAGGGCGGAGAGGGACAACAAAGGTAACAGAAGGAAAAGGGCACCAAATCGAGGGTAAAACGAGTGGCAGAGAAGGCAAAAGGGCACAAAAAATGAGTGGAAGAAAGGTCAAAGGGGCACAGAAACAAGGGAAAAATTTGTGGCACAGAGGGCAGAAGGGCACAAAAAAATGAGTGGAACGGAGGGCAGAAGGGCACAAAAAACGAGTTGAACAGAAGGCAAAATGGGCACAAAAATGTGGGAGAAACAAGTGGCAGAGAGGGCAGGAGGGCACAAAAACAAGTGGAACAGAGGGCAGAAGGGCAAAAAAACCAAGTGAAACAGAAGGCAAAAGGGGCACAAAAACGAGGGAAAAACGAGTGGCACAGAAGGCAGAAGGGCACAAAAAACAAGTGGAGCAGAAGGCAAAAGGGGCACAAAAATGAGGGAAAAACGAGTGACACAGAGGGCAGAAGGGCACAAAAAACGAGTGGAACAGAGGGCAGAAGGGCACAAAAATCGAGTGGAACAGAAGGCAAAATGGGCACAAAAACGAGGGAAAAACGAGTGACACAGAAGGCCGACGGGCACAAAAAACAAGTGGAGCAGAAGGCAAAAGGGGCACACAAATGAGGGGAAAACGAGTGGCACAGAAGGCAAAAAGGGCACAGAAAAACCAGAAAAAGGAGTGGCACGGGGCAAAATACAGAATACAGAAATACAGTGGCAGCTAAGAACAGGAGGCAGAACGAGCAGAGAGGCACAGGGGCAGCGAGGGGAACAGAAGGGAAGAAAAAGGGGCACGGACCATGTACAGGCAGCAGGGAAGACAGATAACAGCAGTCACAGACACAACAATGAAAATATAGGCAATACAATAAAAGCAATAAAGCGGAGGATGAACAAACCTACCTACGGCCTACCACTGGCCACCATGAATGAGGCGCAGGTGGTAGCCTGTGGGTGGTGGAGGGCCTCGAACTTCCTCAGCAGAGGCAGCTGGGACAGGGAGGCACAGGTGGTGCTGTGGGGAGGGGGAGCAACCTACCTGGTGGGGTCAAGGGTCGCTCTATTATCGCAAAGTTTTGCTTTACCAAATTTTGCAAAAAGTGTACAAAATTACGTGAAATTTTGCAAGCTGCAACTGAGCAGTGTTGTACATAAAAACTGAGCATGTCCCATTTACTTGGCGTTGCTTTTATCACCCCGGAGTAGAGGGGAGGGTTGTGCAGTGATCGGGGTAGGCAAATGGAACCCCAGAGGTAAGAGATGCAACCCTAAGATGTTACCCCTATTCCCTTTAGGGTTGAGGCTGGCTCACAGGCTTCTTAGTTAGGCTGGGACTTATTGTCTGCCATACGATGAGTGGTGAGGACAGGAGGATGTGGGGATGGGAGGAAAGCATTTGGTGTCAAAGGAAGAGGTGGTCCATTCTGTTTCCGTTCAGCTGCAGGAATCTTGTTGCTGTTTGGGAGGAAGAACAAATTACAGAAAGAGACAAAGAAAAAACTGGAAAAAGGTAAAAAGGCTGTGAGGGGTGGCAATGGCAGACCCTGACACAAATTTGCAAGGAGTGTATATGGCAGTGTGCAAGCCAACTTGACTGTGTGAAGTTACATGGTTAGACATACACAATGTCCCAAGAAACAACAGCGGACCTGTAGTTCAGCACCTCATGCCAGTTCCACTAAGTGATGTTTCTGCGCAGCCAGCCCCAACGCCAGCCGCTGTTTGGTGGCGTTTCTGTGTTCCAGATCAAGAGTTGTTAATGGTGAATTGAGGGTGTGCAGATCAAAGAAGTCCAATAGACAAATAGCAGTAAAAAATATATAAAGTTATTTCTTTTTCAAGTTTTAAGATTCAGCAAATTGAGATGCTCAGCCAACGCGTTTCATTCCTACACTGGGAACTTCATCAGGGCAATGAAAATTTCTGATTAACTGAATCCTAATTATTCTCTTGTGGTTTATACAAGGATTTATATATTGACTTTGACAAAGGGGGAGCACCTACAGTTCGTGTAACACTCACAAGGTCCTTTTCAAGTCAGCACATTCCAGCGTTCATTTTTGTACAATGGCCATTCCAATGGGTTGCTCTGCTGCCACTCCTGGTTTGATGCTTAATGGTGGACACCGAAGCTGGGTGTGCTCTAACCTTTCCCATGGGGGCTCTCCCCTGCCACTCCACGGTGGACCTCCAGCACCAATTAGCACGGCTGTCAGATAGGCTATTCCTATGGTGTACTCCCCCACCATTCCTGGGGCATACCATATGCATGGCTGGTTACGTGATGTCGATTCATACAGGATGCCTCACTGCTACTCCTGCGTTGACGCCTTTGAAATACCCGAATAATGCCCAATACTATGGGTTGCTCCTTTGCTGCTCCTGGGTGGACCCATCATACAATAAAACATGGCTGGATACAGAATGAACAGCATTATGTGCTGCTCCTCTGCCCATCCTCAGAGCCTACACCCATTCCTGAGGATAGCTTCCTGCCACATTTGATTGGATACCTCGAGAACGTAGCATGGATGGTCATATCATATCACGGTTGCACTTGCTGGTAATTCACCGTGGACTCATCAGATCATATACCAAGGCGTATTGTATAATGACCATTCCTCTTGGTTGCCTTTTGCCGAATAGTTCCAGGGGACTCATGACGTGAAAAACACTTTGGGTCAGTCAGAATGAGAAATGAGGAGCAGGCGCTCACCAGAGCTTAATTTGAACTGGTGGTTTCCAGTGCCCGGCATCACCACTTAATTGTCAACACTTGTATCAGTCTGCCACATGATGGCGCTGTCTGTCTAATTTAAAGATGAGCACAGCAACAGTTTTTATTAATTCAATATACATTAACAATGACTACTGTCTGCCGTCCAATCCATTATTATAGCATTGGGGGCCTGGAATAGGCTGAATTGTCACACTTGCAGGAGTGCGATGACTAGCAGTTGTGTTGGTACTTCCATTGAGAGTGCTAGGAGGGGCAATGTGTGGTGTAATCTACAGTGGCACATATTTATTTACAAATTAAGCACTGGCTGCCACTTAGGTACTGTGCCGTGGACTTTCATCCCTACATTTAACACGGCTCCTTATCGCAAGAGGTTCTTTTTCAGAGTCTTATCCTTACAATTTCCACATTAGTGCATTCTGAAAGTACTTGTCATGGTGTTTAAATAAACCCTTGATACTAGAACACCAGAAACCAATAATTGGTCAAATCAGAGCCCAGAAGTGCGCTCATAACATTCTTGTGATCTCTAGTCATGCTGTAACCCTGTGTTTGCTCTTTTAGATATGTTTACTCAATTTTCCCCACCTATCAGCTGTATTTCTGGATCAAAAACACCTTTGTGTTTTTGGAGCTCTATGACAGCAGCTTGTATACCAAAAATACAACAGTGAATGTGTGAAGACTTGAACCCTGTTTTTATCATGTTCATGTGGTCCTATGCAGTACAGAGTTAATCTTCACATGTTCAACCAAGGATGTAACAATATTTTATCATCAAACATGTATGTCGTTTTTTAGTAGTTTGGAGCTTCCAGTTGTGTTGAATTTGCTTGTGATTGTTTGTGGTTCAATTAGGCCCGGTACCCAGAATGCTCAGATTTGTGTATTGGCACATCTCCTAAAAGCGCAACCTCGCTTTCAAACCCTACAAGTGGAAGCGGAATCTTAGGAGACTAATGACCCTAGTATTATATTTATAAATGATTTGAGGATCTTGTCTCCTTCTTCTTAGATGTGTTTTCGCCGAGAGCAACAATTTTCCGTCAAATAATTAAGGTCCATTTACTTGTATTGAGAAAACGCCTATATATACTGGGCTAAAATTCCAAGTATTTTAAAACTTTGCTCCAACAGACCTTTTTCAAGCAAAATCCCTGGTAAGTTGAAGCGTCAATTGTCTTTGATTCTTTTGCTGCACATTTTGATATTTTACATTAAATACTAGTTGAACTTTAGGCTTCACCCGGTGGGTTTCATTTTTAACAAACGTACAACTATCATTTTTGTGTTTCTAGTTGTGCATTTGCCAAGTTGTTGAAGTGTCATAGGTGAGTACAGCACCCTTCTGAGAATGGCTGCAAAGTGTATGGCTGTAGAAGGTCAAACCACAGCTGTCAAGGATGCACTGTACACAAACCATGGGCTGCCCATGCAATAAAAACAGCATTGGTGCTGTACTACCCCTAATTTAAAAGAAAAAGTACAGATGATGAACAGGATTCACCCATAGTCACAGTTCAGGGAAACATCTGTTGTTTTTTTGCTCACCACGCCATTCCAGTTTAGATCTAGCCATATACAAATCCGTCTTGACCCTGCTCCCATGGAATCAGTACAGCACGAACTGCCAGGGTCCTCCCTGGGCCAGAAAAAAAGCATCCTGGGACCAGTTTCAGGGTATCATCCCTCATCAGCCAAGCTAGCTTGAATCCAGTGGCATGGAGAGAATGGGCCCCACATCTGGGCATACCCTTCCCACTTGGGGAAACAAAGTAAAAAAAGAAATACGCAAATGATGGACAGAATGCAAACCAAATCAAACATTTGCTCTCAGTCACTGATCTGGGTGAAAGCCCATTGTTTCTTTTACTCACCACACATCCCAGTTTGGACTCAGCCATATGCAAATCAGTCTTCATCCTGCTCCCTATGGAAGCAGTCCAGCCCGCAATGTCAGGCCAAGTCCTCCCTGGACCAGAAACAAGCATCCTGGGACCTGTTTCGAAGTATCCCCCCTCATCAGCCAGGCTAGCTTGACAAACTGGAAAGGCATGGTGAGCAAAAACACAATAGATTCAACCCAGATCTGTGACTGAGGATGAATGTTTGGTATGTTCAGTATTCCGTCCATCGCCTTCTTTTTTGTTTTGCCCTAATGGGCACACCACCCTCTTTTTAATGAGCTATACAACTGATCACATATGAAGAAATGTCATATACACATTACTTGGGCGAGCCCACACGTCATGCTTGATAACGCCGGACCAGCCTACCTGAACAGCAGACTCAGCTTCTACACCCCCACCCGCCAGATCCGCTCCGCCAGCCTCGCCCTCGCCGCTGTCCCCCGCATCCAACGAACGACCTTCGGCAGCAGATCCTTCTCCTACCTCGCCGCCAAGACCTGGAACACCCTCCCTACCCACCTACGGCAGACCCAAGACCTTCTCGACTTCAGAAGACTCCTCAAGACCTGGCTCTTCGAGCAGTAGCAGCACCCCCCACCCCTCAGCGCCTTGAGACCCTCACGGGTAAGTAGCGCGCTTTACAAGTACTCTGATTGATTGATTGATTGATTGACACTTTCAGCCAGGCCTGGCATTTTAGCAAACACCACATTGTCTTCTGGAGCTTGTAGTTTCCCTTATATCACTATAGCTAGAAGCTCAAAAAGCTTCGGACGCAAAGGGGTGTTAAAAAAGGGGGTGGTAATGGACGGAGCATCTGAACCAATCAAACACTCACACCCAGTCAAAAGATCTGGGTTTGATCCATCACGTTCTTTAGCCCACTCTGCCACCCCAGTTCAGACATGGCTATATGCAAATCAGTCTGGCCCTGTGCCTCATGGGAACAGTCCAGCCCGGACTGCAAAGCCATGTCTTCCCTGGACCGGAAACAAGCTTCCGAGGACCTTTTTCTGGCATTTCAGCCGTCTTCAGCCAGGCTTGCTTGAATCCAGTGGCAAAGTGAGCAAGGGACTCACGTCTGAGCATACCCTGCCACACTTATGGCGGCCAAAAGCAAAGGGGTGATGGCACATGGCAGGGGGCCCTATGGCATCCATGCATAAACTGCACGAAAGAGTTTGTGAAAGACATAAGAAAGTTTGTCAAACTACTCACTTCCTGGTAAAGCTCTCAGCCGTAAATATTTACTGTGGGTGACGCGACTATTATTTCATGATTATCTCGAGAAAGACACTTAGAGTCTTTCATGTTAATCCACCCTTAAGGATTCCTTAATAGATTTCTAATTTTTTGCAGGATGCGCCGAGGCAATTTGAATTTTTTATATACAGGGATGTGCATTATGTTTTCCTAAAATGGAGACATTATGCCTCTGATGAAATCTGTCTTGAGTAAATGGGGTTCTATGGAGGTTACTTTAATCACTTTCATGGCAGTTCGAGGTATTTTGCATCTTATTTGCAACAAAAGGGCCTCTAATTACCCGCAGAGAGCATAGCAATGAGCTGCTTGCTGCTGAAGTACTGCTGCTTCCTGCAGGCTGCTGACGGGAGCTGACAGGCCCATAAATGTCAGCCATGAAAAGGCCAGGAGCCCTGACAGCCTAACCACCTCTGCTGACCTGCCCTGCAGGGGGCACTAATGGCTGCCTGAGTGGAAGCACTTTGTTGCGCTCACTTTTTTAATAATCACTCGTCTGGGAGACAGGTGAGTCACCAGGCTGCTAAGTGTGTGACTCCTGCTGCCGGTGCTCGCCTTTTTATCATCTGCACGCTGGGGTTTGTGGCCTACATTTGTAATTTGAGAAGAACTACAATTCCCGGCATGCAATGTATAGGCTAAAATGCCAGGACCGGTTCAAGATGTCATAAATTACCTGGGGCCCGCTTGGCAGCTGTAGGCCTTGCTGCTCAAGACAGAGACTTCCAGGAGGAGGTGGTGGTGGTGGTATAGAAGAGCAGACCATCGTATACAATAAAATCAAGCACATCTCATGAAAAGAATCAAAGAACTCATAAAGAAAGCACTGGTGAGCGGAATTTGCGTAGTCGTGCTACGCAAAGCTTCGCAAAATGGTAAAAAATCTGCGAGTATGCAAAAGTTCAGCAAACTCACGGAATTGCTTGTTCTGCCCGCTCGTGATGCTTTTTTCCTGTTCGCGAACACTGTTTGCGTGCTCGGGGGGAAATATCTTGCGAACACGCATTTTGAAAGTGGGAACAAGCGAAAAATTCTGTGAAGCCGTGGATCGCGGAGTTTTTGGCAATTCCGCTTTCCCCACGGAACGCTAAATTACCCACATGTCGCAACGTCCGCAAGCAGAATGGAATTTACTGCCCAGGCCTAGAAAGCTGTAGGCCCTAGCGGATGCTTGTGCTGATAGAGATTCGTGGTTGACATTATAGTGCTTAGAGCATCGGGGTTCTATGTGCAATGTTATTCTATCGAACAGGCTCCCCCAGTCTGGTGGCTGAGTGGACTAATTTGTCCACGCTAGTGGCCTGTATTTGGCCTCATGGTCACAGGTTCAAATCCCAGTGGGTCCACTCAGCCTTTCATCAAAGTTCAAATCCTGGTGGATCCATTCAGCTGTTCATCCTTCTGAGGTCGATAAAATGAGTACCATTGACTTGGGGAACAATAAACAACTGTCATTCAGCGACAAGATACCCTGGAGTGAATGTAAGATTCGTAATTGCACATGTTATGTATCCAAGACTCGATAGGTTTTGATTCCCTCAGGTATGGTTGCATGTCAATAAACTCTGCTCCCAGGCTCTAGGCTGTGAAGTATCAGGAGGAAGGATGAATATAGGAATGAATCCTAAAGGCTATGATCTGTCTGCCCTTTGCCCTAATTTCTCCAAGTGCTATATTGTATATGGATAGTGTAGTGGGTGTGTGCTAAAACTGCGGTAAATGGGCCGACACCCTACAAAGACACTCCTAAAACGAGAAGTGGGGAGTAGAAGCAAGCAGGAAAGGCCAAGGGGGGTTCGTAGAAGACATCACACAGCTGGACAGCTTCTCTGGCTAACAGAGACTTCGGAGCTGTAATGAGAGATACCAGGGCACAGTACAAGGGACCATTTGAGGTTCCAGGAAGTTCAAAGGCTTATGGAAACTGGGATGGATCCCATTAGGGGACATGCAAGTGCCCAAAAATACCTCAGGCACCTGCAACTTGGAAACAATTTAACAGAGTCATGATTTTCATGGTACATGAGCCCGCATGGATTTTGGGGTACCCGCTGGGGTAACTGGCAGTCATGGGACACAAGGGGAACCCTGCATTTGAATTACAACCTTTATCCTAACAACTTCGGAACCATATGATGACTGCACCAATGGTTTTGGGGTGGGTGTGACCAGACCTAAGCTGCAGCCCACTGGAGAAATGAGGGGGACAGTAAAGAACCTTTCGGGGTCAGGACGAGGTGACCCTGAAACACGGACTCACCAGCAACAACAAGCACTTGGTGTCTCTGTAGCGTTCTAAGACAGGTTGAATATATGATGTTACTTAGCAGACCATTACTTCGCAAGTTTTTTCTACAATATTTTTACATCGCAAATACCATTACAATGCAAGATTTAACTGCTCATGCTTTCAGTTCGCAAATACATTTAAAAGTACTAAATATGCATTTACTTCACATTATAATACTTAATATACAACTTCTACGCATTTTTGACTCTTTTACCCTTACTATCATACACATTACCCTACACCACCCAAACACCACTACACTACCCTAAAACACTACCCTACACTACACGAATGCCACAACACTATCCTAAACCCAAACACACTACTCAACACTACATAAACACAACCCTAAAGCCTAAAAGACAACCCCCTGCATGATCACTACCCTAAACCCAAATACAATACTCTACACTACATAAACACAACCCTAAAACCTAAAAGACAACCCCCTGCACGACCACAAAAACTACACAGCCCACTTGCCTCTCTCTCCTCGTTGTCCCTCACTTCACCGCGCTTCCTCTCTTCTCCTGCTTCAGGCGTTGTCAGAGCTGCACTTTCCAAACAACTATGTGAATAGTCAGTGCTAAGTAAAAAATGTGTAGTAATGGTAAGTCGTAGTAGTGGCCGCAAAGTAATGGTAGATTGCCCTAATGCACCACTTTAGGGGTCTGTGTTTAACCTCATGGTCACAGGTTTACACAGCCTTCCATCCATGTGTACAATTGAGTTGGGTAACAATAAACATCTGTTATTCAGTGCCAAGATACCCTTGGGTAAATGTGTGCTTTATATACACGTGTTATGCATGGGGACAGCAACAAGAAGTGACCTGGTCTGGGTCATCATTCACTGCACTGGTGGTGAGGAGCCACAAGCTAAACACAACATAATGGCCCCTGAGGGCCAGTCCTTTTCCAAAACCAATGGCACGAGCTGGAGAGCAGGACCAACCCTCACAGCAAGCTGTCCTCATATTTGGACTCCTCAAGAAACAAAATCAGAAGGAGGGTCTTTCATACATTTCCCATGGTCTTTTTGATAGGGGGAAGTGAGAGTGACAAATGTTTTTTTTAAATTTTAATCTTTAACACTTTAATATATTGCACATGCACTGAATAGTTTGAGGGCATTTTACATTCAAAGAGCACCTAAGCTATACATTAGCACCTAAGCTATACATTAACATGATAGAATGGTGTAGTACATCAACACTGAAGAATTTGGAGAAACGCATTTCAGGAAAAAATAGAAGTGGATAAATAAGCTACACCCAAAAAGTCCATAATAAGAGGAGGAGGAGGAGAGGAGCGTAGAGGGGGAGAACGACCTGAAAAGAAGATCCTGGAAGGGTTCAGAAAGAAAAGGCAAAATGAAGAGACATGTGGAAAAGGACCGAGACCGCTAGAAAGGGTGAAGTTATAGGGGAGTAATCGGCTGTCAAATTGATATAAAGTGAGAACTAAGAAAGATAGTAGCAAGCAAAGTCTGGTGATAGAACAGTGGATGAAAGAGACAGGGTAAAGTGACGAAGGTCTGATGAAGAACAGCTACAGTGGATTAACAACGCAGCAGCAGAGATTAGCTGAAGAAGAGAAGAATCAGAAGGGATTTAGAGTGGATGGATCTAAAGCGATGAGGCCTCACGGACTGAGTATATGGTGTGTTCAGTTCTAAGGCCATCTCGACCAGAGTTCCACAGGAGAGTTGCAGCTCCAGAGGATAACGAATGTAGGGCGTCTGTTGTTATGAAACACGGGATTTTAAACAGGAAGCTGTTTTTTCTCCATGTGCCTTTCAAGCTGCCTAATAGTTTCAGGATGATGAGGAGATAAGATGGGGAGTTGGGGCAATCTTGTTTATATACAGGCACCCCAATTAAATTGTATTCATCTCTCAAGGAGAAGCCAGTGCACATTGCTGAGATTGGGTTGATGTGGTCAAACTTTTTATCACATTCAGACCTGGGACCTTTGCTATTAATTCAACTGCTTGAGGAGAAGGTAGGGCCTTGATGTTGCGTGGTCTGGTGTGGGGTTGAGTCTATCACTCCCTGGATAGGGAGTGGGAAGGCCAAGGTTTGTCCAGTATTTTCCTTACACACACCACTCCATCTCCCAAAAATATATTGCACATGTTTCTAATGCTGGCACTAAAGTCCTGGTGGGGTTGCAAAGTCCTTGTAGGATGTTGGCTGTGCAGAGCCTCCACGCATGAAACTAAAACCTGCTCTCTACAGGGAATTCCAGATCACTGTGTGCGCAACATGTCATATTTGTTCTTCATTGGGTGAACGTGTGAAGGCAGCCGATATTGTGTGGCACACTGTGGTGCTATGGGAGTTTGCAAGATGAGAAGAGCTAGCAGTAGAATGGAGAACAGCTTGGATTGTGGTGGACTAGCTAGAACAGCATAACCAAAGTCTAATCATGACAAGACACATGCTCAAGAGGATATAATTGGAGGCCTCCAGGTCTGGCATCTCAAGTAGGGCTATGGTCAGTTGACCGACCTACCCGCGCAGTCAAAATGTTTTTCAACTGCTGCTCTTACTGGACAAGTTTCTGGCAAGAATATGGATTGTAGCCAAGAACTCAAAGGCTACTGGAGCTACTTTATGGTCTCCGTGGGACAAGGCCCATGGGCACCTGCTTGTATGACATGGAACGTGTCCTTGAAGCACACAGCACACAAGCTTTGTGCACACAACATGTTAATACAATCATACACCACAGCTCAGCTGCCGTAATGTATCGGCCTTCTCCTCGCCTGGTACAAGAGGGCCCTAGAAACCATCCACTGTAGATGTGTACATCCCCCATCCAGCACAGCCTTAACCTCTGCTTTGAAGCGTCTCAATTTCATGGATCGTCCGAGAAGGAAGTAAATGCTGAATCTTACACCGATGACTTCCAAATATCTTTGCTTCTGTTGGCTATTTCGACGATTGCTGATTCTAGAAGGGGACACATCCCTTTGCCACCTTCATTGTGACAGTTCCATTCTTACCTTAATTCTTACATTTTGCGTCATTTGGAGCATCAGCAAATAACACTTGTTTATTTGAAGACCTTACAATCATTACACGTCGAAAGGTATTCAAAATTTGTGACAATTGGATTTCTTGGAAAATCTTTCAATACATTTGAACTATGTTTGAATGGGTTTGATCAATTCTGTGCACAATCACAATTTATTGTATGGTCCTTTGCTAAATCTGTATCACACACACTTTATCGTTGCCTTTAAGTTTTACACTGAGTGATCAATTGACAACTTAACATTTTCCTTCCCTTGATATAAATACTATGGATTGAACTATACAGCCTCATGCCTCTAACAGGGCCATTGTCTGTGTTTAAGTGCATTGAGTGCCTAATTTGATTCCTACTATTTTAACATTAATTGATGTTCAGCTAATAATTAACTAACCTCGCAAGCAACAATAGTATCATGAGACAACATCTGAATTTAGTGACTGACTAATTAGTGCTGGCCAAGCCACTAATTCAGTGCTGGGAGCCGAAACTCAGCCAAGTCATGGATCTGGTTGTGTTCCACCATAATATTGTTTCAAAACTATCGATTGATGAAAATACCTTATGAAACATAACTTGAATTTAACAATATCATGGGACAGAATACGGAAGGTAAGACTATTAATATATTAAGTACTTATATTGATTTTTTTATATAATTATATTTTATATTCTTACATTTTTGTTGTGTTTTATTAGTGTATATTAAAATTCTTCATATTATAATGTTACGTTTGTCTAATTATGTTTTAAATTAGTTTCGTTTGTTCTAGCTTCTGTATTATTTTTAAAGGTTTATTTTGTTGTTATATTATTATTTATTTCATTTCTTGGCGGGTTGGGCTTATTAGGGCGCAAATTGGGAAGTTTTTAAATATTTATTTTTTAATTGTTTAAAAACGGTTTATTTATTTTATATCTTTTAATTTGTTAATGTGATTATTAGAGCATTTTAATTTTAAATGAATTGCTAGATACCACATAAGTTAGTTATATGTTTAGTTTTATTTGACATTAGGATTTTAATGCAAACGTTTATAGGTGCTGTTTCTGCCCCTTTAGGCCTGTTTCTATGGATTGCGAAGGGGCCGGTGCTCCACGGCGCAAAGTGATTTGACTCAGCGCTTGCGTCAAATTTCAGAGCAAAATTGTTTTTGTTGATCACTGCTGCCATTTCTGCCTTGCAAGGTGCGCGTGCCGATACGTGATGTAAATCAAGACCCTCGTTTCAGCAGACAGTTCTGCTTTCTGTTGATTATTTTCAAAATGTTGCAAAGTTCAAGAAACCAGCAATGCTTTTAAAAAAAAATTAAAAATCAAGAAGTTTCTAAAATCTTTTTCCTGTCACACTAGGACTGAATGATATGCGCGCGTGCTTTTAAAGTAAAGGGTCTGAGCGCGAGGATTACATTTAATGCCCCATGTGCGAGTCTCGGGGTCTTCCGTCGAATCTGGTATGTAAATCAGGCATGTCAGCGCGCGGATTGCTTTACATCCCGCTTTGTACTAATTATGTCTCAGACAGGCTGCGCTCCATTGAGGGGGGCCCCCCTGTACTTCTGCGTCCCAAAATCTGGAAAAGCTGCCAGGCAGACGGCGAAGTAGGCGGCGAGAATGACGTTTGCAAGGAGATTTGCGTAGAAAATGTCCTTTGCATATTTCATCCGAAAATGTATTTTTCAGCAATGCGGATTAAGTGTATTTTTACAGAGTTTGCTAATCTGCTCAGGCAGTTTCTTTCTTTATCCCGCCTCCCTTAGACACCCTCACACAAATGTTGGGGTGGACGCGGGCACGAGCGCAGCGGAGGCCTAATCGAAAATAGAGAACCAAAAACCGAAAAGAGGATTGCAGCGTTCGGATCTTGAAGCCTCTGGTCGTATTACTCAAATGTGTCTAAGATTTGATTTACACACACTCCCTGGTTCAATATATGCAATTAATATGTGTAAGCCTCTAATGCGACACGTCAGCTTAGGTTTATGATGCGCACTGGGGGTTAGGGTAGTTTTTCAGGCTCAGTAAGTCATATGTTCTTTAATATTCTATCCAATGTGACTCAGACTAGCTGCTAACAATATTATTTCGTTTTTTTACTACACTAAAATGTTTCTGGGAGTTTATGGTCCGGGCCTTGTATTGGGTCCCAATGCCAGCATAGGGTGTTCATGGTGTGTTTCTTAAGAGCCCACCTCAGTGGAGTATTATTATGAGCGAAACATGTGTCGGCTGACTTTTGTTTGCTTATTAAAAAAATCTTTAGAAACAGAAGTCCCACTAAAGTGTAACTATACTTGCTACAAGGGATTCTAGTCAAGGATGCTGGTGAGTTTGAAGAGGCGCAGGGGGTTGTTAATGGCGCCTGACGGAGAATTGAAAGCTTCCCTTGCGCGATTTTGGTTGTCAGTCAAGCGTTGTGCATAGGTAGGGCCCAATAAGTTCCAAAGGTGTGAGCCCTGTATTCCTTGAGTGAATGGCTGAGATTGTGACATTAAAAACTGCACTTTATCAACCTCTCAGTTGCCACTGGTTATTGCCTCAGCTGTAGAAAAAGAGTGACATTAGCCAAGAAGGAAGAGTTTTCCAGAACTCGCGGACGCTAGCTTTGCTCATGGGTTTAACTTGGTGAATAATATGAGAGGTCAACTCACAAATGTTTGCTAACTCCCTGGCCCCCAAAGGTTCAAGAAGATTGCTTGAGGAAGACCAAAGAGTCCTAGAGAAGCATGCAGTGACCCTGTAGATTAGAAGAGGTCCGCCTGGTTTACTGGGCCTTATGCAATAGGCGCATGCTCAGGATTTTTACGCTCTCTGACCCTTTAAGTCTGTAAAGCGATGTACCAGTGACACTTCCATGGTAGTCTGTAAAGGGATGCACAAGTGACTCTTCCATGGTAGTCTGTAAAGGGATGCACAAGTGACTCTTCCATGGTAGTCTGTAAAGGGAAGCACAAGTGACACTTCCATGGTAGTCTGTAAAGGGATGCACAAGTGACTCTTCCATGGTAGTCTGTAAAGGGATGCACAAGTGACTCTTCCATGGTAGTCTGTAAAGGGATGCACAAGTGACTCTTCCATGGTAGTCTGTAGAGGGATGCACCGGTTACTCTTCCATGGTAGTCTGTAAAGGGATGCACAAGTGACTCTTCCATGGCAGTCTGTAAAGGGAAGCACAAGTGACTCTTCCATGGTAGTCTGTAAAGGGACGCACAAGTGACACTTCCATGGTAGTCTGTAAAGGGATGCACAAGTGACTCTTCAATGGTAGTCTGTAAAGGGATGCACAAGTGATTCTTCCATGGTAGTCTGTAAAGGGATCCACAAGTGATTCTTCCCTGGTAGTCTGTAAAGGGACGCACAAGTGACACTTCCATGGTAGTCTGTAAAGGGATGCACAAGTGACACTTCCATGGTAGTCTGTAAAGGGATGCACAAGTGACTATTCCATGGTAGTCTGTAAAGGGATGCACAAGTGACTCTTCCATGGTAGTCTGTAGAGGGATGCACCGGTTACTCTTCCATGGTAGTCTGTAAAGGGATGCACAAGTGACTCTTCCATGGCAGTCTGTAAAGGGAAGCACAAGTGACTCTTCCATGGTAGTCTGTAAAGGGATGCACAAGTGACTCTTCAATGGTAGTCTGTAAAGGGATGCACAAGTGACTCTTCCATGGTAGTCTGTAAAGGGATGCACAAGTGATTCTTCCATGGTAGTCTGTAAATGGATCCACAAGTGATTCTTCCATGGTAGTCTGTAAAGGGATGCACAAGTGACTCTTCCATGGTAGTCTGTAAAGGGACGCACAAGTGACACTTCCATGGTAGTCTGTAAAGGGATGCACAAGTGACTCTTCAATGGTAGTCTGTAAAGGGATGCACAAGTGACTCTTCCATGGCAGTCTGTAAAGGGAAGCACAAGTGACTCTTCCATGGTAGTCTGTAAAGGGAAGCACAAGTGATTCTTCCATGGTAGTCTGTAAAGGGAAGCACAAGTGATTCTTCCATGGTAGTCTGTAAAGGGATGCACAAGTGATTCTTCCATGGCACTTCCATGGTAGTCTGTAAAGGGACGCACAAGTGACACTTCCATGGTAGTCTGTAAAGGGATGCACAAGTGACTCTTCCATGGTAGTCTGTAAAGGGATGCACAAGTGATTCTTCCATGGTAGTCTGTAAAGTGATGCACTGGTGACTCTTCCATGGTAGTCTATAAAGGGATGCACAAGTGATTCTTCCATGGTAGTTTGTAAGCGATGCACCGGTTACTCTTCCATGGTAGTCTGTAAAGGGATGCACATGTGACTATTCCATGGTAGTCTGTAAAAGAATTCACAAGTGACTCTTCCATGGCAGTCTGTAAAGGGATGCACAGTGCTTCTTCCATGGCAGTCTGTAAAGGGATCCACAAGTGATTCTTCCATGGTAGTCTGTAAAGTGATGCACCGGTTACTCTTCCATGGTAGTCTGTAAAGGGATGCACAAGTGACTCTTCCATGGTAGTCTGTAAAGGGATGCACAAGTGATTCTTCCATGGTGGTCTGTAAATGGATCCACAAGTGATTCTTCCATGGTAGTCTGTAAAGGGATGCACAAGTGATTCTTCCATAGCAGTCTGTAAAGGGATCCACAAGTGATTCTTCCATGGTAGTCTGTAAAGTGATGCACCGGTTACTCTTCCATGGTAGTCTGTAAAGGGATGCACAAGTGACTCTTCCATGGTAGTCTGTAAAGGGATGCACAAGTGATTCTTCCATGGTGGTCTGTAAATGGATCCACAAGTGATTCTTCCATGGTAGTCTGTAAAGGGATGCACAAGTGATTCTTCCATGGCAGTCTGTAAAGGGATCCACACGTGATTCTTCCATGGTAGTCTGTAAAGTGATGCACCGGTTACTCTTCCATGGTAGTCTGTAAAGGGATGCACAAGTGACTCTTCCATGGTAGTCTGTAAAGGGATGCACAAGTGATTCTTCCATGGTAGTCTGTAAATGGATCCACAAGTGATTCTTCCATGGTAGTCTGTAAAGGGATGCACAAGTGATTCTTCCATGGTAGTCTGTAAAGTGATGCACCAATGACTCTTTCATGGTAGTGTATAAAGGGATACACAAGTGATTCTTCCATGGTAGTCTGTAAAGTGATGCACCCGTGACTCTACCGTGGTCCCTAATCTTCAAAGTGCAAAGCCCTCAAACTGACTAATTGTCCAGTTTCTGCTTGAGTCAAGTATTTTTATTTCGAACCCCGTTTACAGTGAATTATCAGTACAAGAGGTGATTATTGCTCATCTAACAATTGGGCAAAGGGTGTCGTGCACACATGAGAGAATGAGCGTCAATCGTGCAAATGGATTTAATCTCCTTGTATGCACTGGTGCAGTTTATGAAATATGTCTCCAGCTCTTCAGGCTCAAACGCCACCAAGTGAACCTTTGGACACATCAAAGGTTTTATCTTGTGCTTTAGTGATGTAGGATTCAGGCTCCAGTATCGATTGTTAGATCTACTGAAAGAACTGAGGGGCATATTACCAACAACTAGCGATAATTTTTGTCTCTAACTTGTTTAGAGACAAAAATTATCGCCGCACATCGGCGGTTTTTATCGCAGATAAATCTTGCTATTAGCAAGGTTTATCGCAAATGCGATAAAAAACGGCCGCAATGCATGAATATCGCTGAAAAGTCAGCGATATTCATGCATTTGCGAGCAAATGCTCTTAGCCATGTTATCCACCTCCCATTGGATAACATGGTGAAGAACTGCTCAGGGCAGGTGTTAGCTTTTGGAGATATTCGCGCTTAGCGCGAATATCTCCAAAAGTTGGTAATAGGAGATAGCGATGTTAGTGACTGTTTCCAGTCGCTAACATCTTGGCACGCCCACTTTGCATGTCATTAGTGATAAATATCACTGACATGCAAAGTGGGGCCCAAGATGGTTGCTATCTCCTATTAGCTGTCACTAACTGGTGTTAGCGACAGCTTGGTAATAGGGAGATAATTTTATCTCCGCTTTCTTGGCTTTTAAAGCCAAAAAAGCGGAGATAAACCCCCTTGATAATATACCCCTGAGACCCCTCACCTGCTACACGTTACATCATTCACTCAACCCTTCCTTCTCTTTGCTCAAGGAAGGAGTACTCTTTGGTCCAAGCATCCGGGTGTTGCCAGAGCATTTCTCCATCCTAGGTGAACCAATGCTAACATATCCAGGACTTCCATGTGCTGCAAAGGAGGTGAAGAGGGGATAATCAACGTAGACAAGACCCGACCTCTCAACATCAAAAATAATAATAATACACATTTGTAAAGCGCGAACAATCACCCATAAGGGTCTCTAGGTGCTGGGGGCCGTCGGGAAGATTAAGCAAGCTATTGCCCAGAGTCACATGGTGCTGGGCTAATCTGCTGCCGGCGCCGGGGATCGAACCGTGATCCCCAGAGTCCGGAGTCAATCGCCTTGCGCCACACATAAGAGTTCAGTCCATTAATTTCAGAGAAGGACATTATAGTATCTGAGATGATGGAGATTACAGGACCAAGAAAATGAACCTGCTCTAGTGAGTATCCCATACCAAAGACATCGTAAACATCAGTCCTAACTATCAAGACTTCCATCATCTATACTCTAGGGGCCAGATGTAGGACACCAAATACCAGTCGGTAACGGCCGATTTCGGCCGTTACCGACCGGTATTTGGTGTTTGACATGTAGGGGGCCTTAGATTTACAGAATCGGCATATTTACAGATTCGGTAAATTTACCGATTCTGTAAAATACCAAATCGGTAAATATACCGAATCTGTAAATCCAGATGTAGGTGGCACTTCAAACAGTGCCACAGGCCATTACCGATTCGTTATTTACCATGTAATACTATTGCATGGTAAATAACGTATTTCCTGTGTATATGCACATCTGTGCATGTACACCTGTGCCATGTGACACACATACATGCCCTATGCATTCCTGTGTATATGCAGATCTGTGCATGTACACCTGTGCCATGTGACACACATACATGCCCTAAGGGCATGTATGTGTGTCACATGGCACACAAGCCAAAATCAGGGGTGCAACAGGGTGTCAAAGTGACACCCTGTTCCCCATGCAAAATCGGTAATTTTACCGAATCGGTATTTACCGATTCGGTAATTGACATTGATTCCTATGGGCCTTAGGCCCATAGGAATCAATGGCAAATACCGAATCGGTAAATACCGATTCGGTAATTACCGAATCATACAGATTCGGTAAAAATTACCTAATTTTTACCTACATCTGATTTACCGAATTTAGAATACCGAATCGGTAAAATTCGGTATTCTAGAGTCGGTAAATCAGATTTACCTACATCTGGCCCTAGATGTGTTGCCACCGGTGAGAGTTGTCAACATCCAGGAACCTCTGTGGCAGCAACCTCGGCCTTGGTTTCAAGCTGGGTGGCTACAGAAACTCATCCTTACCAAATATATGGGGTGAGTTTCCACCCACATAGGGGTTGGATGGTTCAAGAATTTCTTCCAAATGATTCTCCTTGGATGGAACACTCCCATAAAAGTCAAAATGTGTTTGATTGATTCATAAGAGGCCCCTAGTCTCGTGCTCAGTAAGTGTTGGGGTGACTCCTGAGGGGGTACCCAAGACCTTTCAACATCGCTGCTTTCACCCCAACTTCTCCCTCCGTGTGGCTGGTCCACTATGCAAAGGATCCATGCCATGGAAAGAGAGTCACTGCAAACAGCAAAAGTGGGGCTCCTTCTACGCAAAGCAACATGTGCCCTGATGCCTTGCAGTTTGTGTGCATTTTATTGGCGGTGATGGTCCATGTAGCCACGGTGGCTAGGCGTCCGTGAGGTGCCAACGGGGCAGATCACCGGGCACATCAGGTAAGTTGGACTAGTGCTGGAAAATGTCCGAATAAATTGGGGCAATTTGAAACCAGTGGCAGAGAATCTTTCAGCGCTATTTGCCCCGACGCTGACTCAGGGTAGCAATAGAGGGGCAGATCTACAAGAAAGTGCCGCAGCGCGGCCCCGCAAGCCCTTTGGCTGCGCCACTCTGCGGCACTTTCAGAGCACAGGAATGCGACATATCTACAATGATATGTCGCATTCCTGTGTTCTTCCCTGCGCTGGTGCAGAAACAGCTGCCATGCGCCCGCGCAGGCGCCCTTGCACCATGGTGCAAGGATGCCTGCGCCATGAGGAGATTGATTTTGTAAAGGAAGGGGCCCCTTCCTGCACAAAAGCAATCACTGCAGGCATTTTCCTCTTTCAATGCGTGCTGTAGAATGCAGCACGCATTGAAAGAGGAAAAAAACGAGAAGAAATGAAAACATTTCTCCTCGTTTCGCTTGGCTGCGCCACCCCTAGAGTGGCGCAGCAAACTGACGCATTTCCAGGTTCACGATTTCTCGTAAATCTGGAAATGCATCAGTGGACATGGGTGTTGCGTGGGAACACCCACAGCAACACCCATGTCCCGCCCCTAACATGCAAACTGTTGCGTGAACAGGGGCGATATTTACAAGCACAGGTTAAGTCGCGCAGGGTGACTTTACCTGTGCTTGTAAATATCCTTTAGCAGGCTGCGCCACCGGTGCGTCACGCAACGTGATGCACCGGCGGCACATGGGGCTTGTAAATCTGCCCCAAAGTCTGCATTGACTGATAAATGCAAAAACAACATTTTTTACCAGCGTCTACCTCACAGTCTCATTTTAAGACAGGAGGAACAGTTCTTGGCACCAGTGCAAAATATCTTAGCACTAGTACAAAATTGTCCAGCACAGGTGCACTACACGCGAGGTGACCTCGCGTGTCCTCTTTGCTACCATTGCACCCCCCTCCATCGCACCCCTATTCCCGGTGAGAGCAGGGGTCAGCCCGGCAGAGGCCTTGCTGACAGAGCGCCCTGGTGAATTGTAACAGAGACGGGCACCCCCCAGGATCACACACACAAGCGCCCACCTCAGCCAGCACTTTACCGGCCGCCGCCATTCACTAATTGAGCAAAGTGTTATCACCCGGGTTTGTTTTGGTTTCAGTAGAAGGTTCGTATTTGAAGCTAAGAGGTTTGGGGTGACAAGTTATTGAAAGACACAAGTCACCGGGGTGGGGGTGGGTGGGTTTGCACTTGTGACCACTGAACTGAAATACAGCTCTATTAGTTTGGAACAAAATCCCCTTTCCATTGTATAGCACTGCCTGGCCTGGCTTCCATACAAAGGTCAGGCTTCCATGCAAAGGTCAGGCTTCCATGCAAAGGTCAAGGTGCACAGTGTGGCAAGGCACGAGGGACAAAAGAGGACGACGAGCAAGTTAATATTAGCATCGCAAGCAAAGATGGCGCGCAGGCAGAGGTGCTGCCTAAAACGGCACCTCTCGTATCTCTACTTTCTGCCCTCAGGTATCCTACAGGTGTGGGAACCTGTGGACGCAGAGCACACGTCCTCTAGGAGATATCTCCTCACCGTCCAATTAGCTGAGTAGACATTCGTAAGATTTCGAGCTTTATTCTATAAATTCCATCAAAATGAAGCTTGTGACATTTTTTGGTGCCCCGTCACACGTGCAGCAGAATAAAAACATGTTTTACCGCTTTATTCCTCCTCAAGGCCTTGCTTCCAAAAGCACAATTGCGACAGCTGTGATCTGTCACTGCGCCCACCAGTACCTGCTTCAATGGGCTGTCTTCCTTTCACCAGTCTCAGCATACAACGCTTTTAGTCCTAATGTAAAACTTTTAAGGTCTCAATAAAAATGTTGGCAGTGCGCTTTCAATGCGCCAGACGGGCAGAAAAATCATCTTCATCGCCCAGGTGGTCCACTCTTGTCCCTTGAGCCAGAGGCGACCCCAGTATGAAAACTGCGTGACATCACGTACACCCGGCCACGCCAGGGCCCATGTGATAATTGTCCCAGACAGTCATGGAGCCCTCTTACAGCACAAGTGGACACGTCTTATGCTCTTCTGTGAGTAGGCGCTGATACAAAATGGTGGTGAATCGGCCATTGGACAGTGGAAGGACCGCCCAACATCATTTTTAAGTCTAGGTTTAGACAGTCTTGCTGCCAATAACCCAAATTACTTACAATGGACATGGAATGAGCTTTGGGTCTGTCCTTTCATCCTTTGCTTTTCTTCTCCCAGCCCCTTTCAGCCACAGGCTGATCTTTGTCAATCACCCCTTGGCTCAGCTGGTGAAGTATTTACCTCTCACTTAATGCTATTGGCTGTTTGGATGTATCTTTCCACCTCATCTCCAGTGTTTGCATTAAACTGCTTGAGGGACTACTTTACAACTAAGACACAATAAAGTCTGTCTTTCGTTTCCTGTCTGGCTCTAAAGTGGTTGTTTGGAAATTGATTTTCTATTTTGTGAATAGATCAGCTATCCAGTGGTTGGGAGTCCAGGGCAGGGAAAAGCCTGAAACTAAGATCCTTACTTCGAATTTGACAGACGGGATATTCTGTCAAATCTTGATGTCTATCCCTTCCGCTGTATTGTAATTGCCATAGGCTATGAAGAACTTCCAACATGGCGGAAGAGACATCTGCCACGTTTGTGATGGAGTATCCCACCCAACAAACTCTAAATACGCCTTGAGTCAGGTGTTTAGATTTTGGGCTCCTCTAGGGTATTTACAATCACCTGTGAATAAAAAATCTGTTTCACCTTCATGCTTAGACAGTCACCAGCTCTAGCCCTATCCCCAAACTCTGTCATGATAAAATGAGGTGCAAGCCACCAGGCCTGTAGGGAAATTGGGCGGTTGTCCGACAAATTAGTGCCACCGAGAATGAGCGAAATCCTGACAATTCTCAGGCTGTTAACTAGATGTGGACTGGAGTGGTGTGGCTCACTCGTTAGAGGCGGCAGACCCGGAAGCAGAGAACGGCCCGGGACCAGGGTTCAATTCCCGACGCGGCAGGGTCGTGGACCAGGGTCAGCGGACTCGATAATTCTCGCCTCGTGCCTACTCTAACCAGGGATCATACTCGGCAACTCTGGGCATTAGCTCGCCTCATCTCTACAACGGCCCCCCACATTCGCCGGGGATGCTTGGTTTCACCTTGGAGATACCCAGTAGGGACCATCTCACAGGGATAGCCAGGACGGGTTCCCCAGCGGTCTACAGCGCCACGACGCCTCAGGGCAGCAGTGCGCTTTACAAGACACATACATTTACATTTCAGAAAGGCTGCATTTCCATGCATCTTATAATATAATGGCTACAGCATTGGCCTGGTGCCAGGTGAACAAACATAGTGTTATTTTTACTTAAAGCATTGCCTGCAGGACATTTAGCACTAAACAGTTCTGTACGGCTGGTTGGTCTTGATGCAGTGGAACTGCTGTTAATGGAGAGACCGAACCCCATTCTTTCTGTCCATTTATCAACTGGAAACAAGGCTGCGACTGCGCCTTCCGCACAGGTAGGCCAAGCTGGCTGGCTGGCTTCATTATCCCTGCAGCAGCAGGGAGCTAATTTAAGTGGAGGTGCCATGCATGATAAAGCCGGTTAATTTAATGAAATCATGAGGTTCAGGTTTAAAGTCTCATATACAACCATAATGGATAGTAATTGGTGTAAAATATAAACCAGGGCCCAGCATATTTACACCACTTAATGGTACTGTTCAACTGAAATGGAGCACTTAAGCGCTCTCTATTCAGCCTCCTGCGCGCCCGCCGAGCCCAGCTCGCCTCCATGTTTTCTTATTGTATGCATTCTTGCAACTCAATGAGCCTTTACCTTCGTTAATCTATCCACATGCACGTGCTTGCAACTCAGCCCTAATGCTAGCCTATTCTTATATGCAAGCTTGCAGTCTGATTAGCCCTTACATGCGTCTATCTGTGCATACATACTTTTAACTCGACTATCTCTTAATTTACTTAATTCTATTATTAGTTTACTATTTATCTTAAAAATATGGCATGGATGTGGACCTCCAGGACCGACTTTGGAGAACCCTGGTATATCGTCTTATGCATATCTGAAACTCAGCCCTTAATTTAGTTTATTTGTGCATATACAAAAGGTTGCAAGTCCTTATACTAGAATATCGAGGGCCGGTTTAAGCGCTGGTAGAGCAAGGTGCAATAGTGTTTTTCAGAGCCCTCCACCCCCCATGACCACCTCCTCAGATTTCCTCACTACCACCCATCTAACGTCTCCCTTGTCTCTCTATAGCCTCTCTCTCACATGCATTTAATTTCTTTTAAAGCACTGGCAAAGGCTGGCTTCACTAATTCACTCAGCAATCCACATATAATTCAAATCGATTCTTTGCAGCAGGCACATTAACCCTCTGCGCTACTTTATCGAGATTGAAAACTGCCACTAGAGAAACCTCAGATCTCTTTCTATAGCAGGAACATTAATCACACACGTTACCTTGACATTTTTATTGCTGCCTGAAACCTGGATGCACAAGGAACTTTGCAGCAGGTGCTTTTAAATCCAGCCGCGGTCGGTAGGGGAGTACCTGCCGGGGCAGTGACGTGGGGAGGGGGAGGGTCAGGGTGTGGGTTAGTAATGTATGGATAATGAATGTTTGGAGGTAAGTAAACATATAAATAAATCAAACAAATTTGGTTGCGTGCACTCCATCCCCAAATGCAATGCAGTGCACGACACGAAATTCGTTTGATTTATGTATATGTTTACTTACCTGCAAACATCCATTATCCAAGCATTACTAACCCCCACCCTGCCCAGACATAACAAAGACAACTTGGAACTCTTCGGAGATAGCACACAAAATAATGAAAGAAGAAGCAATGTTCCAGCAATGGGGGATTGATTGCCCTGAAGCTCGAAAAGCAACCGCGCTACCCTACTCCTCTTCTACCCCCAACTTGGCCACAGGCTCAAAAAAACACCAGCTCAATACTAAAGGGAGCCAGGAGCAGTTCACTCGGGATTCTCATCGGAAACACAAAAAGCCCCCGACCTGGACAAAATAATAACCAAGGCAGTCAACTCTTGTTTACAACCGACCTCAATTGGAAGTCAATTCAGCGTACAATCATCACTACGGCTGCAGACAACTGACAAAAATAGCAAATTCCCCATAATCCCTCAGCAAGGCGCAGGGATATAAGAATTTGTTCCTGGAATATCAATGGTCTTCAAAGCAAAAGGAATGACCCTGAATTTCTACAATATCTAGTCAAGTTTGACCTCCTACTACTACAAGAAACCTGGGAAGACAAAGCATTTGACCTCCAGGGGTTCACGTCTTGCTTTTTTCCGGCAAACAAAAATTCAATCTTTGGACGCAGATCAGGAGAGTTGACGGTCCTCGCCTCTATATCAACAACAGGCAAAATCGAGGCAATGGATTTTCATATATCCCCACCAAGTGTTATCCAGGTGGTAAAGCTCTCACTTGGGCTGATAATGCAGCCCCAGGAAGCAATTATAATCAACACATATATTCACCCTAAACAGAAACATAAGGCGATAGAAGAGCTTGCGAAAGTTCTAGAAAAAATAAGGGAAACAAGAGTGTCCGACCTATTCATCCTGGCTGGTGACTTTAACACGCTTGTCATCAGCAAAGATCAAGATAGTGACCTCATTCAAGAACTGAACACAGTGTGGGGCGTGCCGCCACAGGGCGCCCTAAAAAATTAATAACCGAACGAAGCCCTCGAAAAAATTCCTATATCATCTGGAACAACTCAACCTAAGGGCCTTAAACGGCCACTACGTTGAAGATGACGCCCCAGTAGCCACTTTCCACACTAACTCACAAACCTCGCACCTCGACTACATGTTCGTATCTCTGAATATGATTTGCTGGGTTTCTTCATTCAAAATAGAAGCGAGCGACCTCAGTGATCACTTGCCTCTAGTGGCTGAAATAAGATCCAACTCGACACTGGAAATTGAGCAACTCACTGGCCCAGACACAGAAGTCAGTTCAAATTTAAAGCGACTGCGGTGTAATCCCGGTAACATTGATTCCATCAGCCTCACTGCAAAACCCCTCTTTTCCCAAGTCTCTGGGTCTTCAACCAAGCTGGAGATAGAAACAATAGATTGAAACCGCTGCACTCCTGGGTAAATAAAGTAAGTTGCAAAGGTAAGTAAGTACAAATTTTGTAGGTGCTCAGGGTTGGAGTATACTATCTTTATGATCTTTGGATTTATGATTGAAATTCATATGCAAAATAATACTATCATATGACGTAATATGATTGAAATGTGAAAATTTTGCATAAACTGAAAATCGAACTGAATAAAGACTACTATGATTACAATTACCTCTGGAGTACCAGTATACATCTAATAACGCACTCTTGTGCAGCTAAGAGTGCCTAGGGACAGTCCTTACTCCCTGTAAGGCTTGCTTTATTCTTCAACCAAGCTGTCAGACGTCTGGCAAAATTTCATCGATGCCATGATGGTGAAAATGAGATGTACGGTGTCTAAAATCTCTGGCCAAGCAAAGGGGACTTCAGTTTGGAAACATTTATCTCCAGACATGAAATTACAAAAACGAATAATAAACCAAACCCTGAGACTTATGAGAAAGGACCAGGCAAACCACAGTTTGCAAGCAGTTCTGCGAGAAGCGAAAAAACAGTTCAAACAATTGAAATGGGAAAGCCAAAAGCAAAGATATGATGATCTTTGGGCAAAACTTGTCCATGAGGGGAAGCAAAAAAACAGCTCCAGGTTCTGGCAAATGGTAAAAAGGTTACAGAACCCTGACCATTTAGGGCTAAACTCACATATATCAGAGGATGTATGGACCAAATACCTATTATCACACTTCAACGAAGATGAGACCACATGCGACACGGTAATAATGCCTCCTGGCACAAAAGCCCCAAGGCCTGGAAGCAAGGAACAACTCAATCATCACATGGTCGTAAGCATACAAGAAACATGGGAGTGTGAAGGAATAAGGCCAATGAAACCTGACCATCTTAATAAGGAAGAAAGACCTGCAAAGGATGTCGAGCAAGGGTCAATGAAAACTACCCCAGCAGACATCAGACGGCAAATAACAAAAGGGAGACTCAATGGAGCGCCAGGGCCGAATGGAATACCATCTATGCTGTACAAATCAGATGCAGATTTCTGGAGTGCATCTCTAGCACCAATATTCAACAACGCAAGTTTAACTCTGACTCTTCCTGATTCATGGCATATGTCCGTCATAAGTCCGATTTACAAACATGGGAACAAGAGTAATCCAAATGGTTACCGTCTTATTGCTTTGCTAGACGTAGAAGCAAAATACTTTGCAGGTCTTATACTGGAGGAATTATCATCATGGGCCTCCGAAAATACCATCATCCCTCTTAACCAAACGGGCTTCTGTAAAGGCCAAGGGGCCACAACTAACATCATGGCTCTGTCCCTCCTGATGGGTGCAGCAAAAGCAACTAAGTCACCCTTGTTCCTTTTGTTCCTTGACTATACTGCCGCCTTCGATCATGTGGACCGTAATAAACTTTGGCAGAAATTATACAACTGGGGTATTCCGAAGCGCCTCCTAGACGTCCTAATACTGCTCTATTCCAACACCTGGATCAAAATCAAGCTTGGGGCAGGTACACACCTCTCGAGACCAATTAGGACGACAAAAGGACTAAAACAGGGCTGCCTACCAGCGCCCATTTTATTTAATCTTTTTCTAGCGGATCTGCCTGCAGAACGCGATAAATGCAGCAATCACGCACCCAAGTTAGGGAAAATTACCCTTTCAAATTTGCTATACCCAGACGATCTGGTGCTGATAAGCTGCACTCAAATAGGCCTTCAGCACCTCCTGAATGCAACTTACTCCTTTTCAGCAAAGAACGCCCTCCAAATAAATCTTCACAAGTCAAAGTCCATGACGGTTCATTACAGTAAAAAAAGAAATCTTTGTTGGTACCTGAATGGAGAAAAGCTTGACAGGGTAGCCTCATACAAATATCTGGGTGTCCTCTTGGACTCAAACAACAACTCTAGGCCTCAACTCCACTCCATCCGAGGGAAAGCTACAATGACTTATCTAGCACTAAAATCATTAAAGGCAAAACTCCCCGATCTTACACTTAAACCATTTCTTGAAATCCTGCGTGCGAAACTACAGTTGCATTTGTTATTGGGAATTTTTAGTGGATGGTGCAAACCGGAGGACGCCGCTCCCTGCAAGTGTGATGACCATACATATCAGGACACGATGCATTTTGTGTTTTTTTGCCCATTTTATATGGGAGGCAGGAAAAAGTTTATTACCCCATTATTAAAAGATAGGGGTTTCTTCCAGGTTAAACCTGCATTACTCTATCTTTAATTAATGGAATCCCCTGTCGTTATGTTTGGGGTGGCAAACTTCCTGGTAGCTTCCATACGTAACAAGAAGAAGAAGATTATTGGGGCAAACATCCTTGGATTATGTATTATCTCAAACTGTAATTAATACCATCGACTAACTGATAACATACATGAGGTTAATTGAAATTCTGTTGTTTCTAAATCTGCATTGATTGGCCGATTATCTTGTGCAATCTGTAAGCTTCAATGGAAATTTAATAATTCGACACCACTGTGTATTTTATATACATGAAATATACATTCTGTGTAAATTAATTTTTATTCTTTCTGTATTAATTAATTCTGATATCATCATGTGATTGAATAGCATACTTTTATGATTTTAAAGTAATCGAATAAAGTGGATTTGATTTGATTTGATTTACAGCCAACGCTCACGTATGGGAGTGAATCACTTCACGGGAAGGACGCCGTACTGCTGGACACAGTCATAGCTAACTCCTATAGGGCTATTTTTAACCTTCCCTCATACGTTTCCCCTGCCCAGATTCGTTTGGAATTCGGCATTGTCAAACAAACCTTAGAAAGGCGGAGTGCGTACGTAGCAAGCTGGCGCAAGATTCGCAATGCAGAGGCCGACTCCCTAAATGCCAACGTATGGGAAGAGTTACTACGGCACCGCACCTCGTTGCCTAGAGCTTACCTTTTTGAATCAATTGAAGTCCTAGGTTTTTCCGCCACCTGGGAAACGTCCATAGATCTCCAATCCTTTAGAAAACTGGCAAAAAATCGGCACGCATTATTTCAGTGATCGAAGATAAGAAAGACCTAGCAAACAGAGCGCACGGATGGACAACCCTAGGGGATTATGGTAAAATACAGCCACAAGCATATCTTAACATCGGGGTGAAAATTCAAGCCAAAGAAAAGTTTCTAAAATTACGCCTTGGCGTAATCCCGATACTGCCGCACCTGCCCCCTTGGGAGAGAACACCTGCCTCGCAACAGTGTCGCCTGTGCAAGTCCGGCAAAGAGGACATTGTTCACGTGATTTGTATATGCCCTAGACTGAGGGACTTGAGGCGCAACTTTCTGCTTCCATCCTTCAAGTCATATGCTGTTCGGACCTGCAGGCAGGCAGTCAAACTATGCTTCACCTCTAGCGACACAAAACTCAACTGCCAGGTCGTGAAGTTCTTTGACTCTATAAGGAAAAGACTTGATATCATTTGAAATTCTTCATTAGCACCTGAGGGCAACCTTGATCTGACCATTGCGAACTTTGACCTTTTTAATCTTAAACACAAAGTGGTTTTAAATGTCTTTATCTGTGTTTTATATTTTTGTAAAGATTTTAATTAATCGTGTACAAATAAATATTACCTTACCTTACCTTACCACCCTGCCCCTCCCCCTCCCGACATCACCGCCCCAGCAGGTACTCCCCTTCCGACAGCGGCTGGTACGTACGTGTGTACACATGCATGTATCCGATGTTTGTGTCCGTATACACAAACATTTAACTCGATTAGCTCTTATGTTAGTTCACCCTTGCACTAGTACTTGCAACTTTGCCAGCCTTTATGTTAATGTATTAGATAAGATTGCTTGCAACTCAATTAGCCCTTTTGTAAGACTTTCTGCAACCTGGTTAGCTCTTGTGCTAGCTAAGACAGATTTGCTACTATGTCTCTGGTACCCCTATTAATTACAAGAAAATCTGTCAGCAAACGAAGCAATGCAGGTTTGATCCATTCTCTTACAAATAAATATTCTTTATCACACAAACCCCCTAAGTTCTGGTTGCCTCCTATGGTTGAACATGCTTGCCATTTAATTAAATCCCATTGTGTAGAGATGTTATCACCTCTTGATCAATTTTCAAAGAGTCCTATCTAACAACAAGGTTAAAATTAAAAGTGTTGTTTAGGAAGAAACGGGTGTCCAGAAGTATTTGATCAGCTTTACAATTTGTCCGAGAGATGGAAATCATTCCTTTCTCAGAGTTACTTTAAATGTATAGTTTTACTAATAGGACAACCCTATGTGTTCTTTAGGTTCTAGTTTAAATGTACATTGTTCTTCATGAGTTTTGTAAGACCAAGGTATCTTCAGGCATGGTAAAAGGTACTACCAGTAGTAAAGCTTCCTAAATGTAAGTATTTTTATTTGCGGCCACAGAGGGATACATTTTTTAATGTATTTGGTAGTATGATCTAGACTGTGTCTGTTATACATCTGCTGGAAACAAAGGACCTAATTACGATGTCAAGCAGAATTGCATCTGCCCGACACCGTTGCAGATTCGGGACCAACAGACCTCCGGTCGGTGGTCCCGACACCACAATTACAACGCGACCGCACATAGTTCGGTCGCATACTCCCATTTGTCTATGGAAGCTTGTGCTGCGGGCGTAAATCGGCCATAGCACAAGCGCCCATAGACAAATGGGTGAATATGTTCATCCCTGCACCGCATGGCGTACACCTCAGGGTGGACACCGAAGGCAGGGCCGGACTGGGAACTGTAACAGGCCCTGGCAAACTGCTCAGTGGACTTGAGGTGGGTGGGGGGATGGGAGGGTGTGGCCAAACAATTTTGTAGGGCCGGTTTTGGCTGATTTTGTCACAGGGGGCTGATATTGCTGGCTCCCGGTAACAAAAACATCTCCCAGGGGCCGACAGCCGGCCCTCACCCTGGCGGCCCACCGGGGGAACACCCAGTGTCCGCAATGGCCAGTCTGGCCCTGACCAGAGGTGCCCCCTTTGTCCCCAACTGGAGGCCGCAGGGTGAATGATGCCCTGCTAGAGGCCTTCAAAGTCGTATTCCAACAGGCTTTCCATGTTGGAAAGCCCGACATGGAAAGCCTGTCGGAAACCAACATCGTTATCCCTACGGCGGAAACGCCACCCACAGGGAGTACATGCTGGTCTCCGACTGGTCGACAGGCTCCTTGAATCTTTCAGAATCCAGACAGAATGACTGTCCCGTTTCACTTTTGACTGCATGTTTTGTAATGCGGCAGTCGAAACTGAACCCGTTATGAGACTCGAAAGCCTCCAACCTGTGGATAGAGGCTTTCTGGCTCTCAACACAATGATGGCCAAAGTGTGGTTTAAGATTCACTCTGGTTCTGCTATGATTATCCAAACTTTTTTTTCTTTCATACTAGAATGTTTTACACTAATGTATCTCTATAGAAAGTGAAATTATGCAACTGGACAGAGTAGTTATTGTGGCTCACATAAAGGTGTTTTTATGTACATATTTCTCATATGTCCTAAAGTACACGCAGTTTGGAAATGAATTTGGCAGAAAATGTATGAGATATCTCACTCCCCTTTTCGATTGTTAACATTTTTCTAGGTGAAGTTCATGATGTATGGTCTCAATATATAATGTTGGAAATGTTTTTGATATTATTTTGCAAATAATAACCCCGAAGTAAAAATTGTCATATAACATTATAAACAAAATTTGGTGGAATTTAGTATGTCCAAAGCACATGCCATATAGATATTATTTGAGTTCTTTTCTTTATTATTATTATTAGTTGAGTTTTTTGTTAGATGTGATAAAGTTTGATCCCATTGAAACGTATTTACCTAAATATTCATTTTTATCGCTAACGTTGTTGAGGTTCGTAATCCAGATGTTATTTGTTATATGATTCCTTGTATTCAATATATACTTATGTTGTAGCTTATTACAAATCATGTATTTCCACTAGTAATTACTGCTAACATTGGTTTGTACTATAATGATCTAGATAGTTGTCTGCATTAATGCAGACTTGTTACTGTATTTGTACTGTTTCTGTTATGAACCATTTATTTGTGTGATCTTTCTCCTTTCCTTCTTACTAGCTAACTTTTCTTTTATTCTCTGTCTCTTTTCTTCCTTCTTTGGTTGTACGCCTTATACGTTACTTATTTTTATATGCTTGTTTGGACTGATTTATTGTAAATTGAAAAATTACTTGATTGCTCTTCTTCTCGGTTTTGTAGAACTGTTCAATTATTTGTCTTGTATGTGTAAGGAATAATTGATTAGTGGATTCCAACAGATATTTATTTCTACTTCAGTTTGTTATTCAATACACTTTAATAAACTAATAACAAAACATAACAGTGAGAAATTCTTGGAACCAGAATAGTTCTGTTTGCCATTTATCAAAGCTCAGAAGTACAGCTACACTCATTGCTTTCTAAAGTATTTTAATTAATAAATAAAGACATGAGAGTGCGAGTCCAACCCAATTTTTCAGGCAAATCTAGATCTAGCATTCTTTGGTCACTCGTGGGATTTAGTTGAAAGCTTGTTTGTAGAGTATGATTTTCAGGGGCTGAATTAAGATGACTAGGATCTGTTTAAGGATTAAGGCTACCGTATTTCTATAACTACAGAATTTGTTCCCCCCAATTATCTTCTGTCATACTTAAGTCTAGTGTTTGAGCAAGGAAGTTGTTTTGTGGGCAGTCACATGTGACCCTATAACCTATGACCCTGATGTAGAGCTGGGTTATAATGGAAAATCCCCCAGATTTTGAAGGAGCACTATATCAAGAGGAGAACCCACCAACGTAATATTCCTCCAAAAAACGATGGAAGCAATTCTCCATATTTACAACTTCCTCTAGATATCTTATCATTTAATATTGCTACAAACCTCCAAACCAGGCCTCAGCCAAGATGGGACTATGTGGTGTTTCTTTCAAGAAGTCAGGGAGTAAATCTTGCTGACCAATGTGAATTGATTCTTCTTCAGCTCTCAAATGTGTTGCTGCTCCTTGTTCATTTTGGCATGTGTGCTACCGCCACCACTGCGGAGCCGCCCGCAGTATTTCAAGTGTGGTGGTCGGATCTTCACAGGACCGCCTCCTAGACTGGGATCCAGGATCCTGTAGCGTTGGCAGTGTGGACAGGGGAAGTAATATGCTGACGGTGCCAAGCTGGCACCACCAAGCATATTACAACTTGTCTCTCCACCGCCCCTTTCATGGCGGACTCCCCAGGCTGGCGTGCATGGGGGGAAGGGAGCCCTGACAGGGCCTCCAGCTGCATCTGGATATGGGGGCGGGGGGTGCAGTGGCACATGTTGAGCCCCCCTATAATTGTACCATCACTCATGAACAGTGTGGCATGCATGAAATGGTGCATGCAGTAATGTGCATTCAGCGCTCTCACTCTGGCGGTCCACATGTTAAGCCTCCTAAGAGCCTAACATACCACCGCAGTGAGAACGCTGCTGCACCGCCAGCTCACCCTAGATTCAACTTGGAGTCTAGTGGGCGGGTTCAGCACGGCCTTTGCGGTCCTCCTGTGGGTGCAGTGGAAGACCTCTAACGTTGTAATAAGGCACTTAGAGGCACATTGGTATGGCGGGCCGCCTGCCATACCAGTGGGGAATGGGACCGCCCGCAATGCTAGCAGCAGTCCCGCACACCCCATTATGATGTGTCCGCCACACTGGCGGGTGCATCTCGTATTTTTACACATCGGAAGGCGGTGCTTTCAGCAATGCTAAAAATGCATGTTGTGCCTTTCAAAGCACAACGTGACAAGCACTGTGCGCTGCCTGCCATTTTTGTTCTTTGAAATGCAGGGGGGTACCATAGGTACCTCTCATGGGCACCATCCATCCCCCTCCGGAGTCCATGGGGGCCCGTAACAGGCCCCCCAAGTTGACTCTGCATGCCTTTCCGTGGCAGCAATGCCACGGCAAAAGCCCAATTTGTAATGCCGCCACAGAAAGTCATTCAGAAATGCACATTCTAATATGGCTGACGGTGTCTTTCAGCCACCGCCACCATATTGAACCCTTTTCCGCCCCGGTCGACAGTGGCGGACGGTTTTTCCGTCCGCCACGGATCCCCCAGCCATTGTAATATGGCGGGGGGTCTTTTCTACAGGGATGGCGGGCGAATTGCCCCCGCCGGGCCGGCGGTGACCAACGCCGGCACGGCGGGGGCAATCCGCCCGCCTTCCTAACGGGGCCCTTAGTGTTTTCTACCTCTGCCCCTAAATCCCTTCCCTGAGTTGGAATAGGTGCAAGGTAAGGAGTTTCTCCACTGAGGAAAATATTTTCCAACTGAAGTGTTTTTATTTTTTTATTTTTGTGATGGCCTTTCCCCAAGCACATTTGTGCATTATATACACTTGTGCATATGTCAAGCATCTCTGAATTCTCACAAGTGTGAATACACAAAAAACACATTTGCACCAAATGAAAGTTGCATTTTACACCAGTCAGCCAAAACAACTGCTGGGGCAAAAATGCTCAGTTGCTGCAGTAATGCATGTAATTATATCCCTGCACAGAAAATGGTTCTGGTGCACATCACCCTATTATACAGAGAATCTAGGCGTGAAGTTTGTAGAACACTATGGCTGACAGCATACGCTGATACTTTGAAGTACACATGTGTGGGCAATGCACAGAAAAGGTAGGCAATTACACTAACATATTTACATTCACATCTATAGATTTCCTACTTTCTGGAATTCCCAACCTCCTCTAGGAATCCACATCGCTGTGGAGAATCCCCTTCTCACACACACCCTCCATGTTTTCTATTGCTCAGCAGAGATGTGCTTGAAAACACCTTCAATGGCAAATTTAGTAGGAACAAACAACTATTGGAAAGGCAAGAGTTTTCTTGCTCTTTTTTCGGTGAACAACTTGTGGGAAGTCGCGGAGAGCCTGTCGCAAGCACTTCTTGGGGATGTTGGAAACGCGCCCTAATGGCTGCCATAGCTCGCGCTAATGACCGGGAGCTTCCTGTGGAGCGGCCCGCGCGCCGGCGACTCCCGCTGCACGCTGCTGTCACCACTCCTGGCCGCCGTGCAAGCCGCTAATTAACAAAGGAGGGCCCTGGGCCTGCAGGCAGGGCTAATTAATTAGCCTCTTCTGAAGGAAAAGTTTCTGATTGCCACAATTGTCACATGCACAAGCCAGCGGCTGCTGCTGGGGGTGTATGTAGGTGTCTTTCTGTAGCAATGGTAGCTCAGTAGACTACTTGGCCCTTGCAATCACCCATGCGTCAACTTTGACCCCTAAACCGACACTTAAATGCTTCTGCTTGCAAAAATGTAACTAAGTGCTATTTGGCAAAGTCTGGAACCTGATCCCTGTTGCCAAACCAAGAAATGGCAAATGCAGTACAATTGGACCTGGCAAGCTGGTGGAATGCTTACATTATTTAGATTTTTACTGCAATTATGCTGCCCTTAAAAGTGGTTCGCTTAGAACAGGCATAGAAAGACTTTTCTTGCTTTAATGCAGTTCACAGGAAAATATGATTCATGTTGATGCAAAGGAAAGATAGTGTTGCCTTTGAATTACTGTATGGCGTAATGTAAACACACAAAGATGGTTTAAAAAATAAAACAAATCATACAAATTGGAAAGGAAAAAAGCATTGTCAAAGTCAATTATTGGTCCACCAGCACTAGCACTCCTTTTTAGGCAGACGTGCACATGTGATCATGCGAAATGCAATCACTCACAGTGCACGAGAGCCAATGGCTGAAGTGGGCTGATCAAGCTGACCCATGCTGTATGCTCTGGTTGACAGAAGCATAATTTGACTGACAGCTGAACATACCAATGGTTGAAGAGTGCCGTCCCAAAACTAGGCCTTGGCAAAGCACTACGCTACGCTACGCTCGCTTAGTTTGCTAAGTTTGCGCTACTTTGTACTGCGTGAATTGCACAGTGCAAACACGTGTAGCGTAGTGCAGAGGTCATTTTTTGCTTGCTCGCGGTCCTCAACATCAAGTTGACGACCGCGAGCAAGCAAAATGACATCCCGGCGAGACTTTATCCTCGTTCACGATCAGCAACATCAAGTTGCCAGTCGCGAGCGTGGAAAATAAACCTCCCGGCGAGATTCTGAAAGCGAGGAGGTCAGGTTTCTCATTGCGGGTGGTTGCGTATGCTCGCGACCGCTCGCGATGATAAACAACCAGTCCACGTTGAGAAAGCTGACGCTCGAGTAGATCTACTCGAGCGGCAGATAACGACAGCTCGCACTGTGCAAGATGCCGTTTTCAATGATTGCACAGTGCGGACAAGCATCCGGCACTGTGCAATCATCGCGAACAGGCTACTACGCACTTCGCGTGGTGCAGAGTGCACTTCATGTAGCTTCGCGTAGCGCTACTTCGCAAACTACGTCCAGGGTTACCCAAGTCCCACATACGTATGTACATTTCTCTTATGATTTTGTTTATAACATGAGGCTTTCAAAATAGCTAAGGTTGACTCTAGACTAGAAACATGAAACTTGGATGGGGCGGTTGTCATGACAACTATGAGACAAATTAATTAGGGAAAGATGTACAAAGCATTTTTATGGTCACAAACAGCCCAATTTGCAGGATCGGGCCATTGTCAATCACAAAAAAGCTTTTTCTTATGTACAAACATCAAATTACAATTGGGTTTGTCACCCAATTCTGATGCGGTATTTGAAAGGGGCGAGTTTAGGGCATCGCTTCCAAATACTGAATCAGAATGGTATTCATGTTTTGCAACTAGAATCCGACACAAAACAATAATATTTCACAGACTACCGAAGTGTAGTTGTAATGCACTGACAAACGCGAAAGGGTCTTCAAGATAATGCGAAAACAAGTAAGTTAAAAGTTTCATTTTTTTAAAATACATCCCATTTTCCTTTTTGTTTCAAAAAATTGGTTTATTGAACCAGCCTATTACCACATAGGTCAGTTCGCAAAGTAGCACTCTAGTTCCAGAAATACTAGCTGCAAGTTGCAACCGGCATTTTGCGACCAGAGTTTAGTACATCTGAGCTCGCAATGATATAATGCACATTTCAAAAAGAGAGCTCAAAGAAAGTAAAAGAAAGCATACATTTTGAAAAAAGGAAGAAATTACTAGATCCTGAAATGCCAAGGAGATACGAAGATGGAACAGATCGAAGGTAGGAAAAGGTGTAGTAAAGAACAAGATAAAATCAAAAGAATGTAGGGGAAAAGAGAATCAATCAGTGACAATTTTGAGTTGAAGAGAAAATCAGTAATAAGATAGAAGTGGATTTGCAGACAACATTCTCTCACACATTGTAATTTTGGGAAGAGATTTTGGGCCTGGTTTAGAGTTTGGAGATGGAATTTACCCCATCTGTGTGACAAAATACTCTATTGCCCTAACAGAGTGTGCATCGTCCAGCACACAACTCTAGTCATTGACAGGAACAGACGTCATGGCATCAAACATGTCGTCCGCCGGTCAAACTTTGAACTTATTCCTTAAAAAAAAAAACTCTGCAGTGGGATTTTGAAAAACAACAAAAACGAATGTTCCCCGTACCTAACTGAGTAGTTAAAGCTAGCACCACATTTCCGTAGTATATTGATTATTTGCTTGCTTATAACTTTGGTGCCATTTGACAAATTTTCATGAAGCTTTCCAAAGAAAAGTCTCATCCACCTTGTCTACTCTTGGAAGGTTTCAGGATGATCCATCAAGCGGGAGCTGAAAAAAAGAGGGGGCCAAAATTAATTTCCCCATGCATTTTTCCAAAGGAAAATTAGATACAGCTACAGTCAAAACAGGTGAATGGAATTACACCCATGGATTTGGGGCAGTGGTAAAAAAAGGGTGGGCCGTCTATTAAAAAATAAGCCCCCCAGAATGGTCAAGCATCCTGGGTGTCGCCAATATCTTTTTTGGGGGAGAAGGGAATGTGCCCCCTCCCAGAGCTTCTGTAAGGCCCCAGATACACTACCCCTGGCAATCTCATTAAATATGGGGAGGGGACATCTGGTCCCCTACCCAAGTGTCTGTAAGGCCCCAGGGACCCCATCCCAGGGGGAAAACTATTCATTTTGGGAAGGGGGCATGCAGCCCCTTCATAAGCCTCAGAGAGCCCTGGTAAACCAATCCTCCAGATCAGTGTTTTTTTTTCAGGGGAACAGGGAGGGTACCAGCTCCCTTTCCCCAAGCCATAGTCTTGCCCTGGGAAAACATCCCCCCGGGCCCGAACACACCATGTACCTGGGACCCCATCCCCTGGACCACTGCTGTTTCCTGCCCGGAAGAGGATGAGCAGGGAATACAATTTATAATTCCCTGTCTACACTCTCCCAGGCAAGGAACACACCTTTGCTCCTGCCCGATGGGATCACAGTGAAAAAGCAGGCGGGTGCAAAGCCATGGAGCAGGCTCCTGTCAGCACCTAGGATGGTTGCTGACTGGGAAGCCGGCAGGGTTCGCTGGCACGTTAGTCTCCTCCATGGCCCCAACTACTATACTTGGAGGTGACCCAGGTGGGCACTGGGACACCCACTTTAAAATAATGGCTGGCTCCGGCCAGCACATAGAATTGAGGATGGCTCAAGAGCCAGCAGGGGCCACAGGGCTCCCCTCACGGCACAATGTTATTCTAAGGTATGTGTGGGGCCGGGCGCTCATAAAAGAAAATATATATAGATAAAAAAGAATAATAAATGAGCAGCAGGTGTTGCTCATTTATTATTTGCTGCTCCAAGCAAGGAGTTGCCCATAATGCCCTGTGAGGGCGTTTTAGTTATAATTTTGTATCATGATGTTGCCCCTAGAAGGGACAGTAGCACCACAAACCATTTTTTAATGATATGTAGAGCTTCAAGGAGTGCGTTAGCTCCCCCCCTCACCTTCCCCCCCCCGTAACATTAAAAAGCACAGTAAGTCTCCTGGTCATTGTATCTATGACCCCAAGACAGATTACCATTTTTTAAGCTCCTTGAGCTTGAATTGGATGCTCTTCAGCTGGAGTGCAGGGACCCCTTGTGGTTGGTTCTATGGGTGCACTTTGTGGCCTGAATTGTTTAAAAAAAAGACTGAAATGCATTTTTAAGATATTCTTTTTATTTAACTTCATTGAAAATATTTTGTAGCCATCACTATTATTAAACATTGCAATGTGTAGCTTTATAAAATGCATTAGATTATAGTTGCTTTATATATGTTGATGTGCCGACCCATTCATAAAGCCTATAGGCCTGTCTCTTTTATAGTTGATGTTCTGATCCTTTGACAAAGCCAGTAGATCTCCCTTACTTAAAACCACACCCTTTTTTACTTTTATATGACATAGTCAGTCATGTGCGGTGGCAGGGGCTGGCCACAGGACTGTGCCTACCTCTGCCATGCAGAGCCAGTGGATGGTCAACCACAGGGGTTGAGCACAGGGCCTGGATGCAGATGAAGCTTCCCAACTCCAGACTGCAGACTGTGGATGGCCGTGCATGGCGGGGGGTTGAATGCCCAACCCCATGCCACACACAGTGGTGGACATCTTACTGCATATTTAAAAAAGCACGAAAATTCACTGAAGAAAACAACATATAAAGTGACGTTATAATTAGGAATTCTAACAATATCTTACTCTACATTATAAAAACCTTAGAAAATCAACAAAGAAAACAAAGATTAAAAGGGCATCTATACTTAGGGGAAAATACCAGTTAAAATATTCTGTTTTAAACTAACAAAACCACTGAAATTCACCAGTTATAGTTATCTCAAGTAACTATAACTTGTGCCCTAAAGTGACTAAAACTCGCACCCCGCCATGCCCTGCTAAATGCCTCACAACACATAGAACATGACTAATGTCATGGTCTATGATACCATTGATAATATAAATGCAGCATCTGAAATTAAATTATTGTCATTCATGATAACACTGTGCGTGCCAGGGGCTAAATCTGCTCACTCCGCAGATCCTCCGTGGCATAAAATATCTATATTTTTCTAACAATTTCTTGAAAACTAACAAACGGAATTAGACTAAATGACAAAAAGAACGCTTTCTGGAACAAGATCTTACTTTCTGCGAACGGCTAGACAGAAACCCCACAGACAGGGCCACCTACAAGTCAGCCTTCAACAAATAACCCCAACACCTAAAAGACACAAAAAGAGGCACCCTCACAGACCACATCAAAGCAAGCTCCAACCACAGCTAGAAACTCTTCAGCATTGACAGAGAGTTCTTCTTATGTCTGTCCGCCACCGAGAACACAATCTCCTCTTTTCAGGTACTCTGCAACACCCTGGTGGATTACTTGCACAAGAATATATCCATCATCCACAATAATTTCAAACATCAACCCACTGACCTTTACAACCTCACCACACTGACTGATGCCACCCACAACCACCCACTCACCGCATTGGGAACAGCTCACCACTCAGAGCACCACAGCCACCATGAACTCCATCCAATCTGGAGAACCCACGCACCCTTACCCCATCACTTCTTCAACCTCGGGAACAAGGAAATCAGCTGCAAACTCACCTCCATTCTAAAGTCATCCATCACCACGCCCACCTTCTCCAATGGATGGAAGCATGCAGAGGTCAGAACTCATCGCCTGAAACCGACTCCAGCAAACTCAAGAACTACTGGTCCATCTATCTGCTCCCCTTCATGGCCAAAGTCCATGAGAAGGTCATCCCCTGCCAACTCACTCAACACCTGTAGAGAAACAACCTGCTGGATGCCTCCCAATGCAGTTTCCATGCCAAACACAGCATCAAGATTACCCTGGTCACTGACAACATCCGAACAAGTGGAGGCCAGCAACATTAAAATATGGTAGAGCACAATGCCCAAAATTTCACCATATATGTTGCCCTTGCAGGCACGCAGGCTCTGGTTGCGGTCTCTCTCTTCATCCTGGCGCTCTCCTCGGTGGTGACTTCCTCCTTTGTGCAGCATGAAACCAACCAACACTGCAGCTTCAGGATTGGTTGGGGCAGGCTACCCAGTGCTCATTTTTAGGCTAGGGTCCTGCGGTCGCAATCCCTCGGCTGTTTCTGAGCCCTGGCATTGCTTGCTATTAGATGCGCGTGTCACATTGGTCTGCTGTAGACAGCCAGCAAATCTGACGTGCACACTGGTAGGGGCTGAAGTAATAGTGCAATAATAATCCCTGCCCTCTCCCCATGCACTGTAACAGCACGAGCCAGCAACACATTATGATTTTTTTTTATTTATGACCATTTTATTAATGTGTGTACCTGCTGCACTCGCAGCAGGCGGGGCGAGGCTCCTCCGCCATAACGCAGCAGCAGCCGCTGATCAGAACCCTCTTTGACTGGGAGGAAACAATGGCCCTGATCCTCCTTGACCTCTCACCAGCATTCAACACCATATCCCACCACACACTCATCAAGAGACTCCAAAACGTCAGGATCCAGGGAGAAACCCTCAAGTGGATCGCATCCTTCCTTACAGGACGAACCCAGAGAATCCACCTACCGCCCTTCACTTCAGAACCCAAGAGCACCATATTTGGAGTCCCGTAAGGTTCATCCCTCAGCCCCACTCTGTTCAACACTTACATGACACCCCTGGCCAACATCATCAGAACCCATGGCCTCATCATATACTACGCAGACGATACCCAGCTCATCTTCTCACTCTCAGAAGACCTCTCCACCACTAGGATCAACTCCCACATATGCATGATGAGTTTTGCCAACTGGATGAAGATCACCTGCCTGAAAATCAACATGGACAATACGGAAGTTCTGATTTTTGGGAACAACACCTCCCTCCGAATTCAGACCCACACCACCAGACCAAGCCTGCAACGTCAGCATCATCCTGGACTCACTATCAAATACCAGAGTAACACAGTCTACTCCGCCTGCTTGCACACCCTCCGCATGCTCCAAAAGCTTTTGCAGATGGCTCCTCATCAGCACCAGTAAAACCATCACTCAAGATCTAGTCACCAGCCGGATGGACTACGGCAGTGTGCTCTATAAAGGGATCACCACCCAACTCCTGAAGAGAATCCAGACGATTCAGAACTCAGCTGCCGGACTCATTTTCGACTGCCCCAAATGGACCCACATCATCCCCCATCTCAAGAACCTCCACTGGCTCCCCATCCAGAAAAGATGCCAATTCAAGATTCTGGTACACGTCTACAAGGGCCTCCATTACCTAGGACCAGCATACATCAACCATCGCCTGCACTTCCACCAACCCTCCAGACACATGTGCTCTGCCTCCCTCAACCTCGCTCACACTCCATCATTCTCGTACCTCCCCACCAAGTCGTGGAACTACCTTCCTCTTCACCTCTGGACATCATCCTCTCTCCCGCAATTCAGAAAGCGACTCAAGACCTGGCTTTTCAATTGATCCCAGCAAGAATCTAGCGCTTGGATACATTCTCAGGTGAGTAGCCTCACTTTATAAATCAGAGTTGATTGATTGATTGAACACATTTGGTGTAAATCAGTTCAGCTGTTTTGGCTGTAGCTGTGTCTAATTTTCCCATGGAAAAATTAATATGGGAAATGTATTTCGGAAAATCCCATTTTTTTCAGCCTTGCTGGATGGATTACCCAGAAGCTTTCCAGAAAGAAGCTGAGCTGAATTCAATTTTTTTCTGGAAAGATTATTGAAGATTCGTCAAACATTGCCAAAGTTATTAGCAAACCAAAAAGTGCTTACCCAATGGAAATGTGGAATGCCCGGCTGTGTTGCTGTTACGTCCCACAGTGCCCGTGTGAACTTCGACAGCCTTATTCCGGCTGTTGCCATCCTGCCTTTTTGGATTGCAACTATTAAGTTGCTTTGCAATGGGACGTCCGCTCTGTCCAGATGCATCATAGGTGTAGCGGTTTTATCTACTACATGGGTTTATCTCTTATCAAGGGGTGTAACTTGCCTTGCCACTAGACCTTGGTGTGTCAACTTGAAAGATAACTTCCTATAGTTCTCATATTGAACAATATTATCACATAAACTGGCGGAGCTGGACATCTTCACAGTGGAACGTGTCTGTATTAGCCATTAATTACTTGTTGCCCCGATATAGACGGCGCTACTCTTTTACATAATACTCTAATGGACGGGAAACAGCTCTCCTAAGGGAATCCTATAAACAAAAAACTCATGGAGGGGCTTGACTCCATCTTAATCTAGTGCCCTGAAGAAGTCATGCACAAGAACGAAACGCATTGGCTGTTCGTTGTGTTGAATGCTGTGTTTTATCAAGGTGAAATGAAAATGTAACAATAAAAGAGAAAAAAGAAAAAAGAAAAAACTGAAGAACTCTTTTTTCTGGATATGGACACTATGGGGTCGATTCCGATTCAGGAAAAACCGCTCCGAAAAGCCGTTCGTAGCGTTTTTCCTATACGAATCGTACCCTGCAACGTCCCCCGTACGTACGACGAAGTACGATTCATACCAGGAGCCGTACTCCGTACGAGTCGTACAAGACACCGTACGACTCTAATCTCTGTACGATTCTCCCTCGGAACCCGCTGTACGCGACATCTGTACGGTTCGCGGCTGGTTTTTACGAGCCAGCAAGTACGATACGTGTCGGGTACGCACTGTACGACCCTTTTTCTACGGGAGCTGAAAACAGCCGTAAAAGCAGAGTTCGCGCCAAAACAGGTACGGAACGGCCCCCCCGGGTACGGTGCGTACCCCCATGATCACAGGGGTACGCACCGTACCCCTGCGATCATGGGGTGTACGAGCCGTACCCCCATTGTACGATCGGTGTACGAGCCGTACCCCAATTGTACGATCGGTGTACGAGCCGTACCCCATTGTACGATCGGTGTACGAGCCGTACCCCCATTGTACGATAGGGGTACGGCTCGTACAACGATCGTACAATGGGGGTACGGCTCGTACACCGATCGTACAATGGGGGTACGGCTCGTACACCGATCGTACAAGGGGGGTACGGTTCGTACACCGATCATACATGGGGTATGGCTCGTACACCCCATGATCGCAGGGGTACGGTGCGTACCCCTGTGATCATGGGGGGGTACGGACCGTACGGTGTGTATGTGTTTGTGTGCTTTTCCGTACGACTCGCCCTTACCTGACGTGGACCGTACGAATCGCGTCCTCATACCCCGGTCCGGATCATACTCGTCAGGTCGTACGGCATGTGTACGAGTCGTACGGTATGTGTATGAGTCGTACGGTTCACGGTTTCAGCCTTGCAATACGTACAGATCACGACGATTGGGACGGATTCACGGAATACGGATCGTACTTCGCGACTCGGACGGACGGGTTCGATTCGTACGGAGAGAGCTCCGGATACAAATCGTACGGACGTTTTTTTTCCTGGATCGGAATCGACCCCTATATTTCTCCCTTTTGATAAAGTTATTTTTTTTTTAGTGGTGCGCCTTAGGACTCCTAAACTGAGAAAAATCCTAACTTTAAGACTTTCGGTATTCACAGAAGGAATTTAGGACTCCTAAAGTAAGGAGTCCTAACTTTACTACTCCTACACTGAGAAAATCCTAACTTTAAGACATTTGGTATTCACAGAAGGCATTTAGGAGTCCTAAAGTTAGGAGTCCTAACTTTACTACTCCTAAACTGAGGAAAACCCTAACTTTAAGACTTTCAATATTCACAGAAGGCATTTAGGAGTCCTAAAGTTAGGACTCCTAACTTTACTACTCCTAAACTGAGAAACATCCTAACTTTAAGACTTTCGGTATTCACAGAAAGCTGTTAGGAGTCCTAAAGTTAGGACTCCTAACTTCTGTGAATACCGGAATGAGTAAGTGCCTTCTGTGAATACCAAAATGAGTAGGTGCCTTCTGTGAATACCAAAGTGTTAGTAAGTTTAGGATTTTGTCTTAAGTTAGTTCTGTGAATCGGGCCCTATGAAAGTAGCTTTATTTATAATTTTATTAGGTGTTGTTATTTTAATACTTTGTGTTTCAGGTGTTGTTGTTTATTGGTATAAGTACTCGAATCCGCCAATAAAAAACCTTTTAATATTACTTGTAATGCCAGGTGTCCCACAGTGAACCCCCAGATACCCCGGGGACGGATTATGCTCCCCTTACCTCTGATGCTCTTTTTTCTAATGCGGTGCTCAGTGCATTGTGTTAGGTAATAACACAATGCACCATAAAATGAATCATATTTAATGAAATTAAGACAATTCACCTCCAATTGGATTTAGGATTTTTAGTTTCTCTAGCGAAATCCTCACCTTATTTTTATTCCATTAAAAACGTAGAAAGCAAGCAATCTGTATTTGTGGGGGAAAATATTAATTTTAATAGGTGATATTATTAGTAAAAAATCATCATCAGAAGAATTCGAATTTTGATGACATCCAAAATCTCTCATTTCCCTAGATTTAATTTGAATCAAGAATCTTTTAAAAACTATAGCAATGCTGAAAAATGGTTAGAATGGAAGATTATAGTTTGGTCATGTAAAGTGTCAATAACGTAGACTGTTAATTTATTCTCCTTCAGATTCTTACCAAACAGTTTGCAATCAATGTTCATTTCTGAAAGTCTTTAATTTGCACCTGAGTTGCTCTTGATCTTTTTTGGAATGAGACTCAATATAGCCCCCATGAACGTACCCTCAGCCCCCTAATGACCATAAAATATTTGAGATTCGTAAATAGTTCACAGACTACAGCTTTGGAAAAATTAAGAAAAAATCCCAAAGAACATGTCCGCCATGAAGGGTTTGTGTAATCAAGAGAGAGAGAGAGGACCAGAAAGCTAGTCCTTATCCCCTGGGTTATATGTAATGTTAATCAAAAGGAGACTAGCTCAAGATAAAAAGGGGTTTTTAATAAAAAAGACTCAAGTATGTTTCGTCACAGGATGGGAACACCTGGTGAGTGTGTTCAGAAAGCCCTCACCCACCAACCTAGTTGGTGGCATGCTTCATCATCGGGCCCACCCAGTGACACCTAGCGTGTCCAGGGTGTGCTTCGACGCCTGATTACAGTGGAGCAGATATGTTGCTGAGTGTGCAGTGAAGGGTGTTATGGTAGTGAAATTTAAAACGGCTAGGCGGGGGTCCCAGTACCCGAGGGTAAATTAGACTTTAATACCTGGGCCACCGTCAGCGGTTAAAAATAAGGCTGTTGGATGTTAGAGGCGAGTTACGACCTCCATCATCCGGTGGGTCAACATGTTTCAGTCAGTGCCTTATGTATCTGCTGGCTTTCTTCAGGGCCTAAGTAAAAAGGTGAGTGCAGTTAAACTAGTGGAGTGTAGTTCAGACTATGTGTCTACACGCCCTAAGGTGTTTATCTATGTGTGAGAGGGGGATTCCCATCTCAAGAACACACTAGTTTTAGCTAATTTGGACCTCAAGGTTGAGAGGTGGCTGGGGCTTTGCCAGTACTGCTGGGCAGAGCCTGCTCTGGACCTGTAGTGCCTCCTTCGCATACCTGTAGGTAATTTATGTAGAGCATCGTAAACCTCCTTTAACTCAAGTCCTATTTCTACAGAGGAATAACCTATATCTTTACCTTTTACCTCGTGCAAATTTGTAAAATAATCAGTTATACTTTTTTCAGATGAGGAATTTTCTGCAAGTTATGGGTCCTCGTAATATGCAGCACAACAGTTAGCAGTATCTGTCGGGCCTTCAAAGCTGTTCTCTATATCTACTTAAAATACATTTTATATTAGATTTTTTTTATCTTACAATAATTGGCTAGAATAGAGACCAAGTGCATGCATTCGCTCGGGTAGTCAACTCCTCTCTCACATTTTGTTTTTGTAGTTTTGTACAAACTCAACCCAGAGGTATTGGAGTGCTTTACATAAGTTTTTTTATTTTGCTTTTTAGGCATGGTGACTTGAGTTCACTTTGCACCATTGCTTGATTGTGAAACACTGGCAGGAAGTAGGTGTTGGGCCCTTGCTCAGAGCAATAGTTGCAAACAGGTGCAGTTACAAGGAACAAGCTAAAGGGACAGATCGTTTTCATTTGCTACTATTTTCCTATGCAATACAATCACAAAAAAGGCAATGGTGAAAATGTGAAAAAGTGCCACAAACAACTCAGTTTTTCGGGGTGTGTAAAAGAAATGGAAAATAAAGAAAAAGAGGAGACAAGGGATGAAAACGTGTGCAAATTCACATTTTTCCTGGATATCAACCTGCCATTGTCTGCCTGTGCACAGCGGGGGGTGACGATGGCACATAGGTCTAAGCCTCAAAATCGACATATTTGACTGATTTTCATATTGTTTTGCACGTGGCACCGAGATTGAGGCGATAGGTCGCCAACAGGCACTCTCTGTCCTTCTTTTTTTCCACAATGTTGCCCCATTTCCCTTTAATGCCGGCGTTAATGTGGCAACCATATAATAAAGTACGTGTGACTTTTGCGAAGGAAAAAACGTGCATAATTTTTGTTTGCTGCAGGCACGTTGCCATGGCGACGAGAGTAGCGGTAATTGCCATTAAAGACTCGGCTATTCATGTTAATTTTGGTTATTAGGGCCCTGCCTTTTGCTGCAGGTCACCAGCGGCGCGCGCTCTCAATGGAAGGGCTCCACCCCCCGTGTCAAGGGAAAGCTGCTGAGGGCTAAAGAGAGGAAATCTTAGCGAGGACTTGACGGCACTTTGCAGACTGATTCGTTTAATTTTTCCAAGGAGTGGGGTTTATTTTCGACGTTTGTCGTGTTAATGGTGTGGGTTGAAGACAGCGTTGTCCTGAAATCCGTGAGAAGAAAAGGGGGAAAATTGAGCTGCATGAGAGCGTGGCATAGTTGTCTTGACTACTGGCCAATCATTGAAACTTTATACCTTTAAAGAAGTTTTTTGCCTCATTTTGGAAATATTTCCCCTCTCCAGAGAGACTGTGCTGACAGGTAAATCTGAGGTTGAAATGTTAAACATCTGTGATTTGATTTACTTAAAGCCCCACAAAAGATGCATGAAGCAAATCATATTAAAGAGAAATAAAATAGGATATTCGAAAAAGCTGGAAGGTTCTAGGTTTGCTGTCAGGTGAAGGGGCGCTTTCCATTTAGTTTAGGAGGTTGCTGGGGTTCCCGTAGCCCCTTTGCTAGGGATACTCTAACAATCCTGCTGAGAACGGCCATACTTTGAGAACTCATCTGAGAAGGTAGCCTGTCCGTATATATAAGAGCCATATGCACCACCATATGCGCTGCCCTTGTGGCGTAAAGATGGGACAGTGGACATGAAGTGTGCAATTGACAGATCAATGGAGATTGTGTGCACTTGCAAAAGGCGTAGAAGATTACCACAAAATATCTTGTAATTTAATGCCAAGGATACTTGTGCTAGTTACCGCAGGTCAACTTTGCAGATTTATTTGCGGCCATCTTGGATCAGGACATCTATGCTAAAGAAGGTTCTCAAGGCCTTGCAACAACAAGGGCAGAAAGAAGAAACTGAAGGTGCGAAAAAAACACAGTCACAAATTAGGGGCATCCTACACACAAAGTGGTAGCAGCCATCTTGGAAGAGTACATCAGTGTGAAGAAACTCCCTCAAGGCAGCGACAACAAGAAGAAAGAGAAGAAAGTCATGGTACAGGAATCAAACACGCAGAAGTTGTGGACAGGCTAAACTCAAAGTGAGGGCAGCCACCTATGGTCAGTACATCTATTGTAAGAAGCTCCCTCAAGGCCTCGCCAACAAAAGGCACAGGAAGAGGAAATATGGTTGTGGCAATCACACATTCACAGCTGGGTCTATCCTGTATTCAAAGAAACGGCCGCCACTTGGATCAGTACATGTATTTTAAGGAGCGCTGTTGTGACACGCATGAGAGCCGCTGTGGCTCTCATATTCTGTACATTGGAATAAACAAAGTAAAACTTCATCGCATCCTGGTCTTATTGTATTTACCTGCGGTGAATATAACACTATTTTGGCGACGAGGATGGGATGAAGTTTTACAGTGTTAATTCCAATGTACATCATACAAAAGCCACAGCTGCCCTCCTGCTTGGAGGACGTTCAACGGACAAACCTAGAACCCTCCAGACAGTGGGCAGTCACACCAACACAACAATATTTCAAAAGTCAGAGAAACATCAATTCTTGGTAAGATCATAACAAGCTCCCTCAAGGCCTTGACAACAACAAGCACAGGACGAAGAAGTCTGGTTGTTGCAATCACACACTTACAGGCTGTCCTGCACTCAAAGAAACAGCAGTCACTTGGATCAGGGCATCTGTTCCAAAGAACTGCTTCAAGGACTTGGCAACAGCAAGTGCAAGAAAAAAACAAGCACTGGAAAAGCCAATAGTTCAACTCTTGGCTGGTGCAATGGCAATTTTTTTAAGGCAAGCATATGCAACAAAATAAAATGAGTAAAAAAATGTATTCACCTAAATAGCGGTGTTACATGCTTGTAATAACAATTTTAAAATGAAAAACATTCACTGGCACAGCTACTTTTGTAGTGATATTTTAGATAACAGCCCTTTCAGTTATACTATGCATTTTTGTATTGTTATTGTTATTGTTATTATTATTTGTCAAGAAGACAAAAAAATCACCACCAAACCAACCACTCAAACTGCAGGGAACGACAGAATGACGGCGTCACTTAAACACTTTATTCCAGCAACGTTAAAAGGACACTGAAAAAAAACAGCATCTGACTGGGCACTCAAGGTGCAGGCAAAATAAAAAGCCAGTGTTTAAAATTAATATAATCAAATGTACACAATGAAGCACACTTTGAAGCAGCATTGTCATTTAAGAGAAGCAAACTATTTTAGGTGGATGTGAACATTGTGCACAAGTTTTGTGCAGTCACTCAAAGTGAAGGGAGCCAATGGGTAAAGAGGGCTGACAATCTGCCCAATACAGCAGCTACAAGTGGGAGGCAGAAACATGTGAATGACAGTTTAACAGACCAATGGATGAAGCCCACTGCCTAAAAGCCCCACTGTGAATGTAGATTATACATTAATTTGCAACAAAAACAGTAGTCTGGCAAGACATCTAAAACTGCCTCAATGTCCAGACCTAAAAAATGATGATGGTGGAATCATATATTGCAGACTGTGGATACATGCTATGCTCTAGGTGGCAGTGGGCATCTTCGCAAAGCACATCTATTCCACTATGCTGATGCTTTGGCAACAAAAAGCATAGCGAGTTGAAGAAAATCATGGTAGGGAATTTCCCACCCACTCCACCACCTCATAATGTCTCAAACTCATAAAGTCGGTGACCTTTTTTGGAGAGGACATCCTTTCAATGGCTCTCCCTCCAGGACTTTGCAGCAGGCAGCACAGAAGAAGATCAAATGATGGGGAATCTCACAACTGCAGACTGGCGATGTATGGATTGAACGTCCAACTGCATTTGCAATGTTTGTTTTACCGCTCCATCAAACACAGTTCAGCCACTTTTGGTCACCATGCCATAAATTGTATAGAGCATTGGTGGAGGGTAGGCTGAGGTTTGTCGAGTGTTATAGTATAGAAGTAGAATGATAAAGGTATTTAATAAACTTATAATTAGCCTGAAATGCTAGTTCATTAGTAATGATGGTAGCAGTCTGTGCCTTTGGGTTCTAGGGGTGTACTGGTAATTCCTCAGGCCTGCATCCCAGTCCATTGTTATTTTGTACACCCTACTACCTCAGTTTGGACCCAGCCATACGCAAATTAGTCTTGACCCTGGTCCAATGCCAAAAGTTAGCGGAACTTCCAAGCCAGGTCCTTCCCGAACCAGAACACAAGCAAACCAGGACCGGTTTCACCCTTATTAAGGCTCTTCAGTCCACAGCTTGAATCTGGTCCTCTGGCATTACTGCTTGGATGATGTTTCTGGGTGGTCTCATTCTTAGCCGTATGATTATCTGAGCACTTCTGTTTACTGCACATTCCTGAAGAATAGCAGTCTAGCTTAGAGATGGCCCGTTCAATGCTCCATCTGTCATTTTGGTGGAATTAAAACCTCAGTCAAGCTGATGGTTGAAAATCAGCCATATTTATGGCTGACTGGTAGCTGGGACTAGGGTTATCCACCAGAGTTGCTGTTTCCACCATTGGACAAGTCAGTTGCTGAGAAACATTCTGGTGGGAAACCCCCAATGTCCATCAATGCTGGTGGGAAGTCCACTAGAAAGTGCGGGCACTGGGAATTTCCTACAGATGTAGTAGTACACTCCAAAACATGCTGCTGATATATGTCAGCCCTGTTAGTGCTATGCTATTAAACATACCCTGAAAGCCTGCTACTGTCTTCATTGCAGTTGTTCCTAAAGTTAACTCTGAAAGACGTGGTGCCCGACAATTCACTGTAGAGTGGGTGGCTTTTCTGCCATGATGTAAACATCTCTGAACTTTGATGGAGCTGACTTTGGAGCATGTAATGTCTCCATCAACTCCATGCCCACCATTTCTAATGCCCTAAACATGGTCATAATCTGGTGGGTGGAAGTAGCTTTGAGAGAGCGGTAGGCACAACAGTTTCCACCACTTCGCCACCCCTCCGCCAAACCCTCATAATTAGGCCCTTAGAATGTTCATGAAAACATATAAATATCCAGCTTATGCAGATATCCTCCTCTCTTTTATTCGCTGCTCCTCAACAAGATAAGTACATCTAATTATACCTTTGTATTTACTTTTTAGCCTGTCAGTGTTATATTAGAATTCATTTCTATTTAACCCCTTGCATGCTGATGACGGAACCGCTCCGTCATCAGCTGCGGGTGCACTGTGCTGATGACGGAGCGGTTCCGTCATGGCCTGCCCTGCTCGAAAGAACGCTCATGCGCGACGGAGCGGCTCCGTCACCAGCATGCAGCCGCCGCGCGGCCGCCCCGCCCCCTTAGCACTGCGGCGGAATAGCCGCCGCAGTGAAGGGGTTAACAAGATATACGTATCAATGCAGCGTTGTGATTGGTCTGAGCGCTGTGGATCGGCACTCAGATGGGGATTGGGGGCCTGGGCATATTCTCCACCAAGCTGTGTAATGCAGCCTGTTGGGGAATATGCAAAGTATGCATGATGGTTTGGCTGGCCCAATACGACAGACCAAGCAGTCATTCGCACTTAGTGCGCACAGTCCACTCCTCCCTGAGCCACCAGCCTGCCCGCCCTAACTCAGCCCTGCAGCAACAACAAATAAAATTATAATAACCTTGTTAGGATCATTTTATTTTTCCCTATTCCACTGCTCTGAGAGCAGTGGGGCGATCCTCCTCCGCCTTTGCGGCGGAGCCGCACCTGCGGCCCACAAGCAATATATACTTAAAAATTGAAACATGGGGGCATGACGTGTTAGCTTTGTGTTGCTGTTGCGCCCGCCTTCTATATTAAAGGGGTTTTGGGTTCTATCCCTTAAAGGGATTCCCCAGTATAAAGACATTTGTAGCAGGAGGCAATGGGTCTTTTAAAACATTGCCAGGCTACTCTTGCGTTTCCTGGAACTGTATGCGGACACTCATAGCCTGGTGGCATCATGTTTTTTAAATGCGTTGCTAGGCTACACTCATGCTAACTAGAAACCGCTTGCAATTCGTACGGCCGCTGCATTGGTCCTTTCTTTGTGTCTCCCATAACTTTGCTGTGTTGCCTGAGAACTGTTCGCAAGCTGTTTTTGGCAGCTATTGACCAAGGTTTACCCCAATAATAATTTTTTCAATTGTATCATATACCAGTCATGCAGGGCACACACTCTCAACCCAATGCCGTGACTGAGTTCATGGGATAATCGTTTACAAGATTTTTAGAAGAGAAACTTGGGTCCTCCATGAGGGAGATGGTGGATGCCACATTGGCTAAGAGGAAGACGGACACCCCTTCAGAGGAGAATCATTTTTTATTATTCTCAGATGGAAACTCCCCTTCTACCTCTGAACCCCATCGAGGGGGCAAGAATTCCCACAAGAGAAAACATATCCTGCATCCTTCTCAACATATGCTCCCTCCACAGACACGCAGTAGAAATCTGGGACCTCCTCAACAATCTCTCGCCCGATGTCGCCTTCCTCACAGAGACCTAGACCAACGCCAGCTCTGCACCTGACATCACAACCACCGTCCCCGACGAATACAAGATCCTGAGGAAGGACTGCCCCAACCACCCTTGAGGTGGAGTCGCCATCGTACACAAAAACTCCCTCTGACTCACCACAGCCAGCACTAACATTTCCTCGTCCCCCACAGAACACATCCATTTCCAGACCCAGATCAACATCAGAACGAGTCGCTGCTGCACCCTTGCCTACAGACCTTCTGGACCACGCACTACGTTCTCTACTACCATCGCTGACCTCATTGCACCCCACGCTCTTGCCTCGATTGACTATGCACTGCTCGGAGACCTGAATGTCTATCTCAACAACCTCCGCGACCCCAACTCCACGCCCTCCTGGAGAACCTCCACAACATTAGACTGAAGCAGCTCACCACCCTCCTCACCCACCGGGCAGGACACACCCTCAACCCCATCTTCGCAGGAGGAAACAACATTTGTTTCAGACACACCACGCAACCCCTCTAAATGGACCACCCTGCGTCCACTTCTCCTTTTTGAAACCCACCGCACACATGCCTACACCACGCCCCCATGCAGAAACTGGAGCAAGATCACCGAAGAGCACTTCAACTCCGCCCTCAATGGCGCATCTCCACCCACCACAAAAAAAGCCAACTCAGCAGCCAACAAACTCTACAGATGGATTACCAACTGCACAAACATGCTCACCCCCCTCCAGAATTCCGACAGACAACGCACCACGAAAGCCACCTGGTTCACCAAAGACCTCCGAGAGTCCAAGAGCATGTGCTGACAACTCGAGAAAGCATGGAGGAACAGCAAAATCTATGAAGTTCACACCACCTACAAGACCGCCATGACAGAACACCACCAACTCATCAGGTCAATGAAGAGGAACTTCATCTAAGACAGAATCCTTTCCAACTCTCACAACTCTAAGGAACTCTTCAGCATCATACAAGAATTCACAGAATCCCCCCAGCTAAACCTCCAACGTCCCTCCCTCTCAGGACCTCTGCAGCAAACTCATAGGGTGCTCCTACTTCCGTCACAAGATCAGGACTCACTTCGGCAATTTCCACGAACAGAACCAAGGCGCCAGCACTACCCCTACCACCGCAATGCCACCCAGCCTACCATCACTGCCTGTACCCTGTCACCACAGAAGACACTGCAAAGACCAGGAGGAGCATACACTCAGGAGTCCCCCCCACTCCTGCCTGCCACACAACTTCCACAGAGCTGCTCCGCTATAGCACCCAAACAACAATGTGCAATCATTTGCATCCTCAAAACAGGCACATTCCCCGGCAACTGGAAATGCGCAGAAGTCAAGCCCCTCCTCAAGAAGTGCTAAAGAAAAGAAGGGAGTGTGCTATATCCAATGAATGGAAAGTCAAATATTATAATAATATTCAAATGATTTCAGAAAATGGTTCTTAAAACCAGCATTACTAGACATTGATATCGCTTTAATTACTGAGACAAGTATTCAGGTCAGTCAGCTTTCTGAAAATACAATTTAAGCAAATCAGGTCAGTCAACTTTCTGAACATACAATTGAAGCAAGTCATAAACTTCCAAGATTTAAACATATATGACAATCAAACACAATTAACAGCATAATTAACAGCCAACGCGTTTCGTCTCCATCCGGGACATCATCAGGGCTATTCCTATAAAACTATATGTTATTATCCAAAACACCACGCTTTGTTCATGTTCCTCCTAAGCGCATCAAGTGGTTCTACTGATTCCTTATCCAATCAAAGGTTGCCAGACATAATTCATACCCACACCCTTCCGTTGTGTGAACCCTGCCGCCCTTCTCTGTTATCGCTACCAATTGTACCTAAGTCAAAATAGTTCTTCTCATAACACAAGTGTGTTCATTTAAAATTCCATATTGTTAGTCCCTTCTCCAGATACGATTATGGTTGCTCGGCTGATGTCCCCCAACCTCGCTAGTAATGTACCAGATCCTTATCAGAATAATAACCACTGCAGTCAAAGTCCTCCCCGTCAATGTAAAAATGGCGCAGTCTTTTAGTCCTCGTCCTGGCCCCCGGTCCGATAATTCCGGAGATACCTTGGGTGCACTTTGAGAAAACCCTACACCGTCGCATCTTGTAGAATTACTCTCCTCAAGAAGCCCTCCGCAGACCCGACAGACCTAAAGAACTACAGACCGATCTTTCTCCTCCCCTTTGCAGCTAAAGTCACTGAGAATATTGTAAAAATCTAGCTCACGAACCTCATAGAATCCAACTCGATCCACAACAATTCCCAATCCGGATTCCACAGCAACCACAGCACCGAGACCACCCTTCTAGCTACCACGGACGGCATCCACACTTTCCTCGACCAAGGCCAAACAAATATATGATGCAAACAATTACAAGCGGTACAAAAGGGGGTGGGGATGGACGGAGCATCTGAATCAATCAAACACTCACACCCAGTCAAAAGATCTGGGTTTAATCCATCACCGTTCTATAGCCCACTCTGCCACCCCAGTTCAGACATGGCTATATGCAAATCAGTCTGACCCTGTGCCTCATGGGAAAAGTCCAGCCCGAACTGCCAAGCCATGTCTTCCCTGGACCGGAAACAAGCTTGCTCACTCTGCCTCTGGATTCAAGCAAGCCGGGCTGAAGACGGCTGGAATGCCAGAAACTGGTCCTCGGAACCTTGTTTCCGGTCCAGGGAAAGCATGGCTTGGCAGTTCGGGCTGGACTGTTCCCATGAGGCACAGGGTCAGACTGATTTGCATATAGCCGTGTCTGAACTGGGGTGGCAGAGTGGGCTAAAGAACGGTGATGGATTAAACCCAGATCTTTTGACTGGGTGTGCGAGTTTGATTGATTCAGATGCTCCGTCCATCACCACCCCCATTTGTACCGCTTTTGGCTGCCATAAGTGTGGCAGGGTATGCTCAGACGTGAGTCCCTTGCTCACTTTGCCACTGGATTCAAGCAAGCCGGGCTGAAGACGGCTGGAATGCCAGAAACCGGTCCTCGGAAGCTTGTTTCTGGTCCAGGGAAGACATGGCTTGGCAGTTCAGGCTGGACTGTTCCCATGAGGCACAGGGTCAGACTGATTTGCATATAGCCATGTCTGAACTGGGTTGGCAGAGTGGGCTAAAGAACGGTGATGGATTAAACCCAGATCTTTTGACTGGGTGTGAGTGTTTGATTGATTCAGATGCTCCGTCCATCACCGACCCCTTTTGTACCGCTTTTGGCTGCCATAAGTGTGGCAGGGTATGCTCAGACGTGAGTCCCTTGCTCGCTTTGCCACTGGATTCAAGCAAGCCGGGCTGAAGACGGCTGGAATGCCAGAAACCGGTCCTCGGAAGCTTGTTTCCGGTCCAGGGAAGACATGGCTTGGCAGTTCGGGCTAGACTGTTCCATGAGGCACAGGGTCAGACTGATTTGCATATAGCCATGTCTGAACTGGGGTGGCAGAGTGGGCTAAAGAACGGTGATGGATTAACCCCAGATCTTTTGACTGGGTGTGAGTGTTTGATTGATTCAGATGCTCCGTCCATCACCACCCCCTTTTGTACCGCTTTTGGCCGCCATTAGTGTGGCAGGGTATGCTCAGATGTGAGTCCCTTGCTCACTTTGCCACTGGATTCAAGCAAGCCGGGCTGAAGACGGCTGGAATGCCAGATACCGGTCCTCGGAAGCTTGTTTCCGGTCCAGGGAAGACATGGCTTGGCAGTTCGGGCTGGACTGTTCCCAAGAGGCACAAGGTCAGACTGATTTGCATATAGCCATGTCTGAACTGGGGTGGCAGAGTGGGCTAAAGAACGGTGATGGATTAAACCCAGATCTTTTGACTGGGTGTGAGTGTTTGATTGATTCAGATGCTCCGTCCATTACCACCCCCTTTTGTGCCGCAAACAATTACAATGCATGCTTTTACAACACAGTTTTTACATCGCAACTACCATTACATAGCATAATTTTACAACGCATGCCATTACAATGCATTTAAAAAAATACCATTACAATGCATTCCATTACAATGCATACCGTTCCAACACATACCATTACAATGCATAATACTTTTAGGGGAAAGTGTTGGATAGTGTAGGGGTAAAAATTACTATTCCCACTCCAGTGAGTGCAACAGTAGGGTAAGTGTTGGATAGTGTAGGGGTAAAAATGACTATTCCCACTTCAGTGAGTGCAACAGTAGGGAAAATATTGGATAGTGTAGGGGTTAAAATTACTATTCCCATCCACCCCAAAACCCATACCCACCTTAAAACAAAAAAATCTCTATTACTTACCTTATAATGCATTGTAATGGCATGCGTTGTAATGGTAGGCATTGTAATGGCATGTGTTGTAGTAATATGTGTTGTAAGGACTGCGTTGTAATGGATGTTTCCCAGCCACATGGCAACCCTCATTCTACTAGACCTCTCAGCAGCCTTCGACACCGTCCCCCACCGTACACTAGCCACAAGACTCTACGAAGCTGGCATACAGGGAACAGCCCTAAACTGACTCTGCTCCTTTCTAACCAGACGAACTCAAAGAATCAGACTCCTGCCCTTCCTCTCTGAACACACAAAGATCAGCTGCGGAGTACCCCAAGGAGCCTCACTCAGCCCCACGCTCTTCAACATCTACATGGCCCCCTCGCTACCATCATCAGAAAACACGGACTCAGCATAGCATCCTACGCCGACGATACCCAGCTCATCCTCTCCCTCACCAAGGAACCTGACATCACCAGACACAGGTTCCAGGAAGGAATGAAGGATGTCACATCCTGGCTGAGCAGCAGCTGCCTGAAGCTCAACTCGGAGAAAACGGAAGTCCCCGGATCCACCCCATCCGCTTGGGACAACACCTGGTGGCCCACCACCCTCGGCAACTTTCCCACACCCACGGACAACACCCGCAACCTCTGCATCATACTCCACTCCTCCCTCACCATGAACCAACAGATCAACGTTGTATCTTCCAAGGGCTTCAATACCCTCCGCATTCTCTGCAAGACCTTCAAAAGTATCCCCTCTGAATCCAGAAAGACCATCACCCATGCACTCATAACCAGCAGACTGGACTACGGGAATGCCCTCTATGCCGGAATCAATAAATCTCTACTCATCAATCTCCAGACCTTCCAGAACGCCGCAGTCAGACTTGTCCTCGGCATCCCACAACAAGACCATATCACCCAGCACCTATGAGACCTCCACTGGCTCCCCGTCAAAAAGAGATTGACTTTCAAGCTGCTCACTCACGCCTACAAATCCCTCCATAACACTGGACCCTAATACCTCAATGAAAGAATCTCCGTCTACGCACCCAAGAGAAACCTCCGCTCTGCCGAGCTTGCCCTGGCTGAAATCCCTCACATCCACAGAGCCAGAATGGGAGGAAGATCCTTCTCCTACATCGCAGCCAAGACCTGGAACTAACTCCCCCTCAGCATCAGATGAACTCCCACACTGCAAGCATTCAGGAAGATGATTGGTTGGTGAAGTTAGACCTCAAAGATGCTTACTTCACGATACCCATGGATGAGGACAGTCAGAAGTATCTGTGCTTCACATGGAGGGGCGTTCTATATCATTTCCTTTGCTTTTCCTTCGGGCAGCCCTCGGCTCAATGGTGTTTTACCAAGGTGCATGCTTGTGGTAACCTTCCTTAGACAGAGAGGAGTTTGCCTAATTATTTATCTAGACAGTATCCTTAGTATGTATCAGGACAAGTTGGAGCTTCTGAATCATTTGGCATGGATAATAGAGCTTCTAAAGAACCTGGGTTTCATAGTGAATACAGAGAAGTCTGTCTTGGTTCCCACTCAAAACATAGAGTGTTTGGGTTTCCAGGTAAACACTATTCTATCTCAGTTGATTCTCCTTCAGAAGAAAGTGACAAAGATAAAGAAGGAGGTGAGATCAGTTTTGTTCAAAGAAACTACCTTCCTAAGAGACATGGCTAGAGCTCTGGGAATTTTGTTGACCACCATTCAGGCTATTTTTCCTGACCCAATACATTACAGGAGCCTCCAAAGATTGAAAGCTTTGGGACTAAGGAAAAGCCTATGATATGTAAATGTAAATGTATTTCGATTTATATAGCGCACAAATCACCCAGGGGTCTCAAGGCGCTTGATATGGGGATTCTCTTCCCTATCAAAGAAGCACAGGAGGATTTGCAATGGTGGTCAAAGCTTGAAATGGTAAGGCCATCTTCAGGAATATTCCTGACTTGGTTTTATAATCAGAAGGCAGCAACTGGGGCTGGGGAGTTTGGATGAATGCTTTAGAGATGGGTGGAAGATGGTTAAAGGAGGAACAGTCACTTCACATAAACTGTATAGAAAAGTTTCTTAATGAGTTTCAGAGATTTATTGACAAATTCCATCATACTGATTCAATTAGAAAATTTCAAAGCAGTTTCTTATATAAACCGCATGGGAAGTCCAAGGTCAGTAGCTTTGGCAGATTTGGCAAGACAAAGTTGGTCATTTTGCTGGGAACACAAGATTGTGTTAAGAGTGGAGTATATTCCAGGCCTTCAGAATTTAAGAATGGACTGGAATTCCAGATATCTCCGGGACTCCGCGATTGGAAGTTAGACCTAGTGGTTTTCGCTTTGATACAACATTAGTGGGGGCTGATTTAGCTAGATTTATTTGCAAGCAGGTTGACCTATAAAGTACCGAAGTATTTCATTTGGAGGCTGGACCCAGAGGCAGTAGCAGTGGATGCTTTTCTGCTGCTCTGGGGCTGAAAGAAGGACTATTCCTTTTCCCATGTCTCCTTGATTCAGATAGTATTGTCGAAAGTGAGGTTGGAGACCTGCACCGTTATCCCAGTGACTCCCTTCTGAAGGTCTCAGATTTGGTTCCCAGGGGTGATGGAACTTGCATTAGCCATTCCACGACTGGTACCAGTATCCTTGGGTCTTCTACAGGGCTAAGATGGAGAAGAACATCCTTTGTTTTTAGAGGGGAAAATGAACCTTCTTGTTTGGAAAATTTCAGGAGTTGAAGCAGATATTCAGGCCTTTTAGGAGCTGAGGGTTTACTGGATGATACATGGGCTCCGGGAACAAGAAAAAGGTAAAGATTTGTTTGGAAGAAATGGTGTAGTTGGTGAGTGCAAAGGGATCTGGAACCTGTGGAAGGTCCTGTACACCTGGAAGCCAATTATGTAGCTGTTCTTTTGAACTCAGGTCTTTCATATAGAATGATTAATTGTTATAGATCTGTTGTTTATTCAGGTCATGCACTTATTAATAATTTGGCAATTGGGAGTAATCATTTAAGAGTGATGAAAGGTGTGAGATTGAGAAGACCCCCAAGGGCTCACTATAAGTCCCTCTGGGATGTCATTTTGGCTTTCAAGCTTTTTACTTCTTGGCCAGGCAATGTGCCCCTTTCTCATTTCCATGAAGATAGCAAACTTGCTATGTTTGATAACCTTTAGGAAACTCTCAGACATCAAAGCTCAAGAGTTATCTAACAGGTTCAATTCACCAGAAGGTGTACACTTTGACGTGTGGAAAAGAACGAAAACAATGTCAGTTTCGGTCTTCTATCCATTTCTCCACGATTGTGAAAAATTATGCATGGTAAGTTGTATGGAAGTGTATGAGAGCAGGACCCTGGAGTTCACAGCACATGGTGATGATCAGCTTCTTTTATCCTATGTAAAGCCTTATAAACCTGTATCTACAGCTACATTGGCCAGATGGGTACGTATGGTTATGAGCAAAGCTGGTGTGGTTCTTACCAGGTTTGGCGCTCATTCTTCAAGAGGCGCAATGGCTAGAAAGTTTTTTTGAAATGCTGAAAACAGCAGATTGGTCAAATGCAAATATTTTTGCAAACGTCTATTTGAGACCAGTGGAGCATGTTAGTAGTGTAGCTGTGGGTGGCTTTAAACATGCATAATGGTAGTCTCCGGTCTTGTAATGAAATGGTGATTCTCCAATTAACATGCAGAGAGAATCTTCAAAGACAATGGAGGCTAATGTTATCCTACCCTCCTCACCCTTGAGGAGAGATACTGGGATGGTGAGTATCAATGTATGGTGAACATCATTAATGATTTTGTGTGGATATGTTAAAAGAAAATGTATCTCTATTTACCATTTGATTTATAGCTCAAGGGTTTATAGTGGGAACTGGGGTCCTATGTATTCGTCTTAGGAGTATTTCCTTACATTTATTGTGAGACTTTCCTTTCTTTTAGACAATGCTACATAGATATAATTCAACAGAAGACCATGAAGTTGCGGCTTGTTTTCTGTTTCATTGCAGCCTAAAGAGGAAGATGTCTGCGTACGCTGGATATTTATGTGTTTTCATGAGCATTCTAAATGCTTTATGATGCATTACTATTCTTTAAAGAGCTGCATGTTGGGGCAGCAGTAAACGACTATTGCATGATGTTAGCCTCTGTTGTCTTTAATGAAATCAAGATTCTCTCTGCATGTTAATTGGAAAATCGCCATTCTGCAGGGTGAAAATTCCACACATGGCGGCCTAACAGTATGTCACGCTGGGAAGGATTCACGCGACAATGCTGTCTACTTCTTTTATTTCATCTTACTTAGACCAAACAAGTGCATCAAACTAAAAATACAACAAAGGTCAGGACATTCTTACAGGGGAATTATCTTCTTCTCCTTGGCGTCTTTCTTCAGGGGTTGTACATTGCGGGTATCGGCCTCATCCCAAGGTACCGAAAAAATAAGAAAAGGCGTATCTCGTAGCGAGATATATTGAACTCACACTGTGGGAAGGGAGTGAGGGATAACACACCCATTCAGAGGAGATACAGGGTGCAGGGGTAGGGAAATCGTCACTGTGAGGAATAGAGGATGCAGCCATAAGGAAACAACAGTTGCGTACTCTCTAAGGGAACTCCTATACGTTTCCCTCCTCGCCTCCTGCAGACTTTGCTCCCACCTGCCTCCCCGGTCCCAGGAACGTTGCACGTACCTGTGCAAGCCGCGTCCCTCCAGGAACGTGGCCTGGGCACTTCGGGATATCGGTGGCCTCCTGGCTTTCCTTCGCAGGGCTCGTCAGCGTCTCACAGAGCTCCCGGCTCTTCTCCAGTTCTGCTTAGCTGAGGGGCCTCACTCTGCATCTCCTCCTGTCTACTCCCAAGAACTTCCTCCTTCCGGTACTCAACAACGCAGTCCTCGGCTTCCTGCTCCTTATCTTTCCCTGTCGTGTTGTAACACCGCCTCCAGTGGTCGGGGCTTGTTGCTCCTTCCTCCAGAGTCTTAAAGGGCCAGCGGAATGGCATTCTCATATGGTCTCCCGTACCTTGGTCGTATTCAATTCCTGGAGGCTGCAAGGGAAAGAGAGGTGCGGCCCATTGAGGTGGTTTCATTCCCCTGGGATGGGGGTCCAAGGATGACGTATCCTGACATTCCCCACCACTGGAGTCTTCCCGATCGGGGAGGAACGGGACACGGGAGAGGAAGTCTGCATTGGAATTGAGGGTACCCTTCTTGTGTTTGACCTCAAAGACATACGGTTGGAGGTACAGAAACCAGCAGTGGCGGCTGGTGACATTTGAAAGTAGTGGGGCGTAAAAGTTCAGGATGAGTGTCACCAATTTTGTATTGTGTCTCTATCAATAAGCTGGTGTCTGATGCACACTGGAGCAGCTTTACACTTGCCCGACCTGCTATCCCACTTATAACTGCCCCCGTGGGTCACGCTGCTTGAGGCTTGGACCACAACAGGCACGGGTCTCTGGGGGGAGGGAGGCTGGCGCAAAGCAGAAAACCCCCAACCTTCCCGTGCCCAGTCCACCTGGCATCTCGCCTTACAGATGGCGAGGGTGGAGCTCATGAAGACGTGGTTGGGGGCACCCCAGGACAAGGTTCTTCTCGAGGGAGAAAGAAGATGGGGCCGAGTCCCCCCATCCCTCCCCGTGCCACGGTTCCCGGGTGTCTGTCATCTTGTAGATGTTGAGCGTGGAGTTGTACAAGATGTCCATCTCAGGGGACTTGGGGCGCAGGGAGCGGCTCGCTGGCTCCTTGGCGGGCACCTGGGGGAGCAGGAAGAGGGGCGGGATTAATAATTCACAGGCCGCCGGGTCCATCCGATACCCAGCAGTAATAAAACACCCGTGGAGGGGGCACGTGACTGGCCAAGAGGGTGAACACGCGGGGGGTGGACTTTGTACACGCCATGTGGAGACCGGGGAAGCCAGTGTGCAGTCTGTCTCGGCATGCGTACACTCTGTGTAACGCCCAGGAACAGACTTTAACTGCCCCAGGAATGACGTACTGTGTGTTTTCTCACTCCCGCAAGTTAACGAATAATTATAATGTTTGCAGTTCTGGCTGTGTACCATCAAGCATAGGAGAAACAATCACAAAGCCAGATCACGCTGCAGAGTCGGTGAGTTTGTGCATGAAGATACGCGACCCTCGACAAGGCAAAGTCCCCATTCGCTCTGGAGCCACTAGCAACAAGCTTGGCAGATGATAGCTCCAGAATCTATCATCACAATCGAGATTGCAGATGATGTATATTTAATTAAAGACACAGAAACGTAACAAATCGAAATAAAGAAATGCATAGTCAACTAAACTACTGTAAAACTACACAACACAACAGTGCCACATTACTTATCTTTACTAAACTACAAAACTTTAAAGATAAATCAGTGTGAGGACCAGCGGCACTTGATACATGTACTGGGTACACGGAGCATGTATCATCAGAGCACTTTACATGCGACGTCGACGATAATAAATAATAAAATATAATAAAACTTACCTTGGCTTCAGTTCCCGCTTTTCTCCCGAGACTGCAGACTCCCGAATCCCGCCGTCCTGGATTTTGAAAACGTCTGGGCTCTCGTCAACAGGAAGGCTGCAGGCAGCCTCCCTCCCCTCCACAGCAGCCAGCGCTGTGATTGATTCAGCCGGCTGCCCTACCTACGTCATTTCTCTCTGTATGCTGCAGCATACAGAGAGCAGGGAGAGTGGGAGGGGTTACTCGAGGGCAGGGGGGAGCGGCTTGCCCACTGTTCTAAATACTGTCTGTTTGGCAGCCTCTCATGCTGCCCAAACAGACAGTATTAACAACAGTGGGCAAGCCGCTCCCCCCTGCCCTCGAGTAACACCGCCCACTCTAACTTCTGCTTTCTCGCCGTGCCAGAAGGCAGAAACAAATGGTAGTTATTACGGTAATAGCTACCATGTGTTTCTGCCTTCTCGCACGGCGAGAAAGCAGTGGGGTGGCGCCCAAATGCCCCCATGGACGAGCCGCCACTGGAAACCAGCGCATTACTCTGGGGCTGTTACCCTTGTTCCTACTCATCCACACGAGAGGTGCGTGATCGGTGTAAAGGGTGAACGGCCTACCCTCCAAGTAGTATCTCAGGGTTTCTATAGCCCATTTGACGGCCGTACACTTTCTCGATTACAAGGTAGTGTTGTTCAAGAGGGAAGAGTTTTCGGCTAACAAACAGGACGGGCCGTTCTAATCCATCCTTTGACACCTGGGAAAGAACCGCCCCTAAGCCGACTTCGGACGCATTGGTCTGCAGACAAAGGGCCAGTTGTAATCAGGGGAGACCAGTACTGGAATACTAGTTATAGCGGCCTTTATTTGGTGGAACGTCTCAAGAGCAGGTACAGGGGGACTTAACAGAGCCTTTCTGGAGGTATCCTTTTTCAGCATGTCTGTATGGGGGGGGCGGCTATTTTGGAGTAGTTAGGAATAAATCTCCTGTAATAACTTAGGAGGTGTTAGAAGGCTCTCACTTCTTTTTGTGTACTGGGGAGAGGTGTTTTCATGATGGCCTTTATCTGCTCCTCTTGGGGTTCTATACACCCGTTACCCAAAAGGTATCCCAGATATTTAACCTTATGGAACCCGACACAGGATTTTTTCGCGTTAATATGCAGTCCTGCAGCTTGCAGGTCCTGGAGTATCTGACAACAATGGACAAGGTGGTTTTCCCATGTTGGACTGTAAATATTAATGTCGTCCAGATAGGTTGAAGAGTATGTCTGATGAGACCGAAGGACTCAAAAGGGAGAACAGTGAATTCGAAGAGACCATTGGGGGTAGAAAAGACAGTCTTTTCCTGATCAGCTCTGCACAAGGGCACTTACCAATATCCCTTTGTAAGGTCCAACTTGGTGATGTATCGGGCGTCCTCCAAGCTTTCAAAGAGCTCATCCACGCGGGGCAGAGGGTAAGCGTCTAGTTTGGATATGGCATTTACATGAAGGAAATCAATGCAAAACTGGACGGACCCGTTCGGCTTTGGTACCATTACAATGGGTGAGGTTCACTCGCTCCGTAAAAGGCGAATGATTCCCATTTGAATTTTTTTTTAACTTCCTCAGAAACGGCCTCCCGACGGGCGGCTGGTATTCTGTAGGGTTGTTGTTTGACTACCCTCCCTGGAGTGGTTTCAATTCGATGTTGCACTAGGGAGTTCCTTCCTTGTAGATCGGAAAAGAGAGGAGAGAAGCACTACAGAAGGTCTAACAGACCAGTCTGTTGTTCTCTTGTTAGGGACTCATTAACCATTAGGTCCTCCAGGGTACAGGGGCCGACCATAGAGGCTAGGGTCAAAAGGTTATTTTGAGGTAGAGAACCTAACCATTTTTCAAACAGAATGATGTCGTACGTTTGGTATTTGTTGGGTCGAGCTGGTCTTTGTGTGTGGTTTTGCCGATGGTAGCTACCACCTTGTTCGGGCCTTTCCATTCCACCTTGCTTTTAGCAAGGGAGGTGGGTTGATGAACAACTACCCAGTCATTAACCCTTAGGGCCCTCCATTTTTTCCATTGTCATAAAAGGTTTTCTGGGCCTTCCAGCTTTTCGCAAGGTTTGCATGGGTCAGATCCCGCAGATTGCCAATTCTTGACCGAAGATGTTGGGTGTACTCAAGGAGGTCACTGGTATCTTCGTTCCTCTTCTCCCACGCTTCCCTCATCATCTCCAACAGGGTCCTCGGTTGTCGGCCACACAATAGCTCAAACGAAGAGCAGCCCAGGCTGCTCTGGACCTGTCCCCGTATGACGAAGAGTGCGAGGGGAAGAAGCCGATCCCAGTTCCTCCCTTCACCCAAAAGCATCTTTTTTAATGTCAACTTAAGGGTCCCATTGTCTCTTTCGACCAGTCCGTCGTTCCGAAGATGATAGATGGAGGTCTTAATATGCTTTACGTCTAGCAACCTACAGACCTGGGACATGAGCTTGGACACAAAGGGTGTACCCTGGTCAGTTAGGATTTGGTGGAGAAACCCCACCAGTTAGAAATGCCCAATCAAATTGTCTGCTATGTTGGGGGTACAATTATAAAAAGTAATTAAACATTAATAAAAAATACATTTAAAACCACTTACCTGTACTGCGGCGTCCCGGGGCTGCCCTCCTCCTCTTCTTTACCGTCTCTCTAATCCTTGCAAAAACTGGGCATGCGCGCACCCACGCATTTCTCGCAAGGATTAGCGAGACGGTGAAGAATAGGAGGAGGGCAGCCCGGGGATGCAGAAGTACAGGTGAGTGGTTTTATATTTCTTTTTTATCAATGTTAAATTACATTTTATAATGGGGGGGTGCAGGCGGGTGGCGGAGCGGAGTTAGTTTGCAACTCTGTGGACCTCTGCGTTGCCTTGCTATGCACACTACACCCGGGGTTATACTCTACCAGAGTACCTGCTTGTTTCTGAGAAGTGCTGGTACTCTGCAATTAAAAGAATTGCATTTCTCTTAAGAAGTGCCGGTACTCTCCCACTCAGAATAAAAAAGTACTGGTACTCCGTACCGGACCGTACCAGCCCATTTAAAGCACTGCTCCAGATAGAAACACACGCAGCCTTTTGTGTAACAGAGGTGGGGACACTGCCTTAGACGGGGCAGAAGTGAGGAGCGGCCTTCCCATTAAAATACAAAATTTGTGTCTGTTGCCATGGTCAGCTTTTTTGTGTGTTTCTTCACTCATTTGTTTTTTGAAAAACCAGAACGAGCAATGTGAGGGACTATCTGGAATTTTTCTCTCAGTAAGTGGGGCTTACTACTGGCAAAGCATGGCGATCAGAAAAAACAAGTCTTGAAAAAGCCAATAGGTATCAACTTTAAGACCTATTTCCTTGTGCTAAAGCTTTTGGTAATGCCATACAGCATCGGCATTATGTTGCGCAGCATGACCAGAAGTTAAAAAAAAAAAGAAATTGAAGGGAAAAAAAGCACGATGTTGCTTATGCATCATTTTGTAGGCGCATCCATGTTTTATGACACGTGTCTACAAAATGTCACAAGCACCACTTATTTATTCATTCGAGATGGATCTGCAAATAAACAAAATGAACAATAAGTATGGCAAAAGTGCTTTTTTTAGGGGAGGGGGCTGGCAGCAATTTGCTACCTGATATTCCCCCAAAAGAGAAAGAAATAAAGGAAAAAGACAATAAGTGTGGAGGGACAAAAGAGGAGCCTATGGGGAGCAAGGAGAAGTGGACAGGGGTGCTGAAAGCAGCACATGAAAGACAACAACACGGAGACTGGTGAGAAGCACATGAATGAGAAAGCAACACGGAGTGGAGGCTAGGAAGGGAGTATGGTGAGGAGAAGACGACAAGAGAATGCTTGAAACACATGGGAGAGAGCAACACAAAGCGTGTGAGAGCAGCATATGAGAGAGAGAGCTACAAAACAGATGCACCTTCCTGGAGTGCTTAAGCAAAAATAAAAGTAGATAGATAAAAGTGAATAGTGGAAGGATAGAAACTAGACAATTCGAGAGATGGTAAAGAGGTGATGCTCCAGGGGGCGGGGCAAACACAAGATGGACAAGATATGACAAGAATTCCACTGAATAAGAAGCAAGAAAATGAGAGTGACAGTAAACCCAGCCAATGGTAAGCAGTGGGTGGGCTTCAAGCCCTTGTAAAATGGCTGACATGGTATTTCAACACACTTCATGGAAATCCGCACATCCTCTTCAGTAAATTCCAGATAGTTTCTTATATTCAAATATGCCTACACTAGACCCATCTGTTTGTTATTTCTGTTTAAGTATAGGGAGACTAGAGGGTTAATAATAAAACTTGTTTTATATTTCGAGCTGGAGGAGGCATCTTTTTTAAAATATACCTTAATGCGTTTCACCCATCAATTCTACATTTCAAAGATACTAAACACGAGCCACATGTGAGGGCTGCTCAATTTGATGTACATTAGACTTTAATGTGTATTGCTTACCACTCAAAGGCGCAGGAGACATAAGCACTAGCTGTGAATAACGACAATTTAATACCTGCCAGCTATAATACCCTGTCCCAGCCGTAAACAAAGACAACAGGGGGGCTGGGGAATAAAATTGGTTAGGATAAAGAAAGGTATTGTTGCTGCGAAATGCATTTTAGGTCACATCATCTGTCAGCATGTATTCCTAGACGCTACTCTTGCATATAATGCAACACCAGTCAACTTTTCCAATTGTCATCAATTTGTTTATGAGGGTTTACAATGTACGTACACCGTCAGTTCCTGATCATTGTGTCCATCTGTTGACAATGTATTTTATAATTGAGAATGAATATTCATCAATGTAATGTTTGTGAAAATTGTCATATTTGTTATTTCACTGAATGTCTCATTTTCTCACAAAAAATGTTATTGTTAAAATCATCAAGTTTTGGAATATATAAATATTCAATGGATCAACTACCTTGACTATATGTAAAAAATGAAATAATAAAAAATATATATATATTTGTATGGTGAAAAAAAGTTTATCACATGTCTATTTATTAAATAAATATCTATTTTTTGAATATAATGTGTGAAGAGTGCGAGTTAATGATTAGGGGGCAGATGTATCATTACCATCATTTGCGATTCCCAAATAGCGATTTTTTAGAAATCGCTATTTGGGAATTGCAAATTGGGATGTATGTAGAAATTCACTATTTTTTTGCGATTTCTTAAAATTCCTTAATTGCGATTAGCAAGTTGCTAATCGCAATTAAGGAATAATTTCCCATTCATTTCTATAGGCCGGAGGCCCATAGGAATGAATGGGAAGTTATTCTCAATTTGCGATTCGCAATTTGCTAATCGCAAATTGAGAATAATTTCAAGGGTGCAGGGGTGTCCAAAGAAAACCCTGAAATATGCATGGGTGCACATGTGGCACCAATACATGCCCTAAGGGCATGTATGTGCGTCACATGGCACTTTGAAAATTGCAAAAATGTGCATTTTTCAAGGAATTCCCAACTTACCACCAACTAGAAGTTGGTGGTAATTTGCGATTCCTGAAGGGCATTTTGCTAATTTTTTTTGCTACATACATTGCATTTAAGGAATCGCTAAATTTGCGATTCCTTAAATGCAATTGCAAAATTGCACCAGATTTTGATTCATACATTCCATTTAGCAAATTCGCATTCGCAAAGGATGAAATTCTGCGAATGTCGGCCTTTGCGAATGCAAAATTGCTTGATACATCTGGCCCTAGGTCACATTGAAATTGTGTTGCCTGTAACTCATGTGAAGAGGATTCTCAGGGAGGGGGTCTTGATTCGTAGCATCCTTTTACCCTTTAGTTGAGGGCATCAACAGAATGTCAATTTGCTCCCTGGCTCCTCAGGCGGAGGGCAAGTCGCTAGGTCTCCGCCCAACTAGCCACATCCTGTGTACCCCGGAGTGTGATGCATCCAATATATGCCCATGCCTCTGAGTCTTCCTGGTGGCACCACACTGCCCCCCACCTTCTGCTCGCCACAGTCATGTACATCCTGACTCTTCACTGCAGGTGGTGAATGTGTCAGATCCGTCACGGTCAATCAATCAATCAGTACTTAATAAGCACGACTACTATTCCGTGAGGGTCTCAAGGCGCTGGGGGGGGGGGCAGCAGGAGGCTGCAAGTCTGACTGGGTGTTGTTTAATTTTGTGTGCCAGGCAATAGAAAGTGCTATTCTCTGCTACACAGACTCTTCTCTTTAACCCCTTACATACTGGTGACAGAACCGCTCCGTCACCAGCCTCGGTCGCGCTGTGCTGGTGATGGAGCGGTTCCGTCACGGCCCGCTCTGCGCGCCTGCGTGCCTGCGCGGTGCTGATTTCGTGAATGCGCGGTGCGTTCTATTGAGCGGGCGGGGCCGTGACGGAACCGCTCCGTCACGAGGATGGGAGCGCCGCGCAGAGCCCCCTCCCCTAGTGCTTCGGCGGAATTACCGCCGCAGCGAAGGTGTTAACAAAATCAGCTTTATGAAAACTGAAGCCCACTTCTCTATTGTGAGAATGTAGTACTATGTCCCCTGCCCACGTTATTAAATTATCGAAGTCAATATCCCCTTCAATTTGGAAGGGGATGCTCTTACATGAAGTGTAGAGTATTAATGCTCAGGTACCTTCCCACCAATAATGCTGCATGGTTCTCTGAAGGTGAGGGCCCCTGTGGTATGGTGGGACTAGCATGTATTTGAATAATATTCACTAGGGCTCTCAATGTTGTAGTTTTTACTGGGAGACATACACATACTAATCCTTTATGGGTACCGGAGTAGCATGGTACTCGCCGAAAAAGCACGTTGATGCCTCATCAGGGGTAGTAAGCCTATATAAATGGAATTACAATACATTACAATACATTGTAATCATACAAATGTGCACACACACATAAACACATGCACACAGATGTACATGCACATGTGCACACACTCATACTCACACATTCACACACACGTGCACATGCACACACACACACGTGCACACATGTGTGCACACGCCCATACATATGCACACACATACGTATGTGAGGTCCAGCTGCTAGGGCACTGAATGTCCCTCCTCTTGCACACAACACCTGGTTCTCCCACCCCGATAGGCGAGTGCCCCCTGGCCAGTGGCTGGCATTCCGACTCAAGGGGCGCGTGGGGGGGGGGCAGGAGTGGCCACAGTGCAGACTCGCCTCTAAACTGAGGATAAATCCAGATTGTGGCAGCTGAAATAAATGATTATCACAAGATACTGCTGTGCTTGAGATGATGGTATCGACCCATCATTGAGGCTGGGAGTGTCAGGTTAGACTTAACCCATTGGCTGCAGGGCCGATTCCCCTGTTTTGCTGGGGGAAGGGAGGGCAGGGGGGCGCGCACAGCGCCCCGGTGCTCATGACGAGCTGAGCTCGTCATGAGCCACGTTTCTCATGTGCTCATGACGAGCTGAGCTCGTCATGACCACGCCCGTTCCTTAGAACGCCCAGCACAGCAGGGGAATTAGCCCCGCACCTGAGCGTTCTAACGGTCATGACGAGCTCAGCTCGTCATGAGCACACAAGAACTGTGGCTTAAGAAGCAGCCCTGGGGTCCTCCCATATGAGAGAGAGTTCAGAGTTCAATGAATCAGCTGTCCCAAGTCACCCTCCATTGCCCACTCCTACTGCTAGAAGACAACCTTGGCAATCAGTGATAAAATAAAAGCAAATTCTAAAAAGAGTTCACTCTAATTGGGGCTCATGGAAGGTCCACGGCTCAGAGCAGAGCAGAGCGCGGCACTCGGAACAAGTCAAATCACACTGTTCACCAGAGGGAGGGGATCAGTGTGAAGAACTAAACAAGCATTTGCAATGCAATAGGTCTTGCATTTACGCAAGTTTTAGCTATTGGCATTGTAAATGACAATGACTTTTATTTATGTTTTTGTATTTAAAATGTAAATAAAGGCATTGGCATTTACAATGCCGATAGCTTAAACTTGCGTAAGTGCGAGACCTATTGCATTGCAAATGCTTGTTCTTGACTGACTGCAAAAAACACAGTTGATGGACAGAATGTAGAACAATGTCATACATTCATCCCAGTACAAGGATCTGGGCCTAAATACATCGTTTTTTTGCACTCCACACCACCCTGGGTTAGACACTGGCTATATGCAAATCAGCTCTGACCCTGTGCCTCATGGGAACAGTCCAGTCCGAACTACCAAGCCATGTCTTTCCCAGACCGGAATCAAGCATCCAAGGACCGGTTTCTGGCTATCAGCCTTCATCACCCTGGATAGCTTAACTCCAGTGGTGTGGAGAGCCTGGGACTTACGTCTGAGCATACCCAGCCCACTCGGGGTGAAAATTGCAAAAAACACAGTTGATGGACAGAATGTAGAACAATGTCATACATTCATCCCAGTACAAGGATCTGAGCCTAAATCCATCATTTTTTTGCACTCCACACCACCCTGGGTTAGACACTGGCTATATGCGAATCAGCTCTGACCCTGTGCCTCATGGGAACAGTCCAGTCCGAACTACCAAGCCATGTCTTTCCCAGACCGGAATTAAGCATCCAAGGACCGGTTTCTGGCTATCAGCCTTCATCAGCCAGGATAGCTTGACTCCAGTGGTGTGGAGAGCCTGGGACTCACGTCTGAGCATACCCAGCCCACTCGGGGTGAAAATTGCAAAAAACACAGTTGATGGACAGAATGTAGAACAATGTCTTACATTCATCCCAGTACAAGGATCTGGGCCTAAATCCATCGTTTTTTGCACTCCACACCACCCTGGGTTAGACACTGGCTATATGCAAATCAGCTCTAACCCTGTGCCTCATGGGAACAGTCCAGTCCGAACTACCAAGCCATGTCTTTTCCAGACCGGAATCAAGCATCCAAGGACCGGTTTCTGGCTATCAGCCTTCATCAGCCTGGATAGCTTGACTCCAGTGGTGTGGAGAGCCTGGGACTCACGTCTGAGCATACCCAGCCCACTCGGGGTGAAAATTGCAAAAAAACACAGTTGATGGACAGAATGTAGAACAATGTCATACATTCATCCCAGTACAAGGATCTGGGCCTAAATCCATCGTTTTTTTTGCACTCCACACCACCCTGGGTTAGACACTGGCTATATGCAAATCAGCTCTGACCCTGTGCCTCATGGGAACAGTCCAGTCCGAACTACCAAGCCATGTCTTTCCCAGACCGGAATCAAGCATCCAAGGACCGGTCAATGTACTTGACTGACAGCACCCTCAGATGTGGTGTGGGGAACAAAATAAATCAGTTAGCAGCCGGGCCTGGGTCAGGGGGGTCAACAACAAAAGGAAATGGCCGCACACTAGGGGATGCTCCTGACGGCTGAGCCCATTAACCCACCGATATCTGGTCTATAATCCGACGGTGCGGTGCACACAAGACATTGTGAGTGTCTGATCGACTGGGACTCATCTCCACAGTGCGGCGGTGTGTTTTCCAGGCAGCGCAGAATGAAATCAAAGTTAGGCCCGAGGACGTGCACAAGCCGGAAGCCACAGTGGAGTACTAAACTGATATCAAAGAGTGGGCGGGGCACAGTGCTGGCAGGAAAGGCGCTATCACAAACTGCAATGAAAGGAAGTAATTCTTCACTCAAGCGGGAGATGTACAGAATCCTGCTGGAACTGCCAGCGCTCAAGTGGAAGCCCATGAGCACTACGCTTGCCTCGCACCGGGAACCAAAACCATCATAGAAGGACCTGCAGCAAGTGAGAAAGCCTCAACATGATGTAAGCCTCGAGGCAATGACCCCGCACCAGACTAATAGAGTGAACGTGTGCCCGGTGAGTGGTCATTGTGTGACGGTGCGGTGAACAGGAGAGAACAGGACAGAGGGGACAGCGAAGGGAAAACTTTCAATGTCGGCGGCTTAGAAAGGAGGACAGTGTTTTTTACTCGCAGCGGGTTTGAGCAGTGCCCCCCACCCCGGTTCTGCAATAATGGATCATAACAGGGCAGATATAGCATCTCAAAAGTAACGCAGACCCCTGGAACTCTTAAAAGTGATCAACGCCACCTATTAAAAATACAAAGCGACACTCAGGCTCCTGCTTAATGGCGCCTGACTCACAAAACAAGCATGCAAGTGGTGCACGGGCACGCGCCACACCAAGACATCTGTTTTGCATTATAATGCAAAACAGATGTCGGCCGTGCGGGTAACAGACACCAATAGGCCATGGGCGGGGCAAATGCGGGACATGCGCCCGCATTTGCCCAATTGAGTGCTGTCTTTGTTAGAAGGACGCAGGCAAAGCCCAATAGACTGCAAGGATAACAAAATCACACGCACAAGCTTGTGGTCAGCTTTCAGAAGACCCTACATGAGATCTCTCGCTGTGCGACAGTGCTGCGCACTGCAACGCTAGGCGCGAGACCTAAAAAGAGCCCGTGAATGCGCCTAGTTAATGTGCAAGGCATTCCATGTATGAAACACGTCAATGCACCAGCGAGACACTATTTTCAAAGTTAAAATGTATGGGCTTGATTCACAAAAGTAAAATGAGACAACTTTCGATATTCACAAAGGACATTTATGACTCGTAAATGCCCTTTGTGAATAACGAAAGTTGTCAAGTTAGACTTTCATCTCAGGTTACCTTTGTGAATCGGGCCCCGGCCCTATGTTTTTTTGGACAGAATCTTTGTCCAACGGATCAGTAGAATGCAATCTACTTTCAGCAAAAAGGAACTTAGTGAACACCTCCAGTTTACTAAGGGCCATATGTATTACGGTACCGATTTGCGATTCCGAAATAGCAATTTTTAAGAAATCGCTATTTCAGAATCGCAAATTGGTATGTATGTACAAATTCGCTTTTTTTAGCGAATTCTTAGTATTCCCTAATTGCAATTAGCAAATTGCGAATCGCAATTAAGGAATACTTTCCCATTCATTTCTATGGGCCAGGAGGCCCATAGGAATGAATTGGAAGGTATTCTCAATTTTGCGATTCGCAATTTGAAAATCGCAAATTGAGAATAATTTCAAGGGTGCAGGGGTGTCCAAAGGACACCCTGTTGCACCCCTGAAATATGCACATGGATGCACATGTGGCGCACATACATGCCCTAAGGGCATGTATGTGCGTCACATGGCACTTTGAAAAATGCTGAAATGTGCATTTTTCAAGGAAATCGCAATTTACAACCAACTAGAAGTTGGTGGTAATTTGCGATTCCTTAAGGGCATTTTGCAAATTATTTTGGCTTCATACGTTGTATTTAAGGAATCGCAAAATTTGCGATTCCTTAAATGCAATTGCACAATAAGGAATCGCAAATTTAGCAATTCCTTATTTTGCACCAGATTTTACTTCATACATATCATTTTGCTAATTCGCATTTGCAAAGGCCGAATTTCGGCCTTTGCGAATGCGAATTTGCTTCATACATATGGCCCTAAATGCCTTGTGTCATCATTATCTTTTAAACCCATCAGGAAAATAATAGAACCAACTCCAGGCCCTTGATTCTGCCTCATTTGAACTCAGGGCAAAGCTCAGCCCAGACATGACAAGGGCAGCCAGCAGCTTCAACTCACAGGTTGTGGTACAAATCATGAAACAAGAAAAGGGAGCAGGCAGACACACCTGGTTCAGGCAGGAACATCAGAGCTACTGAACAACGTTTGGCAGAAATATCCAAGGCCACTGTTTCTTCTTAAGGACAGTGGAACACAAAGGTCATGGGTGGAATGCCTATAAATAGTCTCTACCAGTGGTAATCACTCGGGCTGCATTCCAGTCAATCATTTTTCATGCATTGTGCCACTCCAGACAGAGACCAGCTAAACTGCAAGTCAGCCTTATCTGTGCTCTAATAGGAACAGTGCACCCCGACCTACTAGACCAAGTCCCCTGTCAGTGGGACTACAAGCAACCGCACACTAGTTTAGGCCTTGTCGGTGAGCTAAAGCTTGTGTCCTGTGGCACAGTGAGCATGAGACCCATGTCTGGGCATACCCATCACACTTACAATAGCATTTGGGGGTGAAATACGATGAAGTGGATAAACTGGGGTGTTTCCCCAATTGATTGCCAGGGGCTCAGACTCTTTGCAAGCATTTCAACCAGCACCTTTATATTTCCTTCTAAAAGTTAGTACAGGCCACATATGTTTATTTAGGACAATTCACCTACATATCACGAATTCCTAGGGGTGGGCATAACTTGCATAATTTGCTTGATCATATTTACACAAATTACAGCAAAATGACACAAGATTGGGCAAAATTATGCAATGAGCGTAACACAGCATGTAGCTCTATTTGCCTAGCACGAAATGCACACTCGCATCCAAAATGGAGAACAGCCATGACAACGCAGAGATTACCCCGCACTGCCATTACAAAGCGGGGATTACAACGAAAGTCGTTACAACGACTTTGGCTGGAGGGCGCTGTTGGATAGGGAATAGTTTAATTTTCTATCCAACACCTTCCCTGCTGTCAACGTGGGCTGGAGTTGGAATAGAAAATTAAACTATTCCACTATCCAGCGCCCTCCAGCGAAAGTCGTTGTAACGACTTTCGTTGTAATCCCCGCGTTGTAATGGCAGGCGGGGTAAAAGCCCGCGTTGTATTGATATACAACCATCCAAAATGGACCTAAAGATACATTTTTTATTAAGAAAATAGAACTTAATGCAGCAGAACATGAACAGCAGCAGTGAGCAGCCATTGACACTCTGTTCCTGTGCTCTCCGTGCTCTTGTGGTGGCCATTTTTGCTCCAAATTATTCTGAATTGGGTGAGGAGTCTTAATTGCGTAAGTTTTTGGAGATTTCACATCACAGGAGTAACAGAAAATTACTGAAAATACTCTGATTGTTTCAGCATAAATACAATTTCCCCAGGCCTTCTGATTTCAGGTGTGTTACTCTAATTAGTTCAATGGAAGCAAAGATAGACAACACACAGAATGCACAGAGCAAAGACACACATGTCTAGGATTGGCTACAATGACCACAACAGCATTGATGGACATGGTCAATCTAACATGCATCAATATCCAGAGCTGCATTAGGAAATAAGCATTGGCAAAGCCAATTTTTCTCTCCTTTGGGACATATTAGTAATGCTATCCAGCATAAGCAAGATGCTCTGCAGCACAGACAAAAGTAAAACAATAAAAATACTGTGTCATTTGGTAGGCATGCGCCTGTATTTTTACACATGCACGACTACAAAATAACATCAGAATGGTGGAGTCAGCATCAATTTGCTGTCTGGTTCTTCACCCAAATATTTTTCCTTTTTCTAAATGGTTGTCAGTGGAGTAGTGGAGGAACAGGGAGTAGGCGGGGAAGGAGAAAAGCAACACTTAAGGGAGAGCAACACAGGAGGCCGTAAGGAAGCACACTAGCGACAAAGCAACACAAGCTAGGTAAGTTTGGCAGACGGAGAAGCACACAAGAGCGAGATTACAACACTAGAGAGAAAGTAACATGGAGCTCAGGCGGTGAGTATCCGGCAGTGGGAGAACAACTCAAAGCAGAGAGCTGGAAATAATGTACACTCTGATGAAGAGCAAGCATAAATAAAAAAGTAGTTCCCTAAAAGTGAACAGTGAAATGATAGAAGCCAACCAGTGAGAGAGATGGTCAAGAAGCTATGCTTCAGAGAAGCGACAAACACAAGATCGCCAAGCTAGAACAGGGAAAGCCTTTGAATAAAATAAAAAAATCAATGGTAAACTATGGGCACCTATACGTTCTTGGTCAGCCCACAAAACATCTTCCGCAAAGAGACCGCTTGTACTGTCTGGGAGACTTGACCTAACAAGCATTTACTTGCATCTAATTATGGGCGTAAAATCCGTTCCGCTCGCGGAATTTGCAGATTTTCGGCAAATTCGCAATCCGCGAACTCTCGCGAATTTGCCGAAAATTCGTAAATTCGCACGCAGCGGATTTTTTTTGCTTGGTGATACAATTTTGCGGCGCGCGGCGTTCACTTACCGTCATTCAGCGTTTGCAGAGTTGTTTTTCTCCATATTTTGCGTGTGCTGCGCCATTTTGGATCTTGCTGCGGGATCCCGTGGGAGTTTGCCGACCGCGATTACGTCATCGCGGCTTGCCACCTTGCACAGCACGCATCGCGAGAGTTCGCAATTGCGAACACGTAGATGCGGCGGGCAGCAACAATCTTGCACTCGCGAACTTGCAAAATTTGCAATTCTGCACAAGAAATCCACCAGCAAGCAGCATAAGCCTTCTGGAAATTATGATTTTTATCAGAATAACTCCTCTGGTTGACATTTGCCTGCACATTTGTTTGAAAGGAGTCCATTTTGGGGGGGGGAGGAAGGAAGTGCCCCACAGACTCCAACTTCCTGTTCCTGTCCAGCAGGCTCCTCCCAGTGCTTTCTTCATGTGCTGGTCACTTTCATTTGGATCTTGACCTGGAAGGATTACTTTTTGTGGATGCTGCTGGATATTTGGATTTGAGACCTTTTTGACTTTCTTTGGATCACTTTTGGATTAGAAATCAACTTTCACAAGTAAGTTTGTTTGGGGCATTACAGTTGCTGCAACTACAATTTTGGAACTTTTTCAGAACATTAAATAAAATATATTGTGGGTAGCCACAGTATCCAGTAGGACCAGGGTTAGTTATGGGTGCATGATAAAACTGTTTTGTTGAATTTAAACATCATTGAGGGCATGGATGGCCTGGGATTGTGCTGAATTTTGTGGGGGGTTTTCGATTTTTTTGGGCTGCTGTTGGGGCCTTTTGCCCAGGGGTAGTGAGTGGTGCATGGACTGAGTCTGCCTGTGGGGTCTCTTTAATGTAAACATCCTGGATGGCATTGGATTGTGGTGATTTTTGTGTGTTTTTCGTTTTTTTGGGGTGTACTGTTGATGGGGACTAAGGGGCCATTTTGAAGACAGGCAGTGTCTGAGGCCTGCACCCATTTTGCCTAGCTTTCATCCATTATTCCCAGGGGTAGTGAGTGGAGCATGGGCCTAGTCTTTCTGTGGGGTGTCTTCTCGAATTTAAACATCATTGAGGGCATGGATGGCCTGGGATTGTGCTGAATTTTGTGTTTTTTTTGTTTTTTTTTGGGCTGCTGTTGGGGCCTTTTGCCCAGGGGTAGTGAGTGGTGCATGGACTGAGTCTGCCTGTGGGGTCTCTTTAATGTAAACATCCTGGATAGCATTGGATTGTGGTGATTTTTGTGTGTTTTTCGTTTTTTTGGGGTGTACTGTTGATGTGGACTGGCCATGTGGGTGGTGGTGGCCATCTTGAGTGCTGGTACAGGCAGGCCCTGCACGTGTGCTTGGGGTGCAAGGGGCCATTTTGAAGACAGGCAGTTTTTGAGGCCTGCACCCATTTCGCCTAGCTTTCATCCATTATGCCCAGGGGTAGTGAGTGGTGCATGGGCCTAGTCTTTCTGTGGGGTGTCATCTTGAATTTAAACATCATTGAGGGCATGGATGGCCTGGGATTGTGCTGAACTTTGTGTTTTTGTTTGGTTTTTTTTCGGCTGCTGTTGGGGCCTTTTGCCCAGGGGTAGTGAGTGGTGCATGGACTGAGTCTGCCTGTGGGGTCTCTTTAATGTAAACATCCTGGATGGCATTGGATTGTGGTGATTTTTGTGTGTTTTTCGTTTTTTTGGGGTACTGTTGATGTGGACTGGCCATGTGGGTGGTGGTGGCCATCTTGAGTGCTGGTACAGGCAGGCCCTGCACATGTGCTTGGGGTGCAAGGGGCCATTTTGAAGACAGGCAGTGTCTGAGGCCTGCACCCATTTTGCCTAGCTTTCATCCATTATGCCCAGGGGTAGTGAGTGTTGCATGGGCCTAGTCTTTCTTTGGGGTGTCTTCTTGAATTTAAACATCATTGAGGGCATGGATGGCCTGGGATTGTGCTGAATTTTGTGGATTTTTTCGAGTTTTTTGGGCTGCTGTTGGGGCCTTTTGCCCAGGGGTAGTGAGTGGTGCATGGACTGAGTCTGCCTGTGGGGTCTCTTTAATGTAAACATCCTGGATGGCATTGGATTGTGGTGATTTTTGTGTGTTTTTCGTTTTTTTGGGGTGTACTGTTAATGTGGACTGGCCATGTGGGTGGTGGTGGCCATCTTGAGTGCTGGTACAGGCAGGCCCTGCACATGTGCTTGGGGTGTAAGGGGCCATTTTGAAGACAGGCAGTGTCTGAGGCCTGCACCCATTTTGCCTAGCTTTCATCCATTATGCCCAGGGGTAGTGAGTGGTGCATGGGCCTAGTCTTCATTGAGGGCATGGATGGCCTTGGATTGTGCTGATTTTTGTGTGTTTTTCGACTTTTTGGGGTGTATAACTGATGTTCCTCTGTCTTCCATTGCTTTTAGGTGCACAAGAGAACCACCAGTGCCAGGAAGAAGTCCTGCTGCGGTGTGTGCAGCACAACGTCACGTGTGGCCACAGACAATTCTGCAACTTGGGCAACTGCGGCCTGCTGTTCTGAGTGACATCTGAAGAAGATGGCCCCAAAAAAAGTTGCCCGTAGCTCCTCTAGCAAGAAAGTTGCCAGTAAGGAGCAGAAGAAGCAAGTGGCGCCTACCAAGGAGACTGGTGTGACGACCGCCACATTTTTTGGGATAAAAAAAAGTACGCCTGCAGCAGCAGCGGGGTCTGCTGGGGACCAAGCTGGGAGTCGCACCTCCGCTCCATTGGGCTCAGTGCCACCACCACCACGCCAACTTATGTCCAAGCCCTTGAGTGCTGCAGAGGCAGCCAGTATAGTTGTTCAATCACCATCGACCAGTGATGTTGGCTCATCGCAAGAAAGTAGCAGCATCCCTCAATCAACACAGGTTGTTGTAACTCATCTGACGAGTGTTGAACAACCACAGCCGCAACAACAGCCACATGTGCAAGTACAAGCCCAAGTACATGTGGAAGGAGAGGCGGTGCAAGGAGAGGAGCAAGCAGAGGTGCATGGAGCGGCACAAGTTCCCACAATAGTTGTTCCTCCCGAAGTAGGGGCACATCAGGAAATCGACATTCAAGCCGAGGTATCACATGAGGAAGCCACTCCTCCTGATGATTCATTGTCTTCCAGATCCCCAGCAAGGAAAAGATCAACGATGGTGTCTACTTCTTCTTCAAGCCCCCTTCCTTCTGATGATATGGATCAAACTTGGGAACGACCACGGCCGTCTGAGAGTGAGGCACACCATGATCTGACAAAGGTAGCTAAGCGTAAAAGGAAGGTCCCCGAAAGTCTAAGAGTCATGGAGTGTGATGATGACGCTGTACAAGAAGGGGCGTATACTGCTCCTGCTGATGAAGACTCTCACGACGACGACGCAGTCATCACAGGCGTCACTCCAGCCTCAGCGGACATGCAGCACACCGACATTTTCACCCTAGCCCGAAATGCTGCTGAGCGTGATGATGATAATGGCGGCGTGGGAATGGGACCACCAGGAATGCAGTTAACTAGTACAGCAACACCACCACCTACAGCTTCCATATTTTCTCGCCGGAAGGGACCTCCATCCACCTCGACCTCCATGTCCTCAATTAGTGGTGCTGTAAGTGCACAACGTACAAAATTTCGGCAACACACATCCTCCAGTTCATCTGGCATTAGCAGCTTTCCCAGTATCGCCTCCTCCGCTCCCCACAGACATTTGAAGTCCGCAGTTTGGGACTTCTTTAGTGTTAGCCCAATAAGGGAAAACATAGCCATTTGTACCATTTGTAAGGTTCGAGTTAGTCGTGGTAAGCTTGGTACCAACTATGGTACCGGAGGCCAGAGAGGTCATCTTGAGAGACAGCACACTGTCAAATGGCTGGCGCACCTAAGGGAGATCAAGGATGCCCGAATTGCAAGTCAACAAATAGTATCCGTTGATGTTTCATCTGCTGATGACGAGGAAGAAGAAGAAGCGTCAGACATTTCTTCACTTACACCTAGTACCCCTGTCAGCAGCAGATCTATGAGCCACACTAAGAGTGTGGGAGAGAGTGAGACACCAATGCGAAAAAGTTAATCAGCGAGCGTAACTGGGTCGAAGAAGTCATCATCATCATCCCGTAAAATGGTCCAGGGCAATATTAGAACCATGTTGTTTTCAGACGCGCCATATGAACGCAACCACCCAATGGCGCGTCTGTATAACACTAAGCTGGCTAAAATGCTAGCGCTGGACCTTCTCCCTTTTTCTTTTGTAGAAGGAGTTGGTTTTCTAGAATTAGTGGCAGCGCTCTGCCCTAAATGGAAGGTTCCTAGCCGGTTCTATTTTGCCCGAGTTGCGGTTCCAGCACTACATGAAGATGTGCTGGAGGTGATTGGGGCAGCTTTGCAGAAGAGTGCTGTTCACACTATACATCTGACAACAGACATGTGGACCAGTGGCGCAGGCACTGATTACATGTGCATCACTGCACACTGGGTCTCTTTTTCAGGGGTTAAAGCAAAGCTAAACTCAGGTGTTGACCCGGACCAAGTTTTTAAAGCTGCTCGGAAACATGCAACACTAGTCATGTTTGGCTTGGAGCTTCGTCATACAGCAGAAAACATTTTGAATGAGTTTAACACAAAGGTCTTTCACTGGCTGTCCCCAAAAAAACGCGAGATTGGTTATGTTTCCACGGATAATGGCGCCAATGTAGTTAAGGCCATGGATCTGGGTCACTATTTCAGAGTGCCGTGTTTGGCGCACTGTATAAACCTGGTTGTTAAAAAATTCTTGAGTGATGACAGTCCAGCGTGCGAGTTAGTGGCCACCTGTCGAAAAATGTGCAACCATTTCAGCCATTCTTTTAAGGCCCGGAAGCATCTGAGGAGCCTGCTACATGAACGTCGAATGCCAGTGAAAGCACTCGTCCAGGAGGTGCCAATACGTTGGAACTCCAGCTTCTACATGCTTGAGCGTCTGTATGAGCAGTTTACGGTACTCGATCAGTATTTCTTAACACTGGGTACAGCTCAGAAGGACATGAGGCTAGATGCGGCGGAATGGAAGCTAGTTAAAAGCCTGACAGACATGCTTCGTCCTTTTGAGGTCTTCACGCGTGCAGTCAGCAGGGAGGACTGTAATTTGGGAAAAGCTATCCCATTGTTGCGCATGCTGGAGCACAAACTGAAGGCGGTGTCTTCTAAGTTTCAAAAAGATGAAGAAAAGCAAGAAGCTTTTGTTTTGGCGGAGAAATTATTAGAGCGCCTACTTGGCGATGAACGTCTTCAAAAGATCCACTCAGAACAGCATTACATTTGTGCTACTATTCTGGAACCACGCTACAAAAAGGCGCTGGCAGGCAGAGCATTATTTCCTTTTGGTGATGAAGATGTTACAAAGTACAAACGTTGGCTTGCCTTGTCAGCCATGAGGCTTGAAAGAGAACGGCAGAAAATTGAAGGAAAAGGCAGTACATCAGCATCAGCAGGCCATCCCCAGTCAAAAGAATCCACTTCTGCACCTGTGGCTGTGGCAGAAGTGACCTCTCAGCCGTTAAAGACACCGGCAACCGGATCATCTGCACCAGACACAACAGAAACATTGGGTGCAGAAGAGGATTGGCTAACTGAGCTTGGGTTTGGTTCTCAAAAGGTCCGAGCAAAAAGTAAGCAAAGTGGAGGAACCGTGGAGAACCTTCAGTCGATGGTGCAGGACTATCTGAATGACTCAACAGAGGTCTATGTTAATGGTGACCCATTGGCGTATTGGCATGGGAAAAAAGAATTGTGGCCAGAGATCACCAACCTTGCTATAAATTACTTGTCTTGCCCACTCGCAAGCATGTCTTCTGAACGTGTTTTCAGTGCTGCTGGTGGCATTGTAACTTGCAAACGGACCTGCCTCTCGCCCAAAAATGTGGAGAGGTTAACAATGATCAAGATGAATCAGCACCTCATACCACCAGATTACAAAGTACGAGAATACACGCCGAAGAAGACGAGGACAGCAACTTAGATGAGGGAATTTCTTCTGTGTTAGGTGACACTGACCTACTCCTGCCTGAATTCGCAGAGTATGAGGACGAACTCTTATTCCCTGACACTGAGCCCTGAAAATGAGCCAATGAATCAATAACTTTCTTTTTCGTCCTTATTCACTTTTATTTCTGTGTGTCTGTCTTTCTTTGTTTTGCACAGTTAATATAATTAAAACTTTAATCACCTGTACTTTTGCTTTTTGGCTGTTTGGGGGTCTTCTACTTGTTTTCGCCTGGGTTGACGGCTCTGGGGCCATTGCTGGGAAGCTCTAATACCGGATAAAAGTGGTTTGGAAAAAATCCATGAGGAAAAAGTTTTTGCATTTTCTGACATTTCGCTCAATGTAGCATTTTCGGGGGCCTGTTTGGGGGGCTTCCTGGTGTTTGTGGGTGGGTTTCGGGGTCTGGGAGCACTGCTGGCTATGGATAGGTTTGATAGCAAGAGGTTTGAAGGAAATCCATGGAGGCAGAGGGGAGTTAGGGCCTAGCTGCAGAGCGCGCGCTGAGTGATTTGGAAATTTCCCTAAAAGTGACAAAGCCCCCATTTTTGTACTTTTGCTTTTTGGCTGTTTGGGGGTCTTCTACTTGTTTTCGCCTGGGTTGACGGCTCTGGGGCCATTGCTGGGAAGCTCTAATACCGGATAAAACTGGTTTGGACAAAATCCATGAGGAAAAAGTTTTTGCTTTTTCTGACATTTCGCTCAATGTAGCGTTTTCGGGGGCCTGTTTGGGGGGCTTCCTGGTGTTTGTTGGTGGGTTTCGGGGTCTGGGAGCACTGCTGGGTATGGATAGTTTTGATGGCAAGAGGTTTGAAGGAAGGAAATCCATGGAGGCAGAGGGGAGTTAGGGCCTAGCTGCAGAGCGCGCGCTGAGTGATTTTGGAAATTTCCCTAAAAGTGACAAAGTCCCCATTTTTGTACTTTTGCTTTTTGGCTGTTTGGGGGTCTTCTACTTGTTTTCGCCTGGGTTGACGGCTATGGGGCCATTGCTGGGAAGCTCTAATACCGGATAAAAGTGGTTTGGACCAAATCGGAGGCAAAATATTTTTTTGTGTTTTTGCTGACTTGCTTGTCTTTGAGGTGCTCTTTGGGGGGGGTTCCGGGTGTTTGTGGGTGGGTTTTGGGTTCTGGGAGCACTACTGGCCTAGTCTAGTTTTGATTGCATTTGCTTTTCAGGAAATCCATGGTGGAAAACGGGAGTTATGACCTAGCTGCACAGCGCGTTTGGACAGAAGGCAGAAAAATATTGTAAGTAATATGAGATTTTCCATTTTGGCTTTTTGCCTGTTTGGGGGTGTTGTGCTTTTTGCGGGTGGGTTGGCGGGTCTTGGGGCATTGCTGGGAAGGTCTAATACCGGATAAAACTGGTTTGGAGAAAATCCATGCGGAAAAGCCTTTTGGCACTTTTTGTAACTTAGGGTTCGTTAGGGTTAGCCCTAGCAGCAGGATTGCATGTGTTTCGGGGTGTTCTAGATTTGTGCAACTGAGTTCTGGGGTCTTAGAGTACTCGTGGGAATGTGTAATTTTGGTTGCAAGTGATTTGAAGAAAATCCATGGTGGGAAAGGGGGGATTTGGCATAGTTAAAGAAAGCGTTTGCCACTATTCTTAACTTAGGGCTCGTTAGGGTTAGCAGTATTTGTATTGCATGTGTTTGGGTGGGGGGCTGTTTGTGGGGGGGTTTGCGAGTTTTGGAGCGATGCTGGGTATGGATACTTTTGCTTGCTTGCAAGTGCTTTGAATACACTCCACGGTGGGTAAGTGGGGATTTGGGCCTACTTTTACTTTCAAAGTACGTTTTGTCACCAATTTTCTACTAGGCCTCGTTTTTTGAGAACTGATTGGGGGTCTTCTACATTTTTGCGACTGGGTCTGGGTGGGAGCACTGCTGGGAAGGTCTAATTTTGTTCTAAAACACAGTTTACAGTACACCTAGCTTGAGGGGAAAGATCCGCTAAATTAATTTGACCATACTTATTTATCCTTCAAAAGGAGACTCAGACAGAGTACGCACTTTAAAAAATATTGTACTGTCTATTAGGAAACTCAAAGTGTGACTTTTTGCACTACACAGCTTACATACCTTATATTTATTTTTCAGTGGTGTTCTAATATCACTTCCTGTTTTTCCATCAATAATTACAGGCCGGTTTTCAGTCTGTGCAATGGGAAAAAAAGGATGAAGTCAGTCTTCACATTAGTGAGCCGCAATTCAGCATCCGCCAGGCAGGCAGTGGACAGGGTGTCTTCTGGTCACCAACATTGATGGACGGAGCGTCAGCTGGAATGGAGGAGTCCCGCTAATAAGAGGAATGGTTTGATGCATGCAACTTACCAAATTCAACAGGACAACTACAACAACATACAGATACAGTATCCGTTCTTTTCTAATTATCTTTAAAGTAATGTTATTGCTGTGAACTTCTATGAGTGTGACTCTGCATTTCTTGGTTCTCCATTCTCTGCTTCTAAATTCATCCCTACAGCCATTCTATAGGTTTTACTTCTGCTATTTTTTAAACCTAATTTAATGTAAGAAGTGTTTCTCTGAGTGCAGAGATAGGCAAGTGAAAACGCTGCAGCCCTGTACTGTCGCATTCTGTCATCCACGGTTGTCGAAAATAGTACTTCCTTTTCAGTAACCATGCATGCAGTCGTGCATGCACTTCCTTTATGTCACTTAAAAGATTTATAGTTAGCTTTGTACCCAAAGATTTCTTTATCTTCAATTATTGTTTGTCCATGCTGTGCTTTTTTTTTCTTCTCTCAACAAAACTTACCCCCAAAAAAACCCCATTCCCATCCATTTTCCAAACCCTAACCCTCTTCCCCCGGGCTGTGTGGTTTTGATTGATGTGTGACTAAATGACAGCAATAATTCCACACACTTGCTGGGGAGGATAAGGTCATAGCAACAGGCTGGTGAAGGAATCCGAGGATATATATTCTATTCTTACTCAGCTTGACACTCAGTCACTATTGGCAAATGAAAGCAGATTTTCATGTGCGCCATCAACTTGATAGGTCACCAAGATTAGAACATCCTCCTCCTAGACGTGGCAAATTATTACGCTGCTGTGTCCTTCACCTTCGGTACTATTTCTTGTAGTAGTAGCCAATGTCAAATAAATTCAACACAAGTACTAGTTATACTTTCAATACTTTACCATTTGTTAGGCTACATTGTGGCACTGTTCTAGTGTACTGTCACCTGCTATATTCTCTATCGTACCGTTCTAATGCTACGGTAAGGACAAACAAGGTTTCATTTTCTTTTTTTTTCAGATACTGCAACTGCCACTCTGTAACACCACCATTACCAACGCAATGATGACATTTCATCCGCCCAGGATTGCCAACCTTAATCGCCATTTGCCGTGCAGCCAGCCCTGTGCCTAGCCCTATTTCAAAACACAAATTACAGGTAAGATAAGCGTTTGGGGGGAGGAAGTATAATCGAGTATTAGGAGAGACGAGAGACTGATGCTAGTACTAGTAAAGTCCTAGGACTATTGAATTCACTTACTCTGTGAGAGGCACTTAGTTTTGAAAACATTTGGGCAATTAATTACACAACTTGAATCAAGATGCCACTTCAGTTTCACGAAAACAAAGTTACTGTTAAACCCCCCCCCCACCAGCCTCAAAAGCAGTAAAAAAAAACACGTATGCTAAGATAAAGTTTAAAGTATATTTATATCCCTGACAAAAATAATCTCCCACAAGACCCAACCCACCCCCACTCCCTAACCCCAACAAATGTCCTTGAAAAGTCCAAAAAAGTGAAAAAACCCAACTCCCAATTCCCACCCCCCAGGAGTCTTTAAAAAAGGGGCAAGGGACAGTCTCTCCTCCTACTGCTGGCTACTGCTGTTGACTTTCCGGGCCAGGTCGGAATGCTCCTTGCGGAGGGTCTCAAGCAGGGTTTTCATGTTGAGCAGCTCCTGCTCGAGGTAGGAAACCCTCAGGGAAAGGCGGTGCATACGTTTTTTGCAACTGCTGTGAGGGGCAGCTGATTTCTTTGCTGCTCGGCGGTGGCAGGTGGCTGCGGCAGCGGTACCCCGGCTCCGTACCGCTGGAGACCTTCTGCGCTGACTGGGTGACCCAGGGAGTGCGGAGGAGGATGCAGCTGTGCCGGTAGATGTTGTTGTAGACTGCGTGTCCCCCTCCTCCTGGGCCACCAGCCGCCGATATTCAGCGGCAGTGGCCTCCAGCCTCCGTTGCCGGGCCCGTGAAGCCAGCTCCTTCCGGGTTGGTTTGGAAGGAGCATCTATATGAAGAAAGAAAGACATAGTCTGTAACCAATGCTCTTTAAGATTAACACAAAATGATTCAGCAGAAAGTTGTGTCACAGTAGAAGTAGCAACTTGCAAGCGCAGTACATAACTATTGTGTCCAGTATCTATCTAACCTCCCACTTCTTCATCCTTGCTCTAACATTAGTGGGAGTTTAAGGAATCAATTCTACGAGCACTATGGACTCACTCCATTAGAGTCGACTAAGACAGTACACCAGTCTTATTCTTCTTCTTCTCTCTTGTTTAGCACAATTGGTACGTTAACTTCTGCAAGCCGGCATAATGCCAGCGCAGTCAACTTGCACCCAAGAAAAACAGACGCCCGCCATGATGAGTGAGACAGACTTGCGTTACTGTACCAGTCCACTACATGCAGGTGGTGATGCTCTTACTTTTCCATTACGGGTGGCACTGAGAATACTCTGTTACAAGAGCTACTGCTTAATTAATTTAACTTTCACCCTACAGTGCCAATGAATAGATACTAGAAAAGGAAAATGAAGAAGATAAATAATCTGATTATCTATCACTGCACATGGTATGTATTTCCTTACATATGGGATGACTTTAGGTGCTTTGCTTTTTATTGAGTGAACAGTGATACATCCACACAAGAATGACCGAGTTCTACTAAACTTATTAACAGAGGTAGTGAGTGGCCATCGTAATAGCCGGATATATGCTGTGCTTGCAATACAAACTACTGCTGCTATTCATGGTAGTATTCGGACAAAATTACAACTTCTTTTCCTTGCCTTTCCTACACTGGGACGGACATGCTCGTGCGGTGTTACATGCTCTTCATAGTAACACTTAGTTCATCCAGTGACCGTGTACTCTCTCGAGATACACATATGCTATCTAAGAGTCAGATAGTACCATTTTTCAGGCATCCATCCATTCAAACTATATGTCAATCATTCTTCTTCATGTCTCTCATCTGGACAAACCTTACGTTTTCTCACGGGGAGCACACTATGCAGTCTGAAATCTCAATAAGTAAGGAATATAAGAGCTTACCACTGCCCGCCACTACCGTGGCAACCCGCACAGCAGTTTGGTCCGGCACTTGCACCGCCTCCTCCCCAGAACTTTCCTCCTCTACCTCCGCGCTGGGCCCAGCACCAGATGTTCCACCTACAAAGTACATTTAAGAATGTTAGATGTCATAGACATACACCAATCACTAGTATTTTGTCTAGGAATGAAGAAATGTGAATACAGAAAACAATCTAATAATTTGTGACTGTCTACTCTAAAGTAAAAATTTCCCTTTTTCCAGGGAAGGGTTTTGTCTTGCTGCACTTTTTGGCACAACTGATGAATGCTTGCTTTTTAACACGCACCATTTGTCTCATAACAGACAGAAGCTTCACTTCTAAGAACAAATCATCATCACTAGGACGGCGGGACCAACGATTCAGCACCAAAAAGAAAATTAAAGTTCAAACCAGGTGAGGGCTCGGCTCGCCCACAATAAAGGTATGAAATAAATCACTATAAGCACTTTTCCATTTTTAATCAACCGTTTATGTTTTATGACAAGCTTGATTTTAATAAATATTTTTACTTTTAATAAAGCTTTAAAGCTTAAATAGACTCTGTGGTTTTTGGTCATGAGTGAATGAGCAAAAGGTTTTGCAATTTGCAATGCATGAGCCCGTGCCTCTGACACTTCTGGACTCTGACTCCGTACTCTTGTCCTGCGTTGGATTATCATCATTGGGGATCAATCATCGATGAATTCGGGAGCTAAATGACTCTGCCACACTATCTAGTCAGTAAGGAGATTGGGGGTTCTTCAAAGTCTGATATCACTGAGGTATGTGGAAAGTCGACCTGTGCCTATTATAATTGATAAACAATGCACTTTAGTGTCCATAGTTCTGTTTGGACAGATTTGTCCCTGCAACAGTAGTAGTATGGATTGTCCTCCTATCCAAACCAAAAGTAAAGTAGTTTCTTATTCTTTCTTGGTGGTCATTCACCTTTTTATGGTTGGTAATTGTCAAAGCATAAACATTTAGAAGACTTGAAAAGACATTATGGACAATCCCAGAGGACTGCACTCAGAGCATAGAGCTATTGCTGACTAGAATGGGAGTTTCGTTTTACACCTTTTGCCAAATGTTCAATCTTAGTTAGCTACACAGACAGACAAATAAGAATAATCTAGTAATACCACAGGGAGTCATAGTCGAGGCAGGATAAGAATTTAGATACAGTCTACAAGATGATCAAAGACGATTTAGAAAAAATCGAATGAGGAACGCTAGGAAAAAATAGGTACTCTATATTAAAATTAAAACTTACTGGGGCCAGCAAAGGAGCCCTCGCCTGACCGATCATGGCCTGGTTCAGCAGCAGCAGCTTCCTCCAATGTCCTCTTGCCCCTGGGGGGAGCTGATGTACAACATGAAAGAAAGAAAGACCCAAAAACATGGATGATTGTTGTCAACCAAATCAAACATTTCAAAAGAACAATAACAAAATCTTTTGGCGAAATAGCAAATAGACAACTATTGAACGGGATATATTGACCTATCTTATGTGGTCTACTACGATATTAGTATTGCTTGATTTGCGGACCGTCGACTTGGAAAGTTATGCAACTCACTAAACAAACTACTAAAAAGGTTCGCCTAGGACTGGCAGGCAGCAGTCCGCAGCACGCGAAGTGACAGACAACCTCCATCGTGATTGCAGATCAGCGACAATACTAAAAAGTTTCCTACTACATTAACCAGTCATTAAAATACTCAAACTATCAATCCACCACCACTATTTCTTCTTATTGCCAGGTGTACATAGGAAGGACTGGACTGGAGTCTGCAGGGGCAGATTTACAAGCCCCTTGCGGCTCTTTTGCTCCATTGTTGCGTGACTTTTGTGACGCAGAGGCATAACAAAAGAGGCGCCATGGTGCGGCGTATATTTACAACGTGACGCATATGGGAGATGCATCACGTTGTAAAGCCCTGCGTCATCAGGGGGCGGTCCGGCGCAATGGAGGGCGTTCCTGCGCAGGAACGCATCCTAAAAGTGGCTGAGGGAAATCTACAAGATGTCAATCAGTCACTTTTAGGACAATGATGGGTGACTCAAACCCTGCGCCTGCTTGAAGCAGACGTATGGCTTGACGCAGCATTGGGGAGATAGGGCACCCAAGAGCATTGCTGGAGCTGCGCCATCGTTGTCACGCAACTCCAGCAATGCGCCGCCTTTACGGCACAGATGCGTAAGGCTTCTGTGACGTTTTGGGCCCATGGGGCGCCGCATTGTAAATACGGCGCACCATGGGTGGTGGTAGTGGTGGCGTGGCGCACAATTACTGGCGCATCCCTGCTACTTTGCAGGGATGCGGCGGTAATTGAAAATTTGACCCTTAGTGTCTAGCATTACGCAGTTCTTTACACTACACTCATACATAATTTCTCAGGCCAATGAAATGAACACAAAATAGAAAACAAATAAGCATAGTAGCAAGACTACTGAGAAGGAGACCAGTGCACCTGAAATGCACAGAAGATTTTGAAATATAATTTACCTACAATGTAATCAGCAGCATTATTGCTCTTGGTAAAAAACAAAAATTTGCAATATAATAACACACAGAGCGTGAGAAAACAGAGTAGTGATGAAATAGCTAGAAATAGCTACTACTACTCACCAAGCCCGGGGATCTTGACGCCGAGCACATCCAGCAAGTCGCGTTCCCGGTCCATGAGATCCGTCCAGCGGTGGGTGGCCTGGTTGTAGGTGCGCCGGACCCCAGAGTGTTCAAACATGGCCCGGCACACCTTCTCCCACCGCTTCCGGCGCTCCCTGATCCCGTAGCCGGTAGCGATCTTGCCGCCTCCCATGATGGTCTTGGGGAGACGGCGCTGGACATGAAAGACTAGTGCGGCCACCTCCTCCGCACTAAAAATCTCCCGAGCTATAACTTGCTCCCCCCTCAAACACCCGCACGGGAGCCGGGCACGGGGTGCGGGACCCTTCCCCTTCGCGGGCTGCTTGCCGGCTCCCTTTGACATGGTCTGGGCAGAAAGGAAGGTAAATAATAAAGAAGAACTAGAACAGGGAAGAAGAAAAGAAAAGAGTTTAAAAAAGTAGTTTAAAATTAACCCAAAGTAGCAGAAAACACGAAAATATGGAGCTAGAAAAATAGAGGGATAGATAATAAGTAAAATAGAACAAAAAAAACTTCAAACAAGCAAAGGATGGCAGAGATTGACAGAGGATACAGAAAGCATGCCCAGAACCATAGCAATGAATGAGAAACAAGATGGCCGCGACCGTTCACGACCGCGTGGGTAAATTCGCGTGAGATTTTCCTCGCGATCACACGTGAAATTGTACTAGCGAGCCGCACACTTTGCGAGATTACACATAGCGCCCAGAAACGGAAATACGTCACGCAAACAAGATGTCCGCGCCCATGTACGACCGCTAGGGTAACTTCGCAAACGTTGCGCTATAAGCGGCTTGCAAACACGCAAAAAATCACGCGAACAAACACGCAGCACAAAAAACTAATCGTGTATTCGCACGAATTCGCGGCTATTCGCACGAATTCGCGAAATTGCAGAAAAACGGTTTTTGCAAAACTGAAAGCACTCAGCAGGTGCAAAAGTTCAATCTTAACATTAGTAACCATTCACTCTAGTGCTTCCTGAGGGGCCCCTCCAGAGTTCAGTTGCCTATTTGCAACTATTCTATGACCCTGCTCTGACCCTCACAGCAGGCTCATAGAATAGCTACAAGTAGGCCACAAAGGTCCTGTGAAAAAAAATTGCACTGCAACAGAAAGCAAATTACAGATAAGGAAGCAGGTGCCAGCCAGACTGGAAGTTTAAATTCAGTGACACATTAATCAACCCCAAATTAATTCATGTCAGTTGAAGCAGGGCTGGTGTGCTTGCTTTTTTTCACCCCCATAATCTACAGTGATAAACCAACCAGAGGGTGGCAGTGAGATGTACCAGAGGGTGGCATGGGTGTACCAGAGGGTGGCAGTGGTGAAACAGAGGGTGCTGTGAACCTGTGATGATGAACCAGACGTAGAAACAACATAGTCGCGGCCGTTGCGAGCCGACAAGTAAGTTCGCAATTGCGAACTGGTACACAACCCTCACGAACTGGCAGAAACCCTTGCGAACACAAAAAAAACCCAAAATTCGCAAGTTCGCGGATTTTGCGGATTGCGAATCCGTAAATATGCAAGTTCGCGGATTGCCAATTCGCAAAATCCGCCCATATTTACTTGCATCTCACATTTCATCTAATTTTATTCTGTTGTCCAGGTTGGACAAGCAAGCACAAACTTAGATAGCCTTCCTATTTCCGGCAATGTTCTTTTGCAGGGATTTTCAGCATTTTTATTTCAATTCAGTTTTTCTTAACAAGGGAAGACATTGCAATCAGATTTTAGAAATGTACTTTAATGAATAAATGACAGATATTGTTTGGTTTTGACAGCCTCTGATGCTTAGTTGTCCCTGTGATATAATTGAAAATGAATTATTTAATTTAAATAAAAATGGATTGCAAATTTAATTTCTATAGTTATGCTGGAATGGCAGCTCATACAGTTTTTGCTTTTAATTAGTAAAACTAATTTTGCAGTTTGACATAAACTGCCCCATCGGTGTACTCATTTTGCCCCACCATTTCCAGATTACAAGTGCTGGTACACTTTTGCACTCAAATTTCAGTTGATGCATATTACATGGATGCTCACATTACTTGTTTGACTGTGTGGTTCCCGCGGACCCCACTGGCAATCTTTTTGGAGACTGGTACTTAAGTTTCCTCTTCAGATATTAACAGAGAGCAAGAAAAGGATGCAAAGGGCAAAGAAGGAGGAAGAGAAAGATGGAAATCCCGTCACAAGAGGACAAAGCAAGAACAAGCAGGAGTGATATAAAAAGGCAGGGAGTGCCTGTTAGTGGTTTAATGAGGATTCGGTACTATTCAGCCTTGGAATTCGGCCCAGTGCGCCCGATTCACAGAACTAACTTAAGACAAAATCCTAAAGTTACTACTTTTGGTATTCACAGAAGTTAGGATTTTGTCTTAAATTTGTCTTAAGACAAACAAGACAGACTTAAGACAGACTTAAGACAGACTTAAGTTAGGATTTTGTCTTAAGTCTGTCTTAAGACTGTCTTAAGTCTGTCTTAAGTTTGTCTTAAGTCTGCCTTAAGTCTGCCTTAAGTCTGTCTTAAGTTTGTCTTAAGACAAACTTAAGACAAAATCTTAACTTCTGTGAATACCAAAAGTAGTAAGTTTAGGATTTTGTCTTTAGTTAGTTCTGTGAATCCGCCCCACTGACATTTAATAGATCCAGCTGCAGGCTTCTGAGCTGAGCTTTGGGCACCAGCGCTCATTTCGTTATGCAAGTTAAAGACTGGATGCTCGTACAATTTTGCACAACTTTTCCAATGGCATTTGGATGGACTGGTGCAAAAGGTAGCTTTGACATTGGTTAGTCTCTGCAAATGTGGGCACAGATTCACTACACTTTGCAGTGGGTTGTAATGTGATTTCCTAACCAAGGCAAATCAGGATTTGCATTGTGAAGTTGCCTAACGTAAAGTAGAGTCTCCTTTGCATCAAGGTGATGCACAATGGGTCGTACCAGGGCATTCCCATGCAACCACACATGAGTTTTGATGCAAATCCATATCTACTAATATTTGTAGACAGGATTCTGAACCAAAATAGTATGCCTCCTCCAAGCAGGGGTAACAGTGAAGCAAGTTTTGAAGATTTCCAAATTTGTGCTGCTTTACATATGTGCTGCACTGCACAGCACACTTACAACGTGGGAAAATAATTAAAGAACAGTGTTTATAGTAGAAGGGTCCCCTTAAAAAATAAAACCAATGCTTGACAAAACTCATGCATCCTGGCACTATGGTGCAAGAGTGTGTGCACTGGCACATAGCAGCCTAAAGCATACCAACACTGGTGGAGAGAAAGTCAGCGCCATATCTTAGTAGATGTGGTGCTCACCTACTCTGGCCCTTTCATGCAACATAGTGCAGAAACTCTTTTTTTTGCAGATTTATATAAGCGCAAACTCGACCGAAGGTATTGGAGCATTTTACATGGGCACCGGTTACGTTACACAAGGACACATTCATTTTTTTTTGTTGGTAGGTCCAGGGAGATTAAGTGATTTGCCCATAATCACAAGATGTGGACACGACCCTGAAGCTCGAACCTTGGTTTCCCAGCTCCAAAGTCAGCAGTCTAGGTGTCAGACTACATCCTCTCCCCTCTCTCTTGTTGCTGTGCTGAGTTGTGCCAAATGTTAATGAATCTACCCCCAGGTGTTTACACTCAACGTTTTAGCAAACAATTGTGCAAATCCTGCTGAACTGCCCGAGCTCGCGCTGAACACTCAGTCACAAGCGCTGCGAGGCCTCCGGGTAGTCTAGCGCTATACAAATGCAATTTTCATTTCAAATCACAACAAACACGTGCAGTCAATGTAATATGGCGTTCAATGTTACACAGGAGCTGCCTGCTTTGAGTACACGTGGCTTGGAGTGATGCAGCACAGCAACTTTAGTGGCTTTGAGTACTCATTGTCCCGAAAGAACTCCTTGCTACCAGTCACCGCTACCAGTGAATCTCCTTTTTTGGGCTGATTCAAGCCCAATGAAGGATTCTGGCACTCATCCTCGAGACCCAGAACACATGTGTGCTTCCCACTGTGGGCTGTTTGGAGCCCCCTATGGGTATCCATTATATTTCCAGCTCAGGGCATTACCCCATTGGGAAACAACCTTTACAATGCAACTTTTACAACGCACTACCATTACAACAAAACTTTTACAACGCAACATCCATTACATCGCATGCCATTACAACGCAACCATTACAGCGCATGACACTACAACGCATACCACTACAACACATGTCATTACAACGCATACCATTACAACACATAACATTACAACGCATAGTACCCTTACACTATCCAACACTTACCCTACTGTTGCACCCCCCTGGAGTTAGAATAGTAATGTTTACCCCTACACTATCCAATACTTACCATACATGCAATGTAATGTTATGCGTTGTAATGGTATGTGTTGTAAAGGTAGTATGCGTTGTAATGGAATGCGTTGTAAAGGTAGTTTTTAAAAATTCATTGTAATGGCATGCGTTGTAATGGAATGCGTTGTAATGGATGTTGCGCTGTAAAAAATGCGTTGTAAAGGTATGCGTTGTAAAAGTATGCGTTGTAACGTCATACATCCTCCCCATTACCCTGATCCTGAGGCTTGTCACCAAGGACTCCCTCCTTTAGCAGCAGCATTACCTTTCATAATCTCTCTCTCTGGCTAGTTGTGTCCCCCTGAGTCCTGATAATGATCCCAGCATTTGTAATGAAATCGAAACGCTGTTGACTTTAAAAGCAAAGACCATATATGATTGTGAAGAATTTGCTGTAAAAAGCTGTGCTGTTCTTGTGTTTGTGGATACACTTGTTTTTCATGATTTATCACTTGAGAATATCCCCTCTAAAGAGAGCACCAAGCGCGTTTATTTTGCACCAATACATTTTATTTGCCATTTGGTTCTAAGCATTGATACCAGGGACCAGTGATGTTTTTGTTATAGAACACCAGCAGCTAGTCACTTGCATTTGATTGGGCATGCTTATTGCAAAACGAGAACTCTAGACACTGCAGAGGCAAACATATGCAGATGCCCCTTCACATTTCAGGCAGTGATCACAGACATGATTGGTTGCAGGAGGATGCCTCAGTCGTGAGGAAACATTCATTTCAGCTCTCACCTGTAATGTGAGTACGAATCCCCTGTTATTTAAAGGAGACAACAGATTTTGTCCTTGCAAGCAGAAGGGCATTTTATCACTCTGGGGAGACAGCAACATAAGCCCTTGTCTGTAACATATGGCCACATTACTCGGAAATACATCTATTGAATCATAGTCTTAGGAATTAATATCAAATGTTACCCTGGACGCCTTTACAAAGCATGTCTTTACCTCGCATGTCATATAATGTGTTGACCTTTACCATGACTTTTAGAAAATGTTGCAGTAGATGGAGGGACGTTACCATGCATTTATATATACATATATATAAATGTGTGTGTGTTTATATATATATATATCATTCAAATATATGAATCATATATATATGTATACATATATACATATACAAACACCTACACCTATACATAATATATCTAAGTATAATATATACATATATATATATATAGGTTTAAAAGGAGGTTATGGGGCATTATCCCCCAGTAAATACATAATATATATATTGAACAAGCGGCTGCGGCTGCGAAACGCACTGGGTGTTACTGCCATTAAATCTCACGTTGAATGCACTTGGGCCTCAGCTTGTTGTCTTTGGATATTTTACGACGACGGTTGTGTTGGAGATATATATATATATATATATATATATATATATATATATATATATATATATATACATATGTATATATATATATATATATATATATATATATATATCCACAAAACAGTACTCCCTCTGAACAGCTGGCACCCATGGGCAGTGGCAAACACGCCAGCGGAGCAAGCTGGCAAAATTCATGCAGAAAAATCATCAAATACGTGTGCTCTCAGACTGAAGTAAACACCATCCAAATCGATATGCAAAAGGGGTTTATTTATTCCACCACAACGCGTTTCAACTGCATCCGCATCCTTGATCACGTGATATATGTATATATATAAGGAAGAATTCGCCACACTGACAGCCTTTGCTGCCAAAGAATTTTCCAAATGACGAAGAGTAGCCCCGTAAGTTGCTGGTGCAGAAGGTGCTTTTATTTAATTTCGTGCAAGCGCATCCGCCATGTATATATATAGATATATATTTAAATCAGATTGAGAACATTAGAGCGGACCTTAGCAGCTGATGGCGCTGAAGAAGGCACAACCGCCGAAATGCATTCGCCAGAGCTGGGACCCTTGAAATAAAGCTGTGTCTGACCTGCATCTTCCTTGCGGCCTCTGTTCTTTTTCGTGGAAAAGGAATCTCGCTATATATATATATATATATATATATATATATATATATATATATATATATATATATAAATATATATATATATTCCGCTGCAAAGTTCCTGGGGTATGCCTACCCGGTAAAGAACGACAGCACTCTCGGGTAGAGTCCTTAAGTAGATTTTATTTGATGCTTGGACTCTGGACACGCAGACGCCGGTTCACACATTGATGAAGGCTTAGCGCCGATACGCGTCTGTCATTCTTTACCGGGTAGGCATACCCCAGGAACTTTGCAGCGGAGTATTATGGGCGGTAACACCCCCGTCAGACAAGCACCTGCTCGAGAGTGCAATCAGCTGGTGTTACAGAGAGCGTTCATGTGTATATATATATATATATATGTATATATATATACACACACATATATATATGTTATGGCGGCTGGCTTGCTGGATGAAAATAAAGCACCTTGACTGAGCACTTATTTACGGGTCTGCTCCTTCGTCATTTGGAACTGGGCTGGGGCGAGGGCTCGAGTCGGTTGGCGAATTACATTTACATATATATATATATATTATTGTCCAGGTTACCCCTATGTGGCCGACATATATTGGATATATATGAATATATGTATCTATATATATTACCTATTGCCTTTCACCGGTAGGCAGTTATAGTTAAGATGTAGTTTCCATAGGAAGCGTTTTTTCATTTGCCAATAACTTAGGCGCCATTTGCCGAATACCTGCGAAATTTTCAAAAGAAGAATGACGCTCACTTCAGCTGTTATCTTGAAAGTTTTGGGGTGATCCATCAAGGAGGCCGAGAAAAAGAGGGTCCCAAAACGTGTCCTCCCCATGTTAATTCCCATAGAGATGCTTGACACAGCTAGAGCCTGAACTGCTGAGCGGAATTGCACCAAATATGTCCGAAAGGTAGCTGTTGGTCCAGAGCGCAACCTTTTTGTAAATTGGCGTAAATCCATTGGGTCGTTTTTGAAATATAAAGGAAAATCCAAATTTGTATATATATGGATTAAGGGCTGTGACCCATCCTGATTTCATGCTTAGATCTGATTGGCTGCTAACACTTTAAACCAGGAAGTGTTGGCAGCCATCTTGGGACTCGGATTGAGCAGAGTCCCAGAAAAAGCGTAACAAAAGAGTAAAGGGGGCAGTGAAGGAATACCCTTACCCCCTGGGCCTCTTGAGAAAAATAACATGTTTTAAAAACAAATATTTCATCAGGAGACATGCTGGATCCAAGGCAGTAAAGAGATTGGGTGTGCGCCAAGTGAAGAAGTCCAAGGAATCAGTACTTAGTTTTCAAGTAAGTCTTTATTTGTAATCAGTTAATTCACTTGAAATTGGTGATTTTACAGTCAGCCAACGCGTTTCGTCTCAGGTGAGAATATCGTCAGGGCTCAGTGGATGTGTGTCCTTAAGGTGAATTAAGCTCATCGTGGCAGGAGGACAGTTTATTCAAGAATTACTTCTAAGGCCGACTGAGGCACTGTGATACCCATAGTGTCTCCAGAGTTACTGCCTGGAACACCAACTACGCTACAAAAGGGGTGGTGATGGACGGAGCATCTGAACCAATCAAACACTCACACCCAGTCAAAAGATCTGGGTTTAATCCATCACCGTTCTTTAGCCCACTCTGCCACCCCAGTTCAGACATGGCTATATGCAAATCAGTCTGATCCTGTGCCTCATGGGAACAGTCCAGCCCGTACTGCCAAGCCATGCCTTCCCTGGACCGGAAACAAGCTTCTAGGACCGGTTTCTGGCATTTCAGTCGTCTTCAGCCAGGCTTGCTTGAATCCAGTGGCAAAGTGAGCAAGGGACCCACGTCTGAGCATACCCTGCCAACTTATGGTGAACAAAGCGGTACAAAAGGGGGTGGTGATTGATGGAGCATCTGAACCAATCAAACACTCATACCCAGTCAACAGATCTGGGTTTAATCCATCACCGTTCTTTAGCCCACTCTGCCACCCCAGTTCTGACATGGCCATATGCAAATCAGTCTAATGCTGTGCCTCATGGGAACAGTCCAGCCCGAACTGCCAAGCCATGCCTTCCCTGGAACGGAAACAAGCTTCCTAGGACCGGATTTCTGGCATTTCAGCCGTCTTCAGCCAGGCTTGCTTGAATCCAGTGGCAAAGTGAGCAAGGTCCTCACGTCTGAGCATACCCTGCCAACTTATGGCGAACAAATCGGTACAAAAAGGGGTGGTGATGGACGGAGCATCTGAACCAATCAAACACTCACACCCAGTCAACAGATCTGGGTTTAATCCATCACCGTTCTTTAGCCCACTCTGCCACCCCAGTTCTGACATGGCCATATGCAAATCAGTCTGACCCTCTGCCTCATGGGAACACCAACTGGATTGATGGATCACTTACTCATGTTCTGAGCAAGAGTTTTCAGGACTAGTTGGAGCTAGTCTGCACTGCTTCCACTGTTCCTTAGGAGTGGCATTAATTCTTAATTTACCTTAATTCACCTTAAGGACACACCAATTTAAAGTGAATTAACTGATTACAAATAAAGATCCAAAGGCTTAACCCCACCGCTTGCACGGTCAAAGGCCCTGTGCAGTGTGGAGTTGGCTGCCTTTCGGAAGGTTGGCCACAGGGCCTGGTAGCAGGCCAGGCCCTGAGGCCAACCCTCCCTGGCACACGGCTAAAGGCTGTTTGCAATGTGGGGTCGCCTGACTGAGGGGGTGGCCGCAGGGCCTAGCTGCAGGCCATGGCCTGTGCCATCCCTGTGCCGCTTATGACCAAATGCACTACGCAGTTTAGGGTTGGCTGCCTTTTGGGGGGATATCCCCCCACCGTGCCTCTATGGTGATAAAATATTACTTTCTGTCTGTTACAAACCCTAGACATTCACTGAAAACACAAAGGGTAAAGTAACATTATAGTTAGGTGAATTATTCACTAACAACGTAACGTTTTAAACTCTAAAAACTACAGAATTTCATTAGTTACACTCATAGCTATATAATGTAACTATAACTTGTGTCCTGAGATAGTTATAACTCGCGCCCTAGCCATGCACCTCTAATTACCCCGCATATTAAATCACTCATAACATGTCCTATGACATCACTGATAATATCACTGCAATATCTGCAATGACATTATTGATAAGAAAACAGTGCATTGTGAGGGCGCAGGTTATAGTTACCTTAGGACATGAGTCATAGTTACTTGAGATAACTATAATTATAACTGGTGAATTTCTGTGGTTTTTAGAGGAGACTCATGGCCTGAGTGGGCACCAGGGCATCCACTTAGTATGAAAAAAGGCCCTGGGGTGGGGTCGCAGGGACTGCTTAAGGCTCGGGGGGGGGACATGTGCCTCCCTCCCCTAGAGTAACTATTTTTGGCCCTGGGGATGGGACCTTGAATCATCTTAAGGCGCGAGGAGGGGAGCCAGGTGCACCCCTCTCCTATTATTATTCTTTGGCCACTGGAGATGGAGTCTCCAGGCCGCATTTGGGATTGGGAGTGCCAGGTGCACCTCCCCTAAAATAAATGTTTATAGACTCCCAGGGTCTTTCAGGGCTTGGGAGGGGGGCCAAGTACTCCCTCCCCGATAATTAGTGTATGGCCCTGGTGGATGGGGTCCCCGAACCCCATTTGGGCTTGGGTAGGGGGCTATGCACCACCCTCACCAAATATAAATATTATTGACCCAGGGGGATGGGCTCTCCAGGGCCAATAATAGCACGGGGAGGGGGACTGCACACCTCCTCTTATTTAATTTTTTTTAAAGTCCTTGGAGCAATGGGTTCTTGGGGCTATAGGAAGTGGGGGGCAATGTGCCACCTACCCTTTATTACAAAAACGGCTCCAGGATGAGGTCCCCACGACATGGAGGCTCGGGAGGGGGACCACGGACATCCCCTTCCCTTTTAAAAAAAATAAGTCCCCAGGGGATGGGGTCCCCGGGCCAATTGAGGCTTGGGGAAGGGGACTGCGTAACCCACGGAAGCAAGTTGGATGTGTGCGGGTGGCTGGTTGCAGGGCCTGGCCGAACTTACGCCGTGCATGGTCAAAGGCTGTGTGCAGCAGGGGATGTATGTTTTCCGAGGGTTGAACACAAGCCCTGCCCTTTTGTGCATGCTTTGGAGTTGCCTGCCTGCAAGGGTTGTCCACAGTCCCTGCATCTAACCCCGTACTGCGCACGGCCAAATGCCATACGTGGCAGGGAGTGGGCTTTACATATGTAATAAAATATTCCTTTACGTTGAAAAAAACCTAGAAATTCACTGAAAACCAAAGGTTAAAGTGATGTTATAGTTAGATGAAAATTTCAGTGACAACATGACGTTTGAAACTAAAAATAACTGAAATTCACCAGTTATAGTTTTCTCTAGTAACTATAACTCGTGCCCTAAGGTAACTCTAAATCATACCATGCCACGCACTGCTAATTTCCACACATCTTACATCACTCATGACATGCTCTATGACATAATTGACAACATCATTGCAACATGTGAGATTACATCTTTCATGACAACACTGAATGGCGGGGGCGCAACCTATAGTTACTTTAGAGCAGGAGCTGTAGTTACTGTGTAGTACATTTAGGAGTGTGTTTCCATACAAAATCAGTGGTATAACATAAGCCCCCCCAGCCCCTGCTGGCCGGGGGGCCCTCATCAAATGTGGTAGGTAATGGGCCAGGGAGGGGGCCTCCATGCACTTTGCAGGGGGTCCCCTCAAGTGATGGCAACACTGTCCATGGTGAGGGCGCAAGTTATTGTTACTTCGATTAACTATAACTGGTGAATTTCAGTGTTTATTTTGCATTTAGCATGTAGCTTTTTAACTGACATTCCAACTAAAAAGTAACTTCACTTTCACCTTTGCATTTTTTCTGTGAATTTTTCAGTTTTTTTAATGTAAAATAAGATATCATAAACAATACCTAACTATTATGTCACCTTAGCCTTAGTTTTTTTTACAATTATTATATATAGAGGTAGATACATATATTACAATATGTCATCTAAAAATACATATATTTATTTACCAGTGTAGTAAAGTACTGTGCGGTAAAGTAGCTAAAAAAAGGCTGTGTCATACTTACCTGCATGGTAACGTCCTGCATGGTAAAAGATGCGTGGTAAAGGTTGCATACCCTTGTGGATGATACTGTGACACAAAATGCAAATGATGACTTTGGTTCACATCTTTCAATCAATTCATCATTCATTCATAGAGCGTGGCACATCACCTGTGAGGGTCTCGAGGCGCTGGAGCTGATCGCTGCTGCATGGAGGTTAGGGTGACATCACGTCACTTAGAGGAAACAACAATCATAGACTAACCCGTAGGATGGCATAATATCACTCTTCAGTAAAAACAACTTCATCCTCAGTCAACAGAATGAAGGTACATCAATGAATAATACAAAAATATAAGGCCTAACCTGTAGAATTTTACATTACTCAGAGGAGACAACTTCAACAGTGCTCTGTAGGATGAAGCGAATTCAATGGTGAATACAAATTTCAAAGCAAAACCGAACTGGGGGTGAGTGCTTGCAATGTTCAACACTCCGTCCATCATCCCCTTTGGTTTTGCTAAGTTCACCATAAGTTGGCAGGGTATGCCCAGACGTGGATCCCTTTCTCACTTTGCCACCGGATTCAAGATAGCCTGGCTGAGGACGGCTGATTAGCCAGAAACCGGTCCCAGGATGCTTGCTTCCGGTCCAGGAAAGACATGGCTTGGCAGTTCAGGCTGGACTGTTCCCATGAGGCACTGGGTCGGACTGATTTGCATATGGCCATGTCTGAACTGGGGTGGCAGAGTGAGCTAAAGAATGATGATGGATTAAACCCAGATCAGTTGACTGGGGGTGGGTGCTTGCAATGTTCAACACTCCGTTCATCATCCCCTTTGGTTTTTCTTTGTTCGCCCTGAATACAAATTTCAGACATGGCTGAGACAACAATCACAGTGTAGCCTGTAGATTACACAATATCACTGAGAGGAGACAGCAATTCCAATCTAACCTTCTGGTGGTAAACAACACTAAGAGGAGACGACAATTACAGCCCAGCCTATAAGATGAAGCAAGATCATTCGAAGAAAGTAATCAAAGAGAAAGTGAATGAAAGACAGAGAGGGTGAGAGGAACACAGAGAGAAAAAGACAGAGAAAGCGAAAAAGAGAGATAGAGAAAGAAAGATAGGCAGAGTGAGGGAGATACAGACAGGGAGAAAGACAGAGAGAGAGAAAGGCAAAGAGAGAAAGACATAGGGATATAAGTGCAAGAAAATGCCAGAGCGCTGTGCTGAGTCAAAGTTGGCAGTGACGTACTCCGACATTTTCAAAACGCAAGGGTGATCTGTATTTACAAAAATATGGCGCACCCCTGTCTTTTCCCTAGCGCTGGTGCAAAAGAAATCTGGCTAGCCCCAGCGCAGGCACCCTGCCGCAGTGTTGCAAGGGTACCTGCGCTACAGGGGCGAGTGCTTATGTGCAGAATGGGGCACCTTCCTGCACTTAAACAATCAATATTGGTAATTTGTTGTTTCTATGTGCAGCACACATGGAAAGAGCAAAGAAGTAGGATAAATTAGTAATTTCTCCTAGTATCGTCATTCTTAGACCAGGCATTACCTGTCCATGGTTATTGGCGCTGCCCCAGGCTTGTAAATCTGGGGCATCGTCAAAAACCAATGAGCCCAGAGCAACACCAATTGCCCCCCATCTTTGCCACAACAGTCTGCAGCGGCAAAGGAACATATTTACAAGTTGGCGTTAAGCCACGTTAAGTGGCTTAGCAGCGCCACCTTGTAAATATGGGGAATGGCGCAAAGCTAATAGAGCGTCAAGAAAAGTGACATGCTGGTGGTGAAAGGGGCTTGTAAATATTTCCCAGGGAGAGGAGAGAGGAAAACAGATAGAGAAGAAGGGGGCAAGATAGAGACTGCGATAAAAAGAGAGGGAGAAAAGAAGATAAAGAAAATGAGATTGAAATAAAAAAAAAAGAAATGAGGGAGAGAGAAAAAGAGATGGAGAGAGATGTATGACGAGGAAGGCTCCAAGCAGCCTATAATTGATACAGAGATAGACGCAAGAAGAAGAACTGGAAGGATAGTGTACCTTTTGCTAAGTCACGCGTAGGTGATTACGTAGCACGCATTCATAATAAACACCCCAATGATTATTAACGGCGTAATAACAGGAGCCACAGACACATTCTTCGTCAGAGCCCATCAGCCTCCCCTCCTCGGAGCCTTGGCCCAGGGGACATGTAAGATGGCGTCAATGTCAGCGGGTCCCAGAGGGCCGCGCGGGAGATGGCTGGCGTCAGCCACCGGCTGACAGAGGCATCCCTGCGCCTGACAGCCCGCGCATCCGGCGGGCCCTCCTATGCACATATGCACATATGCACGCTACAAGCTGTCGTGCCAGCGCGCCATCTAATCAGCACGGGTAGACCGTCAGATTGACACGGGTAACTGCCTGGGTGACAAGCGGTAAAACATTGTCACCCAGGCGCTGTCCCTTTGATAGCGCGGGGGCGACAGAGTACCAGGAGGAGCCGGGCTGGCTTCAAACCGGTCCTGCAGCAGCAGGCCTTGTTTGCATCCGCCGGGGATTGACGGCTGCGTAATGCGCCCAATGTTTCCATCTGAATAGAAAATCCCATTATTTTTTTGTATATTGAAAGAAAAAAAAAGAGGTTAGCGCCAAAGTTGGCAGATTGACAGCCCTGCGAGGCCTCTCTGTCATCATAACAAGCAGGCGGGAGCTGAGCAGGGCTCATCCGGGGGCGCGCGGCCAGGGCTGCGCGCGCATCCATCCCAGGCTTCAAAGGGAAGTGATGGTGATGGGGCGACGGGCAGGTGATGGGGGCCCCTCGCGTGCTCAATCAGCTCTCACACACGGAAGTGAGATGACGAAGCGCGACGTCACTCCTTTGCTGTCGAGTGAGTTACTATGGACAGTAGCAAAGCCTGGAGGCAGCAGATAGACCCCCACATTGGGGCCCCAAAACCATGGCTCCTGTGTGTCAGTGGTCTCTCACCTCACCTTGGAGCCAAGGTGTAAAAGATAAGAAGATTGCACATGAGAACCCATAGGCAAGGCCACTGGAATTACGCCATTCTGCGGCCTCAGCAGTTTCTGCATAATTATGGATGTGACGCATTTGCCACATAATCTCTCATCATCTCATCTGCTGCATAATCTGCAGATTTCATTAAAAAAAAATTTCCAGCATAGACGGATCAAATGTTACTAAAAATGAGGTAACACGTTTCCGCACAGTGTAGGCTGTTTTAACATGTTCCCTGTTCATCTTTCTGTTGTTTGTTTCTGTATTTGGGTGTACAAGTGATACTAAAGGAGGTGAAACCTTTGCCCAGATACTGCACGTGTAAAACCCAAAATAATGAGATAATGGTAACAAAAAAGTGCTGCATTCATCTACATAACTTCCCTTTTCTTGCCACATAATTTAGACATCCCTGGTACATAATTTGGTTCACCTCTGCTGCATAATTTCAGTGTCCATAGGTTTACCAAGGTGAGGAATTCCTGGGTTGCTTTTAAAAAGAGTCAGGGGCATATTACCAAGGTCCTTATCGACACTTTAGCGGGAATTTTTCCCGCTAAAGCAGCGATAATTTAATCGCCCTATTACCTAGCTGTCGCTAACACCAGTTAGCGACAGCTAGTAGGAGCTAGTAGGAGATAGCGAGCTTCTGGGGGTCCACTTTGCATGTCAGCGATATATATCGCTAATGACATGCAAAGTGGGCGTGCCAAGATGTTCGCTAACTCTTATTACCAACTTTTGGAAATAATCGCACTAAGCGCGAATATCTCCAAAAGCTAACACCTGCCCTGAGCAGTTCTTAGCCATGTTACCCAATGGTCGGTGGATAACATGGCTAAGAGCATTTGCTCGCGAATGCATGAATATCACTGACTTTACAGCGATATTCATGCATTTCGGCCGATTTTTAGCGCTTAGGAGATAAACCTTGATAATATCAAGGCTCCTAAGCGATACAAAATAGGCGAAGCATGACAATATAAATATAGCCGCTAAACAAGCTTAGCGATATTTTTCGCTAATGCTTGGTAATATGCCCCTGAGTTTTCTTTCTTGCTTCCTCTGCCCTAGCAAATGCTTAGCCAAAATATTGTTTTATTAGTTTGCATGACCCTCTGAATTATCCAATAAGGGTAAAGAGATTTGTCTGGTGTTATGCCCCAAGTAACGTGAAGGCCAAACCATCTGGAAACAGGTATAGGAAAATATATATTAATCTGCCTAATAATTACATTTGAGTATTTCGCAGTGCTTCAAATTTCATATCTGTTTTGCAACATCAGATGTAACAAAAAAAAAAAAAATTCCACAAATGCAAACTCTGGAAGGCAAATTAATGGATCAGACCGCTTGGATCTCGAACAACAAAAAGGTTTGGGTGTCAGTTCAACCTCAAATCACCCCAAAATGTTTTTTGAATCAAGCGCAAACTCTTTCGGTTTGCTGCACCTAGTCTCACCCACTACAACCCAAGAACGCAAAAGGCGAACATCAGTCCTCACACTGTTCTTCTCTCAAAAAATTCTGTTGTCCTTTCTCGCTAAGTGACAGGCTAGATTTTTGTAATGATCATTAAGAAAGCCTACTCAGTACTTGCATGAACAACTTCAGGGTGTCCCCCCCCCCTTTATGAAACTCGTTGAATGATGATCTGTCTCAGAGGTTGAACTACTGAATATCGAACCCTAGAACACCGTGTTATAAGAATATCGAGGACAGAACATCGAAGGAAAACTTATCGAAAGGTAGGTGCTTGTAGGGAACTATAGATTTACTACACCACATATATGGACCGTGAAGATGTATTTTGCCAAAGAACATATAACTGATGATAAGTATAGAAAACCTAGACTTACCTGCCTTTTGAAATTCAATTTTTTATATTTTGTCCTCTATATTGTGTACCATCGATATTTTAGTGCTGCTATTCAATGATCGCATGGTCTCAGATAAGACCAAATCATAGCACCACTCAAAAAGCTTGGCACTGAAGCCCCACCAAGAACAGAATTGCTGGTCTCAGGCAGTCAATGCTCTCCTGTACAATATAGTAATCAGGGACTAGTTGAAATTATTGTCTTTCCATTACTGGTAATTTCAACCAAATGTGTTCACAAAGAAAAATCCCATTTGAAAAGAGTCGTAGTTAGTTAGGATAAGCCATAGGACTAGTTGTGGGTTTGGGTTAGATTTTACGTTAGGACTAGTGTTCTAAGTTGGGTTAGTTTAGGGTCCTGAGCTAGAGATAGGCTTTGGGGAGACATTAAAATAACGCCGCCACCGCCGAGAGTCACTTACCTGCAGCGAAGGCTTCCGTTGCTCCAGCCGCCACCGCCAAGAGTCAGGAAGGCACTCGACTCCGCGCCGCCGCTCCGGGGGACTACAGCACCCGGCAGGCCACGCGGCGGCGCGTCCAGGGGTGACGTACACGCGCCAGAGAGCGCCAACGGGGCAAATAAAGGTCTGAGAAGCCCGGCAGAGCGGGGGAGACATTAAAATAACTCCGCCACCGCCGAGAGTCACTTACCTGCAGCGAAGGCTTCCGTTGCTCCAGCCGCCACCGCCAAGAGTCAGGAAGGCCCTCGACTCCGCGCCGCCGCTCCGGGGGACTACAGCACCCGGCAGGCCACGCGGCGGCGCGTCCAGGGGTGACGTACACACGCCAGAGAGCGCCAACGGGGCAAATAAAGGTCTGAGAAGCCGGGCAGAGCGGGGGAGACATTAAAATAATGCCGCCACCGCCGAGAGTCACTTACCTGCAGCGAAGGCTTCCGTTGCTCCAGCCGCCACCGCCAAGAGTCAGGAAGGCACTCGACTCCGCGCCGCCGCTCCGGGGGACTACAGCACCCGGCAGGCCACGCGGCGGCGCGTCCAGGGGTGACGTACACGCGCCAGAGAGCGCCAACGGGGCAAATAAAGGTCTGAGAAGCCCCGCGTCGCGGGACGCCCGGGGCGAAGCCCGGGCAAAGGGCGGGCCCTCTACGGCCCTCATCGGCAGGAGGAGGCAGGGACAGGGCCAGAAACTCTGCTGGACTTACATGCAAGTAAGCTATACTGTCGTAAATATCCCTAAAATTAAGCATTTTATTTTGAAAAGCTAGGCTGCGAGTATATTGAAAATTATGCCTGCGAAATTGAAGGAAGCCCCACAGAATACCCTTGACAATTATCTTGTCCAGACAGTTAGGAAAATAAATATGCAAAGGAGAGATTCTCTTGGGTTAAGTCAATCCCCAGACCTTCGTTGTTTGTCCCCGACTGCATCTACCATGATTGATGATACTATTTTGCAGGATACCAACCAGGAGAACGCAACTGGCGTCCCCATTCTCCTGGATTTAAGTAGTGCACCTGATAATGCTACCCCGGCCACTGAGACTTCCAACATACAGGCCGAGGGTGATACTGACAATGACTCTGATCAAGAGAGACATGCACAAGTTGTACCTGATGAGATGACACCGAAAGGGCGTGCAACAAGGCCGAGACGCTTATGCACCAAGAATCCTCCTAAGTTGAGTGGCCCACGCATAGGGGCAAGAAGGAAAAGGGTTACTACCCCCAAGACAAAGCAAGTAAACGCTTTGGAGGTTAATCAGAATCACACCTCCAAGGATGCCTTCTTTGAAAGGATTGCTGACTTTCTTGAACTAAAAATTAATGCCATTGTTAAACCCTTAATATCTAAATTAGACAAATTGAATGCAGAGATTAAGAGGTTGGGCGGTCTGAACACTTTGGTTGTGGATGGGGTAGAAAACATCACTAAGATAGTCACAAATTTGCCTAATAATATAGGGGGAGATGTGATCAGTGAAGTCTTTCGTGATAATGAAGGGACTCAATTGCCTGTTGATAATTTATTTCCCCAACCATTAATACCATTGACTACCAGTATTGAGGGCTCTCTTTTAGTTAACATCCCAACAGATGATATCCCTTCTGCTAGACTACCCCCAGCAACTACCCACACTACGGACACCCTACAATTTCTAGTCGAGGCCACTCCAGTGGTTCTGGTGCTAGCAAATGTACCTCCTTTGGAAGGGGGAACAGTGGAAAGCCCTACCTCCCTCACAAGTAAGGCTCTGCATTGGCTAACCAGTAACATGCGGTTAGCCCCAGGGGGGAAACATCAACTGGCAAATGTTATTAAGTCCGCAACCAGGGTCCCTTGGCTGGGAAACCGGCCGAAAAAGTTTAAAGAGGACTGCGTCGCAGTGAGCCTCTCGAATCAAGATGTTCTTCCTAACATACTCGCTAATTTATTCCCTCCCCAACGCAGACAAGGCACTGTTGTTCCACTAACCCTGAAGTTTTTTTATGGGGAGCATCAAAATGTCACTTATCTAAGGACTCCTGCGACAGGGTGGGATAGATTTTGGGATTCAAACCCTAGAGGGGGGCAGGATATAAGGCATAATTCAGTGGCCCATTATCCCCTTCTACCACAGCAAAACCTTTTTGTTGAACCTCTCCAGTTATTCAATCGCTACGCCCCATTGTCTTTCATGGATCAGAACGACTGACTCTCTTTTATAGAAGACACCAACAATGAGGGTCTTTTACCTGTCCCTGTACTTTTAGACCCAAAAATCACAGGTAACAGGGTTTGTAGAATCTTGAGCTGGAATGTCGCTGGTATCAGATCTAAACTCAGCAATAAGAACTGGTTGGAGATGGTCAGATCAAACGACATTCTTGTATTTCAGGAGACTTGGGAGACGTCTGACAGATTTGTTCTAGACGGCTTCTCCCATTTCTCTGTACCTGCTGTATCTAGTACGTCCGGAAGGGCAAAGGGAGGCTTGGCTATATATATCTCTTTAGATGTTCAAGGAAAGCCAAGACAGATCAAAACTAACTCGACAAATATATTAGCGGTTGAATTAACAACACATAACTCACAGCCTATCTTATTAGTTAATTTTTATAATTCTCCTGTCAGTCAAATACTGAACGAGCATTTGGTAACTCTAGAGGATTTCTTGTCTACCCACAGCGAGAATAGTGCCCACGGCTTTGACGTGATTCTCATGGGAGATTATAATATTCACCCATGTAACATGGATTGCCGTGAGGAATATGAGGATTTTCCCCCCTACCTCTCTATTCCGCACTTCGAACATTCACCGCGTGGAGAGGCCTTGTAATCACTCCTAGCAACTTTTAATCTTTATGAATTTTCTAGTAGTAATACATGCTTGAGGCTACCAACTTACGTGGGTAACAACTCTGGCACAATTGTAGACTACATTTTTTTGTCGTCTAGCATTTTGTCTGAAGTTTCAACCTATAAGGTGGAAACTTCAGTCTTCAGTGACCATAACCCAGTAATTTTAGAGATTTTATCTCAGGGAGTTTTGGGAAAGAGAGAGACTGGAGTTTTATGTGCGACTAACCTGGTCCTGGGAGATCAGAATCGCAGGCTGAAGTGGGACCAAGTCACCCCAATCACTTTTATACAGGACACCCTGTCCAAAGTTGAGGGTGAGGTCGCAATCTGCTTGGATAATAATAACCCGGTTATTACCCTGATAGAAGCATTTAACGCCATCTGCAGCCAGGTTAACCTAGATCTGACTGTAAGGAAAAAGCCTCAGATATGCAGGGGCCAAAAATGGTTTGATTCAGATTGTTCCAAGGCTCATTCTATCCTCCTGAAGGCTTTAAAAAATAAGCCAAGAGATAAAGCACAGATAGCGTCGCTAAGGAAAAATTATAATGACGCTATCAGGAAGAGAAAATTAGAGATTAAAAAGGAGGCCTGGAACGACTTGTTGTCGCCCGATATACAGAGAGATAGTTCAAAATTCTGGGCGATAATAAACCATCCTTTTTTTGCGGGTCTAGACAAGCAGAGAGCAGATTGCATTATACCTGATGAACAGTGGGTCACACACTTCAGTAATATTAATAGCTGCCCTGAAAATATCCCAGGCTGCGGAACACAATCCACACAAGCAACAGCTCCGATTTCCCTTTTTAGCATAGAAGAGGTAAAAAAAGCAATCAGCGACACACACCCCAAAAAGGCTCCGGGCCCGATGGGGTTCCCGCAGACTTTTTTAAGAGCGCTCCTGAATTAAGCGCCAAAATCCTAACTAACATCTTTAATGCCACAAGAGATTTTGTTTTTCCTATTAGCTGGTCAAAGTCTACTATTATACCGATCTTTAAAAAGGGCCAAAGAACAGACCCGGCCTGTTATAGGCCAATTTCCCTAATTGATTCTAGTATTAAGATCTTGGGAAGAGTCCTTTTAGGAAGACTGACCCAGCTTCTAGAAGGGAAGGGCATTTTATCGAATGCACAATATGGCTTTAGAGCCAAAAGAGGAACTTTAGATCAGTGTTTAAATTTAGAACTGATCATAAGCAAATATGTAACTGCCAAGGGGGGCTCTCTGTACATGGCCTTTATGGACCTCTCCTCAGCTTTTGACTTGGTTAACAGGGCTAAGCTGTGGGGGTCCTCTTGGCCATGGGCATTGATGCCCCCCTGGTAGGATACCTGGCAGAGCTACATAGAGACCTCAAGACATCGGTCAGAGTGACTAGGGAAGGAAGATGCACCTGCCACTTTGAATCAGGGAGAGGGGTCAGGCAAGGATGTATCCTTGCACCCCTTCTCTTTACACTCTATATAAATGGCCTTGAGGCAGCTCTGGCAGTGTCCCACACTGACATCCCGCGTGCAGGAGAGATAAAGATACCTGTCCTCCTGTACGCGGATGATGCTGTCCTCTTAGCACGCTCTGGAGTGGCACTGAATAAACTCCTCTTATCCTTTGGGGATTTCATGTCCTCGCTGGACATGAAAACTAATGTAGAAAAATCCCACGTAATGATAGCAGGAGCCGCAGGCAGGAAAAGAAAGATCAAAACTTTCTTTTGTGTTGGGAAAGAGGTAAGGAGAGTTCCATCTTTCCCTTACTTAGGCGTGATCTTTGATGAAAAAGGCAAGTGGGGCCCCCAGCTTTTGGCTAAAAGCAACGCAGTAGCAAGAGCGGCTGCTGGGTTGCTTGGTTTTGCTAAGAAACTCGGAGCTCGCCCCATGGAAAGCATTATTAAGGTCTATAAATCCAAATGTCTGTCGGTCGCTCAATACGGCTCTGTTATTTGGGGGTACACTAATCATGAATAAGACAATATCCAGAAAGTCGAAAACAAATACTTGAGAACTCTGCTTTCTGTCCCCCAGTCAACTTCTACATATATAACACATACAGAGCTTGGTTTGGGCTACATTACCGACATTTTGAAGGCAGCCCCAGTTATTGGTTGGTTGAAAGTGTGGCTCAACCAGGAGCTTACTCTAAACCATCACATTCTTAAAGATTGCTTAGCCCTGGATAAAGCATATAACATTCCATGGTTAAAATATGTTAAGACGCAGTTAACTCTTGTTGGCCGATCTGAACTTTTTTCCTCCCCACATTTGATAAACTTGGAAGACATAAAGATAGTCAAAAATCTTTTGACTGATTGTTATGTCTCGGAGAGGGAAGCCACAGAGTTAAATAAATCTACGGTTAGGAAACACTGCATGTTAACATCTGTCTTAGGTATGGAACCGTATCTCTTTTTGGTACATAAACCATACCACCGTTTCCTTCTAACAAGATTTCGTCTTGACCTAATTCCCTTTATCCTGGGCAATTTTAAAAAGTGGACTAGACCTGAAAATGCTGATCCATGTGACTGCGATCATTTTTCTATTCAAGACATGACCCATTTTATCTTGTTCTGCGGTCATTATAAAGAGAGTAGAAAAAAATATTTGCTGCCTATACTGTGCAATATGGGTTTTACACAGGTAAAACCTGCTATGCTGTTCCTACAACTCTTATCGAATTTAAAAGTGGCATTTCATGTTGCTAGCTTTCTGGTTGCCGCTGCACGTATAAATAAGCATCGTTTTAGTATTAGGCACTTTGTCCCTGATTAATGTGTACCCTCTATATTTTATTGATTTTACTCTTTTTAAATATTATTGTATATTTTATTTTGTATAACGTGTTTTTAGGGTTTTTTAAACAAAATTTTGATCTATATTATTATGTGTCATGATGAAATGTTCCCGTGCATTGCTCGCTCTTTTATGATTTTAAATAATCGAATAAAGATATTTGTTTGTTTGTTTGTTTGGGTAATGCCATGGAGAAAAGGAGTGGACAGTGGTTGTGGTTGAGGGAAGTAAACATAATTTAATTTCACACAAATGTAGATTTGAGGCAAATGATTTATACCATTGCACATTTCAATACAAATTAGCTTTTTCAAAACATTTTTGTTCAAACCCTTTTAGACTGTCTAAATGCTTTTCAAACGAATATATTCAAACTATTCATACAGTATCTAAAATACACCTAGCTATCTGGTCCAGACACTGTCCATCATTGGACAAGGACTTTTAAGACCTAAAATCAAAATTTTCAATAAGAAAAAATCCACCAACGTCGGCTCGTTCTCTGGAAATACTACCAGTCTCTGGAAGGACATGTCTCACCCGATGCGACAAGGATAGTCGTTCAACACTTTCAAGAAAGTCCTTAAACCCCATTTCATGCAGAAGCTCTTGGGTGTTGTGTTTTCAAAGCTATTTTTTCACTCGATAAATTATGCTGAGAAATGAATACAAACTGGTCATTTTTATAGCAAATTTGTTTTGCTCCTATGATCGCTGCTGAATTGTTCATAAACTTTGCTGTGATTTTGCCCTTTTGCAGTGCTTGATTCATGCTTTTTTAAAGTTTTAGTGGAAAATTCCAAAACAGAACTTTAAACACACAGCTAGTCGTCCACTAAGCAGTCGTTTGGCAGGTTTACAAATGAATCCTTAGACTTTAGAATGAATTAAACTGAGCTTGGACAGACTTAGTTTAACCTGGTAATGCAACAACTTGGTGATAAGCATTGTCCTATGGCCAAGCACAAAATCTTTGGAACTCGTCACTCCTTAAAGGGTAAAAACTTCCATTAGCCCAATTCTGCATTACAACATAGAGATACGTAACATGCTCAGTGTATCAATGAAATATGTATATTTGTGACATTTCCAGACTTTACTTTTCCCAACTTTGTGGACATTTTATAAAAAGCTTTCCAAATTTATGAAGGTTTCCTAAAACTTTGCCAACTAAGTTCAGTTTTTTTTTTTACAAACTTTTTCCAATTTCGCAATTTTCACTAATTTGGCAAAGCTTAACTGTATAGCATATGACAAGTCTCCCAAAAATATAAAAAAGTCCCAAACGATATATATTTTTTTTTTGCAAAATAATTCTCTTGCAAAAATATTTTTGCCGGATAGCATACATTTTATTGATTGGAATTTTTGTAAGAAGCAAAGTTTTGCAAAGGTAACAAACTTTGTATGTTTGTGAAATTGGTCATTGTAGGAAATTCACCTTTTCTGCGTGGTCACTCCAGATTTTTTGGCTTTTGCTGGCCCCCAAGTTTTTGCTGGTTTTCGAACTCTCTGCACTTTTCCCCTGCTAACCACTTGCAGCAGGGGTAAACCTCCAGTTTTTAACATGATTGATTCAGTATACTACTAATAGGAGTATTTAACTTGCCTATAAGTACCTAGAAAATGGCACCAAATGTACCCTGGTCTCGGAAGTTGAATGCCACTAGGGCACTGCAGCGCCTTTTGAGACATCCACTACAGTAGCAGTGCAAACAAGGCTTCAGGCCTACCATTGTAGCCTTACTGCAGCACTGTAAATACTGCACCTCTTCCCGTCAAAAGAAACAATTTTCACAGGTCAAAATCTCCTTTTCAAACATATTGAGTAACCCCTGTGTAGGCCTTGTAGTTTATAAGGCAGGGTGCATGGCATTTTAGTAGTAGAACATGTAAAAATGTAATGTTGAAAAATCCTTATAGTGACTAACAACAAAAAACTATTTTCACTGTGGCAGGCTTAGCTGTCCTGTGTAGGAAACCAGTGTACAGATTAACATACTAATACTGTATTTCAGTAATGGAACTAGCTAGAAAAATTATTAAATGACTATTTTTAATAGTGATTAAAATCCCAAATCAATGGTGAAAACGGACTTTTAATACATATTAGGGAAAAGCGACTTTTAGAAAGGGCCCTTTTTGTGGCCTGCAGTTCCTGGAGGTTAATTTGCATTTGCTCTCCAACTTCTCTATGTCAGTGATTAGCATTTGAATAGGTGTGAAAAAGATGTGAAATGCCTCCCAGGTGCAAATAATAGGCTGACCTTAATGGGCAGAGATGACTCCTTAGCACCTCACAGAATATGCAGGGTGTGGAAATGGGCATCCTCTTTGACACTACAGTGTAAAATGCTGCTGGAGTGTCAAATCCTGTTTGACAGGTCTCTTGGGTGTACATATAACTTCAGGGGTGCACTTGAAAGGTTGAGAACAGAATGCCAAGACAGTTCTTGTGTATCCACTCCCTGAGTGCTGGAAAACCCAGCTTTTGCAGAGCCAGACTTCTCTCTATGGGTTTATTGGACATACAGTGACTGCTTCAAATTGGATTTTGGTGTTAGAATTGGGAGGACACTAGGGTTACCCCAGCACACTCCCCACACACACCACCAGCCCTCAAACTCTAGGTTTAGTTTGGTCGAGGACTTTCCGTCATCTTGAAAGTGGCTAAAGTGGGTAGGGCTGGCCCAGGAACCGTTATCCCTTTGATTATGGTGTGTTCAGGAATCATTTCCACCCACTAGCTTGTGCCCGGCATGTTATTTTATGTGTATTTGTAAAAGGCTCTATCATGTGCGAGGCTATCATGGTGCTGAGCAGGTGTGTGTGCCTAGCACTGCCTATGCAAGATTGGTTAATTGAAATGCTTTGTTTTGCTTTGTTTTGCACCAGAGGACACGAGAGAGGAACTACCGGTCCCAGGAGACAGCGGGACCTTGAGGGCATGCTTAGCCCTTCCCCCAGCACCTGCAGCGCTTCAAGCGCACCTCGCACCTCCCGCTTCGCGGGACGCGCGCGGGCACGCGCTGGGCAAAGCCCGGGCCAAGGGCGGGCCTGTTTGAGCACGTTAGAGACTGGTAGAGGCTGGGCTGGGCCCCCCTCTAAGGCCCTGGACACTGCAAGAGGTAACACTTACACTAGTTGCAACTTGTATTACTGTTATTGGTATTAATTACATTATGTCAGTGCGCAATGGAACAGGGAGGAAAGGAGCGGGAGCAGGGTATGTTGCAGGGACCCAAGATCAATTTATCACGAGGGCCTCCTCAGTTCTGGCACATGAGATAGCACTCACGGAATGCCGCCTCTCGATGGACCCTGTATTCTCAAATAGATCGTCCTTGGGGGCCATCGCGAACGCACACACGCCAGATAAACAAGGCCAGCCCACCATGGCAATTGTACTGCAGGAGGAGACCACAAGTATACAGGACATCCCAGTTCCCTCAATACCTCGGGGCACAGGGTCGAACTCACCTACAAACTTAGCATCAGGGGCGGTAGTAGCTCATGAGAAGCCCCGCTCACCAGCTGAACATTTGAAGGGGGCAACTACGAAAAGAAAGCGAGGAGCAAGCCGAGCTGGTACTCAATATAATGGGAAGAAGTCTAAGAATGGGTGTCAAAGCACCCAGAAGGAGATCACTATTGACGACCCCTCAGTTGCTAATATCTCTCAAGGAGCCCAGTCAGGGGGGATTGCCTCAAATAGTGTTGACCCAGTGACTGCATTGGGCCCATTGCAAAATGAGGAAATATTCTGGAGGAAATTAGGGGCCCTCCTAACAGCTCAGCTGGTGCCCCTTGTGGACAGACTTAATGCAATTGAACAGAGACTGGGGAAGACAGAGGGAGTGATAATGTGTACCTTGGGCAAGATTGATGATAAGATAGAGAGGAGTAATCATTTGAAGAATATTGGAAGTGAGGGTGCATCTGATCTAAATGCCACCACCATACCAGCGACAGATAGTGCTGTGCAACCACGGGCCATAGATAGACCAGGGGGGGAAACCAAAGGCAGGGGAATGACTGACCGTGTTAGATCACAGGGGGAGCTGGGAAAGGAGGAGACGGAAAGACACAATGTAAAGAAAGTGCATCCCCATTTAGATCTACCCCCAGATTGTTCACCTTATGTTGTTGTCCTGACGGGGGTCCCTGAACTAAAAGTGGAAGTAGAGGAATCGTATGACCAACTGAAAAATAAAACAATACATTGGTTAAACAATAATAGACCCTTGCCCCGAGATGCCCACTGAAAGATTCTCTTCGTAAGGAGAGTGAGTTGGGTGGGAAACAGGCACAAAACCACACTAGGGGATTGTATTGTTGTGAACTTCAAAGACCCAAAAGTAGCACAGAATGTTGCTCACGGTCCCCAGATACGCACCCGATCAAACATACAGGCACAAGAATTAAGTTATTTTTATAAGCCAGAAAATACTGGGATCATTGGAGGGCACTGGGAAGATCATAGGGGGTGGACGGTGCAGTCAGACAGAGGGCGGGGAAGGGCCCACAGAGAGAGGAGCGAGTTCCCGGATAATGATGCTCAGGGAGCATATATAGATGAGAGCCAGGTAGCCCAAATGAGGGAAGGGTATGTTCTCCCGTTGTTTAATAAATATGCGCCACTGGGCTGGGGTAGACACCTCAGCATTTATTTTATTTTATTATTATTTATTTAATGGTTTTATAAAGCGCGTAGTAACTCGATGAGCATCCCAGCGCTGACCTGTTTCTCCAGGGGGTTTCAGCATAGTAGACTGACTACCTGAGGAAAAGATAGATAAAGAAAGGGAGTCACAGTTAAGAATACAAATAGGGGAGCCTCTAAAAGGAGTACCTCTAAATGCGAGCCAAACAACACCATGTAACTTACATCGAGTTAGACCTATAAACACCCAAACAAACATTAAGCCCATTACGACCACCTGCCCCCCACCAGTGGTAACAGGAGCACCTTTGAATTAGTTTCCTGGAACGTGGCGGGTCTATCAGCCAAATTCCAAAATACTGAGTGGCTGGAATATATCAACAGATTTAATATAATCTGTGTCCAGGAAACCTGGGAAGTAGATCCAACTAAATTCCATCTAGCCCGTTCAAATCCTTTGGTGTCCCCGCAGGTAGGTCTACGGTAGGCAGAGCAAGGGATGGTCTCCCAATATGGGTCCACTTGAGTCTGGAAGGGGTCTGGACGGATCTAAATTGGAAATCGGATTGTATGATAGCCGTACAGTTCAAAAACAAGGACCTCAGCTTAATTCTGGTCAATTTCTACAATGCGGGAGGACGCAGAGTAGGAGAGCTGGAGAATATACTGGGGTCACAGAGAGAGCAGGGTAAGGGTATAATGGCACTATTGATTCTAATAGCAGGGGATTTTAACTGTCATTTGTGTCCAAAATTAATACCGTTTATGGAAGACTGGACATTATGCAATCTAGAAGAGTGAGCCCACTTTGAGCATACGGTAGAAGGAAGGGCACTAAGTAGGGTGCTGAAAAGTTGCAGAATGGAACATTCAATGGATTTATTACCCATTAACCCCTTCGATGCTCATGACGAGCTCAGCTCGTCATGCAGTACACTGCTCGTGTGCTCATGACGAGCTGAGCTAGTCATGAACCATGGAAATCTGAAAAGTTCAGCACAGCAGAATAATCTCCCTAGCAGCCAAGGTGTTAAACATAATAAGCAGGTTAACCCTACTTTTAAAGGAAGAGGATGCAGTTCATATATTGATTTTATACTTTTATCCCACCTGTTAAAACACAGAATTCTGGGTTTTTCCATTGATTGTAGTGGTTTCAGTGACCATACCCACTAACAGTGACGGTGGCAGTGTCGAATGTTAGTAAGGCTATAAGGAGGGGGCAGAGGGTATTAGGGAGACGGTCACGGACCAAGGTCAGCGCCTAAAATGGGATAGACTTAATGGAGATAGTTTCTATAAATCACTCTTGGAAGAGGGGAAACAGCACTTAGAGGTGTGTCTAGACCTAGCGGTGAATGGCCCCCCACTTGTGGAGGCATTTGAAGAGAAAGGGCGGCTAGTAGATGGCCTAATGCACACGACGGGGCAGGGTAAGAAAAAGACTGAGCCCAAGTGGCTTGACAGAGTATGTTCCCCAGCCAAAAAGAATCTAAGAGCTGCTCTTAAACACAAGCCAAGAGACAACCAAAGGGTCATGTACTGCAGATTAACTTATAAACAGACAGTAAGACGCCGGAAGAACGCCCAAACGTGGGAAGATCTGAGAGGAGCGGCTGAACGGAGAGACCTTTCCACTTTTTGGACGATAGTTAATAGCCCTTGCTTTCAAGACGGAAACAGCCCAAAGATAGGAAAGAAGGAAAAGGTTTATTTAGCATTTATGGATCTGGCAGCAGCCTTTGACTGTGTGAACAGGGAGAAGTTGTGGGCCATAATGACCAATTTAGTGGACACTGACCTTATTAAGATCTTGAGAGCCCTACACTGGAATACAGCTGCAAAAGTGAGGTACAATTTGGAAGGAGGTAATACTGAGTCTTTTAATTGTACCAGTGGGGTCAGACAGGGGTGTATCCTGGCCCCGTTTTTGTTCTCTTTGTATATCAATGGCCTAAAACAATTCCTAACCAGTCTTAAAGTGGACTCACCCAGAGTAGGAAGCAGAGCGATCCCTGTCTTGCTCTATGCAGAAGACACGGTCTTGCTGGCACGTACCCCACTCGGACTGCAGCGTCTGATAGACGGGTTTGTGGATTTCATGAATAGCTTAGATTTATCTGCTAACCTTGCTAAATCGTACGTCATGGAGGTGGGGCCCAAATGTCTAGGAAAAAACTTCAACTATAAAATAGGCACATCCAGCTTAGCGAAGGTACAATCCTTTTCATACCTGGGAATTTTATTTGATAGGGGCTAAAATTTTAAACCACTGATTGAGGAACGATGCAACAAGTTAATATCAAGCTCAGGGGCAACAATGAATTTTGGTCGCAGATTGGGGCGATGGTCACCTGAGCAGATGATGATTTTATACAACTCTATCTGTTACTCAAAAGTGGTATATGGGGCAGAACTGTGGGGATGGTGGATGTAGCTAAACTGCAGACAGAGAAGAACAACTATTTGAGAAGGCTCCTCAAAGTCCCCTAGTGTGTATCCTCCCATATTATACATGAAGAATTGGGCTGTGAGTTTTTAGAGAATAGGGCAGGGAGCAGGCCTTTGCTGGCATGGCTAAAGATTTGGGTCAATCCAGAAGCCAGTCTGACAAAACAAATAATTATGGACTGCCTGGGGAGGGAGAAGGCAATGACTATCCCATGGCTCAAGTATGTTAAGGGTGATTTGGAAAGCATCGGTTGTGCGGATCTTTTTCTGACGCCATCCTGCATAATAAAACGGGATCAGGTCAGAGTAAAGGAGATGGTTCTCAAACACAAAGCCATAGCACGAGAAGTTAAGAATAGAAATAAACAATCAGTTAAGGCACACCCTCTAGTGAGGTCCTATGGAGGATTGGAGCCTTACCTCGCCCTTATACACAATGTCCAGGACAGATTTTTATTAACACGTTTTAGGCTCAACCTTTTACATTACTTACTAGCCGAGCCGGCAGGTTTTACAAACTCAGTTGAGTCAAAGGGTCCCTGCGGCTGCGATCAACGATCTCCGCAGGATACCCTTCATTTTGTATTATTATGCCCATTTTATCTAATGCCCAGGCGCCGTTTTTTAATAAGCCTGTTTAAGAAGGCCAATTTTAGACATGCAAAGGAAGCTCTCTTACACTTACAAATGGCCCAAGATCCCCTGGCTTTATTCTCTGTGATAAACATTTTAAGATCATCAGTCAAATTGAGAGATACCAGAGGAAATTGTTCAGCAAATATTATGATAATTTTGATAGAAAGGTGGAAGGGGGAATATTTGTCTCACATACGAACTGAGTAATTAATAGTACTGTATCTCTCCTGATGTTTTCCTTTTTTCTTTTAAATTGTATATGTTCTTATTTTTATACTGTACTTTTATGGTGTTAAATGAAAAATGCTGAATAAAGAACGTTGATGATGATGATAATGAAATATCCCCCTTTGTGTAACTTTACGTATCCAGCATAGATATTATCACAAACACACTCATTCTATACATGCATTCAACGAACAAGGAGGAAATGCAAAGTGGCAAATTCAAAAAATATATAAATCATACACAATTTATTCAAGGCACAAGTTAAAAACATACCAAAATCAAATAGCAATATATTCAGCCCTACCAAAAGTATAATTCTAATCAGTGATTAAAACGTAATAATACAATTACAAAGAACAAAATAAAATCAACATTTCATTAAAACATTTCATAACAGAATATTTCATAACAAATGGGAAGCAGTATGAAGGAAAATGCGTTCCTATTAAGAGAGTGGGAGAATACAATAGCCAAAGAACGAGATCAATGTATTATGTTTTAAATTTCATTCAAAATCATTGTCTCCATAAACTTAGTGTAGTATCCACTCAAATGTGCATCGACGCGTTTCGGTGGGCAGATAAATAGTGGCCAATAACTTCCTCAGGAGAAATATTTAATTCCCATTCCATACAATATTTATCTTTAGTCACGGGACCAAATGGACCTCCTATGTTAAGTTTTACGCTGTTTGTATGAAGTTTGTCAGAATCTATATAAAACCATTGGAGCTTGAAATGCTAGTTGTTCTGAGGAAGCAAGATGGCGGCTGAGTGAGACCTCTGGAAACTCACCTCCACACCACCGCTCTGATCTCTGCGTGCTATCCGAGAAATGCACCCTGGCCCTGGGACCTGGAACCAGTGGGATCGCTGGTGTTACTGGCGAGGATACAATCGGGACCTGATCGGCGTGCAAGACGGCTCTGTAGCTCCACGGGGCCATCAACATCGTATTCCAGGACACAGCCGGCGCTGGGAAGCGCTAGCCCGGCTCCTTCTGACAGTAATTCCCAGCTGGGGCAAAATTGACGTAAGCGGCCCTCGGTTGCTTGGCAATAGAAGCGTGGTGCAGGACGCCAGCAACACGGAAACGTCCTCGAGGAGCGCGATGGCAGCCCGCGGTGGAGCACGGATCAAAGCGCGCACCACAGTACCAGTTCCAGCCTGATGCTACGGCCTGAGGTTAAGGAGGCTAAGGAGACGAAGGACGGAAAGACAATCACAGATCATCGGGAAGAAAAAGAACATTTCGAATAAAAATACTAAGACTATTCTAGCGAGCCCAGGCAGTGCCCCCACAATCACAAGAGACAAAAAACCAACCGCAATCACAAGCCTCTTTTCCAGAAAAACTAATAAGGAGCTCGTGGAGTGGTGTATCTCACTGGTTAGAGGCGGCAGACCCGGGAGCAGAGGACGGCCCGGGACCAGGGTTCAATTCCCGACGCGGCAGGGTCTTGGACCAGGGTCAACGGACTCGATAATTCTCACCTCGGTGCCTACTCTAACTAGGGATCACACTCGGCAACTCTCGGCATTAGCTTGCCTCATCTCCACAACGGCCCCCCACATACGCTGGGGATGCCTGGTTTCACCTTGGAGATACCCAGTAGGGACCATCTCACAGGGAAAGCCAGGACGGGTTCCCCAGCGGTCTACAGCGCAGAGATACTCCTTCGGGAGTCGATTCTAGCACTTTAGAAACCCACAAACAATGATTCTGTATGTGCAGGGGACCTGACACTAAATCAGAGGGGGGCACCTGAGAATATGCCTGTGAATATGCCTAAAAAAAGGAGGAAAACAGCGGAAATATGGATAATCTAGACAACAATGAAACCCGGAAATCATGGGGGTCAAGTAATGAGATCACGGTGGTGAGCGCTGACAATATGATTGGAAATACATTACAGAAAGCGGAAAATGAACTAAATGAGTTAGGGGTCATCAGTCAACAGTCAGATAATACTCAGGATACCCGCGCAGACAATGTAGAGCTGGGCTACACGTCCCCAGATCCCACTAAGAACTTTTTTCTTTAAATGAAGAGTCTGGGGACTCAGAAGGCATGCATCTATCCAGTGACAGCAGCAATGAGGGATGTGACGATTCCTCAGCGAGCAATGGTAGCCAACACGGTAGCCAGAGGAAGCCAAGAAAATCAGAAAGGGCATCAGAGGGGCGAAGGTCTAAGCAGAAAGTGTATACTGAGGAAGAACTTGAACTCAGATGGGATTACTCAGACACTCAACCACTGACAGGGGGGCAGGATGCAATCGCCGGGGATAAAAGAGCCCAGGGCAAAATTGACGATCATAAAAAATCAGGACAGATATCTGAACCCACGCTCGCGATGATTCTACAATCTCTAAACTCATTTCAGAGTGAAGTCAATTCAGAGAATCGGCTTGCTCGAGTAGCAGGAAAAAAACCACAGGGGTCAGTGCGTAAAGTTGGGAAAACATGCACGGATATTGCGGAAAGAATGAGCATGGTTGAAAATCGGACTGAAATATTAGAGAATACAGTGGAAACCTTGAAAACCCAGGTAACCTCACAAGGTAGCATTGTGACCGATATCATGTGGAAGCTGGAAGAGGCAGAAAACCGCCAACGCCGGAATAATCTGAGTATTCTTGGTATTCCAGAGAATAGCAAGGGGAGCGATATCCGGGCATTTACCATCAACCTCTTCAAGAACGCATTTCCCAAACTGACACACTGGGACAAAGAAATTCAGCGGGTGCACAGATTCCCGTTTTCACCCCTTAAACACTCTAACGGAGGCCAATCCTTTCCCAGAGTCATCCTGATTTTTTTTGGTAATTTTTTATTAAGGCAAGCAGTATATGACCTTGCAAGACCAAATAAAAAACGGAATTGGCGGAACTTTTCTGCCAATCCAGATTTTGCACATGCAACGGTGGAAAGACGATGGCGATTGCGGCAGGTGATTACACCCCTCCAGAATGCTGGGGCCACCGCTTTTTTACAAAATCCTGCCAAACTGAAAGTGATATCACAGGGCAAAACAATGTTTTTTACCTCAGAAATACAGGCTGAGCAGGCTCTAAAGGAACTCATCGCTGAGAAAGCAGGGACTGCAGGGGGAAGCAGATAATCTGGTTGTGCCTATCGCTTACTGAAAAACTGGACTAAAAGGACTATTATCGTAGTAATTTACAATGCAGCTCTGGGTTCTCTTGTTTATTTCTCTTTGTTTTATTGTTTTTTTCTCTTTCCTTTTTTTTCGGTGTTGATCGCATATCACGAGATATGATGTAATTTTCCAGGGACAAACAGGGATTATTCATGGAAGCAGGGGGTGGAGGGGTGTGGAGAGTGGGTGAGGTTGGTCAGACGTTATCACACAGGCTCAGGATTGAGCCTGGCAGCATCAAAAAAGGTGGGGGTTGGGGGGAGGGATTGAGGGTGGGGGAGGCCAGGGACCAAGATATCTTTAGGGGGTGTTCAGAAGGTATAGAGTGGTATAAGCACGGGAAAAGAAGTCACGGGGTAGCATTATGGCTTAGAAGACAACACAGAAACCAATCGTTGACTAGTGAATACCAGTGTGGCTAAGTTAAAAATACTCTCAATTAATATATGTGGACTAAACGATTTAAAAAAAAAAGACAGAAAGTAGTGGTGGGACTCCAGATGACTGGGGTGAACATCATATGTCTCCAGGAGACGCACATAGAGGGGTCACAACAGCATTTGCTCAAAACACTTGGGTATCGACTCATCACAGCCTCAACACAAGGGACTCGTACTAGGGGTGTTGCCATTTTGGCAAAAAGAGGGGGGTACAATTTGCACGATCAGTTGCTGACAAGTTCGGACGATATGCAATCACCGAATGTTATTATAACAACGGGGAAAGTAAGATGACGCTATGTACTGTTTATGGCAATGTTAGTGATGACCCAGATGTTTTGATTAGTATCTCTAATGAGTAGGTACATTGGCCCCTTCCTCTAATTGTATGCGCAGACTTGAACATACATTTAACAGGAGAATGGTCCATCGGCACAGATTTTAAATTTCAGGGTAGGAAACAGAAAGTTTTTCAGGCACTAAAAGATCTCTGTGGGCTACATGGGTTAATTGATAGATGGACAGTTAAACACCCTGGGGACACCGGCTTTACGTATTATTCTCATCCACATTCCCGACATGTAAGGCTGGATTATATGCTTATTTCTAATTCTCTTAAAACTACTTGTCTAATAGGAAAACTACCTAGAGTCCTTTCGGACCACAACCCACTAGAATTAAGCTTAACATGTGGTCCAGACAAATCCACTACAAAGACATGGACATTTGAAAGAACATTATTAAAGAATGAGAGATATTGCCAGCACATGAGAACTTGGATTCCGGCTTTTCAGGCGGACAATCTAGGCTCTACCACAATAGACATGGTGTGGGATACCCTGAAAGCCGGTGTCAGAGGCGAAACAATGCAATTCTTTTTTCGGTATAATAGAGAAGGGAAACAAAAGATGGCAGTACTAGAACAAAATTTGCGTAGAGCTGAGGAAGATCTGATTAAGGCGGTACAGGAGGGAAGGGTAACAGATAATTAAGTGAGTAGTGTGGCAATTGCCAAAAATTGGGGCTGAGCGATAAAACTTGAGGCAATCCACACATGAGTTTGCCGGCTTCAGATGAGTAAGGCACCATGCTGACAGCCTGTGTTCAATCTCGTAAGAAGGAAAAGATCCAGTGAAGAACAGGTCCTTGGATATCAATCTTGTGAAGGCACCTGATGAGGATGGGGTGTGGACTAGGGGTGGTGCGAATTGGTGGAATTTGATTCTGCCAAATTACATTTAACTTCCACGAGATTCTGTAGAATCCTGCAGCAGGCAGAGTGGACATTTAGCACTGTTTTCTTAGTTCAAAAAGCACCCTCACATCCAAAAATGGATGCGAGGGTGCATTTTGCACTAAGAAAATAGCGCAGCCAAAGGCCACTCTGCTTCCTTACATACTCTGCAGTAATTACTGCAGAATATGCAAGGGTGCCGAGGGGTATGCACTGCAGTGGCTTTTAAACAGAAGGGGCAAGGGAGCAGTCCCTCTGTGTTTAAAATTCACTGCAGTGCATAACTCTTGGTGCCCTCACATACTCCGCAGTAATAGGAGGGGTGCCAAGGGGTGTGCCGACAGTGGTTGTTTGTTTCTAAACAGGGCCAATAGAGAGAGTGGCTCCTCTATGTTTAAAAACCACTGCATATTCAACTTTAATCTGCAGTGATTTTTAAACATAGAGGGATTGCTCCCTTTTCCAGCCCTCTTAAAACATATCATTACTGCAGAGTAATTCTGCTGGCTGAGTGGCAGAATTTAAAATGAATTCTGTATTACTTTTGTAAGGTGGAATTACTAAATTCCTCTGATTCCACTGGCAGAATGAATTATTCCTTCACAGGCCTACTGTGGACCATGTCAAATGCTGCTGTAAAGTCCAGGACCATGCCGATGTCGTATGTGGTGGCGATGAGTGCTGTTTCAGTACAGTAGTTGGGCTGGAATCCAGACTGTGTTGCATCGAATAGCTGATGGTTGCTGAGTTGGTCGGTGAGCCGTCGGTACATTAGTTTCTCTACGACCTTTGCCAGGGCTGGTAGGAGGGAGAAGGTTCTGTACTAGTAGGATGTGTGACTGGATCAGGGGATGGTGTCTTGAGCAAAGGCATGACATTGACATGTTTCCAGGTGTCCTGGAATGTAGGTGACTCGATGGTGGAGGTGCTGAGGATGGGTGTTAGTGCTTCGCTGATAGGTAGGAGTCCTTTGGTGAAGGCATGGTGGGGCAAGGGTCAGATGGAACCCCTGAGTAGATGGTCTACATTATAGCATCGATTTTGACAGTGGTGATGGTAGTCCGCGAGGTCAGTTTTCGTGCATGAGCCAAGGTGGGAAGTTGAGCTACAATTGTGATGGGGTCCGGTTGAGGGCTGAAGTTACTGTATATGGAGGTGATTTTGTTACACAATAATTCAGAGAGCTTGTTGCAAAGGTCTTATGAGGGGGTGATGCTACTGGAGCTGCCAGGAGGTGCAGTGAATTATTTGATGATGGCAACAATTTCCATGCTGCTGTGAGTGGTGGCATTGATGCAATCGGCAAGAGCTGTATGCTTGATGTTCTGTATCTGCTGGTGGTAGTGTCTTAGGGCTGATTTGAAGATGCCTTTATCTGCAGTGTCTTGGCTTGCTCTCCATTTACATTTCAGTTGCTTGCATTAGTATTTCATCAGCCTGAGTTTCTCTGTCTACCAGCTGGCCTGTGGTCGGGCATTTGCCGTTGGGTTGCACTGGAGGGGAGCCAGTGTGTAGGTGAAAGCAGTGATCCAGATGTTGAGGTTTGTGATGGCTTTTAATAAGTTGCTGGTTTACCCTGGCTAGTGCTTGGAGAGGGCAGAAGCACACTCCTCCTCTGAGATGCTTATGCAGCCATGGTAAGCGATTCCGGTGGTAGTATGTCTGTGATGGTGTAGAATAGGCAGGCTGAACCTGATGAAGGCATGGTCTTCTAGGTAAATGTTAAGGTGTCTGAGGAGGATGAATGTACTGGCATGGATGATGAGGGGAGGAAGGACAAAGAAGACTGGACATCTGTCTGTGAAATGAGAGCCCTGATGGATTGGACCTGCTTTCTCTTGTACCTAGGACAAAGAAGTGGACTCCAAGGGCCATAAGGCTGACCTCCTTTCAAGCTACAGGGATACAACAAGCTACAAACAGCCTTTTCTGGATCTCCCAGCTGCCTAGCAACAACTGGACCTGGATTGGACGTGACTGTTGGCCTCTGCCTGACACCCAGTGATTAACTAGGCCTCTCCGGACCTCCTTGCGTGTTTTATAAAATGTACTATTGTGGTGGATTGAGACTGACCGGACTACACCATAAGATAAAATCTTTGCTCAGGACAAACCTGGTTGGTGTATCCGTCCCATATTCCATCGTGGTCAGCATCAAGTTGCACCTAGATCCCAGTCTATCGCAACCATTGACTATCATTTTCGCTTTGTGCTGTTTGGAGTTATCTCTACTTAAAACTTTAAAAATTCATATCTCCAGTTTGCCTGATTGGATATTTGTCATTTTTGAGTAATTTTCTTCGCAATGTTACTCAATTTCCCTAATTTCTATGTTTTGCATTATAACTGTATTACTGTTTTGGTGCTGAATAAATACTTTACATGTTATCCTAAGTTGAGCTTGTCCGCTCTGTGCCATAGTTACCAGGATGTTGAGCTCAAGGTAATTTAGTGACATTAAGGGTTCACCCTGACAGGGGTTGTGATTATTCCTTGAGGGGGGTAGTCACCCATTCCAATTAATCCAAGTTTTTACAGCCACCTTTGCAACACTTTAAAAGGAAAAAATGCAATTTTGTATACCGCTTAAGTAAGCCAGTCGCTTGTAAACACTGGGAGCCTCATTTATGAGCCCTTGCGTCAGTTTTGCGCTTCCGATGCGTCACTTTTTGTGACGCATCAGCGGTGTAAAACATGCCTCCTGTTGCGCACTATTTACAAAGGGATGTATGACATTACAACGCATGCTTTCACCACGCATGCCTTTACAACACGGTTCTTACAACGCATGCCTTTACAACGCATAGTGCTTTGGGGCGCTGGAGAGTGAATAGTTTAATTTACTATTCCAACTCCAGTCCCCGGGGATAGTAGGGAAGGTGTTGGATAGTAAATTAAACCTATTCCCTATCCTAGAGCGCCCCCCAGCGCAATGCGTTGTAATGGTTTGCGTTGTAAAAGTTGCGTCGTAAAGGCACTGCGTGGTAAAAGTTGCGTTGTAAAGGATGTTTCCCTTTACAAAGTGACGCATCTAAGCAGATGCGTCACTTTGTAAACCCCTGCGCTACATTATACCTGCGTAAGGTATAATGTATGCAGAGGGGGCGTTCCCCCGCAAAAAGCCTCGTAATAGTGACGCAGTGAAATCTATGCACCTGTCTCACAGCAGGCTGACACAGGCCCTTTCACATGGGGCTTTCCCCCTGTGAAAGGACGCATTGCTGGAGTTGCGTCACTTTTGTGACACACCCCAGCAATGCGTGACTTTTGCGCTTACAGATACGTCAGAAATACTGACGTATCTGTAACTCCTTGCGACATGATGCGTCATACTGTAAATATGACGCATCATTGGTGTCGCAAGGAGGACGCCGTGTAAAAATTTCGCATCGCTGTTTTCACGCAGCGATGCGTCACTTTTCATAAATGAGGCCCTGGAGACTTTTGTCCACCCGTTGAAATTAATATTAGAATAGATGGCTAGTTTTCCATTTCCATCATCAATAACAGAAATGTTATGCTTTTATCTATCGATGCAGCTCTAGTTCTCACTAGATCACCTTTTTTAATCTGTCAAACATAATTCCCCCTACCTTCTACTGCCACCTGCTAATCTCCCACTCCCAAACAAACCCACCCCGTAACACCCCATATTGGCTATCTTCCGTCCTATGGATCACATCTACCTGCTCTCAATGCAACCAACGGATGTATGACGTCACAACGCATACATTCACAACGCATACCATTACAACTAAACTTTTACAACGCAGGATCCATTACAACGCATGCCATTACAACGCAGCTGCTATTACAACGCATGCCATTACAAAGAAAGTTTGGGTATGTATTTTTTTTAATTAATGGGAATGTAATAGTAGTGTTAGTGTTGGATAGTGTAGGGGTTAAAATTACTATTTTAACTCCCGGGGGGCTTAATAGTAGGGTAAGTGTTGGATGGTGTATGGGTTAAAATTTAATTAAATACTTACCCATACTTACGTTGTAATGGCATGTGTTGTAATAGCAGATGCGTTGTGATGGCATGCGTTGTAATGGCATGCGTTGTAATGGATCCTGCATTGTAAAAGTTTTGTTGTAATGGTAGTGCGTTGTTTTAGTTGCGTTGTAATGGCTGTTTCCCCAACCAACATTGACTTGACCTGCTTTGACTCTGAACTACATTAAAAATCTCCTGCTAAATACACTCACACCTACCCAGCCAACGGCATACCTCTACCCATGCCTCCTTATTTTCTACATCTGCATTTTTTTTAACATACTCCCGCAGGAACAGTTCTACCTGACACTTCCTCTTTCACTCCCCTGAACACCCACCCCACAAATCCCACTGCTACCGTCACCCCTGATAACACTTCTCTGATTCAATCTCGGCCTCTCAACACCTTTCCCTGTGCTATTCTCTATTTGCCTCATCCTGAGGTACCTACCAGCCTCACTCCAATGAATCTCTCCATTTCAAAACACTGATCTACCGTACATTCCTCACACATATATCCCATAATTTCTCTCTCCTATCTCCACCCACTCTTAGATTACCACTTCACCCACACCCCACCTTCGTCTTCTTCTTCCCTTCTCAACTCTTATACTTTTGGCTACTTCTCACCACTAACGTCGATTTCCTCCCGGCTAGTATCAATGCAGCAATCACCTCCACTAGTGCACCACAGTCACCCAGCTCCCCCTCTCCTTCCAGGCCATATCCTAATTTCTAACTCCTTTGGCCACTGTAGAATCTGTAACTGGTTCTCCCACAAATACCAACCTTGCCTCTAAGATTTCAACTTCATCACAGACAACTCAGTTAAACATCTCGCTTAAACATATCCTTACAAGGATGAATCCTTGTAAATCACCTCCGACTATTCCTCACCTGACTTCCTCATCTGAGTTTCTAGGTGCTCTGAATTTCTATTTAAGAAAACTGACTTATCATAAACAGTTTTCAACTCTCATACTCATTACCCACATTCAACAATTGCTCACCACATAATCCCCAACCTAGTACTCACTCCCTGCAGCACAACCCTTTGGGGTATCAATCCACCTAGTCTAGACCTACCACAACAATTCCCACAATGTATTATAATGGTCTAAGGTAACTTATCAGACGCTGTGGAAACTTTAATATATCCAAAAAAAACACCCATAACCAAACTCAAGGCACTTCCTCCATACCAATCATCCAGAACCACAGTCCTCTCCAAACATACCCTCTAACCAGGAACAAGGTCTCACCAACCTCATTAATGTTACCACTAAACACCCAAAAGCCCTGTCTCCAAGACCACCCACTCAACTCCACAATACATGCTACATGCCAATCCACAGTCAAACACTGCCTGGAGCTTTCAAATACAAGCGTGAACCTCAACCTTGATATCCTGGTCCTCACAGAAACCTAGCTGAATGATGCTACCAACAATGTCCTAGGCCGCCTTCTCCCTCTAAGCTATTCCATTCTCTAGTGTGACCATGAAATCAGGGTATCAGAATTGGTTGGTTGGTGTTTCAGAAATTTATAAGAACATGCTTAGCAGCAAGTTACATCCAACTGATAATTCCCCTTCTTTCCATTGCGTGTTGTTAAAAATTGGTGCAGGCAAAACCTCCAGAATGTACGTAATATATCAACCTCGTGACGAAAACAGCATGTTGTTGAGTAATGCATTGAATTTATATCATAACAGCTGATACACTTGGATCCCCTAGTCTTCCTTGGAGACTTAAATCTTCAGTGTGGTGAAATTAACAAAAACCTGCCAATCTGTTCTCTTCTTTCCTACAAGACAACAACCCACTCCAGATCTGCCAGAAACCTACTCACTATAAAGACTCTATTCTTGACCTTATCATCTCCATGGGTATGCTCCTGACCAGTGAAGCTTCCATGCAGAAGGAATGGTCTGATCCCCTGCAAATTGCTTTCAAGCTATTCATTGCCTACCCAAAGAAATTGGGCCAATTTAAGTGAGAAAAATCATGTTTTAATGATACTCAAAATACTAACATCAATTACATAGCTGCCAAGGCTCGAGGTATTCTTCCAATCCCTGATCCAGAGTGGGACAATAAATATACAACAGAGGAATACAACAGATGCATGGGTATTCTAATTCATGAATATGCTCCACAGAAATGCCATACAAAATCACCTAAGCCTTCTCTCCCCTGTTTCTCAAAGGATCAGTTTCTCATCTAAGGCATCCTGAGAAAATCTGGAAAAAAGCACCCTCACCCTTGAATCTTACTATTTTAAGGGCTGCCAGGAGAACCCACAAAGTTTAACGTCCTCAAAGCTAAGTCTGGCCATATTACATTCTGCTTGATACTGATAAAAACAACCCAAATCTACTTTTTACACTTTGAATAATTGAACTCTCACTACCTGAACACGTTTGGCCCGATTTCTACACTTTCCTACTTAGGGAAGGTAATATCTGGGCCGGCTTAAGCGCTGATGGCTCCTGGTGCAACATTCTTTTTTGGCACCCTTAACGCCCCATGACCTCCTCTTTGGATCCCCTCACTAACAACCGCCAAAAGTGCTTTTCATCTCTCAATAGTCCCTCTCTTGAATACATTTAATTTATTTTAAAGTGTCAGTGAAGGCTGGCCTTGCTAATCCACTCATCTATCCAAATAAAATACAGATCTGTTCTTTGGAGTAGGCAGGAGAGTCACTAGACAAAACTCCAATCTCTCTCTCTAGCAGGAATATTAATCACAAAACATTTTTATTGCTGCCTGAAAACCGTACGCACAAGGAACTCTGCAGGCGGGTGCTTTTAAATTGTAAGCTATTGCTAAACACAGTGCCCCCTTTCCAGGTCAGCGCCCAGTGTGGCTGCACCAGTCACACCGCCCTAAAGCCTGTACTAGGTATTAGAAAGCTGCATAGTGGAGCTCGCAGTGGTGAAGAAGGAAGATGGCTGCTCACTAGAGTCTCTCCGAAGCACCAGAGATTTCATTCACATGGAGGGAGGTATTTCCTTCACGGTGCCAGCATGGCTAAAATAGCTGAAGCTCACGCCAATAGGATCTTATCCCTCCACCTGCAAGAAGCAAACATACTGGACAACTCCCAGAATGGGTTTCGAGCCGGTCATAGTACCGAGACTGCTCTTTTGGCAGTGGTGGAACACATCAGGAATATACTTGACCAAGGTCAGACGGCGGCACTGATCCTATTGGATCTAAGTGCCGCGTTTGACACGGTCTCCCACCACATCCTTTTACATCGCCTCGCGGAGGCAGGAGTTGGAGAACAGGCGCTTGAATGGTTTCGATCATTTCTTACGGGTCGAACCTTTAAAGTTTCTACTCCTCCCTACATCTCTGCCCCTCGCCCCATTCTGCAGGGAGTTCCTCAGGGCTCGGCCCTCAGCCCCACCCTTTTTAACTTGTATGTTGCACCGCTGGCGCAGGTAGCTGCCAGTTTTGGGCTTACAATAGTGTCATACGCCGATGACACACAATTGGCGGTATCACTCAATGGCGATTCCAACATGAACGCCCCCACCTTTCAGGCAGCCCTCAAAGCTGTCGCCGGCTGGATGGCGAACAATCGCTTACAACTCAATGCCACCAAGACGGAGGTCATTCTCTTCGGTAGAGACAGCGAGCTCTGGGGAGACCAATGGTGGCCTTCTGAATTGGGTCCTGTTCCTACTCCTGTAACCGAAGTCAGAAATTTGGGCGTTTGGCTTGACAATCAATTGTCTTTTATTCCCCACATTAAACGTGTTGCAGGAACCTGCTTCGGCGCTCTACAAAGCCTACGGCCTATTTTTAAATTTTTTGACGCGGACACCAGGCAGATCATAGTCCAAGCTCTGGTGCTGACCAGATTGGACTACGCCAGTTCCCTGTTTCTGGGTGCTAATCAAGCTGAGCTTGCCCGTCTTCAGCGGGTACAAAATTCGGCGGCTAGGATGCTGGTCGGCCTCCCCAAATTTGTTTCAGCTCGCAGCACTATCCGTGACCTTCACTGGCTCCCAGTAGGCCAAAGAATTAAGTTCAAGGCTCTGTGCCTCACTTTTAAAATCCTCAACTTGGCCTCCCCCCCCATTCTCACCCAGACCATCCTCCACTATGTCCCCGCAAGAGCTCTTCGGTCTGCAGGGTCTAATCTGGCCATTGTTCCTCGTTTTAAAAAGGCCAGAATGGGTGGACGCTCTTTCTCGGTGATGGCGGCTACTCTATGGAACTCTTTGCCTGCTTCACTTCGTTCCATCCACGATTTGTTTCAGTTCAGGAAACAATTAAAAACCCATTTATTCTCCGCTGTATAGCTATGTGTTTAGGTCATCATTGTTGTGTTGTGTCTTCTATCTCCAAAAGCGCCGGGACGCCTCTTGGCTGCGGCATCTGCGCGCTATACAAAATTTAATAACATAACATAACATAACATAACATGCCGACACAGGGTGGATGGCGGTGGCCACTGGGAGCGGTAGGGTACGTCTATAGACCTTGTAATGGTCTGTTTGTCCTAATTTAGTCTTTTCTCTTGCTTCCCCGGTGTGCCCCGTCACACAGCGGTCATTTTGAGTGCTTCCATCCGAATCTCCTCAGGTGCCGGTGCCCCTACGGTCTTCCTCCTCTTTCAATCGTCACTGGACACTGAAAACTAATGGGAATTGTTCCCAATTTGAGGAGATTGGTTTGTTTCTCTCCCCTCATGGTCTAAGCACATTGTAGTTAATTGTTATTGGCTGAATAGATGTATTAGCGTCTACAGTCACATTCTGTGGTCTTGACAAGAACATGTTTTTTTGACTGCCATATTGGTGAGGCGCTCTCATAACTTCTTCTTGTCATCTTATTGGTCTACCTCACTTTTCTTTCAACTGAAGTTATTATTTTCCTGTCTTCGTAATTCTTGAAGGGATATATACGCCATCTCACCAGCACTCTGCAGCTCACTAAAATATGGAGATGGCGCAATTACCTAAATCTTCTCCTATCAGAAATTCTAATACTAACACCCGCAAAGAACCTGGAGGTAACGCTACAACAGAGCAAAATAACATCCCATCTCTCCTAACAAATCACCTTTGCATTTGACTCTGGAAGACATTATGGACAAATTGAAAAATATTAAACCTTTTGTGGCAGATACTCATGCAGCACTTCAGAGAATGGAAGATAAATGGTCTAATTTTGATTCTCGGCTTACAGAGGTTGAACAAAGGGTTTGTGATGGTACTACAAAGGTTGATCCTGCCATTAGCATATGCTTTTCTCAAAGATTAAGCCCTGCACATGTAAGTACATACAGCCGGTACAGTGAAACTGCAAATGGCTCATTAAATCAGCTATGGTTCCTTTGATCGCGGGGGCGTGGCTTGCACGCTGAGGGTGATGGCGGCGTGAGCCCGGAGCTCCGCGCCTATTCCCCACACTTATCCTGCCTGCTGCTGCGGAGAGCCCGGCGCTGTGCCTGGAACTCATCGGGCCGAGCGTGGGCGTCACTGGTGCAACAGCGGAGCGCTCGAGGGGCCGCCGCGAAGTCCGACCTCCGCCGCACTGCAGAGCCGCCGGGGCCAAGCCGAAAGAACGCCCAAAATGGCGTCCGCAGTAACGGACCCGAGAAGCCCGGCTGCCTAAACTGTGGGCCGACACCTGGGGACACGGCCGGGACCCGCCGAGGACCGAAACCGGGGAGGAGGCGCCCCTTTCCCCCCCCCCCCCCCCCGGGGGCCCTGAGGAGCTCCCTCCTGGGGGAGCCGAGGAGCAGCGGAGCGGCCGCGACCGAGCGGCCCGGGAGGCTGCGGGAAGAGCGCTGCGCGCTGAGGACATCCTGAGGCCTGACGGCCGCGGCGGGGGCCCGGCGCACCGGAGGAAACCTGCATGCTCCCCCCCCCCCCCCCCTGGACTGTGAGGTGAGCCGCAAATCGGAGCGACACGGAGGGGGGGTTGAGAGAGAGGGAGCCCAAAGTCCAGGGGCGCCCTGTTTGACCGCGAGGGAGGCAAGCACGCCAGGGAGTGCTTAGGACTGCCTGCTGGAGGGCCACGAGAGCTGGTGAACCTTGGGCCCCGAACAGTAGCGGACGACGGCTGGGGGGGGACCTACCCGTGGCGGCGCTGCGCAATTGGAGCCGCACCACTCACGGCCTGGAGCCCCACGCTTGTGCCCCCTGGGGGCTGTCCCCTGCCCGGCGACACTGGCTGCCAACGCTGGAGGCCTAATCAAGGAGGGTGGCCCGGCTTTGTGAGTGCTCGCGCCACGCTAGCGGAGCAGTGAGACGAGTGGGTGCTGCACCGAGCCCCGAGACCACGCGTGGGCCATTATGGGGAAACCTAGAGGCAAGCAAGAGGAGGCGACGGCTTCGGGAGCGGCGGAAGGAGACGGGGGGAGCCCACGGACCTGAAGAGGCTGCAGGATCGGATCCTGGAGGCCATCACAGCAACGAGAGAGGCGCTGCATGACGACATTGCGCAGGTGGCGTCGGGGCTCGGCCTGCTCCGAGCCGACCACGACAAATTGAAAGACAGAGTGACGGAGACTGAGGGGGCCCTGAAGATACTAGCACCGGCCCACAAGACACTTGAGGGGAAACTCACGGAGGCTCTGGACTGGATTCAGGTATTAGAGCGTCGTGCAGAGGATGCGGAGAACAGAAGCCGTCGCAGTAACGTGCGAATCGTAGGTGTGCCGGAGAGCGAAGGGGGGACGGACCTACTGGCCTACTGCGACAACTGGCTAAGGACTGTGGTGGCGCCTGAGGGCTTGTCGCCCTTCTTTACCCTGGAAAGGGCTCATCGGGTCCCGTCCGGGCCACCTAAACCAGGCCTCCCACCGAGACCTATCGTGGCTAAACTGCTACACTACAGGGACAGGGACCTGCTGCTACAGAGGGCCCGAGACGATGGCCCGTTCCAAATCGCGAACAGTAGGGTTACGCTGTTCCCTGACTTCACGTTCGAAACGCAGAAGCAGCGGGCCTACTTCCTGTCGATCAAGAAAGAGCTGCGCACAGAAGGTATCCAATACTCGTTGCTGTTCCCTGCCAGACTCCGAATTGTGGTGGACGACAAAACAATGTTCTTCAACCTGGCCGCAGACGCTTGGGACTGGTGGGAGTCCTACAAAGCGGGTACGGATGGCGCCAAGGTCCGGGAGGAGAAGGAAAAGGAACGGGAAAGAGCACCGGCGGGGCCGCGCCAATCGCAGAGACTGCGCAAGCGACGCCGCGGAGCCGGGAAACCGACCGCTTCACAAACGGAAGCCGAGCGCAAAGCTGCGCTGCAAGCAGTGATTACCATTGGAAATGGGGGTGACTCTCAATCCACACGAGGCACGGACACGGAGACGATCATATCGGCCTCGGGCTCGGAGTCGGACCTGTCGGGGCTCCATGATGCCAAGGATCCGGTGGTGACGCCGCAAACGGCAGAAGAAATCCTGAACATTTGATTTGGACCTGTTGGGTAAGGGGACTGGGCCTTGTGGGAGGTCCGCCTGCTTAGCGGGGGGGTTAGTTCCAGGCGCGGGCGCTGGGTGACCGATTACGCGCTGTTCTCCGTAGTGGGGGGATGGCGGCGGGCCTGGGTCACGCAGCCCCCTCTTGGGCGAGGCCTCGCTCCGCACGCCCTTAAGGCGATTGCAGCTTCGGCTGTGAACTAAATACCTGGGGGTTCTGAGTTCAGGGTGTTTGGATGGGGTCTGGTATCTTGATATTGGGGCCTGTTCTGGGGGGAGGGGGAGCACCACAGTTGGGGTTTGGTGATGGGGGGATTCTGCAGACGCTGATTTTGATTTTCTTGAGGGCTGACCAGGTGGGAGGTTCTGTTTTGGGACGGGGAGGGACCATCATCCGCGGGAGTGTGAACAGGGAGGGGGAGGAGAACCGTGACTCATGGGACAATGGCTAACTCGAATGTTTTGAAATGCATGACCTGGAACGTGAGGGGACTACACACAATGCAGCGCAGGCATACAGTGCACGCCTACCTACAGAGGAGAGGGATACACATAGCGCTCCTACAGGAGACACACATCACGAAGCAGGAAGGGGTGGCACTACAGAGGAGATGGCGAGGGCAGGTTTTCCACACCTCTTACTCGGCCTACGCAAGGGGCGCTCTGATCTGGGTGAGGGCGGGGACGCCTTTTCAAATGACTAGACAGCTGATAGATCCGGAGGGGAGGTTTGTGGTCGTGGAGGGCAAGTTGCGGGGTAAAGCTATAGTCCTATGCAGCGTATATGCCCCGAACATAGACCAATTAGCCTTTTATGCGAGCTTGTCGGGGACACTGGCGCACTTCCTGGTGGGTCCGATACTCATGGGAGGGGACTTTAACTCCGTGGCGGATGTACGACTGGATAGGTCCCACCCTCCCCTGAGAGATTCCCCGGTGTACCGTATAGCTAAGGGTAGACATGAATGGCAAGAGAGCTGGGGGTTGACCGATGCATGGAGGGCGCAGCACTCAGCAGACCGAGATTACTCGTTTTACTCCGGGGTACACGAACTCCACGTTAGGCTGGATGCGATATTGTGCACACGAGACGTGCTGACGCAGGTTACCTGGTCGGAATACCTGACGAGAACGGTCTCGGACCACAATCCGCTCCTGATCCATTTAGACTGGATGACGGAAAAACCTAGGGTACCAATCTGGAGGCTCCGGCCGGAGACTTTGGAGGACCCGATATTCGGAGCGGCCCTGGAGGAGGGGTTGACACAATACTTCGCCAATAACGAGGGCTCCACGGGCTCTAGAGCAGTGGAATGGGATGCCTTCAAAGTGGTGATGAGAGGGCAGTGCATCACACAGTTCGTAGGCACGAGGCGGGTGCTGTTGACCGACCTAGAGAGGGCAGACGCCAAGCTGAGGGTAGCGGAGAGGGACCGACCAGGCAGGCCGGAGCTGCAGGACACGGTGAGCTCGGCCAGGGAGGCGGTAGCGGCTGAAGTGGAGAGACTACGGGCTTACGATTACCGAGCATACATGCTGAGATCTCATGTAGAAGGCGACCGATCGGGCACTCTGCTGGCATGGCTCTCCAACCCCACGAAACGCTGCTCCCCTATCTTGCAACTTGCCGGGGAGGGGGGTAATATGTCCTACACCCAGTCGGCCATAGTGGACGGCTTTCAGCGATACTATGAGACGCTCTATAGTAGCACCCCGGGCGACCGGGAAATGGAGGCGGAGGCTTTCCTGGATGACCTTACCCTACCGCGCCTGGAAGACGAGCAAGCGACGGACTTGGGAAGGGACATCGAATTAGGGGAAATCCGAACAGCTATTAAGTCCATGGCCCGTAATAAGACGCCGGGTATAGATGGCCTGCCCATCGAGTTTTATGGCAAATATGTTGACACCTTAGCGCCGCGGCTTCTGGCTGTGTACAAAGAGGCAAGGACCGCGGGTCGCCTCCCCCCATCGATGCGGGAAGCGATAGTCATCCCGCTACTGAAACCTGGCAGGGAAGGTAGTAGTCCGGCCTCCTATAGGCCGCTCTCGATGCTCACGGCCGACTATAAAATCTTGAGCTCTATACTGGCATCGAGACTCCTACCGCACATGACCGCCCTGGTCCACGAGGACCAGAACGGCTTTATCCCTACCCGGAACACGACGCTGAACATTAGACGGCTTATCCGACTCATGGAAGACCTGCGGGAGGGGAATGGAACTCCACTTGCCCTCTCGGTCGATATCGAAAAAGCGTTCGATAGCCTGGAGTGGGATTATCTATATGCAGTTATGGCGCGATTCGGGCTGGGCGCAGGATATATCCGGTGGACGCAAGTGCTTTACACGGCGGCCGTAGCGAGAGTGCGGGTTGGATCCCTGGTGTCCCACCAATACCCAGTGGAGAGGGGCACCCGGCAGGGTTGCTCTCTGTCCCCGTTACTGTTCGCTTTAGCGATCGAACCGCTGGCTATGGAAGCCCGCAGGGGGCGATACTTCGCAGGTGTGCAAACTGATGACGGGCGACAGTTTATCTCGCTGTACGCCGATGATCTCCTGCTGTTCCTGGACAACGACGCGACTGAGCTTGTGGGGGCGGAGGAGCTGCTAGGGCGTTTTGGAGACCTCTCGGGCCTCAGAGTTAACTGGGCGAAGACGAGCCTCTTCCCACTGAGGGAGGACGTGGTCCGCCCAGAACACAGGCCGCTGCTTCGTTGGGAGCCGACTTGTCTCCACTATCTTGGAGTATACGTCTACCACACAGCGACGGCTTTATTCGAGGGCAATGTGGAGAGATGCGTCAGGGGGCTGAAGGGTAGCATGGCGTTCTGGGCCACACTTCCGCTATCCATTGCTGGTAGGATAGCGCTGCTGAAAATGGTGGCCCTCCCGAGGCTGCTATATTTCTTCCGAACGCTTCCGATCTGGATCCCCAGCTCCTTTTTCCGCCGACTTCGCTCCCAGCTCACTTCATTCCTGTGGGGGACGGGCAGATGTAGAGTGGCGCTGGCGACGCTCACCCGCCCGAAAGATGAGGGCGGCTTGGCGCTCCCAGACTATGAGCTCTATTATCTCGCTGCCCAATTGCAGATCTTCACGCAGGAGGTGGCTCGGGTTTACCGAGGCCCGGAGGATACACGACAGCGGGGCACGCCACGACACATACTAGCCTATATTGCGCTAGGACAGAAACTCGCCACCCGGGATCTGTCCCTTGAACAGGATACATTTCGGCGTTGCTGGAACAGGGCGCGGAGGCGGGCAGGGATTCAGCACCCCTATGCCCCGGAGATGCCACTGGGCATGCTGACAGCATTGCCCCATGGAGGCGATTGGTCCCGCCTGCAGCAGTGGGAGGAGGTAGGCATACAGGTGATAGGGGACCTCTTCGAAAACGGGGAGCTCCTCCCGTACTCGGCCCTCCAGGAACGCTTTGACCTCCCACGCGGGGGCTATCTCCTTCATGCTGCTGTGGCGAGAGCAATGCAGAAGCACTGGGGACTGGGACTGGCGGAGCCGGAGACGGCCATGGCGTGCCAATACACCATGATGGCGGCGGGAACGGTGAAAGCGGTATCTTGCTTATACAACAGAATGCTCCACGAGCGCCTGCCGCCTCTCGATGCACTGAAACTCAAATGGGAAACTGACCTAGGTAAACCCATCCCAGACACGGCGTGGGCGCAGCTGGTGCGGAGGGCACGCAATAGCACGAGGAATGCTCGTTTCCAAGTTATCCATTATTACATACTGCACAGGGCGTACATGACCCCTGGGAGAATCCTGAGATACTTTGGTGCGACTGAAGCGAGGTGCCCCCGCTGCGCGGCTGATGGAGCCGAGCTGGTGCATATGCTCTGGTCATGCCCGGCCCTATCGGATTATTGGCGAGCCGTGGGGGAATCCATGAACGAGGTGACGGCCCGGACTGTTGACTTTGATGCAGCGGCGTGCATCCTGCATTGGTTTCCACACACCCCCAAAAACAAGCTCTCGAGCAAGTTCATAGATATGGGTTTGATGGTAGCCAAGCGCGAGATAACCAGACACTGGAAGGCTAGGGCGAGCCCGACGTATAGGAGGTGGTACAATGAATTCCTGAAGTGGGCGGCCTGCGATAGCACGCATAGGTATCAGATGGCGCGCAGAACAGCCAATGAGAGAGCGCTAGAACAAGCAACGGCCTGGGAGGTAATGGTACAAGGCCTCAGGGATAGTGGGATAGAGGATGACGGGGAGGGCCTAGACGCGGCAGGGGTCAGCACAGTACAATAATCTGGTGTTAATAGGACCGATGGAGGGGAAAGCCTGGTACCTGAGATTGGAGTTACGCAACGGGAGGTTCCTGAGCGGATGATGGGGGGGAGGAGGGGAGGGGGGGGGAGGGGTAAGGGGTTTGGGGACTGAGGGGCAAGTTGGGGGGGGAGTTCGGGGTTTCATTAAGGCGAGGACAGAAAAGTAGGCACACACACTAATCCGAGTCCATACTCCTGAGGAAGACCAACCAGGCATGGGGGTGCGAATTTACTGCCGCCGCCCGGCCCCCGGGATGTGGGCCTGCAGGCTGTGTACACGAGAAGTGGATGAACCTGACTATAGCACTGTGAATGATGCTGAATATGTGCGACTATTGGCCTGTGTAAAGTGTGTCTACAATAAAAATTACTTTAACAAAAAAAAAAAATGGTTCCTTTGATCGCTCCATCTGTTACAAAGGTAGATACTCTATCCAAAGAAGTGACTCAATTAATGAAATTAACTGAAGACCTTGAAAACTGAAATTGGCGTAATAATCTACTTATCTATGGCATACCGGAAGGTTCCGAAGGTCCAGACATGATCAACTTCTTGAAGATTTACATACCAAAAATTATTGGCCTTAACATCCAAAGGGCTCACAGGATTGGTTCGATGGGTGCTTCAACCTCACAAAAACCACGAGGGATCATTGCCTACTTTCTTCAATGTACAGACTTATAGGTCGATTCCGATCCAGTAAAATGCGCTCCGAATCGTCGTACGGAGAGTTTTTCCCCATACGAATCGTACCCGTAGACGTCCCGTACGTACGACGAAGTACGATCTGTACCAGGTGCCAAACTCCGTACCAGTCGTACAGGACTCCGTACGACTCAGATCTCCGTACGAGTTTCACTCGGAACCGGCTGTACGCGACATCACTACGGTTCGCGGCTGGTTTTTACGACCCAGCAAGTACGATTCGTGTCGGGTGCACGCCGTACGACCCTTTTCCTACGGGAGCCGAAAACAGTCGTAAACGCAGAGTTCGCGCCGGAACAGGTACGGAACGCCCCCCCCCCGGGTACGGCACGTACCCCCCATGATCGCAGGGGTACGCGCCGTACCCCTGTGATCATGCGGGGTACGTGCCGTACACCCAGCGTACATGGGGTACGCACCGTACCCCATGCACGGTGGGTGTACGGCACGTACCCCATGTACGCTGGGTGTACAGCACGTACCCCGCATGATCACAGGGGTACGGCGCGTACCCCAGCGATCATGGGGGGTACGCGCCGTACGGTGTGTAGGTGATCGTGCGCTTTTCCATACGAATCGACGTGTACCGTACGAATCGCGCCCGGGTCGTCCGGTCGTACGGCGTCCGTACGAGTCGTACGGAAACGGCTCCCGTTACGAATCGTACGGACGGGGATTTTACCGGATCGGAATCGACCCCTAAATGTCAATTCTCTCAGCGGCTAAACAACGCAAACATATGTTGTGGTCCAGCCAAAAACATTTATTCAGTCAGGATGTTTCTAGAGCAACAACACTATGTCGAAAGGAGTTCTTATATCTCAGACCCATTTTGAGATCCATGAATGCATGCTATGGTCTTATTCATTCTTGTTTCTTCAGGGTCACCTACAAGGACAGGACCATCACTTTCACAGACCCCGCAGAACTCAAAAAATTCATACATATGCACAAGGGAGAAGTCATTGAAGTTAGTATTCCCTGAAATGTTGTCACTCTAACTCTTTTCTCTTTCGCAGGTCCCTGGATCCCTCTTGTTTGATGTCGGTGTCCGTGTTCAATATTGATATTTAGTCTGATGTCTGCATCCCATTTAGTTATGCTGTTTCCTCTACTGTACGGTAAGTCACAATGGCATTGTGATTGTTTTGTATTTTCGTCTTATATATTTTACCTCCTCCCTGGGTGATATTATGTTTACCTAATTCTGGTGTTTTATTCTCTTCGAGCAATATCTTTCTTCTCTTCATTCCCCTTCTTCATTCCCCCCTCAGTATTAATGTCCCTTTTGTCCCCCATTCTTATGACTAAAGTCTCTTGGCTTTTTGTCATCTCTTCTTTCAAAATACATTGGGATAGACCTTGTTCTTCCCGATATATCCCCGTTTCTTTATTTTCCTTTCTCTTCTTTCCTTCCTTCTCTTTCTTCTTTCCCTTTTCTTTGTCATGTAACAAATTCTCCTCATTTAATTTCTATTTGAGGTCCATCATTATTTTTCATCGGATTCCTTACGGATGGTTAAACTTCATTTTTAATGTCCTATCTTCTTTCTCCTCCTTTTCTTTGTATATTATAATGAACGTTGTTTTACTCACTTTTGTTTCAATGGCTCTCTATTATTTTCTATCTGACATATTTTGTTTTGGGAAATATGTGGATTGTATTGTTTGTTTTCTATCTATCTTTTATCTTATTTCCTCTCAACTCTTCTACCTTTATATCACTACCTTATTTAGTGATATTTATATACATATTTGACTTGGTATTATTTTCTTTTATTGGTGTCTAGGTGGATTACATCCTTTACTTATTTTTAATCTGATTCATGCTTGCTTTTTGATTTTATACTTTAAATGCTCTTTCCCATGAGTAACTTACGTATTGTGACATGGAATGTTAAAGGTCTTCATAATCCGGATAAAAAACAAAGGGTTTTGTCTCATTTATTAAAATTGAAATGTTAAATAGCTTTATTACAGGAAACTCATCATACAGAGCAAGACTTAAATTATGTTAAAAACAATGGGTGGGAAATGTTTTTAGTTCTCCTACGGTAAATAACAAAAAGGGTGTGCTTATACTGTTTCATAAGCCATTAAAATGTTCAATTGTTAAATTAATTTAAGGATTATGCCGTAAAATGGCGTTTAATAGATGTTAAGATTTACAATACACAATTTTCAATTTGTAATGTATATGGCCCAAATGGGGTGGATCTTTTAGTCTGGAATAATTTTTCTACTATATTATCCTCACATTCCTCTGAAAAACTGATAGTTGGCGGGGATTGTAACCAATTTATGGATCCTTCTTTGGACCGTAGATCCCAAACAAGGTTTGTTCCCACCAAAATGCACAGGACCTTTCAGCAAACAATATCTGCCAGAGGATTGGTTGATGCTTGGAGAGTAATCCATCCTGATGTTTTGGAATTCACCTTTTTCTCTCCTGTTCATAGTTCCCACTCTAGATTAGATTATGTATTTTTTATTCAACATATACTTCAATTTTTAACACACATGGAAATAGGTTCAATTCTTATTTCAGACCATGCTCCCGTTATTGTAGACCTCGACTATCCCAGCTCTATTTCTCCCACTCGTAGATGGAGATTTAAAAATTCTCTTCTATTGGATCAACAATTCACAGAACAGTTTTCAGTTTTCCTACAAGAGTTTTTCAGAATTCCTTTTCCCTCAGATTCTCAGTTGAATATTGTTTGGGGTGCTTTTAAAGCAACCGCAAGAGGATTTATAATTGACTTTGTAGCTAAAAAAGAGAAAAGGGCTCTTAAAAATTCCTCACAGCTCTTAGATCAGATTAAGATTTTGGAACATGAAAACTTCTCTTCTAAAGGTAACAATATGTTAACTAAATGTATTAAAGCCAAGAGCAATACAACAGGCAATCCTGGGTCAATGCTTGCGATACATGACTTCATTTTAATGCAAAAATGTACGGGGGTCGAGACAAAGATGGTAGATCTTTGGCAAACTACCTTAAAATCATAAAACAGAAATCCAAGATTGTTGCCATAACAGATCCAACTGGGGTCCGCCATGGTAGCGACTAAAAAATCTTAGAATGCTTTTCGAAATATTACACCAATTTATATACTCCTGGAATATCTCACTCTACAGATCAATTAGATAATTTTTTTCAATAAATTCCTAAAACCCAGGCAAGATTGTTGACTTATCCTCCCTAGATGCTCCTATATCTGAACAAGAATTGTTAACTGCTTTAATCAAATCCTCAAAGATAAAACTCCTGGGCCTGATGGCTTTACTGTAGGCTTTTATTTACATTTTAGACAGCTTTTAATTCCCAAGTTACTGCTACTTGTCGACCATTTTCTTAACTCAGGTCAGACTCAAGGGTCGTTCCCTCAGCCCATGCTTTGTTTACTGCCTAAGAAAGATAAGGACCTCTCTCAATGTAACAATACAGGCCTATTTCTTTGATTAACACTGATTACAAGATCAGTTACTGGCTCCTCATATTTATTCGGTTATTCTTGATTTAGTTGATATGAGTCAATCAGTTTTTGTGAAGGGGAGATCTATTTCAGATAATTCCAGAACTTTCCTTAACATCATTCACTTAGCTGCTAAACTGAATTCTTCCTTAGCTGCCATAACGGTGGTTGCCAAGAAGGTTTGGAATTGAGTGAATTGAGAATTTATGTTCGGTGCACTAAAGTGGCACGGTTTTAGTCACCATTTTAATCAATTTATTAAGGTATTATACTTTGCACCCTCTACTTCTATCTGGGTTAATGGCAAACAATCTCATTACTTTCCCCTTCATAGGGGTACTAGGCAGGGTTGCCCTTTATCTCCCCTTCTATTCATTTTAGCATTAGAACCCTTCCTGGAAACAATTCTTCGATCCCCTATATTTTCTGGTTTTCAATTTAAAACTCTGAATGTTAAATATACAGCATATGCTGATGATATTTTATTATATATCTCTAATCCCTCTTATCTTTACCAGAGTTTTTCTCAGTATTAAACACATATTAAGCTGTTTCAGGTTATAAACTTAATATAGATAAATCAGAAGTTTTACCATTAAATAAATATTCTCTTCCTGATATGTTCAATAACTCTGGTTTTAAATGGGACTCCAAGGGTATTAAATGTCTAGGCATCATCTATTGCAACAATATTCAAAAAAACATTAAGATTAACCTTAAAGAGATTATGACTAAAATGAATGCAGTTATAGAAAGTTGGTCTCCTTTATTTTTGTCCTGGTCTGGTAGACTGGCTAAAATTAAAATGATGTTGTTACCTATCGTTAATTTTTGTTTGTCAATACTTCCAATATCTCTTCCTCACACTTTTTTTAAAACCATTAATCGTGCTTTGATCACATTTTTTGGGAACAAACGTAAATCCAGAATAGCTTTGACACGCCTTCAACAACCCAAAGATTCAGGTAGGGTGTATTTCCCTAACCTTAGAGCATTCCATTCAGCCTTCAAATGAAAACATGTTTGGGTCTCCTTTTCTCATACTCAAACATACTCATTAACAGCTTGGGGGCAACTTGAACATGCACAACTTTTACCCTTTGCCTTCTAGGATGCGATCTATATCACCAACCTCCAAAAGGTTTTATTTCTCCTATACTCACTCATTATATAGCTATCTCCAAACAACTGATTTTATCTCCCAACTCCCCTTCTAAAAACATTTTCCATACCCCAATTTGGTATAACTCACACATTAAATTAAATAATAGAAGTCTTGTGTTGAAAGAATGGATTAATAAAGGTATTATAGTAGTCGGACAGTTATTCTATAGAGGCTCTGTGTTAGATTTAATCAGATACAAGGAAAATATAATATTTCTAATAAATATGCCTCTTATTTCCAGCGCCTCAAACCTCTTCTTCTCTCCTACATATCTCAACAATCTGATATAGCTCCAGACACGCAACCTCCTTCCTCGATAGATTTTTTTTCACAAATAAGAGCTTCTAGCATATAGAGATTATTGCTTGGTCCATCTAAATTAACTACCAAATTTAAAATAGAGCTCTTATGAGAATCTGATTTACATCAGGAATTTTCAACTCACACTTGAGAAATTAATATTGGTTAAAATTCATACTTCGTCTTACTCGACAAGCACGACTCTAACACTATATTATTTCTACAATAGATTATATATCACTCCCACGAGTTTATCTAAGTTTAATTTCTCTCCTAATACTAAGTGTCGGTCCTATGCTCATGACAACTTTGATCTTTTACATATGTTTTTCGAATGTGCTCTTATGCAAATGTATGGGATACACTGAACACAATTTTGTCCACATAATTTACTTTTGATGTTGTACATATTTTCTTGGGCGGTGTTTCCCCTCTCTGGATTTCTCAGTGTATGATTTGGAAATTTGTTGATCTGATGTTTGCTTTAGCTTTTTAAATAATAACATCTAATTGGAAGGATACAACCGAAATTTCAAATCTGGCATGGAAGAATTTGTTGTGTCATCATTACCGTCTGGATCGAGCTCATGCTACTTCTCTTTCTTCAAAGATTAAAAAAGATTTATGTTGGTCGCCTCTTACCACATTTGTATCTAGAAACATGGCTCCACCCGTATCTATGGTCCGTAAATATGTACCTCCTTAAAGACTACAATTGTTCAGTCATTATTTATTTATAAACCACACTGTTGTTATTCAATTGCTTATATTGCATTATTTCTTTCTCCTTTAATCCTCCTAATCCTTGTAGCTTATCTTTACTTTTTCTCTTTCCTTTACTGTTTCTTCTCTCTCTTTCTCATAAAATACTTAAAATGCACTTGTTTTTCTGCACCACAGTTATGTATCAGCTATAATTGACTTGTGCTTCCCTCCTGCTCAGCTAGTATGAGTGTTGGGATGCCTGATGACCTCATGAAATGTTTGAGTGCCTGGCTTGAGTGTAGAGTGTCAGTTGATGGCAGGCAGGCTGAGCGGCAGGGAGGCAGTGCCTGGTGGGGTCTAATTTCCATTTACGTAGCTTGCTTTAATGAACTTAACCTGTAACTAAGCTTTAATAAATCCAAACTATGTTATACACCTCGCTCCAAGGACTGTCAATTACCACAGTATCTCAGTTCAAGCTTATTTGGTTTATAATCTATCAATATTGCATTAATTTCTAAAGTTTCAGTATCTAGTTCTTCTTTTTGTTTTTAGAATGTTTTATTAACACATATTGTATATTCTTTATTGCTTGGACTGACCTTCCGATGTTTATCTTTATCCATTGTAATTGCCTTTTGTTTTTTTATTTCTTTAATAAAGCATTTTTAAACTCGAAAAAAGAAAGCTGCATAGCATCAGAGCTATTGCTCCGCTTCCAGTTCAATACCTTCTTCAATGTTTCCCATACTGGCATTCAGGCAATGTTATAGCACATCCGCAAATTGTGGATGTCAACCTCCTCGACACGAAACACCTGTCTACTTGTGCCCTTGGACCTTGCAACTTCCTTTGATGTAATCAACCACCATTCTCTGATTCGCATCTTAAAGGAGAGGATGGGCATCGATCAGACTGTCCTAAAGTGGTATGATTCCGATTTGTCTAACCTTTCACAAAAAATGTGAAAATCGGATGCTCTGACTCGGGCAAAAGCACCTTAAAACAAGGGGTTCCACTGGGCTCTATCATCTCTCCAACCCTGCATAACCTGTATCTTACACCTCTTGGAAAGATTTTGCTAAAATCTGGACCCCTTTATCATCTAAACACAGATGAAACGTAGCTCTACCTGAAGACTTCTTCTACAAAGGTCTTCTCTGTTTCATCTTCGACAAAGTTCAGAAATGGATGCCCAACCAGCACTTAAAACTCAATCTAATGAAAACTGAATTTCTGTTAATCGCTCCCAAAAAATCAAGCCTTCTCATCCAAGAGTGGCTGCAATCCTTCTCACCCCCCAATTGCAATCTGGCCATTGAGGAGAATACCACATTGTTAGGCTTTATCCATGACAACTGTATAGACCCCCAGATAAAAATCTCAGCCAGGGCCAAAGTGCACACCACTAGCTATGATTGCTCTAGGGCCTCGAGCAGTTCATTTCTTAACACCTCTGATCCAGGCGCTGCTTGTTTCCAGGCTAGATTATGGTAACTCACTCCTTTCTGGTCTCCCTAAAGCAAATCCAACTCCTCTAAGAGCTATGCACCACACTGCTGCCCACTTTGTGACAGGCCACAAGAATTAAACCACATCTTTCCCATCCCCCCTCCCTGCAATGGCCACCCTTGGGTAAAAGAGCCAAATTTAAGACAGCATACTTTGCTTATAAAGTCCATCACGACTGCCCTCCCGAATACCTGGTTGAAAAACTAAAAGCCTGTGGAGCTCAACGAGGATCAAGAAACACTAGGGCATATTTACAAGGTCGTTGAGCCACTGGAGCGTCACGTTTTGCAATGCTCCGGTGGCACTGTGCCCTGCTCCATATAAACAAGGCAGCGCTAAGCAACTTTGGCTTAACGCGGTCTTGTGAATATGGTCCACCTCCATGCAATATTCTGCGGCAAAGTGGTGTGCAATGGGTGTTGCTGTGGACGTTCCCAAGCAACACCCCTTGCTTTTTGACAAGGCCCCAGATTTACAAGGATCTATAAATCTGAAGAAGTGCCAAAAACTTATTCCTCCCCACAGGAGGCGTAAGAGTGGCCCAACGAGTAAAATAGTTTTATTTCTCCTTGTTTTTTGCTCTTTCTATGTGTGCTGTTTCTGCAACACATATAGAAGATGCAAAATGCCATTGATGATTGTTTTTGTGCAGGAAGGGGTCCCTTGCTGCACAACAATAATCTTCCCTGCAGCGCAGGTACCCTTGCAACATGATGCAAGGAGGCATGTGCTGTCGCAAGGCTGCTTTTTTTGCACCTGGGCAGGGGTGAGTACAGGAATGCACTGTATTGTTACAAATGCGGAGCATTACTGTACTTAGAAAATGACGTGGTTCAGCGCAGCAAAATGGATTACGGCACCCCGCTGTGCCATTTTCTTGTAAATTTGCCCCCAGAGTCACTCGTGCTCTGACCTCTGACTTTTAAGGCAAGACCACTGCTTGAAACCGACATTCTCTGGTTGTGCAACTAGGCTTTGGAACTCCCTCCTGACAGTCCTTTGCAGAACCTCTTGTCTGCTCACATTCAAAATGGAACTCAAAATCCTCCTATTTGAGAGACATTTTGGTTAAAGTGGGGATTATAGGGCATCCCCAATGGTTTTTTTAATAAATCTTTTTATTGATTATCAACAAAGTCGACAGCACAAGGCATTGAAAAATACAAATACATCTAATTTGAATCTTATAGTAATCACGGGAACAACCATACAGACTACATTGCATTACAATAGGGTTTAAGGCGTAAATTGGTCATCTGAACCAGGGTCTGGGGAGGAGCACAAATACTCTTTCGATAGTTGTTCCATTTGTCCCAGATGGAAGACCACCTCCTGGGGCACCCACGTGAGATATACACAGTTTTTTCCCTGAACATGCACCAGTCCATGTCGTTTTTCCAGGAGATCACTCTGGGTGGTTCCCTCGCCCCCCACGACTATGCCATGTTCAGCTTGGCTATCATCTGGCCCAATTTAACCCACAAATTATCTCTGCTGTTGAGGGACATCCCCAATGTTGACTTGACATGTCCCTCCTCTTACAAAATATTTGGGGGCAGATTTACTAGAAAGTAACGCAGCACGGTTCAGCAAGTCAAGTCAAGTCAAGTCATAAGCTTTTATTCGATTTGAGAAATACAAATACAAATCATACAAGCAAAACAGCTAAAAACAATTCATTGCATGTATATTAATTCTAAAAATGACTCAAAATATACTCAGAAGTAACACATATGGGGACCTATACTGACAAACACTGGACAACAGTATATAATAAAAGATGTAAAACATAGCTAAAAAGCTTATAAAAAGGTCATGTAAGTACAGACAGGAATGAATATATTTATCGCACCAAGTGCTTTTCCTGGCAGCTGTACCTTAGAGCTAAAAATCAAATATGGCTCAGACAGATACGGGATAAATTTAAGAAAACGACCAAACGTTTGCATACTATGGGCATAATACAACATAAACAAGAACATTAGTGTACAGACAGGAATATGTAAGATTATAGCAACACTATGCTCTTCCTGGCAGCTGTACATTTCAGGATAAAAGTAGCAACAAAAAAACAAATATCCACATTCTCTAGAGAAGATAATAATACTAGAGCACTCTTTGTAGATCGGATATTATGTTTTAAAAAGATGGGTTTTAGATACTTTTACCTTAAAAAGTGGTAAAATTTACAAAAAAGTAAAAAATGACAGCAACTCTGACGTGAAATGTTGTCGCACGGGCAGGGAGTTTCTGATCTTATTTCTGATTTGGAAAAGCAACAAGGTGGTGTACAATACCCAATCTAACTCGGGTTAGCACGAATTGGTGGGAGGAATGAGACACATTCGCAAGATAGGTTTGAAGCCCCGGGGATAAGTTCAGTTCCTTGTAGAACCTCACGGTGGCTAACTTGCCATACACCTTATCTCGATCGATCTTTTTAAAGTTAATAATTGTTTGTTTAATTTCCTTTTTGGGGATTGCTACTGCCAGTTCAGGGTCTAAGAGAACATCATTTCAAATAGGGTTTTATACCAGAAATGAATGTATTTCAACCACTGTATGAGCAATCCTGTCCTATACAATCAAGTATAATTTCTTGAGTGAATCGTGTCTCTGGCTTAGCCCAAATAGAACGCCACAATAAGAGTGGCCGAACGGCTGCTAAGTCAGATATACACGATCCCTACCTCAGCAAGTCATTGTGCTGCGCCATGCTGCGTTAGTTTGGAAAGCACAGAGGTGTGACATATTTACAAGAATATGTTGCATCTCTGTGCTTCCCCTGCGCTGGCGCACAAACTGCAGCCATTCGCCGGCACAGGCACCCTTGCACCATGGGGCAAGGATGCCTGCCTTGGGGCAAGGATGCCTGGGGAGATTGTTTTTGTCCAGGAAGGGACACCTTCCTGCACAAAAACAATCACAAGAGGCTTTTTCCTCTTTCAATGCACGCTGTAGAATGCAGCATGCATTGATAGAGGAAAAAACGAGGAGAAATGAAAACATTTCTCCTCGTTGCGCCTAGCTATGCCACCTCTAGGGTGGCGTAGCATTCACATGTATCTCCAGATTCACAATTTCTCGTAAATCTGGAGATGTGTCTTGTTCCATGGGTGTTGCGTGGGAACACCCACAGCAACACCCATGGAACGCCCCTTCAATGCACAGTGCTGCGTGTGAAGGGGCCATATTTACATGGCTTTTCCTCTCCTTGTTAATATGTAGGAGCCCCCTGCGCCACCAGTACGTCACGAAAAGTGACTTAGTGGTGGCGCAGCGGGCTTGTAAATCTGCCCCATGTTCTCTCTGCATGTGTGTTTACTTGCAACTGATGTGCTGTGTTGGGTATCTAACTACATAAAAAACAAGCATTTGCAATGCAATAGGTCTCGCATTTACAAGAGTTTGAGCTCTTAGCATTGTAAATGACAATGCCTTTTATTTATATGTTGTTTTAAAAACCGATAAAGTTTCTTCTTAAACGGGCTTACGCCCACCATTGATGAGTAATATGTTCTGGAACAAAGCCTGCCCGATAAACAGAAACGCAAATTACACACAGAAGATCAAGCCTAGCTTTCGCTTAACCCCTTCAGCTCGTCATGAGTTGTGCCGCTCGAATGCTCATGACGAGCTCAGCTTGTCATGTAACGCGGCTTTTTAAAAAAAGCCGCACAGCGCGAAAAAAGCCGCCGCACGCATGCGGTTAAACGAAGAGAAAGTGGTCGCACCTGGGGGAGTTTCCAAAAAGATCATGGGGAGGCAGTGCAGAAAGTTCAAAGCAGGGTTGACATTCTGAAGCACAAGATCAGCTACTGTACTTGCTTGTAAGCCCTTGTGCTTCGGCCTCCATCAAGCAGGGATGCTAACCTTTCAAAGGTCAGTCTCGAAGTTGTTTCTGTTCTTTGTTGTTTGCTAAATCAGAAACTTTTCCCACCTTGGCAAAGTGGAAACAAATATTTTCTTTCACAAACGAAAGTTAAGTTAATTTTTTTTTCTGTGGGTCCACTTTTAATTAACATTTAACAAAAGAATCCACTTGATTTTTCTTTGCCTGTCCTGCTTGCCTGCTGAAAACCTGCAGCTGGGCCTGCAGCCAGAACACTTTATTTTTGTAATCTTCAGCAGCGTATTCGAGTAATGCAATAAAAAGCACTTAAATTAGCAAAATGGGTAAAATATGCAGAGGTGGATTAACCCACGCAATAAATCAGTCCTATTTCTTTGAACATCTCTGCTTCCATCCCAAAGAGCATATTCCAACAAATAGGTTCCAATCGATTATTTGCAGTCCCATTCAAGTCTTTTCATCACAAAGACTGAACAGGAGACGGTGATCCAATAAGGTGTTAAATTCTTGGACTCTGTTTCCATTTCGCAGCCAGCACTCCAGTAGGTGTTCCCAGTGATGGGAAGAGGACAAGACTGAACCTGATGAACAAAGTAGAGTCACTGCCCTGTGTGTTAAGATTGGTGACTAAGGGCCAGATGTACGACACTTTTTTGCAGCCGCAAACGGGAGATCCTTCCATTTGCAACCGCAAAAAACGGTAATGGCATGTACAAATGCTATTTTGCGAGTCACTGTCTCAAAATAGCATTTGCGACTCTCGCTATTAGGAATAGCGAGTCACAATGCAATGTACTATTGTTTTGCGACCGCAATTAGGGTTGCAAAACACTCGCAGTTTACCACCTACTCCAAGTAGGTGGTAAACCACGCGCAAACGGGAAGGGGTCTCCATGGGACCCGTTCCCCTTTGTGAGTATGGGAGAAAATATTTTTAAGAGCCGGCAGTGGTCCCAGAGACCACTACCGGCCCTTAAAAAAATTAAACTGAAAAGTTTAATTTTAAGTTTTTTTAATGCATCCCGTTTTCCTTTAAGAAAAACAAGATGTGTTTTAAAAAAAACTGCTTTATTAAAAAATTAGTCACAGGCATGGTGGGCTGCTGACCTCCATTCCTAAAGGGCTCGTAAATTGCGCCTGTCGCATTAATATTGATGAGGCATGCAATTTGTGAACCCATTAGGAATCGCAAACAGTGTCTGAGACACTGTCGTTCATCTCAATTTGCGAGTCGCAAATTGCGAGTCGAAAATGCGAGTCACAAGTTGGTGGGTCGTACATCTGGCCCTGGAGTCAGACAGTGGTTTGGACGGGACAGATGGCTGCTGCCAGCTGTGCCATTACGAATCAGTTGATCTCTCTGCGGCTCCAAAGGTCCTTTGGGGTACGGGGGGAATCAGCATGGTGGATCATTTACACACTGAGCCCAGGTCTGAAGAAGAGAGAGGCAGAAGTTGTTAAAATGCTAACGTGGGCAAGCCAACAAAAGAGTGATCAGACAAAAAAGTTAGAGAAATAAACACACAGCAAACATTACACACATGAAATTTTCATTTGTTCTCTTGGGTTATCGGGGACTGACATTGTCGCCAGCAGTAGCATTAAGTGTATACTAACTGATTTAAAAATGGGTACGGACAGTCAAGTTGCTAAAAGAAACCAAGTTTCTGTAGCGCGGCCGCTAAAGCGATAGCGGGCCGCACTCCAAATTAAATAAATAAAGCAGCGCGGCTGCTAAAGTGAAAGGGGACCGCACTGCAAATTATTTAAAAAATACGTAAGAACAATCTAAATGCGGGCTGCTGCACTGCCAAATAAATAAATAAAGCAGTGCGGCAGCTAAGGCGGACCGCGCTGCATATTACAAAGAAAAACGCAACAACAATGTTAAAGAGGGCTGGGGCATTGTGTGGGTGGAATAGGGAAAGACCATTAAAGAAAATAATGCTCAACCCCTAGATAATGCAGACCGTGTAAAGAGCCAAGTAAAAGGTCCATTTGTTATGGGCGGCAACAAATGCAGACATGGTAGTACCAAGGAGGGACTAACAAGCCTACGTACAAATCAGAAGCCCGCATTTATGAAGCACAATGACCCAAGCCAATGACAAATATGGGTGGAGAGTGGGAGGGGCTTCCACTTTATACTCTATTATAGCATGCCTCGCAGAGCAAGCGGCGCATTTGACCTAAAAACAAAAAGATGGTGGACGGAATGCTGAGCATTGTCAAACATTCACCCCAGTCAAAGATCTGGGTTTAATCTATCAGTATTTTACTTGCCTCGCCATTCCAGTTTGGACTTGCCCATATGCAAATCAGCCTTGACCCTGCTCCCATGGGAACAGTCCAGCCCGAACTGCCAGGCCTGGTCCTCCCTGGACCGGACACAAGCATCCTGGGATCAGTTTTGGGTTATCACCCCTCATCAGCCAGGCTAGCTTGAAACCAGTGGCGTGTAGAGCATGGGACCCACGTCTGGGCCTATCCTTCCCACTGAGGGCAAAAATGCTGTGGTGAGTGGTTGAAAAGTTTCATCTTGTTGTGTTTGGGTATCAAACTACTTCTTATCTCACAATGTCTCAGATGGCATGATCTGTTTGATACTTGTTTTCAGTGTGCTAATAAGTTGTTTTTATGATGTTTGTTAACCAGAACTTACTTTCTGCTCTCCTGTAAAGTGCGCTAATTAATTTTGGGCCAAGTCTGCACTATATAAAGTTTGTATGATGGTTAGCTAACTACTTCTTATACTGAAATATCTAATATGGTATGATCTGTTTGTTACTTGTTTACCTTGTGCTAACAGGTTGTTTTTATGATGTTTGTTAACTAGAACTTACTTCCTGCCCTCCTGTAAAATGGTCTATCACCTTTGGGCTAAATCTGCTCTATATAAAAAAAACACAATAAATAAATGAGATAATGCACAGTTCACCCCTGCTCGTCAGAGCCCATTGTATAGCCCAACACAATCGAAATACACCACTGCACGCTCTCCACTGCCAGTGCATTTACACGCATGCGCGGGCCCTCCCTCCACCCTGCACCGCCTGGCGGGCCGGCTGGGGCTCTCCACGCCTCCGCCCCGGGAGTGTGGCTAGACACCCAGGAGGAGGTGTGATCCTACTGGGCTGTGTAATTGAAATGTCAGCACTCAGGCAGCTGGTGAAAAACTGGCCCGGGAGAACTCCTGGTGTCTCCTTAATAAGTCCTAATTAAACTGTATGTTCTTTTTTTGGCATGAAACTTCATTAATACTTTTGTCCATTACGGCCTCATATAAATGATAATAACTGTCACGATTCTTGTTCCAAGGGACAGAGCGTATCCATTAAAGTGATACATTCTAACACCCATAATTAATCCACGCAAAAAGAGGAGCGCGCGCGTCAGCCACCGTGGATGTCAGCTGAGAGCCAGCCCTGCTTTCAAAAAAGTTTGAGACTTCAGTCCAGAGCAGGCGAGGATTTTAATTGCTAAGTCCTCGGCGGTCGGCACTCTTGTACAGCCCGCTGGGATAAAAGCCTGTGGAGGGGGGAGATCCTTAAGGGTCTTTCAACCATTGCTTTTATAGCGCTTCTTCACTAAGAGTGAGGCCAGGGGTGCTTTAGGCTCATGGCGGCCCTGGGCAGGGAGCGTAGGTAGGGGGCCCCGGAAGAGAAGGCCCCGAAAGAGGCGCGGAGGCCAGTGAAGAGGGGGGTCAGGGTGTTTGGAAGTGGAACAGAGCCGGAGGCCCCAAATCCCTGCCACTGGGGCCGCCACGCAAATATGTATCCATCCTCAAAGGATTATTATATTAAGGATATATATATTGGCATGGTGGCCCCTGGGGTTTGGCGGCCCTGTGCAGGTGCACAGCTTGCACATGCCTAAGGCCGACCCTGGTCAGGCTCCAAGCTTTAGCCAGCTACAGGACCGGCGCCAGCGGCACAAAGGGGTTGTGTCTGCAAAACCAGCGTTGCAGATGTGACAGACTTTGTTGCTCAAAATCCCTAAAACAAGAATGATCATGTACAAAAACTACATCAAAGTTGCATATGGCGATGGTGTGTGTCCTAAATCGTTGCAAAGGAAGGGAGTGAGAAAAAAGTCACTCCCTGGTTCCTAGGTCAGACGGCACCACTCATAAAGTTCCCTTTGTCCATTTAAAGAGCTGCTTTCATGCATGGGAGTGGGAAGGGTAGACCAAAGGCCAATGCACCTCTACATTGACCCCAAGTTATCCCTTCTTCAATGTACATCCTTTGTGACCCATGTCCCTGGATGTGCTGGCTCACTGTGACAGGAAATATAGAGATGGGGGTCAGCTCTCCCTTGTGAGCACTGAATGCAATATTTCACTACTTCAACAAGTCAATAGCTCAAATGGATAGTGCGGCCACTCCAGGAATCAGCTATTTACCATACGGTCACTGGTTCAACTCCTGGTGGGCTGGCTTAGCCTTTCATCCTCCTGAGGCCAATACAATTATAACCATAGGGTTGAATGACAATGAGTATCTAGTATAATCAGTCACTAAAATACCCTTTGGGGTTAGCATGCTGTTTACATATATATGTAATTTTCTTAACTCAGGTTGACTGTCAATTAAGCCTGGGCAGTGAGCTCCACTCTGCTTGCGGAGTTTTCCGCACTCCGTGTTACGCAGAGTCCCTAAAAACTCCACTACAAAAAGTGGAGCAGAGTTTTTTCCTCGCTCGTGTTCATCAATGTCAAGTTGGCGGGATTGAGTGTGGAAAATCAACCTCCCGGCGACATCAAGTTGGCAAGTGCGAGGGGGATAATCAATCTCCCGGCTAGATTCCTCAACGCGGGGGTCAGGTTTCTCATTGCGAGTGATCGCGTATGCTCGCGATCGCTCGCGTTGAGAAACTGCTCTTTGGTGTTTGAGAAAGCTGCCGCTCGAGTAAAAATCTACTTGAGCGTCAGAAAAGGAAAGCAGCGCCGGCTTGCACTTTGCAAGAAGCCGTTCGCGATGATTGCTCAGTGCACACAAGCATCCGGCACTGTGCAATCGCCGCAAACAGCATTTTTCTACGGTACTCCACAGCTTGCGGAGCTCCGCGTAGTGCGGCAGAGTTTTTTTTCACTTGGTGGAGTTGCGCGTACTCCGCCCAGGGTTACTGTCAATATTGAATGGTCGTCCCCAAGGAAGGAGAACTTCACATAATACCTTTGAGTGTCCGCCTCAGGGAACTCTTATCTCTTGGATGGGGCATTATGGAAGATTCTGGTAATGTCAGGTGATCACAAGAGAGTTGTAGACCATTGCTCGTCCATAGTTCCCTGTGGCGAAGGCCTCCACCAGACAGGGCCTCATGTATTTCTGTGATTTGTACAGGAAGCTACCTGGTGACTGGATCGATTGATCTATTTATGAAAACCAGAGCAACACCAAGCACAGACATTCCTGTTGGACTGACCACGGGATCCTTCTGGCTTTACCTGGGCTCAGAGCGGTGATGGTCTAGGGGGCACCTCTGACCTCCTCATGGCCAGGGAGCTCTGTGTGTGAGGAACACCACGTTTCCTGAGTCACTTGGTAATCATGGGGAAGTGTGGACAGATGTCACTGGCAGTGAGAACAGAGGCCTCCTCCTGACTTTACCTGGGCTCAGAGTGGTGATGGTCTAGCAGACAGCATCCTCCCTGGGCACCTCTGACCTACTCAAGGCCAGGGACCTCTCCAGATGGGGATTACAGAGTTTACTGAGTCACTTGGGAACCAGGAGGAAGTAAAGGCAGATGTCACTGACAGTGTTAACAAAGGCTACCCCTGGTGTAGTGCACCACGACTCAACCACTCAAAGTCTCTGCTGCCCAAATGTGGAAGTCACTTCCTGTGCCCTACGCACCACTACTTCCTGTGGGATTAGTTGATCACCTTCCTGCCTTCTTTGACCTATGCGTCCTTTCTAACCTTGTGCACTTTGACTTCCTAATCATCATCTTAATTCTACTTATTTACAATCAATCAATCAATCAATCATGCCATTTGTATAGCGCACTACTCACCCGGGAGGGTCTCAACGCGCTTGGGGGGAGGGGTATGCTACTGCTCGAACAGCCAGGTCTTGAGTTGTTTCCTGAAGGCGAGATAGTCCTGGGTCAGCCGAAGGTGGATGGGGAGGGAGTTCCAAGTCTTGGCAGCCAGGTAAGAGAAGGATCTTCCTCCGGCGGTGGCTCTTCGGATGCGTGGTACAGCTGCGAGGGTGAGGCTGCTGGACCGTAGCTGGCGGGTGGGCGTGTAGAAGGTCAGGCGGTCGTTGAGGTACTTGGGGCCCAGGTCGTGGAGAGACTTGTGTGCGTGGGTGAGGAGCCGGAACGTGATCCTCTTGTCGACGGGGAGCCAGTGCAGGTTCCTCAGGTGGCTGGAGATGTGGCTGTGTCGGGGGACATCCAGGATGAGTCGGGCGAAGGCGTTCTGGATGCGCTGGAGTCTTTTCTGTAGCTTGGCTGTGGTTCCGGCGTAGAGGGCGTTTCCGTAGTCCAGTCGGCTGGTGACGAGTGCCTGGGTGACAGTCTTCCTGGTCTCGGTCGGGATCCAGCGGAAGATCTTGCGAAGCATACGCAGGGTGTTGAAGCACGATGAGGAGACGGCGTTGACTTGTCTGGTCATCGAGAGGGAGGGGTCCAGGATGAAGCCCAGGTTGCGTGCGTGGTCGGTTGGCTTGGGTGCGGTGCCCAGGGCTGGGGGCCACCAGGAGTCGTCCCAGGCGGGGGGCGAAGATCCCAGGACGAGGACTTCCGTCTTGTCCGAGTTCAGTTTCAGGCGGCTGTCCTTCATCCACTCGGCGACGTCTTTCATCCCTTCGTGTAGGCAGGTTCTGGCGGTGTCGGGGTCTCTGGTGAGGGAGAGGATCAGCTGGGTGTCGTCGGCGTAAGAGATGATGTTGAGGTTGTGCTGGCGTGCGATGGCTGCGAGAGGTTTCATGTAGATGTTGAAGAGGGTGGGGCTGAGTGAAGATCCTTGCGGGACGCCGCAGATGACTTCGGTGGCCTCGGAGCGAAACGGGGGGAGGCGGACTCTTTGTGTTCTTCCGGCGAGGAACGAGATGATCCACTCCAGTGCCTTCTCTTGGATACCGATGTTGCTGAGGCGCTGGACTAGGGTGCGGTGGCAGACCGTGTCGAACGCAGCGGAGAGGTCCAGGAGGATGAGAGCCAATGTTTCCCCCTTGTCGAGCAGGGTCCGGATGTCGTCGGTGGCTGCGATGAGGGCGGTGTCGGTGCTGTGGTTGGCTCTGAAGCCGGACTGCGAGGGGTCGATGGATCCGTTCGTCTCGAGGAAGGCGGTCAGCTGTCTGTCGACGATCTTCTTGATGACTTTAGCAGGAAAAGGGAGGAGCGAGATGGGGCGGAAGTTTTTGAGATCGGTGGGGTCCGCTGTAGGTTTCTTCAGGAGGGCACTGATCTCGGCGTGCTTCCAGCTCTCTGGGAAGGTGGCGGTGTTGAAGGAGGCGTTGATGATGTTCCGGAGTTGGGGTGCGATGGTGGAGTCGGCCTTGTTGAAGACGTGGTGTGGGCAGGGGTCGGTCGGTGATCCGGAGTGGATGGTGTTCATCGTGCGGGCTGTGTCTTCGGTGGTCACCGTGGTCCAGGTGCGAAGGGTGGCGGTGGGGGGCGTCGGTTCGAGGGTTGGGTGCGTGGGTGGGGCGCCGAAGCTGTTGTGGATGTCGGCGATCTTGCGGTGGAAGAACGAGGCGAGGGAGTCGCAGAGGTCTTGTGACGGAGTGATGTCGTTGGTGCCGGTGCTGGGGTTGGAGAACTTCTTGACGATAGTGAAGAGCTCTTTGCTGTCGTGGGCGTTGTTGTCCAGTCGTTCCTTCAGGGATTTCTTCTTGGTGGTGCGGATGAGCTGGTGGTGCTTGCGGGTAGCGTGTTTGAGGGCGGTCATGTTGTCGGTGGTCCGGTCGAGGAGCCAGGCTTTCTCGAGGGTGCGGCAGGTCTTCTTGGAGTCCTTGAGGTCGTCGGTGAACCAGGATGCCTTCTTGCTTCTGGGTCTGCTGGGAGGGTTCTTTAGTGGCGCGAGGTCGTCGGCGCAGGCGGTCAGCCACTGTGTGAAGTTGCGGGCTGCTTCGTTGGGGTCCGTTGTGTTGGCGGGTGGGCTTTGGCTGAGGGAGGTGGTGAGCTGGTCTGCGGTGATCTTGCTCCAATTCCTGTGAGGTACCTGTTGCGGGTGGTGGTGGTGGGTCGTGGATCTTTTGAAGCTGAAGTGGACGCAGCTGTGGTCGATCCAGTGGAGTTCGGTGGCGTGGCTGATGGTGATGTACTTGCTGGAAGAGAAGACGGGATCAAGCGTGTGGCCGGCATAGTGGGTGGGGGTGTTGACCAGTTGCTTGAGTCCGAGGTTGGCGAGGTTTTCCAGCAGGGCGGTGGTGTTGTGGTCCTTGTTGTTCTCCAGGTGGAAGTTGAGGTCCCCGAGGAGGATGTAGTCAGTGGAGGGGAGGGCATGCGGGCTGATGAAGTCTGTGATGTCTTTGCTGAATCAATCTGGAATTTTGTACTTCCTAAAGTTAGGACAACTTAAATTATGTCATGTCTCTGCCCTAATACCATTGGAAAACGCCCTAATTTTATCATATAAAAACCACCGCAATGGAGCGCACACCGCTAGCCCCTCCTCCGGATCGCCCCTCGGGATTCTGGTACTTGTAGTTCAGTAGTGGATCACCCAGGTGGGTGCAAGTCGGTACTTGTTGGACTGATGAATCTCTAGACCCGATACATGTCCCGGGTTTTTGGGTATCGCCCGAGACATGGCTCGGGTTTCGGGATAACTTCCCTCATCAGTAGAGAAAATGGTTTTGGGGTGGAGGAGAAGGCCGCCAAACAACCGTCAATGGCCTCGATGCCCGAACCGGCACGCAGGGCAGCATCCAGGAGCCCGTCGGCTCAAAGCTCAAGGGAGCCAATTAGTAAAAACCACCGCAATGGAGCGCACACCGCTAGCCCCTCCTCCGGATCGCCCCTCGGGATTCTGGTACTTGTAGTTCAGTAGTGGATCACCCAGGTGGGTGCAAGTCGGTACTTGTTGGACTGATGAATCTCTAGACCCGATACATGTCCCGGGTTTTTGGGTATCGCCCGAGACATGGCTCGGGTTTCGGGATAACTTCCCTCATCAGTAGAGAAAATGGTTTTGGGGTGGAGGAGAAGGCCGCCAAACAACCGTCAATAGCCTCGATGCCCGAACCGGCACGCAGGGCAGCATCCAGGAGCCCGTTGGCTCAAAGCTCAAGGGAGCCAATTAGTAAAAACCACCGCAATGGAGCGCACACCGCTAGCCCCTCCTCCGGATCGCCCCTCGGGATTCTGGTACTTGTAGTTCAGTAGTGGATCACCCAGGTGGGTGCAAGTCGGTACTTGTTGGACTGATGAATCTCTAGACCCGATACATGTCCCGGATTTTTGGGTATCGCCCGAGACATGGCTCGGGTTTCGGGATAACTTCCCTCATCAGTAGAGAAAATGGTTTTGGGGTGGAGGAGAAGGCCGCCAAACAACCGTCAATGGCCTCGATGCCCGAACCGGCACGCAGGGCAGCATCCAGGAGCCCGTCGGCTCAAAGCTCAAGGGAGCCAATTAGTAAAAACCACCGCAATGGAGCGCACACCGCTAGCCCCTCCTCCGGATCGCCCCTCGGGATTCTGGTACTTGTAGTTCAGTAGTGGATCACCCAGGTGGGTGCAAGTCGGTACTTGTTGGACTGATGAATCTCTAGACCCGCTACATGTCCCGGGTTTTTGGGTATCGCCCGAGACATGGCTCGGGTTTCGGGATAACTTCCCTCATCAGTAGAGAAAATGGTTTTGGGGTGGAGGAGAAGGCCGCCAAACAACCGTCAATGGCCTCGATGCCCGAACCGGCACGCAGGGCAGCATCCAGGAGCCCGTCGGCTCAAAGCTCAAGGGAGCCAATTAGTAAAAACCACCGCAATGGAGCGCACACCGCTAGCCCCTCCTCCGGATCGCCCCTCGGGATTCTGGTACTTGTAGTTCAGTAGTGGATCACCCAGGTGGGTGCAAGTCGGTACTTGTTGGACTGATGAATCTCTAGACCCGATACATGTGGGCGATCCGGAGGAGGGGCTAGCGGTGTGCGCTCCATTGCGGTGGTTTCTACTAATTTTATCATATATTTTGTTTGTGTGCTACTGCATTTCTGTATCTAATCGGTCTCTTTGTATATTTGTACTTTAACATGTAATTTTAATGTATGCGTGTGCGTGTGTGTCCATGTGTGTTGTGTGTATGTGTGTGTATATTCAAATGTTCGGTTTTCCATATTGTTGTACACCTGTAAATATGTGCTAATATGTAAAGTTCTAGGGTGCCCTTGGACCATATTTGTGCTATATAACTACATTTAAATAAATAAACAAACGTTTAATTAAATAATTATTTTAAAACACAGTACACATCTATAAAACAGACAATGCCAAATACAGAAGAGAATTCCAGGAAAACCTATGCCAACATCTCCACAAGCAATGGCCATGTTAACTCCACCCACAAAGAACTCCAGAATCTCACAGGTGGGAGCATGCAAAATACATGATTTTAACCAACATGAATGGAATATCACTTCATTGTTGCTTTTCTATTCATTAGGGTGCTATCTTAAAGTTTGTATTTGCTTATAAGCTTAATTGAGTGTGCCACGTTTTATAGTTCTGCTTTGAGGATTGATCACCGGGTCTCTGGAATCAGGCCTACGTACATTGTGGCAACAGATGTGTAATAGTGTATGAGATCCTACTTCAAATTGGACTGTGCTTCAAAGGTGGGGATGTGCAACACTTGAGCCGTGGTTGCCTTTTTCCATATATCTATCTTTTAATATGATCGTGATTCTTCCTCAGGGCTTGTGCTTACTGTCTTGTCTAGTGATCTTGTAGCCAGCAAGTTTGGCTGTAGCGATGTCCAATGCAGAGATTAGGTTTATCCATATCTTCATAAGGAAGAGCAGGTCTGGAACATGGCAGCGCTGTGGGTCCCATTTCTCTGTGGTATGTTTAATGAGCAAGCAGGTGCTGAGGAGCATGCATGCGAGTGTGGAGCGTTGTGTGGGTGGTGTTTGGTCTGTGTGAGCCTTAGCGAGTGGATAGTTTGTGTGAGATTGAGCAAGTGCGATGCTGGGTGCTATTGGTGCTGTTGGTGCAGGATCAGTGGATGTAGGGTTTCGGAGAGTGAGGTCACTTTCTGTGCAGATGAATGATAAGAAAACTTGTGGTGACATTTCATGTTCAGATGGGTGATGGGAAATAAAGTTCTCTTGCTTGGTGTCTTTTAAAAATGGTTTTGGCGGGAAACCAGAGATGCAACTTATGTGCAGATGGATGATGGGAAATCCAGTGATGTCACTTCCTGTGCAAATGGGTGCAGTTTAAGAATACAGTTTTCAGTTCCCTGAACCAGATGTGTAATAATATCCAGGGATCTCCACTGTTCCACCTGCACATGATTTGTATCCTCAATTAAAATCCAAGCAGTAACAGCCCATTTTCTTTAACCTTTATCAGAATCCCCCTCAAACCACCTCTTGCTCACCTTGTCTATTGGGTCTTACAAAGTTACATCTTTGGTCAGCGCTACAAAGACACTCCAGATAGACAGGTTGCACAGTGGAACTAGAACCACAGGCCAAGATTGGTTGGCAATATATGTAACATGAGTAGGACACTTTGGGTCTCAACATGCAACAGAAATGGAAATCGGAGTAATTTTCAAGGCAGTGGCTGCACACACACACACACACACACACACACACAAACACACACACGCATGCACACACACACATAGATGATAGAGACATAGTGCTTGATAATAATAATAATCATTGGATATTTACATACCACTTTTTCCAAAGCAATTTGCATAGACAATTTTAGATAAAAGTATTATTATATTATTATTTTATTATTGAGATAGGTATTTATGGTATCAACTTTAAAAGACTGAAAGACTGAGTTGACCTTGCCAGGGCTGGTACCTGCATCACACACAGATGTCGGCTTCAAGCACTCAACTTGCTGAACTATTGCGCCTGAAATGAGAGCTGTGTCCCTTACTGAAGATAGGAGGACCACTTTGCATGTGTTCTAGCATGCAATAGTAAGGGAACTCAGTAAGAAGTAAGGGAACTCAGTAAGAAGTAAGGGAACTCATTAAGAAGTAAGGGAACTCAGTAAGTAGTAAGGGAACTCAGGAAAGCTTTTGTTTACACACATGCATGTGATGGATATATTTTAAGAGAGGAAGGATATTATTGGAGCAAATACATGATACAACGTAACAGCAGGTCTCATTGGAGAGAGAGAGGGCGTAAGATCAAGTGTCAGTGGGACTAGATTTGTTCCATGGCCAACAATAGTGAAGTCACAAGTAGTGCTCAGTCTGCTGGTGAGATTCTATGTCGGGACTGGAGGCTTCGGATTATGCTTTCTCTTTCTTAGCTGTTTATTGAGAAACTTTCACAGCGGCCAATTAAAATGTAGCAATTAAGAAAACTAGATTTCCCAGCATTCTTCATATAACATCATTACTAATCCACCAATCAGGTCACGACTATGCTGATAAAGCCCCCAAGCTCTATCTTCATTCCTCTTTCTTTGCTGCTCCGCTACAAAGATAAGTACCAATTCCTTTAATGTTGCATATGCTAATAAGTGTTTTTCCTGTACCGCACTTGCAGCGCATGCAGTGGAAGCCCTCAGGGCTTACTGCTACTTGTCTTGCACCCAACGTGGGTGCTTTGGAGGCTAGAAGTGGAGCGATTGTAGCTCGGACGATTGCACTATTTTTAGCTTCCCAACTGCACGCTCCTTGCATGGCGTCATACCATGGTTCTATGGGATTGCGCGACCCACGCTGCCTCGCAAGTAGAGAGCGCCTCTAACCAGTGGTGTGGCTCACTGGTTAGAGGCGGCAGACCCGTGAGCAGAGGACGGCCCGGGACCAGGGTTCGAATCCCGACGCGGCAGGGTCGTGGACCAGGGTCAGTGGACCAGGGTCAGAGGGCTCGATAATTCTCGCCTCGGTGCCTACTCCAGTCAGGGACCACACTCGGCAACTCTGGGCATTAGCTTGCCTCATCTTCACAACGGCCCCCCAGACCGCCGGGGATGCTTGGTCGCACCTTAGAGATACCCATTAGGGACCATCTCTCAGGGTGAGCCAAGATGGGTTCCCCAGCGGTCGAAGCGCGGAGATACTCCTCCGGGAGTTGATTCTAGCGCTATATAAACCCACAATTAAATTAAATTAAATTAAGGTATTGCTGCAGGGCCTGACAAACGCTACCTAATGCTTGCGTCGGCAAGATACACTCCAATGCAGGCTTTGCCTGACAGGCATTAGTGCCACCTTTTGTGCCTCCTGCAGCCAGTTTTCTATCTTTCATTGAGCGGAGCTGCCCCCCCCCCCCTCAGCTGCTTGTGTCAGCAACTTGGCGGTCAACTGCCCTGTCCCTCACATCTGCCACAAGCATGGAAGGGCACCAGTTCTTTGCTGATGAGCAGGACTTTGATGTGACTGAGGATTAAGCCCTCTTTGAGGAAAATATGTTGGAGGCCTTAGGTGCCTCGGTGACACACACTTTCTTACTAGGGCGTTAGCGGCTTCTCTCCAACCCTTTACAAGCTGCTTACAGTGCTACACCCTCAACTTTATCCCTCCAGCTGGTCCCTCTCATGCAGTTAACAGTCCACCTTCCAAAGACTGCCCCACATCACCATCCATCATGACACTCATTTCGCTGTATTTTACCTCAGACCATGTATGTTCCTCTCAACCCTTTCCATCCAGAGGATGTGGCCCTCATACAATCCACCTCCCATGATTGTGACTTGGATCCTCCCTCTTCACTTCCCTCTGACACCCATGACTCTACTTCCCCCCTCCAAAATGCTCTGAACCCCAACAAGATGGTGCCCGTCGCTCTACCTCCTCCCACCCTGCCCCTCCTCCTTCAACTTCCCTGGACTTTGACACGGACACCATCATCCACCCTTGTTCTTCATCCTGGGAGCCTCTCCCATTAGTCGCTGACTACATCCATGGCCATATCGGTAAAGGGTATGACAAGGAGGTCCACAATAGGCAACGTTCAGAATGCCCTCACCCTGACATTATGGACACAGTTACAGAGACCCCAGAGCAACACCCCAATATAGTGATGTTGCTGAAGAGACTATCTAAAGATCCCAATAAGGGGATGGATAGGTCTTGGGCGATCTGTCAGGAAACTACAACAGCTCCTCAGGAACTCTAGGTAAGCCTAATTTCTCCTTCCTCTGTCCAGCTGGAGGGCAGGACACAGCTCTTCCTCCACAACTGGGAGTCCATTACACAAGACCCATTGGTTCTGGACACTGTCCCTGAGTTCAAGATAGAATTTTTGGGGATGCCCCACCAACCCTTCCTCCCTCGTCCCCTCCTTTTTTTCCTACGAAATCAAACTTTTATGTGACACGAGCTAGCCCAATTACTCCAGAGAGGGGCAATGACTCTCTGTCACCCTGACTCATCAAGGTTTTGCAGCAACATCTTCGTGGCTCCCAAGAAAGGGAAAGGATCTCGTCTAGTTGCCAACCTGAAAGAGTTCGACTCCTGGACTTCATATTGTCACTTCAAAATGGAGGGGGATTCATCTCCTGAAAGATCTCCTTCGGGAGGAGGATTAGATGGTCCACCTCAACCTGAAGGATGCACATCTCTCCATTCCCACTTTTCCCACTCATTGCAAATTCCTTCAGTTCCAATGGGAGGGTCAATGGTTCCATTTCAAGGTCCTTCCTTTTGGTCTGTCCTCCGCTCCGTGGTGTTTCTCCAAAGTGGTGGGGCCTGTTTTAGAACTTGGCGTCAGAGGAGTCTGGCTTATCATTTAGCTAGACAGCATCCTTTTGATGGCGCAAGACAAACAGATGTTGTTGAGCCATCTTTCTTGGACCATCCAGTTGCTCCGGGATATAGGTTTTCTGGTCAGTCAGAAAAAGTCCATCCTGTGCCTCTCCCAATGTATAGAATTTCTTGGATTCCAAATAGACTCAGTACTGGCCATAGTTGTGCTGCTGCAACCAAAATTAAAACTGGTCCAGAAAGAAATTCAGGTCGCTCTTTCCAAGGACAGAGTCTCATTGAGGGTCCAGGCCAGGATCATAGGCCTTCTGGCTTCATCGAAACAAGCAATATTCCCAGCCCCCCTACACTATTGAGGCCTCCAGTGGCTCAAGATTCGCCATTTACAATGTGGTCTCTCTTATTCAGAGCCAATTGCTCTCAGGTCGGGCACCAGAGCAGAACTGATTTGATGGCTCGAACATGTGACAGCCTGGATTGGCAGAGCCAATTTCGTCTCCCGACCTGATGTGGCCATCAAATCCAATGCCAGCCACTGGGGCTGGGGAGTCAGATGCTGACGTATTTTCACTGGTGGACGTTGGAAACTGGAAGAGTCCCATCTACACATAAATTGCCTGGAACTGTTAGTGGGCTCCTTTGTCATCAAGACGCTAGTGCCACACACCTCCAGTTGTTACGTACTACTGAGGATGAACAACATCTCTGCAGTTCAGTACATCAGCAGACTGGGCGCGACCAAATCCCAGTGCAGACTGCCAATTAATTTTGTCACTTTTGCCTTCATCACAGTCATTGCAGAGTATCTACCAGGGTGCGAAAACACGGTTTTGAGCGGACTGGAACTCTCAACATCTTCAGGATTCCAATGAGTGGACGCTTCATCCTTCCATCTTCCTACTTCTCTAGAGACAATGTAGTCCGCGCAATAGGGATCTATTTGCCTCTCACCTATCCAATCAACTGCTGATGTTCTTTTCCTGGTGTACGGACCCGATGGCCACCGTCAAGGACCCCTTTCTCCAGGACTGGCACAGTCCTCTACACTATGCCTTCTCTCCTTTCCTCTTGATGCAGAGTGTGTCAGCTCAGACTCACCTCCATCAGGCTGAACTCTTCCTCATCACTCTATTATGGAGATCCCAACGTGGTTCCCTGTTTTCATGGAGATGTCCTGTGATTGTCCATCTCAGATCACTCACTTCCCAGACATTCTTCTGGACCCTTCAGGGTGTCAGCACCCCTTAATGACACAAGGACGTCTACAGCTCATGGTCTGGTGCATTTTAGGGACACTTGGCTCTTACCTGGCCTTTCAGAAGAAGCTGAAGTCTTCCTTCTCTGCTCATGGTCAAATGCCCACCACAAACGTTACACCTCTGCTTGGCAATGTTGACGGGGTTGGTGCAATGAATGGGGTTTGGATCCCCTCTGGGCCCCCACTATCTTTATAATCAATATTTGGGTGGATTGGCGTCTTCTGGATTAGCTTATTCCTCCATTAATAGCTGTTCTGTTATTTCCGCAGGACATACCTTGGCAAATAACAGATCCCGAGGAGACCATCCTTTAGTGAGCAGAGGCATGCAAGGCATTCCTTTAAGCAATCCTCTACAACCCAAATACTCATTTTTGTGGGATGTCAATATTGTTCTGTCCTTCCTACAGAAGTGGCCAGCTAATTTTGATCTTTCCAGGAAACAACTCTCTGCGAAACTCACCATGTTGTTTTGTTTGGCTTCTTGCAGAAGAGTATATGACGTGAAGGCACTGGATTTAACAGGTGGAGTGTTTACTCCCAATGGGGTTTCTTTCACCTTTTCTAGAAGGGTGAAGACCAGTTCTAAAAAGATCTTATACCAGAAATTGCTGAAAAAAACCAAATTGTGTATTGTACAATATTTAAAAGAGTACGAAGATCGTACTAGGGAATTTTGACTATCCATAGGTGATCAGTTACTGATTTCCTTTCTAAACCCTTTCACTGCAGTCTCATCGGCCACCTTAGCGAGATGGGTGAAATGGCTTTTTGGGGGAGGTGGGTGTTGACATTTCAAAATTCAGTGCTCATTCAGTCAGAGGTGATATAGTCTCAAAATCTTTTTTCCTGAGTTCTCAGTTACAGGGCATTATGAGAGCAGCAGATTGGTCCTCAGAGTCTACCTTTAAAACGTTATACTGTAAACCTATTTCAGATGTTGCCTCAGTGTATTAGATCAGCTTTAAACAAGCATAATCGAAGCCTCCAGTCCTGACATAGTATGAAAGATTTTTTAGCTAACGCGTCTTGAATTTCAATTCTGCTAAGGACTCGGAGGCGAGGTTTATCCCACCCAGAGCAGTATACAGACGAAGTATGATGAATTCAGATAATGTCTGACCTACCCACTATTGATCACTGATATTGTTGCAGTTGTTCATTCATTTACAAAGCTGTATTTAAGTGTTAACTGTCACAACTATTTGTTATAGGTCAGCAACTACAAATATTTTCTTTTGCAGGCTCTGAGCAGTAAGCTGTTTGATCAAGCTCCAGCAGGTTGACCCTGGGTACCAGTTACAGTTCGAGATATTCCGGCAAAATTATCGGCTTTTGTTCGTCAGCTGAAGGGACAGTTGTGTTCTTACAGTTTCTGAAGATACAACACTGCAAGGTGATGACCTGTTCACTGTCGCTGGCGCCGAAAGATGAATGAAGACGGCACTTGGGGACTTTATCGGCATAGTTGTGGCCTGATTGGTGGATTAGTGATGACATCATATAAAGAATGTTGGGAAATGTTGTTTTCTTAATTGTTGCATTTTAATTGGCTGCTGTTAAAGTGTCTTAATAAACAGAGAAGAAAGAGAAAGCATAATTGGAAGCCTCCGAGTCCTTAATAGAATTGAAAATTCGAGTTGCGTTAGCCAGAAACATTTTCTGTGTCCTAACTCCTTGTACTGGCATCCACTTCTGTATGTCTGAGTAAAGGATGCAGGGATGTTTCAGCCTCTCCTGTGCAGGATAAGTCACCTAGTAGCATCACCACTATCACACCCTTGTCATGTACAGCAAGATATCTTCTTGCTACTCATGGTGTTCCTTGGGCCACTGAATCTCATTGTCATCCACCATGCCTCCAGAGCTTGCAGGTTTTCTGTAGGCCTGGGCGGTAAATTCTGTTCCGCTCCCGGAATTTGGGTAATTTGGGTAATTTCACCTTCCGCTGAGAACGCGAAATTGCCCAAAATTCTTTGTTCCGTGAATTTGTGAATTTTTTTCCCTCTACGCGTTCTCAAATGCGTGTTCGCGAGATATTTTACCCCCGAGCATGGAAATAGCGATTGCGAACAGTAAAAAAGCATCCCGAGCAAGCAATTCCACGCGTTTGCAAAAAGTTTGCGTGTTCGAGGAGATTTTTTACCGTTTCGCGAAGATTTGCGTAACGCGATTACGCAAATTCCGCCCGCCCTTAGTTTTCTGGGCCTTTTCTGTTGTGGCTACGCTCACCCTGAGTGAGAGGGACCCGGTTGGGCTTGCGGTGGTGTTGCAGGTGTAGTCTCACAGCTGCTCCTTGCTTGAGTAGTGGTCGTGTGACAGTGGGTTTCTTGGTCGTGCATGAGTGGGAGTATATATTGTGCCATTTTAATGCACAGGATTCTTTTGACACCCGATGGCCCATTCAGTTGTGCTTCCTGTCTGGATGTGGGCCCCGTTGCGCTTGTACCTCCACTGGTCTCTGTTGGGTTTAGGTAGGGTAATGTGAGTCATGTTTTGGTGGCTTCAGCATCCACCTGAAGGGAACCATGGGTGGTTGGATTGTGGTTGGAAGTCATGTGTGGTGTTTAACTAAGTGGCTGACAGAGGTTTCATAACCTGGACTGGACATTCTTGCTCGAAATGCACCGGATGACTGCATCATGCCATGAACAAGGGATGTATTTTGCATATGTGGTGTTGAGTGGGTTAGCAGTATATACCAAATGAACACACAATCTAGTTTTGTGTTTTTATTTTTTGGCTCACAGTGTGTGCTAACACTCTGACATAGTGTAACAGCCGCCCCACTGCATTATGGTAGATGCAGTTCACTTTTTGGAGTCTGACATTACTGTCCCACTGGAATGCTCTTGAATTGTTGAGGCACCCCATGCTCTCTTTGATGTTTCAACGCAGTAACGTATTCACAGCATCTAAAAACCCAAATATGGAAATAATATTTTCACCTGAGGTCTGGCCAGAGCCATGAAACACGTGTTAGGAGTCTTTCACGCCTGCAGAAGTAAGTGAATTGCAACTAAAGTGAACAACATCTACACGACTGGCAGCATGACCACTCACTGGGAGCTTTTTCCTTTCTGTGTTTTCTTTTAATAACTTCTCTATTTTCATTCTCCTCTTTCTGTGTTTTCTATTTTTGTTTTGAGTGATTGGCTGCATTTGAGTGTTCAAGATCTTTCATGTGGTTTAGATTTTACATTTGTCTTTGTCAACATTTTAATAAGTTGGTTCCTCCCATTCTTGTTTTCTTGGTTGCACTGTTAACTTTCTGTAGTGACACAGATGCTTTGGTAATTGTGGGACTTGATTTACCATTAGTTTTGTCGAAAATTGTGAACACACTCATTCGTAGCCTGCCTTTATCCAGCACGGCGACTCCATCTGTGAGATCTTTTTAACCAGTGTGGCTGGGCCTAATGAATCCTGGAAACATGGAGTAAACAGACAAGCTAAGTTGAGCAAGATCACACCGTGTGCTGACTGGGTATCAGACAGAAGGCTGCTATGGGCCCTACGTGCCTCCTGTCGTATAGTATGATACTGAAAAACAGCAATAATTGGGTAGAGTGGACCCCTGGGATCACTGGACCCCGGTGCCACTGCACCTGCTGCACCAAAGTACTTACGGCCCTGGAAACTGAACATCTCCAACTTCCAACTTCTCGACTTTGCATCCCAAGCACCAAGGAGGGGGTTGGTCTGTCCTGTGTCAAACTAAAGATTGGATTCATCGTCCCCGTTTCCCTCTGATAGTGTCTTCTGTGTTTCTACGGAATGCAAGAACAGCTCATTTCGAGAGTCCAACAAAACCAAATCGTGTGCCTTGAATCGCTTCTTCGTGCCTTCGCGACGCTCGGCGCATCCCAGAATAGCGTGTGCTCTTCGGCGCTCTGGGTGAGGTCGTGGTACCCTGTCTTGTTGCATTACATGTTTACTCATCTGAGAGGAGCATTTCGTTCCCGCCACCTGCCTCCCCGCGCGCACCCCGCTGCGAGGAGCCGGCAGCGGCGCTATTCACAAATTACAAGGTGTGCACGCAGAATCAAGGCCCAGGGCTTCCCTCTGATGAGCACTGAAAGCAGAAATTGGATTTGGGAAATATTTAGCCATCACCCCATGCCCCCAGTCACCCGTTCATTTGAGCATTCATAAAGCGCCTTTGTCCGAGGCGCTGCACGCGCGGAGAGAGATATCATTTAAATCAGGAAATAGAGGCTTGTGGGAGTGTTGTAATCACAGACAAAACCTGCCTTTCGAACAAGAAAGGGTGGCACGAGACACTGGGGGAAGAACAAGAGGGTTACAGCAAACAAATGATAGACGGAATGCTGACAATGCACACATTCTCCCCCAGCTATCCTGGCTGATGAGGGCTGAAAGCCCGAAACCGGTCCTCGGATGCTTGTTTTCAGTCCAGGGAGGACCTGGCCTGGCAGTTCGGGCTGGACTGTTCCCATGAGGCTCAGGGTCAAGGCTGATTTGCATATGGCCATGTCTGAACTGGGGTGGTGAGCAAAAAACGATGGATTTAGGCCCAGATCTTTGTACTGGGGTGAATGTATGACATTGTTCTGCATTCTGTCCATCAATTGTTCTTTTTGAAAGAAGAAGAGGGGCCAGGTACGCAGAAGTGCTAGCAGAGAGGATTTACAGATGGTTCTAAGAGGCAGGAGAAAACAAAACAATTGTTTGGCAACGTCAAAAGGGACTAAGCCCTCAAAAGAGTAGGGTAATGGTCGGAATAACGGAGGGCCGGAGGAGGCCTCCTCAAGATGATAGAGGAATTATGAGGAAAAAACAGATGATTGCAAGGGAAGGGCAAAACAAACTGATGGTCACATTGGTAGGTTTGTGAGTTTGGAGCCACCGCTGGCCCCAGATGTGTGTAAGTAAAATCAGTGGCATGCCTTCTCTATTATGATGCTGTGACCTACAGAGATGGTGGTTGTGATGTTTTCCACATAAAAATAAATACTTCAAGTCACGGTGATAAAGTTGGCACGTAGGGTTTATTGCACCTCAGCCACGAACATCATACAGGCAACTGCCATAGATAGAATCTCACTCATTCTAAGCAGTGAACATTCTCATCATAACATTCTGCATGACTAATAAGTGCATAAAACTGAAAGAAAGACCTTAACACCTTGAACGCTATGGGGATTTTTCTCCTGTGCTGGAACTTTACAAACACCATTATTCATGACGAGCTGGGCTCGTCATCAGCGTAGCAGGAGGCTACTGCATGACGAGCCCAGCTCGTCATGAGCGTGGAAGGGGTTAATGTCACACATCTTCCTCTGTACAACAAAAATAACAAAACAAAGTATAAACAGCATAATCGTATACAGAGAATGATGAACAAAAGAAAATTATATAACTGAATGAACAAAGAAAATCCAAACAAATTATATATAGTCTTTCATATACACCGGAGGTCTTCGAACTCTTTGACTTCTTCCCCGGATCACATTTGGAGTGTGAGAAACACCAGTGGAAGAAGGAACAGCATTATATAACTTCTCTTTGGTGGTCACATTATCATGAGTACAAGTTTCATCACCTTTGACCACAACAACACGACTTTTGTTCCAAATTCTCCCGTCACTAGTTTTAATAGCATTTAAAAAAACCTTAATCACAGGTCTAACATTAGTATATTTTGACCATGGTCTGGTCCCAACAGGAGCTTAACCAGATCACCTACTTTCAAATCAAGATATTGAGCATTTTTCTTTTTATCAAAATATAACTTTCTTTCAGCTTGTTTGGCAAGCTCTCTGTTTCTCCAGTCTCCTATCCTGTTGTCTACAACACCCTTGTTTAACTTCATCCAACCAGGGCACATTAAGGTGTTGGGAATTCTCCCCTTGAAAAGTTCAAATGGAGACTTACCAGTAGTTAAATGAGGAGCAAAGCGATAGCCAATAATCCTATCTTTCCAACACAACCCATTAACTCTAGCAAGTTGTATACTTTCTTTTAATGTTTTATTAACTCTTTCAATGGCACCATTAGTTTCAGGATGATATATGGAAGATCTTTTGTGAACAATACCTCTGTTAGCCAAAAACCATTTAAAATAATTAGAACAGAATTGAGGACCATTATCAGAAAGAATACTGTTCGGAAAACTCTCTCTTTTGAAAACGTCATCTAAAAATGTAATGACACTATCAGTAGAAATCTCTCTGACAGTACCCACCTCAATCCACCTTGAATACAAATCAAGAACCACCATGAGATATGGAGTATCAATGACACCATGTAACGGACCTGCAATATCAATTGCAATTTCATCCCAAGCATGAATAGGGAGCTTCCTACACACCATGGGAGATTGTCTAGTTTTAAGAATTTTGTCACTAGCATTACACTCCACACACTCACAAACCATTCTCTCAATATCCAGATCCATTGCGGGCCACCAAAACTGTTGTCTCAACAATTCTTTAGTTTTAACAATGCCTAGATGACCACAATGCGCAAAATCAAGTAATCTTTTCCTTACTCCCTCTGGTGGAACTAATGTGGTACCTCTGGCCAGTAGACCATCCAGCAAAGAAAGCTCATCACCAATAAGAGACCAGGGTTTGTCTAATCTAATTTTATCTTTTAACATCTGCATAACTTTTTTTACCTCACTATCTTTTTCTATTTCTTCCTTCCAGTCAGTTTCAGTAACAGCCCCATGTGTGATTTCACAGACATTAATCACTTCATCATCTAAAAACTCATCATCGCCAGAGTATTCATCAACACTAACTAATCTAGACAAACAATCAGCTGATTTGTTAACCACTCATGGAATGTAATCTACTTCAAAACTAAACTCTTGTAGAGCAATAATCCACTTTCCTATTCTTGAAGAGATAACATCAAGTCCCTTTTTCAAAAAAACCTCTCTCAAAGGTTTTTGGTCAGACACAACCTTGACATTAATACCCCAAATCAAATTCTTAAACTTTCTTAAAGCCCAGAAAATCGCCATGGATTCCTTTTCAATGACGGAATAATTGCGTTCTGAACCCCTCAGGCATCTAGATGCACATGCAATCCAGCAATCTTTCCCTTGTTTCTTTTGAATGAGAATGGCACCAAGACCCTTTTCACTTGCATCAGTCATTATGGAAGTGGGATCACAAGGATCAAACGCCTGAAGAGAAGAAACATTGTCGAGTTCACCTTTTAGAGACCTAAATTCTTCTTCACACTCAACTGTCCATTGATATACGCAATTTTTTACAGTAAGTTTCCTTAAATGAAAAGTCTTCTTCGCATAATCTGGAATGAATTTACTATAAAATTCTACCATACCAAGAAACGAAAGTAACTCATTCTTGTTAAGAGGTACAGCTATGTTGACTATAGTGTCCACAAGTTCTTTCTTGGCAAACACACCTTGACCAGTAATCCTATGCCCAAGATAGTTAACCTTTTCAACCCCAAATTTACATTTTTCCTTTTTTAGAGTCAAGCCTGATTCACGCAATCTTTCCAACACTGCTTTAACTCTTATCATGTGTTCTTCCTCAGTATTTCCAAAAATAAGTAAATCATCTTGATAGCATTTCACACCATGCAAACCTTTGAGAACTCTTAACATGATACGTTGAAAAACAGATGCAGCCAATATAAGGCCAAAAGGCATCCTGCAAACCTTGTATATTCCCATTGGTGTGATAAAAGCAGGCAACTCCTGAGAACAATCTTCCAGTACAACTTGATGATAGGCTGACGCCAAGTCAAGAGTTGTAAACAACTTAGTGCCACCCAAAGTACTAATCATTTCATCGATATTGGGCAATGGAAATTTGTCAACAATTACCTCTTTATTTAAGGCACGAAGATCAATGCATAAGCGTATATCGCCATTGGCTTTTTTAGCCACGACAATGGGGGCCAACCATTCCGTACCTTCAACTGGTACTAAAACACCCAAATCGATTAACTGATCTATCTGCTTTTGAACACATTCCTGTTCATTTATAGGAATCCTCCTGACTTTGGCTGCTTTGACTTTGGCTGCTACTGGAATAGCATTATGTTTCCTCACACACCACCAGCTGATCCGCACCACCAAAAGGACAACATTCAAAGAACGACTGGACAACAACACCCACAACAGCAAGGAACTCTTCAGCATCGTCATAGAGCTCTCCAACCCCAGCGCCGGAAACAATGACATCACTCCCTCGCAAGCCCTATGGGACTCACTCGCCTCCTTCTTCCACCGCAAGATCGCCGACATACACAACAGCTTCGGTGCACCGCCCACGCACCCAACCACCGAACCACCGCCCCCCACCTCCACCCTACGCAACTGGACCCCGGTCAGCACTGAAGACACCACCCGCACGATGAACACCATCCACTCCGGATCCCCTGCCGACCCCTGCCCCCACCACGTCTTCAACAAGGCCGACTCCATCATCGCACCCCATCTCCGAGGCATCATCAACATCTCCTTCGCCACCGCCACCTTCCCAGGGAGCTGGAAGCATGCCGAGCTCAGCGCCCTCCTGAAGAAACCGACAGCGGACCCCACCGACCTCAAGAACTTTCGCCCCATCTCGCTCCCCCCTTTTCCGGCCAAAGTCATCGAGAAGACCGTCAACAAACAGCTCGCCGCCTTCCTCGAGATGAACGGATCCCTCGACCCCTCACAGTCCGGTTTCCGAGCCAACCACAGCACCGAGACCACCCCCATCGCAGCCACCGACGACATCAGATCCCTGCTTGACAACGGGGAAACAGCTTCCCTCATCCTCCTGGACCTCTCTGCGGCGTTCGACACGGTCTGCCACCGCACCCCAATACAGCGCCTCAGCAACATCGGAATCCAAGAGAAGGCACTGGAGTGGATCATCTCGTTCCTCGTCGGAAGAACCCAGAGAGTCCGCCTCCCCCCGTTCAAATCCGCGGCCACCGAAGTCATCTGCGGCGTACCACAAGGATCCTCTCTCAGCCCCACCCTCTTCAACGTCTACATGAGCTCCCTCGCAGCCATCGCACGCCAACACAACCTGAACATTATCTCCTACGCCGACGACACCCAGCTGATCCTCTTACTCACCAAAGACCCCGCCACCGCCAGAGCCAACCTCCAGGAAGGAATGAAAGACGTCGCAGAGTGGATGAAGACCAGGTGCCTGAAACTGAACTCAGACAAGACGGAAGTCCTCATCCAGGGATCATCCCCCTGCGCCTGGGACGACTCCTGGTGGCCCCCTGCCCTGGGCTCCACCCCCAAGCCAACGGACCATGTACGAAACCTGGGCTTCATCCTGGACTCCTCCCTCTCGATGACCAGACAAATCAACGCCGTCTTGTCATCCTGTTTCAACACCCTGCGCATGCTCCGTAAGATCTTCCGATGGATCCCCACGGAAACCAGGAAGACGGTCACCCAGGCACTCGTCACCAGCCGAACCACTGCCAAACTGCAGAAAAGACTCCAGCGCATACAGAACGCCTCCGCACGACTCATCCTGGACATCCCCCGCCACAACCACATCTCTGACCACCTGAGAGACCTGCACTGGCTCCCCGTCAGCAAGAGGATCACGTTCAGACTCCTCACCCACGCACACAAGGCTCTCCACGACCTGGGCCCCAAGTACCTCAACAACCGCCTCACCTTCTATACGCCCACCCTTCAGCTGCGATCGTCCAGCATCGCCCTCGCCACCGTACCACGAATTCGCAGCGCCACTGCCGGAGGAAGATCCTTCTCCTTCCTGGCAGCCAAGACATGGAACTCCCTCCCCATCCATCTACGGCTGACCCAGGACCACCTCTCCTTCAGGAAGCAACTCAAGACCTGGCTTTTCAAGCCCCCCCCTTCCCACCCCCCCCAGCGCCTTGAGACCTTCCGGGTGAGTAGCGCGCTATATAAATTTGCCTGATTGATTGATTGATTGAGTGATTGATTGAATTTGATCTGATGTATATAGCCCTTAAGACAACCCGGATTGTCACTAAAGACATCCTTATATTGTTCACCTAGAATTACACCCAAATCATTAACCTCTTGAACTTCCACTTGGGGATTAGCATTCGTATTTAGTCTCACACCAAGCAAACGTTGATGAGCCCACCCAAGAAGAGCATCACCATTCTTGGCTACATAAATTTTACCTGTAATGATCTTTCCATCAAGTTTAATAGTAGCAGTGAAACATCCTAACATGTTAATAGGGATACCACCATAACCCAAAGGAGATACTTCACATTTTCCAAGTATTACTTTATCAGATAAATGTCGTTCAAACATATCTTCTCCCATCATGATTAAGTGTGAACAAGAATCAAATTTAAAGTTTAAAGAAACACCTTCTATATCTATCAAGTGTGAAGGATGTTGAACCTTTCCTTCACTGATTTGGAAAGTAACAATTTTTACTTCAGGCTGTTTTTTATAAATGTCTGCTTCTGTTTAAGTTATCTTACTTTTGCAAAATTTGGCAAAATGTCCCTTACGTCCACAGGTGTTACAATGAAATCGTAAAGCAGGACAAGAAGGGGAATTTGCAAAGTGACCAAGATGACCGCATCTGAAACAGGTAATCTTACCTCCACCTGATAAACTCTTTATATTTCCAGATGCAATATTAAATCTCCCATTTTCTGTAATACCTTTCTTTTCTATTTGACAAATGACTTCTTCAGTTTTAGTTTCAACAACTACTTCCTTTTTCTTATCAGAACTAAGTTCATCTACACATTTCATCATATGTTCTACCTGTTTTGCAATTGTGATAACTTCATCTAAAGGAGGTTCATCTTTCAACCAAAGTTCTTTTCTTATATTGTCATGTGCACATTTTAAAACAAATTGGTCTCTGATTCTTTCTTCTAAAGCAGGACCAAACTTGCATGAAGATGCTAGTTTTCTCAACGCAGAAAGAAAATCTTCGAAAGACTCATCCTTTTTTGCTCTCTTAGACCAAAATAATACCTTTCCATAATGGTACTAATACGTGGAAGATAATGTCGATCCAATTGAAGAATACATATCTCATATTCATTGAGATTCCTTGAATCAACTACACTTAGTTCCGGAAGATGCTCCAAAACTTCCTGACCTTCACCTCCAAGACAATGCAAGAGCAAAGAGTGTTTTCGTTCAGCACTCAGATTAGTACCACAAACTCTAGCATAATTTACAAATATTTTCTTCCATTTTTGCCATTTTACATTAGGTTCTCCTGGACTTGTTAAAAAAAATGGAGGTTGTGTTACATTTTGCATTTTTACTAATACCACTTATATTGTATCTTAACAATATTACATACATTGTATTCTAACCTCCAAAGCTCAACAAGTTAATATTTGCTAACTAATCTCTCTCTTATTTCAGATGTGCCAGTCATCGACTTTCTGCTGGCAAGAAAACAGATAACGAATAGATGTGCCAGTCATCGACTTTGAATAGTTGAACAAATAAAACAAAGAAGGCAAAAAAAATGAATAAAGAATAAAATAAATTAATTAATAATTAAGTCTGCTACTCATCCGTAATTTCCTAAAATAACACTTGCAGTATTCTTATCAAATGCATCAAAACTGCAGGGTGTAGCGTTGACAAGTCACTTTTCCTTTAAATAAAAGCTGTATTCCACAAATATTCCAAGTCGGAGTGGTTTATTTTTCTAACAGTCTGAGCGTGAGAAAAAAAAAATGTGTTTAACATCCGTGCGAGTCTCACACTGAAGTTTACTTCGAACGCACAGCTGACCTGCAATGCGTCACAATCCAGGGCGCTTGAAATGCACAGCTGACACACAGAACAATCAGAGGAACCACTGTGTCACCGCGCTGCGTGCTTGAAACGCACAAATGAAGCGCAAGGCTGACTGACGCATACACAAAAACAGAGCAGTTAGCCTAACTGCATATTGTGCCTGAGACGCACAGATGAAACGCAAGGACGCTCTACAATGGCCACTCCACAACGGTCAACTGTGTTCAAACGAACACAAAGCGCGCCAGCAATTCCTCCCTCCGTACACCTCACCGTGAGTTTCCTTTGTTATACTCGCCAGAGTCGCGTTTACTGCCGCTGGAGAAATGATAATTTCTCTTGGATATACACAAACAGCCGCTGGGGAGAAATACTTATCTTCGGAATATACCCGCTCAGATTCCACAATAAAGTTCAGTGTTGAGGTGAAGTCTTCCGATCGTCGCCATAATAATGTGGTGTTTTCCACATATAAATAAATACTTCAAGTCACGGTGATAAAGTTGGCACGTAGGGTTTATTGCACCTCAGCCACGAACATCATACAGGCAACTGCCACAGACAGAATCTCACTCATTCTAAGCAGTGAACACTCTCATCATAACATTCTGCATGAGTAATAAGTGCATACAACTGAAAGAAAGACCTTAATGTCACAGTGGTCTGGTACCTTGACCTCTCAGTAGTAAAAGGTCATGCCCTATGAACCTCCATGCCTACAATCTGGGCAGCCTGCTCAAATCATCTGCGGCCACACTACTCCTAACCTCAACAGCGTGTGGGTAGTAGGCTGGAAGCTCTCCACCCAAGCCCCGTCCTTTTGGAATTGGCCGCCTTTGAACCTTCCTATGTCTCCATCTCTCTTTATCTTTGCAGCATTCTTGAACAACTGGCTGTTTTCTGGGGCGTTGTAACTTAGTTCAACCATTATGTTCTTCACGCTAGTGCCTGGAAACCTTTGCAAGTGAATGAGTGTTCAATAAAAAATTCAAAATGACCTTAAGGTATCCAAAGCCGAGCTATCTCCCTTAAATATTTGAGTGTTACCAGTGCTTGCTCTCTTCACATGACCTTCAGGCTGTAGAGGTTACTTCACACCTCAACCGTACCAACGTGAGAGGTTGGAATCTCTTTCTGGGTCTCAATTTCTAACACCCATCGAAGGAAGTCAGAAACACTGGAAGGTGGATTCTCTGCGAGCAGGATGACAGCGTCTGATCAGTGCGTCAGGTGGGGACTCAAATTCCTTCCGTACTTGCCATGGCGAGCCGTATCAGGCTGTGTAGCCGAGCCGTGGTTTGCCAGGGTAAGTGAAGGTATATTTATACCTGGAAAGTGCTTAGGAATGCTAGCATTAACTTAAAGTCGGGCAGAGGAAGTCGTCATGAATGAACCCTTAGGGTATAGCGGTTCATGCATAATAAATGAGTTCTTGGAGAAATCAATAATCCAAGCAGGGAAAGTCCCAATGGCTTAAGAGTCTGGTTTCTAAGAACTCGTTGTGACGTGGGATGAACGGATGTAGGTGACCATGCCTGTATTTGGTTAGCATGGCTAATGCCTAAGTAAGGGCAATGAGAGTTGTGCCTATATAAGGGCATAATTCGGGAAACATATGTACGGATATCTAAATCGAAACACAACAGCAGTTCCTCTACATGTCAGCAATTGGTTTGGCTTTTGAGATTAAAGTTTAATTTCTTCAGGATTGATGGGATAAGTCAAATGTTCGGAAGACTCCTTTGCGGCCAGGTGCATCACCTACCTGATAATGCTTTGAGGAAGAGGAATGTCTTGACTGTTTAGGGCAGATTCATACCTTGATTAGAGGTGGCTTATAGCATTACAAGGATGTTATTGAGGTTTACAATTGAAAATGCCTTAAAGCTGGTTCACATTATGGTGTATTATGGAGGGGCGGAAGGATAGATTGTGGTGTACAGAGTTGTCAATATAAAGTCTGATTTTGCTGATTTACTCTATGAAATAAGATTACATTTGTGTTGTTTTTATAGTGGAGTGAAAAATTACTGGGAAGAGGGTTGATATGGTGTCATGCCACATTGAAGAACACTACTTTTGCTGGATGCATCTATGAAGGTTGATGTGCAGTATTTTGATTTACTGTGGTGATAAGATGTTTGTGAGGGGCGAAGCTGAGCTTTGTAGGCATTAGTTGTGGTAAATCATTTTGTAACATGGTCTTCCACCATTTCCTCTGTGATTTGTAAGTGGATCATTTTAGTCAGTGAGTTATTGTGAGAACCCCTAATGTGGCGGTCTTTGGCTTGATGTAGCCACACATTGTTTTCAATGTCATGTTTATAAAGTTGATGACTGTTTTGATGGTATTTGTGGAATTGATTGTGTGTGTGGGTCGATGATTTGATGGTGAACGTTCTAGGATTTCTTAAATCATTTATAAGGTTTTATATAGCGCGGACTAGACCCGATGAGGGTATCAGAGTACTTTACATAAGTTACATCAAAAGTAAAGTTGAGCGCTAGTCACGTATAAATGAGTATCTATGATGAGATCATGTAAGTTGTAAGTTCTCGTTGAAGGTCGGGATTGTGTTAGCCATTCTTGTTTAGAGATCATCATGTATCTTGGTAGATGAGCAACTTCTGGTTGGTATCAACTTGCCTCAGGGCTGGGATCACGAGAGAGTTTTAATCATTAGAAGTAGTTTGACTTCTTTTTTGAAGGAATTGGTGGAGGGGTTCATTCTGATTGCTTGGGGCAGGGTGCTCCATATCCTCGGTGCTAGGCCAGAGAAGGTGGTGTGTAGGTTTTCTTTTTCTTACATTGTAGTGGTTTCAATAGCAGGGTGTTGGTGCTTCTCAGAGTTCTGCTATTGCCTGATAATTCGAGTTTATGGGCGAGATACTTTGGTGTATTGAGGTGCAGGGCTTTGTGCGTGATGCACACAATTTTTTGCTGTGCTCTTGCCTCATAAGGGAGCCAATTTAGTTCCTTTAGATCTGGGGCGATGTGGTGTTCTTTCTGGAGCCAGTGCCAAGTCTTGCAGCTGCATTAAGTGAGGCTCTTAGAGGAGCCAGACTGGATCTTGGCAGGCCACATAAGATTGTATTCCCATAGTCTATTCTGGGTAGAATTAATGATTGAACAGCTGTTTTTAAGTTGTTGTCGTTGAGGAAGGGTTTTAGTTTTCTGAGAATGCTCATATGAAAGTTGGCTCCTCTGGTGGCTGTGCTGATGTGTTCCCTCATGTTGAGATTCTTATCCAGCATTATTCCCAGTGTTCTTGTGGAATCAATATTGTGAGGTTTGCATTTGAAGGCTGTTAGGTGTTTCATCCAGTTTACTATGTCACCTTGTCCTTGTGGTGGGGAGATCAGGAGAAATTCAGTTTTAAGCGCATTGAGTTTGAGGTGGTTTTTTGTTAGCCAGATGTGGGTTTTTTGTAATGTTGTGTTAAATAGGCGGATGTCACCTGGCGATTATATTTTTAGGTATAGTTGGGTATCATCCGCGTTCATGTGGTAGTGGATATTGGAGAGTTTCAGAATTTCGGTTAAGGGTTCCATGAATAGATTGAAGAGTGTCGGAGATAGGGTGGAACCTTGCGGTACTCCCGGGGTGACCGGTGTCTGTGTTCGAGGATAGCGATTGGTTAATCTTGATTCTTTGTGTTCAGTTGTCTAAGAAGGAGGTGAACCACTGCAGGACAACTCCTGGTAAACCAATTCTGTGTTCAAGTAGGTCTAGGAGACTGAAATGTTTGACCGTATTGAAGGCTGATGATAGGTCTAGGAGGATTAGGAGGCAGGATTCGTTTTGATCTAGTATTCTGAGAGCGTCATCGATGATGTGGGTCATGGCCGTTTTCGTGCTGTGATCTTGCCTGAAGCCTGATTGGAACTGGTCAATAAGGTGGGATTTGGCTATATTTTTATTTTATTTATTTTATTTTAAAAGCTTTTATAGCGCGCTCAATTACCACAGGGTATCCTGGCGCGGTGAGTAATTTGACAGCAGGGGTGATGGATCTGCACCAGACCGGAGAGTTAGAGTGGAGCATTAAACAGATGAGTCTTAAGTTCCTTTTTGAAAACAGTAATGGTCGGCGAAGCTCTAAGGAACAAGGGGAGGGCATTCCAGGCAGAAGCTGCCTTAACTGAGATTGATTGGCCACCCAAACGGGCGTATTTATATTTGGGAATGGCCAATAGGCATTGGCTGGACGATCGTAAAGCACGGTTAGGGGTGTAAAAGGAAAACCGTTTCTGTAGATACGTCGGCCCCAGGCCATGAGCAGCTCTGAATGCCAACACCAGAATTTTAAACAGGATTCGGTGTGATACTGGGAGCCAATGCAAGCTTCGTAAATGGCTCCGTACGCTCGACCTCCTAGGGAGAGAAAAAAGCAGACGAACTGCAGCGTTTTGCAACACCTGAAGGCGATGAACCATGTACGCAGGAAGGCCGCTGAATAAAGCATTCGCGTAGTCGAGCCGAGATAAAATCAGGGCTCGAAGGACAGTCTCCTTAGCTGCCTTAGGCAGAAGAGGGAAAAATCTTCTCAAGGATCGCAGGGTACCAAAACAGATACCGGTCAATTTTTTTATATGGTCCGAAAACTTCAGATCCTGACCAAACCAGACCCCCAAGTTCTTAGCTGGGCCTCCCGTCATACTAGGGCAGGGCAGGTCAGGAGGCCAAATCTGATCCTTGAAATTGTCAGGAAAAGAGCCGAAGAACAATACTTCGGACTTGTCTTCATTGCACTTAAGTTGGACTTGTGCAAGCCACCGAAATACTTCCGACAAGCAATGCTGGACTGCTGATGGATCAGACACACCCTTAGGCCAGGTGAATAACAGCTGTGTGTCATCTGCGTAAGCCATTATCTTGGCTCCCAGCTGTTCCGCCAGATATAGTAAAGGGGTCATATAAACGTTAAACAATAAAGGGCTTAACGTAGAACCCTGCGGGACTCCAGTTGTCAGTCTTTTCGGGGCCGATGAGTAAGGGGGCATCCAGACCTGCTGAGATCTATCGTTCAAAAACGATGACAGCCAGTCAAGTGCCAGCCCCGAAATACCGATGGCTCGCAATCTTGCAATAAGCAAGGCATGAGGCACCGTATCGAAGGCGGCAGAGAGGTCCAGTAAGATCAGGACCGCTCTGCCGCCCCCGTCCAGGCACTCTCGAACTGCCTCCGACACCTCGACTAGAGCTGTCTCGGTACTATAAGCCGCTCTAAACCCTGACTGAGCAGGATGTAGAGCTTGGGAGGACTCAATAAAGCTATCCAGCTGTTTAAAAGCCACCTTCTCACACACCTTCGCCAAAGCTGGCAGCAGTGAGATGGGCCGATAGCTTGATGGCATTGCTGGATCTAGACCAGCCTTTTTTAGCTGTGGGAGCAGTTTAGCTTCCTTCCAACTTCTCGGAATCAAGGCCATGGAGAGGGAGAGGTTAATGATTTGAGTCACCTCTTGGATAATAATATCCACTATCCCTCCCAAAACCCTGGCTGGGCAGGGGTCTGAAGGAGATCCAGACTTCTACGCTGCCAGGATTTGCCGTGTATCTAATTCCGAGGCCGGCCGGAAAGCAACAAACTGATCTTCTGGACATCGGCTATCCGATAGTAAATGGGCTGGTGGAGTCATAGAAGACTTTTGAGCCACTTCTAGGTCCAATTGAATTTTTTCAATTTTGTCCGTAAAATAACAAGACAATTCTTCACACCATTGGGCGGAAGAAGGGAGCCGGGGTTGAGCAGCGCATGGAGATAAAAAATTTTGGACAATAGAGAAGATCTCTTTACTGTTGTTATCCGCCCTCTCAATTCGGTCCGAATAATACCTGCTTTTAGCTGTCTTAATCGCAGCGTAATAGTCCTTTTGGGCTGCACGTAAGGACTTCTTATCGGCTGGCAGTTAAGCTTGTCTCCAAACTCGCTCCAATTTCTTACAAACCAGTTTCTGTTCCCGCAGTGCATGTGTGAACCATGGTTGGGACGGTCTCGATCGCATCCGCCGGATACCCCCCACATTAGTGGAGGTAGCGACACCATTCGCTATCCAGACATTGAATGCGTCAACAGTCACTTCCAGGTCCTTCATAGGAACCGGACGGGAGACAGAAAGGGACTCGGATAGGGACATCAAATTAATCCGTGGACGATGTACCAGAGAAGGAATTTTCCTCAGATCTTCATCAAACTGCCAAGCGAACTTAATCAGGCAGTGGTCGGACCACAACATAGGCATCGGGGGGGACAGACTGATGTCAAAATTAGTGCATACCAGGTCGAGAACATGGCCACCTGAATGAGTAGGGACATCAACCCATTGAGAAAGGTGAGCCATGCTAAGAGTCTCAGTGAGACGAGTAGCTTCAGCGGTATTCTCAGAATCCACATGGATGTTAAAATCACCCAGCAGTAGATAGCGAGGAAACCGTATAGCTCGTGGCACGATTACCTCCTCCAGGGAACCAATAAAGTTTCCAACATGGCCTGGGGGACGGTACACTAACGTGCCGCCTAAGGTGAAATGCGGACTGAGCTCCAGACAGAAATGGAGCAGCTCTGCCTCTTCCAATTCATCCAGATGATCGCAGGTGAGAGTCCAATGATCCCGATAGATCACGGCAACCCCTCCACCTCGGCCCACAGCTGCTCGGCGATCTACTCTGCAAATCCTGAAACCCCGGGGGATAGCTAACTCGACTACCGGTGCACAGGAGTCGGTCATCCAGGTCTCAGTGACAAAGAGTAGATCAAAGTCATTTTCCGCTAATAGGTCAAAGACCTCAGCTGTGTGACACACCAAAGATCTGGCGTTGATCAGGCCGGCCTGAATGGTTTTAATTTTATTACAGGGTTGAGTAGGCGAGGGAACAGGACCATTAAGTTGAAAATTACAGAAGGGACAAGATCTAAGCCGACTGTCAGTAACCACCCAAGAATGCGCGGCCTCACAAAGGGGGACATTTAACGTCCTGAGATCTACCGATGTGTACCGAGGTGGGACAGAAGGGGCAGAATTAGAGGAGAGACAACCAGGAGTCGTGGCCCTGTGCCCGGCCAGAGCACGGGCCCTCCTTTGGCGCTCCTTCGGCGCGAAGACGGCGCGCCTGCTGCGCGCGTCCGCTGCGCGCACGTCTCATTACGGCGTTTAATATGGGCGGGCGAGCAAAAGGCTAGAGCGTCAACCCCGGTGCAATGCGGCCCCGCCTCACTTCCGGTGACCGCTGGGGCCGAACGCTAAGGACACAGAACCAGAATCCTGACAATGTAAGTAGAGAGAATGCTCCCACAATGTCAGCGCTATGTATTTAAAATGTTACACTAACACTCCCACAATGTCAGCGCTATGTATTAAAAAAATTACTCTAACAGAGTTAGTAAAGGCGGCAATTTACATTTACAAAAAGCTACATCTAATTAAAAGTCAGCGCAGTTTCAAAAGAGCTCGCAGCAAGATCAGCCTCTCGCAGGTCAAATACTCACATACAAGTCGCGCTCGCCTCCCAACTCCAAATTAATATGGGCGGGCGAGCAAAAGGCTAGAGCGTCAACCCCGGTGCAATGCGGCCCCGCCTCACTTCCGGTGACCGCTGGGGCCGAACGCTAAGGACACAGAACCAGAATCCTGACAATGTAAGTAGAGAGAATGCTCCCACAATGTCAGCGCTATGTATTTAAAATGTTACACTAACACTCCCACAATGTCAGCGCTATGTATTAAAAAAATTACTCTAACAGAGTTAGTAAAGGCGGCAATTTACATTTACAAAAAGCTACATCTAATTAAAAGTCAGCGCAGTTTCAAAAGAGCTCGCAGCAAGATCAGCCTCTCGCAGGTCAAATACTCACATATGGTTGCATAGTTGGGAGTGGACGCACTTCTCCAGTAGTTTTGCTAGTGTAGGAATAGTGGATATTGGATGGTAGTTATCTGGAATTGTGTGGTCAGCAGTGGGTTTTTTAAGAATAGGGGTTACTTGTCCTTCGTTTAAGCAGCTTGGAAGAGTTCCTTGCGGTAGAGATGCATTCACTATCTTTGTCCAGATGGGTATAGAGCAGTTTTGATCTCGCTGAAGATGTTAGCCGATCGCAAAAGTGGTTTGATGGTTTGAGTGATGTTATTAACTTGAGGATGTCATTTTCGTCAAAGATTTTAAAAGTGTTCCAGGATGCATTGTTTTTTAGGGTAAGATCATGCTGGATATGTGTTTGTGGCGGTTGTGGCCCGATAGTGTTAGGTGGGGGCGACAATGAGAATTGTTAATTTTCTGTAAGGAGTTCCTTTTCTATCATTTCGGATTTTTCTAAGAAGTGGGTGGCAAGAGTGTTGCAGTTGGGTTGGGGCCTACAGAGAGGTCAGTGTGATGTTGAGCGTATTGAAGTTTAATAATTTCGAATAATTTTCGATTTTTAGCATTGTTTAGCTGATCTTTGAAGAAATTAGCTTTGGAGATTCTGATGTGTTTGTTGTACTTCCTCCTCCTTGATCTTAGTTGATTAAGGTGATCTATCGACGGTGCGGCTCTCCAGGTCCTTTCCGCTAGTCTTAGGTTGTGGCGTTGCTCATTTAGGCTCCCATTGTACAATGGTTTGGAGTCTGTAGAGGAGGGCCTTTTAAGTTGAAGGGGCGCCACTGTGTTGAGAATGTTAGTCATCAAGTTGTTGTAGTGGGTTGTGAGTTCATGTACATCTGTGAGGTCCTCTGGTGGTGATAGAAAATTGTTGATGAGGGATGTTAGGTAATTTCGGGTAATGTTGCGAGTATTTCTTTTCCAATGTTTGGGTCTTAGGTTAGAGTTTATGAGTTTTCATTGGTTCAATGATGAGGAAGAAGATGCTGTGGTGGTCCATCCAGTCACAAGGGATGATCGATTTAAGTATGATGGAGCTTGGCCTGGCAATGACCAGATGCATGGGCCCCACGCTGTTCAACATTTACATGGCCCCACTTGCAGCCCTCATCAGGAACCATGAACTCAACATGGGATCCTGCGCCGACGACACTCAGCTGATACTCTCCCTTACTAATTAACCAACAGTCACCAAGAACAACTTTCACAACAGGATAAAGGCTGTCGATGCTTGCATGAAAAACAGCTGCCTCAAGTTCAACTCAGAGAAGACCGAAGTCCTCATCAAGGGCTCCACCCCCTCTACCAGGGCTGATTCCTGGTGACCCACAGCACTTGGAACCTCCCCCACACCCACAGACCACATGCCAAACCACAGAATAATCCTGGATTCTTCGCTCACCAAGAGCCATCAGTTCAACGCCTTCTCATCATCCTGCTTCAACACACTATGCCAGCTCCAAAAGATCTTCAAATGGATCCCTTCCAAGTCCAGAAATATGGAAAACTATGCACTCGTCAGCAACAGAATCGACTACAGAAATACACTCTACACCAGCATCACACAGAAACTCCTCAAGACAATGCAGAAAATCCAGAACGCCTCCACCAGGTTCATCATCAGCGTACTCCACTGCAACCACATCACCAGCCACCTAAGGGACCTCCGCTGCCCCCCCCCCCCAAAAAAGAATCATCTTCAAGCTCCTCACACACGCCTACACAGCCCTACATGATGCAGGACCGTACCTTAACCATGCCTCACATTCTACGTACCCACCAGAGACCTCCACTCCGCTCAACTGGGCCTGGCTACCATACCACATATTTGAAAGATCCTTCTCCTGCCTCGCAACAAAGACCTGGAACACCCTCCCTCTCCACCTCAGGCAATCACTGTCACTGCCTCAATTCAGGAAGGACTTTAAGACTTGGCTCTTTGACTGAACCACAGCACCTTCACAAACTTGCAGCTCTCCCCCTCCACCCCCCCTAGTGCCTTCAGACCCTTACGGGTGAGTAGATGTGCTTTACAAGCCTTTGATTGATTAATCAATTGAATCTTTATAGGTTTCCCAGGTGCATTACAGTCCACTATGAAAGCAGACATACATTTTTTGCACCCTCGTACCACCCTAGCACTTCCTGAGAGCACCTCTTGACCTCATGTTACAAGAATAATGGATCATTTGTACCTCAGTAAAAACAATTGGAAGCATGCTACTGTAATCCCACTGTGCCCCGTTTGCAGCCTCTGCTCTGAATCTATAGATAATTTTATGTTTTTTTGCGCTGCATATGCTAAGATTAGAAAAAGGTGGAAAATGTTAGCATGTCTGCAATCCTTTACACAACCAGTAGAAGCTCTCTGACTGCTAAGGTCAGATACCACACAACGGCTAGTCTTTTCTTTATCAAGATATATGCTTCATCCCTGGAGCATTAGGACTAATACCATAGCCATTACCAAGTAGCACGGAATTAATACCACTGCTTTTATAAATGTTACCATAAATAGAGTTTAATATGATATAGTTTACATAGTAGATTTAAAAATGATGTGATAGAGTCTTAATCTTATTGATACATTTGTGAGCATGTTTACAAGAAGTAAGATATAATTGGATGAACTACGATAACAATTTGCAAGTTTTAGAAAAAATTTAATAAGACTATCAAGTGTTTAGGATCCAATGAGATTATTTTTATAGTTGCTCTTATATTAGATGAAGAATGGGCTGTTTCTGTGTCATTCTTTTCTTATACTATTGTACAATGTTTTTTATGGAAAGTATTGTTTATATTGTGAATGATCTTTAATTGGTTAAATAAAATTACTTCTACTACTACAAAAATAATGGATCCAAGAGGTAAAGCAGGAACGTCATGAACAGATTTCAATACTGAGTATCATCAACCACGTGCATTCAAGTGTTTTAGCATTTTTAGGGAATTACATTTTCTCAATTCTAAACCTCTAAACATCATGGTTTCAGAAGTCTTCTGGGATCTAAAACATATATATCTGATTTGGCTCTCCTGTACTTCTCTTAAAATGGCACTTTTTCACTCTTATGCACATAATACTGGTAGAACGAGTAAAGCCAAGCACCCACAGGTAGGTGGACAAGTATGTTGGTTTTAATAAAGTTACACCTATTAAAGTGACCTGATGCATGCAAGCTTTCTCCTCCTGCACAACAATCTGTTAATTTTTTAATGAAATTGTAGACAAAATTTTACTTTCTTCTCTAGGTCTATATTCTAACGACGTGTTCACAGTTGCAAAAAGTTACACACATCATGGTTAAATGCCAGTGCATCAACATGATGCATGTTTGAGAAATTGATTAGCTCCTGGTGGTAGCACAAAAGGAGAAAAAACATTTCAAAGATAAATTTAACTTTGGATGAAAACCTATGGAAAACAGAAAATATTTTCTCCTTCATTCAAAGATACTCTGAATTATTCAAAGGTAAACCATCTAAGCAGTTCCATCACTGGACTTTGCACTTTTCCCTAGCAGATTCGGAGATCTCCAGGTCAGAATGAGGGAAAAAATAAACTTTTACCGATTACTGATCTTTTTGTGCACAGAAATTCCACCGCGTATCACCTGCAAGGATTTGCACAGAGAAAAAGCACAGGTCATTTGTGCACAATTTGGATTAAACAATTTGGCAATGGTGTTTGCAACTCTCTTTTTAAGTTTCTGACAGACATTTTTTTAAGTTTATGGCAGACCTTGGACTGAGCCTGGTAGTGTTCTTCTTGCCGCTTTTCAATGTCTTTATGTAAAGAAAAACTCATCAAAATGTACCCTTGAAGAGAAAAAATTGCCATACATTTTACAGCATTGAATTATGTCATAAATTTACAAATATGCAATAATACCATAGTTCCTCCTGATTCTTGTAGCTCAGAAAACAGAAGTTCAGAGGCCAGCAAGCCAATGGTGGCTAAATTTAATATACATGATAGGTTAATCAAATGTATTATGCAGTGATATAGTAGGACCACATTGCACACACATTCTAATCACATACACATTCTAATCAGATAGGTTTAGTAATTTATTGCTAGTACTACCAACATGTGGAGGCAGTGATGTGCTCTGTACTTTCAACCTGATGCAAACCAGTGTACAGAAAACATTATGCTACATACTGACACACTAGACAAATGACTGGATGTTCAGCATTTAGAAATGTTACAAAACGTGCAATTTAAATTAATAATAGGTCCTGGGGTCGTGGCAAGATCCTAAATTAGTAAAATTCAAGTGTAAGAACAGTTGACGTTTCAACCATTGCTGTAATTAATATGTCAAATCTTCATCAGTATATGACCAGGATACATGGGTCATTCATGTAGTACCATAAAGATCTAATATAAAAAATAAGTATGAAAGGTGTGTGCAGGGAAATGAAAACTCAAATGTCCACACAGAGGTTAATCACTGGATTACATAAATAGCTGCAGAATGGCTGAGAAGTTACATAAATCAGGTAGTAGAGAACACCAAAGTATATTTGGAGGCTTCACAATATGCACACATAGTAAGCAGATATATGGGCCATACTAGTAGGGCCACCAGTTTTGTCTAGAACATAGCAATAAATTGACTTCTGCTTTCCTGGTAGGAGCTACACATACAGCCAGGTTTCCACGAAACACAGGAGTGCCGCTATTTGTTCTGCAGTTTTACAAGTAACATGAATAGCATCTATCAGGTCATGTTTGGCGTGGCCTGCAAATTATTTCCCTATGAAGAGAAACCCTTTGTGTGGATAAATGTGAAGGAAATTGGAAACACCAGAGCCTTTATAAAGGGAGAAAATCAAGAGTCTAGCAAAACCTACTGGATGAATAAGAAAACTTCATATACGCCTATCTTGTTTACCCAAAAGATCAACAAATATCCATGCTGACATCAAAACACATATGAATATAACTAAAAACCAAAGGACAGTAGAGTCCTAGGTGTGGCAGTGAAGGAGATCTTTGCTGGTAACCTTGAGAGCTGGATGATTAAGAAAACTTTAATCTGGAAAAGGGTGCTTCCTTTCTTATGTTCCTGTGTTCTCATTCACCTTGGGATATTGGTCCAGCTGGCGTGTTCCAAGGCATTCTACTTCTGTCGGCTAGCAGACGATTTATCCCAAAGATAATGAAAACCTCATTGTCCACCAGCCCGGGAAACATCCTTTACAATGCAACCATTACATCGCACTACATTTACAACACAGTTGTTACATCGCAACATCCTTTACAACGCATGCATTACAATGCAACCATTACATCGCACTACATTTACAACACAGTTGTTACATCGCAACATCCTTTACAACGCATGCATTACAATGCATGATACTACATCGCATGTCACTACAACGCAGGCATTAGAACACATACCATTACAACGCATACCATTACAACGCATAGTACCCCTACACTATCCAAAACTTACCCTACTGTTGCATCCCCTGGAGTTAGAATAGTAATTTTTACCCCTACACTATCCAACACTTACACTGCTGTTGCACCCCCTGGAGTTAGAATCGACATTTTTACCCATATACTATCCAATACTTACCGTAAATGTAATGTAATGGTATGCGTTGTAATGGTATGTGTTGTAAAGGTATAATGCGATGTAATGGAATGCGTTGTAAAGGTAATTTCTAAAAATGCGATGTAGTGTCATGCAATGTAATGGAGTGCTTTGTAAAGGATGTTGCGATGTAAAAACTGTGCTGTAAAGGCATGCGTTGTAAATGTATGCATTGTAATGTCATACATTCCACCAGCACAGCTGCTAGCATCTGGAAACCACCACAGTACTGCTCTAATAATGGAACTACAGGCCGATCCAAATGACCATATGAACTGTAGACCTATGTGCCTCCAGAGAGACCTAGCTGCATCTGTAGGCCTCGAGATCTACTTTGCTTTGCCTGCCCGAAGCTTTACAGGTGTCTTGGGATCGCAGGATGTGCTGGGAATGTGGTGGGATAACCCTCTAACTTCCACTGACGTGCCTCATTCAATTGGGAAGACCAGAGTGCTCCAGCTCTCCACATGGCATGTACTCTTGTGTTCTCTGCCCTGCAATCAGACCCACACCCTGTTGCAGATCTTAGAGAGACTTTTCTGTTGTCTTTTGTTGGTGTCAAGGAGGTCTCAAAGCAGAGCCTTTGTAATATGAATCACAGAGGGCCGTCCATCCACCTTGTGAAATATCCCCCAGTGATAGAGTCTGACAAAATGCTGTGAGCAGAACCTAGAAGGTCACTCCACTTAAGAGTGCTTTGGTTTCTTTCTGCTCTTTCTCTACAGATTTTCACTTGCTACTGGACTTCAAATATCACCCGGTGGCTGTATGGGCATTTATTCACCATAATTCTAGGGGTAGCAGAAGTGACATCATTTATCCTTTGAAGTGAATGACATCACAGGAAGTGACATCATAATACACTTGACCCTGATCTTTTCATGGAAGGCATGTCACATGACCCTAACATCACAATTAACATAGCTGAAGTTGCACAATAACTGCATGATTAGTATGACAGCATAACACAGGCAAATGTTGAGTACAGATACCACCTAAACAATGGTGCTGACTTGATGTTTAAACGTTCTGGGGCATAATTTTTGTGCTGAATTGTAGTGAGCTAGCAAAGTGAGAAAACCAGACCTCTGCCAGGGTGTTTCTCCCCTGTGTAGCATTTGAAAACAATGTGGTTAAATCATGCATTTTAAAGCACAGTTCGCAGATAAATTTGCTAAAATGCCACAGATGGATAGGGCACTCATAAAAAAGTCACTTCCTTTCATGTTGTATCAAGCCAATGAAACTTGACTCTCCACAGGAGTTGAGACCATCTTTTTCAAAATGCGGTATGGCTGCCCCCATATGCCAAAACATTAATTTCATTATATTAGGGCCAGCATTTTGTGATGACTGCCCCCATATTCTTTGGATGTACCCTTATATCCCCATTGCTCAATGAGCTGATAAAGAAATATAGCCTTTAAAAAAAAAGAGGCTAAAATGCATTGTAAACTAATAGCCAAGAAAAGAATACATTAAACTAATTGCACGCAATAAAAGGGAGTAAAACAGTGTAGCAATTCGGCCAATGACCCTAATAAAGAAGTGCGAATCACCAAAAAACCACTAGCCATCCTCATAATACAGGGAGGTAATACTATACTAAATTTTCTTACAGAAGTGAGAGTGAAACTTCATAAATATGGGAGGACAACCCCCGAGTCCTAATGTGCCAGTGTACGCAGCAAAAGAAGGTCTGTCGTTGCAGTGATTCGCTTAATTGACGAACGGTGAGTTCCGTATTCCACCACTAGACACACTCCAAACTAAAACAGTAAGACCATCCGATAACTTCAACCATCATCATTTTTCTACAGAAATACCATTAAGAGGTATTTTCTTACATATCGGTGGCTCCCTTGGACAGTGTGTATTGCCATACTTACTATCACTTAAGGTAATACAAAGATCCCCATTTGTAAGTTAGGAAGGTCATAAATAAGTGATGTATACAATATGCTGTTTTTCCTTCTTACCTTTTAGTCAGTTGCCATTATCTCCATAAGAAGCACTGATAGCCAACAGACCCACAATATTGAAGACCCTGTGGCAGAACGAACTTCAATATACCATTGAGTTCAGAACAAAAGTTTTTAACCTTTAATTTCGAAGGTATGTGACACTTTGGGTTCTCTTTGACTACTACAATAGAACAAGGGTCAGTCTACATAGACATAGACTGAAAGGACTAGGACTAAGGGAGAGGCAACAGACTAAAAAAGACTAAAAATAATGTTAACCACAACAATTGTGTTTAGATATAAAAAAGTATGAGGATATGTGAACTTTTTAGAAGTACAGGTAACAAAGAAATGTGCGAGAATGTATATACAAAGACAACACTATGATTATCAATGTTTGGTAATTCTGTGTTTTTTAATCTAGAATCTGTTCTGAAGAAGGTGTTTTATAAGAAAAAAAGCCGAACCGCCGCGTCAACATTTTTCTGATTCTTGTTTTATGTATTATATTTTGCATTTTATAAATTGTGTATTGAATTGAGAAGTGTGTTCATCTATGTTTTTAAAGTACTATTGAACCAAATTGTATGTGATATTAATAAAAAATTGTATACACTTTTTACAAAAACTACCTGAGAACAGCCTCATTAAATCTACCTTTGTGTTAGAATTGTGTTAGAATGATAGATTAACTTGTGGGGACCTATAACTTTGATGTACCAGAATCTCTTACCTCTTTCCTTCGTTCGTACCTGAGTAGTCATAGACAAAACCATTTGTGTCACGATGTCAGGTTCCGTCGAAGAGCGAGGTCTTGAGGTCCCTTATGAAGATGGGAAACGATGTTGTCTGTCTTAGGTGTAGCGGAAGGGCGTTCCAGGCCTTGGCCGCTAGGAAGGAGATGGAGCGTCCTCCCAATCTGTTTTTTTCTGGTGCGTGGGACCACGGCGTAGGAGAGTTGAGCTGATCGTATGGTACTCTGGAGTGCTTGGAATTTGAGTCGGCTGTTCAGGTATGCTGGTCCGGTGTCCTGGAGGGCTTAGTGTGCATGGGTGAGCAACTTGAAGGTAACTCTAGCCTCGATGGGGAGCCAGTAGAGTGTGAGCAGGTGCTGGGAGATGTGGCAGTGTTTTGGCAGGTTGAGGACTAGTCTTATGGCGGCGTTCTGGATGCTCTGTAGCTTGTGATGAGGTTTTTGTTTATTTCAGCGTAGATTGCGTTGCCGTGGTCGAGTCTGCTGGTGACCAGGGCGTCAGTGACGGTCTTTTAGTGTTCAAGAGGGATCCATTTGAAGGTCTTACATAAGAGCCAGAGGGTGTGGAAGCAGAAGGATGCGACTGCATTGATCTGGTGGTCCATTTTGAGCTCGGAGTCTAGGATGATTCTCAGGTTGCGTGCATGATCTGTGGGGATGGGTGGGTTCCCAAGGGGGGAGGGCCACCAGGTGTAGTTTGGGCCCATGATGAGGACTTCCGTTTTGTTGGTGTTAAGTTGTGGGCAGCTATTTTTCATCCATTAGGCAATGGCTTCCGTACCTTCTCGAAAGTTGTGTCTTGCGTTGCTTGGTTCGTTGGCTAAGGAGAGGATGAGTTGGGTATCGTCTGCGTATGACACAATGTTTAGTCCGTAGGTTCTGAAGATGGGGCGAGCGGAGCCATGTAGATGGTGAAGATGGTCGGGATGAGGGAGGACCCCTGAGGGACTCCGCAGGTGGTTGGTGTAGGGTCCGAGAGGAAAGGGGGGAGTCTGACCCACAGTGTTCTGCCGGAGAGGAAGCAGCTGATCCAGTCAAGAGCCTTTTCCTTAATCCCTGCATCGTGAACTCTGTGTATTAGGGTGCAGTGGGAGACTGTGGCAAATGCCGCTGAGAGGTCAAGGAGGATGAGGGCTTCTGTTTCTCCTTTGTCCAGTAGGGTGTGGATGTCGTCTGTTGCGGCAAGGAGGGCTGTTTCCGTACTGTGGTTTTTCCTGAAGCCGGATTGGGAGAAGTCAAGCGCGTTGTGCTCTTCGATGAATGTGGTGAGTCTGCTGTTGATGGCTTTCTCGATAACCTTCACAGAGAACGGGAGCAGAGAGATGGGTCTGTAGTTTATGAGGTCGGTGGGGTCCACAGAGAGCTTCATCAGGAGGGGGTTGACCTCAGCGTGTTTCCAGCCATCAGGGAAAGAGGCGGTTGCCAGGGAGAGGTTGATGGCGTGCAATGGTGTCAGCAGCTCTGTTGAAGATGTGGTGGGGGCAGGGGTCCGTGGGGGCCCTGGATTAGATTGACTTCATCGTCTTCAGTGTGTCTTCGGTGGTGAGGGCTGTCCAGCTGTCAATCGTTGGCTTCCGGGTGTCAGGGGTGGTTGGTGGGGGTTCCGTGTGTTGTTTGTCTTTGTTGAAGTTGTCGTAGATGCTCTTGATTTTGTGGTGAAAGAAGGTGTTGAGCTTGTTGCAGAGGTCTTGCAAGGGATGGATGTCCATCGACTCGCTGGTGGGTTGGGCGAACTCGGTTGTGTGCGTGTGTGGAGATTCTGTCTTCAATCGCTTTTTTCCTCATTTTTTTGATGAGTTGGTGGTGGGCATTGGTAGAGGCTCTGAAGTTGTTGTGAGTTTCTGTGGATATGGTGTTCATCCAGGCCTTTTCGATGCGGTGGCAGATGTGTCTGGACTCTCAAAGTTCGGTGCTGAACCATCTGGCTTTTTTGGCATGGGTGTTGTTGTTTTTCTTGAAGGGGGCAATGGTGTTGGCGCTGTCGGAGATCCATCTGTGCAGGGTTTGGGTTGCTGTGCTGGGGTCGTCGTTTTCCATGATGGTTGGGGTGGAGTTGCTGAGTGACGAGGTAAGCTGGTCGTCGGTGATTTCGGTCCAGTTTCTTTGTGGGAGCAGGTGCTGCTGTCTGTGGATGATGGCGGTTGTAAAGGTGAAGTGAACGCATCAGTGGTCCGTCCATGGGAGTTCGGTGGTGTGGCTGAAAGTGATGGAGTTTCCTGTTATGAAGAGGGGTTTGAGGGTGTGTCCTGCTGAGTACGTGGGTTCAAACACGATTTGGCAGAGCCCGATGTTGTGGAGGTTGTCCAGGAGGGATGTGGTGTTGGGGTCCAGTTGGTTGTCAATATGGAAGTTGAGTTCTCCCAGCAGGGTGTAGTTGGTGGATGCGATGGCATGCGGGGAGATGATGTCCGTGATGGATATGGTGAACGGTCCGCTGGATCCAGGGGGTTGGTAGATGAGGGTCCCTTGGAGGGTAGTGGTGGGGTTGGTCTGTATCTTGAACTGTAGATGTTCCATCATGTCTCTGGGCTCGTTGGGGAGTGTACTCAGGCGGAGGGTGGATTTGTGGGTGATGGTGAGTCCTCCTCCCGGGCGGATGTGGCTGTCCTTCCTGGAGCTTTTGTACCTTTGGGGAATGGCGATGGCGATGCCCCGTCCCAGGGTGGTGTTGGTCCAGGTTTCGGTGAAGAACGCTATGTCCGCGTTGGTGCTGTTGAGGAGGCTCCAGATTTCACTGGCGTGTTTGTGGAGGGATCAGACGTTGAGGAGGATGCATTGCAGGGTCTTTAGTTCGGTTGTGTTCTTGCCGTCGGGTTGTGCTGGGTCCGTATTCCTACAGTGAAGAAACAAAGGGGACAACCTGGCTATCAATTTATGACCCACTATTTTAATTAGGCGGACAAAACCTAAGACTAATAAGTTCTTACACTTTGAGTGTATTGATCACATTTCTTTATCATGTTTGACACATTTATACAAATATAAATGTCTGAGTTAAATACATCTCAAGTACACAACAACTGCGATACATAAATAATACATTTCATCAAATAAGATAATGAAACATGAAAATTATACAAACATCAAAAATATACAAACATTGTGCAACAATTACACCAGCGGTCGCCAGTAGGTAGTTATAGTTAGGACCGAGTTACGATAGGAAAATCGCAACATTCTATTCCGAATAACTCTGGTGCTGATTGACGAATCTTCGCGAAATGTTCAAATTTCGTGGGGCGCTCCGGTCTGCTCCTATCTTAAAAAGTTTTGGGGTGATTCTGCAAGCGGGGGCCAAGAAAAAAGGGGGGGTCCCAAAACGTGTTTTCCCCAGGCAATTTTCCATAGGAAACTTTAGACACGGCTACAGCCCGAACTGCTGAACGGAATTACACCAAACTTGTTTCAGAAAGAGCCCTTTTTTTGTTAAATGGTGTAAATCCGTTCAGTAGTTGCTGAGAAAATCAAAATTAAAAAAATATTGATATCTAGAGGCGCACAGGATCGCGCACCCTCCCACTCACGAGCTTCATGCTACTTGGCTGTAAACACCAGGAAGTGTTGGGAGCCATCTTGTGCATCGGTAGAACCGAGGCACAAGAAAACAGAAAATCTAAGGCAAAAAACAAGAAAAGGGGGCAGGGTAGAAACACCCTGACCCCTAGGTCTGCTTAGAGGGTCCCACAAGGACCCCCAGGGCGCAAATATTTTTCAAAATCGCGGGATGCGCAGAGGATCCGCGGATCCTGCTGCGAAAATATAAAAAACGAAGCGCGGACTCCCGCACTTCATTAATAATTAGCCCCCAGGTGGGCCAAGTCCCGGGGGCAATGATTACATTGTAATGGGGGGCCCATAGGGGCCCCCAAGCCCCGGGGACCTCCACCCCAGGGCTTTTCTAAAGTATTTGCGCGCGGTTCACGGCCCCCCCAGAGCTCCGGGGACCTCCATCCCCCAGGGCTTCTATATGAAATGGATGGGGGGGCTCAAAGGCCCATCCAAGCCCCAGGACTGCCACCCCTGGGGCTTTTATAAAATATTGCTGGGGGTCACATCGCCCCCCTGCAGCTCCGGGGACCACCACCCCCAGGGGCTTGTTTTTTTAGTAAACTAACCTGTGTGAGGGGGCTCGAGCCCCCCACACAACCCCCACATGCCCCGGGAACCGCCACCTCCCCGGGGCTCTAATTATTAAAATTGGGGGGTCCGTGACGGACCCCCAAGCATCGGGGACTACCACCCCCGGGCTTTGTAAATGGTGGGAGGGGGGCGCGTGGCCTCAATCCTGGAGCCCTCAATGGCCCTGGGGACCACTACTCCCAGGGCCAGCTCCTGCAGTGTCCCGGGATCCCCACCCCTGGGGACACTGCTGTTTGCTATGGCAGGGTGGGAGCCTTGCGGTTCCACCCTGCCATAGCAAACTCTGCTTTGGTTTTAGGAAGAGAGAGCAGGAAACCTGCTCTCTCTTCCAAAAACCAAAGCTGACTGCTTTTCCACACGGGGAGCTGCATCTTAGCAGCTCCCCATGTGGAAAAGCAATGCCGGCTCCCGCAGGACGCGGGGAGCCGGCGGGACCATGATGGGAGGGGGGACCCCACCACGGTCCCCAACGGAGAGGGCCAGCCCCGGGGGATGGGGTCCCCGTGGCTAGAAGTGGCCCGGGAGGGGGGCAATGCGGCCCCCCTCCTCAAAAAAAAAAAAACAAAGGCTGGCCCCGGGGGATGGGGTCCCCGGGGCTAGAAGTGGCCCGTGAGGGGGGTAACACGACCCCTTCCTCAAAAAATTTTTAAAAACAAAGGCCGGCACCGGGTAATGGGGTCCCCCGGCCATAAATGGCCTGAAGAAGGGGGAAACGCAGCACCCCTCCAAATCAATAAATAAATAAATAATGGCCATGACCCGTGGGATGAGGTCCCCGGGGCCGAATATGGCCTCGGGATGGGGCCCACGCGGCCCCCTTCCAATTTCTTTAAAAAAAAAAAGAACATAGAGGTCAGGCCCTGGGGGATGGGGTCCCAGGGCCAATAAAACAGGAAAAAAGGGGGGCCACAATGACCCCCTTCTTAAATTTGTTTTTGTTTTAAAGACTGGCATCGCGCCAGAGGCCCCGCCCCCTCCCTGCAGCACTCTGCAAACGTGCCCTCTAGCGCATTTGCAGATTGGGAACTAATTCCCCTTGCATACTGGGGGTCCTTGAGGACCAACTAGCCCACCAGGAACCTCCAGTATGCGCCAGGGAGCTGTGTTGCAGAGAGGTGTTCAGAGGCCATGCCCCTTTTTACACCTCTCTTCAACGCAGCTCCTTGGCGCATACTGGAGGTACCTGGTGGGCTAGTTGGCCCCCAGGGACCCTCAGGATTGAAGAGGAGCCTGAGGTGACGTGTGCAAACACGCCACGTTTTAAGTTGGGGAAATAATTCCTCTTCAATCCTGAGGGCCCCTGGGGGCCAACTAGCCCCCAGGTGCTTCCAGTAAGCGCCACTGAGCTGAGTTGCAGAGATGTGCCGTGCCCCTTTTTACACGTCTCTGCAATGCAGCTCTGTGGCGCTTACTGGAGATACCTGGTGGGCTAGTTGGTCCCAAGGGACAGTCAGGATTCAAGGGGACTTTATCCCCAAAATTAAAACGGTCACAGGGCGTGTTTGCACATATGTCACCTTATGCACCTTAGGCACCCCCCTCCCTTCACCAGTGTGCAAATGCACCCAGTGGCGCATTTTAAGAGGTAGTTTTAATCCCTCTGCCCTATTATGTACTAGCGTCTTACAGAGGAGGTCATGGTAATCACAGGGGTTCCCCAACGCATAGGGTTCCCTAGTGTATGTAGGTGTTTTCACAGTATTCTAAGTGTCTTTTAGCATAGCACTGGCTCTAGGCCTGGTTAGTCAGATTCAGTTACCATCAGTACCCGTCAGAAAAAGTTGTGGGTACAGGAGGACTTTCTGGTCCTCTGTTGGTTCTTCCTGTACATCTCTTCTTCTTCCTGCACTTTTCTTCGTCTTTGTGGACATCTGTTGCTTCTTTCTTCATTTCTTTTTTTTCTTTCTGTGCGTTTTTTCTTCTTTCTTCACATGCCCTACCTCTGTAGGTATAGTTAGAAACTGGCATTTAAAAAACCTTTGAAATTCACTGAAAAAACCATAGGTTTCAGGCACGTTATAGTTAGAAATTAGCATTAGCAAAAATAAAATGGAAATGCCGACTTACTGAACAATTGGCCCGTTTGGATTCTGGAATAGGTGGTGTAGGTCAGGTGGTACTGGCTTCGTTAGTATATTCTGCAATCAGAATGTTTATGGAACATTTGATTAGTGTTCTATAAGTAGACGGTCTGTGAATCCTGCAAGCCAGTAGTAATTTAGACTTCGAAGTCAATTTTATTGAAATTGTTGTTTCCTAAAATGTTTGAGAGGATTTTTGAATGATGTATTTGTTTGCACTCAATGTTTCTCTTTCTTTATTATTTCTTACATGATCAGCACCACCCAGGGGCACGAAGACGGGGTCCGAGTCGGCGGGACAACCACCAGAGGAGCGCTCCTCTACCAAGGATCCTGCTGCTTGCCCCAGTAAGTCCTACAATGCTTATATTATTATCAATTATATTTCCCTAACTTTTTAACGCTCTTATTTTTTCCAACCTATTAAGCCTCCTTCCTAATTAAATGTTAGCTAAACCTTCTTTGGTCTTCAATTTGTCTTCCAAATTTTGGGTATCTAATGCCATCCCTGACTATCAATTCCTTCAAACTGCCTCTGCCCGATGACTCTCTGTGCTACTACTATTAGACTGTCTTTAGCTAAGCTTGCCCTGGTCACCACTCTTTAGTTAAGGTATTCTTTGGAATAAAGCTGTGATAGAAAATAGCTGTAGCCACTGGGTCCACTCCTGTCTTTTGCGTTGTCCTCTGTAATCTCTAGTCTTTGTCAATTCCCACCCCAAAAATGCGCAATCAGATGTTTGCCTACTAATTTTTGTTAGGTTAGTATACTACTACTACTGTTGTGGTTATTCTCTGCACAGGCACATACAGAACTATGCACAAGAAAATAGGATGTTGGTGATAGGGAGGTTGGACCTTACTTACACCCTAGTCAAAGAACTCAGTCAGAAGAACCCACAATTCAACGACCGTCTACCTACCTAAGTGTCTCAGTCATAGTCATTTGTCCCACTCCCGACCCCCACACGAAGATAGTTAGATATACCCAATGATTTTATTACACAACCCAGAACAGAAGAACACCCTTTCGCTCACTCACTCGTTTAAGTCCACAACACCCCAGACACTCAAAATATACCACAGAGTCTATGTGCAAGTTCAAAAACTTTATTTTTTTAATAACAAGCTTTGTATTGTTGTAACTTGTAAGTTGTTCCATGAAAAACATCCAACTCCACCATGCAAAATAAAGAAGATTAAATACTATACACATTTGTACAACTAGTGCACGATAGAGAACTGTGGGAATTGTGGGAGACCCCTCACCATTGAACGTATACTGGTTACACATGCATCTTTCTAAAGCTCTGCTAATCTCTGGTTCGTAGAAGGCAATCTTCTCATCTGCCTGTGAGAAAAATGTTGCACGTTAGACAGTGAATACAACTATGCCAATTTTTAGCAGTCATGCAAAAAAGTGTAACATTATGGATGAGTAAAAGGGATTAACAATACTGGTTAGTTAACCTCTTTAGTTGTATGCAACACTCATGTGGCCTCAAAGGTGTCTTTCTCACTGTGCAACAAGCTGCGAGGTAACATGGGCAAAACAGTAGACCCGGATCATTCTAAAATGGTTACATGGCTCAGGCTAACTTTCCAAAGACTAGAGTAGGAGTAGAGATTAGATGACCCTAGGGACCATCTAATAAAGTAAAACTAAACTCTGTCTAATGACTGCTGTACAGTATTACGCAATTTGGACTAGTCACACTTACAATGCTTTATGTTGTACGTAACTGTTTTTTCAAACTTCCTTCCTGGTGAAAAAAGTACAACTAGTAAAATAGGGGGAGGTGTGCAGGCATCTAAAAAGGTGCACTTGATTTTATAGGTGCACAATCACTACCAACGACCAGTGCCGACGGGGCCAGCGGCGATACTAATGCCATCCAGGAGGGGACAGTGGCTGCGGCACCTGCAGTAGCACCAGTGGGGGAGGAAACTTCAGCGGTGGGCGGTGGTAAGTTATATTCATTACTTATTTGCATTACTAGGTGGAAGGGGAAACATTTCCCTCACTGTGCTATGAAACTTATTAAGAAAGTATGAATTTGAAATTGTACTGGACAATATACAATGGTTGAAGAAGACACCCTTTGCAGCATTACCAGCGTGAGTTGAGTAAACAAGGCCTCTTCTATCAGACTCCAACTCAGCTGTGAAAGTTATCGAGAAGACTAAAAGTCAGATCAGATGACCTTGAGGGATGTGTTGAACAAAAAGGGAAAGAAGTGAGCTAGGGTGGAAGGAGGAAGGACGAAAGAGATGTACGACTACCATAGAAGGATACTTTGGAAGGTTCATGCACGTGGCTGATATGAATCCGATGCATGGGTTGTTGAAGGATGGGTAGAACTGGAAGGTGAAAGAAGATGCATGCCTGGTTGGGCAAAACAATATGGGTGCATGGATATAGTAGATAGCAAAAACAAAGGCTGGCCCCGGGGGATGGGGTCCCCAGGGCTAGAAGTGGCCCGTGAGGGGGGCAACACTACCCCTTCCTCAAAATCTTTTTTAAAAACAAAGGCCGGCACCGGGGGATGGGGTCCCCCAAACGCAGCACCCCTCCAAATCAATAAATAAATAATGGCCATGACCCGTGGGATGAGGTCCCCGGGGCCGAATATGGCCTCGGGAGTGGGCCCACGCGGCCCCCTTCCAATTTCTTTAAAAAAAAAATAAGAACATAGAAGTCAGGCCCTGGGGGATGGGGTCCCAGGGCCAATAAAATAGGAAAAAAAGGGGGGCCACACTGACCCTCTTCTTAAATTAGTTTTTTTTTTAAAAGACCGGCATCGCGCCCGAGGCCCCGCCCCCTCCCTGCAGCACTCTGCAAACGTGCCCTCTAGCGCATTTGCAGATTGGGAACTAATTCCCCTTGCATACTGGGGGTCCTTGAGGACCAACTAGCCCACCAGGAACCTCCAGTATGCGCCAGGGTGCTGTGTTGCAGAGAGGTGTTCAGAGGCCATGCGCCTTTTCACAACTCTCTTCAACGCAGCTCCTTGGCGCATACTGGAGCTACCTGGTGGGCTAGTTGGCCCCCAGGGACCCTCAGGATTGAAGAGGAGCCTGAGGTGACGTGTGCAAACACGCCACGTTTTAAGTTGGGGAAATAATTCCTCTTCAATCCCGAGGGCCCCTGGGGGCCAACTAGTCCACCAGGTGCTTCCAGTAAGCGCCACTGAGCAGAGATGTGGTCCAGGCCTTGCCCCTTTTTACACCTCTCTGCAACGCAGCTCTGTGGCACTTACTGGAGATACCTGGTGGGCTAGTTGGACCCAAGGGACAGTCAGGATTCAAGGGGACTTTATCCCCAAAATTAAAATGGCCACAGGGCGTGTTTGCACATATGTCACCTTAGGCACCCCCCTCCCTTCACCAGTGTGCAAATGCACCCTGTGGCGCATTTTAAGAGGTAGTTTTAATCCCTCTGCCCTATTATGTACTAGGGTCTTACAAAGGAGGTCATGGTAATCACAGGGGTACCCCAACGCGTAGGGTTCTCTAGTGTATGTAGGTGTTTTCACTGTATTCTAAGTGTCTTTTAGCATAGCACTGGCTATCGGCCTGGTTAGTCAGATTCAGGTACCATCAGTACCCGTCAGAAAAAGCTGTGGTTACAGGAGGACTTTCTGGTCCTCTGTTGGTTCTTCCTGTACATCTCTTCTTCTTCCTGCACTTTTCTTTGTCTTTGTGGACTTCTGTTGCTTCTTTCTGCATTTCTTTTTTTTTCTTTCTGTGCGTTTTTTCTTCTCTCTTCACACGTCCTACCTCTGTAGGTATAGTTAGAAACTAGCATTTAAAAAACTTTGACATTCACTGAAAAAAACCATAGGTTTCAGGCACGTTATAGTTAGAAATTAGCATTTAAAAATCCTTTGAATTATGTAATATGTGACATCATCAGCAGTGCATTGCAGGCACGCAAGTTATAGTTAGCAGAACTAACTATAACAGAGGAATTTCTATGGTTTTGTACGAGTGAAATGACCAGCTAACTATAACACCCTTTAAACCTATGTTTTTTTAAGTGAATTTCTTAAGTTTTTTAAATGCTAAATCCTAGCTATAACGTACCTGAAACCTATGGTTTTTTCAGTGAATATATATATATATATATATATATATATATATATCCTGATTTTCGCCTCTAGCACACAGGAATCGAATCCCCAAGAGACGATGCAGACCCAAATTGTGCTAAATATTTCTTTATTTTCAGTTACTCGCCCAACACCACCGCCATGACGCGTTTTGGTCCCTCTCGGACCTTGATCACATGACACATCACAAGGGCAGATCAACATCTTTTAAAGTGACAGTGCAATTTCAATCATGATAGATATGGATGAAAGACTCTGTTCCTGCATAAATGCATTCCTAACTGTGAAATACAGTACAAATTAACTTCCACGCTATGCAGTTTTTCTTGTGCAAATCTCGCTGTTAAATACAGTACTATCACAGTGCAAAACGTGCCAAATTTAAGTGCAAAGATAGCAAATATTGTAAACATTCACATTAAATATTTACAAAACCGAGTAAAAAACATCAATAAATAATTGTAATCATTATTCATGATAAAAACATCCCATTATTAAAATCAACCAGATAAAAGGAACTTTCTAAAATATATGCATGATTTAAAATCTATGCTGACAAAGTCCTCTGTGGCTGTGTAAATAATGAGTGTATATTACTCGAAGTCTTAGGTCACATCCGTGACCGGCAACTGGGGAGAGTTTTATTCAGCCTCTAACCCCTGCAGGAACAATAGAGTAATTGCTCAATAATAAAGCCCATAGTGGGCATACTGCTAGTCATCCATAAGCATCGTGTATATTAAAATAGTGTGTTGACTCCCTACAACCAAATACATTTTTACATAGTGACAATTAGTGACATAGTTAAATACTTAAAAATGATTCTTTTTAAGTGCAGCATACAGACTCATTCATTGTAGATGGACTCAGAAGATATATCCAATTTATAAAACAACTTATATCACAGATATAAATTAAAAAAACGTATAAAAATCTTCCGTAGAATTTAAACCATTCGGACTCTTGGTGTCCATCTCTAGAATATATTTCGTTTCTAATCTTCTTAATCTAGCATTTCTATCCCCACCGCGCCTCAGGGGTGGAATGCAGTCAACTATGTAGTATTTTAGCAATTCAGATTAATTAGCATGAACTGCAGAGAAATGTCGAGCCACAGGGTATGCTTCATCCCCATTCTTAATGGCCCGAAGGTGTTGTAGAATTCTCTTATGACACTGAGGTCTAGTGCTACCTACATATTTCAATCCGCAGGGGCACTCTAACACGTATATCGCAAATTCAGTTTTGCACGTGAGTTTCTTATCTATTTTTCTAGGTGTACTATGAAAGGGGCTTAGGTATTCAGTTTTGTTCACTCCCTGTCTGCATGCTTTGCAAGTGGCACATTTGATGAAACCCTTGCTTTTCATCAGCCAATCTGAAGAGGATTTGATTTCAGGGCTAATGGACACCAGGGTGTTGCTCATGGAGCTAGCCTTTCTGAAGGTCAGATTGGGGGAACGTGTCAGTTTTACACCCAAGGTCGGGTCATTCTTGATCAACGGCCAATTCCTGGTGATGATTCTCCTAATGGCCTGATGTTGATCACTATATGTCAGTATAAGTCTCAAGGGTTGTTCATCAATAGGAGTGTCTTTAGTTGCTCCTCTAGTGCCTAATGCCTGTGTCCTACCAGTTGCATTGGCTCTTCTGGTCGCACTGTCAATGACCTTGGGGCTATACACCCTTTCAATGAATCTCATCCGACATTCATTCTGTGCTTTAAGACCGTCCGATTCTATGCTACAGATTCTTCTGATCCGCAGCATCTCCCCGTAAGGGATGCTGCGGATCAGGTGAGCCGGATGGTTGCTATCTGCATGCAGTACAGAATTGCCCGCCGTGCTTTTCCTGTGCAATCTAGTGTTAAGAGAGTTCTCAAACACAAATAATTCAACATCTAGGAACATGACTGAGGTCCTACTTATGTGGCTTGTGAATTGTAGGTTCATGCTGTTAATGTTGAGCGAGTTGACAAAGTTCCGTGCCTCAATCTCCGTTCCTTTCCACACGAACAATAAATCATCTATGTATCTAAACATGTGTGCTACGTGATTATTGACAAATGAAAGGTTCTCATCTAGCAATATCTGTCTATCCCATAAACCCATGTGCAAGCAGGCGTAGCTAGGGGAAAAACATGCCCCCATAGCTACGCCCCTAATCTGTTGGTATACCTGTTTGGAAAAAAGGAAATAGTTATTCTCCAGACACATGGTAATAATTGCTATTAGCATCTTGTTGTGTTCCCGGTAGCACATGGGACGCTTTTGGAGAAAATAATCCACAGCTTTTAGTCCGTCCCTATGATGTATACTTGTATACAGAGACGATATGTCCATGGATATCAGCACCATGTCCTCGCTCCACACCACCTTTTCCAATTTCCTCAGTAGGTCGCCAGTATCTAATACAAATGATGGCAATGTCCGTACACAGTCTTGCAAAAAATGGTCCACATACTTACTGGCATTTTCCATCAGGCTGCCACAGGCAGAGATAATGGGCCTGCCTGGTGGATTAGTAGTGCTTTTGTGGACTTTGGGTATGAAGTACAATACCAGCATTATGGGATTATAATTTTTCAGGAATTTGTATTCGTCTGCGGACAATAACCCCGTGCTTCTCCAGGCCACCAAGCAAGAGTAGAATTTGTCCCATGATGCTCTTACTGTGCCCATATCACAGCGTCTGTAGCACTCCTTATCCCCAAGTTGTCGTTCAGCCTCATCACAGTACATTTTACGGGGCCAGAGGACAATGTTACCCCCTTTGTCGGATTTGCGTACGACCACTTCAATGTTGTTATTGAGTTTGGCCATGAGTTTGAAGTAAGCATTGTCTTTTGCCGTGTATCTCTTTTTTGCCTCATTTTGTTTCTTATGTAGGATTTTCAACTCCTGTGTCACTTTATCGTGGAAGAAGTCCACATTGTCACGAATCATTATGGGACAGAATTTTGATTTTACTTTAAATGTTGTGAGGGGTACTTGCACAGTAGTTGTTGGCATTTGACTCAGAATCTCATCCGTGACATTTCCTTCATTACGTAGCTGATATAAGTCCTGCATTAGACCAACATCTAGTACTGACATACCAGGCACTACCTCTAATGTGCCCATGATTGCTGTTTTGTTTTTTGTGCTCCCCTGAAGTAAGTGAAACTTTTTAAGTTTAATTTTTCTCACAAACTTGAATATATCCACTCGACAATCAGCATAGTTAAAGTTGCCTCTAGGGCAAAAGGACAGGCCCAATGATAAGACCGATATTTCATCTTCCGTCAGTTGTATATCCGTTAGGTTAATAATAGTTTGTGATTTTCCTTGTGTATTTGGCAATTCCATCATTGATTCCATTGTTTCTTTGTTTTTTTGACATACTTCTTTTTGGGAATTGTTCCGCTGTTTATGGCATTGCCGGCGTTCCCACCTCCTACAGTTCCTTGATTTCCTTGACTTGCTATTTGCACACTCTGTGCATTGTGAGCCCTGGAGCGCAGTGTTTGTCGTCTGTCCTGACTCATACAGTCCACCTCCTGCGCCAAGGTGTATTTCTGAAAACCCGCTCTCTGCATACGTGATGTCTCGTTATCAGACCCACTTTCCATGGCTGAGCTAAGGTCAGTTGAAGAGCCAGCGTTATATATATTATTCACATGACCAGTTATGATATGCAATCTTATCTAGCTAATGTATACAATCCACGCCATATATTTGTGCTGATTTGGCTGATTCGGTTTTGGCTGGATATTTTCCATCATTTGACCAGTTTCCCCACTATTAATAACTGGTCTCAAGATCCTGTGCTATGCCCATGCAATAATGTTTCCAAGCAGAGTACCATCAGCATTCTCTTTTTTGTATATTTTACTCAGACTTGAGAAAATGTTTTATTAAGCCTCTGTTAAAACAACTTGGATTTGTGCAATGTCGACCAGCCTTTATTTAACTGCAGTCGCATCTGAGTTTGTATACATGTGCTGTTTTGTCACTGTTATTTTAGCTGTTATAAGATGCAGGAAGCAGTTGTCGAAATTCTAGTGACTAAAAGGGTCTGTCCCTCCCTGTTTTTATCTATGTGTATTTTTAACTATATTTGTAACTGATTTTTATGTATATACTGACATATTTTTGTAGTTTTTATGATTCACTATGTGATTTCAAATAAAGCTTATTTGATTGATATATATATATATATATATATATAAATTGAGGAGAAAACCAGTAAGTGCCATTTTGCAATAGCAGTTACAAATCTATAAAAAAAACTTAACATCTATCCCATGTGGTTGGAGACCAAGTCCAAGCCACCTTTTACTCTAACTAACTGTTAATGGTCTGCTTCATGGAATAAGTTACTGCATAACTCATCAATGGCCCTACTATCAGCATCTCTTAAAGTAACTATTCAAAAAATGCAGATGCTTAAAACCAAGCTACAAAAAGAACTGGATCATTTAAAGAACACAAAAAGTGACTCTGCAGTGGCACATATACTACAGAGGATCGCTGTACTAAAAAAGATGACTGTCAGGGGCCGTATTACGCATTGTCATTGTTTATGCTGGGCGCACTTTTCAAAAGGTGCGCTGGGCTCAAACAATGACAATGGGCCCTATTACGAAGTATGTGCTGCCCCAGGGCAACCGCAAACTCACTCTGCCGTGGGGTCAGCGCATTCATGTGAAAACACAGAGCGGGTGCTGGCAGCCGCTCAGTATTTTCACAGTGCAGGCATAAGCCCGCCTGCACTTTTAAATGGGATTAGAGACCCCCTTGCAGGCAGGAACAGTCAGTGACTGCACCCGCCTGCAAAGGGATGCCTGGGGATATATAGGATCCCCTTTTCTCCCCTCCAGAGGGCTGCTCTAATACACCAACATGATGAGAGACCTAAAAACCTTTGAGAGAATATGCAGACTTGCATAATACTTTAACAATAATTCTCAGGGTGATCTGCCAAGCTACCTTCCAGAACCATTTAGGAAGTTCTGCCATCCCAAATCATGAACTCCCCAATGTGGTAAAAATCCTGTTCTTGATACATACATTTTATCCATCAACAAACTCTTCAAGGAATCAACAACCAAAAGGATTTTGATAACATCACCAGAGAAAAAAGAGAAGCCCTCCAACACCTGCAACAGAGAATGCATGTCATTACAAAACCGGCAGACAAAGGTGTTGCAGTGGTTGCCATGAAAGTAAGTGATTATATTGAGTAGGGAATGAGACAACTAATGGATCCACACACTTACAAATCTTTAGAAATTGATCCCACAGAAGACTTAAACAAAGAAATTAAGAACATGGTTGTAAGGTACAGGAGCTTAAGCATCATTGATGAAACAACAGCAGATATGCTTGTTCATCCCAAACCATGAGCTGGAAGATTTTATTTGTTTCCCAAAATTCACAAAATGAAAAATCCTGGCTGTTCAGCCACTGAGAGACTATCTTTATTTGTCGACCTGCATCTCCTGCCCATTGAACAGGAAATTCCATAATTTGTTAAGGATACTGGGGCCAGATGTATCAAGATTCACTTTTGCGATTCTCAAATAGCGATTTTTAAGGAATCGCTATTTGAGAATTGCAAAATGGTATGTATGTAGAAACTCGCAATTTTTTAGCGATTTCTTAAAATTCCCTAATTGCGATTAGCAAATTGCTAATCGTAATTAGGAGGCCCATAGGAATGAATGTGAAATTATTCTCAATTTGCGATTCGCAATTTGCTAATCGCAAATTGAGAATAAATTCAAGGGTGCAGGGGTGTCCAAAGGACATCCTGTTTCACCCCTGAAATAAGCATGGGTGCACATATGGTGCACATACATGCCCTGAGGGCATGTATGTGCATCACATGGCACTTTGAAAAATGCAAAAATTGGCATTTTTCAAGAAATTCGCAAATTACCCCCAACTTGAAGTTGGTGGTAATTTGCGAATCCGTAGGGACTATTTGCAATTTTTTTTGCATCATACATTGCATATAAGGAATCGCAAATTTTGCGATTCCTTAAATGCAATCGCAAAATAAGGAATCGCAAATTTGCGATTCCTTATTTTGCACTGAAATTTGCTACATACATACCATTTTGCTCAAATGAGTTCGCAAACGCCGAATTTCGGCGTTTGCGAACCCATTTGAGCTTCATACATCTGGCCCCTAGTCACTTCCCTCAGATTATTGAAAAATGAAACCAAACCTACACATTTGATAATGACACTCTCCTGGCCACGTTTGATGTTACAGCATTATACACCAATATACCACATGAGGATGAGCTTCTGGCGTTATCTGAAGCTCTTAATAAAAGAACTTTGAAAAAGCTATTAACAATTGTGCCTACCAACTTTGCAACAGTTACCTTTACATCCAACAATTTTATTGTCAATGGTAAACACTATCTACAGATACAAGGGACATCCATGGGCACTCGGATGGCTCCACCCTATGCAAATACCTTCATGGACAAACTAGAAAAGTATATATTTACTACTTCTAGCAACAAACCACTGGTAAGGCTTTGATACATTGATGACATATTTATAATATGGAATGCAGGAAGTATTACACAAACAATTTACAGCTAATATCAACAGTATCCATCCTACCACCAATTCACCAGTAGTAATACTAAACAGAAGCTCTGTCTCCCTTTTCAGGATGTGCTACTCATCATTCATTAACAAAGGATTACAACTTCTGTGCCGCAAGCTGACAGATGCTCATTTGTATCTAAGCTGGACTTCATGTCACCCTCACTACACTAAACTCAACTTAATCTACAGCTAAGCACTCGGAAAAAATACGCATTTGTAGCAATGAGGACCCCTGAAAAGACCATCTACAGGATCTTGCTATGCTATGTAAAAAGTGTGGCTATCGTCTGCATATCATACAGCAACAAATTGACAAGTCTTTGCTGTAACCCACGGTAGCACAAATTTGGAATACCAACAGCAGAAGCAAAAGTGACAGAAATCCATTTGTGGTTGACTATCATCCATCAGTTCCCAACCACAGAAATATAATGCAAAAAACTTCTCCCTTACTGTCCACTTGTGAAAAATTGCAAAAGGTTTTTCCTAAACCGCTAGTCATTGATTACCACAGAGCTACCAATGAATTACAATCTCTTATTGTGAGAGTTGAGCTCAAGCAAGCTGTAACAAATGCAGGGGTTCATTGCTGTGACGCTAAAAGTTGCATTACATGTGAATACCTTTTACAAACATCACCAGTAACTAGTTTTGTTACCAGAAGGACCTATGAAATACGACAGCATCTTAACATGCATTATTTATGTGATTCAGTGCCAATGCCAAAGCTGTAAAAAACATATGTAGGCCAAACAGTGAATACCTCCCAATGATTTGGGAACCACAAATTGGCAATAATTAAAAAGAAACTTAACCAGCCTGTAGCTAATCATTTTAACCTTGTAGGTCATTTTTATATCAGATTTGAAGTTTTTCCCTGTGGAACATGTCTTAAAGGAAGAACTAATGGATCCCAAAAAAAACTTCTGCATGTACTGTTTAAAATCATTGCATCCAGATGGAATGAACATCACTGACAAAACCACCTGATTACTGCATGTCTCAAGAGATGTCAGGACTGCATTGATTCCACATTCTAAATGGAATCTTCTCTCATGATGTTTTTTGAAAATTCAGTAGTGTCATCTGCGCAGCCACTGAGCAAACCAACTTGTACTCCCTGAGGAAGGCGGAAGCTGAAACGTTGTAGTGGAACTATATTTTTGTTCTTTGGTGAGTTCATCTGTTTGAGTCACTTCTTTGTTGCATAGGTATATATATATATATATATTAGTATAGACTTACTAAATTTAACTCCACACCTATGAAACCTTTAAATATAAATATATATATGTATATATATATATATGTATATATATATATATATTTAAAGGTTTCATAGGTGTGGAGTTAAATTTAGTAAGTCTATACTAACCTAATTATAGCTGCTGGGGTGGAAATTTCCCCTGCATGGTGAAAGACATGTACCCCCGCCCTGATCGCCCGTACTGCATGGATATCGGTACCTCTGATAATGATAATTTTGGTCATGGGTGAACACAGATCCTGCATTACCTAGACCTTTCTCACGTGTGGGGCTACTGGCTCAATTATGTAGAGTCCCATGACTGTGTACTTAACTCACCCTTGAACTGTATAGATTGTGTGTAAAACCTAAGAGCGCTTTATACTTGTGTGTGTATGCCAGAATGCATGTGTGTGCCTGTGTGCGGTACATAACACGGAGGCCTGTGGGTTCCATTTTGGAAGCTCTGGACCTGAGGAAGCTGATGGAGGTGAGAACTTCAACCCCCAAACACATTTGGATCTCTGACTTTCATAAGGACTGGGGTGGGAACACACACACTGGAGGAAGGGGGCAAAGCATCCCCTGTGCACATCAACGGTCTCTCTGATTTCAGGAAGAGAAACTGGTCAGTGGGGCTCATTGTCAGGGAGATGGTGGGACTGTTGACTAGGGAATCTTGATAGATAGAAAGTCTGAGGCCTTTGAATCTTTATGCTGCATATTTCAGTGGGGCTGACAGCCAATGGTGGCTGCTTCACCAACTTAAGTTGCAAAGAAGGAGCCACTGCACCTAGAAGCCGTTGCCGTCCGTGGCAGCCTCAGCACACCACAGGAGGATGCGGTGCACACTGATCATTGTTGGAGTGCAGGGGAGGCGCCACTCAGCTCTTGGGCACGTCTGAAGGCTGTGGTTGGGTAAGACTGAAGCAGGGCCTTGGACACTTGTACGAGCTTGGCGATTTACTGTCTGAGGAGCTGAGCTTTCAAGGCCAAAGCCAGACTTTGATGTGACTGTTAGTGCAGGCCACACCTGATGCTCACTTCCCGAAATCCACAAGGGACGCAGTGTTTAGCCTGGAGGAGAAAGGGGAGGGGGGCCAGACCAGCAGGGGGTATGGACACAGCAGTGTTTTGCGCTAGGACACTAGCTTTGAGGCACAGCTATGTGGTTTATTCAGAGGCAGCTCTGTTATATTCCATAGAGGTACCATAATATAGGCCCCTGTAACTTCATTACCCTTCACCTATATTATTTCCTACATTACACTTGTAACGGTTTACAGGTACTGACCTCTTACCTAGATACAACATTGCATTCAGAACACGGGTTTTCCCTAGTTCGAGATTTCATATAATATGCATGAGTATTACTGGAAGCACAGCAGGACAACCATCTCCTATTTAATATCTATGTAGAAAGTTCATGCCCGACGTAATCCTTAGGCCGACACAGTATTACAGCGTGGTAGGATCCCTGGGGAGATCGATGGGTATATATACATCACATCTTGCTAAGATAGAGCAGAGGAGACCGAGACATCCCGGCCGACACACTGACCAGTGACGCTGAGGTTCCTGCATGCAGATGCTCCTGCTCGCAGTAGTCTAAAACATCCCCTGATGGGTGTCCAACTTGAGACCAGGACGGTGTTCCACAGTCTCTCACTTTAGGTAATGGGATTGACTTTATCCTAGAGGGATTCTTGGCTTAACATCTATACACATGCTAAGTACATTTAGCTACATCTAGTTAGGGAGGCATTGTAGAAGTACGCGTCTTTTTATCATGTGTTTTATATACTCGTATGTATTCATGATTATTATAAGATGTTGGAGCTATACCATCCATTTACCTTTATAGTACTGCCGATCATTTATATCTTATACTGCCTAACGGTTGTTGCAGCTCATCTATTCTACACCAGAATAACAACTGTTCAATAAACTCTTATTGTAAAAGCCCAACCTGTTTATTCTGTGTATTTCTCTGAGACAGGCTAAGTAAGCACAAGTGACTGAGCAAAAAGTAGTATATTGTCTCCACTGTCCTGAGGGATCAGGGTTGTCATGTTCGAGGGTTGCCAAGAACTATTCCCTCAGTGGCACTGTGAGCTATTTGGTACAAAAATCCAACATACCCAGTGGGGGTTTTCAGAATCAGTCTGACACCAATCCTACAGTGTATGCTGTCCAAACACGCAGATCCTGTATAGTTTTATAGGACCTGGCTTGGCAGTTCGGGCTGGACTGTTCCCATGGGGCACAGGGTCAAGACTGATTTGCATATGGCTGGGTTCAAACTGGAAAGGCATGGTGAGCAAAAGAACGATGGATTTGGGCCATGATCTCTGTACTGGGGTGAATGTATGACATTGTTCTGCATTCTGTCCATCACCTGTTGTTTTGCATTTGTCACCCCGAGTGAAACGGGTATGCTCAGACGTGAGTCCCGTGCTCTCCATGCCACTGGAATCAAGCTATCCAGGCTGAAGAGGGCTGATAGCCCGAAACCGGTCCGTGGATGCTTGTTTCCAGTCCAGGGAGGACCTGGCTTAGCAGTTCGGGCTGGACTGTTCCCATGAGGCACAGGGTCAAGGCTGATTTGCATATGGCTGGGTTCAAACTGGAATGGCATGGTGAGCAAAAAAACGATGGATTTGGGCCCAGATCTCTGTACTGGGGTGAATGTATGACATTGTTCTGCATTCTGTCCATCATCTGTTGTTTTGCAATAGTTTTATAGGAGCTACATGACATCTCCTCCCCTAAGATGGAGGAGCCTCCCCCGACTGCCTTTCAGCAAGGCAAATAAGGAGAAATAAAATGATAATAACACAATTTTATCATCAATTTATTTTTCTGTGTTTGGGCAGCTTGGTGGAGCCAGGCTGGGCTGCTCAGGGGGGGAGTGGTGGTGACACCCTCCTAAGGGCGCATGAATGTTTGGCCGGCCCTTTGGGGCTGGCCAAACATTCATGCGCACTTAGCATGTTCTCCACCCAGGCTGCATTACAACCTGGTTGAAGAACATGCTCAGGCTTCCATTCCCCATCTAAGCACCAATCCAAGGCGTTCAGACCAATCACAACACTGCATTGCAGTGTTGTGATTGGCTTGGGAGAGCCTGGGTGCTTACCAATCACAGCAATGCATTGCAGTGTTGTGAATGGCTCAGGGGGCCTATCCTGCTTCCTGTTCCAGCAGATGCCAGCAAGAGCACGGATGAGAGGCGGTGGCCGACAGGTACGTGATATTTTTTTATTCTCCACCCCTCAACCCTCCTCTCCCACCGACTACTCATTTACAGGACCAGCCACAACTAGTTTATTTAGTGCATTGCGGTTGTGTATACATTAAATATTATTTTATTTCAGAAAGTAAGTGGACAATCTACGTATTGGGGTCACTGTAGGTATTTTGAGCTATGCGCTTACCCATACTGTGTGCCAACCACCCCCTGAAGAGCCTTGGACTGCTCGACCCGTGCTACCACTGAGAGCCAAGTGCTGAAGGCATAGTGCTGGGCCCAGTTACTCAGGGCTCAAAGTAAAACAATCCCCAGGGCAGCAGGAGTTAAAGGCCACAATCCTCAAAATTGGTCAAGCAACCCCTGCTTGGCCGTTGGCTCTCGAAAGGGGTGTTGATAATAGTGGAGAAGTGTGGCTCAATGGTTAGAACGGCAGCCCCTGATGCAGAGGTCTAGCCCGGGACCAGGGTTCAATTCCCCGCCTCGGCGGGTCTTTGGCTCAATTTCCTCGGACCTGATAATTCTCGCCTCGATGCCTATTCCAATCATGGAGTCCCACCCTGCAACTCTGGGCAATAGCTTGCTTAATCTCCACAACGGCCCCCACAACGCTAAGTATGCCTGGCCTCCACCTTGGGGGTGCCCAGGAGTGGACACCTCACAGGGAAAGCCAGGATGGGTTCCACAGCGGTATTCGTACAAGCGCCTTGAGACCCTTGCGGGAGAGTAGTGCGCTATCCAAGTTTCAATTTACAATTTTTAGTGACCTTCACAATATATTTTCGTCACTGCTTTTCTACGATATTTTTGTTGCATGAATATTAGGACTTAATATTCTGGTAGTGTACCTTTTAGGACACAGCTATTATACACGATGGAAAAGTATAGGGCATGGCCTCATTTTAGCTCACAGAGGCTTGTTGTAAAGTGCATGAGTCACAAAGCCCCTGGACAACCTCAGTTCAAGTTAGGTGAGCAAATAACATGATTTATGAATTTGCAATTCACAGCATGTTAATTTCCACTTGTAAAACAACTTACTCGCATATAATATTACACCAGTGTATTTCCTTCCAGAGGCGGAGATGGGATGCCATGGAAAGTAGGTGAACACCTACAGCGTTGTCAGTTTGGCATTTAAAATGTGTCCAAGACATTGCACCCTGGATACCAATGAAGGTGTAGTTAGATGAAGAGAAAAAGGAATAACCTTTCCGGGGTGGGGACGGGGAGGTAGCATCCCCACTAGGGGTGAGGGTGTACTGAGAGCGATTACGGAATGCTGACAATGGTTTAATTGTGAGTTGCCCTTCGCACGTGCACCTTTGCAAAGCGTTCACAAATGTGTTTTCGGTAAGAAGGGTATGGTGAGGTGGAGAAGTGTGTCTCTTTAATTGAGCTGTGACTTTTGAGAGCGTTGTTACAAAGGGCCATATGTATCAAGATACGGATTTGCGATTCTCAAATAGTGATTTTTAAGAAATCGCTATTTGAGAATCGCAAATAGGTATGTATGTACAAAAACGCATTATTTTTGCGATTTCTTAAAATTCCTTAATTGCGATTGCAAATCGCAATTAAGGAATACTTTCCCATTCATTTCTATGGGCCAGGAGGCCTATAGGAATGAATGGGAAATGATTCTCAATTTGCGATTCTCAATTTGCTAATCGCACATTGAGAATAATTTAAAGGGTGCAGGGGTGTCCAAAGGACACCCTGTCGCACCCCTGAATTATGCATGGGTGCATGGGTGCACATGTGGCGCACATACATGCCCCAAGGGCATGTATGTGCGTCATATGACACTTTGAAAAATGCAAAAATGTGCATTTTTCAAGGAATTCGCAACTTACCACCAACTAGAAGTTGGTGGTAATTTGCGATTCCTTAAAGACATTTTGCAAATGTTTTTGGCTTCATACATTGCATTTAAGGAATTGCAAAATTTGCGATTCCTTAAATGCAATTGCAAAATAAGGAATCGCAAATTTTGCGATTCCTTATTTTGCACCAGATTTTGCTTAATACATTCCATTTAGCAAATTCGCATTCGCAAAGGCCGAAATTCTGCGAATTTCAGCCTTTGCAAATGCGAATTTGCATGATACATATGGCCCAAAGTGCTTACATTGCCTCAGTGGATACACGTGCAGGAGTGCACAGTGTGTCATTAGACAGGCGTAAATGTTCATGCATGTGAGTACAGAGTTTTATCTTTCAGTCAGTGAGTAAAACTAAAGGGGTGCTTTAATTTCCAAGAATTCGAAAAAAATTGTACATCTACTCCAAACATAGGTGCAAACTAACCGGAGTAGATGAAGTCGTTTTTGGTAAATTTGCACAGACAGACAGCCCCAAAATGAAATGCGCACCCAAATTACTTATCCTGTCCTGATTTCAAGGCACAAACGACTGGACGCCACTGAAGTCCTGCGGGTAGAAAAAGGGAAGAGTGCAGGCGCTACAGATGTCTAGGCGCTTTTGGGTCGCTTCTGGGAAAACATGGAATAATTTATGGAGGTTTTAAGCTCGTACTTACAGGGTCTGTACTTGGAAGGTTCCACTTCCACCTTCCTCGTGCTCGAATGTTAACACCTCGTGCGATGCTGTCAGCGGCGGCGGCGGCGGCAAGCGAAGCGAGGCCGGCCTCATCTTTCTGCTTGGCCGGCCGGAGAGACACCATTTACAAGCTGACAATAATTACTGGCAAAACTCGGCCGCACCTTCCTGCCAAAATAATTTTTCTAATCTCGTTCTTTTATGGCACGCTGGCCTTTACGGTTTGCTAATTTGATAGTTGACCTGCCTCTTTCAAATTGGATTTCTGGAAGCCATCGTCTCGCCGTCCGGGAGGGCGGGATGAGGGCTCGTGGGGTGGGCGGCCATGGAGACAAAGGGCCCGGGAGATGGGTGTCGCGTGCTCGCTGCTCCGTGAACACATCACACCGTGTGTAGCCTCTCACCGCCTGAAGGGTTTGCTCAGGTATTGGGCAACTTTATTAATATATATATATATACATATATATATATATATATATATATATATATATAAAAAACCAGGGCTCGAGTCGGGGTACCAGGTGGGTGGACGGCGTCCCCCAACTTATTTTACCGGGTGGACGCCGCCCCCCCTGCAAAGATGCCCTTGCTGAGGAATAAAGTGTAAACAAAATTAGCTAAATCCGTTTGCCACACAATTTCGGCATCAGCGTGAAACTTTTCGGCTGCGATTGTGATGATTTTACCCACGCTCTTTCTGATGAGAAGGCTGCGGCGCTCATTAGGAACCTCGGGGCAGATTTATGATGACTGGCGCATCCCCAGGGATGCGCCAGTCATCCTGCGCTGCTGCTCCGCCACCCATGGTGCGCCGCATTTACAATGTGGCGCACCATGGGGCAAAAACGGCACATCTGTGCCGTAAAGGTGGCGCATTGCTGGAGCTGCGTCGCAAGCGCGACGCAGCTCCAGCAAGGCTCAGTGGTGCCCCATCTCCACAATGCTGCGTCAAGACCTACGCCTGCTTCAAGCAGGCGCAGGGTTTTGACGCAGCATTGTCCTGAAACTGAAAGTGACTGAGTGAAATCTCATAGATTTCACTCAGCCATTTTTAGGAGGCGTTTCTGCGCAGGAACGCCCTTCCCTGCGCAGGAACGCCTCCTTATGGCGCAGGGCTTTACAACGTGACGCATCTCCTAGATGCGTCACGTTGTAAATAGGGCGCATTATTTGCGCCGCCGGTGCGTCAAATAAAGTGACGCACCGGCGGCGCAAGTCCTTCATAAATCTGCCCCCTCAGATTACTATGTGCAGATCGTTTTTCTGTTCAGGATACTATTCCTGTGCAAAGTAGACAGGTAAGGTATTTTATTTCGAGCCTATGCTCTCCATTTTTGTTGTTTATAAAATCGCTACCCAGTGAGCGGTGCTCTCTTTATCGACCCTGGAAAGATGAAAGCTGATGTTGTCTTCTCTGGATTGGAAGTTGATATGCAGATTACACCATAAAACAGCGACAACCGTTTAATTCACAGATCCCCCATAGAAGTCTATGTTTTTTACCTTTCGTGACGTCACCTCCGGTCGTGACGTCACTCCATGTCTTTGAGCGTCCCCCCACTTCTATGTTTTACCTTTCGTGACATCACTTCCTGTCGTGACTTCACTTCCAGTCTTTAAGCGTCCCCCCACTTCTTTATTTAGGACTTGTGCCCTACAACTAACTAACATATTCATCACTCAAATTACATTAATATTTTCACTATACTTTAGTGGTGAATTAGTATAGTGAAAATATGAATGTAATTTGCGTGATAAATATGTTAGTCAGTTATTTGGGTAGAGAAGGATAGTGGAGGGATAGAAGAGGGAAAAAGGTTTGTATTGATATAGCGCTTGCTACCCCTGATGGGGTGTTGAAGCGTTTTTTTGGCGAGTAGACGCTACTTCGGAACCCAGAAAAGATTAGTGGTGAATTAGAATAGTGAAAATATGAAAGTAATTTGAGTGGTGGATATGTTAGTCAGTTATTGGGATTAAAGAGGATAGTGGAGGGATAGAGAAAGGAAAAAGGTTTTTCTCTTTCCACGTGTGCTACATTCTGCAGCATACATAGAGCAAATTGCCTGTAAAGATTGATTATGTGAAGGAAGGTGTGCCTTCCTGCATACAAACAATTGCCCCTGCAGCGCAGACACACCAGTGAAATGTCTCTAGGGTGCCTGCACTGGTGCTAGGCAGCTTTTTTAGTGACAGGGCTAGGTGTAACGCAGGGGTGCGCAGCATTCTTACGAATACGGTGCATCCCTGTATTTTGAAACTGTTGGAGTGCAGCGTTACACATTTTCGCGTAACACAGTGCACCACCAGTTTCTAGTACATATGCCCCTGTATTTGTTAAGCGCAGCTAGTCACCCATGTGGGTCTCCAGGGGCTGACACTGAAAATGTTAGCTTGTCAGTGTAAAACTTCCTTTACTCAAGGATTGAACAAACTAAGGGGCATATTACCAAGCAATAGCGATAATTATCGCTATTGCTTGGTTAGAGACAAAAATTTACCTCAAAGCTGCGGCGATTTTTATCGCAAATAAACCTTGGTATTACCAAGGTTTATTGCAAATGCGATAAAAATCGCCGCAATGCATGAATATCGCTGAAAAGTCAGCGATATTCATGCATTATCGAGCTAATGCTTTTAGCCATGTTATCTCCATAAGTTGGTAATAGGAGATAGCGATGTTAGCGACTGTTTCCAGTTGCTAACATCTTGGCACGCCCACTTTGCATGTCATTAGTGATAAATATCACTGGCATGCAAAGTGGGGCCCAAGATGGTCGCTATCTCCTACTAGCTGTCGCTAACTGGTGTTAGCGACAGCTAGGTAATAAGGAGATAATTTTATCTCCGCTTTCTTGGCTTTTAAAGCCAAAGAAGCGGAGATAAACCCCCTTGATAATATGCCCCTAACTCCACTGCCAGCCCACAGCACATTTCCAGATAGAGGTGATTGCTTTAGCTGGCCGGGTTCTCCAGAGGTGAGCCCATCCTCCAATGGGAAGCATGCTTACCCAGCCATCCTCACCGCTTAAAAAATCCAGTATTTGTAAAGCGCACAACTACCCAGAGGCAACCCGGCGCTGGGGGCCGCCAGGAAGATTAAGCGAGCTATTGCCCAGAGTCACATGGTGCTGTGCTGACCTGCCACCGGTGCTGAGGATCTAACCGTGAGCCCTAGCGTACGGTGTCAGTCGCCCTGGCCGCAGCGCCACACCTCTTCCCACCACAGGTGTCTGTTGTGTCTGTGGATGGAACCTGCACTCATTTTATGACATTTTTCACCAAAATACCATGACCCAGAGCAAGAAAGAAAGACAGAAAGGGAAGCAAGAAGGAGAAAGAGAGAAAGGAAAATAATGATGATGCAGCAAAGTGGATGAAAAAAGTACTTGCAAGAATAAGAAGCCCAAAGCAAGTGTTTTGCAGTGTAAAACAAATGGTAATGGCAACCCTGGCATTCAGCAATGGGACCTTAAGAAAAATTATGAGGCTCTGAATTTATGTTTTTACAAATGACACACTGCCTCCCCACCCCCAAAAAAGGATGTCACCTCTACATTTAGCATCAGACATCTCTCATGTTCTTATTGTTGCCATAACTAGATCTAAACCACCCTCACCTTCACTAGCACAACCAAAGAAAAACTGACCCTGAAATCAGTACCACAAGAATATCCACACAAAGAATGGACCATAAATTCCACAGTAAGAGGTCGCTACATCAAAATAAGTGTAAGCTGCTCAGTGTGGAAGGATAAGAAGGAAATGGTGATAAAGTTAACTCAATAAAAGGACACATTTTTTTAGTCTCAAATTGCACTTCCAACAAAACATTGACTTTCACCAGGAAATACTGCTAGTCTGCTTATAAATACTAGCCAAGTGTGGAGATGGAGGAGCAGTTCAAGATACCCCGAACTGCAGCCAGTAATCAGAAGTTACTTTACACTAAGCTTACTAATAAAAGCTTCGCAAATCCTTAGACTTGTTACACTGCTAACATGGTGCACTGGAGAAGGCCTACTTATTTACAGAAACACTGACTTGTCTTCTCTCCTATTCACTCTAACCACACCCTGAATGGCCCTGCCCTATGTACCCACACAGAATCTTTCATCTCATACAGAGCATAACTCTGAATTACATCAGACCTAAGAATATTGTAACAAGGAAGCTACCCTGTGCTAATGTGTTATGACAGAGTACATCGAAAACTCTGCAGCATTGCGAGAGGTGAAAAGAACAAGTCAAGACAAACCCAGGCAGAGTAACAACTTGGTAAACTTTAACACAGCTACATCCAATTCTCTCACACTTACAAAGCTATAAAACAGCTAGTCTTCCTTTCAAGGAAAATAGCTCTTCAACATTTAATGACTGGAACTGGTAAATATAGCACATAATTATAAATGTTTGGAAATCATTGTTTAGTAGTAGTGTGACAGATTTATATACTCTGCACAAAACTGAAATATTTGGGGAATGGTGGAGCCTTTATTTGAAGTGAAAAATGCATAGTTGTAGCACGGATGACAGAAGAACCAATCATACAATTTCTACAAGTTGGCAAATAAGTGTACATCAATCTCTGGTACTGACCAGACATGAAACCATTGGTTCAAGTTGATTAGTGTATCATACATAAATTGGTGTATGAACTTTCACAAACATACAGCAAACACTGGAAGTTTAACTGGGGGCTTATCTATGAGTGGTAGGCTGATGACTCTTTTGAGTGATTTAATCAACTGGAATGTTCCATGTATAATAAGAATCGAAGCCGATATGGGATACATATAATAATTATCTTGCATATGACTTCTGCCTGCTGCCTATTTTCAAAAAGATAAAGCAATAACCTTTGATGCAAAACAAGAGAAATGAATAGATGGCCTTCAAGTGGCTGAATTGAACAAGAAGAAAGCATAAAACCTGGGATGTTACCAATTCTTCAGTTGGCCAAAGTGTGTGATCCTGAGCAAATCTCTCTCTTGTGTTTAATATAGTGGATTATAAAGTTACTCCAAGTATAATAGGAACTTATGATACATACAAGGTGCACACGGCAAATGACTCATGTGTGGATTCTGCCTGCCACTCATGCTCTGTCTTCATGCACCATGAATTGAAGACAGGGCATTAACCATACTTGGATGCTAAGGCACTTGAAGGATTTATAAGTAAATTCCATTGAAATGAATGGGAACTCCATGACGAGTTACCCTTGTCATTAGCATCCAAGTGGTTAACCACTTGGATGCTAATGACAAGGGTAACTCGTCATGGAGTTCCCATTCATTTCAATGGAAGTTACTTATAAATCCTTCAAGTGCCTTAGCATCCAAGTTGTAAAACAGGAGAAATAAAGCAATGCTCAACTAGAGGTAGAATTGCACAACATGGAAGCAAAAAACCTGGCCAATTCCGCTTTCCCCATTTGACCAAAACGTGTGATCCTAGTCAAATATTTCTCCTGTGTTCGATTTTATTGACCATAATGTTGCTGTAGGTGCAATAAGAATCTAGACCACATGTAGGTTGCTCTTGCCTCCTAGTTTGTTAATAGTATTGTTGTCAAGGCTGGAGTGGGCATGAATGTTTCACAGTTCACTCTAAATTTAAGCTATCATTTTTAGTAAATACCTTTCAATGCAGTAACATAATCTAAAATATAATGCTGAAACATTTCTGCATTTTAACGAAATACACTTTTTTGAACATTGAAGTGACTTTGCATATTTTGTTGCCTGAATTAGTTGCCAGTTTCACGGCTCAGCTCGCGCACGGGCTCTCCCTGTTAATTTGTTAGCTCGCCCACTTCTAAAGAAGCTAACCGTTGAAAGCAAGGCTGGGGCCTGGGGGATTGTAATGGTACCCTTGGCTAAACCTTTGCAGAGGGAAACATTTGCTTGGAATCGAGCAGCATGCCAAGCAGATGCCTCATCACAGGGGCAGCATTTTGCCCAATGATAAGCACAGTCATTCTTTTGCAGTGGGATTAATTCTGGCTGTGATAGTACCATTTACCCAGAGCTGCAATGAATTCCTGGATATGGCTGACTCCTCCCGCCAGCAACGTCTGTCTGGCTTCTTTCTTCCTCTTTTTGTCCATGAGTAGCATGAGCTCCAGCTCCTGGTGGAAGGCAAGGAGAAGGGAGGCCAAGGTAGGAGAAGAGGCCCAGGAACAAACATTCTGGCTGCTTAACTTTCAAAATGGTGTGCAACAAATGTTGATCTTCTGGCTTCGTGGCACAGTGCATTCTGGGAGAATTGCAAAGTGCCATGCAACCAATAGAGGGCAGGTTAGCTGCTGATCCCTTCATCAAACACAACATCCGAGAGGGACACTTTGACCAGTCTGGCTGGCGACACTTTACCAGTCAGGTTTGCTGTAAAGATTATGTGCATTTTGGACAATGCAATTGATCTAGATTCCATTTGTACTTCTTAGTCACAGACACTTTATGATATTCGTGATGGGCGGAGTCTACGGCAGCACCACAAAAAGTGGCATGCCCTCCATTGCTTTCTCGCGGTAGATCAGAATCTGCTGAGCTGCTTCAGCCCTCCACTGGAACGATTGCCATAGTGGATGACTCTTGATTGACCTACCTAAAAGAGTTTTAAATCCTGACAGAAGACACTCAGACTTTACTTTTTCCAATATTGATAACATGAGTACCATTTAGTTAGGTAATAATGACATCAACTTTCTAATTTCATATATATCAGATAGAGTCACTATTTCCCCTTCCTGGCATTTGGCAGCACACCCTAAATAGCAGTACATGCTCTAGTTTCATTTCCCCCACAAAGTCAGTAATATTTTTATTGAGTATTATTCATTGTTTGTGCAATTTGTTGGATTTTGTCAACAGTACTAAAATAAAATAAGATAAAATAAAATGTGTGTATAGCCTGTGAATCTGTATTTTGAATTTAGAGTTTGTTCCAGAAATTATAGAATTTTTCATTACCACAAACTGTGAGGGCCAGATTTAGAGTTTGGCAGATGAGTTACTCTGTTAAAAATGTAATGGATATCCCGTCCACCTTATCACAAGTGCATTATGTCCTATGTCCACCTTATTACAAGTGCATTATGTCCTATGGCACTTGTAACAAAGTGAAGGAGTAACCCAACTCCCAAGCTCTAAATAGGGTCCTGAATATGGTCTTAAGACCTTCTTTTGGGCGCACTGGGTCACCCGCAATCAACAACATTTAGAGGGGGCTTTGCCTTTGCCGCGCAAGCCACAGTCGACTTGCCTAATTAGCCTCCCCCTCTATTTGAAAGGGATTTTTGTTGAAAGTGCTTCACTCAACATGACTGGAACACTTTTGTTGAAAAACAATTGTTGGCCAAAAGGCATGCCATGTCATGGTGGCATGGCAGACTGGTGGGGATGTTTTGATTTTCATACACAAACCAGCAGGTATTTTGCATCCTCTTCTTGATTGTCCCAAGAAAGGACAACTCATACCAGTAGCCACAGTGCCAACCTGCGCAAAATAGTGTACATGAAATGTGTCTGGTGTCTCATAGGGTGAACACCATCCTTGACAATCTTGTGGCACTTGATGGAAGAATAAGACAGACATTGAAGTTATCGGCAGGGCACCAAAATCCCCTTAATATGAGGCAGGAGAATAGAGCCAGACATAAATCCAGAAGTAGAATCCAGTACACATTCCAACAACTACAATCCAAAAATCAGGGACCAAAACAGTAGCAATGGGACACAGAATGTGAATAAAAATTCAGGGAACAAATGCATTGCCATGCACCTTCCTCTTCTGATTGCATTCTTTACATACACCTTAAACTGGAACTGACATCACAGGAAATGGCCCTACTAGACTTTGGTTTGGGAATCTCCTTTAATGTCCTATGGACAGACCACCATCTTGAAAACAGCTGTTTATACAGTGCCATTTGCTGAAATTCATGGAGTTTGTTTGCCCAGTAAAGCCCTTGATGGCCCGTGCACCAAGTTACTTACGAAACTCCATTCCAAGTGACTGCAAGCACAGAGACACAAAAACAGTTCAGGTAGTGAGGATGTCCAGCCATGACCTGCACACAGCCTCAAACAATGTGCAGTAGGGTAGCATGATGAATGCCCTTTCCTCATCTGAACATGTGTAGTCGCTGGTAAGCTCATAGTACTGCTCTCACCAGTGTTATTGGTACAGATCGCTGCACAGATTTAAAAGTATTCCCCACTCCTTAGGCTCCAGGTTTATCCATTGAAAAGAGCAACAAACAAACAAGGAAATTGAGGAAGCATCTTTCCCAGAACGCTCAACAGAAGGGAAGTCTTTCCAGTGAGTCAGAAATTGAAGTCAGCCCTATAGCATCTGCGAATCACACATTTCTTGAACCTCGTTTTCTAGTCTGCCTTGTACCGCAACGGGCTGAGGTTTGTATTGTACCTGAGGATAAGGATCGTAAACATATTTCTTCAGTTGGAATAAACCGAAGGAAGAATGAATCCACCAAGTGCAATATTAATCTGATGAGTTACCTCAAATGGGCCAAAATGAACCCCAAAAATTGTGGTCGAAATTTAACTGGCAAAGTATGGACAGGGAGAAACTGAGAAAACAGCCTACCTTTCTCTTCAGAAACAAAATAAGCAAAACTTGATCTTGATTTATCAGCATCTTCTTTCATTTTGACTTTATGAAGGTTTAAGCTTTCACAAACAAGCTCTCTATGCTTCTGTAGCTGATTTTTATTAGTAGGATTAATGTGCATAGAAGATAGAAAAACTCTTTGATGAAATACATGAATACAAAAAACAGAGAAACGTTGGTGGCACTATGAGTTCCATTATTATAAAATATAATCTGCAATTGATAAAGAGGAGGCCAAATTGTCCTAAGTTACACTACAGTAGCACTTCAGGTACGTCTCCAAACATTGATTACTTTGCCTATTTGACTTGATATGATAATCAGAAGGATGATAACCAGAACAAAGAGCATGTTCAACTCCCATTACATTAAACACATCTCTCCCAAAGCATGAAAGGTATTGAGTATCTCTGTCAGAAATGATTTTATGAGGCAATCCATTGAGTGGAGAAATATTACGTATAAACAAAAGGGATAGTAAGGGATATTTAATTGGGAAAAACACTCCCAGTCCCCTAGGGTCAGATATCCAAAAAACAAAGAGGGAGTATCCCCAGGACACAGTGTCCTAGTGATTAAAAATGGAGATCGACACAATAAAGAAAGAATCCTTTCTTTCTTTAAGAAACCCCTCACTCACCAACCTGGTTAGTGACATGCTTCATCATCCAGGTCCACCCAAGTGGCCGAGTGCCACGCGAGTGTGCTTCGACGCCTGCAACTGCTGCGTAGCTGGGTTTTTTTTTCAACCTTTTTTTGGTAGTGCAAGGTTTTCATCAGGACCTGTCCTCAGGACACCCCCGTGCCGCACGGCCACCAGCTGTAGCGCCTGCACACCCTCGCTACTGTCCTCAGCCTCGCTGAGCCCGCCCCGTCGACCCCGCCCCCCGCCATCATAGTTTGCGTGTCATCCGTCGATTTGTTCTGCCTGTATCGTTTTTTCTTCTGTGTTCTGTGCCATACTTAATGTAATTTTATTTTCATTTCTCCTGTGTTAGTGCCTTGCTCTATGTAGCGCCGATCTCCAGGGCCCCCCACCCGCTCCCCGCTTCCCGCTGCCTGCGTGCGGCCACGCCCCCTTCCCTTCTGTGACCTCCCCGCTCCCACCTCCCAGCTGCTCCGCCCTCCCTCCCACTTGGCCATAAATGGCGACCGTGCAGCGCAGGTGAGTGTGACCTGACCTCAGGACACCCCCGCGCCGCACGGCCACCAGCTGTAGCGTCTGCACACCCTCGCTACTGTCCTCAGCCTCGCTGAGCCCGCCCCGTCGACCCCGCCCCCCGCCATCATAGTTTGCGTGTCATCCGTCGATTTGTGCTGCCTGTATCGTTTTTTCTTCTGTGTTCTGTGCCATACTTAATGTAATTTTATTTTCATTTCTCCTGTGTTAGTGCCTTGCTCTATGTAGCGCCGATCTCCGGGGCCCCCCACCCGCTCCCCGCTTCCCGCTGCCTGCGTGCGGCCACGCCCCCTTCCCTTCTGTGACCTCCCCGCTCCCACCTCCCAGCTGCTCCGCCCTCCCTCCCACTTCACCATAAATGGTGACCGTGCATACGCGCAGCGTTGACGCGCAGCGGGCGCGCCGATTGTGCGCCGAAGGCGCGCCAAAGGTAAGCCCGTTTGCGCCCGTCCGCGCCTGGACCGCGCCCAGCGCCAGGACCCCTGGCCCCCACCGTCGGAAGCCGACCCGACGGACCTACAACGCCACAGAACTCAACGCACTCAACACCGGCCGAACCCCGGGCTGCTACCGAGCCACACCGAAACGCACCCACGGACCCTTCAGCTGCCGCTCCTGCTACTTCACCTGCAACCAGACCCATGCCACACCAGCACCCACCACCAAGCCGAACTCCAGCAGCAGCCACCTGAAGTGCATCCTGCTCAACACTCGCTCCGTCCACAGACATGCCGTCGAGCTCTGGAACCTACTCGACACCACAGCCCCAGACGTCGCCTTCCTCAGGGAAACCTGGATGAACGCCTCCTCAGCGCCGGACATCGCCATCGCCATCCCGGACGGATACAAGATCATCCGGAGGGACCGCGTCAACCAGACCGGAGGAGGCATCGCCATCATCCACAGAAACACCATTCGCATCTCGACCGACACCGATGGTACCCTCGCACCCACCGAACACCTGCACTTCCAGATCCACGTCAACCCCAAGACCACCCTCAGAGGCACTCACATCTACAGACCCCCGGGACCACGCACACAATTCAGCGAGGACATCGCCGACTTCATCACCCCGCACGCCCTCCCCTCCGCTGACTACATCCTCCTCGGGGACCTCAACTTCCACCTGAAGAACAACAACGACCACAACACCACCACCCTGCTGGACAACCTCGCCAACCTCGGACTCAAGCAACTGGTGACCACTCCCACCCACTACGCCGGACACACACTCGACCCGATCTTCTCCTCCAGCAAGGACATCACCTTCAGCCACGCCACGGGACTCCACTGGACGGACCACAGCTGCGTCCACTTCAGCTTCAGAAGGACCACGCTCCACCATCATCAGCAACCGGTCCCCCGCAGGAGCTGGAACAAGATCACTGCAGACCAGCTCGCCACTGCCCTGAGCGAGAACCCTCCCACCATCACAACGAACCCCAGCCAAGCGGCCACCAACCTCACGAAATGGATCAGCGACTGCGCAGACAACCTCGCCCCTCTGAAGACCCTGCCAAGCAGACCCGGCAGCCAGAAAGCACCATGGTTCAACGACGAACTCAAGAGCTCCAAAAAGAACTGCAGAGCACTCGAGAAAACCTGGCGCAGAGACCAAACACCGGACAACATGACTGCCCTCAAGCTCGCCACCCGAAAACACCACCAACTGATTCGCGCCACCAAGAAAACAGCATTCAAGGAAAGACTGGACAACAACGCACACAACAGCAAGGAACTCTTCAACATCGTGAAAGAGCTCTCCAACCCCAACGCCGGAAGCAACGACATCACCCCTTCGCAAGACCTCTGCAACTCCCTCGCTTCCTACTTCCACAACAAGATCGCGGACATACACAACAGCTTCAGCACTCAACGAACGCACGCCACGATCGAACCACCTCCCCCCACCACCACCCTCCGTGCCTGGACCCCGATCAGCACCGAAGACACCGTCAACACGATGAACTCCATTCACTCCGGATCTCCAACAGACCCCTGCCCTCACCACGTCTTCAACAAGGCCGACTCTGTCATCGCACCCCACCTGCGGGACATCATCAACACCTCCTTTGACACCGCCACCTTCCCGGAGAGCTGGAAGCACGCCGAACTCAGCGCCCTTCTTAAGAAGCCATCAGCCGACCCCACCGACCTCAAGAACTACCGCCCCATCTCGCTGCTCCCATTCCCGGCAAAAGTCATCGAGAAGACCGTCAACAAGCAACTGGCCGCCTTCCTCGAGACGAACGGCTCCCTCGACCTCTCGCAGTCTGGCTTCCGGGCCAACCACAGTACCGAGACCGCCCTGATCGCAGCCACCTATGACATCCGAGCCCTGCTCGACAACGGAGAAACAGCGGCCCTCATCCTCCTGGACCTCTCCGCGGCCTTCAACACTGTCTGCCACCGTACCCTAGTACAGCGCCTCAGCAACGTCGGAATCCAGGAGAAGGCACTGGAGTGGATCACCTCCTTCCTCGCCGGAAGGACACAGAGAGTCCGCCTCCCCCCCGTTCAGATGAGAGGCCACCGAAGTCATCTGCGGCGTTCCTCAAGGCTCCTCGCTCAGCCCTACACTCTTCAACGTCTACATGAGCCCCCTCGCAGCCATCGCACGCCAGCACAACATCAGCATCATCTCCTACGCCGACGACACCCAGCTGATCATCTCCCTCACCAAAGACCCCGTCACCGCCAGAGCCAACCTACACGAAGGGATGACAGACGTTGCCAAGTGGATGAGGAACAGTCGCCTGAAACTGAACTCGGACAAGACGTAAGTCCTCATCCTGGGATCCGCACCCTCCGCCTGGGATGACTCCTGGTGGCCCCCCGCCCTGGGCAGCGCACCCAAACCCACAGACCATGCACGCAACCTGGGCTTCATCCTGGACTCATCCCTCTCCATGACCAGACAAGTCAACGCCGTCTCCTCGTCGTGCTTCAACATCCTACGCATGCTACGTAAGATCTTCCGATGGATCCCCACCGAGACCAGGAAGACGGTTACCCAGGCCCTCGTCACCAGCCGGCTGGACTACGGCAACTCCCTCTACGCCGGAACCACCGCCAAACTCCAGAAGAGACTCCAGCGGATCCAGAACACCTCAGCACGACTCATCCTGGACATCCCCACCGCAGCCACATCTCCGGACACCTGAGAGACCTGCACTGGCTCCCGGTCAACAAGAGAATCACCTTCCGTCTCCTCACCCACGCACACAAAGCCCTACACAACCAAGGCCCAGGATACCTCAGCAGCCGCCTCAACTTCTACGCTCCCACGCGCCAGCTCCGATCGACCAGCCACGCCCTCGCCGCCGTCCCCCGCATCCGAAGAACCACCACAGGAGGAAGGTCCTTCTCCTACCTGGCCGCCAAGACCTGGAACTCCCTCCCGACCCACCTCCGCCTGACCCAAGACCACCTCGCCTTCAGGAAGCAGCTCAAGACCTGGCTGTTCGACCAGTAGCGGACCCCCTCCCCCCAGCGCCTTGAGACCCCCCGGGTGAGTAGTGCGCTATATAAATGTTATGATTGATTGATTGATTGAGGACCAAGTGTGCGAATCGGGAAGTCTACGTACGCTAAGGCGTACCCTTCCCTGATCCACCAATTTGCCAGACCATGTACTTACGGTTAGGCACCCTTACAACCTTCTGTGTAAGTAAATTTAAGGATGTAGCACGTCAACTGCAAAAATAATAGCAGATCGCACAGTTGTCCACAAATCGTGAGGACAACTTTCCCTACAAAGGCCCTCATTACGAGGTATACGGATAAACAGGTAGGTACTACCATACACAGATTTACTGGTACCATGGTATTAACACACCATTAAAAAGTTTCAGTCTCAGAATGAGGAATAACTTTAGAAATTGGAGTTTCCACATGGATTGCCATCATTCAGATGTCTTTTCTCAGGTTAAGTTGTGGCTGCTTTTCACATGTGAAATGTGTTCTCAGAAAAAGTAGAAGAAGCTGGTCTTCATAGTGGCGTATGTTATTTTATGTTATAATGACTTATATAGCGCTCAGCTGCCCCTGCAAAGGGGCATCCCGGCGCTTCTAGCAGCTCACAAACAACTGACTACGATGAGGCTCAGCAAGACAATGTCCAGAAAGCTTAGTTTAGGGGAAAAAGGTGGGTCTTAATTGCCCTCCTAAAAACCAGCAGACCTTCGAGTTCTCGTATGTGTGCTGGTTGTGAGTTCCTCCCGCTCGGCAGCGTTTGACCCGGGGTACACTGACCAAGTGTTGTTCCGCAGAGCGTAGTGCACGGGTTGGGACATGTGAGGTCAAAAGGTTACAGAGCATTTTGGGAGTGGTAAGTTTTAGAATTTTAAAAGAAAGACATAATGTTTTAAACTGAACCAGTGTAGCCTCCGGATGGTGTCAGTGATGGAACAAAACCCGGGAAGGCCAACGAAGGCTCTCGCAGCCGCATTTTGAATGCGCTGCATCCGCATAATCTCGGCTTGATTGGCTCCCAAAAGCAAGGAGCTAGCGTAGTCCAATCACGACAGAACAGTGGATTGGACTATCAGCTGTCTAGTAGATGCGTCAAAGAACTTTAAAATAGGTTTTGAGACCTCATAGGATTCCAAAGCATGTGGCAGCGACTTCTTTTGTGTGGAGGCAGAAACTAAGAGAGGAATCCAACCACACCCCCAGGTTCTTGACTTCTCTCCTTGGCTCAGGGGCTTTACCCAAAGCATTGGGCCACCAGTGATCGCCCCATAAGTCAGTCCTCTTACCGACCAGCAGCACTTCTGTCTTGTTTGCATTTAATTGCAAACAATTAGATGTCCTCCAGTCTGCCACGGCTGTGAGGCCACTTTTAAACCTGGAGACGATGTGTGAGGTCCCATTGCCTGGAGACAGCAGCTAGTGGCTGAACATAGAGGTTGAACAGTGAGGGGCTCAATGTCGAGCCTTGGGGTACGCCCTGCTCAAAAAGATGCGCCTTGGATGAGAAAGGAGGGGTGGAGACACGGAAGGTCCTCTCTGTCAAAAAGGATCTGAACCAAGCAAGGGCCAGGTCCGTGATCCTTGCCTCCTCAAGACGGTGGAGCACAATCTTGTGAGAAACCGTGTCAAAGGGGGCACTGAGATCCAGCAGGATCAGTGCCGCCGTTTGACCATGGTCAAGAGTGGTCCGCAGGTGTTCTGTCATAGCAAGAAGAGCAGTCTCGGTACTATGACCTGCGCGGAAGCTATGTTGCGTTGCGCCTAGAATGTTATTGGAATGCAGAAAGTTGGTGAGTGTGATGTTAAAATCTTGTGAGAAACAGTGTCAAAGGCGGCACTGAGATCCAGCAGGAGGCCTTATACCTCCCGTGGTGCCCTCTTCATTTGCCGCCCGCGGTGGCTGAATGTAAGAGTAGAGGTGCTGGCGATTCCTGACTTTCTCGCCCCGCAGCAGCCACAGGTAGGAGTGTGGTGGGGGTGAAGAGGCAGCCGCCCTCAAAACTTATGTTGCCCACGGTGTACGCCCCCTTGATGCGCCACTGGGTCTTCAGACATAACTTGCGATTTGAGTTTGGTTGGAAATGCCTGTCACCTGCCAAATAATTATACAATCAAAACTCAAAATTAGGCTTTTAGTGTCTTGAATAACACATTCTGATAAAGTGGGCATCAATGGAAACATGTTGAAGCTTGTGTGATGGAGTCAATATGGACAGAACCTGGGAAGTTCCTTTTTGTGAGGATTTCTGTCCAGAAAACACTCAGGGATTAATGCATGGACATATTTACTCAGGTGGAGGCCTATTCCTACCCTTTGTAAGTGGTCACTCTATTATTTTTGTCACATGCTTTACCAAACATAGGATCTCTCGACGTAGACATGGAAAGGGACTGGAAACTATGGGACAATTGCATTTGTGAAGCCATCCGTGTGGGTTGGAACTTTCAACTACAGTCATAATTGTACTTTCAGGTCAATAGTAATACAGCGCACACTCAATTACATTGCACATATACTTCCTTACCTGGCAACGATTCATAGTTGTAAAGACTCCAACTCACACTTAGGGCCTGATTACGCATTTGGTAGTGCAGGAGCAGACCCCTATTGTAAAGTCACTCAAATGTGTAGGTGACACATCACCACTCCTTGAAAAAGGGGGTCAACCCAAACGTACAAGTATAAGTTACCACTGAAAACAAAAAGAAAGTAGTAAGTCCAGCTCCATACTTGGCCAATCACTGATACAGCAACACACTCCCGAAGAGAACAAGGGAGGCAGGGAAATAATGTTAACTTAAATTGTTTAAAATAGTTAAAAATTTAAACAATTATAATTGAATATTACTAAAATATATTTATTAAAAGCATGAATGTATTTTGTAATTCTATAATATTTTTAAAATGTTTTCTAATTTAAAATGTAATGCAATGTTAATAAATCTAATTAAAATATGTTTAATTCATTCTATATCTAATTTTTAATAATTATTAATACATAATAAAAATATTTAACTATTTTTACTTTATGTGGTAATTTATTTTTTAATTTATAATTCAGAAACCATAGAAAAATTAATTTAACTTGATATATTTACATTAACTTATTCTAAATTAAGTTAATAGTGCTGTAGCATTTAACACGTTACATTAACATTTAACATGCAAATATTTTTACAAACTTTTTCCAAATTTAATAAACTTTTGAAATTTTCCCCATACTTAATTATACGGACATCTCTACAACTAGGGCGGAGATCACCCTACACCTATTTATTTTTATTTTATTTTGAAAGTTTTATAAATCGCGAACAAGATCCTAGCGGATATAAGAGCGCTATACAAACAGTAAATGTTACATATACAAGCAATAAGAGTAGATCCACACAGAAGTACAAAGAATATAATAAAGAAAAACAATATAGTTATATTTAGCATCAATAAGTGTCTTGTGGTTGAGAGCTTAGCTGCCTTTCACCACATTGATTCAGCAGACCATACTCATGTGTATTTAGCCATGAGGATGGATTTAACTTCCTTTTTAAAAGCAGTAGTGGACGGGTTAAGTCTGATTTCTGGGGGTAAGGTATTCCAAATTCTGGGTGCCATCCCAGAGAAGGATCTGTTATAGGGTTTTTTCGTTAGGAATTTTTGTGGTTTCAGTAGTAATTTTTCCGCATTTCTTGAGGATCTGTTCCCACCAGAGAACGTCAGTTTCTGTGCCAGGTAACTGGGAGTCTTTTGGTGTAAGGCTCTGTGCGTCATGCACGCAAATTTCAGCTGAATTCTCGCATCTAGGGGTAGCCAATTTAGGGATTGAAGGTCAGGGGAAATGTGAGAGCTACATTTAGATCCAGTTATAAGTCTTGCTGCAGCGTTAATTGAAGCTCTAAGAGGTGCAGTTGATGCTTTGGGTAGGCCACAAAGGACGACGCAACCGGATTCCACTCTGGGTATACCCAGAGCTTGTACTGCCTGCTTAAAGTTATTATGTGGTAGGAAGGGTTTTAGTTTCCTCAATGTGTTTATCTGGAAGTTAGCTCCCTTTGTAGCATTGCTGATATGTTTCTGCATGTTGAGGTTACTGTCTAAAGTTATTCCAAGTGACTTCGCTGAATCCACAATGGTAGGTTGTACGTTGCACGCCGTGATATGTTTGATCCAATCTTGCATTTTCGGGATTTGAGCCGGCAGGGCTATTAGAAGAAATTCAGTCTTTAGGGCATTCAATTTAAGATGATTTTCTGCCAGCCAAGTTTGGGTGTTCCTAAGAGCTGTGTTAAGTAGTTTGATGTCCTCTAAGGAGTGTATCTTGAGGTATAGCTGTGTATCATCTGCATACATGTGGTATTGCACGTTAGAGGTTTGTAGAAGTTCAGTTAGAGGTTCCAGGAAGAGATTAAACAGTGTTGGAGATAGCGCTGATCCTTGCGGTACCCCCAAGGTAACTGGTACGGGCTTGGATAAGGTGTTCTTGATTTTGAATTGTTGTGTCTGATTTTGGAGAAATGAAGTGAACCAGCTTAGCACTGGCCCAGATAAGCCCATTCTGTGTTTCAGGAGGTCTAACAGGTTCTCGTGTTTAACCATATCAAAGGCTGAGGATAGGTCAAGTAGGATGAGTAAACAGGATCCATTTCGGTCAAGTATTTGCAGTGCATCACCAATGATGTGTGTCATGGCTGATTCTGTGCTGTGACAGCACGGAAACCTGATTGGTGTTTGTTGAGTAAGTCGAAATGATCAATATGTTTCGTTAGCTGTAGATGTACACATTTTTGCAGCAGCTTGGCGAGGGTAGGGATGTTGGACATTGGGCGATAGTTGTTTAAGTCCGTGGGGTCTGCCATGGGCTTCTTTAGAATGGGTGAAGCCTGACCTACTTTGAGGTTGTCTGGGATGCATCCTTGTTGAAGGGAATGGTTTATGATCTTAGACCAGAGAGGTAGAAGCAGTGGAGTAAGGTCTTTGACTGCGTTTGCCGGAAGCGGGGCAGCGGAGTGGTTGGCTGGGTTCAATTTACTGAGAATTTTGCCTAGGGCAACTTCGGAGTAGGAGGAAAATGATGACCAGCTTGCATTATTTTTAGGATTAGACTTTGATGGGGGTTGGCATGGCGTAGAACTAGGAGCCGGAGAGGTTAGTGTATTCGGTCTTTCGTATAAGGTTAGATCCTTTAGGAGGTCTTTCTTGATGGTGTCGGTCTTCAGGGAGAAGAAGGTGGAGAATTCTTCGCAGTTTGGCTGCGAGCATTCAGTATCTTGTGGACGATGAGGTGCCTCCTTAGATTGGGTTTTGATCAGATCAAAGAGTTTTTTGGGACGGTTTCTTGCCTGGTCAAGTTGGAGGCTGAAATAATCGGCTTTGGTGCGCTTGATCTTACGGAAATATGCGTTTCTATTTGTCCTGAGAATCATAAGGTGGTTGGTAGATGGAGTTGACCTCCAGACCAGTTCTGCAGTTCTGAGAGAGCGCCTAGCCTCGTTGAGTATACCGTTATACTAAGGTTTAGAGTCTTTCAGAGAGACTCTTTTTAGTTGCAGAGGTGCTACCTCGTCTATTATTGATGTCATGGTTGAGAGGTAGTGGTTGGTGAGCTCGGGTACTATAGAAGATCCAGCGGGAGGCAGCAATAGGTTGGCACAGGAGGACGGCAAGGTGTTGGGCTGAAGTTTCTTTAGGTCTCTTTTCCACACGTTTGGTCTTGTGGGTTGGGCTGAGCTCATTTTCACCTTTTCCTTAATGGTGAAAGTGATGATGTGATGGTCTGACCAGTCGCAGGGTAGGATCGACTCTAGCTGAATGGAGCCTGTTTTAGAGATTAATAATTTCAGGATAGATCCTTTGTCATGTGTTGGGATGTTGCAGAATTGCATTAGGTCTAGGTCAGCCAGGAAATTCTTAAGACTGTTCACTGTTGTATCATTAGGATCATTCCAATGGAGATTGAAGTCTCCGAGGAATATTTGGGTATTTTGTCGACCCATGTATGATGACACCATGTCCATGAAGTGTTCGATGAAGGTGAGGTTTTCACCTGGTGGGTGATAAATGATATGCAGAGAGCAGACCGGTATACCCTTGCAAGTGATGTTAAGGCACATGTATTCACATGACTGGAATAAAGGGGAGATGGCTTTGCTTACCGAGATATTGCTACGATGTATGGAGGCTATGCCATCCCCCCCGACTTGTCGTCTCTAGCTCTGTCTAGCCTAATGATGTTGTAGTAGGGTGGAACTAGAATGTCAATGATTGGTGTGGAGGATTCTTTTAACCAAGTTTCAGTTAGTATTATCAAGTCTTGATCCTGTGTGAGGATGAGATCAGCTATGTCCGCTGCATGTCGAACGGCCGATCTGCAGTTTAGGAGGATACATTTGGAGTGTGGGCGTGCTGGTGGTTGAAGAGGGTTCCTGAGTGATAAGTATTCTTCTAAGGTTGTTGTTTGTGATGCCTCTGGTATTTGGTTTAGTGGTCCTATGGAGATTTAGGGGGATAGTAGGAATTAATGATGCTGTGGGTGTGTTAGGCTTCAGTGGAGCGGGAATTAGTGATGCTGCAGGTGTGTTAGGCTTCATAGGAGCGGCATCGTATGAACTCACCAGGGAGAGTAAATCACTCTCTGAGAGTAGGTTGGTGCTTCTGATTGGTCGAGATGAATTATTGGAGGAGGGGATTGAGGACCAGTTGGGACAGTAGGGATTCATGTTAGTGGTAATTTGGCTTCTGGGTTGGCAGATTTTGGGAAGTTTAGTTGTTCTATCACCCCATGGTTGTTTCGGTAAACGATCATTGAGAGCTTGGAGTTTTTCTTTGATTTGGTTCAATGAGAATATGATCTTGTCGAGTCTGGGGTTATGTGCAGGTGGGCATGTGGTATGCGGTTGTGTTATGGGTGTGGGTTTGGTTAGTTGATTAGTTGTGTGTGGGTGGGAGGGATGCTGTTGGTAAGAGTGTGTGTGATAGGTGGGCTGTGGGGGTGGCTATGAGTGATGAGTGCATCTGTGTTGAGGGTATAGATGTAGGCGCTGGGGACCTGCTTGGAGTGTGTTGTATGGGGCTAAAGTGTGCGGGGAAGGTAAGGGTGTTTGCGGGTAAGTTGGAGGTGTTGTAGGTGTGAATGTGTGTGTGTTAGGTGGTCTGTGGGGGTGGATGGCTGGTCTGGAGGTATGGGTAGAGTTATTGATGACGGTGGGTGAACGGTGTTCGCTGGGGGTGCGTAGGTAGCTTCGGCTATGTTGAATTGGGGGTTTGATGTGGTGGCTTGGCATGTGTTGGCGGGTAGAGGACGTAAAGCAATGGCGTTGTTGTCGGTAAGGATAGGACGTGTGGTATGTTGAGTATTAACGGAAGGGGTGGCTTGCATGGCCTTATGGGGTTTAGACACTTGCTCCTTGATGATTGGGAAGATGTTGTCTACGAGCATTTAAGTGGTGTATTTAAAAGAAAAAGGAGGATCATTGAGTTTCAATAAAGGATTTGATACAACTACAATCAAGATATATGACTATCTAATATTTTTGTCTGGGAAATCTTTCTTCTAGTGATATTTGTTTTCATTGATCTATACAAATTGTATTACATTAGTTACATAAATAAAAATACACTCTTCTCGAGTGTAGGGTCAGTCTAGAATTAGAAAACAGTCTCACCAGCTCTGCCAGCTGTCTGATCCACTATGGAACTAAAAAACCTCAGTCGTTTACTTGTCTGAGTCCATTTGTAAAATTACACAATATAGAATCAAATTCATCAGGCTTTGCCCTATGGTGCAGTAATAAGGATGGAATCGGACTGCCCCTAAGAATGTTTCAAACATAGGGGCATATTATCAACGGCCAGTGATAATTATCGCTGGCCGTGCTTAGCGATACATTTTTTATCGCAGGTTATCTCTGGAATGTATTGCCCTAATAGCGCATTATTAACAACGTGTTTCTCCAGGGCGATACAAATTCCAGAGATAGCGAGGTTATCGCCGTTTTGCAGGGAACATCGCTGGTTTTCCAGCGATGTTCCCTGCAAAACAACGATAACCTTGCTGATATGACCCTGTGGTCGTATCAGCACAATCCACCTCCTATGTTAAGCATAGGTAAGTCTGGATTTTAGCAGACGTTAGTTTTTTGCCAAAATCGAACGTGTGCTAAAATACTTTGGGCTGCCTTGTAAATATCGCAATGCGAACATCAGAGATATTTGCAAGGTAGTCCATCTGGGGAACGCCCAGTGACTCCCACTTTGCATCTCATTAGAGATGCAATGGGAGGCATTGGGAAAAAGGGTGCTAACATGCGATTATGCATGTTAGCACCCTCTTGTAAATAGGGTGATATTTTTATCTCCACCTTTTTGGCTTTTTAAGCCAAAAAAACAGAGATAAAGTCCTAGTGAATATACCCCTTGGGTTTTTGGAATTAGGTATGAGTTTCAAAGAACATCTCACACTGTTGAGTGTATGCATCACTTTGTATGCATTTGTTTAGTGGAGCAGATGATTGATGCGCTTAAGTTAGGGTTGCTGAGTGTGTTTCGAGATTTCATCTGTTGTTGCTCAGTGGTGCATACATAAGTTAGGGGGTGCCCAGTATGCCATTTGCCCTTTAGTGCAGAATAGTGGCACACATTGCTTAGGTGGTGTCCAGTGTGATGGGCCAGTTCATAAACTACGGTGGGGCACGTAGGCTAGGTGGTACCCGGTGTGATTGGAGACATGCCCAATGGTGTTCAGTGGTGGTGCTCATAGGCTAGGTGGAGATGCTCAGTGTGTTGTGTTGCATATAAACTAGGTTGAGTCCATGGTGATTGAAAATGTTCCTCTTTATTCTCATTGGTGGTGCACATATGAGAGGTGGTGCCAAGTATGATTGAAGCTGTGCTGTGGGTACACAATGGTGGTGCACATAGGTTAGGTAGTGTCTAGTGTGATTGAATATGTGCCTGCTGGTGCCCAATATTAGTGCACTTGGTTTGGATAGTGCCCATTGTGATGAGAAGTGTGATCCCAGGCGGTGCTCAATGGCAATGAATAAAGTTTAGGTGGTTTCCAATGCGATTGGAAATGCATCAGATGGTGCTCAATGGCAGCACACATATATTAGGTTGACATGCTCCTCGGTGGTTTACAAAGGTTAGTATGGACCAACATAATTGAAGAGGTGCCCAATGGTGTTCGGTGGTGGTGCTCATTGGTTAGGTAGACATGTTCAATAGTGCAGCACATAGGTTAGGTGAACTCGCGGATGAGTGCCCATTTGTGCTCAGTGACATGCACATAAGTTAGGGGGACATGTTTAGTGATAGTGTATGTAGGCTACGTGAAATCCATGGTGGTTGAAGATGTGCCAGTTGGTGCTCAATAGTGGTAGCTTAGGTTAGGTGGACATGCTTATGGTGATGCACATAGGTTATGGAGTGCATGGTGATTGAAGATGTGCTCATTGGTGCTCAGTAGTGGCCCACATAGGTTAGGTGCGCATGTTTAATGGTGGTGCACATAGGCTAGGTGAAGTCCATGGTGATTGAAGATGTGCCCATTGGTTTTCAATAGTGCCACTTAAGTTAGGTGGTGCCCAGGGTGATAGAAGATGTGCACTTTGGTGCTCAATGGTGGCACCCATAGTAGGTTTGGTGGACTAGCTCATTGGTGACGCATATATATTAGATGAAGTCCATGGTGATTTAAGATTTACCTGCCCGTACTCAGTGGTGCCACACATAGGTTAATTGGTGCCCAGTGAGATGGAACATGGTGGTAGGCAGACTGTATGACTTGAGACCCTGGCTTTACACAAAATGAGTGTACTGTAGAATGGCACTGTGGGTGAAAGATGAATACGTAAGAGCTCCAAATTGAATAATGCATGACCAGCCCCCAAATGTGGCCCACTTGCAATCCTCCTTCGATGTACATAATTGCGACACAGCTATCATAGAGTGAAAACGCTTCAATTTTCTCACAATTTTAATAAAGTTGGCATTTGTTTGCAGTAAGCCTCAGACTTGAAGAACATGCCCAACTCGACAATGTACCCTATTACTATACCCTGATTCACCTCTTTTTGAAGAATAACTGGCTCTGCTTTAATAGTTTTAATATGTAAACACATCTTCTGGTCTCTGTCAAACCACTGACTTTCTCTTGGCTGGAGGAATTGTGCTCATCTCCAAGCCCTAAGCATTAAGCTAGGGTGAACTCTGATAGTGATTTATCTTTTACCCATCAATATAATGTGGTATCCAAAATCACATTCCACTATCTACACCTACTGAAAAGGGTTCTGTTGTTGCCCCATGGTTCCACAAAATCTCTCTAGTCCTTGCTGTGGTCATGTCCTACCTGGATTACTGCAACAGCTCCATATCTTCCCAATGCATTGCTTGCATAACTCAAGAGACTTTTGAACCATGCACCCTGTCTGTTCTTTGCATTGCAATACTGAGACCATATTACACCAGCCTTGAGGGACCTTCAAACCATGGTTCATTGTAAATAGCGTCTGAAAAACACCGTACAAGTTCAGACTCAATTTGTATATTCTTATACAACTTGCACTCTTCCCTGCTGTCAATCAAACCATGTTGCTTGGGCACTAAAGGTGAAAAGAGGTATGAATAGAAGTTCATCTTACCTAGGAGATGCCTCATTAAGATGAAGAATGGTACATTCTCACACGTACCACTTATTTACCAGTATGGGATTGATATACCATTAAAAATTATCAAACATTCAAAATATAATTAGCATAGGTATATTGGTTGATTTCCCTTTTTATTTATAAGTCCTTGGAAATTCTGAGAAATATGCGATTGCTTGTTGCAATCATGAATTTGTGAAAGTATAACAGTGTTTTTGCATTGACAAGATGTTTGTGCTTTTTGTATTTTTATATTGTTATCTTCATATGCGCGCTCACTACACATTGTTATTAAATGGTCTAAAGTACAGTTATAGTGTATATTTGTGGTGTTTAACAATGTAAAATAAACTTGATAATAAATGTGGAGATGCTTGAATGTGGTGTAACTTTTTATTTGATTTGTTCTTATTCTATGAATGATAGTGCAAAGCACACTAAGTAATCAATGGTAACTGCATGAAACAATATTTAAATGGCGCACAACGTATACTCCCTAGTTAACCATGTTACCATTAGTGTATGTGTTGAGAGAATGGGGATAAAAATTCCTGACTCTGGATTTTTTTTATCCTCCTGTGGTTTATCCTGGAGTTGTGAATTTAAAGAGGAACAATCTAGGGCCACTGGCTGTCTGAGTTCGAATACTGTATCTTTAACCTAATGCTAATATACTAGAATATGAAGTGTCATAATTACAGCTATTATTCCATATTGGCATAGCACGCTACATTGTACTCCCTAACAGAAGAGCGTGAGATATCTGTCTTTTGTGCGGTGCTTGCCACTCATTGATAATTATGAAATTACACGCGTACAGTATTAATATTGTGTCAGATCAACTGCTATTCACATTTGTAGATAGTGCGAAAGGATATGACATCTCCACGGCTCAGTAGCTTTTGGGTCCTGTGCCAATGCCAGGATTTTTAAATCCATGATGTATCCCTGGGTAAAGAAAGTTTTTGTAACTTAGTCTGCACTAAATAATTCTTTGTACCAGTATGCATTTATTGGAGAAGAGACACATCAGGATGAACAGTGGAAATTAGAAACATTAGGAAATTAAAAGAAATAAACAATCTAATACCACAAACAGATAAGCTGAAAACGTTTATCAAATGACTTACAAGTGACACAAAACCCTATTACTTCATGGAAATCCCTGAAGACATACCTATTCAACATTCATTTCAAGAAAATATTAGTTTCTTTCTGCTCTCATTCCCTGCTATGTCCTGTACATTCCTCATTCATGTCTGTACAGCACTGTTAAAGTTTCAGTTGTTATCAATAAACTGTCATGCTGCCGATGTATCTATTTCCCTGCCTTACAAATACTTCAAATGGATAGTAAATAAACAATTTGAAAAGCCTACCATGAGCCAAACTTCTCCGGTCACTGTATTATGTTAGTGCATGTATGTCTTTCCATGTATTTGTTAAATTGAGCCTCAAGGTTTTTCCAACATAAAACTAAGAGGACCAGTGTCATATCTATGATTTCCAAATGAAAATAATCTAAAGGAAACGTATTTGCAATGTCAGTAGTTATTCTGAAAATCTGCTGTGACTCTGTCCTTAGTGGCTCCAGGGCGCAGGACCTAGTTTATATGTCAGAGAAAAAATCGGTCCAGTGGTTAAAAAAGTCATGGGTTAACGATGTCTGGTTCCTGTATTTGGACATACTGCCCAACCAAGTGCTGAGATATGAAATTCTTAGAACCCGGGTTGGGGTTAACCCTTGGAAGATAGATGGAAAATTAAAGTCTGCACTGATTGGCCCAGAAGGTAACTGTAACTGTGGGCGTGGCCTAGACATGATATGCTGAACATTTTACTTGTACACGATATAAGGAAATAATTTTTACGTCCTATATTCCTATCACATAAGATAACCTCACGTGCCCAGGTGATCTGCCTACTTACCGATATGCCCACGTTAGAATTTGCAATTGGATTGAGTAAATTCTTGAAGGGTTTAAAAGAATTTGGAAGGGAAATTTCGAAGGAGGGGCTCTGATTTTTAAGTTGTCTGAAAGTTTTTATAAAATGCAAATTTTCAATTTTATCCTTTTAGCGATTTTGAGATTTCTGTAAAAATAGGGTGCATTGCATGTTGCGTTTCTGAGGGCGCCACCCTCTTTTAACTTTTTAATAACAAGTATTGAATTTTATATATTTAAGATGTAGTAGAATTTTGTCTGTTCGTACTATTTTTGATCCTGATTGTGTGTGTTCTGTACTGTTTAAAAGACCATGGTCTGAATAAACAAGTTTCTCTCTCTCTCTCTGTCCTTAGTGAACCAAACCTTGGCACCAGGGCTATCATATTTCTTTTTACATATTGTGAGATATGTAATGTGTGTTGTTCTGTGCCTTTGTGGCAAAAGAATAACCCCATCTTACTTATAACTCGGCGTTTTGTGTTTGTTTAAAAATAAGCTTTACAAAGCAAAAACATTCAAGATACTGGTGTTTTTTTCCACCAGTCCCTCTTTGACTAATCATTGAATGAATGAATGTTAACACTTTTAATTCTCTATTACTAAGGGTAACCTCGAGATATTTATGGACATATAGGAGTCATTTTTCTGAGTTCTATGTTTCTTATTTCATATCATTACAAGACAAATAGCAATGAGAAACCAAACAATGGGGGACCATAGTCCTGTGAGACATATGTCACAAATACAAAACGTTTAACATATTTGACATAGAGGTTGAACAATTATGTACATTTCTATAAGGGGGACAAAGTAGTGGGAATGAAGGCGAATAGACACTGTAATTCATCAATGTTGGATATGAGCTAGAACTTAACTGAGAAAAGGTTTACTGAAAATGCCATCATCAATAATCCTCAGAGTAACTTTGTGGAACATAATATAGTCTAAGGCATTTGTTTCTCTACAGTTATTTCACATTAGCCAAATTACTGGATTGCTACCTATTATGAAACCCAAAAGAATGTTCAAATTTAAACAGCACACACAAGGGCACTGTGCATCGGGTAAGTCTACATTCTCTTTCCACAAACTAATATGAATTCCTTCTTGATTCCTGTTACCAATGTTCTTTGTCTTAAGACAAATCATCAAAGTCAATTCGACTGTCCAGCCTGCCATATGCTGTATTCCTTGAGGCTTCCAGGATTATTCCTTACCTACCAAGATGGCTCAGTCCTTCCATCCATTGATGATAGCCTAGTAAATCCTCTGCTGAGGTGACATTATATGGATGTATGTCGTTTCAACGCATGCTTTTACCACGCATTCCTTTACAACGCGGGGATTACAACACAAGTCGTTACAACGACTTGCGTTGGGGGGCACTGGATAGTGGAATAGTTTAATTTTCTATTCCAACTCCAGTCCCCATGGATAGTAGGGAAGGTGTTGGATAGAAAATTTAACTATTTCCTATCCAACAGCGCCCTCCAGCGAAAGTCGTTGTAACGACTTTCGTTGTAATTCCTGCGTTGTAATGGTAGTGCGGGGTAAAAGTTTAGTTGTAAACGATGTTCCCCCATTATATAGGAAAGGATTATGTTCAGACTTAACATAATACTAACAGCTACATCAGTTAGTTCTGAACACCTGTCAGTGACCACAATCTCAGCAATATTACTGTCTGGTGGGTGCAATTTAAATTTTGGAGGGAGGACCAATATTAGTTTTAACTCATGTTCTGTTGTGGATAAGTGAAGTGTGTGTCCGAACAAGTTTGTCAACCCTTGAAGTTATTTTTCTTGTGTTAAAATTGAAGTTTTACCCGTGAGTAATTTGTCCCACTTGGGGCCTCATTTAAAGTTTGACCAAGAGGGAGCCTTGCAACGTAAAAGGAACACATGTTCTGGCAAAGTAGTGCTTATCTGCCTTACTGAGGGGTGGGGCAACTGCTGCTTGCTGGGCAATGGCATCCACAGGGCCACAACCATTAATGCAGCAGAATATCTGCCCTATTTATGGAGGCCTTCCTGATTCAGATTGTCCATCGCTGGATCTGCCATGCAGAATATGGTGGAACAAGGCAGTGAAATGAAAACAATGCCCCCGAGGAAAGTTCCTGCAGATCAGGGACATTGTTTTTTTGGCTTTACAGAGAACACTACTTCTTTATGGAATTGCTTTTGAAAGATAAAAAAAATTATTGTGAGCAAGCCATAGCAATTTGGCGGTACAAAAGGGGGTGATGATGGGCAGAGCATCTGAACCAATCAAACACTCACACCCAGTCAACAGATCTGGGTTTAATCCATCACCGTTCTTTAGCCCACTCTGCCACCCCAGTTCAGACATGGCCATATGCAAATCAGTCTGACCCTGTGCCTCATGGGAACAGTCCAGCCCGACCTGCCAAGCCATGCCTTCCCTGGACCGGAAACAAGCTTCCTAGGACCGGTTTCTGGCATTACAGCCGTCTTCAGCCAGGCTTGCTTGAATCCAGTGGCAAAGTGACACCCTGTGTTAACTTCTTTGCATCAAGAAACAGAGGAACAAGGACAAAGTATATTTGAACCCTCCATGACTAGATGAATTTTTTGATTGATCTAATGCATTTTTTAGAATGAATTATAAAACATGTCATATTCACATTTTATGTATAGATGTCGCAATGCTTCGATAGATAAATGTGAAGGGATGAGTGCAGTATTATCGGAAATATTATTCTAGGCTGAAGTACACTGCATGCCCAAAAAGATGAAATTATTGTTGACCAAATAATTTGTGAATGTATCCCTATGGAGAACTTCTCTTTTGCAGCAGCAAATGAACTTTCAGCAAAACCAGCCACACAGCATTCTTGCTGGCAGGTGGATGTAAGTATCTCTACCACACCAGTGGCTGTCCACCCATGTATAAATGAGTCCCTTGGTGTTAAATCCTAGATCCCTTTGGTGCTTGGTCAAAGAGTTTTGTATACATCAGAAACTTTCACAATTGAATCAGATTTCTTCATTGGATGATTAAGATGTGGCCAAGTTGACTGATGTCAAGAATGGATGTAGAGACAAAAAATGTAAAATAATTTCTTTGAGGAGAATATATTTATAACTGTCAGCATTTTGAATTGTAAACCCAGTTTTCAGTTTATGAAAGTACGCCTTAATGTTAAAGACATACCACATATACATACAGACATACATTTTCATACTTGCTCAATGTGCTGAAAATCCTTCTTCCTACAATTTCCTGATACAATATTTTACAATCACTTGAGGTAGTTCCAAATAAACCAAGTTGGTACATAAGTTTGCAAATGTATTCTCAGGTTCCATTTGATGTATGTATTTATGTGTGTGTTGTTTTATATTGCATGACTGTGGCTGAAAGTTCTAAGAGCTCTTTACAATTGAGGGAAAGAGTTATGAGAGTACAAAATAAGGTTATATAACCATACAGATATACAAAAGAAGGAGCACTTAGTCTTACACATGTCAATCGGGAGAACACAAAAAAGGGAAAATGTAAACCGGAGAAAATGTAACAGTAGCAGGGATCTGAAAAGTTAATAAACAATGGAGAACCTATGAAGAGGGACTTTAACAAAAAGTTTAATACAGTATTGGAGGAGAAGTGAAACCATCAATGAGGGAGGAAAAGAATACATGCCCACCCCAAGAGTAAGTTAACATTATACAAAACAGGGCTAGATCAAGAAAAAGTAGAATTATAAGGCCAAAATAAGGACAGAGGTTTGAGAGAGAAGCAAAATGGATCAAAAAGGAAGAAAGAAGGAAGTAACCATGAAGAAAGGGACACGATTAAAAAACAAGTAGAACAAGAAAGCATTTGAATGTATCCAGACTAAAAGTCTCCTTGGGAAAGAAGCAATGGGAGAGCCTACTTGAACAGTGCAAGGGAAGTGGTGTTCTAAAAAGTAGGTGGAAGTGAGATTCAAATTTAAGTGGCGCACAGGAAATATTGTACATCAGAGACAATTAGCCGTTGTGCGCTTGCTAGGAACATCATTTGTTTTGCAGAATTTATTTCACTGTAAATCATAACATCTTACTGCAAAGACTTACCAATCTAGGAGTCTCAATGAAAGCATTCACATGGCTTGAGTCTTTCTTGTCTGATCGCTCCTTCCAAGTCTTTGAGGGCGAAATCACCTCCCCCAGCAAACCTCTTGGTTGCGGTTTACCGCAGGGCTATTCTTTGAGCCCTGCACTCTTCAATATTTACATGAGCCCCCTAGCTGAGATTGTCCTCCCCTTCTGGACAAAAACCATCACCTATGCAGACGATACTCAGCTAGTGGTGGCCCTAAACCAACTTCACACCGAGCCCAACAACCTGAGGGATTGCTTAGAAGCGGTGACCTCATGGATGACATCATCTTTTCTCAAACTTAACGGAGACAAGACCGAGCTGAAGCTCCTAGGTAACTCCCCCAATCCTACTATTGACTCCCTGTGGCCTACTTGTCTTGGACCCGCCCCCATACCTAAAGACACAATTAAGAGCATGAGCATCTGGCAGGATAAGTCTTTTAATTTTAAATACCAAGCAGCTAAACTTTCAGCCACCTGCTTCAGTATACTTAGGCTTATCCAGAAAATCCTTCCCTCACTACCCTTCAAGGCTAGGCAGATCATGATCCAGGGTCTTATTTTGCCTCGCTTGGACTTTGGGAATGCCCTTTACCTAGGGGGCCCCCAGGCCACCCTAAGCAAGGTCCAGGTCACCCAGAACTATGCAGCACGAACCCTCCTTCAGATCCTTCGTCGCCTCCCTGTCAAAACCAATCTTAAGAATCTTCATTGGCTCCCAGTCAGGGAAAGAATTGAATTCAAGGGCCTGTGTATCGCCCATCGAGCCTTCTGGAAAACGGGCACCACCATTAATCATTCTCTGATCGCCCCTTACCACCCCAATAGACAGCTCAGATCAGCTTCTTCCTTCCTTGTTACAGTACCCATGATCAAGAGAGCCAATTGTGGGGGCCGTTTGTTCTCCTAAAACTCTGCCAAACTCTGGAACTCCCTTCCCCTCCACCTGTGATCAGAGCCCAATCTACTGTCCTGCAAAAAGCTTAAAACCCTGCTGTTCAACAAATCAGACTAGGTCCCTACTGTTCTTCCACACGCGTTTGTCCGTAGCGCTAGGACGCCTCAGGGTAGCTATCGCGCTATACAAATGATCGTTTCATTTCATTTCAATTCATTTGACCTGACTTACACGATTAAGATTACCTTTACATTTTTATAAAGCAATATTTTGGCACAGTAATCCATTGCATAGAATAGCACACAATGATGATATTGTAGTTTAAAAGGATATTTGTATGCGGAAACCAGCCTTGTTTAGCTGGAAATTCATAGTTCCAACTTCTTCTTCATGTAATCGTCCAGTAACATAGCAATACCCTCTCAAATGTTTTACAGTATGTGAATGTACAGACACTTTACATGTTTATCCCGAGGCTCATGTTCAATGCCAGCAGCCTCTCTATGTATATGGGACATTAATACTCCCCTGAAGCTTATATGGTTAAAGGCCGATTCTGGACAAGTGCAAGTGCCACAAAAAACAGCAGCAGCCAAGGGGTAGATTTCCACCTGACACCGCTGAACCCTCAAGTACCACACCCAACTCCATGCACTGAGTACGCAACCATTGCTTCTTTCCTGGAGGAAGCAAAGCAGGTTATTGTTGGTCTGCAGGTGATCTCTCTGGGATTTCAAGAGGTGGGTCAGAGGCAAAGGCACACAAATGGTGCATGTTGACCAGCATAGAGAGTTCTGCTGGCTCCTGTCCTCCTGACTGCAGACGTAGCCATCCCAACCCTCCCCTACCAATGTTGCTGTATTCCCCCATATGGCTTCTCCCTCTCTCCCGAAACCTACCTTAGTGGGTGAAGATCCTCAGACGGTATCTGGTCCCATTCATAACCCCAAGTGCCTGCGTCTGTTGAAGAATTGCAGGTGTTCATTGTCAGTGTAGAAAGGAAAGATGGCCAGGAATGTTGTCCATCAACCAAAGAAAGCCTTTCTGACACTCATCTGGGTTGGGTAATTGATTTTTATTTTGACTTTGATTTGTTTGGATATTAAACACTCATTTTGGACTTTTGAACACTTACCTTCTGCTCCCTCGCCGGCCTCACTGCTCATCTGCTCCCAGCACTGCATTTCCCATGAGCACAGGCTCGCAGTTCAAAACACAATCCCAGCGCTTTTCTCAGGCTATTACACCCAGCATGAGAGAAGCACTGGGATTGGGCATAGCCAGCCGGTATCACACTCCAGCAGGTACTAGGAGACGGTGCTCCTGAGCCATGCAGATATATCCAAGGAATAGCATGGAGATACCCAATTGGGCATGTCAGTTTGGCTTACCATGGACGGCCAGCAAAACCAACATGTTCACTTTCAGTGCCCACTCCTCCTCCTCCCCCTACTGGTGATGCTGTGACCTAACTCCACCCCAAACTCGGTGTACTCAGCAAACTCGGCCGAGTCAATGAAAAATAAAAATATGTTTTAATTTCATTTTATTTTTCCATTTTATACCTTAAGCGGTGGGGTGATGCTCCTCTGCCATAGCAAAGGAGCCACCCCTGCTGAATTGTTAGACCTCTGCGGCAAGGGCTCTGAATGAACAAATTATATCGACAAAGGAGGAACTTGGCCTATGTAAGGGGGTAGCCTCCCCTGCTGATCTCTTATCAACAGAGAAAGTAGATTCGCCAGTGTCAACTGCAAATAAGTTGTCAAACGAACTGATAAGGGTGGAAAGGGCAGGTTTCCAAACAGAGTTCTCGTCAGGCGGCCAAGGCGGGTAGGTAATAACGATTGCCCAGATCCATAACTCACAGGGAGCTTTCAGAGAGGCTTACTTCTCCCATCGGGGTGGGGGTGATACCCAGAAGGTGAACCTCAATTTAGATGCACAGAATGAAGTGGAGAAAGCAAGGAAGAATAAACTGGTAGAGTTTAGTGCCAAGTCCCAGTCAAGCCAACATTAAACTACTGGGTCCATCAGGGGAGAATGAAGGCTTTTTTTGAGACACCATTGGGCAAACTAATAACATGATTGGAAACTGTGATGAAATCTCAGTATGACACCCTTAATAGTAGACTTGGCCGTATTGAAGACGCTAACCGTTTTGCAAACCCGCTCGAACTTCCATGGGGGCTACACCCGCCCAGTCTCAAGCTCAACTCTCGAATAGTGTGGCTGAGAGTTCTTTTTGTGCGGGGTCTTTGGGAGGGCTATCAAGGTCATGGAAAAAAGGGGGCTGGATTATCTGACCACGTCTTTGAGACTGTTGACAATTTATCTAATCCAGACCAGCCTCACCTTATCTGCAATACTCAAGGGAATGTGCATTCCAAGGCACAAAATCCATGCCACAGCCGAATGGAGATTGGACAAGTAGTACCCATATTGATTTCATGCCACATGTTTAACTAGGAGGGAGGATAGTGATGTGGGTGAAAGCTCTGTTTTAAATCTACGCCTCGAAGCTGCCCCCTGAGTGATTTTTCTAAGTAATGCCCCTAAATTGAGAACAGGATTGGATGAGAACTATTCTAAGCTTAAGAACAAAGTTGCAAATTGAATGGGCTCCCACTGAAGACACGTGTGATGCTTGTGTGACTACATTATTATGGCCAGACGAATGAACAGACTTGGGCCATATCCCAAAAATGTTGATGCAGACTGTGTGGTAGTTCATTTCAGTTGTCCGGAAACTGCAGATAGGCTTCTCTCTGCATTCTGCTGTTAACCTCCACCAATATCTGGAATGTGCCATGTTACCATTGGGAGCTTTTTATAGGCAAATGAGCCCCCCCCTATTCTCTGTAGTGTCTAAAGGGTATCCTGAATTCCCGTCTGTTAATCTAAGGATTCCAGTTCTTTTGGTTAACCGGGTCGAACCCTTGCGTGGCTTGAAGGTCACCGATCGACCACTATCTCTCCCCTCAAACGGGTTGTTACCTGTGGATCATTTCACAGGGAACAAATATCAAACTCTTAATGATATGCATAGTAATAACGTAATTAAGATAGTAAGCTGGAATATAGCAGGGATAAGCAACAAATGCTCAGACCCCTGTTTACTACAAATATTGGGAAGTCAGGAGATCATTGCTCTGCAAGAAACATGGGATACTTCAAAGGGTTTCTTTTTAGATGGACATGTAACCCTAGTGATGCCATTGACTAGGCTGGTCCAGGTATTCCGAAGGATGGTTTAACCTTTCTATTTGCTCTAACTCTAGGGGACAAGGTGAAGCCTCTAGCCACCGGTTCCCCAAATATCCTGACAGCTCTTCTTCAGTTCCCCTCTGGTGTCGACATTTTGGGCATAAGTTTATATAAAGCAGTCTCTCAACAGCCCAAAAATACTCATATTTTGGCCTTAGAATAATTCTTGAGGAGCCCGGGAGTCTTGAAGTGCTTGACGGGCAATATCATTTTAAATGCTGATCTCATTATCCACCCATGTAGAGATATTTGCCATGTGTTTGATCTAGACTTTTCATGGATGGGAGGAGGGGCTGTCATTTGGAATAGTCCTCACCTGGCAATAATTTTAATTCACTTATTTGTAAATATAATTTAATGTGTGCCTATGATGCATTGATACATGACGCTTGCAGTCCCTGTGTTATACCTTTACAGGTTGTGGTTGTTTTATAAATATTGACTATATTTTCTTGTCTGTTTTTCTTTTCATCCTTTTTAAATCTATGCGGGTGGATCATGTGTGTGTAAAAGTAACCACAACCTTGTTTTATTAACCTTGGTTTGGATTTTAGTAAAGCGGTGGAATCAAGGCTTAAGGGCCGAGCTAGGTGCTTTGCAAGGGAGAAGGTGGAAATGGGCCTCAGTGGTGCTAGAGACCTTTTTAAATACCTATTTGTTAGCTTTGTATCACTGCTGGATATTTGACTGATAGAATCTGGTAACAACCCTAAAGTTTTAGAATACTTTATGCAAATTACCAGCACAATGGGCACCTTACCTTGCTACCCTCAATTCCTAATAATGATGGATCTGAGAGGTGGTTGAACGGGGGTGCTCATTACCAAGCAGAAACTTGAGAAACACTCTTAAAGCGGTACCGAAGGATGGGTTGCTGATATCAGCTTGCAGAAAGGCATATAAATCTGAGTTACAGAGTCAACAGAGAGACATAATAATGGAGGCATGGGAGGATGTGCTTGAGCCAGGTCCTTCCAAAAACTGTGCAATATTTAAAAGACAATAAATTCCCCAATACTGAACCATCAGAAGGAGGGTGACCTGCCCATGTCTCATTTACAGCCAACAGTCTGGATATCCCCTTTTGAGTGGGTTTATTATGCAGTGAACTCATCTGGGAGTATTGCACACGCCTGGCCAGCTGTAAGGGTCTCCGACTTAGCCTTTATATTGGATGCCGTGCCAATCGCTATCTCTCTGATCTAAAAAAAACAGGCCCCTGGACCTAATGGTGTTCCTGCCAATTTGTATATGGATCTTCCTGAAGTTTGGGCCCCATTATTGATCCATGTGTTAAATGCCGCTGTGAGAGAGGGCATCACTTATCCTGGGGGTCTTCTATTATCTTCTCATTTTTTAATTAGTGGGACAGGGATGTCCCACACTGTTATCGGACAATCTTGTTGATCGTTAAGGTGTTGGGTAGAGTTCTACTTCATCGACTCACAACCTGGGTCGGGAACAGGGGTGGGGTCTCAGACCATCAGTATGGATTTAGACCCGGACTGAGCATGGCAGATCGATGCTTAAACTTAAATCTCCTTATTAGTAAAACAGCGTCCTGCACCACCATTATATCCGGAACCTGCCGCAGTGGGCGGGGCCATTCCGATGGCCTTGTGGTCCGTGTAGTGCAAAATGTACAATTAATCTCAAGTGAGTCTGTTTAGTGGCAATTATTGTAACTGTTCTTACCCCAGTGGGTTGATGAAAACGGGGCTGACTTGACACGAGTCTGTGAAAGCTGCTATATCGAAACACCGCCTCCCTGCGGCAGGTTCCGGATATAATGGTGGTGCAGGGCGCTGTTTTTGTGAGCATGAAAGTGACGCCACTAATGAAGAGGAGCTTATTCTCGAAACGCGTCTAATGCGGCCACTAATACTGAGATGAACTCTGATGTGCTGTTTGCCTGTAGTCTGCTGCTGTGAATAAATGTAATCGAGGATTATACACGTATCTGTGTAAAGATGCGAGTTCCACACCGTGAGATATGTTAGTGAATCTTTATTAGGAGCGCCGGGGCTGTGCTCTGTCTTTGCGGTCGGCGCCAGCAACCATCATGGCCACCTTCCGCTTCCTGCCTAACTGCTTCCTGTTCCTTTGTCGGAACAACTAGAACGCTACCACATATCTCCCCCCTTTATGCACCCAACAATATTTACAAAAAGTCTTACTTCTAGTCCATTACAAAGTCTTTGAATCTCTCCGGTACCTTGATCCTTCTTCCAACTCGAGTCTCCATTCCCTCGTTCCTTCTCTCTCCTTCTGTAGTCTTGTCTTCCTTACGCTCTCTCGCACTCTCCCCTTCTCCGATCTTCATTCTCCTTTCACTGCAATCTTCACTTCCATTTCTTCCTTCTGTTGATCTCCTCCGTTCTCTTTCTTCACCTTCTATTCGCCTTTCTGCGCTCTCGACGTTCTCTCCTTGTCTCTCTCCACTGCCTCCAACACTTTCTTCTTGCCTTTCTCTTCCTTCTGATTCTCCTTCCTCGACAACCTGCTCCACGCCTTCTTCTACTTCCTCTTCCCACTTTACAATCTTGCTGCACCTTGCCATTCTGTCCATCGACCATACCTTTCCATCGCTCAGCAGGGAAGACCGGGCATAGGGCTCCACTACCTTGAGGGGTGGGGAGAACTTGCTTTCCCCCTTTCTTTTCCTGATGGCGAGCTTCACCCTCACCCAATCTCCCTTGTCTAATTCCGTACTGCGGGTGTTCCTTCTTTTGTCGTAATGAGCCGTGTAGACATCTTGTGCTCTCTCCAGATTCTTTCTGACCACCGCCGGGGACCACCTGCTCTGTACAATCAACTTCCTCCAGGCTGCATTGTCCTTGGTGAATGCTTCCCTACCTCTCAAGATCTTAAAGGGGCTGTAGCCAGTGCTCCCTGGTGTGATGCGGTATGCCCAAATCATCTTTTCTAGCTCTCTTTCCCAATCTAGACCGTCTTCAATGGCTGCTTGTATGGTGCCCATTATTACACGGTTGAAGCGTTCCACCTGTCCATTGCCTGCCGGGTGGTAGATCGGGGTGTGCTTCACCTCAATGCCGTTCCTGTTGGTAAATGCGACCCACTTCTCAGACGTGAATTGAGGACCATTGTCGCAGATGATGATCCTTGGGATGCCTTCACTGACGAATGTAGTGCGCAAGAAACGTATTACTGCCTCCGTGTCCACTTGTTCCAAAACTTGCAACTCCGGCCATTTGGAATACTTGTCAATTGCCACCACCACATACTTCGCAATGCCCTCCTTGTCGAGGACTGGCCCCATTATGTCCACTGACAACATTTCCCATGGACCATCCGGAACAGGGAATCTCCCTAATGGCGGCCTAAGCATACTCTGGGATTTGTCCGACTTTGCACATGACTCGCAGGCACGCACGTGCCGTTCGACCTGCGCATCAATGGCCGGCCACCAGTAAGCCTGCCTGGCCAAAGCTTTCGTTTTCGTGATCCCTTGGTGCCCTTCATGGAGTAAGGACATCAGCCGCTCCAAGATGCTCTGTGGTGGAACTACCTTGTCTCCACGGAGTAAGAACACTGGGTTGTCCGCTATTGACAGCTCCTCCCTGACTTCCCAGTACCTTTTCAGCTCTTCCTTCAGATGCCTTTTTTCAGGCCAGCCATGGATGACGTATCCTTTCACTGCATCCAGATCTGTGTCTTCCTTGTAGGCACACTCCCAGTCTTGGGCACTTATCACTCCCTCGGTGTCCTGGATGGTGGCTACCACATAGCCTTCCCACTCGTGCTTCTCTTCGTCCTTTGCCTCCTCCATTGCTGCCGCCCTGCTAAGAAAGTCAGCCACTTTGTTCTGCGGCCCCGGAATGTGCTCAACTTCATAGACAAAGTCCAATAGCCGAAGGGTCATCTTGGCAATACGGGGTGTGGCATGATCATGCCCGCTCGACGTCAGGACACGGACCAAAGGCTTGTGATCCGTTTTGACTAGGAACTTGGCTCCCCACAGATATTGCCTGAATTTCTCTACCGCCCAGACCACCGCCAGCATCTCTTTCTCTACCACGCTGAACTTCTCTTCATTGGGAGCCAACGAGCGAGAGGCAAAGCTGACGGTAGATATCTCTCCGGACTCCTCTCTCTGCATCAGGACCGCCCCTAGGCCGCGGTCACTTGCGTCAGTGGTGAGGATGGACTCGGCTCTTGGGTCGAAACCTTTGAGGGGGATGGCCGTGCTCATTTCTTGCTTGAGTGCATCAAATTCTGTCTGTTCCTCCTTTCCCCATTGGAATTTATTTCTTTCCTTGAGTAGTTGTCTAATGAAGTGTGTCTTTGTCGCGAAGTGAGGAATGAATTTGCTGTAATACTCGGCCATTCCTAGGAATGACCGGACATCCTCCTTCCTTTCTGGAGTGGGTGCTTCCACGATGGCTCTCATGTTCGACTTCTTGGGCGTTATACCCTGCCCACTCACTTCATGGCCGAGGTAAGTAACCGACTGGACTCCTAAGTTGCATTTGGTCCATTCAGCGGTTAGCCCATTGTCTTGCAGTCTTTGTAGCACCTTGTGGAGCTTCACATTGTGATCTTGTCTTGACTTCCCCATCACCAAGATGTCATCCTGGAAGAAGAGTACGTCCTTCAGATCCTTCAAGAGTTTGTGCATGATCTTCTGGAACACAGCCGCTGCCGAAGCAAGGCCGAACGGCATCCTCACAAACTCATAGCACCCGAATGGAGTGATGAACGAGGTGAGGTGGGTGCATGAAGGGTGAAGTTTCACTTGGTGGTAGGCCGATGATAGGTCCACCGTGGAAAACCATGCGACATCTTTGGTTTTAGCCAACATTTCACTGATGCGCGGTAGGGGGAATTTATCTATGACAATGTTTTTGTTTAATTCCCTCAGGTCCACGCAGAGACGGACTTTACCGTTGGGCTTTTGGGCCACGACCAAGGGAGATAGCCACTCCGCGCTCTCGATCGCCCTGATGACTCCCTCCTTTTCTAGTCTTTCCAGTTCTATTTGCACCGCCTCTCTGCTGCGGAACGGGATGTTCCTCACTTTGTGCACCACTGGCACCGCTCCGTCTTTAAGCTTGATCAGGTGAGTGTATTTACTCAATTCACCAATTTGCCCGTTGAATACTCTCGGATACGTTGTCTGCCACAGCTGTACATTTTCTTTGACTTCCATGTCCATGAGAAGAACTTTCTCGATGCCTCCTGGGTTGAGCTGGATCCCCAATGCTCCTTGGTCCTTCCAACTCAGTACGGACGGGCCTTTTTCCGCGACATACAGTTTGCACTGCGCGTGCCGTCCTCTGAATTCAAACATGAGCGGGCAGTACCCTAACATGGGAATCTTCTGTCCTGTGTACGTCACCGGCCTCACGTCCATGGGTAGCAGAGAATCTTTGATTCTAGTCGCGAAGTTGTCTTCCCACACTTTTCTCTGAACGATGGATATGGGCGCTCCACTGTCCGCAATCATCTCCAAGGGTACTCCACCTATGTGCATGTCTAACCTGGGTCTGTCCGAGCTGGAGCTATCCATCTCCAATATATGTACGTCAATGTACAGAAATTCCTCCTCTTCCACCGTATCTTCCTGGTCGCTGGAGTCGTCTCGTTGCTCCTGGTCCACCAACCTCACCATGGCGTTTTTGGGCTTCCTGCGACATACCTTCTCATAGTGTCCAAAGATGTTGCAGTAGGAGCATTTGGCTCTGAAGGCGGGGCATACCTTGTCATTTCCTAGATGACTGCTGCTGCCACACCGGTAGCATTGTGTTTTTCCTGCTTTGTGTGACTTACTGTCCACCTGTGGTCTGGACGCGAAATCAGCTCTACCTCCACCTTGGTTCCTCCGCGACTCGTTCTGTTTCCATCGGTCATTTCTATTTGCCGTCATTACTCTGCATACCGTTTGCGACTCCTGGGCATCTCTCTTCGCTGCTTGCGCGCACCTCTTCGATAGCTCGGCCTTCTTGATCATCGCCCAGATCTCTTTGAGAGGGGCGTCGCCGTTAACCCACAACTTCTCCTGTATGTGAGAGCTGGAGGTATGCATAATGATTTGGTCCCTGATGAGTTCATCGTGCAAGCCTCCAAACTTGCACGTGAGGGCCAACTTCTTCAGCGCAACCACGTACTCATCTACTGACTCGCCGTTTTTCTGCTTCCTCTGAAAGAAGTTGAACCTGTCAATGGCGACACACACCACCGGTCTGTAATGTGCGTCCAGGTCTTCGATGGCATGATCAAACACTTCAGGGTCTCCCGCGTTCCTCTCACCTTTAACGATGGTGTCATATATCCTGAGCCCTTCTGGGCCTAAGTTGTGGAGCAAAATTTTCTTTTTTCTTTTGCTTGTGAACGGGGTGTCACCCTCCTCTTCTAGCGCCTCCAAGTAATTAAGAAAGTACCTCTTCCAGTCTTCCCATTTTCTTTCTGGTTCTCCGCTCTTCGTCAGGAAAGGTACCAGCTGGGTAAGAGACGTGCTTTGGTTTGCCATGGCTGGTGTTTTCCTCCTGACTGTGGCTGTGGTAGTTGGCTGTCTGGCCGGACTGCCTGGAGCATCCTGTTCCTCTCCGCCGTCTTCCTTGTTCTCTCCTTCACTGTCTTCTTCTTGAGTGCTCCTAACGAGGACGGCTGTCGCCTGCGGCGCTCCTCCTGTCCCTGGACGCGATGGTCCTGCTGTCTCCGCCAGTTTGCACCTCACCGCCTGGTGCCAGGACCCAGTGTGAGGTCCCTAAGGTTTGCACTGAGTTTGTGTGCCTTTATGTCCCACTGGATTGTCCTTCTCTGCCCTTCTGTGCCCTCTGCGCTGTGTGGGGGCGTGATACTTGCTGGGCAGGGTGGTTTATGGGGCTCTGGTGGCTTACTTGGCTTTATTTGGCTGGGGGACGCGATGTGTATTTTTTCGCGCCAAAACGCTGCTTGTTCCAGCTCCTCTGCCGCGCTCCGGCGAATCTGCTGTCTCTCACGCGTAATGCGGGTGTTCGCGCATACGTCGCGCGTGTGTACGGGTCTTTATGGATCCCGACTCGTCGCCATTGTAAAGATGCGAGTTCCACACCGTGAGATATGTTAGTGAATCTTTATTAGGAGCGCCGGGGCTGTGCTCTGTCTTTGCGGTCGGCGCCAGCAACCATCATGGCCGCCTTCCGCTTCCTGCCTAACTGCTTCCTGTTCCTGTGTCGGAACAACTAGAACGCTACCACAATCTGCTGGCTTCTCTCTCCTTGGGGGCAAACTTTTTTGGATTTATTGGCGGCTATGCCCAGCCGCGAGAGAGGCTCACCGCGTCAGTGTGGGCCCATGATTGATGTACATGCTTCGTCAGTCAAGACAGGAGGCGGTGTTTCGACATAGCAGCTTTCACAGACTCGTGTCAAGTCAGCCCCGTTTTCATCAACCCACTGGGGTAAGAACAGTTACAATAATTGCCACTAACCAGACTCACTTGAGATTAATTGTAAATTTTGCACTACACGGACCACAAGGCCATCGGAATGGCCCCGCCCACTGCGGCAGGTTCCGGATATAATGGTGGTGCAGGGCGCTGTTTTTGTGAGCATGAAAGTGACGCCACTGAAGAAGAGAAGCTTATTCTCTAAACGCGTCTGGTGCGGCCGCTAATACTGAGATGAACTCTGATGTGCTGTTTGCCTGTAGTCTGCTGCTGTGAATAAATGTAATGGAGGATTATACACGTAACTGCTGGCTTCTCTCTCCTTGGGGGCAAACTTTTTTGGATATATATATATATTTATTTTTTTAAGCTTACACTTTACTATAGACAGGTTTCTGTCTTAGTTGCGGAGACCAATGCCTATGTGTGAAAGGTGGCAACTTTAAACTCATAAATTAGGCTCCACCCCCTTAATACAAAGTGTGCCGACATGTGAGCTTACACCTTTGAGTAGTAACTTTACACTTGTAAATCGTGAATAGCCAAAAGCAGGAAGATTTACTCATGTGTAAGTTTACCATTGTATATAGCCCCCAGTGTGTTTAAAGATTCTTCAACTCACTTTTAATCTTTTAATGTTCTGAACAAGGGACATCTGTTGCATTTGTATTCCAGCAAAAGATAACTTCCATATCCTCCATCCTTTGTGGTGCTGTTTTAAGTCCCTTTTCCACAGTCTTACACAACTTGGTTGCAGAGTAGAGCCTAACCTTTGATATTAGGCTCATTAAATTTGACTGCTTTTATGACAGGGGAGGGATTTCTAAGCTCTCGTTAGTTAATTAGCCTTTGCACACTCTGTGCTCTCTTTCCTCTGTTTTTGCACCATGGCCTGTACCATTTCTTTCAAGTTGCACTTGACGTCTCAGTTTCATTAATCTTGCCCTAGCATTCTTAAATTTAACTTTGCTTCTAATCTGGTCATCCTCACATCAGCATTCACTTTTCTTTCTCAAGAATAACAAATACTCAAACATATGGCCTGATTTAGAGTTTGGTGTTTGAGTTACTCCGTCACAAACATGGCATCCCATCCGCTGTATTATAAGTGCCATGGGACATAATAGACTTGTATCAGGGTGGACATGATATCTCGGACATTATTGACAGAGTAGACTTTCTGTAAACTCGAAACTAGGCCAATAGCCTTTAAAAATGTCAGTTTTCCAGACCCTCTGCTTTATCTATGTCTGATGGTATTGTCTGAATATCGTCTGTCAATAATCTAAATATACTTTACAAAAAAATCACTCCATTGCATCTAGACTGGAATATGCAAACAGGCTTTATTTGGTTCTCTCTGCTTATCTAACCCACAGACTCCAGATGGTTCAAAATAGAGCAGCAAGGCTGATTTTAAGAATTCCATATTGTCAGTCTATCTCTCTTCACTTGAAACGCCTACACTGGCAGCCGATTGCCAAGTGTGTTAAATTTAAAGTTCTTACCTTGGCTTTTAGAGCAGTATCAAGACTTGGTCCTCTTTATTTAAGAAAAATTAAATGAATTGAAGATTTATTTTATATAGCGCGCTACTGTCTGAAGGCTTCTTGGGGCTGCCTGCAATGGGTGAAGAGAAACAGAAAGAAACAAAGGAATTGTTCAGGACCTAGCAGATCTAAAAAAAAAAGTCTATTGATTAAAAAGCCATGTCTTCAAGGCTTTCCTGAAAGAAAGAAGACCTGCACAGTTCTTTAGTTACAGTGGGAGGAAATTCCATTGCTTGGCCGTACAGTAAATGAAGCTTCTATTGCCCCAATGAGCTGTTTTGTATTCGGGGATAACCACATTGTAAGCAGAGAAGGATTGCAGAGTTCTGGATGGATGGTTCCAAGTGAACTTCTGTTTTAGATAGTCTGGACCCGAACCATGCAGACTCTTACCAACAATATAGAACTTTAGGATCAAACAGCCTTAGACTGTTGAAGGTCCTTAAAGTTTATAAGCCTAGAAAAGGAGGTAGATCTTTAGCATTTCTGACCATTATGTTATGTTAATGTAACTTATTTAGCGTACAAATACCCGGAGGTTTCTTGGCGCTATAAACAAAAGTAAGCCCAGAAAATCAAGAAAAGAATTCTAGAATAACCAGGTGTTAAGACTCTTTCTGAATGAGGCTAGTGAACTCACAGACCTGATATGCATTGGAAGTGTATTCCATAATTTTACAGTGCCATAACCAATGCTTTGGGCCCCCAGGCTACAGGTACGAACCCTGGGGACCATCAGAAGCTTGATACCAGTAGGGCGTAACTGTCTACTAAGATCATACCAGGAAAAAATATTTTTGGGGAATACCGGTCCTATATTATTCAAAGCCTTATAGGCTAGGCATAGTGTCTTAAACTTGACGCGACTGGCTACAGGAAGCCAGTGAAGTCTTCTGATTTCCTTGGAAACTGACTCGTGCTTAGTAGGAGTCTTCCGGCTGCATTTTGTACCATCTGCAGTTTTTTTAAATGTTGTTTCTGCATATTCAGATACAATCTGTTGCAATAATCTAATTTTTTTTTTTTTTGTCCTCATATATGCCACCAGTTAATGACTGCTCTATAATAGGCGCTCTTCAAGCCACTGTCACAAACTGTCCTTTCCAGCCCTCGTGTTTGTGGATAGCTGTAGAAGATTGCCCAGAGGAATGGTCGTTACCCGTCCAACTTCCTTTCGGGTTGGTACTTGCTGCTAAGGAAGGACAGGACCACTTACCTCTGGCATAATCATTGGACTATTGTTACTTTTCGATCCAGGCATTCATTGCTGACCACAACCTGACAGCTTTCTCACCCCCACATAAAATATCAAATTTACTCACCGCGACGATGTATTTAAGACACTCTGCAAATTTCGGGGGGGATACAGACTTCCATGCTTTGCATATCTCTCTTCTGGCAATGGTCATTACATAGAAAATAAACTGTGACAAGTTACTATTAAACACATAATCAGGTAATAGGCCGAAGAAAACCAATCTGGGTGTACATTGAATTGGGACCGACAGTACCTCTTCTAAGAATTTGCGCAATTGTTCCCAAAAATTAGCTATGTTAGGACATTCAAGAAACATATGAATGTCATTTGCGCTCATTAGGTTACACCTGGGGCAAAAATATTGCGCCCCTGAGATCCTAGAGAGTTTCGCTGGGGTCCAATATACCCTGTGTAGTGTGTATAAGTGATTTCTTCTTAGATTAGAAGGTTTGATTATCTTTTGGGATAGTGAAAAAGAATCAATCCATAATTTCTCTACATCCTCAGCTATCTGAACTGTGGAGGGGTCCCATATTCTTGCAATCTCTATCTCCAAATTGTCTTTATTATTCAATAATATATTATACCATTGTGCCGTTTCCCTTTTCATTACTCTAGGCTGACTAAATAGTTCTAGGAACGGTTCCTCATCATTTATATCCCAATTTTGACTACCCCACCAGGCCGATAGTTGATAGAACTTAAACCTTGTTAACGTCCCTCCAGTTATGCCCTCTAGAAATTCCCACTTTAAAGCTTTCGTTTCATCGCATAAGTCCCCCCATTTCAGAAGGCCTGCTCTTTTTAAGGGGAGAGCCAATTGGTCCATTAAATATTCTGGGGTGCCTGGTGAGTCCCAAATTGGGGAGTATTGATGGTAATATTGAATACTCAGCAACCTACACATCTGCGACCAATAGTGTAAAGCAGCCTTTAGAACTTTCAGCCTGACTTTTTTGAAAAAATGTTTGTCACCAAATTTAAACAGAAAATAATCAGTACCAAACGGGAGATCTTGCAGCATTGCCTGGAATAGTAAACTATTTGATGTGAAATCCAATTTATTAGCTAGTATCCTAAAGTTTTTAAGCTGGAAAGCATAACAGTAAAATAATAAATCAGGGAGAGCTAAACCACCTAATTTTAATCCTCTCCTTAGCTTCTTCCAGGCTATCCTTGGAGATTTTGTTGCCCATATAAACGACCCTATTCTACCTTGCAAATTAAGAATATCTTTTCTGCTGAAGACTAAGGGGATAGAATTAAACAAAAACGTAACCTTGGGGAGAATGATCATTTTGACAAGATTCACTCTGCCATAGATGTTTAAAGGCAGAGTGTTTCACCTGGACAGAAGTTTTTTAATCTCCTTTATCACTATTTCCCAGCTAACCTTCGGAGTGTCATCTATATTCTGGGTTAAATAAATACCTAAATATCTCATCTTACATTTGGCTTCGGGAATGGGGAGTAAGTTATTCCAACACATTACCTCGGTTTTCTCCTTGTTAATAGAATAACCTGAAATCGAGCCAAAACTCTCCGCCAGCTGAAATAGCCTGGGAATTGCTACAAGGGGGTTTGAGGTGTACATCAGAAGATCGTCTGCATATAGTGCTGTCCTAATTAATAATTCTAGACACCAACTAATAAGTAACACTCAGTCAAAAACCTACTCAGAAATGAGGGTTTGGAAGATTATGTGTGCTGCTTGCAAAATCAGTAACAGGACACCCTTACGATAGTTACAGTGTTCCCATCAGGGTTCCAACCTGTACCGCCCTTCATCATTTGGGAAGGCCACCATAAGTACACAGGGAGACCCCATATACGATCAGGCACAGCGTGGTGGAAAACAATGCCCAATGAAATTATGACAGGTCGGTGGCAGGATGTAACCAATAAGCAGTGCTAAATAATGAAAATAAAAATTTTTCAAAAAGTGGTGATGTTAAAAAGGGGTAGGAGAAGGAAAATAGATTTATTAGCAACCTTCAACTCCCACTCTCTAAAAACAGTGCAAAAAGGTAGTGTGAGCAAATTACTACCTCGACAGTTTATAAAGTCACGGTCGACATGTTTCTGCAGCTTTTACCTGTGCCCCGGGGTCACTTGCTGCTTCTTCAGGACCTATCCTGCTACTGCTTAATTAGTGCATAATAAACAAGGAAACTTAAATAAAATAAATGTCACCTTAGATTCTCCTGTTGGAGGAACCAGTGGATTTCGCAATACAGCACACACACATAGAAAAGAAGAAAAAGAGAACAAGCCTATTAGCAAAAGCTCTCTGGGCGAGACTCGGATACAAAGCAAGGTCTCGCAATTAATGGTTTATAATCCATTACCTTCCACACTTATTTTGAGATAACAGCAATTCCCAAAAGAGCCAGATTGCCACTTAAGTACAGAAACACTCACCCCATGTTATGGAGAATGCTGCCCCACCTCACCCGGCATTAGCTCAGGTACTGCGGAGCCCCGCTCTGTATGAATCACAAACACATATAAAACCAGAATTAATTAAAGGAAGTACTATAAGGTCAAGGCAGGCCACTCGATATAGCGTGGCTTACAGAGGCGCCTGTTCTGTCTGTTGACTCACCTATCCGTAATTAATAATTCCCCAATTTTAAATGAAGAAATAATAGAATCATGCCTTAAAGAACAAACAAAAGGTTCAATATAGATATCAAACAGCAGTGGAGACAAGGGGCATCCTTGCCTTGTTCCTCTGCCAACACTGAACCATTCAGACAATCCTCCGTTGACCAGAATCTTGGCCCTGGGACCTCTATGTAAAGACACCACACTTTTGATATAGATTTCAGGAAAGCCAAATTTCTTCATCGTTGACCATAAATATTTCCAGTTTACTTGGTCAAAGGCTTTCGCAGCATCTATTGCGACTATGGCCAATGGTTTTTTATTTTGAACTGCATAGTCAATAGCTCCAATTGCCTGAAATGTGAGTTCATTCAATTGTCTGCCCGGGATAAATCCGCGTTGGTCCGGATGTATAATGGATTTAATCACCTTAGCGAGCCTGTTTGCCAGGATACCTGAATAAACTTTTAAGTCTGAGTTCAGTAAGGATATGGGTCGGTATGATTCTATCCTTTGCGGGTCTTTGTTCGGCTTCGCAATTAATGAAATGGTTGCGTCCAGCCAAGAAGACGGAATTTGCTGACCTTGAATAAAGATTTCGTTGAAAAGTTTGCGCATTGGAGCAATAAGTTCATCCAAATTATCCTTATAGATTTCTGTTGGAAGCCCATCCGGACCTGCAGCTTTCTTTCTTGCCATTTTCTCGACTTGAGATCTGATTTCCCCCTCAGTAATTTCTTTTCCTAAAAGAGATATTTCTTCATTACTCAAACAAGTTAAATTTCTCAGAATGTCTAGGTTTTCTATTTCCTCCGATGAAATATTCACTTTTTCACGATAAAGATCTTCATAGAAAGATCTGGCCTCCTCTTTAATATCTTCGTCCTCAGATAGAACAGCGCCAGTTCCTCGTTGTATTAAAGTTTTAATGTTGTTTCTGGACCTGTCAGATCTAGCTTTCCAGGCAAGTAATGATCCACATTTCTCCCCATATTCAAAATTACGCAACTTGCTTACCTCCCACTTATCTCTTAGTATTTTTTCAGAGTGTAATCTATGTTGAATTCGTAGGTCATCTAATTCTTTTTCCAACCTCAATATTTCAGTTCGATCATTAGAGATGGCATAGAGAAGTTGCTGCTCTTTTATTTTAATTAAATTGAGGTTGTCAACTTCTTTTCCTTTAATTAGCTTTCTATTCAAGGCCTTTTGAGAACCGTATATACCTCTTAAAAAAGATTTAAGAGCGTCCCATATGATCCGGCTCGGAGCTGAATCATTGTTAAATAGGAAGAACTCTCCTATACTTTTCTTAGTGCTAGTATTGAAATCTGTTTTTAGTAAAACGGTCCTGTCCAGAGTCCACCTGTATTCTGATAAGTTCCTTTTTTGCATGCTAATACACAACTTAACCACCGAGTGGTCTGATAATCCATTCGGAATATATGCAATAGTATGTGTATCTGATAACATCGCTCTATCAAGCAAGAAATAATCTATCCTGGAGAATTGGTGGGTTTTTTTGCTGAAGAACGAGTACTCTCTCTGGGAGCCATGTTTGATTCTCCAGACATCGCACAGCGCATACTCCTTAATGATATTATGTAGCATACAAATCAATTTTTTTGGGCTATTGTATCTAGCCTTTGAAGTGCGGTCTAGCTCTGCATCCAATAGCAAGTTAAAATCTCCCCCTAGCACTATAGGGATAGAAAATTGTAATAAATAACTTGCTAGTTTATGAAGAAAACATGGATTATCTTCATTCGGGCCGTAATAGACCCCACATAAGAGTTTAACAGTGCCCACTGATACCACTACCGCCAACCACCGCCCTGTCTGATCTGTAGCCCAATCATGGACAACTATTCCTTTATTGGCCCGAATAATGATTGCCACCCCTCTCGTTGTACCCGATTGTTTTGAGCAAAACATTTCCTGAACCCACTTGTGTTTTGTAAAAATATCTCTACATTTATTTGCTTCCTAAGTGAGTCTCCTGTAGAAAAATTAATGATGCTCCAGAATTTTCTAAGAAGTGAGAAACGTTGAATTGTTTCTTATAACTCCCTAATCCGTTAACATTCCAGGAGAGGATTGTAGTTTGGCTAGCTTGCGTCATATTCTAATTTTAAATTTTGACTGTGGCTAATAGCAAAACGTAGTACCTTATAAAAATGATAGTTATTAACAAAAGTAAAAAGCTTTTTTATGGTGCATGAGGACATTTTTTGTTTTTTTTTACCCCTACCCCTGGAACACCCACCCACCCTCCCTGTGGGGAACCCTTCCCTCCTAATTGGCGAAAATACGCCCTAAGAGGCCCTATTCCCTGATTGCCCTACCCTAAAAATAAAGAAAAACATATGTACGGGTCTCATTCCCCTATCTCACCTGTTATTTTCGTGCAAACTCTTAAACAAAAAAAAAAAAAAAAAAAAAACTCTTAACTTAAATATGTGTAGTGGAAACATTGTATATATATTTATTTTTTTGTTTTTATCTTTCCCTTTACCCTTCTTTTTTTTTTTTTTTTTTTTTCTTCCTTCTCCCCTTTTTTTTTTTTTTCTTTATTCTTAATTTTTTTTCTCCTTTTTTTTTTTTTTCTTTTTCCCTCTTTTCTTCCTCTCTTTCCCTGCACTCCATTACAAACATACTCTACCCTCCGCTAAATGGTAGATTTTTGGGGAATAGAACATATGAACTGTCTCTAATTATACTATTCCTCTTGAGCCTTCATTCTATCAAGAACAGCATCTACTTCCTCTGGGAATTGGCACGTGTACATTTTATTGTTCCACATAATTTTTAGGAGTGCTGGAAATGTCATCTGTACATTTGCCCCCATGGAACGTAATTCTGGCATTCTAGACCCTAACTCCCACTGCCTTTGAGCTGTTTTACCGCCTATGTCAGATCTAATGTGATATGGGTTAGCTTGAAAGTGTAGGGAAGTGCGTGATAAGCATCTATTCAGGATCAGTTCCTTCACACTGTATGTTTGGAAGTATACCAAAATCTTCCTGGGAGCCTTCCTGTCTGGGTGTAACCTAAATGGGTCTCTATGTACCCTCTGAATTTCTGCTTCTAGGTCAATATCCGGACGGTCCTTGAGAATATCTTCACGTAATAATCTGCAAACAAAACCTTTTATGTCCTCCACCTCGGCCCCTTCCGGAATTTTTAGAATCCTCAAATTGTTCCGGCGAGATTGGGTTTCCAATCTCTCTAGATCCATAGACAGAGATCGATTCTGGGCCTTCAAGGCTGTTATATCTTTCGAATTGATGTTTGAGGTCTCTGAGAGTGTTGAAACCTTCCCTTCCAGCGTACTGGTTCTAATATTGATACCATCAATTTTTGCCTCTAGTAGATCAAATCTATCATGCAGACGCTGTTGATTTTTTTCGGAAGTCTCAAATCTACTTAGTAAATCTCCTCTTAAAGACTGCAGAAGAGATCCAAGGCTTTCGCTGCCTCCACAAGCCCCTTCTTCCTCGATGTGGAGAGGTTGGGGTTCAGCATCCTGCGTGATACTTTCCGGCTGCTCCCTTTCATGACTTAGTTCCTGATTAATGGTCCTTGGAAAACTAACTGGGGGTTGTGCAGTTGCATCAATTACATCGATTGCCTTGGTTGTGGAGACTGCTTCAGCTGTTCCTTCTAACGTGTCAGCTGACTCCAAACCCCCATATTTATTACTCAAGGGGAAAGAAGCTAAAAGCGGGGAAACTGCTACCTGAGGCAGATTATTTAAACTCTGCTCCTTTTCGCCCCCTCCATCCGTTCCGGTGCTATCCGACTTGGAAGACAGTGCATGCTCCATTATCTTAAAGTAACTCTTGAGTGACGGGGTACCCCTAGGCAAATTAAATTTGGATTGTTTTAAGTCTTTGGTCTTGCCCTTCTTCGCTCCCCCTTTTCTGCTTTGTTTGCCAGGTGAAATTGGCTCTGGACCCTTACTACTCGCCTCGACCAAGTCCGCAGTGTTTAGGACCCCCTTTATCTTAAGCTCCCTTCGAGAGCGAAGCTGGTATCTATTTTTGGTAGCCCTCTTTTGTTCGCTGATAGTTATTCCCACCTTGGGAGGCTGTACAGGCGAATTCACCGAAACAAGCCCTTTCGCTGTATCCCTCGCTGTATCCCTCTCCCTGGAGGGGCTCACGTTTCCCAAAGCAGATTGCGGTATTACAGGAGGACCCCTATCTGCATCCATACAAACTGTGGACTCCCAACAAGATACAGACACAGGGAAGTATGAGTAGTAGTACTCTCTGCTTACAACCCCTGTCAACCGATACCATAGGGCTGCTCTCTTGCGGAGCCCGATACTATTAGATCTTACCCTGGGTTTTACACAGACTGCAGTCAGCTCTGCCTGGGGTCGTGTAATGCTACCACTGCTCCCATTCTTGGTGCGCTGAAGTCCTGCTCCCGATGCCGGCAATGAGGCTTCACCAGAGACCCGATGCAGCTGACCGGTAACCGGCTCCCTGGCGTACCGCCGCTCGTGAATCCAATCTTGCTGTTCTCTCATCTGCCAGGTGGTCCGCGCCGGTCCTAGAGCCCTCTCCTTCCGTCTCAGTACTCACTGCTCCACGCTCGCGGTTTCAGCGTTCTGCCTCTCTGCCTCTCCGTAGTCACTCTCGGTCCATTAGGCGCGAGGAAAAAGGTAAGAGGGAGAACTAAGTTGCCGTACATCCGAGAGGGAAGACAAAGTACGACTTCTCACTCACCTATACAATCAGCATGATCCGCTGTAATTCCGCTGTAATCCGCCAAAAGTAGAGGGGAAGAGACCTGTAGAAAACTTGAACTAGGGCTTCTGGATCAGAGCCTCGCAGCAGCCGCTAGCCTGCCGCCGCCATGTTCCCCGCAATAATCTAATTTTGATAGCACCAGTGCAGTCACAACCGTCCTCCTAGAATCGATGGGGATATAAGGAAGAACCTTCTTCAGTTTCTTGATCAAATAAAAAGAGGCAGAGACAGTAGCATTAGTTTGCTGAGAGTATTCTAGTTTGGTATCAATCAGTACCCTGAGATTTTTTTTGCTTTTCCTACTGGTTTTGACAATTCTCCCATCTCTGTAGGCCACCAAAAGCCATCCTATTTAGGTTGGAGGTTACCAAAGATCACTATTTTGGTTTTCTCTGAATGACGTTTAAGACAACTCAAGCCATCAAACTATGAAATGTACTGCCCTCTAGTCTTTGGATGGATTCCTCTGAGTCCATTTTTAAACAGAAGCTGGAAACTCTTTTTATGAGGCTTAGATCATCCTGTTTCCCTCACCAGCAGGCTAGTTTATCTTGCTATTTAGCGCCGGACGCTTCTTCTGAAGCAGCCGTGCACTGTAGAAGTAGAATTTTGATTGATTGCTTTTAATTCTTCACCTTGAATACTTCAGAATTAAGCATTTCACCCCATGTAACATGGGTATGAGCATTCCTCAACCCACAAGCTCTAAATCCAACATAATCCCTATCTATGTTCATAGTCTGGTTACAATAGCTGGAATGTCCTCTGGTAGAGGCTGTACCCAAAATCCCTTCTGGGAGACATTCTATTTCCTTAGACAGCCTAACTACCTTTGTTGTTGCTTGATAGAAACCTGCAAACCATATTTTATTGTTCATCACTTTCAGAAGGTTAGCATCATCTAAGGAGGAAGAAATTCAGGAGCTCACGTACAAAGGGTTTTTGGCGTTCAGAAACCCTCTGACTCAGTAAATAAGAGGGTTTGTGTTTGCTAAAACCCTATTATAAATGTGCTAAACCCATTTTAAAATTCAGAAAAGGTTTTTCAGTTTGTTAAATGGGTTTAGGAAATCATTAGGCTCTTTTATTTGGGGGAGGCGTATTAAGAGCGTACATTCCAAATACTGATTTCTCATTATATGTATTAATGTTTTCTGACGAAAATCCTGTCGCAAAAACATTTTTAACCCGATGCACTAAAGCCTTTTGGGGTCACAAAGGGTCTGATTTGCAAAACTGGACAACTTGCAACTGAAAAAAGGCCCTTTTGCGTGTACTAAATTCAAATTGTGATTATGTAACATGTTACCAAATCGCAATTTGGGTTTCTGACTACCTACTGAATCCGTATTTGGAAGGGGCATTTGGTTTAGGACATCCCTTCAAAAGAGCAATTTGGATTAAGGTGTATTAATGTTTTGCAACATAAATCTGGTTACAAAACATTCATATTTTATTGACTTCTGAAAGGCATTAGTAAATTTGTAAACTGGAAGCGGTTCCTAAGACACCCCTTTCCCTTTGTTAATATTGTCACAAATCTTTTAAAGGAGTAGACAGTGGTCCATAGGACCACAGCCGCTTCCTCAAAAGGCTTATTTAACTTTTATTTTTTTTATACTCATTCCATTTTTCTTTACAGAAAACATGGCACATTAAATAAAAGATAACTTTATTTAAAAGCAGTCACAGACACGGTTGTCTGATGACCCCAGCAAGCCACCATCTCCGTGATTCTTGCCAACCATAGTGGGTCACAATTTATAACCTATCTCTTGCATATTAATGAGGTAGGTTGACTTGCAACCCACTACAATAGCAATTTCAAGAACTGACCTATAAGTACATAGGTCAGTTCGGAATACACCAATACATTTGTTAGAAGTGGGTGTGCAAAATGCAACCACTTTTACCAAATCTATTTCAATGCATTTCAAAGAAGAAATCATAAATGGCGAATCCTTATTAATCGCAATTTACGATTTCTTATTTGGACTCTTTGTACATGAGGCCCTTAATTTTTGTCAATTTGCTTGTTTGAGTAAAGATTGTCCTAGAAATTGTAAATGGCTTGTTGACTTCTTGTTCTTTATGCAAATTCGAACATTCTTTTTCAAATAACCTGGATTTTCTCTCTTTTGTAAATCACCTTGAGGCAAGGAGCAAAATAAAATGATACTGTTTTTTTCTCTTCCCCAATATATTTGTTTCGATTAGCGGAATTATGTAAATTATTTTTGTTCATACTGTTTTGTGTTAATCAGGAGGTTTATGTGTTCAATCAGCTTCTGCTACTAATTTTTGTTTTCTGTCTATAGTTCTTCTTGAGGTGTTTGCTACCTGCTTCACAATATCAGAGACTTCCAGCCTCGATCAAAGTATGTTCTCTGGAACTCTCATACCTGTCGCGACAGAGCCATTCACTAAAGAGGTGGTGGACATTCTGCCATATTTAAAACTCTCCAATGTGACAGCAGATGTTTCTACTAAAGAGCCTTTCCCCAGAATGGAAATAGTCACTTTGTGATGGATGGGAGTCAAGAGAAACTTCTGGAAGAGGTTCAGCTATTCGACCACTTGCTTATGGATTCAAATATATAACTTTATGTTATTCAAGTGCAAGCTGCTTGTCTTAAATTTGTGGGAAGTGGTTTATGTCCAGTTTTAGCTTTCAAAATTACAGACTAACTTTTTCCTGTAGATGTTACACTTTTTCCTAATTACTGCACAATAAAACGTTTACACATTTTTGTTTTTCTTGTGCAATAAATCTGTGTATTCTGTGCACCCTTCACCTTTGAAAGAACAGCGCCATTGGTACAGGAGAAATTTTATGAAATGTATTTATTGATTGGGTGTTTTATAAATACTGAACGTGCCCAGAAGGTATCAGAGGCTGTACAGTATGAGACAAGCAGACTGCGAGGAAGCAACGAAGAGTTACACGTAGGATAAAATGGGAAACCATCACCCGACTGCAAGTTATACCCATTTTTGCTTATTCCACACGATCATAATGTCTATCATAAGGAAATAATGAATTAATTCACGATGTATTATGTGTACTTGAGTAGAATTCATGATCATTTTCCATTGCATGTACCAGGTCTCCATAATTCAAATATTGCAAATATATTTCATTGGGATTGCCCAAAACATCTCTCAATCTGCAATCATTTATTTGGGCCACTTGGCTATTGCACTTTTATTTCTACAGATAAAATGGGATCCGACCTAGAGTTGGTCTGTTATAATCCCACAGATAAAAGCTTCACCCCACTGGCTCTACATCCACGTTCATACACCAAGGGCCGCATTACACATGTGGAGCATTTTCTTTCATTGCTCTGGGCACACCTTTAAAAAGGTGTGCCCGGTGCAATGAAGGAAAATGCACCACATTATGAGGAATGTCCTGCCCCCAGGGCAGCCGTAAACTCATGCTGCCCTGAAATACGGAGCAACTGCTTTAAAGACACTCTGGGGCATATTATCAAGAGAAACATCGCCACTTTTGTGGCACATAGCGCCAAAAAAGCGGCGATTTTTTTATCACCCTATTCACAAGGACGTTAGCGCATGTTTCCTTGCGACTTTTCATATCAGTAATCAATATTGCTAATACAGGCAAAGTAGGCGTTCCTGAGCACAACAACATAGGAATCCTCGCTAACACAGCTTTGCGATATTTACAACCATGCAGCAGACCCACGAAGCGATTAAGATAACCGCGCTAACCGCGGTTATCGCAGGAATGTAATGCCTGCTTTTAAATTGACTTATGCAAAAACAACAGTTGATGGACAGAATGCAGAACAATGTCAGACATTCACCCCAGTACAGAGATCTGGGCCTAAATCCATCGTTTTTTTGCTCACCACACCACCCCAGTTCAGACATGGCCATATGCAAATCAGCCTTGACCCTGTGCCTCATGGGAACAGTCCAGTCCGAACTGCCAAGCCATGTCTTTCCCGGACCGGAATCAAGCATCCTAGGACCGGTTTCTGGCTATCAGCCGTCATCAGCCAGGATAGCTTGACTCCAGTGGCGTGGAGAGTACGGGACTCACGTCTGAGCATACCCAGCCCACTCCCCTTTTGTACCACTTTAAATTGACTTAGGCATATGTTGTATCTTGAGTCTTCCTGCTGCTCAGCTAGAATGTCTGTGTTGTGGAATGTTGGATGGTTGGAATGCTAGTGCTTTGTGAATGTCAGTTGGGTGAGGGCTGAGCAGCAGGACAGCTGCTCCTGATGGGGTTGTCTTTTTATCTACTTAACTTAACATCTTAACTTAATAAAGTAACTTGAATAATCTATCCTCAAGAATCCATCTTCTTTCTGATTACTTCATTTGGCGATGTTTTGTTGAAGAATCCATGCGTGCAAATTAAAAGAAATGAAAAGCTAAGGAGTACTGTTAAGAAAACGAGATGAGAAGTTCAAGCTTGAAGGGAAAGGAAACATGAAAAGTACAGAACATCGAAATAAAGGAAATCTTGAGGTAAAAGAATTTTTAAAAGTGATTTAACTTGTGTGTGTGTCTGGCAATCAAACCCCATCAGTGACCCGGACATCAGTCACCCTGAAAATACTCATAATGGGAGGTGGATTGCCAGGTTAGGTCCACACTCCCCTAACAGCAAGCTTCTCCTTAGCGCTGTGAAATCATTGCTGAATTTCACGCACTATACCTGATAATCGGTCTCTATTGCTGGAATTACATCACCTGTTAGCAAAATATTGATGATACGTCGCTAACATGGCAATGTAATCCAGCGATAAAGTAAATCGCGCTAAGTGCGATTTGCGATAATTATCGCATCTCCTTGATAATATGCCCCTCTGTGTTTCTATGTGCAGGCGGAAACCCGCGTGCACTGGGGCATAGAGATCCCCTTGCATGGGGTGCAGTCAGTGACTGTACTTGCTGCAAAGGAATATCTGGGGGTCCATAGGACCCCCGTTCCACTCTCCAGAGGGCTGCAAGCAAAGGGCGCACTGACAGTGTGCCTCCTCAGAGCTCCTTTGCCGCTGCGCCCATGTTGGTAATACGGCACGGGCGCAGAGGCACAGGGATCCCCTCATTTGCATGGGGCACACCCCCATGCAAATAAGGAAACACCCCCATGAAGTTGGCGTTAGTGCTTTATGTGCGCCAGCACTATTTGTATTACAGAAGGGTCTGCACAATTGTCTGCACCCCTTCTCTAATACCAAAGTGCCCCGGAGCGTGCAAAGCGGCGCAAACGCCCATTGCGCACCCGGGGCACTTTATGTCGGAACCTGCCATGCCTCTTTACCTGAGTAGGACTAATATTGCAAAATGTATCACTACCGCCTTCCCGCATATTGAAGTGACAGCTGGAAAAATAGGGCTATTATCCATTTCAAGATATTTATGTACAGCCCCTTGTATTTTAGCCTTCACATTCATGATTGCAAAACAAACATTTTTCAAAATGAAATGCACATTATCTAGATTGAGCTACCACCAATATTACATAAATAATATTCAGGGATCATTAAACATTGTTTTTACATTCATTCCTGCAAATAAATATACTCACACACCTGGATTTAGAGAAAACTGTCAAATGTAATTCATCACACTTACAATGCTTTTAAATAATTCAAGATATTTTCGTATTAACTGGGCCTTTAAGACAACAAGGCTCCAATGCTAAGGATTTTACAGGTTTAATAAAGTGTGCATCCATTTTTGAAATACTCATGAAATATGTTGGGTAATCTGGTGTAATAATGGCATTGTCCCATCCCTTCATTTTTTGTTTTGCTTTCATGCACAATCTTACTTCTGCAGCCTACGTCCTTTTTAGTACCTTGTATACCCTGCCACCCTGCTTCATATTTTGACTTACTCTGGATTCCATCAACCATCTTCACCTACCATTCCACACTTTCTCCCTACTTAGGGGCTCATTATTATGGCGGGCAGGTGGACTTTGTCCGCCCGCCCTAGCCCCGGGAAATGGACCGCATGCCTTTCCGTGGCGACAAAAGCCCGCATGTATCTTAATATGGATGGTGGTGTCTACCAGACAACGACACCAGATTAACAGCTTTTTTTTCTGGTGGGGGAATTTGCATGCGGGCGGGAGGAAATGTCAGGCGGATCGCCACCGCCTTGCGGGCGGTGGCAATCCGCCCGACATACTAATGGGCCCCTTAATGTCAGCTTGCATGTACATTTTGCACAGGATCCTACATCTCTCGCTGCCACCACCAGTGGGCACATACGCAGGCTTTAAGGGACAGAGAGGGGAAAGGAACATCAGAGAAAACATTATCTGACTCAGGACCCCAGCACTCTGCCTCGTCACTTCTGTGGGTCAAGGAGATCTGAAGGTGTTAGTGGATCTCTACAAAATAAAGATATATCTGGGGAAACTTTAAATACTGAGTGTAAATGTAATTGTGAATGGACATACCTTAGCAATATTTCTGTATTTTGATATGAAACTGGAAATTCAAGAAAAACTGGCACATATCAAAAACATAATCTCAAAAGGAGCCGGCATATAGGGTGGACCGCATGGTCTTCGGAAGTGGTACCTACTTGGCTGCTATTTATCGCAGGGGTAGACGTGGCCTACCTCTGCCGGGAAACATCCTTTACAACTAAACTTTTACAACGCACTACCATTACGACGCAACTTTTACAACGCAAACCATTACAACGCATAGCACTGGGGGCGCTCTAGGATAGGGAATGTATTTAATATACTATCCAACACCTTCCCTACTATCCACGGGGACTGGAGTTGGAATAGTAAATTAAATAAATCACTATCCAGCGCCTAAAAGCACCATGCGTTGTAATGGTATGCGATGTAAAAACCGCGTTGTAAAGGCATGCGATGTAAAAGTATGCGTTGTAACGTCATACATCCACCTCTGCCACCTCAAACGGCTGCGGTGGTGGGGGCGTGGAAGCGGGCAACAAAACTGCTGGGCTGGGAGGCGAAACTTGTAGCACAAACCCGGATATACGACGTTACAACGCATGCTATTACCATGCATGCTGTTACAACGCAAGTATTACAACGCAAACCTTTACAACGCATTACAGTTGGGGGTGCTGAATAGTGAATAGTTCAATTTAATATTCCAACTCCAGTCCCCTTGGACACTAGGGAAGGTGTTGGATAGTAAATTAAACTTATTCCCTATCCTAGAGCGCCCCCCAGTGCAACGCGTTGTAATGGTTTGTGTTGTAAAAGTTGCGTTCTAACAGCACTGCGTGGTAAAAGTTGCGTTGTAAAGGATGTTTCCCCACAAACCCCATTGTGGGCCGGGAATTACCTCACAGAGGTTGCGAAATTACAGGGTCTTCGCCAATGGAGTCTAATTGGTATTGATGTGCTGGGCAATATATGGAAAAGAGAGGACATGTTGGAATTTACTACCCTCCAGGCGGAATTTCAAATGGGGAACATGCTTAGACATGCCCTACACCAACAACTACATCACGGGGAGCAAATACCAGACTATGCCTCACTGGAAGATAGGTTACTGATGGACCCCATGATCGACAAAGCCATTTCCCTCCCGTACAAAAACCTAATCAATAACCTGACTGACCCCTTGGGGTCTCTGCAGGAAAAATGGGAATCTGATGTTGGGCTATTGGAGGACGATGACTGGAGGGAGGCACTACAGAGTCCCCGGGAGGTGGCGATTCGTCCCCGGTTTAGGCTGGTTCAGCTATGCCTATTACACCTTTCCTACACCCCACGCACGGCAAAATACCGGATAGGTTATGTGGGCTCACAGTTTTGCTTGAGGGGATGTGGGGAGGTGGGCACCTTTTTTCATATTTTGTTGGATTGCGCCAGGGTTCGGGCATATTGGTCCAGGCTGACAGACATAATGTCTGAAGTGGTGGGCGCGAGGTTCCATTAGAAGCCAGATGGCATATGTTGGGTGTGACGAGCGACGCCACCTGACCAAAGTGGGATAAGGTTTGGCTGGCATTAGCAAGCATGGTCGCCAAAGGAAACATAGCAAGATTGTGGGGTAGGGATGCCTTGCCAACGGTGGAGGACTGGGGACGGGATCTAGACTGGTGCCAGAGGGCCAAAAAAAGTAATATATAAAAGCAGAGGATGCCCCAAGAAATGGGGACGATATAGGGGAGAATTGATGTATACCCAGTATATGTCTGACCCCGGCTAATATTGTGTTTATATTTTGGTCTTTGTTTGCTGATCGCACTGTATATGATGATTTTTTGAGTCACTCTGCCTCCTCTATGCCCACTGAACTTATGACGTTGATTACTGAGGGCATGTCATGGACCTGGGTTTTATGTATGGATCGAACTGATACTGATGATGTTATGACAGCCTTCTCCATGTATGTGTCCTCTGAGCTTCAGAGGCTGACTAATGGGTGAATATCCAGGAGCTTGATCTTTGTATGCAGGTAACGATGATTGTATGATTGACTTTGTCTTTAATGTGCCAATGAGTTTCCAATGCCGACTAATGTGTGATTTTTATGGAGCTTGTAACTACAATAAAAAGATTTCAACCAAAAAAACATAATATCAAAAATACATATGCACTAGCTCTTCCCTCTATGTTCTGAATAACTATCTCAAGCTTCTTCACAATTGCCTCATTCCGATCTCGTTCGGAAGGGGTCCAAACGGGATTCGGAAGAAGCAAATCCAATTTGGAGCGCATATTTTAGCCCAAATCGTCCCCCATTCCGAACAACCAAGTACGATGCGAGGAAGCCGTCCGCGCTGACGGAATCCTTTCTGAAACCAAATCAGTTAGTCCGAGTCATTTGGAGCCGAATCGTGCAGCTCAATGGGGACAGCTTCCAAATCAGTGAGCAAATGAGGGAATTGGACTTTGGGGGGGCTCTGCAAATGTGCCTCCTGGGGTGCTGCTGGTTGGGACCTCAGTCAATTCTCTATTCATGCCACACTGGTCCTTGTCAAAACTTCTCTTGTGCAGGAGCATAACTATATGCAACAAGTTAGGAGGGACCCCCATCCCTCAAAGAGCCTCCCACAATTTCTTTCTGAGCACTAGATCAAGTGCAGAATGGATGTCAATAAATGCCACAGAGAGGTCTCCCCTTCCTAAATTCACTTTTTTCCACTTAACCTGAAGAATTCGAAAGACCTGATTAACAGCACTAGTTTTACGTCAAATACCTGATTGTAGATTCAAAAGGATATGGTTCCCCTCACACCAGTCTAAAAGTCATTCCAATACCTGTTTGCAAAATACCTTTTGTGAATTATCTATAAGACAGAGTGGGCGGTAATTTGAGCATAAGCTGGGATTCCCTTTCTTAAAGATTGGCATGGTCTTGGAACCCTTCCAAGATGTAGGAATAGCCTCCCCCGCCACAATTGCATTAGAGATGATATTGATGTGGGGGGCCCATACCGAATTATTAGATTTAAAAAGTTTTGCAGAGCTCTTGTCAAGCCATGGAGCTTTCTCTTGTCTAAAGGAGGCCACAGCACAAGCACTTGTCGACAGGGAATCAACCAGTTAAGGCAGGTGGGAGCTGGGTGAACAGCTGTCATCCCCAAGGAAAACAACCCTCTTTAATTTGTGAGTTTGAGTACAGGTTTCAGAATTGGGCAACCCAATCACAGGGTAAAATTGAAGATTCAGTTGGTTACCTCAATTTCCCCTTGCCTAGACTAAATAAATGTCAGACGTTCTTCGGGTCACAGTTAGCTAAAGACTCCGAAAGGTCAGACTGAATTTCACTGTCCCATCCTGCTTTGACTTTCTTTAGAGTTAAACCAAATATGGAGCCCTACTTTCCCTTATCTCTAAAACTAATCCCATTGTAATTGCTTCTAGTAGCTTTGTCTTTGCAGCTCTACATGACTTATTAAAATACCCCTTTTAAGAAGTTGAATTAGGGTGACCTGAGGCTCCCTAAAAAGGACCCTCAGCTTTAGGAAAACTCGATTGTGCTCCATCAGGATTAATGCATTGTTCCCCCAATTAACAAACATAGTCTCCATATGGGAGGCAAGAACTGACTACAGGTCAGACACAGCATTAGGTGAAGAACTCACTACCTCCCACTTAACTTTTCTCCGATTGTTTGTAACTTCTAGCTGGTTCTGGTGTCCCTCCGACACAGGAATAAAAAACAAAGGAGTCCACTGCTTCAATTTAAGAACCATGGGGTTATGGCGCTCTAATCTCGCTCCAACGCCATCATGTCACCCATTTGGCTCCAAAGTCACACATCCCGTAGGATGTAGGAGGTGGAGCTACAATATGACCCTCTTCTGAAGGTGGAGCAGGAGTTTTATCAGCGTGTGAGCAGCCATTGCAGGCATGAAGGCATTGCATCAGGGTGAGTTCTACCACTTGAAGGGTCACCCTAGGAAGATTCCTTCTCTCCGGTGATGTAACGGCGGGGATACCTCATCTTGCGCACTCATCACTAGACTAAACTACTCAAGACTAGACTAGAGTAGAGCTATGCCACTCGATTCAAAGAAGAGATTTAAATCGCCCGCGCAAGAACGTAGTGGGACTCTGTAAGGGCTACCAATATTTTATCCTAGAGATGGAAAATTAGTGATTCGTGCTTACGCCCACAACTCCTGTTATATATGGAGATGTTTGCACTTTGGGCAAGAAAGGATTGTCCCTTGGATGCCGGGGAACATAATTCGAGTTCAGTGGCAGGGCAGGATAGAGTGGCACACACTCATATGAGCAACCCACCTGAAGGACGCCCAGCAGCGGATTTAATAGCGGGCACACTATAACTTTGGAACCCAGTTCGATGTGCTTGCTCAACCGTGCAGGTCTCCTGAAATAGGAAAATATCATGGCTATCAATGAATTGTACCCAGTCAGGTTTCCCTTTACTTGCTCTTAATGCCTGCAAAATTCCAGCTCAAAATAGCTGGCTGTGGAGTTAAGGGGCACGGTGCTAAAACATTGGTAACTACATCATCCATCGATGGGAGATTGACTAATTCAATAGGAGACAGTTCAACCCTTGCCCTCAAATCATCTAAAGTACAAGCATTATTGGGTAAGGATCTAATCTCACAATTAGGCGCTACTAAAGATATTTTTACTGTGGGATTTGCTTTTGGGTGCACACTCTATAATGGATGACCCATTCTTGCGGTGCACAATAGATGGTAAAGTTGTGGGATTAACTTCAGGGTGCCGCCAATCAACCTGAGAAAGAGAAGAGGAACCTCCCGCTTAGGCTGAAAAATTCAGGTAGAAGCCATTTCTACCAACACTGGTGCCCGAGGATTTCAATAAAGAAAATTGTCGCACAGGCACATAGCCATGCCTCAGATGGCGATACAAGAAGCCAAGCGGGAGGAGAGAAATATTGGCTCCTAACACATCCTATTGCAGACAGTTTGCCTATAGGTTTTGAACAATATTAGGATACCCAAAATCTATGCCTTCCAAGGTCTTTGTCAAGGCCATCCCACCCTCCTAACCATCAAAATATTGCAGGCATATGAATAAGATAGGGCAGCATAGGTATGCAACCAATGCAAAACCTTTTTTTCAATTGGGAGAAGGACTCCTCTGCACCATCAGTTAAACAGGGTACGTTTGATAGCACATCAATATCAATTTTGGTTCAATGGCAGGGCCAACCCTCATACATGTCGATGACCCCCAAAACCCATCTTCCTCTTCCCCCTTCTAACCCAACATGTCCACTCTTGCCTGCTCCCACAAAGTCAAATTGGGTTGATCAACTGGCATACTAGGGAAAGGATGACTTTCTACTGAGTCAGCAGGAATATTCCCTGCTGGAGCGGCCTGTCACTATAGATGGTGTCCATAGTATGGGATACGACAGGTGGCTCCACCTTCAGCTTTTGCATGACACAGAGAGTGCTTATCTTGCATAACCCTACTTCGATTGCACCCAAATGTTCGTAAAGTGGCTCCAGATTGACCATCACAGCTCCATTAGTCTATTACATTGATCCTTTACTGTCTGTTATAATTTATCCTTATCCATCACTTCAGTGGTCCTTCCAGAGGAGGAAATGGAAGCACACAGCCTCTTTGATTTGGTACCTGTTTTAGTTGTCTTCCTTTTACCAGCTGGGCCCCTGAGTGCACTGCAGCGTGGTTGAAGTTGTGATTCTTACGGCTTCACAATGGATGCACTAGTGGGTAAATTTGAGGCACAGGCCCCGGAGCTCAAACAGATGGCTGTAGCTCTTGAGGCACCAGGCGTTGCTGCCGAAGATGGCAGAGGAGCACAAGGAGGTGAAAAAGAAGGGATAGAAAGTGATAAGCCACGTTTAGCCAACTCAATTTCTTTGTTGACTCCTACTGCCCTCAAAAAGAGCCCATCAAGAGTGGTGCCGGAGACAACTTCAGAAGTACTCCCCAGAAGCTTCCACTTCTCCATTTGAAACCAGGTGCTAATGGCAAGATTGTATGCAAAAATAGAGAATAAGTAACAGTACCTTGTGCAAACCAGATGAAAGAGGGGTGGCCCAGCCAAGTCTCCTCAGGGTGATGACTAGTGAAGACGGGCAAGTTCTTGCCCTGGTCTACGCCTGGATGCTTGTTAAGGCTTCACCCCTTCTCCTGGCCTCTTGGAGGCGGGGGTGTTATGGGGGTCGAAGTCCCTCCCCTGTGGTCTAAATCAGCCAGGCCCTGAAGCCAATCCCCTTCAGGAAGCCAACCCACTGCCGCACTCACCCTTCAGCCGTGTGCAGTGAGTGAGTGAGTGAGTGAGTGAATTAAAATTTGTAAAGCGCAACTTAGCCCATAGGCATCAAGGCACATCGAGATGGTGCCGCTGTTTGAGATGTAAAGACATGTGCCGACTACAGGTAAGCTTCTGTGAAGAGCCAGGTTTTTAAGGCTTTGCGGAAGAGCGCGGGGGTTGGTCATATAACTTGGCCTCTATTGCGGGGTTGGGGCTTGTGGGGGGATGGGCACAGAGCCTAGCGCCCAAACCCCTGTGGGTGCACACAGCTGACTATGTGAGGCTACAATTTAATCAGTGCATTTAAGCAAGACAGAACTATTGACATTGTCTTGTCAACAGGTCAGAACAGCAAAATATAAAAAGGGGGCCTATTGGCTTTATGAAGGGGCCAGCATATCAACATATACAAAGCACACACATTGTCTTTGTCAAGAAATCACCAATAATTCTAATCAAATGTATGTTTCATTCATTCAATGTTTACCAAAAGTGATTGTCTTACCAAAACTTTCTATTTAAAAAATCAATGTATCTTTGAGTCTTATCAACAGTTATCAGGCTACAAAACGCGGCAATAGAAGCAACCACAAGGGGGATTTGCACTCCAGCTGAAGAGCTTGAGAGCACAGAGCTCCAGCTAGGATTGCTTCAAAAAATATGGCCAGTTGTCATGGGGTCGTGGATTTATGACACACAAGGCTTACTGTTTTTGTTTTATGTTGCTGGGGGGCTACTGTGCTCCCTTTAGCCCCCCACAGCATTAGAAAAAATCTTAGTGCTGCCACCCCTCTTTTTGCTGCTTCACCAAGCTCCAAAAAGCTAAACAAAAAGCTCTGGTAGGGCAATACAGAGTGCTCCTTGGTCGAGCAGTGAATAATAAATGACTGGTTTCTGCTGCTCATTAAATATACACCTTTTTTATTATAGTTTTTTGGGTGCCCTGGTGCCCCCCCCCACCAGGCAGCACATACACCTTTTTGTATGTTGAAGGCTGCAAGGATTCCACCCGGGCCCTGTCGGCCACGGCCGGCTCCAAAGACACCATTGTGACAGGACACTTTTTTATATTTGAGTGCGTGTCCTGGTGCCCACCTGCGGCCACAATAAACAATATGCGCATTTTCATTGTTTACTTTGCGCCAGGTGTACCTTTAAAAAAGTGTGTTGTGTGTAAACAATGAAAGTGCACCATAATATAATGAATGCACTGCCCCCAGGGCAGCCGTGAACTTGGGCTTCCACTAGTGCAGTGCATTTAGGTGAAAAATAGACCAGCTGCTTTACAGCCATTCTGTGTTCTCACAGTGCAGGCGGCAACCTGCCTGCCTTTTTAAAGGGGATTAGAGATGCCCTTGCAGGGGGGTACATTCAGTGACTGCATCCGCCTGCAAGGGGAGGTCTTGGGGGCCCATGGGACCCTCTTACCCCCTCCAGAGGGCTGCCATCAGGGGGAGCACTGACAGTGCGCCTCCTGAGGGCTTCTTTGCCTCTGTGCCCATGTCTGTAATAAGGCACAGGCGCAGAGGCAAAGGGATTACCTCATTTGCATGGGGCACATCTCCATGCAAATAAGGGAACACCTCCTGCAGATAGCACTGG